>NC_064620.1:141857500-143107500 GCF_023898315.1 Schistocerca nitens | reverse complement strand
TCATCGTTGGCGTGGTTGTTCTTTGACCATAATGTCATCTTCCTGTGGCTTCTCCTCCTTTTTGGGTGCTAAATATTAGTTCATTAAGTTGGCGGGTGACGATGTCTTCGATCTCCAGGGTCGTGTTCAGTTTATTTTTGTTTAAAGCTCGGAGGATGATTCACAAACTCCATTAAAAGCTCTTGAAACAGTAGTAGTGAAAGTAACGTAGCTTGACATCGTCGTAAATTGTTTATTCACAAGCCCTGTCACTAAGCAAGCTCAGTCTAATTCGGT
Organism: Schistocerca nitens; assembly: GCF_023898315.1. NCBI lineage: Eukaryota > Metazoa > Arthropoda > Insecta > Orthoptera > Acrididae > Schistocerca > Schistocerca nitens. The sequence continues at coordinate 143,107,224 of NC_064620.1, read as the reverse complement.
GAAAAAACACTATTAGTTTTTAATTATAATTCATTTCAAGCACTCAGAACTGAAAATAGATGTCTTGACATCTTATATTCATCGTAATTAAGTTTTCATGTCAGATTACACGCAGAAAGTCAGAGGGGTTGCTGCAATGATGTCGGTGAAATTCTTCAAATGAATGACAGTCAGCCGATCGGTCCGTGCTGAGATCGGAAGTTACCTTCCTCATAAAAATTTTTTGACTGCTGTAGTACTGATACTGACTTCTAAATTATAGTAAGTGCGGTCTATTATTTTTAAACCAATCAGCTTCAGATATAAAATCGTAGCACTTCAATAACTGCACGTATTAAAATCCATAAAAAACGAAGCTGAACCAGAGATTACTTTTGCTTCTGTTTTATTCGTAACTCGTACGAAACGAAACGTTTTCAAATAACACTTTTCAACAACATAAATGCAACCGACATTCTGACTAAGAGAGAGCTAACAGCGCAGAAGATATCGCTATGGTCTAAAATATGTACTTATACTACTAAAAACAAAACATTGAACAACGAAACACCTGCTTGTTATTCTGAAGCCTTTAGCTTCCTTGACAAATCCAAATTATTTTATTATATTAATAAACTTACAAATTTCAAACAAAAATTGACATAATAACTCATCTAAACAACTCAAATTAAATAAAAACAAATATCCCAATTACTATACTACGAAAGATTGGCTTTATTCCATGGAGAACACGATCGTACTGACATCTGTTGACGGTTTGTTTGATTATGTCGTGAATTAGAGACAGGACGGGGAGGTAGTTGTTTGCTTTAATTTTGGATACCACTGTAGTTACAATTGTCTGTGACAGGTGGTATGGCCACCAGTGCTGTAATGTTGTTCGTGTTTGGTGTTGTTACAAGGCCTGGTAGGGTATACAAACAGCGTGAACAGTGTTGAGTGAGAACTGTGAAGAACATCGGAGGTGCCGCGTACTTGTATGAGACAGCGTTATCAGCACCTGACAGAGAATGAAAGGGGCGTCATTGTGGGTCTCCACTTGCCTTGCTGGTTGAATAGTGTAATATCAAGATTTGTGGGGTGTACCAATATGACAGTGGCACGATGCTGGACTGCATGAAAACATGAGGTCAAGCACACATGTCATCAAGATACCGGTCCAGAATGAGATTTTAACTCTGCAGCGGAGTGTGCGCTCATATGAAAATTTCTGGGAGATTAAAACTGTGTGCCGGACCGAGACTCGAACTCGGGACCTTTGCCTTTCGCGGGCAAGTGCTTTACCATCTGAGCTACGGAAGCATGGCTCACGCCCCGTTCTCACAGCTTTACTTCTGCCAGTACCTCATCATCGTACCTTCCAGACTTTACAGAAGCTCTACTGCGAACCTTGCAGAAATAGAAAACTTGCCCGCGAAAGGCAAAGGTCCCGAGTTCGAGTCTCGGTTCGGCACACAGTTTTAATCTGCCAGAAAGTCAAGATACCAGTCGACCACGTCTAACAACAAGGGAGGATCGCCGCATTGTGAAGAAAGCATATCGTAACCGCTTCACGTCGGCGCGTGCCATCTGACAACAAATAATGGACTCCCTGCAACGTTGTGAGTCCTCACCCACTGTTAGCCGATGACTCCAAGCAACCGGATAAGGGAGATATCGTCCCATGGACAGGCTGCCCTTATCACCACAGCTGCTAAGTTTTGAAAGGTGCCGCGAACGGGAAGCATGGACTGCTGGTGAATAGAATCGCGCTGTGCTCACCGTGACTAGTCGCAGTTCTGCACTACCCCGGATGACCATAGCCGGCAAGGAAGAGGGCCTCTGGTGCGATCCCATTCTCGCAGTGTTTTGGAGAGAAGCAGCAGTGTTAAACCTGGCTTCACGATGGTGGGAACCATCGTGTATACCTCACGTCACAGATGGTAGTAATTGAGAGGACTCTGACAACACAAAGTACGTCACAGACATCCAGCGTTCTATTGTGTTACCTCTCGTGCGACGGTATCGATGTGCCATTTTTCAATAGAACAATGAGCCTCCACAAATGGCAGATGTCCTTATTATCTGCCAGAATAATCTTGAGGTACTTACGTGGCGTGTTAGGACCGCAGATATGTTCCCGATGGACCAGCTAGGTCATCAACTCCGTCCCAGTTGCAGTACTGCGGTTATCAAGAACCGTTTACTACATAAGTGGGCCATCTTGGTCCAGGAGAGGACACAACGGCTTTATGAGACACTTCCCAACCGAATTAGCATATGCATCGTGGCCAGAGGAGTTGCGAAATTGCGAAACAACTCAAATCACTTAAGAATGGCAAGTCTTCCGGTCCAGATGGTATACCAGTCAGGTTTCTCTCAGAGTATGCCGACGCAATAGCGCCTTTTTTAGCAATCATATGCAACCATTAACTTGGCGAGGGTCTGCTCCCAAAGACTGGAAAGTAGCACAGGTCACACCAATATTCAAGAAAGGAAATAGGAGTAATCCATTGAATTACAGACCCATAACACTGACCTGAATTTGCAGTAGAATTTTGGAGCATATACTGTACTCAAACATTATGCAACACGGATTCAGAAAATATCGTTCTTGTGCAACACAGCTAGCTCTTTATTCCAATGAAGTAATGAATGCTGTCGAAGAGCGATCTCAGATCGATTCTATACTTCTAGATTTCCAGAAGGCTTTTCGTACCGTTCCTCACAAGCGACTATTGATCGAATTGCTTGCATATGGAGTATCGTCTCAGTTGTGTGACTGGATTCGTGATTTCCTCTCAGAGAGGTCACAGTTCGCAGTGATAGATGCTAAATCATCGCGTAGTGACATCTGGCGTTCCGCAAGGTAGTGTCATAGGCCCCCTGCTGTTCCTGATTTTTATACATGATCTAGGTGATAATCTGAACAGCCCTCTTAGATTGTTTGCAGATGACACTGTAATTTACCGTATATTAAAATCATCAGACGATCAGTTCCAATTACAAAATTATCTAGAGAGAATTTCTGTATAGTGCGAAAAGTGGCAATTTGCACTAATCAAAGAAAAGTGCGAGGTCATCCACATGGGTACTAAAAGAAATCCGATAAATTTTGGGTATACGATAAATCGCACAAATCTAAGGGCTGTCAATTCGACTAAAGACCTAGGAATTACAATTACGAGCAACTTAAATTGGAAAGACCACATAGATAATATTATGGGGAAGGCGAAACAAAGACTGCGCTTTGTTGGCAGAACAATTATAAGATGGGACAAACCCACTAAAGAGACAGCCTACATTATACTTGTCCGTCCTCTGCTGGAATATTGCTGTACCGTACGGGATCCTTACCAGGTAGGATTGACGGAGGACATCGAAAAAGTGCAAAGAAGGGCAGCTCGTTTCGTGTTATCGCGCAATAGGTGTGAGAGTGTCACTGATGTGATACGCGAGTTGGAGTGGCAGTCATTGAAACAAACGTGGTTTTCTTTGCGCCGAGATTGATTTACGAAGTTTCAATCACCAACTTTCTCTTCCGAATGCGTAAATATTTTGTTGACACCCACCTACGTAGGGAGAATTGACCAACATAATAAAATAAGAGAAACCAAAACTCGAACGGAAAGATTTAGGTGTTCCTTTTTTCACGTGCCTTTCGAGAGTGGAATGGTAGAGAAGTAGTATGAAAATGCTTCGATGAACCCTCTGCCAGGCACTTAAGTGTCAATTGCAGAGTAACCATGTAGATGTAGAACTCAGACTCACACGAGGAATTATAGTGTCAAGTTCTTTGCAAAACTGATTCACTTTTGAAATCACTGAAATAGCCTCACATAATCTTTCAACATAAGAAGATTAATTTCGTTTGCTTCTACCCTTTTGGATAACTCACGGTTTTGGTCTAATAGTGTATCACCCTTGAGAGAAGATAATTTAATGTTGGTTATGCAGCCAGTGTACTCAACATTGCTTAACTAATTTATAAACACGTAAGAAACTCTTACGGTAGAAAATAACTTACAAAATTGGATAGGTATGTTGTATGTACAGCACTTCCGATTCACTGATTGCTTTGCCTGAAATGTTTTGGGAATATTCCATTATCATAAAGTTGCAGGAAATATACGCTTCAGATGTGGACGATATATAGATATACGAAAAGATCCTATAAATTGTTGTCCGAGACTACAGTCATTTAAATAAGCGGCATAGTTTAAATATATTCCTTTTGATCAGCCATGGGTGTAATGTCTCGTTTATGTCACCGGCGATAATGTTATGTACAGAAAGAACTGGAAAAACGTCCAAATCCTGTTTGTACGAAGTGCTACACAGGTCATCCAGTCACACCAATTCTTAAAAGAGAACCTCGAAATAAGTGCACTCGGTAATCCCACACGTTTCTGCACTATAAAGGTCAATTGCTAATAAATGAAACAAACAAATTGCTGAAGCGCTGAGCTACTTTCACTGTGACGCAAGGTGAAGCTGTGAAAAGTCATACGACGTAACTGGATAATTTTCTCTATTTAAACCATTGAACTCTAAGTAGAAGTGACAAAACAAGCGCTTACGTATAACGATATGTAGACAGGTAGCACTTATCCTCCATTTTGTTTGCGTTTTGTGTCCAACTATTGTTTAAAAGACGTTGCCTAAAAAGTGGGTTACCAGCTGCTCCATCCTACCTTATTCAGCAACTTTAGAAATTATCGCAAAAGTTTTGGCATGTGAATATGTTCGCTCGCTTTTAACATGTACTAGCCCCTCACTCCCAAAAGTTGCCCTAAGCGTAATTCGCTCGAACCCACTACTCCATTGTTTTAAGTCGCTCATATCCATCCACTTCCAACTGCGCAGTTTCACTCACTCGTTCATCCCATCTTTGCGTCTCTCCAATTGTCACTGACTCACGTCTCACAGCCACAGTCCCCTTCGTTCTGTGCCCTTGAGAAAATACCCAGGGTGTGGAAGGGGAGGATCAAAGTTGGTAGGAGGGGTAGATGTAGGGGATGAGGGCAATCATCAGGTAGGGGAAGTTGGTGGAAGCCACCTTGGGCGAGGGTATGGAGAGTGGAGAGATGGGGAGCAGGTGGGACGTGGGAATGCAGGCGCGGCAGTGGATGGGGGTGGGAGAGAGAGGATGGGGGAGACAATGGGTGAGGGGGATCAAGTTTGCGGGAGGTGTTGAGGATCCGTATCCGTTCGAGGAAAAGGAGGAGGTGCAGGAACGGGATGAGGTCATAAAGGATCCGCGTGGGGGATGGGAGGTAGATGCGATAGGCGAAGCGGAGCGCATGGCGTTCTAAGATTTGAAGGGATTTGTAAAGGTTAGGAGGGGTGGAGATCTAGGCGGGATGAGCATAGCAGAGGATAGGGCGGATGAGGGATTTATAGGTGTGGAGGATGGTGGAGGGGTCCAGACTCCATGTGCGGCCAGAAAGGAACTTGAGGAGACGGAATCAGGAGTGTGCCTTGGCTTGGATAGTCCAGAGATGGGGGTCCAGGAGAGGCGACGGTCAAGGGTGACGCCAATGTACTTGAGGGTGGGAGTGAGGGTGATAGGACGGCCATAAATGGTGACATAGAAGTCGAGGAGACGGAAGGAAGGGATGGTTTTGCCTGCAATAATCGCCTGGGTCTTGGAAGGATTAACCTTGAGCAACCACTGGTTACAACAAATGGTACCAGACAAATAGTCCGGCCACAAACACTTGTTGCTACTCGTACGAAGCCCTTTCGGGTCGCTAGTGCAAAGATAAATTCCGCCGCTAGTACAACCGCCACCCCTCCAGTAGCACGGTGTAACATCAAATATTGCGCCAAGGCCTCTTATCCGCTGCGTAAGTCTTCACTGAAAAACTGATCCGCACATTGTTCCGGCGTAACGACAAGCGCCGGCACGAAGATGAAGAACGTAAATGCAGGTAGGGCTGTGAGAATATGTCAGCCAATAGCACGCTAACTAGGACCGCACCACGACTGGAGCGGCACCTATACGAAGAGAATCTGAGCCCCGCGCCGCCTAGCCGCGGCCGCAGTGGAAGACGAGCCGTCGTACTAACGCTACAGAAGGGTGACTTATGAACTGAATTGTTGTGCTTGCACTGAAATTGTGTATACCGAAGGACATTGATTATTTGCAGCCGCCATTTGCTTGCGACACATATTTGTGAAGACGCAAAGTTACATCTACTTGACTACTCTGCTATTCACAATTAAGTACCTGGGAGAGGGTTCAGTGAACCACCTTCAAGCTGTCTCTCTACCTTTCCACTCTAGAACGGCGCGGGGGAAAAACGATCACTTAAATTTTTCTGTGCGAGCCCTGATTTCTCTTATTTTATCGTGATGATCATTTCTCCCTATGTATTTGGGTGCCAACAGAATGTTCTTGCAATCGGAGGAGAAAACTGGTGATTGACATTTCATGAGAAGATCCCGTCGCAACGAAAAACGCCTTTGTTTTAGTAACTGTCACTCCAGTTCACGTATCATGTCTGTGGCACTATCTCCCCTATTTCGCGATAATACAAAACGAGCAGCCCTTCTTTGTACTTTTTCGATGTCATCCGTCAGTCCCATCAGATGCGGATCCCACACCGCACAGCAATACTCCAGAATAGGGCAGACAAGTGTAGTGTAAGTATTCTCTCTAGTAGATCGGTTCCACCTTCTAAGCGTTCTGCCAATGAATCCCAGTCTTTGATTTGCTCTACCCACAACATTATCTATGTGGTAGTTCCGATTTAGGTTATTTATAATTGTAATTCCTAAGTATTTATTTGAATTTACAGCCTTCAGATTTGTGTTACTTATAGCGTAATCGGAATTTAGCGGATTTCTTTTAGTACTCATGTGAATAACTTCACACTTTTCTTTATTCAAGGCCAATTGCCATTTTTCGCACCACACAGACATCTTACCTAAATCATTTTGCAATTCGTTTTGGTCATCTGATGACTTTACAAGACGGAAATGACAGCATCATCTGCAACTAATCTAAGAGGGCTACTCAGATTGTCTCCTATGTCATTAATATAGATCAGGAACAATAGAGAGCCTATAACACTTCCCTGGGGAACGCCGGATATTACTTCTGTTTTACTCGATGACTTTCCATCTATTGCTACGAACTGTGACGCTTCTGACAGGAAATTACGAATCCAGTAGCACAAATGAGGCGTTGTTCCATAGGCAAACAGTTTGGTTAGAAGACACTTGTGAGGAACGATGTCGAAAGGTTTCTGAAAATCTAAAAATATGGAGTCAATTTGACATCACCTGTCTATAGTACGAATTACTTCGTGATTATAAAGAGCTAGTTGTGTTGCGCAAGAACGATATTTTCTGAATCCGTGCTGGCTATGTCATTAAATTGTTTTCTTCGAGGTAATTCATAATGTTTGAATACAGTACGTGTTCCAAAACCCTACTGCAAATCGACGTTAGTGATAAGGGCCTGTAGTTCAGAGGGTTACTCCTATATCCAGTCTTTGGGTACGGAACTTTCTGTGAGCGAGCTGTTGTATATAATTGCTAAATATGGAGCTACTGCATCTGCATACTCTGAAAGGAACCTACTGGTATACCAAATGGACCGACGGCCTTGCCTTATTAAGTGATTTAAACTGCTTTGCAACTCCGAGGATATCTACTTCTAGTTTCTTATCTTCGCAGTTGTTCTTGACTGGAATTCGGGAATATTTACTTCGTCTTCTTTGGTGAAGGAGTTTCGGAAAACCGAGGTTAATAACTCTGCTTTGGTGGCACTGTCATCAGTGACTTCACCGTTGTTATCGCGCAGTGAAGGTATTGAATGAGTCTTGCCACTGGGTTGCTTTATGTATGACCAGAATCTCTTTGGGTTGTCTGCCAGATTATAAATTTAATAAAGGTTAAGTACTGTCAATTTAATAAACTCCAATAATATGATTTGCTTGGACTGTTGTCTAGCGATTCGACAAAACAGCTTTCTACGCACCCTATATTAGACGAGTGGGCAGGATACTATATATATGACAGTATCTTTTGCAGTCAGTCACTAACACAGCTGTACCCGATGTGTCTGCTCCACATCTCTCATCCTTGTATCGAAGTTCTTTTATTACTTTGCTACTTTCACTCACGTCCTACCGTTGTGTCTCGTTTTCTGGATGAAGGTTCTCCATACACCCTTACAGTTGGCGTTCTTTCCGGAACCACCCATTTCATAATTTAAGCTTCAACTTCCTCCTACTGCGTCACACTTGGACCCATTACATGGGAAGTTTTCGCACTGTCAACGTTGCACTTCCGTGCAAACGTAATAACAGATTGCGGCGCTCCGCACTGTATTATGGTGGCTGGATGTTAGTTGCGTTTCACTGTGGAACGTACGGCGATAAAAATATGACAATGAAACCGTTCGTCTCTGAAATAATTGTTGTACAATGAAGAATGAACTGTCCCATAACTCATGAAGTATTTTCGGTGTTCTTCTACAAGCAAATACGGACTAGAAAATCTGCATCAAAGTAAAAAAAAGGTAATGTATTATGTAGTCCATTTGATATCTTCTTATGTTTCCCAGAATATTCTGATTACGCTTTGTGTTAACTAAAGACATTTTAAGCCCGTCACAGAACTTCAGAAGTTTTCTTCCATTATTTCAATTTCCACCATACATTCTTCAGATTATCATGTTTTTCGCCTCTTCTCACATCATGTCGATTTTTCAGCTTCTTCAAATTCTATTCCACAGTCATACCTTCGGTATATTACCATGTAAACCTGAACGTTGTGGAAGGCTTCGCTTTGGTTTTAGTCCATAAAGGAATAATTTTATCAGAGAAGTAGCTGAGGTACCCGGCTTCCCTCAGAGATTTAGTAACCGAATTTTTCCATTCACGCAACAAAATTCTGGTGTTTTTCTACTGAATTTCTTCGCTTTGGAAAATTCGCAGACGTTATACATTTTTTTCCGAATACGACGTGTTTCTGTTTGTTATAGACTGTCTTCGGGTCGTAGTGGAAAGCTTCACTTGTTAGGTTGTACTGTTTACTTGTTCCCATCCTCGCTTCTCATAGGCTGATACACACTCTTTCATTATAAGATTGAGTCGCAATTCTTGAGTCTCCGATCCGGTAATTTCGTTGTTCTTCGGTTTCTCTGCTTTTCACGGTGCTCATTCTCGTTCGTCGGGAACTTCAACGTGCTTCGCGCGCTTCGTCTGTCACGTTTTGCCGCTGTTCTGTTTCTTTTTGACGTTTTGCTTCAGAAATGGCAAAATCTCCTCCTCTTTTACGTGTGGGCGTTATCTAAAATACACTCCTGGAAATTGAAATAAGAACACCGTGAATTCATTGTCCCAGGAAGGGGAAACTTTATTGACACATTCCTGGGGTCAGATACATCACATGATCACACTGACAGAACCACAGGCACATAGACACAGGCAACAGAGCATGCACAATGTCGGCACTAGTACAGTGTATATCCACCTTTCGCAGCAATGCAGGCTGCTATACTCCCATGGAGACGATCGTAGAGATGCTGGATGTAGTCCTGTGGAACGGCTTGCCATGCCATTTCCACCTGGCGCCTCAGTTGGACCAGCGTTCGTGCTGGACGTGCAGACCGCGTGAGACGACGCTTCATCCAGTCCCAAACATGCTCAATGGGGGACAGATCCGGAGATCTTGCTGGCCAGGGTAGTTGACTTACACCTTCTAGAGCACGTTGGGTGGCACGGGATACATGCGGACGTGCATTGTCCTGTTGGAACAGCAAGTTCCCTTGCCGGTCTAGGAATGGTAGAACGATGGGTTCGATGACGGTTTGGATGTACCGTGCACTATTCAGTGTCCCCTCGACGATCACCAGTGGTGTACGGCCAGTGTAGGAGATCGCTCCCCACACCATGATGCCGGGTGTTGGCCCTGTGTGCCTCGGTCGTATGCAGTCCTGATTGTGGCGCTCACCTGCACGGCGCCAAACACGCCTACGACCATCATTGGCACCAAGGCAGAAGCGACTCTCGTCGCTGAAGACGACACGTCTCCATTCGTCCCTCCATTCACGCCTGTCGCGACACCACTGGAGGCGGGCTGCACGATGTTGGGGCGTGAGCGGAAGACGGCCTAACGGTATGCGGGACCGTAGCCCAGCTTCATGGAGACGGTTGCGAATGGTCCTCGCCGATACCCCAGGAGCAACAGTGTCCCTAATTTGCTGGGAAGTGGCGGTGCGGTCCCCTACGGCACTGCGTAGGATCCTACGGTCTTGGCGTGCATCCGTGCGTCGCTGCGGTCCGGTCCCAGGTCGACGGGCACGTGCACCTTCCGCCGACCACTGGCGACAACATCGATGTATTGTAGAGACCTCACGCCCCACGTGTTGAGCAATTCGGCGGTACGTCCACCCGGCCTCCCGCATGCCCACTATACGCCCTCGCTCAAAGTCCGTCAACTGCACATACGGTTCACGTCCAAGCTGTCGCGGCATGCTACGAGTGTTAAAGACTGCGATGGAGCTCCGTATGCCACGGCAAACTGGCTGACACTGATGGCGGCGGTGCACAAATGCTGCGCAGCTAGCGCCATTCGACGGCCAACACCGCGGTTCCTGGTGTGTCCGCTGTGCCGTGCGTGTGATCATTGCTTGTACAGCCCTCTCGCAGTGTCCGGAGCAAGTATGGTGGGTCTGACACACCGGTGTCAATGTGTTCTTTTTTCCATTTCCAGGAATGTATAAACCAAATCATCTTTTTATTATCAAATACACTAAGCATGCTTTATGCACCTTCCACAATTAATTTTCTATTTATATTCAGCCACTTTGACTACTCACACTTCACTGTTTGTTTTTATTCATTCATTGTACTATTTTTTCGGTTCGTCCCTTCGACACTGATAAGAAACTGACGTTCGAATCCACAAACAGGAGTTTCACCCCAACACCTTAGTGTATGCAGGGTGATCTGTACTGCGCCAATGCCCGAGGAAGGGCTCGAACCTCCGACGGGGGGGGGGGGGGGGGGGTTCCTCATTCATTTCGTCTACGTAATGCCGGCAGGGAATGCTCAGCTGTCGAAAGGGCTGCTAAGCTGAAGAAACAACCGGTGTGTAAGAGCCCACCTGGGTTGTTTGGCACGGTTATGGAGAGGACGTCGTGCTGTTGACGCAATCAAGCGGCAGTTGTGCACAGAACCAAGCCTGCGGGACTTCTGCAGATGTCCCCTGCAACAGCAACTTACATTTAACGTCATTATTGTGGGGGTGTAAGACATGCTTTACCTTCTCTGAGCCCACTATGTGAAGAATGTCGTATCAGTTCTTAACATAACACCAAGTCCTCCAAGCGCACAGTATTTCAGAGATGCGTTTATCGTCTTCAGAATTATTCTTGAATTAAATTCTTCATCCCACTCTTTGCAGCTTTTGGAATGTTGTCTATACACGCAGGAGGCGAGCGTAAACATCTGCCCAATGCTAACGGAATAGAAAATTTCACCAGCACAGCTTCCTATCCAGTTACTTTTTAGAGGTCTGTGAAAAGAACATCGATATCACCACGCAAATCTGGTGACGTTAAGTGATGAATGTTTTCTTAGGTAAAAATTAACAGCATTGTTGGTGGTTGGGCACTTTTTCGGGCCGTCTCTACACATCGACCGTTTCCTACAGAAAGCGTGTCGGTGGGATGCGGAAAACAGCGCAGTCGTTGTCGTAAAGCGGAAACACTAGCGATTTATCTGACTTCTAAAAGGACATGATCATTGGCTTTCAGGGCAATGGTGCAAACGGCTAAGTTTGTAAACTGTTCGTGTGCCGCTGTGGTTACAGTATGCCGTGCATGTCAAAATGGCGCCATCCAAAACCCGTGCCGAGGGAACTGCGGTGCACCACCGTTCGTAGATGACAGGGGCGAACGACGGCTGTGGAGATGTGTAGGGGCGAAGAGACGTGCAACTGTTGAGCCGGCCCCTGTGGCCGAGCGGTTCTAGGCCCTTCAGTCCGGAACCGCGCTGTTGCTACGGTCGCAGGTTCGAATCCTGCCTCGGGTATGGATGTGTGTGATGTCCTTAGGTTAGTTAGGTTTAAGTAGTTCTAAGTTCTAGGGGACTGTTGACCTCCGCTGTTAAGTCCCATAGTGCTCAGAGCCATTTCAACATTTTGTAACTTTTGATGAACGACGCCCAGATGAACCAAGAGGCTACCAGCAGTGTCTGCTTAACGACCGTTAGGAGGATGTTGCTGCGTATGGGGCTCTGCAGCAGGCGCCTGGTTAATGAACCCTTGCTGACTGCTCTTCATCGGCGACGTACGCTCGATTTTGAACGCCAGTACCACAACTGGACGTCCACTGAGTGGCGACAGGTGGTCTTTCGAGATGGATCACGTGTTATGGTCCTTCGGACAGATGGCCGTTGGCGTGTAGGGTGTGAAATGTCTGAAAGCGAACGCCATGCAACAGTTGTTGGAAGGATCCCTGGGTGATCTCGTTATTCTGGAAGGCACAGTGGATGAACACTAGTATCTACAGGGTGGCGCACGAAATGTGTTACCAATTGTTTCTTTCACAATTTACGACGCACATTAGATATCCCGCTGGTATCTCTACAGCAGTACCAGCAGAGCTTGGAAAAACAAATGAGTTACGAAATGACGTGTAATTCACAATACTGCCGCTGGGAGACTAATAAGCATCAATGGCTGACAATGGAAGACTGACGACACAGCAACGCTCAGCAATTGTGTTACTTTTTCATGAAACGAAAAGCCTTGTTGTGACTCAGAGGCGTTTTCGACAACAGTTTAACACACGATGGGTCCCTTGCAAGAAGACCACCCACAGATTGTACGATCGTGTGGAAAGGCAGCAGTGCATTCTTAAAAGTGACCTCCATATGTACCCATACAAGATGACATGTGCACAGAAGTTCAATGAAGAACACAAGCAGCAGAGACTACTGTTTGCTCAGTGGGCGGGGGATAGGGAAGATACTCTCAACAACGCTTGGCTTTCAGACAAGGCGCATTTTCATTTAGACGGTTTGGTTAGCAAACAAAATGTACGCTTTTGGGCCACTGAAAAACCACAAGTGCTTCATGAACGACAACATTATGCTCCGAGGATTACAGCGTGGGCAGCAATTTCCAGTCACGGACTTATTGGACCCTTTTCTTTGTGAAACTGTGAACAGCGAGCGTTATTTGAGCATGCTTCGCAATAGCTTCATTCCACAGCTTCTTGCTACTGCCTTGCCCTTCAACACACAGTGGTTCATGCAAGATGGAGAAAGGCCACATACTGCAAACACTGTGTTGGAGTTTTTACACGAGCATTTCGACATGCGGATCATTTCACTCAGGTTTCCAGGTCGGTTCAATGACGGACAAATTTGGCCCCTCAGTATTTCAGACCTCAATCCATGTGACTTTTTTCTTTGAGGGTACCTAACGGAAAAAATTTTCCCGAAACGTCCACCTGATTTAATGGAGTTCAGAAGAATTATTCTTCAAGCTTGCAGTGAAATTACGGAAGACATGTGGCGTAGGGTAATCACTAACTTCAGTGCTCGTTTGAAGAAAGTTAGGAAACGAAATTGTGGACATATTGAGCATGTGCTGAGTTAGAACAAATCTCCATGGACGGCTCTTCATTGTAGTATATGTTCCTTTCAGATTGTATTGACAACAAAGTTTATATTCAAAAACAAAATGATAACACATTTCGTGCGCCACCCTGTATTTATCCTTAGGGACCAGGCCCATCCTTATATGTCGTTTTTCTCCTTGGCACGATGGCATCTACCAGCAGGACAATGCAACGTGTCACACAGCTCGCAGTGCATGTGAATGGTTCGAAGAGCCCGTGGATGACTTTATCATACCGCCCTGACCACTAAACTCGCCGGATTTAAACCCAATTGATGAACTGTGGGACCACCTCGATTGCGCCGTCGATTCTCAGCCGAGGGATGTAATGCAGCTGGCCACGGCGCTGGAGTCGTAATGGCTCCAGATGCCAGTCAGTACGTTCGAGAACCGCACTGACCCTCTTCCTGCACCTCTCGCAGTGGTCCGCACTGCAAAAGGTGGTAATTATGGCTTTTGACCGGTGGTAACATTAATGTCATTGGCTAGTGTAGATGAACGCGAAGTCTACCATATTCTCTTGGTTGAATCATACGTTCTGTGTTTTCTAACCCTGTCGGGTCCGCTTTTATTTGTCCCCGAGAGAGCTGGTTCAAACGGCTCGAAGCACTAGGGGACTTAACATCTAAGGTCATCCGTCCCCTAGACTTAGAACTAGTTAAACCTAAGTAACATAAGGACATCACACACATCCATGCCCGAGGCAGGATTCGAACCTGCGACCGTAGCAGCCGCGTGGTTCCGGACTGAATCTCCTAGAACCGCGCGACCACAGCGGCCGGCCAAAAGAGTTGGGTTGTTGTCTTTAGGGAAGGAGACCAGACAGCAAGATCATCGGTCTCATCGAGTTAGGGAAGGATGGGGAAGGAAGTCGGCAGTGCCCTTTCAAAGGTACCATTCCGGTGTTTGCCTGGAGCGATTTAGGGAAATCACGGAAAACCTAAATCAGGATGGCCGGAAGCGGGATTGAACGGTCGTCCTCCCGAATGCGAGTCCAGTTGCTAGCAACTGCCCCACCTCGGTCGGTCGAGAGAGTCTTACATCTAATTTGAAATTTGGTTATTTTTCTCAACATACTGAAGAAACAAGGACTTCAAGTAAGATACGGAACAGACAACACAACTCAGAACACAGGAGACACAGATAAATTCAACAGATGAGGACTACATGAAGTCACATGCAACACCTGGCGATCCGTATACCTAGAACAAACATGCAGGAACTTGGAAACAAGATGCGCTGAACTTCTCAGAGCCCTACAAAGTAACAGCACACTTGCTGACCACCTGATAGCCCATAACCAGCACGCAACTACAGCAACAGATCTAAAAATACTGCAATCCAGCCACAGCCTACACCGCAAACTGACAATAGAAGAGTACTTCCACATACAGATGGCAATATCACAAGGCAAACAAGTTTTAAATGATAATACTACACTCTGTAAAGGCACATTATTTAACAAATGGTTCAAATGGCTCTAAACACTATGGGACAATATCTGAGGTCATCAGTCCCGTAGACTTAGAACTACTTAAACTTAACTAACCTAAGGACATCACACACATCCATGCCCGAGGCAGGATTCGAACCTGCGACCGTAGAAGCAGCACGGTTCCGGACTGAAGTGCATAGAGCCGCTCGGCCACAGCGGCCGGTCATTATTTAACACATTAAAAGAGCTTAAAAGAAAAATCAATAAAAACAGCTAAAAAAGCTTACCCAGTCTCTCTCACACACATGCACACACACACACACACACCGAAAAAGAGAGAAAAGATAAACATAACTCAAATTTGACTCCAAACTCTCACGGGAACGCCGATGGGCTTAAGAAACAGAACAACATAGTGCTCAGGGCGTTTTGCGAAGTGGAAACGAAATTACAATAAATATTAACATCTGTGTGCAGTTCCCAAGGAACGTAAAAGAAGGATCAGTGACAACAAAACGCGAGTAATAAGAAATACATACGCAAATGAAGAAAGATCAGTCACAACAACACGTTCGTAATAACAAATATATACGCAAAACATTTTGCCACGCCAAAATCACATTCTTTTAAAAATCATAGCATGTGTTAACTCGCCGACGAAATTCACATTTACATCGTTTGGTTCGCGGATGACAAGCTATCAGTGCAGGACACCATACATGTGGCTCTGCAAAACAATACAATGTAAAATACAAGTAGGAAGCAAACTGATCAAAAAGTTCCTTTAGCCCCCACTTTGGTAGATAAGTTACAATCTAAGATATGTTCACTTTTAACAGTTTTCAATTAACAAGACGCACTGATGATGGTATGGATGTCTCAAAACATGTTTGGGTGAAAAGAACAAAACAGTGTTTTTGTATAAAGGCGAAATCTATATACTAGTTTGACAGTGGCAGTACTTGAAGAAAGTAGCTGCAGTGAAGCTTTTGAGACTCTGCAGTTTTGGTTGCCTGCTGCTGAGTTATCGTTCCTCTGTGTATCTCTGAACCCGTCTGCTCGGTGCAGCCTTCCGGCCGCTGACCATACGTGCATATATGCACGCCCGGGCGGAGTGCGTGCGACGCTCACAAGCAGCGCACACTGCGACGCCGCGGGCGAAATTCTGCCGCGATTAACAGTTCAGATACGGCGCGCTGTTGTGCCAGCCGTGTGGGGGTGCGGGTGGGGGAAGAGAATGCTTGCCGGCAACCGGTGGCTGGCGGTTGGTGGCCGCGGCAGGTGAAAGGAATTAATAAAGAGTCCGCAGCCTCTCATTACACGACTAACGCAATAATCCCGATGCTATCTGCAGCGGGCCGTACAGGTGGCTTGCTAGCCCAGCGGCGCGTTCCGTGCCAGCCCTCCGTGGCCGCCGTCTCACTCCCATCTTCTGAGACATCTGTGTATATTTTATTTAAATGATGTAGCAGACTGTCTCCTGTGTTCTGACCATATCATTCCGGTCATACCTCTGCTGCACGGGCATTAGCTCCTGGCTCGAGACATATTTTCCTGCATGACTTTTCGTCCTCCAGTGATGGAGACATCATCAGAGGCCGTGACAATACAGAAACCAGTTACAACCTCAAACAAGCTCAGCTAGCCGAAGTCTTTACACATCCTTATACAGTTTGGTCATGAAGTCAATAGACCGCTGCCAGGGCGCACGAGAATTACAGTTCTCGCAACGAACTTGTGACGTCACACTAGTAGTCTTGTCTACCATACTTCGCGAACGCTCGGTTCCATGCAGGGCGCAAGAAAATCAATATGTCAATGAAAAGGTACCCACTAAAGGTCTTAACTTTGTCGTGTGTTATGGAGAGCTTCCACGCATTTAAACGAGCAGTTAAGAATTATGAAACTTGTCCGAAATAGTTACTCACTCCCCGCCAGAGACAGCTGCTTAGCTTGTTTGAGGTTATAACTGATGTCTGTATTGTTACAGCCTCTGATGATGTCTCCATTACTGGAGGACGAAATGTCTGACAGTCGCTGGCACTGCAGTGTCACCTGCTCTGACGCACGCTTCTCGAGATGTCTTTCTTGTTGTGTCTTGTACCGTATGAATCGAAGGAGAGGATGTTGTGATGGGTGGCCAGTATACTCTTTCTGCAACCCAACTGCACTCGTGGATTAACAGGGTTCTTTATTTACATGAACAGGAAGCTACTTATCTCGAATAGATTCCATGTGTTGTGGTACAAGCTCTTCCGTAACAGTCCTCTTGCAGACAATATCGGTACTCTGCTATTACAATAATATGGACGCTAAGTACTGGCACAGCCTAAGCCCACTCTGCGATCTAACTGACAGTTGCCAAACTAGAATCAGTTAGTGACTGAGTGAGGCAGTTAGTGAGACCCTCTGGTCGGCGGCGGCGGCTTAAATACTTGCGGTCAAGAGAGCTTTGGCTGCGTGTTACTTGAGAGTCTGTCTCTGGCCTCTCTCATGATAGGCGTGCTTGATCAAGCACCTGCTATCGATCTTCGTGCTACATCTTTGCCGACTAGTGTGCTGGCAATAGCTTACACCAGCACATTTCGCGTGGCCTTTGGTGCTACCGAAGTCGGCGAAGCTGAGCGAACACATGTTATATATATGAAGATGGTATCTGTTCTTTCGGACATGTCCGTAAGAACAGATACCATCGGTGACCATGCAGCTCGTTAGAATGAAATTGCAATGAAATGATTACCTCTAGCTACATACAGGCGTTGACGTTAAGTCAACGGGGACAGAAGACAATGTGTGCCCCGACCGAGACTCGAACCCAGGATCTTCTGCTTACATGGCAGATGCTCTATCCATCTGAGCCACCGAGGACACAGAGGATAGTGCGATTGCAGGGGCTTATCTCTGGCACGCCTCCCTTGAGACCCACATTCACAACTTAGTGTCCTGCACAATATCCACAGTGCCCCTGCCCATTTACTCACTACTCGCGGCTTTTTGCCGATTCCCGTAGGAGTTTGTGCACTGTTTGTGCCGCGAGTAATGAGTATAATGGGCTGGGGTACTATGAATATAGTGCGGGACACTAAGTTGTGAATGTGGGTCTCAACGGAGGCGTGCCAGAGATAAGTCCCTGCAATCGCACTATCCTCTGTGTCCTCGGTGGCTGAGATGGATAGAGCGTCTGCCATGTAAGCAGGAAATGCCGGGTTCGAGTCTCTGTCGGGGAACACATTTTCAACTGTCCCCGTTGACTTGTGTCAACGCCTGCATGCAGCTAGGGGTAATCATTTCATTGTACTTACATGTTATGGAGCTTATAGTGGGGAAGACTTCGTGTTATTTGTTATGTAACAACCTATTGCAAACCAAAATTGTATCCACAACATTACCGCAATTCCCAGCAGCACAACACTGATCTATATAAGTTCACTTTTCATATTTCTGAATAACAGCCACTCATTCAGTTGTAGATGAAGGAAGCGGCCACAAAACACAGAAAACATGCTGGAAATAACAACAACAAACATAAAAACCTTGCTATGCCTTAAAGTAAATAAGATATTATGAAACTTTACACAGAACACAATTTTTGTAACCAAACAGTACACATGTAATAATGCTTTATTATTTTTATGTGGGTGATAACTTTGTGTGTTGTCGAACAAAGAAAACTCATTCATGATGGCGATATTGTCGTTGAAACTAGTTTGAACCAGAATGTAAATGAAACAAAAGTGTTTTACATCAAGGTGGATCTACAATCCCATATTATTGTTTTTATGCGAAGATAGACCATTGGAAGAGTTTCAGGACAGAATGGCTGTTTGTTTTATTCACTGACAAGGATCACAACTTGTCTAATACCAATCGTTCTTCACTTCTGTTAAAGTTGCGTTTTGTGTGCTTTTGAATTTCTATGGCCTTTCTGTATATCACAGCATAGTAATGGTTAGATCTCGATAAAACTATATAGTAAAAGAGAAACGAGTTTGGTGGTTCCCTGGTGGCAGCGCAGGGTCTCATACTCTCGATGTATCCGTGTTTCGAAGAGGATGTATGCTCTTGTGTTCCTGGAAGCGGATGTTAATGCTTCTTTTTGTTGTTAGTGTGTGCACATGACCGCAACTGCAAGACATTTTATATACTGCTGCTGTAGCAAGAGGTGTGCGTAGAGGCATTGTAGTGTTCAAAAATTCGGGCGCCTTCGTTGTTCGTTCAAACACTGCGTGAAAACCGCATCTGCTGACTACTCTGCTAATGCTATCTGTGACAGTTTTTACGAATAGAAGTACACTTTCCATTTACTTCACTCTCTTCATTTGTAGCTCCATATCTTTCAGGGTGTAGTGCACTGTTTATCTCTTTGTTAGAGTATCTGTTTCTTCGGAATGCAAGTCTTAAATGGTCGAGCTCGTCCTCCATGTACTGTTGTTCACAGATTCTTTCAGTTCACCAACGTTTTGAGCACCCCTCTTTTCTGCTTGGTATGATGATTGATATTTCTGCGAATGTGTCTGTCTGTGAGAGTGGGCCTTTGGTAGACTTTGTGCCTCAAAGTTTCACCGGGTTTCCTAGATACCTGTACATTTAAAAGTTAAGTTCGACCTCCTTTCCCTTCTTTTCAGTGATTTTTATACTTGAATTAACGTCATTCAGAAAATATTACAATTCTGAGAGTTCTTTTCTCCTTGAGCAAATATAGTATAGTTTCACTGTTTAATGAGTTTGAAATAGTACCAAACGTTCTGCATTTCTGTCCATACAAAGTCAGCCATGTTCAGCAGATGCTTCCTGCTGACCTGCCAGTAAGACAATGTTCAGTCTGGAATTTCTTGCTCGCATGGAAATAGACAAAGAATGGCCATGGAACAATCTGTGGGCAGACGAACTTTATTTCTGTCTTCAAGGATATGCCAATAGTCAGAATTTCAGGATCTGGGTAACGGAAAACATCAACCGCTACCACTTCATTCTGCAAAAGTGACTGCGTGATGCGGATTGACGGCATCGTTTGCATATGGCCATATTTTCTCGAGGAGAAACGCCGTGAGAGTTTTCTGTGCATCAACGTTGTTTCCGTCATTCAACAGCATGGGTTGATGAGCAGGACCATTTTAGTCAACATGGCGCTCCTCCGTACAATGCACAGCCAGGGAAACGGTTGATGCAGCGGCATTTCGGAAATGATGAAATTGTTAGCCGTCATTTACCTACAGCCTGGCCACCCAGATCACGTGATCGTAATCCGTGTGATTTCTGGCTGAAGGATTTGTGAAGTATTTTGTGTTCAGTGCTCCAAATACGAACGTGGCTGAATTGAAGGGCTGGCCGGAGTGGCCGTGCGGTTCTAGGCGCTACAGTCTGGAACAGAGCGACCGCTACGGTCGCAGGTTCGAATCCTGCCTCGGGCATGGATGTGTGTGATGTCCTTAGGTTAGTTAGGTTTAATTAGTTCTAAGTTCTAGGCGACTGATGACCTCAGAAGTTAAGTCGCATAGTGCTCAGAGGCATTTGAACCATTTTGAATTGAAGGTGCGCATTCTGATAGTGACCCTAGAGACACTCTGACTTGTGGAATATGCTGTTTCTCGATTTCAGCTTGTGGCAAAAAACGATGGGGAGCCTATTGAAAATGTCTTGCGCCAGTCTCACGGCAGTTGAAAGGCGATGTCATTTTGGTTTTTATGCAGTTTTCGGCCTGAGGACAATTGGAAACCAATTTTACGCGTCTGATGTGGTACTACCTTGCCGTGGTGTATGAGCTTACCTAACAGTGCCACAACTGTTGACTGCCGAAATTGTGTAGTCATTGACACTGCATGGAGTAATGTGCAACTCAAATCCTAACCGTCGTATTGCGGTTCATCTGTCTTTTGTAAACGCCTCCGTTTCCGGTAAGACGCACACAACGCCATCTATTGGCAAGATTTTCGTAATTTTTTTCCTATAATGTTTCCTCCTACGCCAATTTGACACCATTCTGAGCAATAGTTGTCTTTCTACAGGCTTTTGAAACTGAAACTTTAATCATGGACACCTTCAACATGGCGCAAAAAATTATGTTACCGACTATGTACACAAGGGTGCGTTGTATCAACGCTGCCTTCAGCGACTGCTTCGTATCGATGTCATGCGGCAGGGGTTGTTTTGTACCAGCGCTGCCTAGGAGAGAGTGCTTCGTACCAATCTTGCGTGGTAGAGGGTGTTTTGTACTGATTTTGTGTAGGAGGGTGCTTCATACAGATGTTGTGTGGCAGGCGGCGCTTCTTATACATGATGGATTGGAAGGGGTGCCTTGTATCAATGGTGCTTGGTGGAGGGTTCTTCTTACTACGCAGCAGAAAGTGCTTCTGAAACGTTCTTCTACTAGGGAATAGGGAAACTAATAGGAAGGACTTGACTCCTTTTGTTATCACTCGTTTTATTTAACAATCATATAAACAAATTCCTTTAAAACAACAATATCTTAGTCCTGATTTCTTTAGGTAATAAGAATAGTAAATCACAAGAAATTAGTGAACCTGCTACCAGTGTCTTTTTATAAAACAAGTCTATCTCATATATAAGAAAATTTTAAAACCACTGACAATTATGCGCCTGACAGCTTAAATTAAGACACACAATATTTCTGACTAGTCTTCGGACACTGAGGACTGGTGTTCTCAAAAAAAATTTACCTAAATAACAACCTGCCAGAGATGCACCCAATAAACAGCAGGATGAAGTTAATACAAAGGCACTTGTTTCACACTCAAGAGTCAATGAATATCACTAAGGATTACTAAGGTTTCAAACTTCGGCTCCATGGCCCAGTAACGCAATTAGTCAGCGCAAAGTCTTACTAACAGTAGCACAGCAACAACCTTTCACAATCGTATGTTGCTCTTGAGACAAGTTTTAATAAAAATTATAAGTGTAATAAATACCCAAGTAAATATAATTAGTGGCAGAATTAACTAGCGAGGAGTGACGCCAGGTCGCTCGGAGGCAGAACGAAAACTTAACTTGGAGAAGCCAAGGCGGAAGGTGTACAGCGGCAGTTCGTACAACACGCATTTCTCGAGCTTCGACCAGGAGTCACCTCCTGCTATCCAGGATTTCACAGCCCCGGTACCGATAGGTGGAAAGGTAGCGCTTACTCCAAAACACCAGCCAGCCAGCTGTGACATTTCACAAGCGCATAGAACAGGTCAGCAGGGACAATGCAAACAACACCAAAAGATATTAAATTACAGCTTAAATTATTCACTAATAAAACGGCACACTGCCTAAGCCCCACTACGAATGAACTGCACAGGCAAGGTACAACCAATAGCGCAAATAATATATATAAGCTTAAGGAGAAATGCCTGTTATTAAGATGTTAAAAAAAAAAACTTACAGTTACAAGCAAGGCCAGCGGGCACTCCAATCTTAGTCACGATTAAATTACGTAAACTCTTACGCCTCACTGTTCAGTAACGAGCACAATTCTAAAAATGTCATTGTAAGCTTTACTGGAGCTTCTGCAGTAATGCTACCAAACACTCGAATGCAGTATATTTGATTAACAGATTACGGCCTTGCAGCTGATTACGTATTGCATCAAACAACAATTTCCCATAGCTGGAAGAGGCACACTTGTGCATTATACTAATACTGAACACTTGTCTTAAACACCATGAACTCTTCATAGGCACACCTTTACTTCCATGGTAACACCCATGCGCTTACAGTTACCAGAAATGAGGTAGCAACCCTCAACACCTTCACACACATGCCCTAAGACCAATCTCACTTAACTTTTCGCTGGACGTCCGATATGGCTTGCGGCGGGTACAGCAGGCGGCAATAAGGCAGCGGATGACCGTAGACAGCCGGGGCCGGAAATGGCAGCGCGCAGCCGAAGGCAGCAACAAGGCTCCTCAAAAAATGGTTCAAATGGCTCTGAGCACTATGGGACTTAACATCTGTGGTCATCAGTCCCCTAGAACTTAGAACTACTTAAACCTAACTAACCTAAGGACATCACACACATCCATGCCCAAGGCAGGATTCGAACCTGCGACCGTAGCAAGGCTCCTCACAGGCGACAGGGAAGGCTGGCCACCAAGCTGCCCCATACACGTGGTCGGTGCCCGCTCCACTACAAGCGCACTCCGGCCTCAGGTAACATCGAACGCCAACCGTCCCATCCTTGGCGAGAGCCTCCAGTTAACTCCTTCGGCAAGGATAAGGCAGCCAAAACTCAGTACGCGCTACAAGCAAAGACAAGAGCGCGAAGGTGAGGTACTTGCAAATACGCTGGCGCGCAAGCAACGCCGCGGCTCAGCTTCATAACAGAAATCTAACACAGCTTTGTCATCAGAAGACGGACACAGCTTTGCCGAGCCTTGCCCTGTCTGAAGCACGATTAGCAACGGAATACAGTTCCGGTTCCTGAAATGGAATACCCACCTCCGCAGGAGAGGCCGGTAAGACACGATTGGGCAGTGGCACTCGACTCGGAGATACGCCTGTTCAAACCTCGGTGGTGGAAGACATTTTCACTGTCAGGTTTGGCTGAATTGAGGAGGATAGTTGATGTAAAATTCCGGATCACCAGCCTTTGCACCAATGTCCTGGACTGAATTCCGAGCCTCTTCGCAGTATTTCATGAAGTCAGGACACGTGGAACTCTTGATGGTGATCCGTCCGTCGGATGGGAATGCTGAGCCCGGCGGCTCCTCGGTGCTACTCGTGAGCAATAGGTTGTGTGCTGGCATCGGGCTTCACACTCTCCTATCTCTCCCCACCACCATAGAACACAAACATAACACCGCACTATACACGTAGTCATTACACTCACGCAAGGTCCACAAATACACAAACGACACATATGTCTCCTATCCGCAGAGGAATGGACATGTGCGTGCTGAGAAAGAACGCTTTTTCGTACAAACATCTCGGTGCATATCTCATCTCGATGACGCCATATTTAACTTAACGATTATGACTGTGTAGAATAGATATCCACATTCTTCATCACTCAGTCGAGCTCTCTACAACGTTGTTGATGTCTTCCGAAAGGAATCAGACAAGCGATGCATTTCACAACAATTCTGGTTCAAATGGCTCTGAGCACTATGGGACTCAACTGCTGAGGTCATAAGTCCCCTAGAACTCAGAACTACTTAAACCTAACTAACCTAAGGACAACACACACATCCATGCCCGAGGCAGGATTCGAACCTGCGTCCGTAGCGGTCGCGCGGTTCCAGACTGTAGCGCCAGAACCGCTCGGCCACCAGCGGCCGGCTAACAATTCTGGTTCAAATGGTTCAAATGGCTCTGAGCACTATGGGACTCAACTGCTGAGGTCATTAGTCCCCTAGAACTTAGAACTAGTTAAACCTAACCAACCGAAGGACATCACAAACATCCATGCCCGAGGCAGGATGCGAACCTGCGACCGTAGCGGTCTTGCGGTTCCAGACTGCAGCGCCTTTAACCGCACGGCCACTTCGGCCGGCCTAACAATTCTGGGCCAATTCCGTCCCCCACCATACGAAAACAGCGCATAACGACAGCACATGGTGCAACTACAGTGCACGCTACACCTAACACACTAAACTATACTATTCAGTTGTAAACCCGGTTTCTAACAAGCGATTTGCTCCTTATGGAATCTCGTATCATATACCATACTTGCGGTTGGTGGAAAAATTGACAGTATTAGCCTGCATTCTGAAGGAACTTTACTGAACCGTGTAGTCTTCCAGCGTTATTTTTAGGTAATCGCTGCCTCTCGTTATAACAATAGGACCCACCGCAAAAATGGACATGTAACTCCTCTCCAACAGTATCTGCCCTAAGGTGGAAGTTATCGTTCAAAATCCCTTTGACGATCACGTCTTTAGAGATGGAAAACCAGCTTATTTGGGCAATTACAGCGAAGGACAGATATGGACTTTCTTTAGACACAATACTAAGCACTCTCCTGAACTGGTTTATGGAACCACAGAAAAAGTGACCCTGCGCTGATGACCTACACTGCCTGGCAAGAAAAGTGAAGCAGCTAGGAGAGGAGGAACCGAGATGAATCTTTACAGGCTGAGCGGATACGTAATGTTGTTGCAGTGACTACAAATTCGAGTCACATTTTATAGAGAACTTAGCACTAGGAGACCTCTTAATGATATGACGGTGCGATCCCTCCCGCCTACAAGTATGCAGTTATTTGGTTGGAAGGGTTTCACAAAACCGCTCTATCCTCTCCTGACCACAAATGTTGTAAGTGGTCCTTGATACATTGGATACTCCCTCTGGGCCGCGCGGAGTGGCCGCGCGGTTTGGGGCGCCATGCACGGATTGCGCGGCCCCTCCCACCGGAGGTTCGATTCCTCCCTCGGGCATGTGTGTGTGTGTTGCTCTCAGTATAATTTAGTTTAAGAACTGTGTATGTCTAGGGACCGATGACCTCAGCAGTTTGGTCCCATAGGAATTCACACACATTTGAACAACTCCCTGTACAATAGAGTTGATGTCGAAACTGGCTACACATATGTTCCATCAGGCACAGATGTGTGAACCCTCCTGGCGATGGAAGTACCTCAGCATCACGGAGACAGTTCTTTTTTAAATTTATTCACTGTCGGTACGTGGCCATACAGTCATCTCTGCAAAGGAAATATAATTCTACAGTTTGTTTTGAGAATGCAGAATATACATTACGCAGAGTAAACATTAGGATGAACAATGGATAGATTCTGTCATAAGACATATTGTACGTTCGTGTTATACTGAAACAAGTACACAAGACGAAAATGTAACACAGCATACACAGAGGTACTTGTAAACCAATCCAAATTATAAAACGACTTTGGTACAGAATTGGAATATTCCTAATTAAATCCATATTAATGACTATGTATCTAAATTAATAGTCAAATGTTATTTTATGTGTCCTTGAATAGTTTCAAAAGCTGTGAACAGATAACTTAATATTTGGCCGGTCTATAAGTACCATCACGACAAAACATGAGAACAGTACGCAATAGCCATAAGTACAGATACACCAGTATTTAAACACATACATATAGGAGGAACGCAGCGACATAATTTTTAGACTGAGAGTTCCACATACTGCTGAGCAGTACGTGGCTATACAGTCAGTTAATTGTGCTTTGAGCTTCCTGTGGAATTTTAATTACCGAAAGCATTACATTAGCAATGTAGGGAGTTACATCTGGATGTTGGCGCCGTTAACGAACTTGTACAGCGTTTCATATGTTGCTGTGTAAGTGGATGTTAACAATGTTTGGTGGCTGCTTGAGAACTGATGGCCAGGCACCCGAAGATTACTTGTAACGATGTTGATGTGATACTTGTTCTGAGGGCATTGTAGAAACGAATGCTTTGGGTCTTCTTCCTCTGCGCTTAGGTTGAGCCGATGGAGGTGTTTCCTGAACTGCCAATTATTAAATTTCAACAGCACTATAACTGTCGTGAAGCTCCTCAATGAAGCTGGGCTAATGAAGCTGAAATCGTTATAGGTACAGAAAGCTGGCTGAAGCCAGAGATAAATTCTGCCGAAATTTTTACAAAGGCACAGGCGGTGTTTAGAAAGGATAGATTGCATGCGACCGGTGGTGGCGTGTTTGTCGCTGTTAGTAGTAGTTTATCCTGCAGTGAAGTAGAAGTGGATAGTTCCTGTGAATTATTATGGGTGGAGGTTACACTCACCAACCGAGCTAGGTTAATAATTGGCTACTTTTACCGACCTCCCGGCTCAGCAGCATTAGTGGCACAATAACTGAGAGAAAATTTGGAATACATTTCACATAAATTTTCTCAGCATGTTATAGTCTTAGGTGGAGGTTTCAATTTACCAGATATAGACTGGGACACTCAGATGTTTAGGACGGGTGGTAGGGACAGAGCATCGAGTGACATTATACTGAGTGCACTATCCGAAAATTACCTCGAGCAATTAAACAGAGAACAGACTCGTGGAGATAACATCTTGGACTTACTGATAACAAACAGACCCGAACTTTTCGACTCTGTAAGTGCAGAACAGGGAATCAGTGATCATAAGGCCGTTGCAGCATCTCTGAATATGGAAGATAATAGGAATATAAAAAAGGGAGGAAGGTTTATCTGTTTAGCAAGAGTAATAGAAGGCAGATTTCAGACTACCTAACAGATCAAAACGAAATTTTTTGTTCCGACACTGACAATGTTGAGTGTTTATGGAAAAAGTTTAAGGCAATCGTAAAATGCGTTTTAGACAGGTACGTGCCGAGGTAAACTGTGAGGGACGGGAAAAACCCACAAGTTCAACAACAAAGTTAGGAAACAACTGCGAAAGCAAAGAGAGCTTCACTCCAAGTTTAAACGCAGCAAAAATCTCTCAGACAAACAAAACCTAAACGATGTCAAAGTTAGCGTAAGGAGGGCTATGTGTGAAGCGTTCAGTGAATTCGAAAGTAAAATTCTATGTACCGACTTGACAGAAAATCATAGGAAGTTCTGGTCTTACGTTAAACCAGTAAGTGGCTCGAAACAGCATAACCAGGCACTCCGGGATGATGATGGCATTGAAACAGAGGATGACATGTGTAAAGCTGAAATACTAAACACCTTTTTCCAAAGCTGTTTCACAGAGGAAGACCGCGCTGCAGTTCCTTCTCTAAATCCTCGCACAAACGAAAAAATGGCTGACATCGAAATAAGTGTCCAAGGAATAGAAAAGCAACTGGAATCACTCAACAGAGGAAAGTCCAATGGACCAGACGGGATACCAATTCGATTCTACACAGAGTACGCGAAAGAACTTGCCCCCTTCTAACAGCCGTGTACCGCAAGTCTCTAGAGGAGCGGAAGGTTCCAAATGATTGGAAAAGAGCTCAGGTAGTCCCAGTCTTCAAGAAGGGTCGTCGAGCAGATGCGCCAAACTATAGGCCTATATCTCTGACATCGATCTGTTTTAGAATTTTAGAACATGTTTTTTGCTCGCGTATCATGTCGTTTTTGGAAACCCAGAATCTACTCTGTAGGAATCAACATGGATTCCGGAAACAGCGATCGTGTGAAACCCAACTCGCTTTATTTGTTCATGAGACCCAGAAAATATTAGATACAGGCTCCCAGGTAGATGCTATTTTCCTTGACTTCCGGAAGGCGTTCGATACAGTTCCGCACTGTCGCCTGATAAACAAAGTAAGAGCCTACGGAATATCAGACCAGCTGTGTGGCGGGATTGAAGAATTTTTACCAAACAGAACACAGCATGTTGTTATCAATGGAGAGACGTCTACAGACGTTAAAGTAACCTCTGGCATGCCACAAGGGAGCGTTATGGGACCATTAATTTTCACAATATACATAAATGACCTAGTAGATAGTGTCGGAAGTTCCATGCGGCTTTTCGCGGATGATGCTGTAGTATACAGAGAAGTTGCAGCATTAGAAAATTGTAGCGAAATGCAGGGAGATCTGCAGCGGATAGGCACTTGGTGCAGGGAGTGGCAACTGACCCTTAACATAGACAAATGTAATGTATTGCGAATACATAGAAAGAAGGATCCTTTATTTTATGATTACATGATAGCGGAACAAACACTGGTAGCCGTTACTTCTGTAAAATATCTGGGAGTATGCGTGCGGAACGATTTGAAGTGGAATGATCATATAAAATTAATTGTTGGTAAGGTGGGTACCAGGTTGAGATTCATTGGGAGAGTCCTTAGAAAATGTAGTCCATCAACAAAGGAGGTGGCTTACAAAACACTCGTTCGACCTATACTTGAGTATTGCTCATCAGTGTGGGATCCGTACCAGATCGGGTTGACGGAAGAGATAGAGAAGATCCAAAGAAGAGCGGCGCGTTTCGTCACAGGGTTATTTGGTAACCGTGATAGCGTTACGGAGATGTTTAGCAAACTCAAGTGGCTTGCGGAGTATAAATGTAAATGTAGAAGTAGATGTAGATACCATGTTGCTCTGGGAGTCTTGGGATGAATTAGAGCGTAGTGTCTGCTTTTGATTTTAGATGCTCTTGTCCATTCCTCTAGCCAGTCCAATGCCAACCGCTTCCTGAGCGTGGTTATCATATCAATGAGAGGGAATTTATCGTTCATAATAGAGGCGCGTAGAGATGCTTGCTTTGCTAAGACATTTACTTGTTCATTTACATGAATCCCAAAGAGGCCTTTCGTTCATACAATCACGATGTGGCGACAGTTCCGCTGCACCCAAAACGCAACGTCGACAATTCCTGCAACTATAGGGTTGGCAAAACACGTAGACATTATTTCATAGAGACATGTGCTATGTGTAGACGAGCACTGTCCTCTTGAAGAATGGCACCAGGATACTGTCACATGACAGTCAAAACATGGCCAGGAGGATGTATATGACTTACCATTGTTTTGTCAAGAGTTTCCTCAGTCACTACCAGCTGAGGCTTGAAGTCGTACCCGATGGATTGCCGCACACTAGATGCCTTCAGTACACTGCTGTGCCTCTCCAAAGGATTGGAAGGATGAGACATCTGCTGCCATGCTCCCCGACGATGGTCACCCCGGGTATTGAATAACCATTCTTCATCGCTGAACGCTATGCGACGGCATTCATCAGCAGTAAATGCTTCCCAGTCTCGGCAACATTCCAAATGCAGTTGTTGGTGCTGTGGTATTAAAGGCAGACAACGCATGCGACAGTAATTTGCTTGTGCAGCTGCTACTTGTGTCTGATCAATGGTGCTGGGTGATACAGACCGTTGGAGGGAATCCATTCCTTGTCCTCAGATGGAGGTGCTCATGTGAGTGGGTTACAATGTGCTCTGCATACGATACGGCAATCTTTCGCTCTGTTGGTAAAACACGGTCGACTGGAGCCTTGATGATGAGTATGCCTGCCCTAACATTCCCATGTAGTCCAACATTGCACCACAGTCACATCCAAATGTCCCATAAATTTAGATACTGCTCGAGTCTTCCAGCCAGCCAAAGGCTATCGCAGAATGGGAACCTTTCAAACACTGTCAGGTGGTGGTAACGCTATCTGAAACGAATGCGCTGCATCTCTGGGACCCTGACTGGAATCACTCAACGTCTGACGCTGTTTCTGTATGTTATATGCCCTAGGCACTAAACATGAAAACCAGTGCTTGACTTGTGTTGGCGTAAGCTGTCGCCAGCCCACCAGGTGGCAAAGAGGTTGTGAGAAGATCGATAGAGGCCAAAGACAAACTCGCAAGAAACGCGCCGCCAACGGCGTCTCGACCGCCAGTACTTACATCGGCGCCGCAAACCAGAGGGCCCAGTCAGTTCCACTCAGTCAACCTGTAAGTCAACGAGTCGAGTCACCAATCGCAGCCCAGTGGGAGTCGCAGTAGCAGTTAGCTCAGCGTCTAGCTCAGAGTCAGTCAGTACCTAGCGACCTGAGGGGTGTACCGGAACATAGCGGACTTGTACTGCACCAGCAGTGAGGCTGACATGTACTATTACGGAGAGCTTGTACCACACCACCTGGAGTATCTGAAGTTAAGTAGCATCCAGTTTTTGTAAATAAATAACCCTGTTAATAAATGCATGTAATTTGTGTTATACAAGAGGATACCGACTACCAAACAATATCCTCTCCTTGTTTCCCATGGTACAAGCCTACAGAGACAACGAGACGACACAAAAGAACTCTCGTGTCCGTTCTACGAGCCACAGTGAATCCAAACTCTCATATTCTCGTAGCCGCCGATGGTGAATAGGTGGATGAAGCTGCACTGACATCCAGCCATGTCTTCTGGGTGCTTGATTTTTTCCAGGCAGTGTGTTTGAAACCTGCTTCTCTGAAATACAACAGTTCTTAATCCAAAGGTCTCGGTACGAACCATCGACATCCGACACTACTTGTCTTTCAGCTTCGGCACAGTATAGCTTCCAATGCGGACGATTCCTTCCCACTGCGAAGAGCCCTGCGATGAATTACCAACAGAGAAAGAAGATCTCTCACAGGAAGCGCTCGCCGTACGTCAATTTCGAATTCAGGAGGCGAGCGACAGGGATTGGCCGGGGCTGAGCGTGATGTGGCACGCAGACGCAGGGCGGATCCAGGTCAGCCCGTGGCGTGCCGCACACTCGTTAAGAGTCGCCGCGGCGCCTCACCTCACCGTGTTGCCTCTTAAATACACGCTCCGCAAACATTATTAGCGCGATAAAGCTCTCTTACAAGCTTGCGAAATTCGGTAACTGATAGTCCCTTAAGCTTAATATAGAGGTAGTGTGTAGAGTTAATGCTGCCCTTCACACACAGACTAAAGCCGTCCTTCACCGACGAGCTGTAGAGATTCTCTTGTCTAATTACGCTGAACTGCAGGGACTGTAGTTACCAGTGCCGGCCGAAGTGGCCGTGCGGTTAAAGGCGCTGCAGTCTGGAACCGCAGGACCGCTACGGTCGCAGGTTCGAATCCTGCCTCGGGCATGGATGTTTGTGATGTCCTTAGGTTAGTTAGGTTTAACTAGTTCTAAGTTCTAGGGGACTAATGACCTCAGAAGTTGAGTCCCATAGTGCTCAGAGCCATTTTTTTGTAGTTACCAGTGCCGGACAAATGGAACGCATGACACACTACAGTTCAGTTGACGTTCAAACTCCTGTTTAAGAATCAACTCAGTGAAAGCAACTGTAAAGTAAAAATACCGGGCGAAATCTCCTGAGAAGTCGAAGTGAAGAAGGGACTGAGACAGGGTGACAGCCGACCGGAGTGGCCGAGCGGTTCTAGGCGCTACAGTCTGGAACCGTGCGACCGCTACGGTCGCAGGTTCGAATCCTGCCTCGGGTATGGATGTGTGTGATGTCCTTAGGTTAGTTAGGTTTAAGTAGTTCTAAGTTCTAGGGGACTGATGACCTCAGAAGTTAAGTCCCATAGTGTTCAGAGCCATTTGAAAAGGGTGACAGTACCTCCTCACTGCTCTTCAGCCTCTGCCTAGAAAAATTCACAAATCAGATCGAGTTGAATACAGGAGGAAACATTTTTAATCGTTCACTGCAGTACCTAGCCAAGGCAGAAGAGGTGGCATTACTCGCACGAAACACTGCCGTGCTGACCGAAGCCTGTCAACAAATGAAGAGAGGTAGAAGGGAACTTGGCCCGGTAGTCAATGTCGAAAAGACCAAATGTATGGCAATGACCGTCTAACGAAACCTACCAAATCTCAGGATAGTCTATAAGGAGTCTGAAATGGTCAGAAACTCCAAGTACCTCGGATCGACTATCATAGAGACAAATGACATCAGCAGCGACGTGAAAGCTAGAATAGCAGCAGACAACAATGCTACTTTCCCGCACAATCCCGTGCCTGAGAGCTCAATTCTTGCGGGAAAATCTAAAATCTTCATTTATAAAACTGTTATAAGACCGGTTGTTATGTATGCTGCCGGGACGTGGTGCATGACTGCAAATGAAGAATGGATCCTTAGCATTTGGAAGAGAAAGGTTCTGCGTAAAATAGATGGCCCAATATAAGCTCAAGAAGGTCGGTGAATCCGTACAAAAGCAGAACCAGAACAACTTTTTGAAGGACCTGACATTGTCACTACCACTAAAATAAGAAGACTGGTGGGCAGGATATATGGGCAGAATGGAGAAAGACAGAACATGTAAGATGCAAGGCTGGGGGAAGAGACGGGAAGGGACCTCCCAGAAAGAGATGGGTGGACGGAATTGAAGAAGACATGAAAAAGCTAGGTGTCAGAGGATGAAAACGGGAAGCTATGAGACGGATAGAATGACAGGATATCATCAGCTTACCTTCCATTCAGAAAGCTGTTGCACTCAGCGACTGTTATATTGACTTGTAAATTACAGATTGCGGTGATCAATCGCCCTTTTTACATTTTATTGTGCAGATCTAGATTTCAGCAAGAAGCTAGCCATTCTCAATGCGCTATCATTTTCGCTCAATGCATGTAATGCCTATTGGTCGGGCTTCATTCACAGTTCATTGAATACTACTCCGAATACTACTAGTATTCAATGAACTGTGGACGAAGCCCGACAAACCGGTATTACATGCATTGAGCGAAAATAATAGTGCATTGAGAAAGGCTAGCTTCTAGCTGAAATCTAGATCTGCACAATAAAATTTAAAAAGGATGACTGATCGCCGCAATCTATAATTTACATGGCAGGATATTGTGATGCAGACCAAGGCCCTTCAAGAGCCGTAGAGCCGAGGAGTAACTAAATAAGCAAGAGTGTGAAACATCTAGCGTTAATGCTGCCGCCGATACACAGACTAAAGCGGTTCTTCGCAGAAGCGCTGTAGAGGTTCTGGTGTCAAATTACGCTAAACTCCGAGAACAGTGGTCACCAGTATAGGACAAAAAGGAGCGCATGACACACCACAGTTCCTTTGACGTTCGAACTCCAGTGTAAGAATCAACACAATATATTATTCAGAAACACGGATCGTGTGTCAGTTCTGCTACTGCACTGAATGAGTGAGTTCAGTTGAAAGAGCCTCAACCATCAGTACCCAAGGAAATCGTAACAGAAATTTGAAGTTTCTTTGTTCGGATTGTGATGTTATCAAGCCTAACACATGATTATAGATACAAGTGGGTGTCGATATCTCCACATAAATTTAAACAGAAAATTTATATAAATATCGATCTTCATATAGCTGTGAACAACGATTTGATTGAATACATATTAAACATCTGTGTAATGAAAATTAGTCAAGACATAAATATATTAATTGTTTACAATCATTTCCATAAACATTTGCGCAAAGTTTTATGACGTTTAAATGTCGATTTATGAAAAAAACAATTATAAACATTTCTCTTAAATTTCTCCGACAGTAACTATACTTTTGGGTTACATGTATGAAAAAATCTATGTCCTCCTTCGAAAGAACAGCTAGCGCGAAGAGTTATTCTATCAGGGAGTGTTAGGGAGAGAGCAATAAATAGTAGTTACAGCGTATCTTATAAAATGAAGTGCTGTTCTTCATTTTCTACGAAGAAACTTTCAAGCTGTAAAACCCCCTTGTGTCACGAGTAACATATATAATGTCAAAGATTAATTAACATATATTAATGAAAAGTTCAGAGACTGTGTGTATGAAATGTAAAAAGGGAACCTGTGTAAGGTAAACCACTTTCATTTTTCTAGTGAAACAAATGATTTTGGAAGGAAGCAGAGACTATCTCTTCTTATGGTCCACTTCTACTTTACATTCGATGTACTAAGAGGTATGGTGTCGATACCTCTGTGTTATAGATTTGTTATGGAACAGTAATATTTTCAGTCATAAATACAGGTGTCTGCAGTTATTGTAGCGAACCTGTTAATATCACAATATTGAATTTGCTTAATGGTTTTATAAGTTTCAGGTAAATCTATCTGGAAATTTCTCACATTGGTTGAAGGTGAGATAATCGACTTCTTATCACATCCTGTAGTTTAAGTATTTCACTCTCTACAAGTCAAACCCGTAGATCTGTGTCTACGAAGTCTGATCGAATATTCATTTCCATTTTTTATGTGGAAGTCACAATAGAACCTTAGTTCAACGAGCCTCCAAACAATGATGGTGTTCAATAACTATCATAATCTGAAGCATCGAAAAAGTACAACAGTGATGGCATAAAAGTTTAAAAGTAATAATGTTATAATATACTATAGGTATTAATTATGTTAATGCGTGTAAAATTCCTAACCACGCCTTGCCATAGCATTTATATCTTTACCGAAGCAAACTTCTAGTCACGCACAGCACTTTTTTATTAACTTAAACATGTATTTCACTTTTATATGCCAGCAAGGAAACATATGCCATACAGTCAAGTTTAGTTTCTGAAAGAAGAGTACTGTAGAACCATTTGTGAAACATATTTTGTGAAGCAAACATCAATAAAATTTCAGTACAGAATATTCAGCGAAGAAACTGTTTTATTTGCTAGTTACCAAACCATCAACTCGACAAACTTAGAAATAACATATTTCCTTGTATAGAAAGTATCTGAGACCATAATACCACTGGAAAGAAAACAACAAGCAAGCTCGAAGACAAAAACATCAGTAAATATGCATATTTTAGCAAAGCAAACATGCCATTCAGTTAAAGAGTGGGTGGACGAAAATATGGAAACACCAAAACACAACGCGTTACCACGCCTAATACAGTCCATAAAAACAGTTGACTTCAAAACACGTTTGAGCCGTCTACAAATGGATGAATTTAAGTATGTGTGGTTTTCAGAGATATGCTATTCCCCCTGCAAAATCGTGCAAGTCCAAATAAAGACGATGGAATGTGAACAACGCTCACGCACCGTTCTCTGCAAAGTCGACCAAAAACTCTCAAATAATACTGAGATCTGGTAACTGTTGTGGCGAGGGGAGATGCAACAATTGACTCTGGACCATACGAACTGTGTGGACAGGTGCCCTGTCGCCTAGGAACACAGCATTACCATTTCGGAACAAACGCTGAACCGTCGGATGGATCTGATCAACCGAAATGCTCACATAATCCTTGGAAATAATGCGAACTTGCTGAGTAACCATCGGGTCCACGAAATATCATGAAATGGCTGTCCAAATCATCACCAAATCAACGCCACGTTTCATTCTTGGGAGGTAAACTTGACCAGAAGTTGGAAACAATTTGAAACAAGACTCGTCCGAGCAAATGACTAGCTGCATCGTTCAATTTTTATAGCTTCTTCACGTATAAAGTAGTCAGATTGAGATGGATGTAGGTTGCGGACTTACGCAGAGATGAAGACACTTCCTCAGGATAGACTAGCTGCATCAAACCTGTCTTCAGACTGAGTACCACAACAGTATCGGCTGTCAGTTGCTGTAATCAAACAAAACCTTCTGTTATCTAGGAGTTTCTGTCTGGAACGATTTACGATGGATCGGCAAAATATATAAAATGGTAAGAAAGGCAGTCATGTGACATATAGTTAGTGGAAGAATCTGCCTAAAATATTATCATCTATCTATACAATAGTTCCATGCTTGTGTTTCTGTCTGTATGTTTGGGCTAATCTCGGGAACTACTACAGGCATTTTGATACGGTTCTACCTGATGGATAAACTAATTCACGAGAAAGGTTTGAGTACATAGTTTATAAAAGTTTCATGCTAATTGTCCGGCGAAAATTATGTCCTAAACGTCTAGGAGCGGATGGCAGAGATCCTTGGAATTGCGAAAGCCACCGGACTCCAGCAGCAGGCTGGTGATAGCTACATCCACCTAGAGAGCAGCATCTGCCACCACTACCAGGTGGCAGACGCGGGATGTCATTATACGACCGACATGATGGAACGAATTACTGCCACTGCGAGACTGTGATGCAGGATATATCAGATTAATAAGAAGAGCTGTAATTTATGCTATGCTAGACAAGTCGTCAAGGTGCAGGTACTTAGCACTTCCTATGCGAAGCACAGGTGGTTCACTTTTAAAACAGCCATTGGCTACACCTTCAGTATTACTCGTTGACCTTGAACGGCTACAAATTTGATTTGATGGATGAAAACAGAAGTTCAAGAAGAGACGCCAATTCGACACAGGTTTCATTAGTCAGAGCAAGGGTGTCACAGTGGTCTCCAGAAAATGTAGTGGGAGTCTGCAAAAGAAAGGCAAGTACTGCGTAAGAGATTTTGATGGATGTATCCATACATGGAGACTCCGAGGTGAATGAACGTTGCCAGATTTCTCATTGCCACAAGGGCCCAACTGTACTGGCGTAAGCTGTCGCCAGCACACCGGTCGGCAAAGATGAACCGCGAAAATCGATTACTAGATGCTGGATCAAGTGTGCCTATCACAAGAGAGGGCTGAGACACATCGACAAGCAGCATGCCGCCAACGCCCTCTCGACAGCATGTATTTATGCCGCCGCCGCTGACCGGATGGCTCAAAAATGGCTCTGAGCACTATGGGACTTAACTTCTGTGGTCATCAGTCCCCTAGAACTTAGAACTACTTAAACCTAACCATCCTAAGGACATCATACACATCCAAGCCCGAGGCAGGATTCGAACCTGCGACCGAAGCGATCGCACGGTTCCAGACTGTAGCGCCTGGAACCACTCGGCCACCCCGGGCGGCGCTGACCGGATGGGTTCACTCACTCACTCACTCAGTCATCCAGTTTGGTATCTGACAGTTTACTCACAGAGCGGCTTTACTTCGTCACAGGGTACGACAGCACATAGCGACCAGATTAGTGACTTACCTCAACCAGAATTATACTTTACATCAGTCAGCAAGAGGGCTATTACTGATGAGTTTGTACCACAGAACATGGACTCTATTCAAGTTAAGTAAATGTTTCCAGTACATGTAAATTACGAACCGTATTAATCCTCTTGTGCAATTGTGTTGTAGAAAGAGGATACCGGCCACCCATAACAACATCCTCTCCCTTGCTTTCTTGCGGTACAAGACTCTACACCAACAATGAGGTTGGTTTTACCGGGTGCCATTGTGTGCACAATGTGATGTCCTCTGCTTCACATAGGTGACAATTTTCACAGCGGGCGTTGCATTTCTGACGTGTTAAGGTCGAAGGTTCTGCCCATATTCAAGACCTCAAAGACATTATATTTTAACAAAGTAACGCAAGATCCTGCCGACTTGTGCCAAATCCACGTGGGCAATTGTTTTGTAGAAAGAGGTCGTCTGTTGGTCTGGCAGCATGTTCTCCGTCCGCCCCCGGTAGCTGAGGGGTCAGCGCGACAGACTGTCAATTCCAAGGGCCCGGGTTCGATTGCCCGCTGGTTCGGAGATTTTCTCCACTCAGGGACTGGGTGTTGTGTTGTCCTAATCTTCATCATTTCATCCCCATCTACGCGCAAGTCGCCGAAGTGGCGTCAAATCTAAAGAATTGCACCCGGCGAACGGTCTACCCGACGGGAGGTTCTAGTCACACAGCATTTACATTTTAGCATGTTCTCCAGATCTGTCTCGCATCTCAGAACCATTGACATTCAAAACATACTCCAGTCTTCTGGGAATGAATAAAACCAATTTCTGTATGATTTTCAAGCGAATCTTACAGTGCTCTTCCTGCTTCTGCAACTTCACGTAACAATGAAGGACGTGGTTAGAGACCACCCACCTTCTTCTAATGTAGACCACAAAGGCTCTATAATATTAAGATCTGATGACTAAGGAGGTCACAGGAGACGCGACAGTTCTTCCACATGCTCACAAAACCAGTCCTGGACGACGCGAGCAGCGTGGACAGGTGTTCTGTCGTCTTTGAACACAGCATCACCAATTGGGGACAAACATTGTACCATGGGATGCAACTGATAAACCAAAATGGTCACATAATCCTTGGCAGTAATGCAGCCTTGCAGATCATACATGGCGCCCATGGAATACCATGATACGGCTGCCCAAATCACCACCGAATCGCTGCCAAGTTGTAATACCGGTCAGAAGTTGGAAACAGTCTGAGACAAGACTCACCCTACCAAATGACTTCCTCCCATTGCTCCATATCCCAGGTTTTGTGGGTTCGGCACCACGTTCTCCTCTTACAGGCATTTGCATCACTGGTGAGTGGTTTTGTAATTCCAGCTGTGCCTGCAATTCCAAGCTTCTGGAGGTCCGCTCGAGTTGTTTTGGCGGTGACAGGCTGCCCGAGTGCGACATTCTCTTCTGCAGTAACTTTCTCAGCTGACGTGCTCTTACTTTTCGTCACAATCTTCTTCAATGACCGTTTGTTACGATCACTGGACACACACTTTCATCTGCGTTGTGACTTATCAGATGATATTTTTTCGCTTTTCCCTGATGAGGTATAAATCTTCGATCGATGCCTCCTAAGACACCAAACATTGCGCCTACCTTGGTTACGGAAGCACCCACAATACGTGCAACAACAATTGACCGCGTTCGAAGTCACTTAGCTCCGACATAATGCATGCACAACTACACAGGACACTGTTCTGACCACGAATGAGAGTTGCAAAGTATTGAGGGAAAGCACAGATGTCGTTTGTGATCAAATAAAACAGCGCCACCTGCAGGCTTGTCTGGCATTCGTATTTTTGTTCAAGCATGCATGTCTCGCGGTGTTTTCACATTTTTTTCTAAACCCTGTATCAGCAAGCCGTACTTTCGGGCGGAGCCTTACTGATCCAGCAGGTGACTGGGTGGTTAAGATGTTAGCTTGGCTATGCAGACAGTCAGAAGAAGCATTACTACTATTCTGTTTACAGCTGGTCCTAGTCGTATATCGGTTCTCCTGTTCGTATGCACGCTGCGTGCATCCAACAGGGTTCACTTTGTTAACTGCGGACGCATTTGTCTTGTGTACTGCCGAGGTGGTCATTTCCCAGCTGCAACATTTACGAATGTATGGTGGGAGCGTCGCTTGCTTGTGTGCTTTGCCGTACTACCGTATTACATAATTTTCAGCTCTACACATGAATGTTCTTTGTGACGAAGGCTATATCCATTTGTTCCATGTTCCAGGATTAGAATCTGTCTTTCATTGAATCATCTGTTATGCACATCATGGCTGAAGTTTCTTTCCAGTTATTTAATATCATCACCAGCGTTAGATGTTAAACAGGGTGCCTTGTACCGTTTTTGATAAGGTGGCACTGTACGCTGAAGCGACATTGACCTGAGGTAGCGATGTGGACATAAACACATGGAAGAGCTGTCATTTATACTGAGGTGATTCATGTGAAAAGGTGTAGGACCTGATTATGACCGCACGACGCGAATTAACAGACTTTGAACGCGAAAAGCTAGTAGGAGACGCAAGGGGCATTACACTTCGGAAATCGTTAGGGAATTCAGTTTTCCAAAATCCTCAGTGTCAAGATTGTGCCGAGGATACCACATTTCAGGCATTACCTCTCACCACAGACAACAACCGAGAGCAGCAACGATTGCGTCGAGTTTTCAGTGGTAACAGACAAACAACACTGCACGACATAGCCGCTGAAATCAATGTGGGACGTACGACGAACGTACCCGTGAGGTGAGATTTGATATTAATGGGCTATGGCAGCAGGTGATCGACGCAGTGCCTTTGCTAGCAACACGACATTGCCTGCAACGTCACTCCTGAAAGCTGGACCCTGTAACCTCCCAAGGACAGAAAACCCCAATTAACAAACTTCGTGGAAACTTAAAGTAGGGAAGTGAGTCATTTTGACAGCGAGGCAACTATTGACGATAAAATCTACACTGGTAATATTTTGATTAACACCTATATTATTCAAATACTGAGAATAGCATACAAAAAGGGGAGATAAAAGGAAAGAATTATGATAGATTCTTTATCAAACATCTGTAGAATAAATTCAAAATCATATGAACGAAGGTTAAATCCAAGAAAGTAATTCAATCAGAGATAACATTTACCATGGATGAGAGTTGTAGCCGCATCGAAGAGGAAATTCAATGCGTCTACAACGCAACTCGGATATGGAAATGTTCAGTTAGTTGCTCTTGAGTCGTTCTAGAGTACTTTTGCGATAGTTGTCTGGACGCAAACGCTATTAGATTGTTTCAGTTTTGGAAGACTGATAATTAGTGAGCTAGAGACTGAAGTGTTGCTCAGTCATTCGACTGGTGAAAGTTAATCTTTGCCGTTCTCAACGCGTCGGTATAGGAAGACTTCAATTGAGTGATGTGAGTTTATAGAACTTAGCCTTCGTACTGATGAAAAGTTACAAACCTTGTGAGCAATGGATCAACGACAGAAAAACAGTTCCGAGTCTTGAGTAGGACACAATAAAACGAAAACACGAAGAAAGACAATTACGTCGAATAGTAAAAAGTTGTCGTCAGCGTCACGATTACTGAACTAAGCAGATCTTGAATGACACATCGGTGTGCGTGTGTTGTAGGGAGAAACAATTAATTACAGAAAGAACAATAAAATCTGAGTCAAAAGGTAAATCTTACGTGTCGCCTAACTCTTTAAACATTTTAAGTAACTAAGTGAGTACCCTACATTAATAATGGACAGTGAAGAGTGATTAGTTTAAAACAGTATTACGGCGTATAAAAAAAATTACTCCAACATAAGTTATCGCTGGAGCTACGTCAGACCGTTGTTAATAACTGGACGTAGCAACGGAATAGTAGACAGAAAATTTTCATCCTCACTATGTATGACGTAAAAAACGACCGTAATGATGAAATCAAGAATCAAGATTTTATTTCATCAGGGAACTAATAGGGCATAAAAATAAAAATAAACGATCGCAGTTTACCAGTTCACTCAAACTGAGAAGACTGGTGCGGATGGATAACAGAATATTTCTAAACCACGCGAGGAGCTGTGTTGCTACGAGAGTTGCTATTCCACGTGATACCGACGGGGACGAACATCGTTACGAGTCGCGTCTCATCCCGGCGAGTGAAGAAGGAGGGAAGGGACGTCACAACCCTACACGGCTGGAAAACCGTATTCTGGTCAGATGACTCCCGATTTGAGTTGGTAAGAGCTGATGGTAGGATTCGAACGTGGCGCAGAGACCACGATAGTCATGGACCAAAGTTGTCAACAACGCACTCTGCAAGCTGTTGGTGGATCTATAATGGTGTGGGCTGTGTTTACATGGAATTTATTGGGTCCTCTGACCCATCTATACCGATCGTCGATTGGAAATATTTATGTTCGGCTATTGAGACCCTTTGCAGCCATTCATGGAGCTCATGTTCCCAAACATCATCATCATCATCATCATCATCATCATCATTTAAGACTGATTATGCCTTTCAGCGTTCAGTCTAGAGCATAGTCCCCCTTATAAAATTCCTCCATGATACCCTATTCAGTGCTAACATTGGTGCCTCTTCTGATGTTAAGCCTATTACTTCAAAATCATTCTTAACCTAATCCAGGTACCTTCTCCTTGGTCTGCCCGGACTCCTCCTACCCTCTACTGCTGAATTCATGAGTCTCTTGGGTAACCTTGCTTCTCCCATGCGTGTAACATGACCCCACCATCTACGCCTGTTCGCCCTGACTGCTACATCTAGAGAGTTCATTCCCAGTTTTTCTTTGATTTCCTCATTGTGGACACCCTCCTGCCATTGTTCCCATCTACTAGTACTTGCAATCACCCTACCTACTTTCATATCCGTAACCTCAACCCTGTTGATAAGGTAACCTGAATCCACCCAGCTTTCGCTCCCATACAACAAAGTTGGTCGAAAGATTGAACGGTGCACAGATAACTTAGTCTTGGTACTGACTTCTTTCTTGCAGAAGAGAGTAGATCGTAGCTGAGCGCTCACTGCATTAGCTTTGCTACACCTCACTTCCAGTTCTTTCAATATGTTGCCATCCTGTGAGAATATGCATCCTAAGTACTTGAAACCGTCCTCCTGCTCTAACTTTGTTCCTCCTATTTGGCACTCAATCCGTTTATATCTCTTTCCCACTGACATTACTTTCGTTTTGGAGATGCTAATCTTCATACCATAGTCCTTAAATTTCTGATCTAGCTCTGAAATATTAATTTGCAAACTTTCAATCGAATCTTCCATCACAACTAAGTCATCCGCATATGCAAGACTGCTTATTTTGTGTTCACATATCTTAATCTCACCCAGACAGTCTATTGTTTTCAACATATGATTCAACAGTGGAGACAGGTTGCAGCCTTGTCTTACCCCTGAAACTACTCTGATTCATGAACTCAATTTACCGTCAACTCTAACTGCTGCCTGACTATCCATGTAAAGACCTTTAATTGCTTGCAAAAGTTTGCCTCCTATTCCATAATCTCGTAGAACAGACAATAACTTCCTCCCCGGAACCCGGTCATATGCCTTTTCTAGATCTATAAAGCATAGATGCAATTCCCTGTTCCATTCATAACACTTCTCCATTATTTGCCGTAAGCTAAAGATCTGGTCCTGACAACCTCTAAGAGGCCTAAACCCACACTGATTTTCATCCAATTGCTCCTCAACCAATACTCGCACTTTCCTTTCAACAATACCTGAGAAGATTTTACCCACAACGCTGATTAAAGAGATACCTCTGTAGTTGTTACAATCTTTTCTGTTTCCATGTTTAAATATTGGTGTTATTACTGCTTTCGTCCAGTCTGATGGAGCCTGTCCTGACTCCCAGGCCATTTAAATTATCCTGTGTAGCCATTTAAGACCCGACAGTCCACTGTATTTGATGAGTTCCGACTTAATTTCATCCACCCCAGCTGCTTTATTGCACTGCAATCTATTGACCATTTTCTCCTCTTCCTCAACTGTGATCCTATTTCCATCATCATTCCTATCCGATTGTACCTCGAAATCTGAACCATTACTGATCATATTTTCACCTACATTGAGCAACTCTTCAAAAAATCCCCTCCATCTGCCCAAGGAATCCAAAGGATTCACCAGCAGTTTTCCTGACCTGTCCAAAATACTTGTCATTTCCTTCTTACCTCCCTTTCGAAGACTGCTAATTACACTCCAGAATGGTTTTCCAGCAGCTTGACCCAAAGTCTCAAACCTGTTTCCAAAGTCTTCCCAAGATTTCTTCTTGGATGCTGCAATTATCTGTTTGGCTTTGTTTCTTTCTTCAGCATAACTTTCTCTGTCTACCTGAGTTCTAGTATGTAGCCATTTTTGATACGCCTTCTTTTTCCTTTTACAGGCTGCCTTGATTGTGTCATTCCTCCAAGCTGTTTGCTTCGTCCTACCTTTACACACTACTGTTCCAAGACATTCTTTAGCCACTTCTAGTACTGTGTCCCTGTACCTTGTCCATTCCTTTTCCAATGACGGAAATTGACTACATTCAACTAACTGGCACCTTTCTGAGATCATTGTTATGTACTTGTGCCTTATTTCCTTATCCAGGAGTTTCTCCACTCTTATCCTCCTACATATGGACCTGACCTCCTGCACTTTCGGCCTCACAATCCCAATTTCACTGCAGATCAAATAATGATCAGTGTCATCAAAGAATCCCCTGAATACACGTGTGTCCCTCACAGCCTTCCTGAATTCCTGATCTGTTATTATATAGTCAATGACAGATCTGGTTCCCCTGCCTTCTCAAGTATACCGGTGAATGTTCTTATGTTTAAAAAAGGAGTTTGTGATTACTAAGCCCATACTGGCACAGAAATCCAAGAGTTGTTTCCCGTTCCTGTTGGCCTCCATATCCTCTCCAAATTTACCCATAACCTTTTCATACCCTTCTGTTCGATTTCCAATCCTGGCATTAAAATCACCCATGAGCAGAACACTGTCCTTGTCCTTTACTCTAACAACTACATCACTGAGTGCCTCATAAAAACTATCCACCTTATCTTGGTCTGTCCCTTCACAATGCGAATATACAGATATAATCCTAATTTTCTTGCTAGACACTGTCAAATCTATCCACATCAGTCGCTCCTTTA
Organism: Schistocerca nitens; assembly: GCF_023898315.1. Taxonomy (NCBI): domain Eukaryota; kingdom Metazoa; phylum Arthropoda; class Insecta; order Orthoptera; family Acrididae; genus Schistocerca; species Schistocerca nitens. Next base: position 143,062,774 of record NC_064620.1, on the reverse strand, counting down.
CATACCTTATTGCAACTACGCTGGGTTCCATTTCTTTCCTGATGTAAAGTCCTACACCCCATTGTGCTATTCCTGCTTTGACTCCTGACTGGTAGACCTTGTATTCTCCCACTTCCTCTTCTTTCTCACCCCTTACCCGAATGTCACTAACAGCTAAAACGTCCAGCCCCATCTTACTTGCAGCCTCTGCCAGCTCTACCTTCTTCCCAGAGTAGCCCCCATTGATATTAATAGCTCCCCATCTCATTACCATTTGTTTGCCAAGTCGTATCTTAGGAGTCCCTGGTTTGTCAGTTAGAGGTGGGACTCCGTCACCTCCAAAGGTCCGAGGCATTTTGCTCTGATTGTTGCCAGCATCATATTTAAAGTACCAGGGAAGCAGGTTGCTAGCCTTACTTGCCCCGAGTCCCATTGAGTTTTACCCCCAACGGTTGAGGGACTAACCGGTGGATTTGGTAGTCTTTGCCGTATGAGCACAAAGATGACCACGACTCAGAATATGTCCGAGATGCCCAGCCTTATTACAATGTAACTGGTATCCCGACTGTCGAGACCACTTACTTGGCCACTCATACGTTGCCCGTGGTTCATGAACTAGGACATGACTACAGGAACCCACACCATGAACCACAAACAATGATATAATTTTTATAGATGACCATGCACCATGTCACTGGGCTATAGTTGTTTGTGACTGTGTTGAAGAACATTTGGGACAATTCTAGCGAATGATCTGGCCATCCAGATTTCCTGACATGAATCTCATCGAACATTCTTGGTACATAATCAAGAGGTCAGTTCGCGCACAATATCCTGCGCCGGCAACACTTCCGCAATTATGGACTCTTACAGAGGCCGCATTGCTCGATATTTCTGCAAGGGATATTCAACGGGTTGTTGAGTCCATGTCACGTTGTCACCTCAGTGCATTACAGAATGGTCCCCTTGAGGAGGTTTGTAGCCTTATTACTAAATTTTCGTTCTTGTGTACTGAATACTAACCGGAAATTATTTCGAACACTCTTAATTATTTTTCATTTACAAGTCACAAATTATTATTTATCCTCTTCCAAGTTCGTAATCAGTCCAAGGACAATTCACTGATTACGTTTTGCTTTCAGCGGAATTGCAGATAAAATGTTTATTTATTTTCATGGGTGTTATTGCAAATATAATGTAGGTTGGAGCTGTTGAGAACTTCAGACACATGATGTCATCTTGATTATGCTGAGAGTGGCTTTCGTGATGCATGCTTTATACGGAGAGGTGTTAGGTAAGTCTATATCTTTACCGCACGCGTTCTCTCTAGAATGGAGAACATAGTCACACTTTTACGTTTTGTCAGAATGATCGAATGTCTTGTAACAGTTTTGCATTACTTAAACACATGAGCAAGATCCACTTACATTTCCCGTTGCGCTATGGAAGTCCTGTCTACTGCCAAATATTTTGTTCAATAGAAGTCAGATCACGTTATTGTTCATACATGGCTCAAACTTTTATTAGGGAAGGGGAATATTTTTGGGCATAAATACTGAAAACATAGCAAGTACCACAGCAGTTTAAATTTAAATAGGAGGTAGGAGACTTGACAGTGTCTGAGATCGAAGCTTAGTTCTACTCGTTGACCAGTTGGGTTACAGCTGCTATAGGGGCGACAGTGTGCAGTAGGTTTTGCGCTTTGTATACCGCCAAATGTCACCCTAGTTATTCATGCATGCTTCCTGCCATAATGTATACCTACAATAAGAAAAATATTATTGATTGTTATATGTTCTAATGTAGTAATTTTAGCAGCCAAGCATATAAGATGCCCACAGGTTAATCACCATATAATTAGCGCCACACATAGTGCAGACCTGGAGTACGTCAATAAAACCCTATCAATTTCTTACCACTGTTTCAAGTCGCTGCCTCGTCGTTTTCCACTGGTTAATTTTACGAAATACTTCAATATTGGTCGTTACTCTGGGTTCCGCACCAGATAGGATTGGCAGGGGAAGTAGAGAAGCTCCAAAGAAGAGGAGCGCGTTTCCTTATACGTTCATGTAGGAAGTGCGAAAGCTTCACTGTTAAAATTCCGACCGTTATAAGTCCGACTCCACTGAAGTATATCTCGCGAGAAAACGATATATGTAAAGTCAGAGAGATAGGAGCCCACACAGAGGCTTAGTAGCAACCGTTCTTCACGCGAACCATACGCGACCGGGACAGGAAAGGAAGGAAGTAACAGTGGTATGTGAAGTACCCTGCGCCACACATCGTACGGTGGCTTAGGGTGTACAGATGTAGATGCAGATACGTAAACGACAAACTGGGGTCGTACAGTACAGGGGAAAGGTGCATATACACTGGCGTCCAAAATTAAAGCAACAAACCGCTGTCTCCCCGTCCCGTGTCTATCTCACGACATAGCCATACAAACTGTCAACCAGATGTCGGTACGATTGTCTTCTGCACGGAAGATGGCATTCCGGTTAAAGGACTACCATGCAAGCAACGACGTCAGGGCACCTTTCAAATGAGGTACTGTTTGCTGGGTAGTCCCACACCGTCAATCGCTGTGTACACAGTCACAGACGGTGCAGTATGGCACACAGAAGACGCCTACCAGGCTCTCTGCGGTGGAGGGTATTAGAATGGAAGCAGGACAGCAGCAAACTGATGTGGCCCGATGACTCGACGTTAATCGTGCTTTTGTTTCTCGGATGTGGTAACAATTTGTAGAGACGGAAACTGTTTCCCGAAGATCAGAGCAGGATTGTGCCATCAGAAAGGCTGTAAGGGCGAAACGGTACAGCCTTAGTACTGCACTGGCATCCGACCTCACCGCATCCCCTGAACGTGTTGTATCGAGGCAAACTGTGTGCAGAAGCTTTTGTCAGAGTGGCCTTTATTCTAGGAAGCCTGCTGCAGGTGTACCTCTGACGCCTCTTCGCAGAAGGGAACGTTTAGAGTGGAGTCATCAACATGCCACCTGGTCGGTCGAACAGTGGCCCAATGTTGTTTTCACAGATGAGTTTCGATTTAGTCTGGAGAGTGATTCTCGACTAATTCGCATCTGGAGGGAACGTGGAATACGATCTGAGACCGAAGCACTGTGGAAAGTGACCAATATCGAGGAGGGTCACTAATAGTGTGGGCAGGGATTATGTTGACCACTGGAACCTCTCTTCGTGAAATTGTACGGGTGAATCGGCAAGGTTTAGCTGCTGTCAGGTATCATGATGAGATATTGGGATCTCATTTACGGTTGTTTCGAGGTGCTGTGGGCGCAGACTTTGCATTGATAGAAGATAATGCTCGACCTCATAGAGCACGGGTGGTTGATGCTTGGAAACGGAAGATGTGGTACGCATGGCGTGGCCTGCTCGCTCTTCCGATATGAATCCCATAGAGCATGTGTGGGATGCACTAGGGCGACAGGTTGCATCGCATTAGCATGCACCGTCCATTCTGAGCAGCTCTGCAGTAACAATGGGCGTTACTGCCTCAACATGAGACTGATGACGTCATTCACAGCATGCTCGGTCATTGGCTTGTGTTGCTACCAGAGGTGGTCACAGCTTATACTGACCACATTAAGTAGTGCAAATTGTTAAGTTGAAAAAAAAGAACATTTTTGCCTACCAGGTGTAGAGGTATGAAACTGAAATTTCCCCCCCACCCCTCCGGCAGGCTATGAAAGCCACGCAAAAAAAACACGCGTTCGTGTCCTAGTGATGCAAACAGATGATAATCAGACAGAGTAAGGTCTGGAGAATAAGCCGTATGCCCTGGTATTTCCCAACTGAATCCCTCGATCGTTTCCCTGACCCATTTTTCAGTGTGTGATTGGGCGTTATCATGCTAGCAATCAGTGTTAATGGTTTCACTAGGTTTTAGTAGTTCATAATACTCGTAGATGACATTCTTCTTATCCCACCGAACACAGAACACTGTCTTCTTTCCAAAGCGATTTGGTCTTGTAGTGCATGTCGATGGTTTGCTTGGATTCAACCATGATTTACGAGGGTTAGAATTCTCAAAGTATATCCATTTTTCATCGTCTGTCACTATTCGATGGAGAAACGACTTTCTTTCGTATCTGGCAAGGAGTATTTCACAAGTGCTTGCTGTCCTTCATTCAGTTCATGCGGAACCCATTTTCCCACATTCTGCACGTTTCCCATAGCTTTCAACCGAAGAGAAACGGCTTTCTGAGTCATATTCAATTGTTCCGCGAGCTCTTGTTGAGTCTGAGTATCATTTTCATCCAATAAGGCTTGTCTTCGAAACATTTCGGTGGTTTCCTGCGTACGTCGTTTCTCGCGTCAAAATCGCCACTTTTTAATTTTTTGAACCACTCGAGATACTATATTTTCCCAAGAGCATGTTCGCCGAAAGCTTTGACAAGCATTCGATGCGATTCTGCACCAGTTTTCTTCAAATGATAATAGAAAACCAGTGCTGCCCGCAAGTCGCAGTTCGTAGGCACAGAACTTGACATGTTTACGGATACCGACGTACAGAACTTGGGTTACTGTGTGTTGACATTCATCGTCACCCGTTACAGGAAGTAGATGGCGCCGCAACGCGGTCTCACTGGCCCTACACTGACGGCAAGCACCATCTGTAGGGACATTCCAGTTCCATACTTCTACACCTGGTGCAGTAATGGATGTTGCAGTTGCTTACATTCTGTGTTCTTTAGATTCGAAATGGCTCAAATGGCTCTGAGCACTATGGGACTTAACATCTGAGATCATCAGTCCCCTAGAACGTAGAACTACTTAAACCTAACGAACCTAAGGGCATCACACACATCCATGCCCGAGGCAGGATTCGAACCTGCGACCGTAGCGGTCGCGCGGTTCCAGACTGAAGCGCCTAGAACCGCTCGGCCACACCGGCTGGCTTCCTGAGATTGTTTCTAATTTAATGACGTTTATACTGTTTTGTGGCAAAATAAACGCAACCTGCAAAAGTCCCATTTTTTGCTTTAATTTTGTACACCAGTGTAGCTGAGAGCGAGGTGTAGAGAGATTAGGGAAGTTCGGAAGAAGCCCGCGATCAGCGTGTGCAGTCGCGGTGTGGCGGAACCTTGCGAGATACCGGATCGCGCCACCACACACGACGCCTGGGCTGCGGTCCTGTCTCTCCGGGCAGCATCCTTGAACCTGGCACGACACGCACCGGCGCCGCGCCGCCCTCGCCGTGTCGCATGAATGCATCCCAAAATGGGGACCTCCGCCCGCTGAATAATTCCGCAGCACTTAGGCCGTCTCGGCATTACCATGACCCGTGTCCGACCGCGCCGCCCGCAATGTCACGCCGCCAGCCGGCGTAATACACGGGGCGCTCCAGCCGGTGCGTCGTCTGGCACCGAGGCGTTGCCTCTCTCTGCTCGAGCGCACTGTGCTGACGGACTCGCAGATCTGCGGATTCCGGCATCAGAAAGAGAGAGAATGGTGTCAACAATACGTAATTAGTCTAGAGGAGGGTTCTCGCCACACGTACAGTGGGATGCACAACCGAAAATACGAAAGGAGCTTTCCTATGATGTGTCACTCCAAGCAGCGCATCCAGATTAAACTCTGACCATACTGAGACGCCCTGCTGAACCCGCAGAACAGGACAAGTAGTAGGAATTGTGGAAGCGGGCCAGAATGAGCGGCTGTCAGTTACACTCCAAACATAACACATTATTTAGCTGTCCAAAAAGAAAACAAAATAAAAGTGATAAAAACAAAACACGATCAACTATGACCCGCTTCCACGTGGCGGGACACGGGCAACGGTGCGATCGGATGTGAGAACTAGTGTGGAGGTTCAGCCATATCAGCGCCCGTATACCGATCGCAGCGGCTAAGTGGTCAATAAAGACCCACCTTAAGCAATTAGGTGGTGGGTCGTAAAATCAGGGCGACAAGTGGCAAAAAAAGTGTCCAAACAATACATCGCAACTTCTAAACTTGACTCTCGACAGAAAAACGTCTTTAATTTCAAAAGCGGCTGAAGGCCCATAAATTTAAAACAACCTAACTACAATAACATTTCAATAGGCAGAAGGCCCAAGCTTTAGGACCAATAAGAAACCTTACCTTAAAACGGCTGAAGGCTTTTGTTTAAAAAAAAAAAAACATCAACCAGTTTTCGAGGGCAGGAGGCCCAAAGCCTTTAACCTTAAATAGTATTTAAGCTCAAGTGATGTAAGACTTGATAAGTAAGAATCCAAAATTTTAAAGCGGCTGAAGTCCCATCATTTTAAGAACAACACAACTACAGTTAATTTTCAACAGACAGAATGCCCACATCTTCATCTAGAAAGAAAGTAATACTTGATAAGTAGGAATCTTAAAACTTGAAACGGATGAACGCCGATGATTTTAAAAACAATAAACTACAGTAAATTTTCAACAGGCAGAAAGCCCACAGTGTTATCTTCCAAAAGCTAATACTTGATATGAAAGATCCTCAAAACTTAAAGCGGCTGAAGGCCGATGCTTTTAAAAACAATACATTACAATAAATTTTCAACAGGCAGAAGGCCCACAGCTTTATCTTCCAAAACGGAAGACTTGCCGAATTTAGACAACTTACTTTAAAAACGACTGAATGCCTTTGATTTTAAAAACACAATTACAAGCATACAAATCCCAACCTTCGGCTATGAGCTGTTAAAAATACACAATTAAACGCCAATAATAAAGGCAGTATAGGCAACAGCGCCAGAAGTTTCCAGGGTGCTCGGTTTGCCCTTGAAATCTTAACTTTCGCTTAGGTGAGACAAGAAGTCGACCCAACTATACTCGATCTGCTGGCAACACAACCAAGAGACAGTCAGGGCCCACCGACAAGACGACTTGCTAAGCACCGACCAGTATACGAGAATCCCAAAGCCAAAACGCTACAAACATAGCTGCCCACAACCAAAAATCCATCAAGCTATCAAAAACTACACACCATGTTGAACAGCGACAACAGGTGAGGAAAGGACACTGCTTCAATTTACGTCAGCGACCAGGGCAGGTAACCGGAACACTAACGGCGACAAGGCAGAAAATTCCGCTGGTGCACTTGAATTTCGAACCGACAAATATAGTTAATTCCACCACACGGCGGCTAAATCTTCACCAACTCGAACACTCGCTGTTGCTCCCAGGAATACCGCCAACAGCGAACCACCAACCAGGGGGACAACGTGAATAGACGTGGCTTTGGTAATAAAATCACCACTCAACTTTCATGTCCTGGGTCGGTGAGCCACGAACCTCGTAGCTCTCGAAACAGACCCCACACGCTCCAACACTGGGTAGAGACCGCCAGCGGGCCCGGCTGACTTCGCCACTTGGAGACTTGCTTGCTGATCCGCTGTATCCGACCGATTGGCTGCACACCGCCAAGCCGGAACTATAAACACCAGCCCAAAGATGGTACACAGTGCAAATATCGATACACACCGCTGCTGCCACACGTAGAAAGAGCAAGAACAACGGCATAACCGCAATAACCGCGGGAAACAAAACGCAGAGTAACAGCCAAGTTTTAAAGCAACGCATAAGCAGCACGGCTCACACACAAAAAACAACTGTTAAAGTGTAGTACAGAAGGTAACTGGAGAAAATTCGCAATCAAACGAGCGAAGTGGTGCAATGGTTAACACAGCTGCCTTGCAAACGGGAGGAGGACGGTTGTAATCCGCGTCCAGCCATGCTGGTTTATGTTTTCATGATTTACCTAAATCGCTTCAAGCAAATGGCGTGGGTCGTTGCATTAAAGGGGCTCGGCCGATTTCCTACCCCCTCTTTCCCTGGTCCGTGCTTGTGCTGCATCTATAATGACCCCATTGTCGACTGGACGTTGAACATTAATCCCCTCCTCCTCGTCCTTCTTGCAATGAGATATACGTAAATTATACTTTTGTTCAGATACAATAAATACACTGATGTGTGTGATCACCATGGACGGCAGCACGTGCTTTGCAACGTGCCCCATGCTGGCCGTGAGGGTTCGTAAGAAGTTCTCGTGGTAAGGCTCTTCACTGCTTCACCAGCGTTGTTGACAAATGCTGGGTGGTCGTTACGTGCTGGTGCTGCAGTACGTCTCGACACTGCGTCCCAGACATGCGCCGGCCGCTGTGGCCGAGCGGTTCTAGGCGCTTACGTCTGAAACCGCACGACCGCTACGGTCGCAGGTTAGAATCCTGCCTCGGGCATGGATGTGTCTGATGTCCTTAGGTTAGTTAGGTTTAAGTAGTGCTAAGTTCTAGGTGACTCATGACCTCAGATGTTAAGTCCCATAGTGCTCAGAGCCATATGAACCATTTGAACCCAGACATGCTCGATGGGATTCGCCGAAAATCCTCTCGTTCCAACATCTGCTCCATCTGCGCTGTTCGATGACATCACCTGCTATCATCCATAAAAATTAAGTCAGGGCCGAAAGCACCCCTGCAAACACGCACATGGAGAAGGCGTACAAAGTCGCAATGACATTGACCGATGACTGTACCACCTTTAAATACGAGTTGTTCAAAAAGTCTCTCCCCAGTGCTGTATAATTGTTAGCCGCACGTGCCGTATGATTGTTCGCCTGCCTCGGTTACTTCCCTTCAAGTGGACTCTCCCAACATTCCACTGTTTCGTTTATCTCAACCAGCGTCAGTAGTATCGTTGGTGTGTGTCGTTACGTGTTGACGTGAAAGTTTAAGTTTAGTTCCCTTGTTCGTTTGTTCCGTTTTTGTCACTGTTAAAATGCTAACCATTGAAGAACGTGTGTTTTGAGTCGAAGCCGGCGGTAAATACACAGTTTCAGTTCGTCAAACATTTAATTCAGTTTTCCCGGAGACAACATTCCCACATTGCGATACTGCGCGAGAGTTGAGTTACAAACTTGTGTTTGGAAACTTTATTATACGAATTAAATTGTGTATTCAACAACAGGGGGGACGCTTTCAACATTTAATGTGAAAATTTGTAAGTAAAAATGAATATTCAGTAAATTAATAGCTTGTATTTCACTGAGTTTCATTTCGGTATATTCACTGCGGCATACGGCAAGCGCGGCTAACAGTCATACGGCACTGCGGAGAGACTTTTTCAAAACCCCGTATTTGTAGGTTAGTACGACCATGCAGCGTTACTGCCCCCACTCCAAAACACTCGGAGCAGCAGAACAATCATGTCCGCTCACGATCCTGACTGCAATACCAGACAATGCGCTACAGATGGCGAAGTCAACCATCCGGCCCTGGCCAGCCTCCTGCCGGTTGCTCACTCAGGGTGAGGTGACCCTCACACATCTTCGCATTGAGCACTGCCCTCTTACACCTAGAATTTTACTACGGTGCGAGGATTCCACGGTTTGTGATGCTTGTGGCCTGCAAATCGCTGTACGCCATATTTTAATAGAGTGTGTTTAATACAGTGATGCAAGGGCAGAAGCAAATATCGATGGGAATCGGTCCTTTATTTTAGCTGATAATGAGACGAATGTGACTGAAGTTTAAAGGTTTTGTGGTGTGTTTGGACTCTGGACTATGCTTTTACGCTGGAAGTGTTAGTTTGTTGCAGAGTGGCTGGCTCACCCTTTTTTTATTCTTACTGTCAGCCAGCCGTCCATCTGCTATATTGTTTTAACTCCTTCTACCACTCTCTTCCTGTTTACTTGATGTTTTCATATTGACGAGAAACTTTGTTTCGTGCTTCTGTGTGGGTGCTGTAACGGAACGTTCTCCTCTAGCATTACTTTTTCTCAACAGTAACTGTCGATACCAGTATTAATTTTTGAATTTTGGATAGGTCACTATTATCTCAGTTGCTTGTTTGAAAACTTTCATATAATTGTACACACAGTTAGATTTCAAACTAAAATTTACGAAAAGGAATTACTTCATAAAATATTTCAGTTTAGATGTTATAATCGATAAATAATAGTTCCTGAATGTACTGTTAAAATTATTTCTTTTAGAAACATTTGAAATTACAAATTATTTGCATACTTAAAATTTCTGTTATTAATTACGCGATCCTGTACTGTTTACTATGTTTATTTCTGGGTTCATTTATAAAATAATAATCGAAATTAATAATGTAACGAAAACTAAAAGGAATTCATTTGTTAAGAAAAACTGTGAATCCTTTGGAATATTGTTATTGCCGCAGAGTGAGGAGTTGTAAGCTTGCCTCTGATGGGATTAGATGTATTCTTGAATAATAGGTGCGAACAATCTAATTTCGGCTTTGTTAATGCGAAAAATGAAAATACCATATGATGTACTAAATTGTGAGAAAATCTGTGGGAAAGATATTTAATTAAAAAATTCTGCAACAACAATCTTCCAATTTATTTAGTTCATCCCAGCCGTAAGGACCCGATGTTATATTTTCAAATTCAAGAATCAGATCCCTAGACAAGAAAAATTTGGAGTAGGTATTAAAATCCATGGAGAAAAAATAAAAACTTTAAGGTTCGACGATGACATTGTAATTCTGTCGGAGACAGCAAAGGACTTGGAAGAGCAGTTGAACGGAATGGACAGTGTCTTGAAAGGAGGATATAAGATGAACATCAACAAAAGCAAAACGAGGATAATGGAATGTAGTCGAATTAAATCAGGTGATGCTGAGGGAATTAGATTAGGAAATGAGACACTTAAAGTAGTAAAGGAGTTTTCCTATTTGAGCAGCAAAATAACTGATGATGGTCGAAGTAGAGAGGATATAAAATGTAGACTGGCAATGGCAAGGAAAGTGTTTCTGAAGAAGAGAAATTTGCTAACATCGAGCATAGATTTAAGTGTCAGGAAGTCGTTTCTGAAAGTTTTTGTATGGAGTGTGGCCTTGTATGGAAGTGAAACATGGACGATAAATAGTTTGGACAAGGAGACAATAGAAGCTTTCGAAATGTGGTGCTACAGAAGAATGCTGAAGATTAGATGCGTAGAACACATAACTAATGAGGAGGTACTGAATAGGATTGTGGAGAAGAGGAGTTTGTGGCACAACTTGACTAGAAGAAGGGATCGGTTGGTAGGACATGTTCTGAGGCATCAAGGGATCACCAATTTAGTATTGGAGGGCAGCGTGGAGGTTAAAAATGGTAGAGGGAGACCAAGAGATGAATACACTAAACAGATTCAGAAGGATGTAGGCTGCAGTAGGTACTGGGAGATGAAGAAGCTTGCACAGGGTAGAGTAGCATGGAGAGCTGCATCAAACCAGTCTTAGGACTGACGACCACAACAACAACAACAACAGACAAGAAGAACTGGAACCACCTCAAGATGACAAGCTAAGTAAAATTGAAAGTTCATTGCAATCTTCGCCCCTCTCGAATCTTCATAAAAAAAGCTTTCCTCATTAGTTACTTGGACTGGACATTGGTTAATGTGGACAATAGATGGAAGAAGGAAGGGGGGGGGGGGTGATTACAGTACACACATAATTTTCCACACTGTTACTTTTCGTCTTCGAGCTGTTTCATACTCCTGTTTGGTGCGTTTTACCGACGCTCGTCTCAAATAGTTTTTGCTCGGGTGCTGAGAAGCTTGCTGTCGTGTGCCCATACCAACATATCCATCCATCCATCCATCTCTGCTATGTGTATTAGGTACTACATTAAGACGAGAGATGGGAACACGTAGTGCCCCAAGGAATACTGTCGAGCATTACCGTTTGGGAGGTCCATGTGTTATGGCGTGGGGAGGCATACAGCTGCACATGTGTACTAACTTCTAGATCACTGAACACCATACAGTCACCGGCCAAGTCACTGTGACACTGTACTTCTCCCCAAACTGCGTCTTTTCAGGGGTGCATTCGGCCCTTATTTCATTTTTATGGGTGAAGCTACGGCGAATTGTGGTATGGTCATACAGCACAAGAAACTGAAATTGAACAACTAGACGGGAAAGGATTAGATGAAATACAGTCTGATGAATTAACATCTGCACTGACATTACTTAAGAGCAGAAAAGCAACAGGGAAAGACGGCATTAATGCTGAATTTTTCAAATATGGAGGAATGACGCTACGCCAACGACTGCTACATCTCTTCAGTGAAGGTTGGAAGAAGAAGAGTATTTCCCAAGACTGGAAAACAGCTAGAGTGACATCAATTTTTTTAAAAAGGAGGTAAAAGCCTATGCAGTAATTACAGAGGAACACGTTTACTGGTCTCAGCATACAAGGTGTGTCATAAGATTATAAATACAAGACTTAAAAACATAGCAGAAGCAGTACCGCATGAGAAACAAATGGGTTTCAGGAAAGGACGTTCCACAATAATTGCAGTTTTTATGCTACAGCAAATAATAGAAAAACGGAGAGAGTATAATAAAGAAACACACATTGCTTTTATTGACTTTAAACATGCTTCTGACAATGTCAATAGACTAATCGAGGATATCCAAAGCATCCAGTAAACGCGATAAAAAGTTTATATCAAGACACAAATATCACTCTAGATCTCAGATGTAAAACAACTAATGAGATACCAACTAACAAAGTGGTATGAAAAGGCTGCTGCATCTCTCCAACTTTGTTCAACATCTACGTTAATGAAATAATACATATATGTAAATCAGAATTTCAGAAAGGCATCTACCTAGACAGGAACATTCTTTTAAATAATTTACTATATGCTGATGATGCAGTGATCCTAGCAGACAAGGAAGATGGCCTTTAGAAAGGAATATACTTGCTAAAATAAATATGTGCAAAATTTAACATGGAAATATCAAAAGAAAAAACTAAGGCAATGGCCTTCATGGGAAAAGAACCAATCAGAACCAAAATAGTGATCGATCAGAAGGTGTCAGAGGAAGTAAACCATTTCAATTACCTTGGATGTGAAATGACACATGGCTACAGCAGAGATATTGAAATTAAGCTTAGTAAATTCAGACAGGTATGGAGGACAATTCAAATGGTTCAAATGGCTCTGAGCACTATGGGACTCAACTTCTGAGGTCATCAGTGCCCTAGCACTTAGAACTACTTAAACCTAACTAACCTAAGGACATCACACACATCCATGCCCGAGGCAGGATTCTAACCTGCGACCGTAGCAGTCGCGCGGATCCAGACTGTAGCGCCTAGAACCGCTCGGCCACTCCCACCGGCGGAGAACAATTAACAGAAACCTAAACCTAAAAAACAAAACCAGGAAAGACACTTGAGCCATGTTGCAGCTTGCGTTGGTGCTGTTGGTAGGTTGTCTTCGTGTAATAGGAATAGAGGCGTCTCGTTTTCTTCTCGGTTTAGTGACACCACTAAGTTTGTTAGTGTTGTCTGTCCAGGAGTGGCAGCAGCAGCAGTAATCGATATCTAGTACCCTAGTACTATCTTTGGAAGGGCGTCTAGTGTTTGTCAGGTCGGAGCGTGTCAGGTAGTTCGGTTGGAATGGAGCAGCAGTGAGCCCTGGCAGTGCGAGGATATCCCGGGACTGCTGGAGGCATGCAGGCACTACCAGACCGAGTAGTGAAACCTCCACTCTATTGAGATCACGCTGTTTTTTTCCGCGCGTTGCTGCTCACAGGGTCGCTGAGATGAAGAGCAACGAGTGGACTGTTTGGACTTGGCAAAATTAGTTATTCATCCTCCATTTCTTAATATTAATCATTGAATTTCTTGTGTTTATTGGTGAAGTTCAACCAGCGGTATTTTTCTGCCTAGTGGTAGCTAGCGTCCCAGTTATCTGCCCTGAAGGTTAGTGTATTTTTGCGGAGTGTTCCTTTTCCGCCATTGCCGCTACTGTCCGGTAAGGTGTGTAGTTCCACAGCCTCCGTGATTGTGGTCCGGATATGTTGTTTCTTTTGGACTACTTTGGTCGTAGTGGTTCCTTCTGCTCCTGGATGTTCTAAACACTGGCCTCTGAAGATGAAGTACTGTCTGCCGGTTTGCCCTTGCCTGGGTTATTCCGTCGTTGTATTGGCTATCAGACGTTAGGTAGATTTTTCAAGAGTGTTGGTCTGCCTTTAAACCGTCACTAGTTTGAGTTGCCATCCAGTTAAGTGGCTGCCTGTCTCATCGGTTACGAAGTTAAGCGAATTTCCCAGGCCGGTCCATGGAGCAATGACTGAGGCCCACTTCTCTCTTGGTTTGATCACACTGTGATGATTGTTTTTTTTTTTAAAAAAAAGAAGATATTTTAATTTTTAGTTATTACTATTGGGACCTTCAGCTGACAAGTAATTTGAATTTCTTGTCAGTAAAACCTTCAGCGGAGAATGCAATTTGTCTTAAGAATTATTAATTAGATATTGTCTCTTAATAGTGAAATTTTGATGATTGTTTTTTTAAATATTATAGTTTCTCTTGGAGAAGTTTTACTGTTTTTAAGAATCAGCTATCCAGGCCTTCAGCAATTAAATTGTTTTGGGTTATTACTATTGGGGGCTTCAGCCGACAAATAATTTTAATTTCTGGTTAGTTATCACTGAGCATCCCTAGATCCCACGCCCCACTTGTAAAGCCACGATTGGAAAAGAGAATGGGAAATAGAAAGAGATAAAGAGATTCCATTAATACTCTCGCCCTCTCACCGTAGAGCATTTTTTTCCGTGTTATTCCTGTTACCTACCCCTATTTTAGAAGGTATGATAACGTTCCATACTTTATCATGAATCGTTACTAGTCAAATTTAATGCTTCACTAACATAGGCCAAAGATTAACATGATAGACACGGTTGTGCAGATTAGGCACTGATAGCGTGCGATAATTACATTCCGCGGTATGACGTGTTGAAGATGACACTCTTTACGTATCTGCGTCTTTGGGGAGCAGGTACCTCGCAGTTTAATATAAACATGAGGTGGCTCAGTTGAACTGCAGATGTGCGCGAGTATAGACGCATCAGTCCCGGTATATCGGATGAGCAGGAAAAACAACCCGCTGAAAGCTGTGAGTATTTCTCTTAGCTTAGGACGCTGCACAGTTCGATGTACTGCGTGGTTACAACGGAGATGGCGGAAGTAAATTGAAGCGACTTACACTGAAAATACGACCGTTTTTTGTGAATTGAGATGTTCTTTCATATTTCATGCTTCTTGCGATGGTGTCTGTCTGAACATGGAAGATCTTATTTCGAAACGCATTAGTTTTAATAGGATCGGGTTTTAACGCGATTAACATTGTAAATACGAGTACAATTGAGGCTAATTATTCCTTTAAACTGGATATTATCTGTCGTTGCTATTATAATACGTTATTTGGATTTTTTTTCTTTATTTGTAGCTGTTCGTTTAGCAATAATGTAACCTCATTTTTCTACATTTTCATGTATGATTTTAGTACTGTGGTTAGGCATGATAGTAAAAACTGTCCAGATAGTTTTGTGGTAGGTTTGTGATTAAGGTATCGCAGAGAAAGTATCGGTATCATGCTTTGTAAATAAACTTGATGATAGGGTAACACTGTATTTACATGGATACTCTGCAAATCATACTTAAGTGCCAGGCAGAGGGTTCATTGAAACACCTTCACAATAACGGTCTATTATTCCAATCTCGAAAAGCGCCCGGAGAAATACGAACACCTATATCTTTCCGTGCGAGCTCTGATTTCTCTTGATTTATTATGGTGATCGTTTCTCCCTCTGTGGGTCGCCTTCAAGAAAATATTTTCGCATTCGAAGCATTAAGCTGGTGATTGAAATTTCGTAAGAAGATTCCGCCGCAACGATAACCGCTTTCTTTTTTGTGATGTCCACCCCAAACCCTGCATGGTGTCAGTCACACTCTCACCGCTATTTCGCGATAATACAAAACGTGCTGGTCTTCGTTTAACTATTTCGATGCACTCCGTTGATACTGTCTGTTGTGTGTCGCGAAAGATTAGCAATGTATGTGTTGAAAACATCAGAAAATGGTCGAAAGAAAAGGAAAAGAACATGTCTTTCAATAATACAGACCGAGTCAAGAAAACATTCTAGTCATTGGTACTTTTCTAGCCCTGGCTTTATTAACTGCAACTAATAAATTAAAAACGCATTTGGAGATCAAAAATTCCGGCAGCCATCAGGCAAGTGGGTCATCGTCTAGACCGTCCTTTTCCTAAACCACATGAAGTTTTTGAAGATATTACACAGGATATTTACAGTGACACCAAGTCTGACGAAGATCAGCAAGTTCATGACGAGTTCCATTGTACGTTGGACACTTTAGATCAAAATCTGTTTACACAAATCGAGTGAAATGATTTGGTCGTAAATGTGGATATAACGAAGGATACTCAACCAAAAGAACTTGTCCGCAGGAGGAACAAATATTTGGCGACGGAACTGTCACATACTGCTTTGCAATAATAAGTGCTTTTGGCAGCTTAACTGTGCTGAAGGGAAATACTCAGCTAGTGGCTTCTGGAGTAAGATTTGTGAATTTCTCTTCCCTGAGGCAGGCCTGAGAGGGTGTGGGGAGAGACCTGGGTGGTGTGACTCTTTCACCACCCGTTGGGCTGCCAGTTTGGAGAACTGAGGGCCCACAAACTGGCCACGGACCTTAGGAGTCAGTGCAGGACTACCGGAGGTCTCCTGAGCATTGCTGGCGTCACGCATACGAACATCCACTTGGCTGATACAAACACTCAATAACTTTGCCGTTTTCAGTATGGGAAAATCCAAATCTAGTAGTCCGGATAACACCAGCCAGATGGGTCGTCAGCATAGGCGCTGTAGCGTGAGTGTCTGAACAAATGGGTGGCGACACAGCATATACCATGAACCGACCTCTGACCAGTTAATGGGTATATAAGCGGGTGAAACAGCGAGTGGGTTTCTCAAAGCGGGGGGGGGGGGGGGGATTGGGGAAATTGGGGGAAGGTCGAAAAGGCAGAGAGACGGTGTGTTGGCACGTGGCCGTAAGATCGTATCGAGAGACAGAGGCGCCATGTCGCATGCCGCAGCCTGGCGCAGTTTTGCTGAGCGCTCTAAGTGCCACCTAAAAAAAGTGCCTTTGCTCATAGCATCTCACAATTTCCGAGGTCAGTTTCGCAACTTTTGTTGCTTTGTCAGTGTTTTTACTTGTTTGGATCTGTGGACCTCTTTCAGTTTGCGTTTTCGAGCTGCACTGATTTGGGAAGGCCAAAAGTGACTCCATAGCTGTCTTCTGTTCCATTGGTGGTATCCACCACACGTTAGCAGGACAGTCTATCCCAAGCGAGTTCCATTCAAGCAATCATTTGTTGTACCTTTGAGAACATCAATGTGCATTCCACTGTGGAAAATAAATTAGACACTTTCTGAGATAACTTGTCTTTCGTCGAATTTCAAGTAAGCAGTCGTTTCATATTAATTATGACAAAACATTTGTCTAATTGTGAAAAAAAATTGAAGAAAATAAATAAGATTGAAAGTACTGATTTGTTTTCCATTTTCTGTCCTACAACTCAGATTAGGCGATCCAAATAAAATAATACGTAGACCGATTTCTTCCGCATAATTGAATTGTGCTCTCACTGTGCCGGCATTCCTTTGTAAAGTGCCCATATATCCTGCTTTACAAAGGAATGCTGCCACAGTGAGAGCACACTATATATATATATATATATATATATATATATATATATATATATATATATATATATATGTGTGTGTGTGTGTGTGTGTGTGTGTGTGTGTGTGTGTGTGCGTGTGTGTGTGGCAGGGAAGTTCATTAATTTGCATGACAAATGAGTAATGAGAATTGCTCTCATATGTATTCAACACAGGTTTGGAATCACAGAGAATTTTCGACTGCTGTAATCAGGAGTTTGCTGGGTTAAAGTAATATAAGGCATACACCAGTTTGCATAACGTTCATCTTGAGCACGTTAATGTGGGAGGCACAAAGCACTCTCCAGTGCCCCAACACACGCCAACACAGTACACACACCCTTTATACATAAACATTTCAATGTATGTGAGTAGAAGAAGAGACACAATATTACCTTACTGTAGTGAATTGCTTATACACTGAAGAGCCAAAGAAAGCAACACGACGTGCGGATTCCACTTATATCTGAAGTAGTGCTGGAGGGAACTCACACCATCAATCCTGCAGGGCTGTCCATAAATCCGTAAGAGTGGGTGAAGCTCTCTTCTGAACAGCCCATTTCAAGGCATTCCAGATATGCTCAATAGTGTTCATGTATGGGGAGTGTTTAAACTCAGAAGAGTGTTCCTGGAGCCACCCTGCAGAAATAGGGACGTGTGAAATTGCCCAAGTCCGTTGGAATGCACAATGGACATGAATGGATGCAGGTGGTCAGACAGGATGCTTATGTACGGGTCACCTGTCTGATTCGTATCTAGACGTATCAGAGGTCCCATATCACTCCAACTGCACACGCACCACACCATTACATGGATTAATGACGTTGTCTCCATACCAGTACACGTCCATCCGCTCGATACAATTTGAAACGAGACTCGTCAGCCCAGGCAACATGTTTCCAGTCATCAATAATCCAGTGTCGCTGTTGACGGGCCCAGGCGAGGCGTAAAGCTTTGTGTCATGCAATCGTCCAGGGTACACGAGTCGACCTTCGGCTCCGAAAGCCGATATCGATTATGTTTTCTTGAATAGTTCGCACACTGGTACTTGTTAATGGCCCGGCATTGAAATGTACAGCAACTTGCGGAAGGGTTGCACTTCTGTCACGTTGAACGATTGTCTTCAGTCGTCCTTGACCCCGTTCTTGCAGGATCTTTTTTCCGTCCGCAGTGATGTCGGACATTTGATGTTTTACGGGATTCCTGATGTTCACGGTACGCTCGTGAAATTGTCGTACGGGAAAATCCCCACTTCGTAGCTACCTCGTTGAAACTCACTTAAATCTTGATAAACTGACATTGTAGCAGCAGTAGTCAATCTAACAACTGCGCTAGACACTTGTTGTCTTATATAGGCGTTGCCGACCGCAGTGCCGTGTTCTGCCTGTTTACATATCTCTGTATTTGAATACGTATACCTATAACAGTTTCTTTAGAGCTTCATTGAATATTACAGGTTTCGTGAATGACGTCGGAGCTGAAAATGAAAAGGAGAAATGGATACCGTTTGTAGGTTCTAATAAAAGTAGGTGGAAGGCTGTTTTATTACACGATGGCAACACCAGTGCTTTGCTCTCTGTTTACTATTTCGCACATACAAAATAAATTACGGAAACCATGATATAATTGTATGTAAAATGAACGACTCCACTAGTTTAAATATATGAGGCAGTTTAAAAGTATCATGTACGTTTCTTGGTTACAAAATGGTTTTACTGAATACCCCTGTTTCATATGAATAGTAGGATCAAGCGTCCATAGTAGTAGAGGATAAGGCCCACATTGTCCAAAATAAACAGGCTTGCAATTAAGTCTTTGAAGCCTGGAGAGAAGAATGTTTTGCTCAATAACGTAATGTGTCCAGAAGGATCTGTTACCTCTCTACACATTCAGTTAGGCCTAATGAAAATGTTTATGAAAATGTTACCAAAGATGAAGAATGTTTGAAACACCTGTGAAACAAGTTTCGTTACCTACGAGATGCGAAATCGAAAGACGGTGTGTCTGTTGGACTTTACATGTTCGATTCTAGCTTCTAATGGAAGTTATTGTGAATGGTAGAGAGGATTGTGTAGCAATCAAGGACGTTGTTAGGAAATTCAAAAACAGCAAAAAGGACTATTAAAGAACAAAACTTCTTGATGTTCTGCAAAATTATATCTATTTGAGGATGAAATGGCTTTCAGCTTCGTACACCATCCTTAGGTGACAACAGAATGTCACAAACATAGATACAATGACGTGTGACCCACACACTTATTACCTATTCTGAAGATGGAAACAATACGAAAACAATGAAATGTAGAGTGTTTGCATAGGAAGGTGTTATATTTTTGTTGTGTTTCCTTTTTTGGTTAATGTAACTATTCCTGCATAACAAAAAATGTACTACTTTCCTGTGTAAACACTCTAAATTCCATCACTTTTCTATAGTTTCGGTCTGATATACAAATTATAACTGTGGCACTTGCAGGTCGTTTCATCTGCGTTTGCCACACTCAGTTGTCACCTGAGAATGGCCTAATAAGCTGAACGTTCGTGACCAAATAAATATAATTTTGCAGCATTTTAGGAAATGCTTTCTGTTTAATACAGTTATAATGTGTACGGGAACTACCTGCTTGTAAGGCGTATGGACAGAATACATTAAAAGTCTTTATTGAAAACTGTCATTTCTGTGACTTGCATCCTGGTGCTGTGGAAAGCGTTCGCAGCCCAGCCAGCCCCTGAGGATGAGGTGGTGGCCTGTTGTTGTTCACACGATCGGGCCTGTTGATCGGGGAACGCCTTAAATGGACTTCGTTCACAATACCTGACCAATAAGGCTGTGTGAAGGCATCACATGGTTCTCCAGATGCGGGCAGCTAAGGGACGAGGCATTAACGTTTCGCTCTCTTAGATGCTGGCTGCCGATCTGCTAACACGAACCTCTCCTGCATTCCCATGCTATCTTGGGGACTTACGCCTCCCAAACAGCTGGTTCCTTTCTCAGGTACCCCAGTTGTATCCCTTGATCATGAATCAAAGCCCTCCGGGGTTTTTACCTAAATTCTCTGGTCATTCCGGACACTCACGCCTCAATGCACTCCTGCCGTCATGCACACATGTTCCGCCAAACACCGACGGAAAGTTCAGACAAGTTTAAAAAGAAGCCACATCA
This sequence comes from Schistocerca nitens, assembly GCF_023898315.1. Lineage (NCBI taxonomy): Eukaryota > Metazoa > Arthropoda > Insecta > Orthoptera > Acrididae > Schistocerca > Schistocerca nitens. The sequence goes on along the minus strand of NC_064620.1, from coordinate 143,042,102 downwards.
CATTTCTGTTGTAGCAAACGTGTTGGAAAAGTTCAACAAGTTGGACTGTTTCATATGCCTCATGACCCACTTTCTGAACAACTACAATGATTTTTGGCCTGAAAATGTGAGTGATGTCGGTGGGGAAAACGTCGAGCGAATTCATCAAGGAATCAACGCTGGAAAGACGTGTTTGGGGCCTCTGAAATACTGATATGATGGTAGATGAAGAATGTAAATAAGTACACAGGGCGAAACGTTGGTCAGCGCCAAGAGACATGATGCTGGCACCTCCTACACAGCATCTGACCTTGACAATGGCGTCACTCAGCAAGAAAGAAGAGTCCACAAATATTTTCAGGTGCCCCACATCAAGATGAAGCGCATCTACGATGATTAGATCAGATAGAGCTACCAGATAGAGACGGCGTTGATTGCTATGTTTCAGCTGCTGTTCCAAACAGTCTCGATTATTTTATGCGGGACTAAAATCGGTTGATTTAACGGACCACTCGAAGTGCTGCAGGGTTCCTGTGTGTTTTTGGAACCAGAGATCTATACGCACAGCCCTGTAAACAAGGCTGTTGGGCCATCTTGGAAGGGGGTGGTGTCCATAACATACTCGTTCACAAAGACTTGGAAGACAGGGGGCTTCTTGGTCACTGAAAATGATGAAATAAACGTCCTGGTTTATGTTCATGGAAACCGGAATGTGCGTGCCCAAGGCATGGCACGAGAGAACATTCTCAAAAAATCACAGGATCACGTCTGGCCTCAACTACGCCTTCCACACGCCCAAAGATAAACCCTCGCCATCAGCGCACTAACCTGGCCTCCAGAAATCCCAACTATCCCCCCAGCTTCATCTCCTTCAGTTCACCTCCTTTTGCAACCAGTGGCTCCCCAAAAGTCAACCCTACCAAAATCCATGCAATAATTATAGGCCAAACGACCCGTAGCTTCCGCCCCTATGACTTTTACCTTACCATTTACGATTGTCATATCCCGTTAACTACAACTATAAAATACTTCAGACTAATATTTGATCGCCGACTAACATGGAATCCCAGTCTACTAATCATTCAACAGAAAGACCGCAGTAGACTAAAATCACTAAAACTACTAACCAGCCGATCTTTAAGATTGCACCCTTTGACAATCCCCCACACCTATTAGTCCTTGATCCGACTCATCCTCTGCCATTTACGTGGCGTGGACTTCCGCCCCTCACTCCTTGTATCAGGTCCTGCTAATCGCGAACGCCATGCTCTCCGCCTGGCTTTTCGGAACCGCTTAGCCTCCATCACCCGCATCTTCTACCAATTTATAAAATTCCCCTCCCAGTTCTCTCATTCTGAACACTTCCAAATATTCTACGGTACCTCAAAAAAAAAATGCCTACTGTTTTCCCCCCTGCTCACTGATCCTGGTATTCTGCCGCACCTCTACCACCATATTCCCCTAACACTGTAACTCCACACACTTTACTTCCCCTCCCAACGATACTTTAACCGCCTTCCCTTACCCGACTATAAAATACGCCATGAAATACCCTCGTTCTATCTGATCTACGAGATCTCTACCACTCTCCATTTGTCAGGGCTCCCTTCCCCCTCCACTTCTGTCCACTAACATCCTGAGACTTGGTTTGGACCCCCACCCCTCTCCACTCTTCCCGAATCACTCCTCCAAACATCCATGCACACAAACACCCTCCTAAGCACTGCCCTAAATGCTACGTTCCCATTATACCCCCGTCCCTAGCATTCTACATCCACTCATCACTTCACACATGTATACATCTATTTTAATCAGTGAACACATCGGCCTTTACCTTTCAACTTATGCAGCTGTCTATCTGTTTTTTATATCTGCGTGCTACACTCATTTTCGATTCATCTGCATCTATATTTTAAGTAATCGACAAGTCGTCTTTTTATTGTGTAAAACATTCATTTTTGTCAACCGCCATGTCCACTTTTTATATTATGTTTAAAAATTTTTACTCTTATGTGCCTGAGGAGTAGCGAATTGTATCCACTAACAGCCCCCTCCCCCCTGGTATAGGGCGAGGGGGGACGAAATAAAAATAAAGAAAAAAAATCTGTGGACTCCGAAAAGAACTAAGACTGCTGCTCGACAGTTTACACACCTCGGCTACTGTACTGTTCCGGTGATATTTAGTCCTTTGAAGACGAGCAGCTTTACATGTCACTGTCAGCAGTAATCTATTTCGAGGTACCCGACTGTAAATGTCCGTAGCTTGCCGTACCTTTCGTAACATTCGCTCGAAAGTAATTGAGACGATGCTGTTTTCACTGACAGCATCAATTATCCCTGTCGGGTTTGAAAAAAAGCGTGATACTCGTCTCCAGTACCAGTCGTTTAGGATCGTCTTAGCGACCACTGTTGTCACATCGTGTTATATGTCTGAGAGTGGTACACGGTTCCTTGTAGACACGTTCGACACTCTGCGTCGATACGCTATCAAATCGGGCACCATAATTCACGTGGTGGTCGTGGGCACGTCCAGACTAGGCCTGTTGATAAAATACCGATATATCGATATTCAACAAAAATATCGATAAATGTATTGGCAATATTCTTCCGCGGTATACCTCTAGGGCCGAAATAATATTTTTTTAAATATCGATAAATCTTATCCCGCATATTTTTAAAAATGTCAGCAGTCCTAATCTAGACACGACAGCTCCCTTTTACCAGTCTGTCATGTCTCAATGTTGACCCAACTTCTTGCGATGATCCCGTACAATAGACTAACACATACACACAATTTCACCGCCATGAATTACGCCAGTGTTAGAGGATTGCATGATGGCCTGGAACAAGTTCTACGCCAACTACAGTGATCCAAAGCGGCTAACGTGCATGTTTACGAGGTCGCTAATATTATGTCCGCTGAGATTATAAGGCAATGCACCCACATATCCTACGTAACGAAGAGTTGTTTTCAAGTTTATACTTCAGTCAAACATTTGCTCATACTGAGAAATTAAACTGCTATACATTCCAGTCACATGTACTGAGCTAATTTGCCCACCAAGGACAAGGTTATGGTCAGGAATGCCCCACTGAAGTGTGATAGGACCGCTTTTGTTTTCTGTATACATAAATGACTTGGCGGACAAGCTGGGCAGTAATCTGCCGTTACCATCTTCAGATCTCGACAGGCAGATTATTGCATAAGTCTTACAACAGCAGCTCAGTAACCTGTCTGTTGAAATCTGACGATGGCACCACTGATTACCGAAAACAGTTATCGGGAATAAATGTTACTGTTAGCGATCCCGGAAAAGAAGTTTGTCTCCTCCAATATATTATGTTGGTCTTAAGTTCGTAGCGTTTCTTTTTCGTATGTTGGAATTCCTGTTGCTGAGAGTTTCTTTATCGATCGCCAGTTTTTATTAGTAGTTCGCTGTTGCTATTTGAGTTTACATATTGTCATTTTGTCGTTTGAAGATAATGAATGGCGCTGTGGAGCTGTGGGCGCTAGAAAATGGAGTTCCAATTGGGCAAAATGGGAATGTTTCTGACATATTTTTCTGTTTGAGTTCAGTAGAAGGGTGACTGCAGAGGACTCAACTAGAAACATGTGCGCCGTGTATGGGGACAATGCCATTGGACAGAGGAAGGCAAGAAAATGGTTTTCTCGTCTGATGGAGGATCGTTTGACATTAGTGACTTCACGTTCAGTAAGGCCTTCGCCGTTTGATGACGACCGTTTAAAGGCATCAATCCAAGTCAGTGTAGTCGAGAACTGGCAAATGTGAAGAAATAATCATTCCAACATCGTGCGACGTTTGCCTTCAATGGGACAGGTTCAAAAATCGGGTGTAAGTGTACCACATGCTCTAACCCAAAATCACAAATACCAGCGGCTGAATCTCTGCTTGCTCGTCATCAGTCGTCTCGGCCGACTATTCCTATTCAGTATCGTTACTGGTGACCAGGAATGATGTCTTGATGTTAACACAAGGACAAGAAAGGAATGGTTGAGCCTAAACGTAGATCCCCGAATAAAGACCTGCGTGCATTCAGCAAAAGATGTGATACATCTGTTGGAACAGCGACGGGTGTGGTGAACTACGAATTGCTTCTCAGAGGTGTAACCAACACTGCTGACATTTATTGTCAATAACCGAGACGTCTTGCAGACGCAGTCAAAGAAAAAAACCTAGGAAGACTGTGTGAAGTGATGCTACTCCACGATGACGCCCGCTTGCATTCTGCTTGACTAACAAAAAAAAAAAGTACTATTCAGGAGTTGGGTTAATAAGTCATTCCATCTCCACCGTATTCACCTGATCTTAAGCCCTCAGATTTTCACCTTTTGTGCTCTCTATCGGACAACCTTCAAATAACTTCCTTCCCAAATGAAAATGCACTCCGAACGTGGAGGGTTCTTCGCGTCAAAACCACGTTATTTCTACAGTCGCGGAATCGGAAAGCTACCCCAGCGTTGGTTGACTGTTGTAAATAGTGAAGGAGAATATATTATTGATGACTAAATACTCCGTTATCTGTATCTGCTGTATTTATGAAACTTACGAAGAAACGCCACGAACGTAAGCAACAACCCAAATTATTACCGATCGCCACTTACTTCTCAAAATAAATAAAGTGTGATTGTTGGGTTACTGTAGGATGTTACAAGATGACTTAGACAAAATTTATAGTTGGCGTCATGAATGGCAGCTGGCTCTAAACGTAGAAAAATGTAATTTAATGCGGATGAGTAGGAAAAATAAATCCTTTGATGTTAGGATACAGTATTATTAGCAACCTGTCTGACACAGTCACGTCGTTTAAATATAAGAGCGTAGCGTTGCAACGCATTTGAAATGGTACGATTATGTATTTGTTTGAAAACGTTCTTCATGTGTAAAGCAGACCGTATGTATGAAGCTAGTGCGACTTATTCTTGAGTACTGCTCGAGTGGTTAGGATCCGCACAGGTCGGATTAAAGGAAGATATCCAAGCAAATCAGGGGCGAGCTGCAAGATTTGTTACCGATAGGTTCAAACAACACGCAAGTGCTACGGAGATGCTTCGTGACCTCAAATGAGAATATCTGAAGGGAAGGCGCTCGAAGATGAGAGATAAGAAATTACGGCTCATTACGAAGTCGTGTAGAGAATCTCTTTCCCTGAGTAGAACAGCGAAAGAAACGACCAGTAACGGTACAGGGTACCCTCCGCCACGTACCATATCGTGGCTTGCGGAGTATGTATGCAGATCAAGATGTAATAAATCATGAAGTCACATTGTGGTAGTTCTGTACATGATAGGAAAAAAGTCTGGTACATGTTTATTTAGTGTCTAAAAACCTTTTTTTGATGCTATTAGCGTAAGTTGCGGTTCCTTTGGTCCTTTGCGCATAACTTTTGCACAAAGGCCAGAACATGTTTTAATAAGTCATAAAGCAGTACGCAATTACAGTGTTTGAAGAACTTACAGTGTTTGAAGAACTATCTAGAAGATTGTGAATTCCAGAAGTAATACTGTGTTGACAGCATTAAATTCAATGTTGATCATAAATATTGTAACAGCTATTGCACTCCAATATCTTGTGTCTACAAGGATCACATCATTTAACCTAAAAATGTGGTGAGAGTAATTTTGCATTCTGGCAGTGTTAGGTTTTAAAGTGAGAAACTGTCATTTGTGTTAAATTCGTTTAGGTAAAATATGTAAGACTTCTGGGAAATGATGCACGTTTTCGCAAAGTATGGGGTTTTTTTATCCTGGCCAAAGTAACCCCAAATGTGAAATGAAATGCAGCTAGCGTCTCAAGGTGATTCTGAAAGTTTCTCTCATATTCAAGACGATGTTCAACACCACAAAATGTTAAAAGATAAATTTGCAGCTGTGCAGAATGCTACAGTTCTATATATCAAGGAGTATTATTCCGGAATTTGGACTCATGTGATTGATGAGGATGCCAAAGTGAACTGTATGGGAAAGACAAAGTCTTACTGCAAATGACCAGAACAAAAACATAAATATTTTATCCTTGGGAAGATTTGATAAGAATCATCACTCAGGCATAACTAACAGAAAGTGGCTGTTTTCAAGTACCAGAGCTTCCGTAATTTGTGTAAGGCTCATATACATACTGTACAGTATCCTTAACATGTGATACATTCTCTTTGCAATTAGTTACCGTAGTGTAAAAGGTAACTTGAAAATTAACTACTGAATTAATTAAATATACTACACTTGTGTATTTACTCTGTCACTTTGTGAATCAAGTTCAATTTTCCCTGTCCTTACCTCCAAAATGTAGTGTTTTATTTGTTCCTCATGCTCCTAAATGTATTCTCTAGAGATATTTATTGAGTGTACTTTGTCGAAACATTGTATTATCACTTTGTATGAGGAGATGACTGGGTAGGTCTAAGTAGCCCCGAGTGTGGTTAACATTGGCCAACTTCTTTTTTATGATACCACAGTAAAGATTTCATGTTTATTATTTAATAACATACTCTTTGGTGAGACTATATTCTGTTCTATTCTATTCTATTTGGAATTTTCTCGCTGCCACTATCCTTTGTTTTCTTGTAAGATACAAAAAGACAGGCAAAACTGGGCTAAAGTAACCCCGGTTTACGGTACCTAACGAAACTGATCAAAAGATATCTTTCGTTGGTCTGTACAGGTATCATGACGAATGATCATTACTGAACAGCTTTAATGGAACGAAATAAAGGGGTACATTTGCGTAAATGGCATTTAAGAACGCAGTTGCAATAAATTCTAATGAAGGTGCATCTAGAATTTGATGGAATAACAAGCGACAGACATTATATTGGTTTATAAATCTTAATTTTACGATACTAGTTGGCTTCACGAGCCAAGTCGCAATAAACTGATGATGGCTGAAGTTCTTTTGCCTGTAGTAGCAACCAAGTGTGGAAGCCTTGGAATGATACCAATGTATATTCGTTCGCAATAAGTATCCACGTGTGTTACTTTCTTGCTTCTTGTGGGACTAAAACTGCCAACGGTTTTATTTTGCTGTTCGCACATTGAAGGTCGTGGCAAACGTCACACAGCACTCTTTGCAACACCTTCCACAAAGTTCACGCAGAGCTTCCGCTTAAACAACGGCGTAGAAAGTCTTTTTTTTTACCGATGGTAGACCAGAGATTTCGCTATAATTTCTCGTTTTAATTTTTTATTTGTTATATTCAGTAACACCAGCACTAGAAAAGTAACAATCAGCGTAATGGTGCCTTAGCTCGGTCTGTTTTAATGAACTGCATGTCTGTCTTTCGTTTCTTTTGACTACTTTCTGACGTCTTCAACACAAACAGTAGTTTTACAAAAACATGGAAAGAACTTCGGAAATGCATGCTTGAACAGAAGTGCAAATGCTAGTCAAGTCTACAGATTGGGCTGTTGTTATTGTGACAGGAACGGCGCCTATACAATGTCCTCAATACGTCGCAAGTGTTTGTCGGATGAATCTGAATGCCGGCAAATTGTTGCTACTCGTATGGTGTGTGCTTCCGAACTGTATGGTTCTCAAGAGGCGCCGTATCAAAAGTTTGTACCTTATAAAGGGAAATCGGAAAACTTCATCCGCTACGCACAACGCGAACGAAAGTGTGTGCTGATCGATCGTGACAGACGGTCATGGAGAGTTTAAGCAATTCTATTCTTCTCAATATTGTGTCCCTCCTGCCGTAATTTACGCACCACGGACTTGCCCAGCTCTAAGATTTTGGCTGCATATACCGTCAGCTTTACCGTCTGCACCGCCACTACATCCTCCTTTTCGTCGCCACTAAATACAATTTTACTAATGGTAAGCTTCCACAACCAGGTCGAAATGCACACTTCCGTAACTGGAGTGTGGCTGTCACGTGGCCAACTTAGTTTTCGCTACTGACTGATCTACGATTCGAATTTCTGAGTATTACAGGGAGTCCAGGTTAAACATACAGAAGTACAAAATGTAAAAAATTGATACGTAATTCATATTCTTATCGACGGTTTGCTTTTACAGGTATGATAACTGAATACGTTTTCTGTGCTTGGTTGTGGCAGTTGGTTCGCCATGCGTATCCGCGTAATTGCTCTGTTCACGTAAGCGCGCATTAGTAGACATGTGGACTCCACAGCAGAGGGTGCTGTGTGTGCTTTCTCTTGTAGACGTATTAGAGCTGTGTTCTGTGCCACAACTTCCCCGTAACGCGATCTTTCAACAAGATAGCACATCTTGCCATTTTGTGAACAATGTGTGGGATTTCTTGGATCATGAGTTCGCAGTTCGCGCGAATGGAAAAGGTAGTTCGTCGAATTCTCGGCCCCGTGCTGTGCAATTCACTTGCTTTTTTTTTGTGGCACTTAATCAGGAATCAGGTGTACCAGACATCAGTTCGTGATCTACCAGACCAGCGCCATTAGCCCGCATCTCGTGGTCGTGCGGTAGCGTTCTCGCTTCCCACACCCGGGTTCCCGGGTTCGATTCCCGGCGGGGTCAGGGGTTTTCTCTGCCTCGTGATGGCTGGGTGTTGTGTGATGTCCTTAGGTTAGTTAGGTTTAAGTAGTTCTAAGTTCTAGGGGACTGATGACCATAGATGTTAAGTCCTATAGTGCTCAGAGCCATTTTAGCCAGCGCCATTACACTCATACAGCAATCGTAAATGTTACGCCTGCAGCGGTGCGAAACAGTTGGAGAGAAGTGGAATACAGATGAGATGTCTGTCGCGTCATTAACAGTGCGCACATAGAGGCGGCATAGGTGTGAAAAAAGTAAAAAAGATTGAGTTACCGTATTTGTATAACCATACCGTCAATAAATATCTCAATTACTTCTAAACTGTACATTTTATATTATTACATATTTAACCCTCACACCCTACAATAAACACAATGGTCAGAGCCACTAGTCTTCTTTTTTGAAAGATTTCTTGAAGCCGTCAGCTGCCATTCTCTTTATTTCATGTACGATTGTACAATTTCGTCCTTAGGCCATTTTCAAGTATTTTATGGATGATGTTTAGTAGTTGATTATGAGCATAACATGATGTCACAGGAGCAACGACTTCATGGCGTAATCTACCACTAAAAATCATCCATAAAATACTTGAAAATTGTACAATCGTATATGAAATAAAGAGAATGGCAGCTGAAGGCTTCAAGAATTCTTTCAAAAAATTCATCACATCTACGGACCCTATCGCATCGAAAATTATGGAGCCACTAGTCATTATTTGTTTGCACTGCCATTGTTATGAACAGACTACATGAACCATGCCGATAGTGTAAGTGGGCGGTGACTTTATAGGGATACTGTTCGTTTCCGTCGTAGTAGTTATTGTTGTTGTCATCAGTTGGAAAACTAGTTTAATGCACCTCTCCCACTGGTGTGTCTTGAGCAAATCTTTTCATATCCGCTCAGCTATTGCACGATCCATCTATCTGAAGCTGCTTACTGTATTCAAGCCGTGGTCGTCTGCACTTTTCTTAGCCCTATACTTGTCTTATTTAACAAACTACTATTGCTTGATATATCAGGATGTTTCCTGTTTCATTTCGTCAGTCACTCAAGTTGTGCCACGAACTTCTTTTTCCCACGATGTGAAGGAGTAAATCTCCGTTAATTACTCGATCTACCCACCAAATCTTTAACATTCCTGTACAGACACGCGCGCCGGAAGCTCATACTCTTTTCTGGCCTGAATTGTTTATCGTCCACGTTTCACTTCGGTATAATGCTGCACTCGAAGCTAATACTTTTATATCAGTTTCTGTCTCACTTAAATTTATATTGGATACTGACAAACTACTCCTTCTCTCGAAAACTTTTCATGATTTTCTAGTCAACATTTTACACTATATTCACACAAGCTCTCGGATGCCTATTAATGTACATTAAAATGAAATGCGTCATTCCTCCAACTTTATGACGTCCTGTACTCTGCTGGGGACACTTTCAAATGAGTTGTGTGAAAGTCTGTGAAGGAATAGGGGCCCTTTCTTATTCAGGTCCCGAGACCAGGGAAGGTAGTGATGTCCAGCACTGGAGTCTGAAGCAAAGTCGACGTTCTAACTCATCACAAAAGGTGTTTCGTTCGGTTGAGGTGGGGATACTGTGAAGGCTAGTCCATTTCGGGCACGTTATTGTGCGCAGAACATTGCCTCACAGATGCTGCTTTATGCCAGGGTGCATTGTCATGTTGGTAAAATCACCGTCTTCGAAATGTTCCTCTACTGCACGCAGTACGTAGTGCTAAAAAAGGTGCTCATGTCCTTCTGCATTTGGTGTTTTCTTAAGCGCGATGAGAGGGCCACATCTCAACCACTAAAAACCTCCCCACACGGAAACACCACCTCCTTCGTACTGTTGTCACAACACAATGATGGCAGGTAACGTTATCCACGCATTCGACAAGCACAAACTCTTACATCGGATTGCCACAGGTTACAGCGGGTTTTATCACGCCCAATCATCCGTTTCCAGTCATCCACTGACCTGCAGCATCGCTCTTTACACCACCATGACCGTCGCTTAGCACTGGCTATAGAAATGTGTGGCTTACGATGAGACGCTCAGTCACTGTACCCGATTCTTTCTAACTTCCTACGCACGTTCACCGCGCTAGCTTGAATGCTGGTAACACTACAGACCTCACGAGTGATTCCTTCTATAGATTTCGTTCGATTCCTTACGACCTTCGCCCCTCCCTCCGCCATCCTCACCTTCGCATTGCTCTACGGTCACTCTGCGTCATGGGGTTGCCTGATTTTGGTTCAGCTGCGGTTGTTCCTTCGCATTTGCACCTCACAATCGCGTCATCAAAAGTCGACTCCAGTAGCTTTAGAGGGGCTGAAATGTCCCTTACGTATTTGTTACTCAGTTCGGAGCCACCGACCTCTCCTGATCGACTCATCCTGCCGTTGTTGATTCTCTACTGACAGCATATTACTCCACGCCTCGTTGTATACTGGCTGGTTCGTTCTCGTGACATCAATTGCTGAATTCCGCATTACATTGAACTATTTGGATATTCTCTTCACTCCTTCTGATGCTAGTTACTGCTGTCCGAATAATACCAATCATCATCTAGTTTCAGAAACATACTTCCTAATCTAATTTCCTCAGAATCAACTCGCATATTCCGCTACACTTTATTACCTTTCCTTCATAGTTTTTATAGTCTCCTTACAATCTCTTATCGAGACACTATGTATTCCATTGACCTAAACTCCCCAGTCGTTTGACGTTTCTAACAGAATTACATTGTCATCGGCAGCCTTAAAGGTTTTCTGTGCTCTCTCTTAACTTAAATTCCCTTCCAAATTTCTCATTAGTCTCCGTTAAATTTTACTCAGTGTACGTGTTTAATAACATAAACAGCTTCTGACACTGTACAACCGATGCATTAAACTGATACAGATTAAAATAAGAAATCACAACAAATTAAGTTCACAGCACTCTCAGAAGTTTCGATGGTAGATTCGTACGTCTATTTCCTATAGTACAGCGTCCGCCATCTGTGAAGGTGCTTCGGTGTTCTTTTGGTGCATCTGCGCGTGATAATGATGACACCTTGATGGCGTGCGTACTGTTTCAATATTTTGAGTGTCTCTCGCTATCGAATTTTGTATCGTTCAGTAAACATTAAATGTTCTACTAGGTTTATATTCTCCTCCAGGATGACAATAGCACGCAGTCCTTTCACAGTTTCTTCAGTTGTTCAAGAAAAACCTTGGAGATGTTTCTTCTCCAATTTATTGAATTATAATTTTCGACTGAAGTTTCTTTGGAGTTTAGCCTGAGTAGCACGTCATGTCTCTAAGTGGTTAAAATGTTTTGTTGCAAAAATGTTTTATATTGAAGGCAAACGAGGATGCACGCACATCCACATCTCCAGTACAGGATTTTTATTTGGGAATAAACCGAACAGTGTTACTTTGTCTACATCCTTTAAGCGTGCAATGTGAATCCATGCGTCACGCAAATAAACTTCTCACTGACTGAAACTGTTCTTTTCCTTCTCACGTAATTACGAATTTACAGCGATGTCCTAGCGCTGACATTTGTTCACTCGTCTATTGCTGCAACATTTAGAACGGATGTTCACAAACAAAACAATCTTGCTTTTCTCAATGCCTTTTTCTTTTACCTCTCTGAAGAAGATGTTCCGTGTTTTATGCATCGTTGTCTTGCAGCACTTTAACATTCTCAAGGAACATTGCGTCACTTTGCGCTTCTCTCCATATGCTCGTCAACTAACTGTACATAATTAACAGCACTAATCGGTGAAGGTTGATTCAGTGATTACTTTCTAAGGTCATATACTGCGAAACAGCAGCGAGGCAGCTGAACGAATCTGTGCTTTGTCGCGTTACCAAGACCACCTTTTGTAAAGGCTCTTAAACGTAGCTGACTTTTTGTGGAAATAGTTGGGCAGACGAAACAATTGCGTCGGATATGTTTTACATTTTGGTCAAATCAGTGACAGAAAACAGTTTTTGGTTCACACCGGTATATTCTTTCTCAAAATATTCTCTTTAAATATTTATAAGTTTTTGCATGCATTCGTACAAGTTCTGGAGACATTTTTCTCGATCTGATATTGATTCTCCAAAAACATCGCTTTGAAAAGTTTCAACTGTTTTCTGTGTCATGGAAAATCGCTCTCCAAAAATTGTGTGTTTGACCTAATGTAACAAAAGGGGGTCGTTCGGTGAATAAACGAATAAAAGTGGGCGATAAGACTATTAAGTCGATTTTTTCCCTCGCCGAATAATCAATTTTTAACGCAGTGTGTTACATTTGAAAAAAAAAGAGTCCATCGGTTCTTTTCATGTAACTTGATTTATTTCCGTCACATGTGTGTTATACTTTCTGCATTTTTAGCGAGTCTGGCATGCTAGTTTTCATCCTGGCAATGCTGCACTAAACCTCTGGAAAAACGATAGACCAAGCTATTTGTTTTATTTCACTTGTTCCAGTGGATACTATTTTTCCTTTATCCTGTGTTCCGTGAGTGAACGTCGTTGAACATTCACGTGGGTATTTGAAAAGGAAAACATAGAAGGAGATGGAGAAGGGAACGGGTCTTGACAAGAAAGGAAAAGCTAAGCACGGGACGAAAGAGTTGGTTGAACAGTTCAAAGTAAACGAATCTCTATCTGTCACTTTCAAACATACACTGTGATATCATAAGTATCCAGACACCCTCAAAAAAATAATGTTTCATATTAGGAGCATTGTGCTGCCACCTACTGCCAGGTACTCCATATCAGCCACCTCAGTAGTCATTAGACATTGTGAGAGAGCAGAATGGGGCGCTCCGCGGAACTCACCGACTTCGAACATGGTCAGGTGATTGAGTGTCACTTGTGTCAAACGTATGTACGCGAGATTTCCACACTCCTAAAAATCCATAGGTCCACTGTTTCCGATGTGATAGTGAAGTGGAAACGTGAAGGAACACGTACAGCACAAAAGCGAACAGGCCGACCCCGCCTGTTGACTGACAGAGACGGCCGACAGTTGAAGAGGGTAATAGGCAGACATCTATCCACAAAATCACACAGGAATTCTATACTGCATCAGGATCCAATGCAAGTGCTATGACAGGCGAGAGGTGAGAAAACTTGGATTTCATGGTCGAGCGGCTGCTCATAACCCACACATCACGCCGGTAAATGCCAAACGCTTGGTGTAGGGAGCGTAAACAATGGACGATTGAACGGCGCAAAAACGTTGTGTGGAGTGACGAATCACGGAACACAATGTGGAGATCAGATGGCAGGGTGTGGGTATGGCGAATGCCCGGAGAACGTCATCTGCCAGCGTATGTAGAACCAACAGTAAAATTCGGAGGCGGTGGTGTTACGATGTGGTCGTGTTTTTTTATGCAGGGACTTGCAGCCCTTGTTGTTTTGCGTGGCAATATCACAGAACAGGCCTACACTGATGTTTCAAGCACCTTCCTACTTCCCACTGTTGAAGAACAATTCGGGGAGGGCGATTGCATCTTTCAACAACATCGAGCACCTGTTCATAAAGCACGGCCTGTGGCGTAGTGGTTACACGACAGTAACATCTCTGTAATGGACTGGCTGCACAGAGTCCCGACCTGAATCCTATCGAACACCTTTGGGATGTTTCGGATCGCCGACTTCATGCCAGACTTCACCGACAGACATCGATACCGCTCCTAAGTGCAGCACTCCTTGAAGAATGGGCTGTCATCCCCCAAGAAACCTTTCAGCACCTGATTGAAGGTATGCCTGAAAGAGTGGAAGCTGTCATCAAGGCTAATTGTGGGCCAACACCATATTGAATTCCAGAATTACCGATGGAGGGCGATACAAACTTGTAAGTCATTTTCAGCCAGGTGTCCGGATACCTTTGCTCATATAGCGTAGAAACTGTTCTGCAGCTAGCGTTGTTTTAGCCTCATCGCAGAATGGATCAGCCCATGATAAGGACTAAAAGGCTGCGCCTGAAGCGAGGATATTTCAGACTCAATCACACTCTCCCCACCATCAAAATAAGCACAGAAGCCGTTTCGCTAGCTGGAGTGATTTGCAGAAACTTCTTGACTGATTCGGTACACGGTGAGATGTGCATTTCGGGGTGGTTCTGTCTGATCTCGCGAGGAAGGATTAGAACGTGTTAACTTTATGATTTTTCGTTTTCAATTTCTCTTGCTTAAATTAGGATGTTGTCTATTCCGCTTTTGACGGTATTTTGGCGAGCTTAGGAAGACGTAGCAATTGAATTTTGATTATCGCGTTGTCAGAAGTGGGCAGTTATCTTGCTGCTGGTTACTGTCTCATTGCAACTTCTGTCAAAATTAGCCAATATTGTATGTGAAATGACTTCGGTTCACTTCCTTTCGATGGGTTCTCTGTTGTTCTTCGCATCTAGTTTCTGTCTGGGGCCAATATTGTATGTGAAATGGCTTCGGTTCACTTCCTTTCGATGGGTTCTCTGTTGTTCTTCGCACCTACACTCCTGGAAATTGAAATAAGAACACCGTGAATTCATTGTCCCAGGAAGGGGAAACTTTATTGACACATTCATGGGGTCAGATTCATCACATGATCACACTGACAGAACCACAGGCACATAGACACAGGCAACAGAGCATGCACAATGTCGGCACTAGTACAGTGTATATCCACCTTTCGCAGCAATGCAGGCTGCTATTCTCCCATGGAGACGATCGTAGAGATGCTGGATGTAGTCCTGTGGAACGGCTTGCCATGCCATTTCCACCTGGCGCCTCAGTTGGACCAGCGTTCGTGCTGGACGTGCAGACCGCGTGAGACGACGCTTCATCCAGTCCCAAACATGCTCAATGGGGGACAGATCCGGTGATCTTGCTGGCCAGGGTAGTTGACTAACACCTTCTAGAGCACGTTGGGTGGCACGGGATACATGCGGACGTGCATTGTCCTGTTGGAACAGCAAGTTCCCTTGCCGGTCTAGGAACGGTAGAACGATGGGTTCGATGACGGTTTGGATGTACCGTGCACTATTCAGTGTCCCCTCGACGATCACCAGTGGTGTACGGCCAGTGTAGGAGATCGCTCCCCACACCAAGACGCCGGGTGTTGGCCCTGTGTGCCTCGGTCGTATGCAGTCCTGATTGTGGCGCTCACCTGCACGGCGCCAAACACGCATACGACCATCATTGGCACCAAGGCAGAAGCGACTCTCATCGCTGAAGACGACACGTCTCCATTCGTCCCTCCATTCACGCCTGTCGCGACACCACTGGAGGCGGGCTGCACGATGTTGGGGCGTGAGCGGAAGACGGCCTAACGGTGTGCGGGACCGTAGCCCAGCTTCATGTAGACGGTTGCGAATGGTCCTCGCCGATACCCCAGGAGCAACAGTGTCCCTAATTTGCTGGGATGTGGCGGTGCGGTCCCCTACGGCACTGCGTAGGATCCTACGGTCTTGGCGTGCATCCGTGCGTCGCTGCGGTCCGGTCCCAGGTCGACGGGCACGTGCACCTTCCGCCGACCACTGGCGACAACATCGATGTACTGTGGAGACCTCACGCCCCACGTGTTGAGCAATTCGGCGGTACGTCCACCCGGCCTCCCGCATGCCCACTATACGCCCTCGCTCAAAGTCCGTCAACTGCACATACGGTTCACGTCCACGCTGTCGCGGCATGCTACCAGTGTTAAAGACTGCGATGGAGCTCCGTATGCCACGGCAAACTGGCTGACACTGACGGCGGCGGTGCACAAATGCTGCGCAGCTAGCGCCATTCGACGGCCAACACCGCGGTTCCTGGTGTGTCCGCTGTGCCGTGCGTGTGATCATTGCTTGTACAGCCCTCTCGCAGTGTCCGGAGCAAGTATGGTGGGTCTGACACACCGGTGTCAATGTGTTCTTTTTTCCATTTCCAGGAGTGTAGTTTCTGTCTGGGCGTCAGAAACTGGTGTATGTTGTTGATTCTTATGCTACTAATTAACGTCACGATGCAGTGAACAGAGCTCATAAAATCGAAGAGAATGAGTACGTATATGCTGGGGCGATTTCGGTATAACACTGATATTTGGAACTTTTAATTCTAGGAACTCCTGATTTCTCCCAGGCAGTGCTCATTCCCCACTGTATCACCATTTTTGTAGCGTTAAGAACAGTAAATAGTAGTATAGCATGTTTTATATGTCTTTCTTAGATGAATGGAAGAGAATATGAGCCTTTCCTTTATCAAAAATATTGCCTCAGTCTCTCAGCGATCAGTGCGCTTACTGTCGTTTTAAATTACTGTCCTGCTAAATCTAAATCGTGGTGTGTTAGAGGACTACTTGATGTTTATTGTGAACGTTCTGATTCTAATGTAGATGCTTGTTGAACTGTTGTCTTTATTCCAAGGAAAGGATGTAGTGTCGGCAGACTTGCCAACGCTACGCACACTAATTGAAAGAGGCGGCCAAGATGCACGCGCTAACTCACGAAGGATGGAGTGAGGTCTGAAACAGGAGACTTAATGAATGCTATAAAGAAAAGTACATAGCGTCTGGACTACTTAACTTTTAATCCATCCTTTGTATACATCGTTCTTGATGAGACATCTGGAGATTGTGGCGATACAAGTGAGGCTCTTTAGATACAAGCTATATAAGGCTAATGGCGCCTTGCTAGGTCGTAGACATGAACGTAGCTGAATGCTATTCTGTCTCTCGGCAAATGAGAGCAAAGGCTTCGTCCGTATAGTCGCTAGCAACGTCGTCGTACAACTGGTGCGAGTTCTCGTACGTCTCTCGAGACCTGCCGTGTGGTGGCGCTCGGTCTGCGATCACACAGTGGCGACACGCGGGTCCGACATGTACTAATGGACCGCGGCCGATTTAAGTTACCACCTAGCAAGTGTGGTGTCTGGCAGTGACACCACAAAGGAAACAAAACGTTATAACTGAAAATTACAGAGGTATTTCAACGTTAAACTAACATATCCTGAGCATTTCCGAGATTTTTCCAATACCACCACTTCTCTTTCAAGAAGTAAGAGGGGTTACATAGTGATGTCCTTTTGGTCTCCAAACACGTCGAAACTGAATTATGTGGAATAGATCCTAATGTTGCATGTGCTCTGTTAGATCATTTTCCACAACCTGTTTGCGTGTGAGAAGTTATTCCGTATCGGGAAATTAGATTAACAGTTCTTTGGGACATGTTGAGTTACGATTTCATCCTAATCGCTACTGGAAAACACAACGAGGTGTTGTTGAGGGAGCAGAGCAAAGGTAGTTCAATGAGAGAAGAGTAAGCTGTCAGCTAGCTGACTCTGCCAGGGAATATTATTCCATTAACATCATAAGTCTTTCAAGCTAACATTGTCATGTCGTAGAATGATGTGACGTTTTCGGTTGTTTTGCCAGGTGTCTTCAATCCTGTAAAGCATTAGACGTGATATGGACAATGTAATCAAAGAAGTGAGGAACCATTTTAGTGAAGAACCATTTTGTTAGAAGCGCTTCACGAACGAACCAGTGTTGTCAACTTCATGCACCGTGGAAGACCCAAACCGTTTGCTGCTTCTTAGTTTCCAGCCCATACGAATTTATCTAGTGCTCTTCTGGTCCTAAGACGCTGTGCACTGATTTTAAATATCCTGTGTCGAATGTTTTCGAACATTTACTTACTGTAGGTGACTACGTAAGCGTGACAACAGTCATTCGTTTTCGGAAGGAGAATTTTCCTCCACAGGTGCTATAAGATGCGTTCTGATTTCAGGCAGTGGAGAATACTGTCTCCATTAACGAAAGAGGGTAGCGTTCGTCATCACAGATGGAACAAATAAAATGTCAGTGTAGTATCGATTAATGGCAGGCGTATCTATGGAAAGATCCCGGAATTACTCCCGGTCATAAACGGCAATAATGTCTACATTGTGGGAGAGAGCATTGCATCTGGAGGATAGAGTACCTAGGGACATGATGTTTCGTGGTCGGTGTTTCAATCTACCAACAAATTTTAGAATCACATGACGAAATACGCACTACAGACCGCCATAACCAGGTTCCGGCGTTTTCTACTGTTTTTGTTTTGTGAGATATGGGGTTGTGTTTTGTGCAGCGGTTGTAAATATTAAGAGCTCTACATATTTAGGTGGTGTATAATATATTAAAGCTATTTTGAGGATATTGTTAATTCTTCAGTTATACAGTTTGAGCGTGAGTAAAACTCTGTATATTTTTAAAATTACTTACATAAAGCGTGGACGGTTAAGCCGTGGTTTGCGGTCGTGCGTCATCTTGCACGCTGAAATGCGCGTTCTCTTTACCATGGAACACGTGAAATTTGCAAATGAATGGAGTTTATTTAATGTATTAACAGTTGTCCCTGTCTTGAAAATGGAAATTTGTGCTAGTTGCCAATAGTTTGTACCTCAAAATGTCTTTAACTTGTAACTCTCTTTTGGATAAAACCTGTTAATTTGAGTTCACTTACTGATTCATAATCTGTACTAGAGTAATACTGTAACAGATAGAGTATTAAAGACAATACTGACAAGACTTTCTCGACTGCAGCTCTTCTAAATATGAATAGAATATTTCCTCCTACGTACATGGCCAGTTTCCCATATTTGGAAAAACCCTACTTTTCTGAAGTAACGTTTGTAAATACAGGAAAAGAGTGCAGCACACGTAAGATAAATGCTATCACTTCGGAATGGAATAAGAAAATATATTTAACTTCTATTACAGGACTGGCTAGAGCGGGAGGTCTGACAACTATTCCCAGGTATAATAGTCTCCTTTACTGCGGACAGAAACCTGGCTAAAATCGGGTGTTAATGGCAATGAAACTCTAAATTCAGATTCAAATTTATACTGCAAAGACAGGTTGAAGCCGGTGGTGGAAGCTTGTTTATAGCAGTAAAAAATACTATAAATTCTAGTGCGGTTGGTACAGACTCCGAATGTGAAATAATTTGGGTGAAGATAAGTGTTAAGAATAGATCAAACATGATTATTAGATGTTTTTATAGACCCCTTGCCTGAGGACCAGAAACAAAAGAGAGTATTCAATGAACTGTGGATGAAGCCCGACCAACAGGGAATTACATGCATTGAGCGAAAATACTAGTGCATTGAGAATGGGTAGCTTCTAGCCGAAATCTAGATCTGCACAATAAAACATTTAAAAAGGACGACTGTTCCCTGCGATCTATAATTTACAAAAAGAGAGAAAAAGTGGAAAATATTTAGCGTAAATTTCCTGGTCATGTTATAGTATGTGGCGGAGTTTCAACTTACCAGATATGGACTGTGACACTCAATTGATTACGACGATCAGTAGAGACATTGGATCGTGTGAAATTGTCATAAATCCCTTATCCGAAAGTTACCTTGAGCATTAATCAGAAAATCGACTCGTGAAGAACACCAGAGGACCTGAATATTTGGGCTCAATTAGCGTAGAACAGGCAACCAGTAATCATAAGGCCGTTACAGCATCAGTCAACACGACAGTAAATAGGAATGCAGTGAAAGGCAGGAAGATCTTTCTGCTTATCAAGAGCGATGAGAAACAGATTTCAGACTCCCTAAGTGGCCAAAAAGAAGAATTAATCTCCATCCCTGATAATGTGCAGTGTCAATGGACAGTGTACGATATGCTTTAGACAGGTATGTGCCGAGCAAAGTAGTGAGGGATGGGAGAGACCCACCGTGGCTCAGCATGAAGCATCCAACGTATTATATATGCTGACATCACAGAAAATAATGAGAAACATGGCCTTATTTTAAAACAGTAAGAAGATCGAAGGCATCTGTCCAGACACTCTGCGACCATAGTGGCATCGATATGGAGGATGACACAGAGACGGTCGAAATAGCAAATAGTAGAAAAGGAGAATGACACAGAGAAGGTTGAAATAGTAAACTTTTTCCAACACTGTTTCACTGTGGAAGATCGCACTCCAGTGCCTCCTTTAAATCATTCCAAGAACATCAGAATGACAGATATACAAATAACTGACAATGAGGTAGAAAAACAACTCAAATCGCTCACCAGAGGAAAGGCCACTGAGCCTGACGAGATGCCAGTTCGATTCTACACAGTGTATGCGAAAGAACTTGCCCCTTTTCCAACATCAGTCTACCAGAGATCTCTGGAGGAGCAAAGTGTTCCTCATGATTGGAAAAAAAGCGCTTCAAGAAGGGTTGTAGAACAGGTTCACAAAGCTGTAGGCCTTTATCTCTAACGTCTGTTTCTTGTAGAATTTTAGAACATGTTTTGTGTTCGCTTATTATGACGTTTCAAAAAAAAAAAGAAATGGTTCAAATGGCTCTGAGCACTATGGGACTTACCTTCTAAGGTCATCAGTCCCCTAGAACCTAGAACTACTTAAACCTAACTAACCTAAGGACATCACACACATCCATGCCCGAGGCAGGATTCAAGCCTGCGACCATAGCGGTCGCGCGGTTCCACACTGTAGCGCCTAGGACCGCTTGGCCACTCCGGCCGGCTATGACGCTTCTGAAGACCAAAAATCTCCTTTCCACGAACCAACGTGTGCTCCCAAATCAACGCTCCTGTGAAACCTAGCTCGCTCCGTTCGCCCACGAGGCCCCGTAAGCAGTAAGTACAGCCCCCTGCCCCCCAAGTTGACGTCGTGTTTCTTGAATTCCTGAATGTATTCCATACACTTCCGTACTGCCAAAAATTGTTCAAATGGCTCTGATCACTGTGGGACTTAACATCTGAGGTCATCAGTCCCCTAGAACTCAGAGCTATTTAAACCTAACTAACCTAAGGACATCACACATATCCATGCTCGAGGCAGGATTCGAACCTGCGACCGTAGCAGCAGCGCGGTTCCGAACTGACCACAGCAGCCGGCTCGGTATTGCCACCTAACGAACAAAATAGGAGCGTTTGGAATGTGAGTCCTGTTGTGTTACTATATTGAAGAGTCTGTAGCAAACAGTCTGTAGCAAACAGCACGACATTCGCAACAGAAGAAAACTTCAGATGCAAAACTAGGTTCGGGCGTATCCCAACGGCTTTTATATCACCATTACTTCTTACAGTATATACACAAATGACATAGTACATAACGTCGAAAGTTCTATGAGGTTTTCGCGGTTAATGCTGTTGTATACAGAGAAGTCGCCACACTGGACAATTGTAGCGAAATACAGGAAGCCCTGATCATGATCGTCGCTTAGCGCAAGAATTGGCAGTTGGCCCTCAACATAAGCAACAGGAACGTATTGCGGATAAATGGCCAGTAGTGGTGCAGAGTACCCTGAGAAATCTCCTACATTTACCTTTAATTTTAATTCTTTACCAACATAACCAAATATTTATTACGACTCCGGGCCGTTATCATTTAGAACAATGGCGTTGACCTCTGCACCAATGTTCCCTTATAAAATTTGCAAAAATTAATCAAGTAATTCACTTCATGAATAAAGCAGTTGTTACAGTAAAACGTTAACGACACTTAAGTAATATTTGATTATATTTAGGCTAAATATTACATGAAACTTGCACGTTTTCGTGCCTCGTCAGAAAATGGCTTCTTACACAACCAAAAAACATAAGGGAAGTGTTTGTGATCCTTTTGCAAAAGAAACAGAGATAACAATAAGAATCACAGGTCATATTAGTTGATTACATAGTCTTTTCGATTTTTCTGCGATAATATTTATTTCATTACGATGTCAGCTTTCTTATATTTGATTATTTCTTCAATATTATTTTTTTTTCACGTCATGTGGCGTACCGTCACACCGTGCGAATTGAAGTGGAACGATCATATAATGTCAAGCAAGGCAGATGTCTGACAGTTTCGTTAGAAGCCTCAGGAAATGCAGTCCACCCCCAAATGATGTAGCTTATAACAAGTCGCGTTCGACCAGTACTTCAGTATTGCTCGTCAGTCTGGAATGTGTACTAGATAGGACTGGTAGAGGAAACAGGGAATATCCAAAGAAGAGCAACGCGTTTCGTTAGAGGTTCATTTAGTAAGCGCGAAAGCGTCACGCAGATGCTTAGCAAACTCCGCTGACAGGTGCTGCAAGAGAAGCCATCTGCATCTTTGCGTGGTTTACTGTTAAATTTCCGGGAGCGTGCCGCACGGGGTAGCCGTGCCGTATTGTGCGTCACGGTCCGCGCGGCTCCCCCCCCCCCCCCCCCCCCGTCAGAGGTTCGAGTCCTCCCTCGGGTGTGGGTGTGTGTGCGTAAGTTAGGTTCAGTAGTGTGTAAGCTTAGGGGCTTAGGGACGGATGACCGCAGCGGTTTGGTCCTATAAGAACTTACCAGAAGTTTGCAATTTCCGGGAGCGTAAGATCTAGAAGGCTCTAGTAATATGTTGCTTCCTCCTACGTGTAGCCAATGAGGAGACCTTAAAAGTAAAGGTAGCAAGATTCTACAAGGGTGAGTCAAATGAAAGCCTTAAATTTGTAATAACAAATCGAAATTTCGCCTCGTTATCCTGTAAGTTGGTAAGCGTGCTACAAACAGCGTGCAGAATGGCCTGTAGGTGGCAGCATAATGCAGATGCACAGATACCGTTGCAGTATCAGTATAAAGATGGCGGCCCCACTTGAGACTGGCACCAGGGAAGAACAGCGTTCTGTTATTCGGCTTTTGCGTAGTTAAGGTGTGAAAACTATTGAAATTCATCGACGAATGAAGGTTCAGTACGGTGATGCATGTTTGTCACAGCAGCAAGTCTACGAATGGAGTAGGAAGTTCGCAAATTGTATGACTTCAGTGGAAGATGCTCCTCGTCCAGGTTAGGCACAACGAGTTGTGACTCCACAGAACACTGCAGCAGTTGAAGCCATAGTGAAGGAAAACCGCCGAGTGACAGTGAATGACATTGCAGCATGTTTACAGAATAGTCATGGGTCAGAACACCACATTGTGCATGATGTGCTCCAGTTTCACGAAATGTCTGCAAGATGGGTGCCACGGCAGCTGACTCCTGAAATGAGAGAACGACGTGTTGATGCTTGTGAAGAACTTTGAAAGAGAAGGTGATGGCTTCCTTGTAAGCGTCTTTACTGGGGACGAAACCTGGGTTCACTTCCACCAACCGGAAACGATGAGAGCGAGCAAGGAATGGCGCCATTCCTCATCACCAAAACCAAAGAAGTTTCGAACAGAACCATCAGCAGGGAAGGTTATGCTGACTCTCTTTTGGGACGAAAAAGGCGTCATTTTGGAGCATTACATGTCTAGAGGGACCACTGTCACCAGTGCATCATACACAGATCTCCTAAAAAATCATCTGCGGCCTGCAATCAAATCAAAGCGACGTGGATTGCTGTCAGCAGGTGACTTCTTGCAACATGATAATGCGAGGCCCCACACTGCCCGTACAACAGTTGCAACAATCACAGACCTGCATTATGAGTGTCTTACTCATCCATCATACTCACCAGACCTTGTCCCAAGTGATTTCCATGTGTTTGGACCACTCAAAGACTCAATGGGAGGACAGAAGTTCCGTTCTGATGGAGAGGTACGCCACGCGGTTCATGAGTGGTTGCGCGGACTACCAAAACAATTTTTTTTCTAAAGGAATTTATGCACTTTGTAAGCGCTGGAGAACTTGCATTGAGCGTGAGGTATACAGGGTGTTACAAAAAGATACGGCCAAACTTTCAGGAAACATTCCTCACACACAAGTAAAGAAAAGATGTTGTGTGGACATGTGTCCGGAAACGCTTAATTTCCATGTTAGAGGTCATTTTAGTTTCGTCAGTATGTACTGTACTTCCTCGATTCACCGCCAGTTGGCCCAATTGAAGGAAGGTAATGTTAACTTCAGTGCTTGTGTTGACATGCGACTCATTGCTCTACAGTACTAGCATCAAGCACATCAGTACCTAGCATCAACAGGGTAGTGTTCATCACGAACGTGGTTTTGCAGTCAGTGCAATGTTTACAAATGCGGAGTTGGCAGATGCCCATTTTATGTATGGATCAGCACGGGGCAATAGCCGTGGCGCGGTACGTTTGTATCGAGACAGATTTCCAGAACGAAGGTGTCCCGACAGGAAGACGTTCGAAGCAATTGATCGGCGTCTTAGGGAGCACGGAACGTTTCAGCCCATGACTCGCGACTGGGGAAGACGTAGAACGACGAGGACACCTGCAATGGACGAGGAAATTCTTCGTGCAGTTGACGATAACCCTAATGTCAGCGTCAGAAAGTTGCTGCTGTACAAGGTAACCTTGACCACGTCACTGTATGGAGAGTGCTACGGGAGAACCAGTTGTTTCCGTACCGTGTACAGCGTGTGCAGGCACTATCAGCAGCTGATTGTCCTCCACGGGTACACTTCTGCGAATGGTTCATGCAACAATGTGTCAACCCCCATTTTAGTGCAAATGTTCTCTATACGGATGAGGCTTCATTCCAACGTGATCAAATTGTAAATTTTCACAATCAACATGTGTGGGCTGACGAGAATCCGCACGCAATTGTGCAATCACGTCATCAACACAGATTTTCTGTGAACGTTTGGGCAGGCATTGTTGGTGATGTCTTGATTGGGCCCCATGTTCTTCCACCTACGCTCAATGGAGCACGTTATCATGATTTCATACGGGATACTCTACCTGTGATGCTAGAACATGTGCCTTTACAAGTACGACACAACATGTGGTTCATGCACGATGGAGCTCCTGCACATTTCAGTCGAAGTGTTCGTACGCTTCTCAACAACAGATTCAGTGACCGATGGATTGGTAGAGGCGGACCAATTCCATGGCCTCCACGCTCTCCTGACCTCAACCCTCTTGACTTTCATTCATGGGGGCATTTGAAAGCTCTTGTCTACGCAACCCCGGTACCAAATGTAGAGACTCTTCGTGCTGGTATTGTGGACGGCTGTGATACAAAACGCCATTCTCCAGGGCTGCATCAGCGCATCAGGGATTCCTTGCGACGGAGGGTGGATGCATGTATCCTCGCTAACGAAGGACATTTTGAACATTTCCTGTAACATAGTGTTTGAAGTCACGCTGGTACGTTCTGTTGCTGTGTGTTTCCATTCCATGATTAATGTGATTTGAAGAGAAGTAATAAAATGAGCTCCAACATGGAAAGTAAGCGTTTACGGAAACATGTCCACATGACATATTTTCTTTCTTTGTGTGTGAGGAATGTTTCCTGAAAGTTTGGCCGTACCGTTTTGTAACACCCTGTGTTATGTTGAAAAGTGATACAGCTTTGTACCACTTCAGCACAATAATTAATATTTAAAAAATATTTAAGGTTTTCATTTGACTCACCGTCGTAGCTCAACAGAGACTCACCAGCAATCGGTCTTCCAGCGAACCATTCGGGACTGGAACAGGAAAAAAGGGGCGCAGAGAGTAACAATGGTACGCAAAGTAACCTCCCCCACACACCGTATGGTGGCTTCCGAACTATAGATGTAGATGTAGTACGCAAGTATCCGCACGTCTTGACACGGTACGCGCTTACGTCGGTTTAATCAGCCGGTGCTCGAGCGACAAGCCAAGCGCAGCCAACACGGCTATCGCGGCCGCTGGCTGGTCCACGCAGGTGGCACAGGTGAATCGGTGCTAATGGCCCCCGGGGATTGCGTGTGGCGGCCTTCCCGGAAGCTGGCTCGCGATGCTGCTGATGATGCTGCTGATGTTGGTGATGGGGAGGGGACCGCCGCCTTTGTGCGTCCGACTGGCGCCACACGCGTCCACTTCTGCACACTCACTGTCCGTTACAAAGACTCCAGTCCTACTTCACTCCACTCGACAATCTGCTTACCAAGTAATGCAATTAACCTCTACAATCCCCACGCATCATATATGCTACATCCAACTCCAATTTTTTTTCTAGCTCAGGGAATAAATTAAACTCGTTGTATCCGATTCCTTACTCTGCACAACGTGATTACTGAGTGAGGTGGTGCAGTGGTTAGCACACTGGACTCGCATTCGGGAGGACGACGGTTCAAACACGCTTCCGGCAATCCTGGTTTAGGTTTCCCGTGATTTCCCTAAATCGCTTCAGACAAACGTCGGGATGGTTCCTTTGAAAGGGCACGGCCTACTTCCTTCTCCATCTTTCCATAACCCGATGGGACCTATGACCTCGCTGTTTGGTCCCCTCGCTCAGATCAACCAACCAACTAACGTGATTCTCAAAGAAAGAACAGATTCCTGTTGTTTATTACACACAAACTATGAAAGACATAAACTCACTGCGGATGTCACTGAACAGAGGAAGTTTCAAGGTTTTATGTTCGCACAGACACTATACCACACACTCAACATGAGCACCACGAGTTGCTCGAGAAACATTGAAACGGAAGTACAGGGTGGCGCAGGGAAACAGGAAATTTCGATATAACGTCATTTCCATGAATAAATTCATAAAACTAGTAATTTATTAACGAAAGTGAACGTATTCAGTATGCCATTATTCAGTATGTCTTTACAATCGAAATGTCCAAAAGTGTCTCTTTACTTTTTAAAAATGACATCGGAAAGATGTGCTCCCATTCGGCGTTCGCACACTAACAGCCTGTTATGAAAACTCTGGAATGCGCGGTGTAGCAAATCTTGGGGAATGGCAGTGATTTCGTTTTCAATGTTCTCCTTCAGTTCATGGATAGTTGCAGGACGTGTACGGTACACCTTGCCTTTAAGATATCCCCACAGGAAGAAGTCGCACACACTAAGATCAGGGGATCTCGCAGGCCATGCAATGTCACCGTTACGTGAAATAATGCGTCTTCCAAACAATTGACGAACTGCTGCCATCGATTGTCGAGCAGTGTGTGACGTGGCTCCGTCCTGCTGAAACCACATGTTTTCGACGTTAAGATTAAGCTCGTACAGTCTCGGTGTAAAGAATGTTTGAAGCATTTCAACATATCGAGCGGATGTTACTGTCACTGCACTATCATCCTCACGTTCAAAAAAAAAAAAAAGGGCCGATAACACCATGACATGATACAGCACACAATATTGTGACATTGGCGCTATATAGTGGTCGCTGGTGAAACTCACAAGGATTGTCCTGTGCCCAATAACGAAAACTCTGTTTGTTCACGAATCCGCTTCAGGTGGAAATGGGCTTCGTCTGATATCCATAAGTTAACAAGGAAATTCACGTCCTCGTTGATTTTAGCCAATATCTGGCTACTAAACTCCATACGTGACGCTGGTCTCGTTCATGTAAGTGTTGCACAATCTGCAACTTATAGGGATGGAAGTCTAATTCGTGCAGTATTCTTTGTAAGCTTCGTCGCTTAATCCCTAGCGAAGATGCATGCTGTCGAACGGAGCGGCGAGGACTTCTCTCGATTGCAGCTCTAGCAGCTGCAATGTTCTCTGGGGTACGTACCGTTGGAATGCCACCTGGAGGTTTCTTTTTCAAGGCAGATCCTGTTTCTTCAAAATTACGCACTCACGTCGTAATCGCATGCGCAGATGGGACACGTCCATGACGTCCAAGCTGGTAATGCTGTCGAAATGTTCTCTGCGCGGCAGTCGCACTATCACCATTTTCCTAAAACGCTCTCACAGCTACTGCATGTTCCGCACCAGTCCAATTCTCCATGATTACTAAATGGCAATGCGTTCACATAAATTCTGCAAAGTTTCGAACATCTACCGGCGCTACAGTGCTGCCAACTGTAACGTTCAAAATTTCCCGTTCCCCTGCGCCACCCTGTACATTTCACTCTAACACGAATCTACAGGTCACCGTTTATTGGATCGACAGCCTCAACAGTTCTGTTTCTCAGCTCTTGAAGAGCATCTGTCATAGGTCCGAGAAAGACTGTCTTATGTACTCTTACAGAAAAAAATCATGAGGTGTGAGGTTTGGCGATCTGGGAGACCAAAAGAAGTAAACAAGATATAAACAAGATCTTTTTGTCCAACTCTTCGAATCCAACGTTGTGGGACGGTGTTATTGAGATAACGCAGCACCACAAGCTGAAACTGTGGTGGGGCGCCGTCGTGCACGAAAATGAAATCATTGGAATCTTCGTGAAGCTGGGGAAACAACCAGTGTTGCACCATGTCCAGGTATGACATTCCTGTCACAGATTCCTCCGCAAAAAAAGAAAGGTCGATAAATTTTGTGAACAGAAACGGCGCAAAACATATTCAGTTTGGGCGAGTCTCTTTCGTTTTTGATGACGACGCCAGGATTTTGTGACCCCCAAATTGCTTCATTATGGTGGTTTACTTTATCCGATAGATGACACTTCGATTCGTCAGAATATATGTGTCATTCGGAAATAGTGTCCTCTACCAATCATATTGTACGAGGGTTGCCCAGAAAGTAATGCAATGCATTTTTTTCTCAGTCGAAAACAATGCTACGAATGCGAAACGTTAATTATGTATTGCTTGAAGTCTCCTGAGTGAGCACGCCAAGTTTCCGTCACTTCCGATAGATAGCGTAGCTGCAGGACAGTTTCAAAATGGCGTCTGTAGGTGACGTACGTTACAAGCAACGTGCCGTCATTGAATTTCTCCAAAAAAAAAAAAAAAAAATTCAAATGGCTCTATGGCTCTAACCACTATAGGACTTAACATCTGAGGTCATCAGTCCTCTAGACTTAGAATTACTTAAACCTAAATAACCTAAGGACATCACACATCCATGCAAGAAAACAGGATTCGAACGTGCGGCCGTAGCAGCCGCGTGGTTCCGGACGGAAGCGCCTAGAACCGCTCGACCGCAGCGGCCGGCTGAATTTCTCACTGCAGAGAAAGAAACTGTGGACAATATTCACAAACGCTTGTGCAGAGTCTATGGAGCATCTGCTGTCGACAGTACAATTAGTCGCTGGGCACGGATGGTGAGGTCATCAGAAGGCGGTTTTGCGGAGCTCCACGATTTGCAAACTTAGAACTACTTAATTTTTTTTTTGAGAAATTCAATGACGGCACATTGCTTGTAACGTACGTCACCTACAGACGCCATTTTGAAACTGTCCTGCAGCTCCGCCACAAGGTCAAGGATTGGTACCGAAAGGGCATAGACACCCTTGTTTGGCGTTGGAGGAAGTTCATTGAATAGGATGGAGATTGAAACGTCCCCTTTTAAACAATTTTACAATACTGTGCTTAACCTGACGCACAATATTTTTTAGCGCAACGCAATCTGACTTTCAACACACAATATTTTTGTTAACGCAACGCAATCTGACTTTCAAACTTCTCTACAAGAGAATGGCCCTGACTAACATTAACCTATACGTCTCACAAATCACTTATCTCACCAAAAATCTTCGCTGCTCAAGCTACTGCAATACAGCGAGCGCCACTACTGCCAGCTAAATAAAAGATTCAAACTATGGAAGGCACTAACTACTGATAGGGATAGTTAGCAAATGAAAGATATTAATAGAGAACAAAGAATGTATTTACCTTGATATCATGACAAATTACAAAACTCCACCATCTCTCTCCCCACATCCACCACTGCTGGCGGCTCACCTCCAACTGCCCAGCGCTACGCGCTGTTCACAGCCAGCTGCCTAACACTACAATGGTTGAGTATTACAACAATGCAAAGCAGCCACAGACTGCACACGGCACAGCCGGTGATTTTCATACTGAGGTGGCGTTATCAATAAAAAAACCTAAACAGCCTACTTACATAGCCCCCATGCTCCCCACAAAAAATTTGACAAATTTTGTTGGGCACTGGCCAATACATATTTGTTAAAATTTTTCATAATCGTAATTACAATAACAAAGAAATCAAATGCACACACTTATTGATACAATGTTGTTCAAAAGCTAAAATTCTCTCACAGTCCATGAAGACAGTCCTGATCATTCATCACATTGCAGTGTTTTTCTCAAAGTCTGAGCAGTAAAAGAAAATGCACACGGAAGTAGTGGATTTCCATGCAGTCTTGAAGAAGTATCGTTGTCCTTCCAACGGAAAGACAGTGCTGACTCTTGACATGCTGACAGGTAATGAGCCACAACAGAGCAAACCCACTGTAGTCCTGGTAGAGATTACGGTATTGGTGGGCCACCAGAGGCGCAGACCCACTGCAGTCCTTGCAGAAATAATGGTCCTGGTGAGTCAGCAAAGACGCAGACCCACTGTAGTCCTTGTAGAGATAATGGTACTGGTGGGTCATCAAAGATGCAGACCCAATGTAGTCCTTGTAGAGATGGCCAGCAGCCATCTGCTGCGACTGTGCAGGTGCACAATCACCATCGAAGAGTCTTGCGGATAATGTAGCAAGTCCATAACCACCACTTGTGCACTCACAAAGTTTTTGGAATAGTCATCAGAACCAGCAATGCTGTTATCCAGTCCCTTGCTGAATTATTGACACACGTGCAAACACTATCAGTCCCTACTTATCACATATTGTCCATATACTATGGCCAACAGAAATGTGTGCAGTGAAATGAATGCTTACAAGTTACTTAGTTTGATAAACTGGTGTCAATTACAATTTTATAACATGAGAATACAATTACAAAGGTACAAGATACATCATTAGAAACATAATAATACAGATAACATTTGTAGTACAGGCTTTACAACAGAATAGAAATAAACATATACGTCAGTGTTGCAGGAAGTATGACATGAGTACATACATAAAAGATCAGAATAATTATTCAAACATCAACTTCACACATGAGCATTAAAACAAAATAAAATAAATGTCTAAACATCTTTGCAAAGTAAATAACATATTATCAAAGCAAATTATATTTGAGGATAACAGTATTCCTCATCATAGTGAATCTAGCTTAGTATTAGAAAAATTCTACAACATAAGTCTTATCAGATATACATATAAATACAGGAAAAACATAAATACACAAGGGAACACAAACACATAGTGGGATAACACAAGGAAAGGACAGGGTTCGTTTTCAGTGTAACTTTTGGTACTGCAGTATTTTGTGAACAAAACCTTTTTTGTTCTTGGAGATCTCCCTTCGTTCATCATTATTCCCAAAAAGTCCTATCTGTACCTCTTTTCTGTATTCCAACCATAATTCTTTCAAAATAAATATGGCTCATTGTACAATACTCATTTAGGCCCAAATCGTTTTCAGATAGCTTTCAAAGCATTCTTTCCCTATTCTCCATAGTTAAGTTCTTATATAGTCTACCCCCTCTTAAGCTAACTTAAATCTACTGGGCTCAGATATATATATACCAAGGGACAAGGCAATGCAGCATCACAGAAAACAATTAATATAAACAGCAATAAAAAAAACGCAGATTTGCGAAGCAAGCAGCATTTTAGAAATTAGCAAAGCAATTGTAATATTTCAACTAATCTAAGGCAATGTGCAACAAATAATAACAAGAAATCATTAGTAAAACTGGCTTAACAGAATAATACAAAGTCAAATTCAATAACACTATGCCTGGCAAACAGCAGAAGCAAAAGCAATAAATTATATCTAAACATGACAACGCTCAAGCAGAAAAAATATTACAGTAAAGACAACAATGCAGACAAGGGAAATGTATATTCACATCTTAATGACTATATAATTAAAGTGGTGCACCACAACAACTTATTGTAAAAAAAATATTACCATTCACTCCCTTTTTTCCCTTTTTTTTTGACAAAAATTATTATTAACTCGATCTGTAGACAGAAAATATTTATATTAGTACATCTATAAAATTATATTTGAACCAATGCAGCAGTGCAGCTAGAAACTAGATATCAAATGAAATAAGCAACTATGTACAAAGCAAAGCATAAGAACATCGTTCAATAGTCATGTGGCATTTCATAAGTTAACTCTCGTAGAAAGACGCTTGTCGTAATCAGGTGTGCAGATGTAAAAATATTTCTCGTCATTTCATTAGGCATTTCTGTCGCCATATGGCATTTCTCTCAACTAGCACGACAATAGCCGTGAAATGTTGCGATGCTTTCTACAAAGGAACGTCAATAGCGATTATAATGGCCTCTTTTTTCTTCTACCTGTGCCGCTGGAAGGCTAATGGCTTTTTTTTGTTCGGGCGGCTGTCGCCCAGGTGTCTGACACGGCTGTGTGCCCACGACGTAGTACGTGCAGGTGGTCACTTAACTTTCGTACGGAAATATTTACGACAGCAGTTTCCGCTACAATGGCAGTCTGAAATAAAAATATTTCACAGGTCAAGAATTAGCGTTGCAAACCTGTAAAAACAAAATCCCATGAATATAACAGTGTCCAAAAAATTTTCGTCGGCATTGTGATACATTCACGCATTTACACACATTTCATAATTCTAAAAGTACGATTCTCGGTTTCCAACATACGTCTTCACAAGGCAGAGTTCCTAACCGCTACTCATTACTCCTTACCTTATTACACATATACAAATTCGTCGACGCTTCTTCAATACTTCATCATTAGATACATAGCATAATCAAATTCTTCATATAACATTAGCTTATTAATCATAAACATACCTCAACAACATAATACACATCGTCGTCGTAAAAATAACATCATAACACCTCAGTCAAATCTCAAAATCGTCGTAGCTTCCTCCAATAGTTTCAAAACCTAAAAAAAGATTCTCTGCTCATTTCAAAAGTGTCATCTGCCTCAAACGTACTTTAAAATCATGATTCCATACCAAACACATCATTCAAAGCTCACATAGTATCACAATGGTTCCGAAAAAATATGAACAGTTTACAAAGTACAGACAAAATACAATTTCATACGTATGAAGTTATTCAACTGTGTAATTACGTAAACATCTGTCACTGACGTAGTAAAAAAAATGTTTGTCTCTCTCAGTTAAATGATCTGATAGCTGTGTAATACTGTGTTGGAGAAATATGGTACCGATGTGTAAAGTTGTATAAGCAAATACCATATTAGCTAGGGCTCCTTGTGCATGCCAAACACATGGTACACAAAGTAAACGTGTACCCCCCCTGAGGATTAATGTAATTATACCCTCAGGTGTTACAGATTACAGCAATAGAATGAAATGTATCACGGAAAAACTTTGTATCATTGTACTTCAAATATCTTTAAAAATAAATGTTTTAAGTACAAAATTAATCACTCAAATGCGTGTCCTGTAGCGCTAAACTGTGCGTCTTGTTGTAAGATAATCTCTGTGGAAGTGTCATAGTTATCGTCCTCTGAAAGCTAAGTTCTGCAGAAGTCAATGTACTTACCTGATGATACACAAAAGTGAAATGCTTTGCGTATAGATATCTTAGTTATCACGCTTATTGTTGTGATGAAGAAAGTACCGTGCTGTAACGTATTGTTGTGCTACGGAAAAGGCTGCCTCATTGTTGCTATACCACAAAAGTTACTACTAAAACATGTTTTACTTTCCAGAAGAATTCAGAAAACTGTGCAAATATAAAACAGAAACACCTCAAAAGCAACATTGTAAACTGTCACTCATTAGTAGCGTCGTGATAACATCGTGTAGCTGTCACATAAACTAACCACTGTATCATCTGGTATCTCTCAGAAAGTACTTTAAATCCAGAATGTATTTTCAAGTAAACCAAAATGTTGCATTAAAATCTCAAGTTAAAAAAGCACATTATCTCTCAATAAACGGTTTTACGTGTGAAATGTGGTGTAAACCTTTACCCTTCCTAGTACTCAGACTTTCAACTGAAAAGCAATTATCATGTTTTATACGTCGGTAAAGAATACTGGAATTTTACTCAAGGTTAGCGTCTTATGTTATTTTTCTCGGAGCCAGCGGGCGCACGCGGCTGCCTGCTGTGCGAGTTATTGTCTGTCTCTTTGTTGCCGCGCGTCGTTATTGGGATTTGGAGACCTAACTTCTACAAATTCACCGTGACGAGAGGGCCCTTCCCTGTTTAAATCCCGCCAGTTCCGATGCAGTTCAGGTCTGTCGTTACGATCACATCGTCTGTCGTCATGTCGGTAGTTTCTGTGGTTTCTTTCTTGTCGGTTAAGTGGTGGAGAATTTCTCCCTGAATCGTAAATTGTTTTGGTTCCCATATTGTCTGTTTCTCTGATTGTCTCTGTGATAGTCATTACCGCGGAGAGGTGATCTTTCCCTGTAATTATTACTACTCTGCCAACGGTTGTTATACGGGTGGTGTCTGTTTCGGTCACGATTCGTGTTGTGAGAATAGCCTTGTCGCGTCCAGTTATTATTTCTTTCATCGCGGAATTTCGACAGATGTGATCTGTAATTGTTGTGCTCGTGCGTTCCGCGATTGTCAGTGTCAATTTCCAGTTCTTGTAAGAGTCCTTGAAATGCTTCAATGTCGTCTTTGCAACGTCCTGCCAAAATAATATGTCGCAAATGTTCAGGCAGTTTGATTAAGCAAATGCGGATGAGTTCTGAGGGGCTGTATGGGTTTGACAGGTACTGATTCTTATGCAACATGTCTTCAAAATATTTCACAAGACTGGAGAATTCAGATTGTTCGAAATGTTTCATCATTATGATGCCATGTTTTACTCGGTCTTGTGTGGCTTGAGACCAATATGCTGAGAGGAAGGCATGGTAAAATTCTCCTTCACTATGACAATCATGAATGACCGAACGCATTCTTACAGCTGGTTCATTCTCTAAATAGCCACACATAAATTCTAATCTGTGTTCTAATGACCAGTTGGGGGGAAAACAATGAGAGAATTGATGGAGCCACGCTTGTGGATGAATGTCGTTGGCAGAATTTTTAAACGTTTTGAATTTACGTGTAGTAATGAACAGCTTATAGTCAAAGTCATCATGTCGGCGAGTCGCATATCGGTCATTGTTACGTCGTGTCGGCGGTTCCATCTCAAAATTCGGTGTGCCTTGCCAATTTCTTTCATAATTTCCGAAGTGTCCTGTGTTATTATTTTGTGGTTGTTCCGTATTTCTATGTCCCTCTTCCCGTGTTGGGGCGCGAGTGTCCTCTGAAATACGTAATTCTTGTATTACCTGTGTCAGCTGATCTTGTACTTCCCGGATTTCTCTTTGGTGTTGATTCAGATTTTGTTTCAGTTTCCTAATTTGTTCGCTCTCTTCTGTGTCATTAAAGACTACCGGTTTTGTGTCATTCAGATTATCATCTACCTTCGTAGATAAATTAGTGAACTGATCCGAAAGTTCGGCTACTTTCTCCGATAGTGTACTTATTTCCTCAGTGTGTTTTTCTGAACCAAGTTTCAGAGTATCTACTGTGTCCTTTAAGTTTTCCTGAGTTTTTGCAAGTTGCGTAACCGAATCGGTAGATGCAACTGAGTAAAATTTAGCTTGCAAGGTCTCATGATTTTCGTGAACAGTAGTTTGCAGTTCTTTTATGGCTGCTTCGTGATTCTGTAGTGCATTTTCATGCCGCGAAAAAATAGGTTGGAAATGCTCACAAATTTGTGTTTTTACGTCATTACAGACTTTTTGACATTTCGATTCAATGTGATGTAACTCATTAGTTAAATCCTCACGTGTTTGTTCAAGAGTTTGCTCCAATGAGTCTAACTTTTGAAGCTTTTGCTGTGTTTGACTCTGATTTTGTTCCATTTGTTTCTGATTTTGCTCAATTGTGTCTAATTTTTGAAGATTTTGTCCCATTGCGTCTAACTTTTGCTGTGTTTGACTCTGATTTTGTTCCACTGTGTCTAACTTTCGAAGATTTTGTCCCATTGTGTCTAGCTGTTGCTGTGTTTGTCCCATTTGTTGTATTAATTGTAATAACAATGCATTGGTGTCTGAAACATGTTCCTCAGTGCTTTTCGGCAGTGAATTTGCACCGGAAACATTCACATTTTGACAAGCAGAAAATGTGTCTTGACTCATTTGAGAAAACGGTGAGGACCCAAAACCTGAGTCTATAGTATTTGCAAAATTGTGTCCTGTCATTCCCGATACCTGAAGCGAGCTGTTGCCGACCGATCGATCGATAATGCTTCCCTCTTCACTAATTGTTTCACTGTCCACGCCATTGTTTGCAACCCGCTCCATTTCCCTATGCGCAATTACCAAATTACCACTGTTAACATTAGTTAATTCATTATTCTGCGGCGCTAACATACTGCTTTCGTCTTCACTGTCATTTCTCAATTTAGTTTGGAGCCTAGTATTGCGTTTTTCACACGCCATTATTGTCACAGTATTTCACACGACAACACAGAAAAACACAATTTGAAGATCAAAAATAAGAGAACACATTAACATAACACTGAAAATAATATCTAGTTAATTGCTTCATTATGGTGGTTTACTTTATCCGATAGATGACACTTCGATTCGTCAGAATATATGTGTCATTCGGAAATAGTGTCCTCTACCAATCATATTGTACGAGGGTTGCCCAGAAAGTAATGCAATGCATTTTTTTCTCAGTCGAAAACAATGCTACGAATGCGAAACGTTAATTATGTATTGCTTGAAGTCTCCTGAGTGAGCACGCCAAGTTTCCGTCACTTCCGATAGATAGCGTAGCTGCAGGACAGTTTCAAAATGGCGTCTGTAGGTGACGTACGTTACAAGCAACGTGCCGTCATTGAATTTCTCCAAAAAAAAAAAAAAAAAAAAATTCAAATGGCTCTATGGCTCTAACCACTATAGGACTTAACATCTGAGGTCATCAGTCCTCTAGACTTAGAATTACTTAAACCTAAATAACCTAAGGACATCACACATCCATGCAAGAAAACAGGATTCGAACGTGCGGCCGTAGCAGCCGCGTGGTTCCGGACGGAAGCGCCTAGAACCGCTCGACCGCAGCGGCCGGCTGAATTTCTCACTGCAGAGAAAGAAACTGTGGACAATATTCACAAACGCTTGTGCAGAGTCTATGGAGCATCTGCTGTCGACAGTACAATTAGTCGCTGGGCACGGATGGTGAGGTCATCAGAAGGCGGTTTTGCGGAGCTCCACGATTTGCAAACTTAGAACTACTTAATTTTTTTTTTGAGAAATTCAATGACGGCACATTGCTTGTAACGTACGTCACCTACAGACGCCATTTTGAAACTGTCCTGCAGCTCCGCCACAAGGTCAAGGATTGGTACCGAAAGGGCATAGACACCCTTGTTTGGCGTTGGAGGAAGTTCATTGAATAGGATGGAGATTGAAACGTCCCCTTTTAAACAATTTTACAATACTGTGCTTAACCTGACGCACAATATTTTTTAGCGCAACGCAATCTGACTTTCAACACACAATATTTTTGTTAACGCAACGCAATCTGACTTTCAAACTTCTCTACAAGAGAATGGCCCTGACTAACATTAACCTATACGTCTCACAAATCACTTATCTCACCAAAAATCTTCGCTGCTCAAGCTACTGCAATACAGCGAGCGCCACTACTGCCAGCTAAATAAAAGATTCAAACTATGGAAGGCACTAACTACTGATAGGGATAGTTAGCAAATGAAAGATATTAATAGAGAACAAAGAATGTATTTACCTTGATATCATGACAAATTACAAAACTCCACCATCTCTCTCCCCACATCCACCACTGCTGGCGGCTCACCTCCAACTGCCCAGCGCTACGCGCTGTTCACAGCCAGCTGCCTAACACTACAATGGTTGAGTATTACAACAATGCAAAGCAGCCACAGACTGCACACGGCACAGCCGGTGATTTTCATACTGAGGTGGCGTTATCAATAAAAAAACCTAAACAGCCTACTTACAAGATTACGTGGAAAAACAGAGTGTTTGGACAAAATTCCATTGTTTCGTATGTGTAATTTTCATTAAGTACAACAAAGAACTGTTGAAGAAAAAAAATGCGGTGCATTACTTTCTGGACAACCCTCGTTATACAAAATTTCTACGTTCTGTTATGGTCGTCGGGAAGTATTTGCTACAATAGCTGCACTTGTAGGCTAAGGCTTCATATGCAGGCATCGTTTAAGACCACGTCGCACCTTTGAGTGGACTTCGGTTGGCTCCGTGTGAACGCATTTCTGATGCGCTCGACATTTTCATCAGACGTGCGTGGCCGACCAGTGATCTTCCCTTTGCATATGCAACCAGCTTCCGAGAACTTTCTATGCCAGTCATAAATCCGCTTGTGCCGAGGCGGCTTCCTGCTCAATCGAAGACGCAACGCACACTGTACTTGAACAATGGATCGACTTCACCCAAATTCCAGCACATAAGATGACTTATCTTGTAGTGTAGGCGTCATGTTGCTACAAGCAAACAACGTAGCAGCTGTGTCAAAACTTTGAGCTTTCCGATATCTTTACGTATGGATTCATCCGTTACTTCTCGGCAGAGCAAAGAGGAATTTCCTCTATCCGTTCACATGTGCAACGTGTTTCTATCGTCCACAGTTTGTCTGTAATAATCAACTGAAATCCATGTTTTCTTTCTGAATCACCTGGTACTTTCCACCATGTGCTTTCTGTGCCTCGCTGTCTAGTTTTCGTTTCCACTTATTCCCCGTAGGTGCCAGCATCTGCCTGAAGAAAGCTGTTTGCCACTGTGTCAATATGGCTTCGAGGAATAAAGGTAATTTTCTTTTCTTTTTAGTAATTTTGAATCCGAAAGAGTTTGTAATAAGTTTCAATGCGTTAATATAGCATAAGCTGCTAAATAAAATATGGTTTGTTTCTTCAGAACAATACAGAGATGTATTTCTTTCGATGCAGCACTGGATCTACATTCGGCAACGATATATAGTTTCACATTCCAGTGGCACCATTTTTATAATTTCTAGGTGTTAGACATCTAGTTTTCTGAATATTCCTCATATTTCAGTTATTTTCTCACCTAAGTAGTACTCACTTTGAAGATGTCCTACAATTTTGGTGAATCACACGAATTAAATTGTTCAAATGGCTCTGAGCACTATGGGACTTAACTTCCGAGGTCATCAGTCCCATGGAATTTAGAACTACTTAAACCTAACTAACCTAAGGACAGCACACACATCCATGCCCGAGGCAGGATTCGAACCTGCGACCGTAGCGGTCATGCGGTTCCAGACTGAAGCGCCTAGAACCGCACCGCCACACCGGCCAGCTCACACGAATTATGAAAATGTAGTATTTTAGTTTTATTTTGGTCTTGAACAATGCATTCACCACCAATATTAACTTTTCGTTCATAAAAGCTCAAGACGACGGAAGTTGATGAATCCTGTTGTGAAAAGTATTTATACGTAAAAAAAACCTACTAATTGCTCCGTAAACAACCACAGTTTTATGTAACATCTTACAGAATGCGTGCCGAAGCTTGACAGCTGGAAGTCTGCCATACATACTAGTTGCCAAGTTCTTTGGGAGACGTGTGTCGTGCTGCCAAAGCGTGTATTTATCATTTCGACGGGCGTGACTTCTTGATAGTATAAAAATGCAAATGTAGTGTGACCAGGGCCTCCCGTCGGGTAAACCGCTCTCCGCGTGCCAGTCTTTCGATTTGACGCTACTTCGGGTACTTGCTCGTCGATGGGGATGAAATGATGATGATTAGGACAACACCCAGTCCCTGAGCGGAGAAAAATCTCCGACCCAGCCGGTAACCGAACCCGGGACCTTACGATTGACATTCTGTCGTGCTGACCAGTTTTTTTTTTTTTACAATAGCGCCTAGAACCCCTCTTTTTTTAATTTTTTTTAATATAGTGGACCAGTGGGGGCTCGGGGGGCAAAGTGGGCAGGGGTCGAAACCTGAGGCCTGGCCACAGTGTCCCCCTCACCACCACCGAGCCTGTGGTGCTTAGGGAAATGGGAGACACAGGAATCAACAGTAGTGGAAGGCGTTGTTATTTATTTATTTGCATGTGTTTTTGTAAGATTCACTAATATCATGAAATTATGGGAACACATCGGCGAAAGAGAAAAAAACTATAAATTCTGGTTAAAGAAAAAGAAAGGAAAAAGCAAAAGCAAAAAGAAATAAAATCCGCGCAATCTGCGACGCGCTCTCCCATCCGCGGAGGTCAGAAGTAGAATAGATCGTAGGCGGTTGAAACTCAGACACCGCCGGGGGAGGAGGGGTGGGTGCCCTCTGAGCCAGGCACCCCCCAACTCAGTGGAGGTCTAACAAAGACCGCTCGAAGATAGTTAGCAAATAATGTTCGGTAACGTGGCGTGTTTTCGAGAGCTGCATGGGCTATTCGTAAATAGGTCTAGAAGTCGAGGCGGGATTTAGGTCCCTCATGAAAGAGATAAGCGACCGCCCACCCTTTGACCCACGTAATAGCATGACAGCCGGCCGCGGTGGTCTAGCGGTTCTAGGCGCTCAGTCCGGAGCCGCGCGACTGCTACGGTCGCAGGTTCGAATCCTGCCTCGGGCGTGGATGTGTGTGATGTCCTTAGGTTAGTTAGGTTTAAGTAGTTCTAAGTTCTAGGGGAGTGATGACCATAGATGTTAAGTCCCATAGTGCTCAGAGCCAATAGCATGACATTTTGCGGCGGGAAAATGTCGGTCCTCCGGGTATAGAAACATTCGAGGTTCGATTGTGTCTGGTGGCACCCGGAGATAGCAGGCAATGATTTGCTGCACGAAGCGCCATACATCTTGCGATGAGGCGCATGTCAGACGGTGTTCATCAGTGTCCAGTTGCTGGCAAATGAGACAAAGAGGGGATTCTGACAAGCCAATGTTGTGCAGGCGCTGCTTCGTGGCAAATTTCCTGTTGACTATGTGATACCACAGTGCCCGGACGTTCGTAGGGGGGAAGGGCTGGTGGACGGTAGTCCACACTATGGGCCACTGGATGGAGGGATGTTTGGTCTCCATCACATTCCGGGGAACACAGCGCAGCAACAGGCTGTAAAAATCCTTAGTCCTAGGTGGACGTGTATCTGGGAGACTGGTATGTACGTAACTGTAGTCGACGAAAAAGGTCGAAATATGGGACAAATAAGGCACGATATGGCCGCCAGACACCGGTGGTGAGGTGGAAGCAGGTAGGAGGACCTCAAGCAAGCTACGTGTTAGAGATGTACCCTGGCCCGTCCACTGTTTTCTCATGGTACTCATGTACAAGGCTGCAGCTCGCATACGGACATTGACGAGCCCGACGCCACCATACCGTGAGGGCAGGGTAAGTGTTTCATAACGGACTTTAAACACTGAACCAGCCGTGAGATAATAGCCAAAAGCCGCCTGAAGGTTGTGCCCAATTGCAGTTGGCAGAGGGAGAACTTGCGCGATGTGAACCAATTTTGATGCCACATAAAGATTAATAAACTCAACATGTTGAAGTGTGTCCTGGCGGCGCAAGAGGTTCTGGCGGACGTCGTTGCGGATGACGTGTAACAGGCGACGGAAATTCGTTGCCGCTGTGCGTGTGACCGTGGGGTAAAGGTAATGCCCAGGTACCGGAAAGTCCGCACAAGCGGCAGGGGTGCCACTTCACCCTCCTGGAGGCCTCGTCCAATGTGCATTGCAGAAGATTTGGCGACATCCATGGCACTGCCAGCGGCAGCCCCATAACGGGTAATCAATTCGAGGACTTCCCGAATCTCAGAGCCGGAGCGAATGAGGAGAAGGAGGTCATCAGCATATGTCCGACAGCGAAAAGTGTGTTGGAGTAGGGTGAGGCCAGAGAGCTTGGTCGTCAAGCCACCAATAAGGGGCTCAAGGGCAATGGCATACAGGAGGGTAGAGAGGGGGCACCCCTGCCGTATCGAACGGCAGATAGGTACCGGTCCTGCTAAACGTCCATTGACTTGGACACGTGAACTGGCACTGTCGTAAAGACGCCGGATGATGTCGAGAAACGGAGGGGGGATGCCCATTCGGGCTGCCACCGAAAACAAGAAACGATGACGCACTTTATCGAAGGCGCTGTCGAAGTCTATAGCGACGACCGCTGCCCGGAGTCTGCAGGCCGCCGCTATCGCAATTAAGTCGCGGCATTCCCCTGTGGCAGTCTGTATGTTAACCTGTCCGCCAGGCGTCGTTTGCTCTGGCGAGAGGATATGAGGGAGTGTAGTTCGTAGCCGCATTGCCAGTAAGCGCGCGAAAATCTTGTAATCGGCATTGAGTAGGGTGAGCGGTCTGTAACTCGTGACCATCGAATCACGGGCTGGTTTGTGGACTGGTATAATGATGCCCTCAGCAAAGGCGGGTGGGGTTGCTTGGTCAGATGTCATCAGTTCGTGATACATAGTCGTCCACCGTGGTGCCATGAGGTCCCGAAAAGTACGGTAAAACTCAATCGGTAATCCGTCAATGCCGGGCGATCTGTTGACTGCACCCTTGGCGATTGCGTTGTTGACTTCGTCTAGCGTGACCGCCACTGTCAAAGCATCCGCCTCCGTGTGGGGGAGGGTGCGCGGGACGTAATGCAAAATGGAGTCGTATGCTGC
The DNA here is from genome assembly GCF_023898315.1 of Schistocerca nitens. Classification (NCBI taxonomy): domain Eukaryota; kingdom Metazoa; phylum Arthropoda; class Insecta; order Orthoptera; family Acrididae; genus Schistocerca; species Schistocerca nitens. The sequence goes on along the minus strand of NC_064620.1, from coordinate 142,999,362 downwards.
AGTTTCAGCGTCTTCATCACTATAAGTACGACGGTAATGCTCGACGAATGCGTGGACGATGTCATTCTGAGTGGTCACCTGCGTTCCATGAGGCGTGGTCAGAGTGCTGATGATCTGCCGACGACGCCTTCGTTTGTCGGACACTATATCATGCATGGATGGAATTTCTAAATCCGCGTGATCGTGGCGCCGCGTCCGTATCACGACCCCTTGCAGTTTCCGGCGTGCCAGCGCAATTATCTTCGCCTTAGTTCTTTACCGTTCCAACTGGTTGTCCGGGGTTGGCGGTTGAGCATCCAGATCTCGGAGAATCGCGTAATAGAAGTCAACAGTGGTGCGATGCCAGTCGGCCATGTCCTTCCCGTATGTCATCAGTGTCCTCCGGATCGCCGGCTTGGCGCAGTCCAACCACCATGTCAATGTCGAGTGGTAGCGGGGAAGGCGTCGTTCGCAGGCTGTCCACGTTTCAGTGACTTGTTGGCGACACGCCAGGTCATGCAAGCGTGAGGTATTGAGTTTCCAAGGCGCACGGCTGCGCCATACTGATTGCGGCGGAAGGAGGACCGTACAGATGTAAGCGCAATGGTCGGAAAAGGCCAGCGGCCAGAGTTCGGCGCCCCGTATCGCAGATCTAAGAGTTTGTGAGACATATATCCTGTCTAGTCGGCTTGCGGAATGACTTGTAAGAAAGGTAGGGCCAGAAAGGTCGCCGTGTTGAACTTCCCAGGTATCGTGAAGCAGGAGGTCCCGCACCACTATACGTAGCTCCTGGCATATAGTATAGTGGGGAATCTGATCTTTAGCATGCAGAACGCATTTAAAATCACCTCCTAGTAGGCAATGGTCATAACGCCCTAAAAACAGTGGAGCAATTTCCTCGGAATAAAATTAGGCTCTTTCATGTCGTCGGTCGGTGCCTGAGGGAGCGTAGACATTAATGATGCGTGTCCCCATGGCAGTGAGTGCCATGCCCCGAGCTGATGGAAGGAAGGCGACATCGGTCACAGAAATGCCGTGGCGGACGTAGATGGCCATCCCGCGGCCCATAGGATCACTCGCGGAGGTGTGGGCGGTATAGCCATTGATATCCGGGAGACTAGCCAAGTGAACATCCTGCAGAAGGGCGAAATCAATATCCGAAGCCCAGAACATCTCCTGCATAAGGCGGATTTTTCACCCTGGAGCGGATGTTGTTGGTGTTGATGGTTGCTATCCGGTAGGCTTGGTGTCGGATTGCTGGAGGCTGGTCCACTCCGCCGTCCGCGCAAGGGTGTGGGCGTCACAGCGGAACGTTATCCCACTGGCCCGCAGGGGAGTCTGGGGAGAGTATGATTAGTGGTTCGGCCGTGACGGCGCAGGGTCCCGTAACGGGTCCTGCTCCTTGACCTCCTCCTCGTGCTACGCCGTGGGAGCGGAAACTGGTGTATCGTCCATTTTGTCTGCAGAAGATGTTGTAATTGTGCGTGGTGTAGTGTCGCCTGTGATACGTTCATGATTTAGTTCAGCGTCAGCACGGGGCGCAGGAACACCGATAGATGTCTCCGCGCTCATTACGTCTTCGTCAGCAGTAGCGGGTTCTGAGGCCTCGTGCTGGTCGACGGTTACGTCCTCCTCGACTTGTAACGTCTCCTCTTGGCCGGAAACGGTGCGACGCCTTCGCTTGCGACGTTTCGGGGAACGTTGTTTCCTTGTGCGACCCTCCGTGTCCGACGACGGAAGAGAGTCGCGTCGTTCTGGCAGAAAGGCCGCTGTAGGAACGATGAGCGAGTCGATCTCCATCGTGTTTCCGAGGCCAGGGTCAGCGTCTGGTTGCGCCGGCATGTTCGGAGCGGCGTCGATGGCCGGCCGAGGCGGCGGGTCGTCCGAGGCGCTCTCCGTCGGTGTCTGGTCGGGCTCGCTGGTTCAAATGGTTCAAATGGCTCTGAGCACTATGCGACTTGTCATCAGTCGCCTAGAGCTTAGAACTAATTAAACCTAACTAACCTAAGGACATCGCACACATCCATGCTCGAAGCAGGATTCGAAACTGCGACCGTAGCGGTCACTCGGCTCCAGACTGTAGCGCCTAGAACCGCACGGCCACTCCGACCGGCTCGGGCTCGTTGGTGGCGTCGTTTGTGGTGACCGGGCGACGTTGCAAAGTGGTAGGAGAAGCTAGTGCAGCGGCATAGGTCACCGGTAGCACTGTTGGTTGCGACATGGGTGGTTCTTCGGCAGCTGGAAGTTGCGTAATACGCCGTTGTAGGCATTCGGACCTAAGGTGGTCTTCTTTGCCGCACCCGGAACAGGTCCGAGGCTGGCCGTCGTATATAATTATTGCACGGCATCCGCCGATCTGTAAGTAGGACGGAACGTGGCTTCGGAGATCTATGGTGACCTGTCGGACCCCGTTTACGACAGGATAGGTCCGAAACTGTGTCCACTTTTCCGCAGTGTGGCCGAGGACTGTGCCGTATGGGCGTAGTGCCGCGACGACTTCCTCAGCAGGAAGTTCGAATGGCAATTCGAAAATGCGTATCGTTCGCATACCTAAGCCTGCGTGGTCGACGGTTACCTCCCCCACATTGCCATCAGCGTGACAGAAGCGGAGCCCCTGTTTGGTCTCACGTAGTATGCGTTCGCACGCCGCGTCGTTAATGATTTTCACATAGACCGTGCTGCTCACGGTGGACAAATGTATGCCGTTAATATCGGTCGCCGGGATCTTCACCTCCTCTCGCAGAAAACGCTCCACCTCGAGTGCTTTGGGTCGGGCATAATCGTTACAGAAAGTAAATCGGAGTGTTGATTTACGGTAACGGTTCGCCATGGATCGTACAAGGTAAGCCGGCACTTAAGCAACGGCCGTCAGAAAGTAAACAAGGCGAGCTCGCGCGCCGCACGAAGTCAACACGTACGCGTCCGCTCTGTTGCCCTGCCGAAGGCAGACTGGCCACTCAGCTATCGGGGGCGGACTTTAATACTATGGTGTCGACAGACTGAGCCAGTTCGTCGCATCTTGAGTGAGTCTAGGCAGAATCTGTCATTGAACAGATTTACGATGAGTGTTGGTGAAGATTAAAAGTGAAACAAACGTCTACTACGGTGGATAAGAAGTAGAAATGTGATGAAAGGAAGGACGGTAATTGGAGAATTTTCAATAAAAGATATGAATAAGAAGATATTAAGGAAGTGTCGTTCTAATTTAAGTAGCTCGTAGGTTGAACGCTACCAATCGTTTGTGCACGATAAGTAATAGTAATTGCACTAGACGATGTTTCATCTACACTTTTCTAATCTTAAATGGTTCAAGTGGTTCTGAGCACTATGCGACTTAACTTCTGAGGTCATCAGTCGCCTAGGGTCAAATGGTTCTGAGCACTATGCGACTTAACTTCTGAGGTCATCAGTCGCCTACAACTTAGAACTACTTTAACCTAACTAACCTAAGGAGCCGGCCGAAGTGGCCGTGCGGTTAAAGGCGCTGCAGTCTGGAACCGCAAGACCGCTACGGTCGCAGGTTCGAATCCTGCCTCGGGCATGGATGTTTGTGATGTCCTTAGGTTAGTTAGGTTTAACTAGCTCTAAGTTCTAGGGGACTAATGACCTCATCAGTTGAGTCCCATAGTGCTCAGAGCCATTTGAACCATAACCTAAGGACATGACACACATCCATGCCCGGGCAGGATTCGAACCTGCGACCGTAGCGGTCGCTCGGTTCCAGACTGTAGCGCCTAGAACCGCGGGGCCACTCCGGCCGGCTTCTAATCTTAACTGGGAAATTTACAGAATGGCACTAACCAGAGTGAGGATAGTCTTATGAAAGTAGTGAAGAGAGAGTGAAGTGAAACTTTTTAGGTCTGAAGTTTTTTGCTTCTTAAACTTAATGAAACTAAACTAAACTCCGTCCGAACAGACCATGAAGCTCGCCGTCTCATCCTCAGCCCACAGACGTCACTGGATGCGGATATGGAGGGACATGAGGTCAGCACACTGCTCTCCCGGCCGTATGTCAGTTTCCGAGACTGGAGCCGCTATTTCTCAGTCAAGCAGTTCCTTAGTTTTCCTCACATAGGCTGAGTGCACCCCAATTGCCAACAGTGCTCGGCAGAACGGATGGTCACCCGTCCAAGTGCTTACCCAGACCGACAGCACTCGACTTCAGTGATCTGATGGTAACTGGTGTTACCACTGCGCAAGGCCGTTGACTTCTTGAACTTAGCACCCTCTCCAAATTTTAGTTCCAGACTCACAACAAAACACATTCCTCATATATTAACAGAATATGACAAATACAGTCATCCGTTAATAATTTTAATTTATATGATACACTGGGTTTTGTGTTTTGTAGTAGAATCTGACGAGTGTTCTGCTTGTAACGTTGTTTGACATAATTTTGCACACGTTTGGTCATGTATTCACAGCCACCGTAATGTGTATACCAATACTTGTGTCGACCTTGGAAGTGTGGCCCTCTCTAAGCATAGCTGCATGCCTAAACCGAAGGTGCACACAAAAATTTCAACTCTTAGGACCTAAAGTTCCTATACTATTTCTGAAAATGCCTCAAAAGAAGTGAATCGCGACAGTAAAGCTTACGCTATTTTTGCAAACTAGATTGTTTTTCCCTGCTGAAAACATATCGTGTTTGCTGCATCACGGCCGTAGAGTGGAAGGATTTGTACAAACAAAATAAATAAAAAATTTTATCTGATAAACAGCGACTATAATTACCGGTGTGTTTGGCGAAACTATTTAATATAATCTATGTACATCCTAACATCTATTGCACTGTAATAAACGTTTATTATATTAAAATCGAAACATGGACGCGGGATGGGTACCTGGCACTTGGCCACATCTCTTAACCCACTCTTAATCATTTGTGCGTGGGTTCTTCACCCCCGACGACATAATTCCCTATTACCTTTCTTTAAGATTGCTGAGGAAAATATTTATAGAAAAATAACGTACCTACCGCAGAGGAGTGGTTATAATAATGCAACACACACGACTAGAAAAAAAATAGGAAAATTTAAGTCTGTGATACAGATTACGCGTTGTGTCATTTCGAACATACACTGAGGAGCCAAAGAAACTGGTACACCTGCCAAATATCGTATAGGGCCCTCGCGTGCACGCAGAAGTGCCGCAACGCGACGTGGCATGGAATCGACTAATGTCTGAAGTAGTGCTGGAGGGAGCTGACACCATGAACCCTGGAGCGCTGTCCATAAATCCGCAAGAGTACGATGGAATGGAGACCTCTTCCGAACAGCTTGTTGAATAATGTTCATGTCTGGGAAGTTTGGTGGCCAACGAAAGTGTTTCAACTCAGAAGAGTTTTTCTGGAGCCACTGTGTAGCAATCCTGGACGTTTGGGGCGTCGCAGTGTCCTGCTGGAATTGCCCAAGTCCGTCGCGATGCACAATGGACATGAACGGATGCAGGTGATCAGACAGGATGCGTACGTACGTGTCACCTGTCTTATCTAGACGGATCAGTGGTCCCATATCACTCCAACTGCACACAACCCACACCATTACAGAAACTGTACCGGATTGTACAGCCTCCTGGTGACATGCAAGGTTCATGGATTCATGAGGTTGTTTCCATACCCGTACACGACCATCCGCTCGATACAATTTGAAACGAGACCAGGCAACATGTTCCTAGTCATCAACGGTCCAAGTGAGGCGTAAGGCTTTGTGTCGTGCAGTCATCAGGGGTATACGAGTGGGCCTTCGTCTCCGAAAGCCCATATCGGTGAGGTTTCGTTGAATGGTTCGCACGCTGATGGCCCGGCATTGAGGTCTGCAGCAATTTGCGGTATGATTGCACTTACGTCATGTTGTACGATTCTCTTCAGTCGTCGTTGGTCCCGTTCTTCAAATGGATCTGAGCACTATGGGACTTAACAGCTATGGTCATCAGTCCCCTATAACTTAGAACTACTTAAATCTAACTAACCTAAGGACATCACACAACACCCAGTCATCACGAGGCAGAGAAAATCCCTAACCCCGCCGGGAATCGAACCCGGGAACCCGGGCGTGGGAAGCGAGAACGCTACCGCACGACCACGAGCTGCGGACGAACCGTTCTTACAGGACCTTTTTCCAGTTGCGGCGATGTTGGAGATACGATGTTTCGCCGGATTCCTGATATTCACGGTACACTCGTGAAATGTTGGTACGGGAAAATCCCCACTTCTTCGCTACCTGGGAGATGCTGCGTCCCATCGCTCGTGCGCCGGCTACAACACCACATCGAAACCCAGTTAAATGTTGATGACCTTCCACTGTAGCAGCAGTAACTGATCTAACAACTGCGCCAGACACTCGTGGTCTTATACAGGCGTTGCCTACCGCAGCGCCGTCTTCTGCCTGTTTTCATATCTCTGTTTTTGAATACGCTTGCCTATACTAGTTTCCTCGGCGCTTTAGTGTATAACATACGCTGTTTGACAAATAAGGCGAAGCACCCAGAATGGGAGGTCGAAAAGAAACATGGATACAAAGAGTGGGAGGGTATCTGACGTTATTTTAGCGATTACAAAATCCAGACTTATTTACAAAGAACTTGGCAATATGCGCCAACTAGTCAGACTGACGTTTCATCCCTTCTGGCATTGTTGCATGCACCGGTTCGTTTCGGAAGGGTGTCATACAGCCGATGAATCCTCTCCTGGGGCAAGGTGGACGACAGCTGATGAATCTGGTCCTTGAGACCACGGATACTGACAATGGGACGGACTTGACTTTCGATATGGTCACGAACACGTTCTATTGGGGACAGATCTAACAATCTTGCTGGCCACGGAAGTTGCTCGACATCACGCACACAGTTCATAGAGACCATGTGTGGACGAGCATTGATAAATGGCACCACACTGTTGTCATATGAAAGCTAACAGTTGAGGACGTGGGATGTCCGTGATGTACCTTCGTGCCGTCAGAGTTCGGCCAATCACCACCAGTCGAGACCTGAGGTCAAATCCAATGGCTCCCCACACCATGCCAAGAGCAACAGCACTGTGCCTCTGCAAAACATGTTTGTACTCCTATGATACCTCTCCATAGGACAAAGCCGTACTCGCCGACAATGGTGCTATGGGGTTCTGCAGAACCACGATTCATCGCTGAACACGATAAGACGCCATCCATGTTTCCCGGTTACGGCACCACTCCAAATGCATCTGCTTGTGTTTTGGTGTTGACGGCAGCCTAAGCATGGAGTGTTAATTCTGTAGTCCGGCTTCTGCCAGTCTCAAACCTATGGAGCAGTATAACACAGAGTATTGCACGGAGTCCATTACTTGTCCACGGAAAGCTGGCACAGATGTGAGATGATTACGAGATGCTTGGTGCACAATATGGCGATCCTCGATTTTTTTGGTCAGGCGAGGTTGACCGATCCATCGATGATGAATAGTGTGCCTGCCCTTAGGTTCCCATGCAGGTCAAAATTGGGCCACTGTCACATCCGAAAGCACCACAAATCTGGATATTGCACGATTCGACCAGCCAGCCAGATGGAGACCCACAATGAATAACCTTTCAAACTCTTCCTGGCGCTGATAACGCTGTCCTACACGTGTACGCGACATCTCTGTTTCCTTTGCAGTGATCACTTAACATCTGACGCTTCTCACGCCCCTTATATACCCTACCTTGTCTGGGAACAACATGAAACACGAACAACACTAATGCACTCTGGATGGCCGTTCTATGTCACAGAGAGTATTCGCAACTCTCATCATTCGCATACCTGCCAAAGGTGTGTATATGTACGAAGTTACATTGAAATCCGACCATGTATTCTGGGTGCTTCACTTTTTGTGTCGGGCGGTGTATACGGAAGAGGCAACGGCCTTGCCGCTTTGGTAACATCAGTTTCTGTCAGACCACCAAAATTAAGCGCTCTCGAGCTGTGCTAGCACTTGGATGGGTGACCATCCGGTCTGCCGAGCGCTGTTGGCAAGCGGGGTGCATTCAGCCCTTGTGAAGTAAACTGAGGAGCTACTTGATATAGAAGTAGCGGCTCCGGTCTCGTAAACTGACATACGGCCGGGAGAGCGGTGTGCTGACCACATTCCCCTCCACATCCGCTATCTAGTGACGCCAATGGCCTGAGGGTGACAAGGCGGTCGGTCGGTGCCGTTGGGCCTTCATGGCCTGTTCCGGCGGAGTTTCATTTAGTTTTTAGTGTATGTGGAATCCAGTCGACAATTCGGAGCTATCGGACGATTCATTTAAAAATAATGAAAAAATAGTTTATCATCAAGTATCAGAAAATGCTTCGGAGACAGTCACCTGTGTCAGCTTCTCTTTTGCGCATGCGTCTCATTGAGTGTTGTAGCACAGGTTAACAACATCATGAAGAACATCTGACCATACACCGAATAAAATGTCAAGGTCACTTGCATAGTACGTCAAACCAGTATCAGATTTCAAGTCAACATTAGTCGAACTCGAACTGCAACTTCAATCTCACCTATATACATATATTATGGCTAAAGTATGACTTCACTCTGTGTGCGTGCCATTAAGTCTCTCTACAAGTAACAGCTCTTGCTTACCGAGCGAGGTGGCGCAGTGGTTAGCACACTGGATTCGCATTCTGGGGGAAGACGGTTTAAACCAACGTCCAGATATCCTGATTTAGATTTTCTGTGATTTTCCTAAATCGCTTCAGGCAAATGCCCGGATGGTTTCTTTGAAAAGGCATGTGGCCGATGTCCTCGTTGTCTGGTCCCGTCCCCCGAATCAACCAACCAACCAGCTCTTACTGGACGATGCATTGAAACTGCAAACGTACAACTACTATCATTAGCTATAGGGGTGAAATTCACATACCGAAACAGCGAACTCAAAGAAAAATGTCAAAGAATCTGTCAATTGAGATGAGGAGCAGTATAGTTACACAATGGTGGAACAGGAAACACTTTGATGGAAAAATCGTAAACTTTTGTGTTCCTTTTTTTTTTTTGTTATTTCGTCCCCCTGCCCCATATGGGCTCCCAATGGTACAATAAGCACGCTCATCATCCGAAGGACACGTAACACACGAAAAGATGGAAAACAATAAATTAAAAGGTGAATTATCTGCAAACTGTTTTTAAAATTTGTAAGGATGAATTTAAGGAAGGTTTTATATAAAACTAAAATGATTTGCTCCTTTTTAAATTTTAAAACAGGATTACTAAAAGGTCAAACGAAAAAATAAGGATACACTTAAAACATTTAAAACGTAACATAAAATGAATAATCTTAAAAATTAAGCACTGCATTGTCACTGGGAGCTGCCCTAGGGAACACGGTTTATCGTTGGAGAGGGTAAACTTAGATGTTTAGTAGGGCAGGAGGTGTAGGTGTAAGTATGGAGGACTGATGCAAGTAGCCTGGGTGTTGCACTGACAGAAAGCGAAGAGTCTGGATATTGGTGAAGCCATAATACGAAAGGGGAGAAGGGTACGGAAAGATGGGATGGGTAGGGAAAAGGGGATGGGAAGATATGGGGAAAGAAAGGAGAGGAAGCACTGATTAGGTGGGATGGTTGGGGTGGAATTCTGGTTGCTAGGATGCTTAAATGTTGGGAGAGATTTCGTTGTCTGGAAGAGGGAGGCGGTCGAAATTTTTTCGAAAGAGGATATGAAGAGTATGCACTTGTAGCATGGTTTAGTACCATCCAAAGATGATGGCACTTTAGGACACACATTATATCGGAAACCAAACTGTACTCATTTATATTTACGTGAAAATAGCTTTGCATACGATGAGTGTTCTCAGAACTCTGGTACACAGAGCACACGCCGTTGCTGATGACAGCAGGCTGGAGGAAGAGCTTCTACATCTGAGAATAGTTTTTTAAGCCGACGGGTATATTCCACAGCAGGTACGTAAGGCACTACCAATGAAACCGACAGTGGGCAGAGGCAACGCAGAAGAGGACACTGCCCTATGTGGGAAGCCGATCTTCAAAAACAGGACAGATCGTAAGCAAACACAAAGTGAAAGTGATTTTTCGCAACCCATCAAAGACAGCAGCAGTCCTGGGTTCCGCTGAAGACAATCTGTTGCTTCAGAGGCCTGGGGCTTACGACAGCTCCTGGGAGTGTGGCTATTCATACATCGTATAAGCGACACGTACGCTCCAAGAGCAATGCACAGAGCACCGTAGGTACACCCGGCTCTTACAACCTAATAAATCAGCGGTGGTGGAGCACTAAATTGACACTGGACACTCTATGGTTTACGACAACGTCGAAACTTTAGCCTCGACTGCATTATTTCTGGGACTCAGTTGTGAAAGAAGCAATTGAATTTCGGTTGGCGATGAATTTAACCAACAGAGATGGCGGTGAAAAGTATCGCCATTGTCGCAGCAGCGTACTTGGAATGGAAATTAGAGGGGAGACAATAGTTTTACTGGAGTCGAATCTGCGAATGTTGTAGGTAACCATTCTGTTGATGCAGGTATTAACAGCCTGTATGAAGGAGCGAATGTAGTCCACCGGACGTAGCAGCTCTTTGGACAAAGGCGGATTCCCGGCAGGCAGCGACCGCTGCTGAAGACCGCACAAAGCGGCGGAAATGAGCAGCGTGGCGGGCTTTGAGACGCGACGCGCTATGCCGAGCATTTTGTGGCGTTGTTCGCTTCTGAAGAACGGACATCTTCGGACGTGGCGCTGTTCGCGGATCTAACGAGGGACAGAGGACAGCACGCGAGTGCTACGGCCACTTTCTCGGTGCGTGTGTTGCCGGATCATCTTTGGTAGCGTCCACGTCAACTAAAACGGACCACCGAGATTAGCTTAATAGTGACAGTCAAGGCCTCATCGCTATCATTCAACAATCAACTACAGGTTTTAACTTACACTTAGTTCAAACTCCTCTTTCAGCTGCACACAAAACTGCTCGAAACAAATAGCACTGTGGTTAAGTGACTGTCTGGGAAGCGTGGTTCAGATTTCCGCCCAGTTCATGCTATTAAAATTTGTCAAGGTTTCCTTAAATTGTAAAACTGTGAAGGTTGGTATGAACACCACATTGCTTTTTTAGGCATACTAGTACGCCCTTGCTTTCCTCCCACCTCTGAAATGACTTACCTTGGCCAGTTACATGGATTCAGAACTACCTTAAACAATTACCTCCCTTTCTTCCGAAATATTCTTGATTATCCTCCATTCGACATCCCCTGCTGGATAAGGACCTGGACATCACAGCTTTCAGCTGTTCGCATATTTTCTGACTTCATCCACCCACCTTTCACAAGATCGTCGCCTTCGTTGTTTCTTATTCTGTGGACACCAGAAAAGAATTTTACTAACCATCTAACATATTTTCACTTTGCTAAATGTCCCAGAATTTTCTATTTCATTTTCATTATGGTCATAAACATGGTCATAGTTATGTCTCTCACTTCAATTTTTCTCTGTAAGATATCTGCTTGTTTTCCTGTGTCGTCATCGAATTCCCAAAACGCTTTTCTCCATTGTTTGCTGGGCAACTGTTAATGTCAATGTAGCAATTACTTCATCACAGTTACACATGTTGAATGAATGTAATGTATCTCAAGAATTTTTAGGGAATGAAATCTGATGTGAATGTGTCTAGTGATAATTTTAGTGTTATTACAGAATGGAGGCTGACGTGTCTAAAGCTTTTTCACAATGTGTTTGCCACCGTTTTTGTGAAATAGAACAATTATATCCTTTTTCCTACCATCGTGGATTAACATCTTTGGCAGACTTTTGTGAACAGTTTTCAAATTTCTTTTTTGTTATTTTTTCTCCAGCACTAACCATTTTTATTGTTATCCGATAGGCGTTAAGTACATAACAAGGGCTAACTACCGGAACCCGATCTCGAGAAGATCAGTTTGGGTTGCGGTGAAATGTACATCTACACTCCGCAACATGAACAAATGAAGCGAAAGGAATGGGAAGGAAGCGGTATATGGAAAGAGACAGGGTGCAAGTAACGACTTCCAGCCGCACAGGGCACTGCGGCATTGCAGCGGCCAGAGTTGAAAATTTGTGGCGAACCGGGACTCGAAGGCGGATGTCCTTCTGTAGAACGGTTGCTGTAACCGCGTAGCCTATCTTGACACGTTTTCCATCAGGTCCAAATTCCCAACTTCCCCACGCTGCACCGCAACGACCCCCGCTCATTGACCTACTACTCCCCAGATTTCCGATTCTAGTAGGACTTGAGACGTTGGCTATGCATCCGCATTGAAAATTTTTCATCATTCAGCCGTCGCGCCCATAGAGTGGTGAGTGGTGTCTGTTCTCTCAGACATGACCGATAAAACAGACACCACTCCTATCTATAATACACTGCACAAATCACCGTAAGGAGTGTGGCGGAGGCTATTTTGTGTACTACCGTCACTTGCCCCTTTCCTGTGGCACTCGCGAATCCCCACAGCGTCACGTTCACGGGTTTTTTGCAAGATATATGTACGGGGAACCAATACATTGGTTGACTCTTGGAGGAACGAACGCTCTGGGAAATGAAACAATAAACCACTCAGTGATACAGAACGTCTCTCTTGCTCCGTCTGCCACTGGAGTTAGTTGAACATCTCCTTGGCGCTTTCGCGCTTCCTAATGAACGTGTAACCAAACGCGCTGCTCTTCTTTGGATCGCTAGTTCCTCTGTCAATCCCAATCTGACACACAACGCAAACGCTAGGTGTTTTCTTTGATTTAACGAAGGCTTTTGACTGTGTTGAACACAAAATATTACTGCAGAAGTTGGACCATTATGGAGTAAGAGGAGTAGCTTACAATTGATTCGCCTCTTACTTTAAGAACAGAAAGCAGAAGGTAATTCCCCGCAATATTGAGAGTGGTAGTGATGTTCAGTCCCAATGGGGCACTGTTAAGTGGGGCCTTCCCCAAGGGTCGGTGCTGGGGCCACTGCTGTTTCTTATTTATATAAATGATATGCTTTCTAGTGTTACAGGTGATTCAAAAATATTTCTGTTTGCTGATGACACCTGCTTCGTAGTGAAGGATTTTGTGTGTAATATTGAAACATTATCAAATAATGTAGTTCACGAAATATGTTCGTGGCTTGTGGAAAATAATTTGATGCTAGATCACAGTAAGACTCAGTTTTTACAGTTTCTAACTCACAATTCAACAAGAACTGATATTTTGATCAGACAGAATGGGCATATTATAAGCGAGACGGAACAGTTCAAGTTCCCAGGAGTTCGGATAGATAGTAAGCTGTTGTGGAAAGCCCATGTTCAGGAACTTGTTCAGAAACTAAATGCTGCTTTATTTACCATTAGAACAGTATCTGAAATAAGTGACATTTCAACACGAAAAGTAGCCTACTTCGCATATTTTCATACGCTTATGTCATATGGTATTATTTTTTGGGGTAATTCTTCTGATTCAAAAAGGGTATTTTTGGCTCAAAAATGGGCTGTTCGAGCTATATGTGGTGTAAGTTCGAGAACCTCTTGTCGACGCCTATTCAATAGCCTGGGAATTCTGACATTGCCCTCACAGTATATATTTTCTTTAATGTCGTTTGTTGTTAGCAATATTAGCTTATTCCCAAGAGTTAGCAGCTTTTATTCAGTTAATACTAGGCAGAAATCAAATCTGGATGTGGAATGCACTTCCTTGACTCTTGTGCAGAAAGGAGTGGACTATTCTGCTGCATCCGTTTTCGATAAGCTACCACAAGAACTCAAAAATCTTAGCAGTAGCCCAAACGAAGTCTAAACTGAAGAGTTTCCTCATCGCTCACTCCTATTCTGTCGAGGAGCTCCTGGAAGAGCTGAAAAATTAAGCAAATTCAAGTGTTACATTGTTGATTTTCTTTATTTAAACTTACGAATTGTCGCCTGAATACGTTTCTTGTATTTCATTTTATCTCTACTATCGTGTTATAATTTCATGTATTGACTCGTTCCATGACCATGGAGACTTCTCCTTGATTTGGTCCCACGGAACAATAAATAAATAAATAAATAAATAAAATAAACAATATTCAAGCATCGCTCGAACGAGGGTTTTCTGAACCACCACCTTTGTGGGTAGACTTCATTTCCTGAGGAGTCTTCCAATGAATCTGTCTAACAGCTGTCTCACTTGCGACTAGTTGTAAGTGGTCGTTCCACTTTAAACCATTACGTGCGCATACTCTTAGATAATTTAACAGTGCCACTGCTACCATTGATTGTACTGGAACCGTTTAGTGATAAAATAATGCGCCTTTACCTCTAATTTATGGGCAAACCCTTTTTTTCTGTTAAGCGTCAATTGCCAATTCCCGCACCATGCGTCTCCCTACATTTCTCCATAATTTTCTAGCGTTGAAACTTCTCTGTATACAATAACATTATCAGCGAATTGCCTGATGGAACTTCCACCATTAACCATTAGGTTATTTATGCATATTGTAAAATTTAATGCCCCTATAACACTCCCTTTGCGTAATCCTCGAAGTTACTTTTACGCCTGAAGACTTCTCTCCGTTGAGAATGACATACTGTTTTCTGTTTGCTAGAAGTTTTTCAGTCCATTGACAAAGCTGGTCTGGGTTTTTTTTCATAAGGTGGTAGTGTGGAATTGTACCGAGCGCCTTCCGGAAGTCAAGGAACACGTGATCAACCTTTACATGGGTACCCACTGCTTTTTGGGCTCGTGGATGAACGGAACGAACTGGGTTTTAACGATCGTAGTTTCTGTACCTATACTGATTCCCACAGAGGCGATTTTAGGTCCCCATAGATGTCATAAGAGACGAATATAAAACATGCTGAAGCCTACAGTTTTGTCGGCCTGTTCTATCAACCTTCTTGGAAACGAAAATGTAGGAACACTGGACGCAATATTAACCATATAACCTACCTTAGAAGACTAACTGAAAAGAGGCACATCTACTTTTAAAACATTTCTTGATTTTGAGGAATTTTTTGGTAGTATTGACTAGAATATCCTCTTAAAAAATATGAAGACAGCAAGGATTTATTAAAAGGAGTGAAAAATTATCTGAAACTTATACAGAAAACCGAGTGCAATTACGGGAATTATAGGGCGTCTGAGGGTAGCAGTAATTGAGAAAGGAGTGATAGTAAAAAGTAGACGTGCTATTCGACATGTACATTGAAGAAACAAAAGGTAATCTTGGCAAGGGAAATAAAGTGCATAGTGAGGAAATTAAAACTACAAGGTCACTGTAATTCTGTCAGAGCTGGTAAAAGACTTGCAAGGTCACGTGAACGGAACTGATAGTGTCTTGACAAGAGCTCGTACAATTAAAATCAATAAAAGCAAAGCAGTTGTAATGGAGTGAAACCGAATTAAATCACGTGACGCTGAGCGAACTACATTAGGATATGCGATACTAAAGTAGTAGATGAGATTTGGTATTTCAGCAGAAAAGTTACTGACGTAGAATTATAGATGATATAAAAGGCAAACTGTCATTCACAAGAAAAGCTTTTCTAGAAAAGAGAAAGTTACTGTCACCGAATAGCAACTACAGTGCCTGCAAGTCTGTTCTGAAGCTATTTGCCTCCAGTGCAGCCTTATGCGGAAATGAAAAGCGGACAAAAAACAGTAGGGACAAGAAAAGAATAGGGGCTTTTCAAATGCGGTGCTACAAAAGAATGCTGAGGATTAAATGGGTGTATTGCGTTAGTAATGAAGTGGTATGGATCAGAATTGGGAAGAAAATAAATTTACAGTACAACTTGACTATAAGGAAGGATCGATTCGTAGGCCACGTGCTGAGGTGTGAAGCAATTGTTAACTTGGTAATAGACGGCAGTGTGGGGAGAAAAATTCGAGGGAAACACCACGGCCTGAGTACGGTAAACTATCTCACATCGGCGCAGGATGGAGTAGTTATGCAAAGATGAAGAGACCTGCACTTAATAAAAAGCCTTGGAGAGTTGCATCAAGCCGCTCTTGGGAGTAAGTATCGCTACAATAACGTTGTGACATCGTCTCCAGGCGCCTTTTCTTTCACCAAAGACTGGCTTTATTCATCCCCCCTGTCATTGTTTCCAGAATATAATTATTTTGATTACTAACAACGTTCGTTATTCGTGCCTTGTCTTATACAAATATTTCATGGAATTTTAGAACCATTGTACTATTATGTATCTGCTCTTAGTTACTGTACCGCTTGCCACCATAACCGACAAAATTTTGTGTTATACGCTTCCGTAGTATTGGGTAAGTTTTCGTCTACTTTCATTGTTCTCATTTTCTTCTCTTACTAAATTTTCGTTGTTCATTTTCACCTGTACTCTTATAGTCAACGTATGGAGCAAGATAGAGAGGAGATGGTGTACCAGAATGATCTTCCTATTGCATTTGTGGATTGGACACCAAATGTAGGGCTATCACAGCTCTTCTGTGTAATCCCCAATTTCTGCAACTTTCTTTTCGTTGTCAGTATCAAAGATGTGTGTTGGGGGAAGTAACATTTCTTGATCCATTTTAAGTCGTAAGCTCTCGAATTTCGTGTTTCAAGTTCGTGATACGTAACACCTTCCCTGTGGCCCCTACCACAGCAAATTCTTAAGCTTTTCTCTTACTGACCAAACGAACCACTGACGAAGTGCGTAGCTTTGCTTTGAGTTAATGACTGTTGCTTGTATGACAAGATCTGACATTTCGACCATGTGATTTTTGTATCTTATTCATCAATAGAGTAGGCAACACATCAGTTAAGTGTTGAAGTCATATGGTTTGTATACCAATGCTATTACATCAGTTTATAAACATATGTATGACGATTGTTAACAATTGATAGATATCTGCTTTGACATCTTGGGAAATGTGAATGATCGCAAAGAACGAGACTCTAACATGCATCTCATTTCTTTATCCATTTGTAGTGGTTAATAAAAAAAAAAGATCAATGTGAGAAGAGAGAGAGACCGTGAAAAAGGGAAAGAATGAAAAGCAAATCGGACTTTGTATTACAGAAAAGCTATCGGACTTCGTTATTCGGAAAAGCTATTGTTGGGGTGGTCCTTGTGGCGTTTTTGAGCAAAAGTTAAACCAATTTTCACTACAAAAGTTATTGAAAAGAAACAGAGAATAACAGAATGTAACTGACAGGGGGAAATGGCGTAGCTTTGAGTTCATTCTTTACCAGGTTAACATGTCTTCTTTCAGGCGGCGTCCAGGTCTTCAAAAATCTCCTTCATTTCAGCGTGAAAAATCTGCTCCGAAATCTTGCAATAGGCCAGGGATCACTAATTTACACCAATTAAAATCATCTTGATACTGTATGCAATTTAATTCACTTTGCTACTTCCATCCACCGAATTTCTTAATAACTTCCACAATGTCTACACATTACAATCAGATCAAGATTAGCCATTAAATTTTTACGTCAGCATCCGATCACGCCTGCCTTAAGCTACGGCTATCAAGAGACAAATGAAACGGAATAAAAAACAAAAAAGAGTTAACAATTTTAGTATTTTTTCTCTGCCGTCGAGCGCTCATACCGCTGCGACGGGATATTTTTATCTGAGGGAACGAATGTAGCGCGGCGAAATGAAAGTCCCACTACACATTCCGTATATTTAATTTCTTGTGATTTACTTAATAAGTTGTATGACTCTGTGGAGTCCTGCGTCAGTCATAGCAGGCAGTAAAGGGGAGGCTACTTGTGGGCAGCGGCCGAGTGGCCGAGTCCGTGGAGAGGAAGAGTGACTTTTAAAGCCACCCATTCACAGATCTACAAATGGTTCAAATGGCTCTGAGCACTATGGGACTTAACATCTGAGGTCATCAGTCCCCTAGAACTTAGAACTACTTAAACCTAACTAACCTAAGGACATCACACACATCCATGCCCGAGGCAGGATTCGAACCTGTGACCATAGCACGGAGTGACCATTCGGCCAATCACCCCTGCCTACTTCGCCACCGACATGTTCGCCTTTGTGTTGTATGATTTTATAGCGGTCAGATCCAGGGTCTGGATGCGTCCACTCAAACTGGTTCACCGCTACCTGCTGGCCCCGACCTCTGCCTGCCACCCCGCACTACATCCTTCTCCATTCTGTTTAGAATGGTGAAAACTTCCACATGACTGGACGCAGGTAGGGTCCACCAAACAGTCACAGTGTGCCCAAACAGTCAGCTGGGTTGGTGACCCGCTCAGTGGGAGCGTGTGTGTGTGGCCTGGGTGGGGGGGGGGGGGGGGGGGGAGGGATGGTTGGCCGACTCGTAGGCTTGTGAACGGGCGGTTCAAGGACGAGTCACTCAGAGCAGAGGGCAATAGCCTCACAGCTGGCCACCAGCTAAACTTTCCTGGACACACTGTATTATCTAATACGGCGCCAGCTGTGGCACATGCAGTCGAAGTTCCCTAGAACTGGAGCGCTGTGCAGTTGGGG
Organism: Schistocerca nitens; assembly: GCF_023898315.1. Taxonomy (NCBI): domain Eukaryota; kingdom Metazoa; phylum Arthropoda; class Insecta; order Orthoptera; family Acrididae; genus Schistocerca; species Schistocerca nitens. The sequence goes on along the minus strand of NC_064620.1, from coordinate 142,980,984 downwards.
ACTCCTTCTAAAAAGCTGAGCCTGGGGACAGTGCCACATGTCCAGGTCAATGGACAATAAGATGTTTTATGAGTGTCGATATCCCTTTTCAAAGGTCAACCCGTTTTGTGTTTTTTGACAACCACCTGTCTGAGTAAACTGCAGGAAGCGAGCCTGATTGAAAGATAGTCACTGGCTGCTTACTTGGGAAAGCTATGTGGCAGTTAGTGATAAAAAAAAATTCTCCTCCTTGTGGGGACGTATGGCGTCGTCTAGATACCACTTCAGATGGTCTGCAAATTTCTCTCTCTCGCAGCCTGGGCAGACTATTGGGTGATCTGAAAAAATACCAGCTAGTTGGGACTTTGGAACTCCAGTTCTCAAAATTTCATATGCGAGAATGCAGCTCGTTGAATGACAAAAAATATGTCTGTTAGATGGGGCGTTCGACTGCCTCTTATAAAAACCATATGGGTCAATTACTGGCTGATCCATTCCCATTGGCAGAAGAGTATTTGCATGGATTTTTTGTGGAGCAGAGAGGGAATGTAAAATTTTTGCTGGGCTCTGGGTGGATAAGCAGAAGAAGACAGACGTGAATGGAAGATACAGAGAGAGCCATAGCCTGCTATCTCGAGAATCAGTTCATCACACCACCAGTGCGAGTTGTTTACACCAGCAAGTTGCAGTAGATGCAGCTCTTGTGACCTTGAGTATTCGATTCTATGAGAATAGCTTGGAGTCTGGGATGTCAAGGCAGAATTATGATTAAATGTTGTTATTTCACTTCTTTTAAAAGCGGTTAGGCAACACAATTCAGAATCTTCGTTCGAAGTCGAGGGCTCATCCAGGACCGAGCGGGTTTAGGCATTTGCATGTTGAATTTACTCCTTGGTTCCCGGTATGATCGAAGCAATCATTGTGCGCCCAACTGTGATTAGACATTTTTATAAAACATGTTAAGATAATTTAATAAAAGGGAATACCTACAGACGTCCTTACAATGTTATTTATTATATTGCTACCAGTTTCGGTGCCTCAGCACACCATCTTCAGGCCTCAACTGACGCTGAGGGGCTAGGTGCAGTCGTAAACACAATTCATCTGTGGCCTGCCCCTCAGCGTCAGTTAAGACCTGAAGATGGTGTACTGAAGCATCGAAACTGGTAGCCATATAAGAAATAACGTCGTAAGGACGGCTGTAGGTATTTCATTTTATTACCTATCTGAACTGCTGAAGTCCCTCAAATCTCCACCCAGAAGGATGGATATACAAAAACTTGTTGAGATTATGGTCACTCACATCTTACCTATATCTTGCAGGCCTTGTCAAGACGATGTTATACACACTTAAACCGTTTCAGTGTTCAATACTTGTCATTCTTTTAATTTATTTTTTATTCTCACTTCTCATATTAATGTTTTTACCTTCCCTTTTCTCATTTGTGAGCTCACGAAGTGCAAATAAGACTGGGGTTAATCTAAACTAAGATTTTCAATTCAGCTGGTAGTTGACCCATTCTGAATATTAATACATAATGGCTTTATGAGAACTGACACCTATAACTAATTTACAAGAAACACTTCTATCATCATATTATCCACTGCAGAACAGATTCTTTTTCATACCTCAGTTCATGGCAGGCAATCTGTCTCTCGGTCGGTCCCACCAGAACAAATCTTTAAAACAGCTGAAAGTTTGGTTTCCTCACGTCATCATCTTGCAAGACAAACTTTAGTTCTTCAAATGTCCTGATACTTGGCAGTTCTAACGGCAGGGACATGGCAGAACTTTTACAGAACTCCACAGGTAACGATTACGAGGTCACTAGCCTTTTGATATAGAATACTGGTACTCAATGATGTTACATGCGAACCGGCTCCTGGGTGAAAATTTAGATGAAGAGAATCATATAATAATAGTATGGGGAGCTGTAAATAGCAGAAATTGCAGCCATGGTTACTCAGTTGTGGAAGACATGGCAAGCATTACTAAAAAGACATCACATATCAGTTGGAACAATTTGTCATTTTTCCAACGCATCGTTTATCTCTCGATGAATCTTTATCTACATCATGTGAGTACCTGGCTTGGAAGATCGTGTAACAGGTAGATCATGCACACACCAAACTTACTGATGCGTTGTCACCAAATAGGCAACATCACATTCTCCATCACTTGTACAGGGCTATTACAAATGATTGAAGCGATTTCATAAATTCACTGTAGCTCCATTCATTGACATATGGTCACGACACACTACAGATACGTAGAAAAACTCATAAAGTTTTGTTCGGCTGAAGCCACACTTCAGGTTTCTGCTGCCAGAGCGCTCAAGAGCGCAGTGAGACAAAATGGCGACAGGAGCCGAGAAAGCGTATGTCGTGCTTGAAATGCACTCACATCAGTCAGTCATAACAGTGCAACGACACTTGAGGACGAAGTTCAACAAAGATCCACCAAATGCTAACTCCATTCGGCGATGGTATGCGCAGTTTAAAGCTTCTGGATGCCTCTGTAAGGGGAAATCAGTGGATCGGCCTGCAGTGAGCGAAGAAACGGTTGAACGCGTGCGGACAAGTTTCACGCGTAGCCCGCGGAAGTCGACGAATAAAGCAAGCAGGGAGCTAAACTTACCACAGCCGACGGTTTGGAAAATCTTACGGAAAAGGCTAAAGCAGAAGCCTTACTGTTTACAATTGCTACAAGCCCTGACACCCGATGACAAAGTCAAACGCTTAGAATTTTCGGCGCGGCTGCAACAGCTCATGGAAGAGGATGCGTTCAGTGCGAAACTTGTTTTCAGTGATGAAGCAACATTTTTTCTTAATGGTGAAGTGAACAGACACAATGTGCCACAACTGCGAGCTCGCATCAACGATGCTTTCGAACTCATTGATGGGGACACGCTGCGCCGAGTGTGGGAGGAACTACATTATTAGCTTGATGTCTGCCGAATCACTAAAGGGGCACATATCGAACATTTGTGAATGCCTAAAAAACTTTTTGAGTTTTTGTATGTGTGTGCAAAGCATTGTGAAAGTATCTCAAGTAATAAAGTTATTGTAGAGCTGTGAAATCGCTTCAATTATTTGTAATAACCCTGTATTTAAATAAGCAGCGAAAAGACTTCTGGCACAGCCTGTTACCAAATACATTACATGCAAGCAAGATAGAACCTTCCCAATTCCCATAACTGGTTACTCTTGAGGAAGATCTTTCTATGAAAATGAAGAGAAAAAGTTACAGAGTACTTTTTGTTAGTAATTTAATTCATGTCAAATGTCACATTGAGGAACCTGTCAGATAATCTCTATTGTTTCAGAATTCTTCATCAAAATATAAGAAGTATTTTAAATTAAAAAGGAAGCTGTTGCTTTCTCTTGAAGAAACAACTAAAACAGATGAAACAGTTTCTGATGTGCTCTGCTTAACTGAACTATAGAAGCTATAGAAATTAATGAATACAATTAAATAATAATGGAACTGGTTTTTACTGCTGTTGGACCAACTTAAGACAAGGTGTGGTGGCAATTTAAATTCGCAATCCTTTTAGGTCACAAGTCATTATTTAGGTCAACGTCCCATTGAACAGCATCTTGAACGTTATGCTGTCAGGCTAGAGCCGTAACTCAGCACCTCACAGTGATAACAGGTTGCAGGGCACCTGCAGGGCATATCAGTGCATATAGAATCAGTATAAATAAAACTTTCTAGAACATTAACAATCAGAAACAGTTGGAATCCCAGCAAGATTATATGGGTACAGCAATAACATGATTGACGATCTGTTTCTGAGCCCTACACGTTACACTGAAGTAAAAACACAGGTTGCAATAAATAATAAATCTGATCATGTTGGTCATATATCAACCTTAAAGATGGCCAACAGAGAAACAGTAAATTGCCATACCCAAGCTAAACGATTTACAACAACTAAACCTGTATCTACCAGATTCTTGTGAAATAGTTTCAATCAGAAGGAATGGGAGGAAGTTTTCCAAGCAGACACATTGAATGACAAATTCAGTTCATTCTTAAACCTATTTCTCAAACACTTTGAAGCCTGCTTTCCCCAAAAAGAGATTAAAATCAAGCCAATCCAAAGCGGAAGCGAAGAGTTGCAAAAACCTATAATTAAAATATTATGAGCTATACAGAACTGTGGGCTAGCATAAATCTATCAGTGAAATTACGAAACAAGGGTTTCTGTAAAATCCTAATACGTGTATTCCGGAAGGCCAAACTCATCTATTATGCACAAAAATAGCAAGTCAAGCAATAAAGTAAAAACTCTACTGAACATCATAAAAGTGAGACAAACATAAATATTTAATTCAGAACGAGCAGGGATGTCACAGTCAATGGTAATAGTAAAGATCTCAATAATCAAAAACGTATGGCCTCAGAATTCAATATTTTTTTCACACAGTAGCTGAAAAAAAGAAAACAGAGAACCATAATAAGCAGTCCCCCACTGATCCAGCAGAGCTGTCTAATCACATGTGAACTACATCAAATAAGATAGCATCCTCCCAAAAGCGTAACTCCTGAAGAAATCGCAAAAACAATAAAATTACTTAAAAGACCTCCATCATCTGGACATGATGATTTATCAAGTGTGATTCTAAAATCATGTGCAGATTTAACATTCACGTTTAGTGCTATTTGTGTAATCAATCAGTGAGGATTGAGGTATAGACTAAGAAATATGGTAGCGTTGCCAGTTCACAAAGCCAGAGAGGGGCACTTAATATCCAACTACTGAACCATCTCTCAGTTGCCAATGTTACCAAAGATATTTGAAAGAATAATGTGTGATGGATTTATAGCCACACTACACAAACCAGCTTACTGAAACCTTCATAGTTAAGATGTCTTAAGGTGTTCTCCACAGAGAGAGCTTTATTTATTCTACCATATGAAACTGTAGGTGAATAAAATTTCGGTAGGGATCCAGTGGTGTTTTTCCGTTACCTTGCTAAGACATTATAATGTGTAGAACATAACACATTAGTTAAAAGGCTTTCATACTATGGCGTCAAAAAAAGTCATGAGCATGGCTAGAATCTGACTTACACAATAGGAAACAAAGATTTGTCCTTACAAAGGTAGGTGTAACAATAAACTCTTACTGAGAAAATGTCAAGTATGGAGTCCCCCAGAGCTCGATCTCTGTTCCACTGATTTTCTTGCTCTACATCAACGACCTATCAATTGCACTCAGTACCAGGTAAAAAATAGGATTGTTTGCTGACGATACAGGTATATTCTAATCAAAGGGCCCACTCCACAAAGCAGGATACAGTCCAGAAAATTACTGGCCCAGTGTACAAATGGTTCACAGTAAACAGACTAACCGTATTTTTTTAAACAAATATCAAGCAGTTTCAGACAGCACATGAAAAACTTCATGTACCTGAAACGGGAACAAACCCTCAGAAAATTAATGAAGCGCCACATATAAAATTACTAGATATCAGGTTGGACTATTAGTTAAGATGGGATGAGAGAAATGATCACCTATTCGATAAACAGTAAGAGCTATTTTTCACGTTGTCATATTATACATATATCCCGTCTATAATTTCCTATAGTATAATCCTCTTGGAAAATCTTGTAGGAGTTAAAAATTTTACAACCTTCAAAAATGACCATTAAGATCAATATATATGGTTACTAAAAGAATGTCCTCCAGGCATCTCATCAAGTTTCCCAGGACATTTAAATTTTCAAGTCAGTATATACATAGTGTAACGTGTATAGGTGTAGACAGCAGACATTTTTCTGTGTGGCAGGTTAATATGTACATACCTCCGTGTCTCGGTAGCTTCTTTCTGTCCATCGAACAGTCTTCCCAGAAACACGTCACAAACCTTACAGCCTAATGTTTTCTGTATGGTCTTACTGCATCTCTAAGTGCCCTACAGCTGTCACAAAGACCGACCGTTGTGCATCCAGGCGCCAACACTTCAATGCCTGATCTGCTTTCCAGAGGAAAGTAAGCATTAATCGCTTAATCTAGGGAAGTACTAACCTAGTTAAAAACACACAGCTTGTAATGGCTATAATTATTACTCCCCAAATAATATAAATACTGACATAATGTGTTCAGCACAGCATCCTCAGTTACCAATAGAAATATAACACTCACACCCGCTACATCCTGTATATTCCCTGATGATGTTTGTAGTCATCGAAAGAGAATTCTTTTAGACACATTGTGACTTTCTCAACCATGAAACAACACAGATGAAAAACTTTAACCAAGGCTCTACTTCTCTCACGAAAGTACAGAGGGGAGTTACTGGGTCAGGAATAAAAATGGTGTGCGTCTATTAAAAATGAAACTAAAAACATTCATCATATATTAAACTTTTTATAAAATGAATGAATTCTTACTCATAATGCATTCCTTGGTGTAAAAATTGAGAAAGTCACTAAGGTTGGAAATTAACCCTTAGGAGAGAAAAAAGGTATTTTTAGTCCTGTTAGGAAGATATATTTTTATCTTAATTTAATTTGCGAATATAAAATTAAAAATTAATTTACTTATTTGTGTCATGAAGATAAAAATGTTCACTTTTATTGATTCTCCATTTTCAAGCATTTACTTAAACTTATGCTAGTAATCTGAAGGTTGTATTTTTGTATGCTGCCAAATGTTCTTAGAAAATAGATAGAATAGAATATATTCGTGATATCTAAAACTCTCATGTAACAGATCATCATGTAATATTGTACTCTTTGACTTACCCAATATTACTACTACACTACATTTACAATACATAACCTACTTGCCCAAGTAAAAAATCAAATTAAATAAAATTCATTTCCAGCCTGAGCACACCAGCCAGTATGCAGAAACATCCATCATATCCCACGCCTATAGATACTTGATATCTATTCATTTATGGCAGCAGCAATTACATTCTTCTTTAAAAATGTGATATTTGTCTTGGCTCAGTTTTTCTATGAGGGCTGAAAGTTTTGTGACGACAATGCGGAATTTCAGCGTTTCCTTGATGTATGAGGAACAAACGATTATAGGCCATATGCACGTTTGCTATCAAAGTTTTTCTCGCTAAGTGTTTTTTTCTTTTTTTTCTTTCTCCAGCGTCGCTAAAGTTCACTACAATTCGGGTGGCACAGTGCTGTTACATATGACGCTACACACGTCACTGTCAGCTGAGAGTGTCATTACACTAATATCTCTAGTATTACAAAACACTACGCCTGCCCCCTGTGCCCTTCAGCTGAGCGTCTTACTTAATCTTATTGAACACTTGTGAAGAACGAAACGTAGATCGAGATGGATCCCTAAGACTTTTGGTCCCCAATATGTCAGTGCCATGTTGTAAGGTACTAGGTGGTTGTCTGATTCAAGTGCTCATGAATGTAGTGTGGTTCAGAGAAAATATGTTTCTGGTGCGAACGAATGTATGCTCTCTTTGGTTCAGATAGGAGGGTTAATATGAAACTCTAATAAGAAGGCTTGCAGACACTAAACAAACGCTACACAAAGTGGAGTGTGTCATAGGGGTTACATTTGCTCATCCGTAGACGAAATAATTAAATGTACAACGCAGTAACGCTGTCGCAAAGACAAACATATTGCACACTAGTGGCCATTACCAACTGTAACGGAAGTGAGAGAACATTTAGACGTCTTTGTAAGGTAATGCTACCATATCCAAGACTTCGAAGTACTAATGATATGACTAGTTTCTTTGTGATCCCCAGAGAATTATTTTTCCCATCGTCATATATGACGATAGAAAAATCACAGCTGTGTCATTTGTTCAGGCGGTAACTGAGAGGTGAAGTGAATTTTAAAACTTTTCTGGCGAATTGAATATTCAAAGACGTTTCAGGTTTGCTGCCGGCCGTCGTTAACTACAATCCTCTGTGAATCATCTTCAGCTGAAAAATGGAAAATTGTAGAAGGCTACTCACCAACTCCATTTATTGGTGCCCTGTGTGTACTCCCCGCACGTGTTAAGATCGTTATGGTAAACTGACGTCACTACATGGCTGGCAGCGCTCTTGGTGGCGGAATTGTCCTTGGCCTATCACTTGCTCTCTCTTCTTGGCTTGGAGCAAAATATGGAAATGATAGAGTTTAACCTACTACCCAACTGTAGCCAGGTTTTCTGCTGTGCCTGTTTCTGCGGATTCCGTAATGATCGAGTCCCAAAATTAAACTGCAGTGACCAAAATTGCAATTTTATCACACTCCATCGCATGTTCGATACAACCAACTCCAGCCTGGATGTTCGCAGCAGCGTCCTTCCATGGTACATGTACTGTGGCCTACGTAAGTCGTAACACATCTGCAACGTATTTGCGTATTTGCGCTTATGCAATAACAAAATAATAATCCTTCACTGATTACAGGAGACCTGAAGTCTTAGGTGGTGGGCGGAAAACCACTTTAAAATGATGTTTCTGGGGGATTCTGGCTTATATGAAAAATATCCAACAACGGGAAGAAAATTTCAGTAATTTGCCAGCGTGTTATCCTCTTCTTCCACTTCATTGCATTGTACTGTACGGGTATGATGAATTAATAAGTACCCTGTACCATAGGCACCATGCATATCCGGCCATGTGTCCATATCCTGCAGTTTGTCCCCACATAGCAAAATCACTCTGTAGACGCGTATTGCATATGATTAGCGATGAAAGCCTTTCCAAGTGCTTCCTGTCTTTCCACGTCAGCATCGGATAAAGATTGTTTGATTAATTAGTTGATATGGGGGAGGGGACCAAACAGCGAGGTCATCGGTCCCATAGGATTAAGGAAGGATAGGAAACGAAGTCGACCGTGCCCTTTCAAAGGAACCATCCCAGCATCTGCCTGAAGCGATTTAGGGAAATCACGGGAAACCTAAATCAGGATGGCCGGAGGTGGATTTGAGCCTCCGTCCTCCCGAATGCGAGTCCAGTGTGCTAACTACTGCTCCAGCTCACTCGATGCATCGGATAAACGGGAGTAACACCCGGAGAGAAGTCGTCGCACAGCAGGGTACAGCGAGGCAAGCAGCGCTCGCCTCACAGAAACAGGCAGCACTATGGCTGTGAAGGCGAACAGGCGTTCAGCTGTCTGGCCACTACCTGTTCGGGCTCAGTGGGGCGCCGAAGGCATCGGCTACTATGGCCTCCTACGCGTCTTCATCTGTCTGCGTTCTGCCATATTCCCCAGCCTTATAGGCTATAAACACACATACACACAGGCCTATTGCTTCGATATATTGTAGCGCACAGTGCGGGAAGAGACTTTTATTGAAACGAATTCTTTAAAATAATCATCTCTTCTTAGCTGTCAGCAACAAGGGGTGATATAGGGTTGATGCATGAAGTTCGTAGAGTTTCTGCCTAAGTTTAATAAACACAGCAGATACATATAACAGAGACTTTTAGGCATCAGTAACATATTCTGCTCTGAAACTTCCTGGCAGATTAAAACCGTGTGCCGGACCGAAACTCGAACTCGGGACCTTTGCCTTTCGCGGGCAAGTGCTCTACTAGCTGAGCTACCCATGCACGACTCACGCCCCGGCCTCACAGCTTTACTTCTTCCGGTACCTCGTCTCCTACCTTCCAAACTTTACAGAAGCTCTCTAGCGAATCTTGCAGAACTAGCACTCCTGAAAGAAAGGATATTGCGGAGATATGGCTTAGCCACAGCCTGGGGGATGTTTCCAGAATGAGATTTTCACTCTGCAGCGGAGTGTGCGCTGATATGAAACTTCCTGGCAGATTAAAACTGTGTGCCGGACCGAGACTCGAACTCGGGACCTTTGCCTTTCGCCAGCAAGTGCTCTACCAACTGAGCTACCCAAGCACGACTCACGCCACGTCCTCACAGCTTTACTTCTGCAAGTGGCTCGTCTCCTACCTTCCAAACTTTACAGAAGCTGAGTCCTTAAAAACAGTTGACATCAAAACACGTTTGAATGGTTCAAATGGCTCTGAGCACTATGGGATTCAACTGCTGAGGTCATCAGTCGCCTAGAACTTAGAACTAATTAAACCTAACTAACCTAAGGACATCACAAACATCCATGCCCGAGGCAGGATTCGAACCTGCGACCGTAGCAGTCCCTCGGCTCCAGACTGCAGCGCCTAGAACCGCACGGCCACTCCGGCCGGCAAACTGTTGTAAAGTGACAAAGTTTGGAGAGATTGTTATATCAGTGACGGAAACGATCTGTGTGCTGCGAAGAAATGGGTAGGGCATCCGCCACCGACATACCACATCAGATTCATCAAGTAACTGTTAGATAGGGAGCCTACCAAATACTTGAAGCTCTCCCATAGTAGATTATGCACATTAGAATCCCCATGATGGAGGTAGTTTTGGAGGATTGCTGTATCATGCTGTATCAGCCTAATCAATCCCTGTCAGTGTTGGCAAAGGGAATATATCTAGTGGAGTAGAAACTGAGATTAGAATATACAGTGAAGAGCAAAAGAAACTGGTTCACCAACCCTATATCATGTAGAGCCCCAGCGAGCAAGCAGACGTGCCGCAACACGACGTGCCATGGACCCGACTAATGTCTCAAGTAGTGCTGGAGGAAATTTACACTACGAATTCTGCAGGGCTGTCCATAAATCCGAAGGGGTACGAGGGGTGGAGATCTCTTCTGAACCGCACGTTACAAGGCATCCGAGGTATGCTAAATAATATTCATATCTGGGGAGTTTGGTGGCCAGCGGAAGACTCTTCCTGGAGCCACTCTGTAGCAATTCTGGACGTGTGGGGTTTCGCATTGTCCTGCTGGAATTGCCCAAGTAGGTCAGAATACACAGTCGACATCAATGGATGCAGGTCATCAGAAAGGACGCTTACGTACATGTCACCTGTCAGAGTCATATCTAGAAGTATTAGGGATACCATATCACTCCAACTGCACACGCCCATCATCATTACAGAGCCGCCACCAGCTTGAGCAGTCTCATGCTAACGGTTAGGTTAGGTTAGTGTTTAACGTCCCGTCAACAACGAGGTCATTAGAGACGGAGCGCAAGCTCGGGGTAGGGAAGGATTGGGAAGAGAATCGGCCGTGCCCTTTCAAAGGAACCATCCCGGCATTTGCCTGAAACGATTTAGGAAAATCACAGAAAACCTAAATCAGGATGGCTGGAGACGGGATTGAACCGTCGTTCTCCCGAATCCTCATGCTAACGTTCGGGATTCATGGATTCATGAGGTTGTCTTCATACCTGAACACGTCCATCCGCTCGATACAATTTGAAACGAGACTCGTCCGACCAAGCAACATGTTTCCAGTCATCAACAGTCCAATGTCCGTGTTGACGGGCCCAGCTGAAGTGTAAAGCTTTGTGTCGTGCAGTCTTCGAGGGTGTACGAGTGGGCCTTCGGCTCCGAAAGCCCATATCGACGATGTTTTGTTGAATGGTTCGCACGCTGACACTTTTTGATGGCACAAAATTGAAATCTGCAACAATTTTCGAAAGGGTTGCTCTTCTGTCGCGTTGAACGATTCTCTTCAGTCGTCGTTGGTCTCGTTCTTGCAGGATCTTTTTCCGGCATCTGCGATGTCGGAGATTTGATGTTCTACCGGATTCCTGATATTCACGGTACACTTGTGAAAGGGTCGTACTGGAAAATCCCCACTTCATCGGTACCTCAGAGATTCTGTGTCCCATCGGTCGTGCGCCGACTATAACACCACGTTCAAAGTCATTTAAATCTTGATAACCTGCCATTATAGCAGCAGTAACCAGTCTAACAAGTGCGCCAGACACTTGTTGGTTTATATAAGCGTTACCGTCAGCAGCGCCGTAATCTGCCTGTTTACATATCTCTGTATTTCAGTACGTATACCTATACCAGTTTCTTTGGCGCTTCAGTGTAGATCACCAGGTATATGGTTTTCTTCAGGGGCGATACAGACTGCAGAATAGAACGACAATAGTTTTCGTATTTCAGAAATGTGGCAGTACTGCTCATTACAATTTCATTTTATAATCGCCTGGGGTGGTAGGCCTGGAGTGGATAAAGGGGCTCGACTATCGAACCATAATGCATAGTCTTCACTCGTCACCTCATACATGGGTGTAATGTCCAGGTTATAGTAGTGAGATCAGTGGCCACCGTGGTCTGCCTATCTCACTCTCTTCTTGAAGTTCTTCGTCCACATGTCTTTGGCACGGTTGAAGGTTTTCAACGTCTGTGAAGAATTCTCCATTTTAAGACTGGGAACAGACGAAGTGCGGCGGGCAACTCTACTAGCCAAAGCTTGTGGTTCCTTCAGCCGTTGAGTGATTCTGGGAGGAGGGTCCCTCGAAGTGTGGTTCCTTCTACCAAAGCGCGCTGGAGAAGATCAACGTTTCTCAGGCTAAAGATGATGGATCAGGGTTCCTGATCTTTGTAAGAGAATGGGTTTTCAAATGGTCGACGCCACCTGAGATCGGGGCAGTATGACATGTAGTTGATGTCTCTTGGACTTTTCTGCGATTGTTGCAAATTTTTGTCATTACGGCAACTGAATGAGAACGTTTGTATCTCTTAGCATCAAAGCGCGATAAACGATAATGGGTCTTGTACTCCTGAATTGTCCATTTCCTTTTGTAAATGGGACACATTGGTGAGTGGGAGGACTGGCAGTCCTGACAGCTGACTGAAGTCGTAGGAGAGACACAAGGCGTTCCGTCATGCTGAGTACGTCCGCGATTGTCAAAGGTGGGTTCACTTGGACATCCAGACGACATATGTCACATATGTGGAAGTGTGGTCCCATCGAACGCTACGGCAATTGCTCCAATCTGAACTCTACTATTATTCGGCCCCTCTTGGATATCCGCATCCCGCATGGTGTAGACTGGCACGCAGTTCTTCATCAGATTGTAACATAAAGTTCAGATGGAAGATAATAACCTGTGTTTTGTTTAAACTTCCGTGACAAGTAAAAATACTGGAAAGTCGCACACGAAAGTACTCGAAAGTAATGTTCGAGACTGAGATGAATCCGCTGGTTTCTACATCTACATCTGCATGTGTATTGCTACTCTCCAAATCACACTTAAGTGCCTGGCAGAGGGTTCATCGAACCACCATCACACTAATTCTCTATTATTCCACTCTGGAACAGCGTGGAAGAAAGACCCCTATATCTTCCCGTGCGAGGAACTGATTTCCCTTATTTTATTACGATGATCATTTCTTCCTGTGTAGGTCAGCATCAAAAAAATAATTTCGCATTCGGAGGAGAAAGATGGTGATGGAAATTTCGCGAGAGGATCCCGCCGCAACGAGAAACGCCTTTGTTTTAATGATGCCCACCCCAAACCCTGTATCACGTCCGTGACACCCTCTCCCCTATTTTTCGATAGTATAAAACGTGTTGCCCTTCTTAGAACTTCCTCGATGTACTCCGTTAATGCTATGTGGTAAGGACGCCACATCGCGCAGCCGTATTCCAAAAGAGGACGGACAAGCGTAGTGTTGTCAGTTTCTTTAGTACATCTGTTGCGTCTTCTAAGGGTTCTGCCAATCAAATGCAGTCTTTGGTTCGCTTACCCCGTAGCTTTTTCTGTTTGTTCTTTCCAATTCAAGTCGTTCATAATTGTACTATCGAGGTATTTAGTTGAATTCATGGCCTTTAGATTTGGTAACGGAAGTTTAATGGATTCATTTTCGCACCCGTGTGGATGTCCTTACACTGTTCATTAATTAGGGCCAATTGGCAATTTTCGCACGATACAGATATCTTTTCTCAATAGTTTTGCAGTTTGTTTTGATCTTCTGACGACTTTACTAGACGATAAACGGCACTATCATCTGCAAACAACCCAAGACGGCTGCTCAGATTGTCTCCTAAATCGTTTTCATAGATAAGACATAGGCCAGTTCCCACGACGCTACCTCGGAGAACGCCAGAAATCACCAGCTTGATCAGCAGGGGCAACTACATGTCTTCTACAATGCTCCCGATTCTCCGACCCTGATGCATTCCACTAAGAACTGAAGTTTAGTCATTAAAAATGTCTCGCCTTCTATTCTAGTACAGACTACATGCTGTGGTTGTTGGTCTCTCCAGGTCGACGTCGTTTTCCCTCCTCCCACGCCAAGGATGGAAACACCTTGCAGTTGTGCTGGCGAGCATCGTAAGGAGGATTCCAGACTATAAAAGCTAACTAGGTCTAGCGAGTACCTGCTTGAATATGTTTTCAGTCGCTTCATGGTTCAGTGTACGCCCTTGCGTCACCCACTCCAGTCCACGAGGACCACCCCAGCACTACAGTTGGCACCTGGAATGGATCGTGTTGCCCGTAGGGCCAGTGTCCCAGTGGTACTGGGTGCCCACTCCTTGCCGTGCATCTCGAGTTTACAGCACATACACCAGAAATACGATTCCTGCATTGTCAGGGGTCAGGAGTTTTCAGGTACACGGCGAGCCCCTACAATAGACTGGATACTGCGTAAGATTTTGAGCGTGGCGCGTAGTGTTCCAGGAACGAGGTGTCAGGATGGTTGCGCCCATACACATACCCATGTACCGCACTGGGTACCAATCCTTCCATAGATTACTCTACCGAGAAATTTGGAAAAGAATTGGCCAAGAGACTTAGTGAGGATCAAAAGAATTTAAGGTAGGTAGGAAGTCATGTAAGGGATTACGAGAATAAGCCAAGTTAAGACTTTAAAGCCAAGTTATCACTAGGAGAGGGGGCAAAGATAGAGTTGTAAGCCTTCTACTCTTAAAATTCAATCTGAGTACTTAACTGGCGTGACTTCAGTATCAATGCCATGAAAATATTACCCATGGCTACATGCTTTCGACCCATAAATGAATATTGGCGCGATATCACTTCTTTTTATGAGATATTCAGAGGTAGGAAAGACTTTCATAGCGCAAACGGAAATATAGGGGTTCTTCAAAATGTATCTAAATAATGAAAAATTGCGCCCATTGCATTCAAAATTTACTAACGTAGTATGAAAGTATACAGCATCCTCTTTTATGGAGAGAAGGTGTACAGTGGAGTTATGGACTCCACGTTGTATAAATTAACACCTACTCAGAAAAAACATTAATCGCAATAGCCTTTATCATGAAATTCAGGATCAGCATGTATCTCGAAGTTTTCTGCAGCTTAGGCTTGACTTAGTCTTGCATGCAAAGATATACTGCATTATGTGCCAAACCCAGCTTGTACAAACAACGACTGCACGAATGGCAGAACGTTAAGTGTGCTCAAGTCGGTTATGACTTTACACAGAGAGTAAATAAGCACATGTAAGCTGACCAAGGGAGCAAGGTAAATTAAAAATGACTTCGAGATGAGAAATAATTACAGAGAAATTGTAATAATAGTTGGTCTGTATTCAAAAAACTCAACTCGACAGCTCGGCAATGATATTACAGAAATCCTCCATAGGTCCATGTGGAGGACAATGGTCACAAATCTTCAAAATCAGTACAAAACGAACACCTCATAATTCCTAATCCCCGTACTAATACTAAATAAGTAGGATAGTAATGTGAACCAAGATCTAACGCTGACGGATGAGTTAATAAGAAATTGATATTGATACTTGAACAGGGGTATAATAATCGCGATCGGAATAACGGATTTAATCTTGGTCACAAGGAATGCACTCCTACAGTGCTGAAAAATAAGAGAGCGATCAGACAACGTTCTCACATCAAATTCTTAAGGATTGCTATCGATTTGAATCATTAGACAAAGTAGTCGTATTTTAACCAACAGAAGAATGAAACTGCAGGCAGCGTCACGAGATGCGTACAGCCTCACCGATCCGGAAAACAAAAGTGTCTTTCTCCCTTGGTCCTCATGTGCGCGCTAGCTCAAATCTCAACCGCTCTGATACGGGAATGGCCAGTCAACGACTTATAACTCTTGTAAATAAATGAAATGGAATATGTTTTGTAACTAACAGCTTTCAGAGTAGAATGAGGCGGGAAATTGCAGTACATAAAACTAGCACTGCAATAGCATGGATCCTGTGTACGCCTCACACTTACCCATGATAGAGACGTCGGTCGCACTGTGGTAGCAATTAAGGGATTAGGCAGGGTGACAATAACGTATTACGTACAAGTAATTGAGTGTCTGTTGTCCTGTTTAGTGTCTGGAGAGAAATTAATATCGCATGCAGGTCTCAGTCACTTTTCATCCATTGTTGGCAGATCAAACTGCCTATTTCTAGTGTAGTTATTGTCTCCAAATTTCTCAATATTTACTTAACCTTTATCAATCAAGCAAAAATCTCTTTGTCTAGCAGACATTGCGTTGTTGAGTGTATGCCCATAGAAAACCTTACATGCCTTCGACTTGAAAATTGGAATAAGAGGTTGGTTCGATTTCGGAATTATGTCTGTAGTTTCTAAAGTTAAAAACTGCACTTAAGTGCACACTTTGTCGCATAATTAACTTGCGCAATGTATTTTCAAAAATCTAGCTTCTTTGGCAACTAATATGTTGTACAGTACATGTGTTGTACAGTGTCATGTAATGTACCATTACATGCACCATTTCATTCGCCCCTACAGTTGTATGGCGATGCAGGGAAGCGATACTGAAATACTGTACACTCAGAACAAAAAGCATATTGTTTATTTTGTGACTGAATTACGGTTGCTAGGCTAGAATCAGGGAAGTCTTTGGAAACTTTTCGATTTTCTGTTAAAGGCGTGTTAGACATGTACGAACATTCTGTTTGTTTATATTATTGTCTATTACAGAGGGCAAGAAAAAAAATAGTCTACGTTTCTAAAATGCTAGGATGGCTCGAGTCATTCACAACTGGAGTCATATTTTGCTGTTGGCAGCATATTGGAAAGTTTTTAGATAAATAGTCGTCTGACGATTCCAGACGATTTAAAAACACGTCTATGAGCTGCAAGGGGGACATATCCAGCTCTGAAGGCCGTAAAACGCGATAAATGCGAGATTCAACGAAAACTGAACAGACAAAATTGTACAGGTGTTTATATCTCAACACAAGGAATACAATAAAGAAAAACATCGCTTTCATAGATTATATAACGGCCTTCGATATATAGGCAATAATTGTGGGAGATATTAACAAGAGGATGCATACCAATACATCCTATACAGATAATTTAGAATATCTGTAATAATACAAGAATCCAAATAATTGAAGCAATGAGAATAGAACAGAGGAAATTAACTTAGGAGCTCGAGAAAGTTGCAAACTTTCGCCACAGCTCTTTAATACATACACTGAAGAAACTGTGTGGCTATGGAAAACGAAACTACAGAACTACACGTACGATTATAACAAACAAGATTATATAATGAGAATGCTATTCGTAGATGATAAAGTTTTAATCTTGAACAGTGAAGATGGACTATAGACATCTGCCTATGAACTACACAAAACATGTCAAATGTACAATATGTCAATGTCAGTACAAAAAAAGGAAGCTATGACTTTCGATGGGTAAACCAATTAAGTACAAAAATACTAATAGAAGACAAGTGCACAGAGCAAGCAGATGGATTTAAAGTTTTAGGGATGTAGATCAAAAAGACAAAATTAAGAAGTTCAGTTACCTAAACGGTACTATTAGAAGTTCTTCCAAAATAAGGTAAGAAGTTGTTTTAAACATTGTACAGTTATAACGGTTGTAACATTGCGGTATGGGAGTGAATCATGGGTAACGAAAACCAAAGATAAAATGAGATTACACGGTAAACAAATGGAATCCTTTAGGAACATAGCGGGATACATCAAGTTAGACTATAAAGGAAATGTAGATTTAAGGAAGGACTTGATGGTATTAGATATACACGAAAAGGTTGAAGGAAATACGCAAAAATGGATATCTCATCTGCCGAATGGAGGAGTCAAAATTACTACTGCATTTTGGTAGCATGTCCCACAAGATAAAAGATCCATTTTAAAACCAGCAAAAAGATGAAAGAAGAAAAGTAGGTGCAGTGGAAGAGCAAGGTCTAGCGCACGACAGAAGGAAAACAAGAAGAAGAATGAAAATCCGATGTACAAGAAAAATATGGCCAAGGTTAATTTTGATTCGCCTTTACCAGTTTGAGAAATAACAGGAGCTTTCGAAGGAGAGATGTGGAGAGCGCTACACCTGAGTTCTCATGCCGGTACATCGCGGTTTCAACCACCCCCACCACTGCCTTCGCCGTTGCAGTTTAAGGCCGCAACAGGTGGCCACTTAGGAGTGCTCAGCTCTTGTAACTTCCGTAATCTGTATTCTTTTCATTCCTTTCTTATTCTGACAGTGCACTTGTTACGAATTCCAAGTGGTTGGTCCCACGAAGTCCATCAGTTTTACTAATGTTTCCGCCGGTGACAGAGCCTGTGTACACGAGATATTAACGGACTCAATGATTCGGGAAAAAAACTGGATATACAGTCGTGCAGAAATGTTGCTCCATAGGCAGCCCACCATGGGTGTTTATGCTTCTTGTTTGAGTAATATAAACCGTATTATACATTTACACGAAAGAGACCACATTGTAAATCTAAAATGGCTTCTTCCTCTGATATAAAATTAGAGCCATATGGCTTTCAAAGAGAGATCTGAAGTTTATATGTCGAGTTCTGCTAACAAAAGTATGATCCATGAAATCGAAGATATTGACTCCTGCAGAGATCGGCTACATCTCGTGTTTATCGTCGACTGCATGAAGGCCTCCACATTCGGTAGTTCCGCGGTATTCACTAGATGTGTTAGTGCAATGTGTGATGTCGTATACGATCAACTAAGCGGACAATGTACATGAGGTGTACAATGACGACGATACGCGCTTAACAAGTGCAAGTGATATTGAAACAGGTGTTGAAGCATATAGTTCATCATCTTTGTCGGACAGGGAGCCACAAATCCCGTCTCAAGTAAAACATAAAAAGACAATCGTTGTTTAAGGAGTAATTACGTACGTGGAAGATCATCCACAGTATATTAAGAAAATAATTACGAACAGATTTCTAGTAAGTCTGCAGCTATATGACCGAGTATTGCATCAGCAAAACTACGGATATTCAAAAAGCACTTATTACAAAAACTAGTATTTGCACGTTTCGAGGATGCTCGACACGTTTTACAGGACGGGCGCATCAAATTGCGCGCGACATACATTATAGTGATTTGAAAGCAAGCAGTTGATGGTTGCATAACTTCAACATTGACACAGAGTTGGAAGGCGTTAAGTAATAAAACTTCAAACAAACTTGACGATGCACAGCATACTGCGGTATTTTGAAAAGTTGTTGATGAGATACACAAATGTACCCCAACGTTCAATAAGCTATTTATTTTCAACTTCAACTAATTGGTATTTGAAGAGGAAGTGCATATGAAAGGAACCCTGGAAATTAGAGGTACCTACAGAGTTGTATAAAGAATAACTAGCATCATTGTCTTAACGCATTCGTATACATGCAACGCATTCGTATAAAATTAATCTTGATGATAAATTGGCTGGAAGGTTATTTATTGAACAGCGAGAAGTTGGATGTGCTCTGTCGCCTAAAATTCTTTCTCACGTGCGTTATCTTGCAATGGCAGTAGGAATATTTACGTCACAGCAAGCAAGAGTGGGAAAACGAGCTTAAGAGAACTGCAACTTTGGTATTACTAGAGACCGTGTTGCTCCAACGCAATTTGAATCGCGCGCCAAAATCATAACAACCAATCAGAGACTGTGCTCGACATCTATTGAGCATCCCAGAGTGGCCCAGAGAGCATCCCACAGTGCCCCAGAGAGCTACAACACTAAGAAGAATCGCTTCTCGGCTTTTGGCAAGATCAATGTGTAGTATTTGTGGCCCTTAAAAGGGCCGTTTATTGAAAACTGCTTTCAATGATTATATAAAGTACAATCACCCACAATGCGACAATCTTCCAAAGAAGAAGGACCACTAGCCTTCACCCATAAGTGAACGCTACAATCAGAATTTATCTTACAACGTCTACGACAAGACAAAGACAAACTCCCGTGCGGAAATAGATAGGAACCCTCACTAGCAATAATAATCTCAGAAACCGGTATAGTACGGTAAGCTAAGATTTCCCGACTTTCAAAGAATTCCAAACCGGCTCTTCCTGCATTGTTACAAGCAACGAAAGCTACAGTTAGCCATCCGTTACCCAAACTGGAGGAAGAAGAAACTTTCATTAAAGAAAAATTTAACCTCGCACCACACAACAAAGTAGGTCCATGAATAAGAACAAATTGAGTAGTTTTACCAACTCCTCTTATTTCGTTCTTTTTACCCTTCGCAGAAGACGTCGAAGCACCAAGAGTGCCGTCCACATTGACAAGTGATATGTAAATCAGCATTCGCCGACGACGACGAAAACAACGTTTTCGCATCATTGTAAGAAGCAGTGCCTCAGTGGCTATTCACTCTCTGGGCCACTCTGGGATGCTCAATGGATGTCGAGCACAGTCGCTGATTGGTTGTTATGATTTTGGCGCGCGATTCAAATTGCGTTGGAGCAAGACGGTCTCTAGTATTACTTAGACCTGTGTTGCTGGAAAATTCACTTCCGGTGCGATAGCGGAGCTGATAAGAGTCCACATCCGCTGCGTGCGCCAGGACTGATGCTATAAATACCACACTGTTCTGTCTAGCGCATTCACTCGGTTTGAGTGAATAGCCACTGAGGCACTGCTTCTTACAATGATGCGTAAACGTTGTTTTCGTCGTCGTCGGCGAATGCTGATTTACATATCACTTGTCAATGTGGACGGCACTCTTGGTGCTTCGACATCTTCTGCGAAGGGTAAAAGCAAATTGTTTTTGCTCCTTTCCTGGTCTGTGTATAAAAATCAAAATCGTTTAGAGGACACTACCCCTCCTGAAAAGTGCGTAACTTTGCAATTCATATCACCCGAAACCACTGGACAATTTCAGCCCCTGGGTGCTTGTTTATTCCACGCCTGTAAAACATATTATCCCACTGTTCTGCAGCTATGCATTAAAGGATAGCCAGTTTCACGATAAGCTCCACGACAAACGGTTTCACATTAGGGTGAATACATCGCGTTCCATCAGTTCTCATCATCCCGTTACACCAATATGCATTGGGTAAGAGAAGACACCTAGCTCAAAGTCCTGCACGGTCACCTTCGATGTTGATGGTGCGAATCTTTGTGATCACCGTGGCGCACCGTTTTCCATTCGGAGATCGTGGTGTAAGTTAATGATTTGTTTTGAACATACCTTGAGTGTCGACGACTTGCATTTTGTGAAAAGTAATACATATATTTCATAGAAGGTTGATCTCTCCACCTTCCGAAACTCATTTTTCTATCGCTGTCATGATGCACATGGTGAATCTTTAGCAGCTAATATTTTTCCTGTCATAACTGTTAACACAAAACTATCTAATGAGCCTTACTGAAGACTGAACTTGCGACCTCGCACTCAGACAGTTCCCTGTCAGTGTGCAATGCGAGCCACATTGTCGCACAGATGACAAAATGGTAGATATCGAAATAGACGACAGAGGGATATAGAAACAATTAAAATCGCTCAAAAGAGGAAAGGCCGCTGGACCTGATGGGATACCAGTTCGATTTTACACAGAGTACGCGAAGAACTTGCTCCCCTTCTTGCAGCGGTGTACCGTAGGTCTCTAGAAGAGCGTAGCGTTCCAAAGGATTGGAAAAGGGCACAGGTCATCCCCGTTTTCAAGAAAGGACGTCGAACAGATGTGCAGAACTATAGACCTATACCTCTAACGTCGATCAGTTTTAGTATTTTGGAACACGTATTATGTTCGAGTATAATGACTTTTCTGGAGACTAGAAATCTACTCTGTATGAATCAGCATGAAACGCGTACGTTTCATATGTAATCATTACCAGCGATGGCGAGACATGACAGAATCTCTGACCAGAGAGTTATTTGTCGTTGCTAGTCTGCGCTTGACCGCGCGAGACGACAGTTGCGAGTTGCAGTCTGTCTGTAGTAGAAGTCTGTCGGCAGTAGTTTAGCGAGTGGACGGTTGTACTGAGCGGACGTCGGCATGCGTCGGCGGCGTGCTCTCCTTGCATCTCTGGTCACGATTCAGGTCGACGTATATTGTTATCGAAGGTAATGAAGCAGCATTGCGCTCAGCTAATAACATATGTTAACTGTAATTAATTTGTTCAAGAATTGCCCCAATAATAATTTTCTTATAAAGTAACTGCTTTAAAGAAAAAGATTCATTTCAAGTTAAATAATACTTCCTATGCATTCCCTCCAAGAATCAAAATTAAATATGGGCCAGCATTACACGGAGCTGTGCCGAAAAATAAGAGCAGATATAGATGCAGTTTTACTGAGGTAAGAATTTATCAGGTTTAATTATTTCACAGGGCCGAAGGTCAGCGCAGCTGCCCTTATAAAATTTGTCAGGTTTAATTATTGCTGTTGAGATGTTATATTCAGTTGATGGTTCATTATTTAATTAATATTATTGTGGGTTTAATGAGTAATCTTCATTAGTTAATGTTTGCGGGTAGTTTACATTTGGGCCATTATTATTCTTTAATTTTGCAAGGAGGTTACTTTTGGCTCATTTTTAATATTCAGTTTTGTGGGAAGACAACATTTGGCACATTTTTTTATAATCATTGACATTCAAATTTTTTTGCTAGAAGGTTACAATTTCACTATTATTGACTTTTAAAATTTTGTGGGGAGGTTACACTTGGCGACATCCGGACCAGGATCGTATTTCTTTGAGAATCTTCTGATAAGTAGTCAGATATCTGCTCTTATTTACTTATTATGATTAGCACTTGGCGCAACGCATTTACTAATTTTGTCACTTTCTTTCACAGATCATCGGCAATTCGTTGCTCTTTGTTGTATAGTGTTTGTTAGATTTTGCATTGTCTTTGTTCTTATTGTGAATAATTGTGATTTGTGTAAAAATGCCACGAAAAACTGTTAATAGTACATCGCGAGGTATAATGAGTGAAATAACCGACGTAAATAACTTGACCGATAGTACTTGCGACATGCAGTATAATGATGACAATCCTCCGTTTAGTGACAATCAGTGTGTACCGACCACTAATAATGATTTTTATCGTAGTGATGAACAAACGAATTCAATTGTATCGTCTGTTAATTTGACGACAATGAGCGCTGCCCAGCTTGACACACCTGGTTTGCAGGGTTTACGCAACAAACAGATAAATTTTTCTAATGAAAATGAACAGTGTAATCAGAGTACGACGGATTTAACTAATTCCGGGATAGTGACTAACAGTGCACATCCGATTAACAAACATTTTCAAGAATCACAGAATGTCCAAATGGATACACAAAACGTGACAATTGCAGGTACGGCATCAAACAGCACAGAGAATAGAGCCGATAATTTTGGCTGGGATCAAATTGGGGCAATATTACTACTAATGAATGAAATACAAAAAAACAATCTCAAACAACTTAAACTAACTAATGAAAGTTATAAACAGTCGAATGAAGGACAAGACAACATTAATAAAAAAATCAAACAACTTAGTGAACTGAATGAACAGCTTGATGATCAGATTAAAGCCAAATCTAAGGAATTTAATAATGACAGAGCACAATTGCAGGTACGGCATCAAACAGCACAGAGAATAGAGCCGATAATTTTGGCTGGGATCAAATTGGGGCAATATTACTACTAATGAATGAAATACAAAAAACAATCTCAAACAACTTAAACTAACTAATGAAAGTTATAAACAGTCAAATGAAGGACAAGACAACATTAATAAAAAAATCAAACAACTTAGTGAACGGAATGAACAGCTTGATGATCAGATTAAAGCCATTGCCGCGCAATATTATGATACTAAAAGACAATTACGTGACGAAATTAAGGCTTGTGCTAGTAATAGTAGTGAAAAAACTAGATGTGTTGCACAAGAATTAGATAATAGACATGTAGCGACAACAGAATCAGTTAGAGATGAAATTAATGCAGTCGCTGAACAATGTTCTGAAAATGCGACACAGTTACACGACGAGTTTAATTTAAATTGACCAGAAGTTTCGTACATTCTGAATACGGAAGTCGATAATAAATGTGAACAACAGAACAACCAAATTGACGAACGTGTTAAAGTGACAGAAATGAAAAGTGTTTCAGTCACTAATACGTCACAGAATACGCCACGTTGCAAGCATTTGTCACACTCACATAGTCACTGTCATTTAGGCAATTTACAGAAACTACGTGACTTAGAATACGAAGTGACAGAGACAAATAGATTCTTATGTAATCGTGAACCCGTTCACACGTTCAGAGACGATAACGTTGATCACGAGCAATTCCTATCCGTAAGAAAATCTAAAGTATTTGAAAATGACAGAGCACAGGTACACGACGAGTTTAATTTAAAGTCACCAGAATTTTCACACACGCTGGATACGGAAAACGATAAGAAATTTGAACAACAGATCAGCCAAATTGACGAACGTATTAAAGTAACAGAAATGAAAAATGTTTCAGTTGCTGACGCGTCACAGCGTGCGGCACATTCTGAACGTTTGTCGCACTCTCACAGCCAGTGTAACTTACGCAATTTACAGAGAGTACGCGACTTAAAATCCGAAAAGCTACGCGACTTAAAATCTGAACTTGAAATCCGAAATGACACAGACAAACAGATTCTCACACAAACCTGAACGTGTTCTCGAATTCAGTGACGAGAACGTAGATTACGAGCAATTTTTATCTGTAAGAAAATTTATGGAATTTAATAATGACAGAGCACAGATACACGATTTGAACTGTATACGACAATTTATTTTTGTACTTTCTATAGCATTGCCTGTAATGGAGAAACAACAATTAGCATGGATACAGCAATTTATTTCTGAATTATTACTGCCATTGCCTGTAACACAAAAGCTGAAATGTATTTGCAGCGCATAATAGACCTCAGGGGATTCATTACGCTTTAATGAGTATGTGCCGTAGCATGCACAGGGCCCCGAGCTGTAGTAGTGCTGTTTCATATTTAGTTTTCTGCACTGCTGATTTCTCTTCTACTATCCTTTATATCTATCAAAACAGCTCTTTAACTATTGCTCAATCTAGGATTAAGAAATGAGTAAAGAAAACCCGATTAGACAAATTTTACCGAAAGCGACAATTTTTCATTAGACGCTCCAGAAATGACAACCACAAGAACTTTAACATCAGAGAAAAATTTAATCATCACTATGTGCAAAATTTTCAGCAGTCGCAAACACATTTTGGTAACAATAGACGTTTTTCTCCGCAATAGCAACAAAACCAGCCGGTTAGCATACCTAACCAACAATGTAATGCACAAGGTCAGCGAAGCTTTAATGTTTCGCCGCGTGCACGTATAGTCTCAGCTCCAACAAATAGTAACGCACAGCAACAAGGAAATCAGTACGTACAGAAAACACAACATTTCAATTCCTATCGCAATGCACCGTATAGAAATGACTATCATGAAGACGTAAAATTAATGAGCACAATTTTCAGCGTACGTATAATAACAGTCGGTCACATCAGCAGCAAGAACATCAGCAAGAACATATTCTCATGAATGAACCAGATAGTAGATATCATCCAGAACGTAATACGTCAGGAAGAAATAACAGAACAGTTCAAATAGTCGAAATACCACAGCATCCTCCCGAAAATAATAACACGTCAGATAGGATTTGACTAGATACAGTACAGGTCGCATCTTCCAGTAACACAAGCACTACTTTAGACACGCAGAATGTTGTTCACGAAAATGTAATTACTTTTGACGACATCAGAGACACTCTTTTGCAGGAAAGACCAATTGTTCAGAAAACCATTTCACACCCTGCCATCGAAATTAAAATTGGATCATCGAAATTTTCAGCAGTAATCGATTCCGGATCACCTATGTCAGTTATAAATGAAGAAACTTTCAACGAGTGTAACAAAGAGAATACCTATCCTACATTACCATTAGGTAAAACGAAAGTGAAAGGAGCAGTATCGAGTAAAGGAATGGACGTTAAATTACAGACACATTTGTCATTTTGCATTGCAGGTCACACATTTCACTCAAATTTTTGGATTGTTCCTTCATTGACAACAGACGTTATTTTAGGTACTAATTTTCTGGTACAACACGACGCAGTTATTGATCTTCAAAATTCCTATTTAATGTTGAAGGATGAAAATGTACAATTGGCTTTAGAATTTCAGCACTCATTATCTGCAGAAGAACAAACAATTTCCGTATCACGTAGCATAGACTGTAATTCCACATTGTTAAAAAAAAAATGGTTCACATGGCTCTGAGCACTATGGGACTCAACAGCTGTGGTCATAAGTCCCCTAGAACTTAGAACTACTTAAACCTAACTAACCTAAGGACATCACACACATCCATGTCCGAGGCAGGATTCGAACCTGCGACCGTAGCAGTCGCGCGGTTCCGGACTGTTCGCCTAGAACCGCGAGACCACCGCGGCCGGCCCACATTGTTCACGGATACGTACGTACATAAATATAATACTCCAGATGAAGCTGACTACGACGTTATGCAAATGATTTGTGATAAAGTTAAACAGAGTAGTGCAAATACAGACGACGAACGCACGCAACTACACAAAATTCTTTTGCAGCAAGCTCCAGTTTTCGACAACATTCCTGGTACTATGTCCGGTTTTATGTATGAATTTCAAGTCAAACAGCACGACACATTTAAAGCCAAACATTATCCTATTCCGTATATTCATAGAGAGCAAGTTAAGAAAGAATTGCAAGATATGCTCGACCAAGGAATTATTGAACCGGCAGTTAGTCCGTACATAAACCCGCTCCATATTGTTAAGAAAAAAGATGGCTCACTTCGCCTCGTGCTTGATTCACGTCACATCAATGACATAATTATTAATGAAACAGATCGACCACAGACACTAGAAGAACTACTACAGAAATTTCACGGTACTGCTATTTATTCCACATTAGATCTGAAATCGGGATTTTGGCAAATTCAGCTCCATCCGAACTGCAGAAAGTACACAGCATTTCTCTGTTTTGGTTACTGTTATCAATTTTGTAAATTACCGTTCGGATTAACAATTTCCTCAGCAGCTTTTATTCTCGGTTTGAACACAATACTTCCGACAGAACTTAAAGACAGAATCACAACGTACGTAGATGACATTCTTATTGCAGAAGCTAACTAGTCTGAACACAATCTGATTCTTGAATAACTGTTGCAAACTTTTCGTGCACAAGGACTCACAGTTAATCTCAGTAAATAGCATTTTGGCAAAACTTCAATAAAATTTCTTGGACAAGTAATTTCAGCAGGAGGCATTGCGCCTGACCCGGAAAAACTACAAGCTTTACGTGACATTACTGTTCCTACGACGAAGAAACAACTACGCAGCTTTTTGGGTTTAATTAACTTTTTCCGTAAATTTATTCATTACTCTGCTTTAGACACACCTAGATTATGTCAATTGACAGGTAAAAACACTATTTGGTCCTGGGATAAGCAAGCACATTCTGAATTTATGAACCGGAAACATGCTTTGTTGAATGCACCACTTTTATCGCACCCAGATCTTACCAGAAACTTTTCCATTGCCACCAACAGTTCTAACACCGCTTTAGGCGTACATATTTTCCAGGAAATTGAAGAAGATGGCTATACAGTAATTAAAAACATCGCATTTGCAAGTCGCATTCTGTCACCTGCTGAACGAAATTATTCTGTTACAGAACTGGAAACATTATGTGTTGTATGGGCTTTTACCAGATTTCGGCATTTTCTTTATGGAAGACATACCACCGTATACACAGACCACAGAGCGATACAATTTTTACTTTCCGCTAAATTTACACACGACAGATTAAGCAGATGGAAACTTTATTTGCAGGAATTTAATTTTACAATAGTTCACATTCCCGGTACACAAAATGTTGTAGCAGACGCACTATCTCGTTCTCTCGGCAACAATCAGCAAGACATCGCAACCAACTTCTGCAAAGCAAATTTCAGCGTCATCTACATTCAACAAGTTGCATTTGAAAATTTTATTTCGTCGTCATTACAGGACATAGCACAAGAGCAAAGTAAAGACAACGTGTGGAAAGAGATTAAACACCTTTGGCAAGATAGGAATACTGTTACGATTAGAAACCATTACACTGTACGCAATGACATTCTGTTTCGCCGCTCTCATCCTGACAACAACAATTGGTTATTATGCGTTCCTGACGAACTTGTTAACAAATTAATCTGGTATACTCATTTAAGTTACGCACATTACGGAGCCAAAAAATGTTTTTTTATACTGAGACAGAACTGTTATTTTACGAACATGGAGAAACGTATACGACGAGTTTTAGCGTCATGTAAAATCTGTCAGAAAGCTAAATCAGATACGACTTCACATATTCCTCCATTATATCCCATGTACCTGTTAAATTAAGACACATGGCCGCTGTAGACATTTTTGGTCCGATTCCCAGAACTAATAGAGGTTTTTGTTTCATCTTTGTCGCTGTTGAACTCACTTCAAAATTTGTTAACTTCACTCCGTTACTCAAAGCTACTGCTAAAACTGTTTCGAAAGCATTTGTAAAACATTTTCTATTTCATGTAGGGCATGTGTTGAAAGTAATTTCCGACAATGGATCACAGTTTCGATCTGTTATATGGACACGTATGTTACGAGCTAGAAACATTTCTCCGATATATATATCTAGGTACCATGCTTCTTCGAACCCTTGTGAACTATTAATGAAAGAAATTAGTAAACTGTGTAGAATTTACTGCCATAAAAGACATATTGATTGGGACACACACATACACTCATTCCAAGATGTAATTAATTTCATACCAAATGAATCCACTATGCTATCTCCGTCTGTTATACTGAAAAATGCTGAACCACCTAACAAAATTAAAGAATTAGTAACATTTCCTACATCTCGTCGACTACGACACCATGAAATAATTGACATTGCGCTGAACAACATCAAACGTGCCGCAGAGCCCCGGAGAAGACAACAAAAACAGGTTTGTACACGCCGTGACTTCCACATTGGACAGAAGATATTAGTACGTACACACTATTTATCCAACAAAATAAAAGGTAGGTGCAGTAAATTTGAACTTCCACATTGGACAGAATATTTTAGTACGTACACACTATTTATCCAACAAAATAAAAGGTAGGTGCAGTAAATTTGAACTTCCATCGGATTCGCAGCATTCCTCACCACAATGTTGTACACGTCGAAACTTTGAGAACCAGAAAATCGAAAGGAAACCATCACGTGTCGAACGTTAAACCTTTTATTGAATGAAGATACTTTATGATTTAACATGCTGTAATGCCATTTGCTAATTTTTATGACAACTTATGCAATTATATTATTGTGACCACTTACTGATGATTATCGTAATTTTTTCTGGGCAAGTGCCCGGCAAGGTAAAGTTAGCAGGTCGCTCTTCTTTCAGACCATGCACATTTTTCCAGATGAACTTACACATTTTATGACCATTTATGCAATTATATTTATGTGACTACTTACTGATGACTGTCGTATTTTTCTTGGCAAGTGCTCGGCAAGGTAAGGTTAGCAGGTCGCTTTTCTTGTCGTTATACACCCTAGACCGTGCATATTTTCCATTTTTTATGTATGTATGATTGTTTTCCTGTTTTGTTTGTATGCACTATGGAATAGTTGAGATATAGCAAACACCAGTGACTTTGACATTTTTGCCCTATGATGTCTCAACATCGTGACTATTTTACATTTTTTGCTGCTGCATTATGATATTCTGTGTACATTTTTGCATCCGAACACTGTCTATATTTTTTTGACATAATACGTTTTCTGTCATGCTATGCTGTATGCTTAATTATATCACTATAAACCAGTTTTTGTCTAATGGGTATATGAATTAAATGCAAGACATTAATCTTTGTTCATCATTTTCAGAAAGAAATAACGTGTAAAGGAAATAAATTAAACAGAATTAGGAATTTAACTTACGGAATAAACGAAAGAAGATGCAAAAACCTTATGAGGAAGAGTAAATGGATCAGAATTAACAAGCATTAACAAGAATGTACTATACACATCGTAGAATAGCAGTCTTAACTAATTTTTTCTTTCAGAATACGAAGCGATTGATGCAGGCTGTCAGACAGAACTTCACATCTTAGTTTTTGTGAGGAAATATGCTAGAAATAAGGAATAGTTGTGTAATGAATAATGAAGTGATTTTTTTTTGCAGATGATAATGAATGGTGATGAATAATGATGAAGAATATGCAGCTATGAATAATGAAGTTTTTCTTTAGAGGTGATGATAGTAATGGAGTTATGATAATATGGATAATGAAGTGATGGATAATGAAGTTTTTTTCTTTACAGATGAGGATGATGTTGAAGTTTATGTATTTATGCAATGTAGTTATTTAAGTATTTGTTGCAGTTCGTTTTGACAGTATGTGTTATATTGCATAGTAGGATTACTGAAGGTTTTGGAAAGAACAGCTAGGGAACACACATATTTTTATACACGTTTCACTACCTGTTAATTCGAAGTTCACTACTTTTCAGCATAATATGCGTTTCATCTTTCAGCTCAATAATGCATTTTGTATTTTTTCCAGGAGAAGCTTTTCATGATACTTACTAAACCTGTTACTTATTAAACCTGTTCTAGTACTTGCATTTTTTTTTACCCAGTCGTGTCTATCATTTATAAATGTGATCACATATACTGCCTTGTTTCATAACCTTGCTACAGCTGACTCATGACGAATGACGTTACACATCTTCATTTGCAGCACTAACTCAAAAGCAAACAAAGTAATTACCAGTCCCAAATAATGCTACTAGTTTAAGAAAGTTCTGAATAATACTGATCAGCTCTGAATAGTATGTCACTTCAGTAATGACTTCTTAATAATACAAAAAAAAATGATGATGCTTTGTAATTGGCCAATGAATGCCACTGTTTATTGTAATAAGATTACCCATGATGCCAATAATTACTATATTAAGTTAATTTTATGAACATTATTCTGTAATACTACATGCATGGTACAGAAATGTTCAGTAACTGGGCGATGAGTGCCACCATTACTAGTGTAATTCTCAATCAAGACTACTATGTGACTTAATGTCCTTCATCTTCTGACCTAATTACCAGAAATTACTGCAATATCCATTTATCCTGTCTATCCTCATGATCATGGAGCACTATATTTGGTTTTTGCACTAATTCGACGTTGGTCTACTTTACAAGAACGTGGTGTTGACACGACATGCTGTCCACCACCATGAGCGATGGAGATGTTATTATGGTCCCACTGTTTGGTGTACCTAATGTACTACCAAAATGATAGCATGGAATATTATTACGACATTTCAGTCTCTTGGCTACGCTGATTAATACTTCTGGGAAAAGAACTTTAGATTGCCTCACTTGGTGTTGTGCTTCTGTAGAAAGATATGGACTTTCAGTGCAGCTGCGTGCAACCTAAAGTGCTACAACCATGATGCAACCCTTCCCTTTCCTATCCTAATTCTTGTGACATAGTAAAAAAAATCATTTTTGTTATCATGATTTGTATTTATGGCCTATGCAATTTTGTGATTTGCAAATATGTTCTGAACTACAGTGCATGTGCACTTTTGTCATTTGTAAACATGATTTCTACTCATTGCATATGCATTTTTGTGATTTGGTCTCAACTACAGTGCATGTGCACTTTTGCCATTTGTGAATATGTTCTGTACTCATTGTATATACATTTTGTCTTTACTTAATGTGTTCTGAACTACAGTGTGTGTGCACTTCTGCCATTTGTTAATATGTTTTGTACTGAACTTCAGTGCCTGTGCACCTTTGTCATTTCTCAATATGATTTGTACTCGTTGCCTATACATTTGTGATTTCCTGATATGTTCACTACTT
Organism: Schistocerca nitens; assembly: GCF_023898315.1. Lineage (NCBI taxonomy): Eukaryota > Metazoa > Arthropoda > Insecta > Orthoptera > Acrididae > Schistocerca > Schistocerca nitens. The sequence continues at coordinate 142,949,033 of NC_064620.1, read as the reverse complement.
CAGTGAGTGTGCACTTTTGTCATTTATCAATATGATTTGTATATACATTTTGTGATTTGCTGATATGTTCTGTACTCCTTGTATATATATATATATATATATATATATATATATATATATTTTGTCATTGTCTGATATGTTCTGTACTCAGTGCGTGTGCACTATATTTACTTCATGTTCTACACCTATATATATCTGTATATATTCTGTAATTGTAAAGTTAATTAGTTAAGAAAAAATTTGTTGCTCATGGGAAGTCCAAATGACTCACCATCGCTGCCAAATTTTTGCCCCCCCCCCCCCCCCCCCCAGTGGAGGGTTATGAAACGCGTACGTTTCATATGTAATCATTACCAGCGATGGCGAGACATGACAGAATCTCTGACCAGAGAGTTATTTATCGTTGCTAGTCTGCGCTTGACCGCGCGAGACGACAGTTGCGAGTTGCAGTCTGTCTGTAGTAGAAGTCTGTCGGCAGTAGTTTAGAGAGTGGACGGTTGTACTGAGCGGACGTCGGCATGCGTCGGCGGCGTGCTCTCCTTGCATCTCTGGTCACGATTCAGGTCGACGTATATTGTTATCGAAGGTAATGAAGCAGCATTGCGCTCAGCTAATAACATATGTTAACTGTAATTAATTTGTTCAAGAATTGCCCCAATAATAATTTTCGTATAAAGTAACTGCTTTAAAGAAAAAGATTCATTTCAAGTTAAATAATACTTCCTATGCATTCCCTCCAAGAATCAAAATTAAATATGGGCCAGCATTACACGGAGCTGTGCCGAAGAATAAGAGCAGATATAGATGCAGTTTTACTGAGGTAAGAATTTATCAGGTTTAATTATTTCACAGGGCCGAAGGTCAGCGCAGCTGCCCTTATAAAATTTGTCAGGTTTAATTATTGCTGTTGAGATGTTATATTCAGTTGATGGTTCATTATTTAATTAATATTATTGTGGGTTTAATGAGTAATCTTCATTAGTTAATGTTTGTGGGGAGTTTAAAAATGGTTCAAATGGCTCTGAGCACTATGGGACTCAACTGCTGAGGTCATTAGTCCCCTAGAACTTAGAACTAGGTAAACCTAACTAACCTAAGGACATCACAAACATCCATGCCCGAGGCAGGATTCGAACCTGCGACCGTAGCGGTTTCGCGGTTCCAGACTGCAGCGCCTTTAACCGCACGGCCACTTCGGCCGGCTGTGGGGAGTTTACATTTGGGCCATTATTATTCTTTAATTTTGCAAGGAGGTTACTTTTGGCTCATTTTTAATATTCAGTTTTGTGGGAAGACAACATTTGGCACATTTTTTTATAATCATTGACATTCAAATTTTTTTTTTTGCTAGAAGGTTACAATTTCACTATTATTGACTTTTAAAATTTTGTGGGGAGGTTACAAGCATGGGTTTCGAAAAAGACGATCGTGTGAAACCCAGCTCGCGCTATTCGTCCACGGGACCCAGAGGGCCATAGACACGGGTTCCCAGGTAGATGGCGTGTTTCTTGGCTTCCGCAAGGCGTTCGATACAGTTCCCCACAGTCGTTTAATGAACACAGTAAGAGCAATGGACTATCAGACTAATTGTGTGATTGGATTGAAGAGTTCCTAGATAACAGAACGCAGCATGTCATTCTCAATGGAGAGAAGTCTTCCGAAGTAAGAGCGATTTCAGGTGTGCCGCAGGGGTGTGTCGTTGACCGTTGCTATTCACAATATACATAAGTGACCTTGTGGATGACATCGGAAGTTCACTGAGGCTTTTTGCGGATGATGCTGTGGTATATCGAGAGGTTGTAACAATGGAATATTGCACTGAAATGCAGGAGGATCTGCAACGAGTTGACGCATGGTGCAGGGAATGGCAATTGAATCTCAATGTAGACAAGTGTAATGTGCTGCGAATACATAGAAAGAAAGATCCTTTATTATTTAGCTACAATATAACAGGTCAGCAACTGGAAGCAGTTAATTCCATAAAATATCTGGGAGTAGGCATTAGGAGTGATTTAAAATGGAATGATCATATAAAGTTGATCGTCGGTAAAGCAGATGCCAGACTGAGATTCAGTGGAAGAATCTTAAGGAAATGCAATCCTAAACAAAGGAAGTAGGTTACAGTACGTTTGTTCGCCCACTGCTTCAATACTGCTCAGCATTGTGGGATCCGTACCAGATAGGGTTGATATAAGAGATAGAGAAGATACAACGAAGACCAGCGCGCTTAGTTACTGGATCATTTAGTAATCGCGAAAGCGTTACGGAGATGATAGATAAACTCAAGTGGAAGACTCTGCAGGAGAGACGCTCAGTAGCTCGGTACGGGCTTTTGTTGAAGTTTCGAGAACATACCTTCACCGAAGAGTCAAGCAGTATATTGCTCCCTCCTACGTATACCTCGAGAAGAGACCATGAGGATAAAATCAGAGAGATTAGAGCCCACACAGAGGCATACCGACAATCCTTCTTTCCACGAACAATACGAGACTGGAATAGAAGGGAGAACCGATAGAGGTACTCAAGGTACCCTCCGCCACACACCGTCAGGTGGCTTGCGGAGTATGGATGTAGATGTAGACAGATGTAGATACGGTTCCTAGTGACTCCTCACATCATTAAGAGGAGAAGGCTAGATTGAACACATGCTGGAAATTTCCGTGGTCCGGCTGGGATTCGATTCAGCGATCTCTAGCTATACAGGCTCGCTCTTTCCCTCTAGAGCACCAGGTCCCACTGTTGCTTGTGCTGAAGTCATTGTGGTCGAGCTGTAAAATGTTCTGCACCACACAATTCCTTCCGTAATTATCAATACGGCCTCGCTAAAACAAAGCCAGACTGATTCCTATTAGTATAGATAGTCACCAAATTTCTCAGAATTTACTTTACCTCCTTTCGTCCAGCGTAAACCTCTTTTTCTTCATGTGCTTCACTTGCATTTGCTGCGCTGTTTAGTGTATTTACGAACCAGCTTTAGTTGCCTTTGTCATTCCTAATTTGAATAAAATGTTGCAATCGATGTCGAACCAAGAACTATAGATTTTGGTACTGAAAACATAAGCTGAAAACACCGTTTCCAATGTATTCTGAAATTTGAGCCCCTTTATAATTGTGTAGATTAATAAGTGTTGCTACTAGACGTACCTTTATATGCATTTGTGAATAATGAAGTGAAGCACATCTCCCTGAGCTTCCACCAGTTAATTAGCAAGTCGTACAATTTTCATTTGAGTTGCTGGTCGTGAAGAAAATACCGCTTCCGTGCTTTCCCAATAGGATAAACGGGAGGCAGGAAGAGTATGTTAGAAGCCTTTCCGCTGTTACGACGAGCGCAGAATTGAAATGTGCTCTATTGACAATTTCTTAAGTCAGACTTCCTGGCAGATTAAAGCTGTGTGCCGACCGAGACTTGAACTCGGGACCTACGCCTTTCTACGGCAAGTTCTCTAACAACTGAGCTACCCAAGCACGACTCACAACGTCTCCTCGAACCTTTACTTCCACCAGTTACTCGTCTCCTACCTTCCGAACTTCACACAAGTTCTCCTGCGAAACTTGCAGGACTAGAGTCCTGGAAGAAATGCGGGGGACGTTTCCAGGATTTCATTCTTGGAACTTTTTAAGTTTCCTCATAGATGCATTCGGGTTAAGCTGGTGTAAGGAAAAACAACGCTCTCCAGGGCCTTCTTGTCGAGGAAAATGATGCTGATCTAATAGATGTGTAATGTCTCTGTCACTGTGGCGTACCGATACTGGTACAGAAAAAATCTGCCAGATACTCATTATGTCATGAAAATTGTAATTACGTATCACTAAGCCTTAAAACTGTAGATTAAAACAAGAAACTGCAAAAAGGTGGGAATTTAAGGAGATGGGACCTGCATAAACTGACTAAACCAGAGGTTGTACAGAGTTTCAGGGAGAGCATTACGGGAACAATTGACAGGAATGGGGGAAAGAAATAGAGTGGAAGAAGAATGGGTAGCTTTGAGGGATGAAGTAGTGAAGGTAGCAGAGGATCAAGTAGGTAAAAAGACGTGGGCTATTAGAAATCCTTGGGTAACAGAAGAAATATTGAGTTTAATTGATGACAGGAGAAAATAAAAAAATTCAGTAAATGAAGCAGGCAAGAAGGAATACAAACGTCTCAAAAATGAGATCGACAGGAAGTGCAAAATGGCTAAGCCGGGATGACTAGAGGACAAATGTAAGGATGTAGAGGCTTATCTCACTAAGAGTAAGATAGATATTGCCTACAGAAAAATTAAAGAGACCTTTGGAGAAAAGAGAACCACTTGTGTGAATATCAAGAGCTCAGTTGGAAACCCAATTCTAAGCAAAGAAGGGAAAGCAGAAAGGTGGAAGGAGTATATAGAGGGCCTATATAAGGGCAATGTACTTCAGGACAATATTATGGAAATGGAAGAGGATGTAGATGAAGATGAAATAGGAGATATGATACTGCATGAAGAGTTTGAGACAGCACTGAAAGATCTGAGTCGAAACAAGGCCCCGGGAGCAGACAACATTCCATTAGAACTACTGACAGCCTTGGGAGAGTCAGTCCTGACAAAACTCTACCATCTGGTGAGCAAAATGTATGAGACAGGCGAAATACCCTCCGACTTCAAGAAGAATATAATAATTCCAATCCCAAAGAAAGAAGGTGTTCACAGATGTGAAAATTACCGAACTATCAATTTAATAAGTCACAGCTGCAAAATACTAACGCGAATCCTTTACAGACGAATGGAAAAACTAGTAGAAGCCGACCTCAGGGAAGATCAGTTTGGATTCCGTAGATATATTGGAACACATGAGGGAATACTGACCCTACGACTTATCTTAGAAGCTAGATTAAGGAAAGACAAACCTACGTTTCTAGCATTTGTAGACTTAGAGAAAGCTTTTGACGATGTTGACTGGAATACGCTCTTTCAAATTCTGAAGGTGGCAGGGATAAAATACAGGGAGCGAAAGGCTATTTACAATTTGTACAGAAACCAGAGTCGACGGACATGAAAGGGAAGTAGTGGTTGGGAAGGGAGTGAGACAGGCTTGTAGCCTCTCCCCGATGTTATTCAATCTGTATATTGAGCAAGCAGTGAAGGAAACAAAAGAAAAATTCGGAGTAGGTGTTAAAACCCATGGAGAAGAAATAAAAACTTTGAAGTTCACCGATGACATTGTAATTCTGTCAGAGACAGCAAAGGACTTGGAAGAGCAGTTGAACGGAATGGATAGTGACTTGAAAGGAGATGAAGATCAACAAAAGCACAACGGGGTTAATGGAATGTAGTCGAATTAAGTCGGGTGATGACGAGGGAATTAGATTAGGGAATGAGACACTAAAAGTAGTAAAGGAATTTTGCTATTTGGGGAGCAAAATAACTGATGATGGTCGAAGTAGAGAGGATATAAAATGTAGACTGGCAATGGCAAGGAAAGTGTTTCTGAAGAAGAGAAATTTGTTAACATCGAGTATAGATTTAAGTGTCAGGAAGTCGTTTCTGAAAGTATTTGTTCGGAGTGTATGCATGAATGGAAGTGAAACATGGACGATAAATAGTTTGGACAAGAAGAGAATAGAAGCTTTCGAAACGAGGTGCAACAGAAGAATGCTGAAGATTAGAAGGGTAGATCACATAACTAATGAGGAGGTATTGAATAGGATTGGGGAGAAGAGGAGTGTGTGGCACAACGTGACTAGAAGGAGGGATCGGTTGGTAGGACATGTTCTGAGGCATCAAGGGATCTCCAATTTAGTATTGGAGGGCAGCGTGGAGAGTAAAAATCATAGAGGGAGACCAAGAGATGAATACATTAAGCAAATTCAGAAGGATGTAGGTTGCAGTAGGTACTGGGAGATGAAGAAGCTTGCACAGGATAGAGTAGCATGGAGAGCTGTATCAAACCAGTCTCAGGACTGAAGACCACAACAACAACAACAACAAGCCTTAAAAAGAAACTGCTAGCTTAGCGCAGCAATCATCAGTATAAATATTGGAAATTTGTGGCAAGTTCCTACGGGACCAAACTGCTGAGGTCATCGGTCCCTAGGCTTACACACTACTGAATCTAACTTTAACTTACGCTAAGGACAACATACACACCCACGCCCGAGGAAGGATTCGAACCTCCGACGGAATAAGCTGCGCGAACCGTGGCAAGGCGCCTAAGACCTCCCAAACCCATTCACCAAATTTCCAGTAATGTGACGCGGAAAACTTTTTCTAATTATCTGTCTGTAACGTTGGCTACAATGGTCACAAAAAAGCTACAACAGTGCACCATAGACTGTCTTAGGTGTTCTAGCGTCTTAGGAGAATGGTGTACAACTTTAGCGGCTGCGACGACACTAAGAGACCCCTTCAAAGCGAGCGTCAACAAGAGTCTGCTATACGAAGCTCATTAGATGCCCCAGATAAAGTGGCGAAGATACGTCAGACTGGTCTCTGACTTCTCGTAGAAAAAGTACCCCGAAGCTCCACTGTACTGAAACACGTAAGACTACCAAATATGAGCATCACATCTTTTAAGAAGCACTGCAAATTACACTCTTCAGTCTTCCGACAAATTTAATTGCTCCCTGAAACTCAAACATTCGCAATATCAGTTAATTCACCAAAATACCTGTTATATTCATACCTAAAAACTTAGAAGCCATTTATGAACACATGCAGTACGTTAGGAAATTTTGAGACTAGAGGTCTACCCTAGGCTATGTTCCTTTCTATATCTTTCGTCAACGTAAAAACCCTTCGCAGCGCACCCGTCAGCTTTGAATAAACTTCCTTTTTGAAATGAGGGGAAAGAAACAGAGGGTGTATGCTAGCTGTAACTGCAGCGAATATGTCGGTAAAAACTGTGTCAAAGTTTTTAGTGAATCCACAACGGTTTCTCGTGGAACACACAGACAGTGACAGAAATAGAGTGTGTTTTATGAATAAAATTCCGTTTGCCGCTTAAAAAATATAAAACATCAAAATACGAAGAGTCGACTTATAGTCACCGTTTGTTCAGTAAAGTTCAGCTGGTGACCCGCAAAGTTCCAAAGTCTGATGTCACTGCAGTCTTCGTCAGCTAAGCTCAACCTAAACATAACACACGACAACCACACTGTGGTAAGGTAATCTCTTTGTTAGTCAGCACTTTAACGGTGTCGTGTCGGCCACACAAAATCCTAGTAAATCCCGCAGCTTTCCTTTCTAGCTTTTCTGTGTCTCTATTTTATCCGCTACAAACAAGTGCCATTAAGTTCGAGGAATTTCATAAAAAATACCAAGTGTGTAGGACAGACCGGAGCAAATTTACACGGATCTCTTTTCGGAATTTTTTAAACTATTTTGCTTACATTTATTTGGTTTAAAATTGTTTAGTCGCATAACATACTTATCAAAACACTTCTTGGTGGTGGTGGTGGTGGTGGTTAGTGTTTAACGTCCCGTCGACAACGAGGTCATTAGAGACGGAGCGCAAGCTCGGGTTAGGGAAGGATTGGGAAGGAAATCGGCCGTGCCCTTTCAAAGGAACCATCCCGGCATTTGCCTGAAACGATTTAGGGAAATCACGGAAAACCTAGATCAGGATGGCCGGAGACGGGATTGAACCGTCGTCCTCCCGAATGCGAGTCCAGTGTGCTAACCACTGCGCCACCTCGCTCGGTAAACACTTCTTACTAAACATTACATATAAGAGTGAAAAATGGTTTTATGTAGGCTCAAGGCGAGTGCGTAAAGGTGTCTCGTGCATACGGCAGGTTCACCCATCTATGGGGGTATGTTCATGCATATCACAGGACACAATAATGGGTAAACAAAACACACTACTAAACTTTTCAAAATAACTTTAGTTGGCAGTGAACAAACTTAGTCCTACAACACCAATAAACAGCGTAAAGCATAACAATTTGATAGGCAGTAACCCTTTTTTGGTGGACTTCCTATTATTAGCATAATATGGCCTGCATACAATTTTGAATGTTAACTAAAGATCTATTCATCATCACTTTTCGAGTCGCATATTATGCATAAAAAATAATCTTTTTTCTGTGGCACAATTGTCGTGAGCCAACCTTCTACATCTACAACTGGACCCATCCTTGACTTGTTTCTGATTGGCTGTATCGTTTCAAGCAATAAATACAAAGGCAATTTCATCGTTTTCATCAGTCTGCTGCAAAAAAATTGCTCAAATGTCTGTGAGCACTATGGGACTTAACTTCTAAGGTCATCAGTCCGCTAGAACTTAGAACTACTTAAACCTAACTAACCTAAGGACATCACACACATCCATGCTCGAGATAGGATTCGAACCTGCGACCTTAGCGGTCGCGCGGTTCCAGACTGTAGCGCCTAGAACCGCTCGGCCACATAGGCCGGTTAGGTGGTGGTGGTAGTGGTGGTGGTGGTGGTGGTGGTAAGTTCCTGTGGGACAAACTGTTGAGGTCATCGGTCCCTAGGCTTACACACTACTTAATCAAACTTAAGGTAACTTACGCTAAGGACAAAACACACACACACACGCACCCATGCCCGAGGGAGGTGTCGAACCTCCAACGGGGGGAGCCGCGCGATCCGTGGCAATGCGCCTGAGACCGCGCGGGTACCATGGGCGGCTAAGAGAAAGGAAGAACAACTGTATGGATCATTCCTTGACATGGTAGTGCTTGCTAAGCACTTTAGTAAGGGCAGCTTGGTGAGAGGAGGCTGAGAGGCAGGAGGATATACAAGATGGTAGACAACATACAGTGAAGTGAAAATTAGGCAGGCCTGAGGAAAATGGCGGAAGACAGGAGAGCATCGAGAGTTAACACTTGAAAATCTGTCTTTGGGCAGAACCTAATGATATTAGAGGTGTGTCTATCCACATTTTTTCTTGTTCTCGCTTTCATCAATTATTTGCCCTTATCACTCCTTGCTCTCATAAAATTAAATCTTTCTACTTGAGATTCATTAGGTTCAAATAGCCTTTCTTAGCAATTTCTACCTTGCATTCTCCTGTCCCTTCATTTATTTAGACTGCTTTTCCATGTGCTGTTATCTTAAAGTTTCCCTGAGTGTTGTATGAGTTAGGAAGGCAATGCAAAATAGTGAAAATAGTGAGTAAAAGCGTACCAGCAGAACTGCGTAAGCGTGCCCCATCGCCATGCTTGAATTAGTTTCGAAGTTATAGTAAGAACTTTCACGCTTTAAAGTTATACAAATGCATATTGAAAAAGTAGGATAATCTCAATTTTAAAAGGTATGTTTCCCTAGAAGCCTTGATTTACGAGTAGTAAATTTCACTCATCTTGTATAAAAGTACATTATGTACTTCGTGCTAAAACAGTTTGTGAGAGGGGTCAGTTGATGGAAGTACTAATGTTGCAGTGTTGGTAGTACTCTAGCAAGAACGGTTCCCGAGGAAAGTGCTCTGCGTAAACGTGCCCAGTGCGTAAATGTGGCCCGGACTCCGTGCTACTGACGCCTGACCAGCAAAACCCGTTGTAAGAGGTCCGAGCAGATGTAATTTCGATGTATTGTTCATGCGCTGCCTGCGATATGCAAGGTATAAGAAAATCTCTGACCAGAGAGCAGTGTTGACTGCAGTAGGAACTGTGTAGCTGTAGCAGTAAGTTGTTGCTAGTCTGGAGTTTGCTCTGGTCTGGTATGGTGTGTCGTGTTGGCTGGCACGGTCGCGGTGCAGCGATGTCGGAGCCTGAGTATTATTGTATAAGGTAAAAAGCAGCCTCGCGCATATGTAGTAATGTTATCTCAAGTCGCATGTAAATGTTTTAAAACTCTCGTAATAATAATCTTCCTCATAAAAAGTGACTTTTAACAACCATTCATTTCAATTTAAAGAACTTACTAATTTCTCCCATCCATGATCAACCCGATTATTGCAATAGAAAAATCAGTTGCTTCCTTTCATAAATGACAGATAGGTCGGCCAGCATTGCACAGAGCTGTGCCGGAAAAATTTATTGTAACAGGCAGATATATCCGACGACTTCATTGAGGTAAGAGTTTTTCCTTTTTTTATTCAGAATGATCTTTCAGGGCCATGACGCAGCACTGCTGTCGTCCAAAATTTACCAGGTTAAATTCACAGTGAATTACTGAAAAGTCATAAGTGAGCGACAATTTAATTGAGAGGTTAGTTACATTGTTTTATTACCAGGTTACTGAATTCATTTTTTATTGGAACGTTACACTGAATGTGAACGACATAATTATAATTTTTACTGTTGAGAGGTTTAGGAATTTTTCTGTTTTGAGCTTACACTAAACGTGAATATTATTTATGTTAATATTTTCTGTTTTGAGGTTACACTAAATTAGAATCATATTCATATTATTTATTTTATTTTGTTACACTGAATGACGATATTTATTTAATATTAATGATTTTAAATTAATGTGGGGAGGTTACACCGTCACAACAATTTCAATTCTAACTAAAGCAAAAAAATATTTTTCTTGGTGCCTCTGACAGCCTGGAGTTAAGTTATCATACTGCTGAAGTCATTAAACAATGAAGAGGATTCTGGAAACTCAGTACAGGAGCATACCGGAAATCCAGAATCTCTGAGAGTAGATGTACATTCGGGCTGTAGATCTTCAAGTACAAATGTTTTCATATAATTTCTCAATTTTCAAACGGTTCATTAAAACACGACAGCTCTGTACTAATAAAACATCTTTCAGCAGCAGCCGGCCTCTGTGGCCAAGCGGTTCTAGGCGCTTCAATCTGGAACCGCGCTGCTGCTACGGTCGCAGGTTCGTATCCTGCGCCGGGCATGGATGTGCGTGGTGTCAGGTTAGTTAGGTTTAAGTAGTTCTAAGTCTAGGGGACTGATGACCTCAGATGTTAAGTCCCATAGCGCTCAGAGCCATTTGAACCATTTTTCTTTCAGCAGCACTGACAGTTCGGGAGGATGATAGTTCAAATCACCGTGCGCCCATTAAGAACTAAGGTTTTCCGTGATTCCCCTTAATCGCTCCAGGCAAATAAGGGGGACGTTCCTTTGAAAAGGAACGGGACGTCCAGCTCTGTTTCTCCTTCCTTCCTTCTAACACTGACAATAATACGCGTTAATTCATCAGATTGCACGACCGTTAAATAACAAAACAGCGCAGGTCGAGATCTTTCTCATATCTTATCCGAAAAGAAAGGGAGGAACATTAGAATTTAACGTCTTCTCGGCGGTGAGAAAACTTTTCCGAGTCATTTGACTGTGACGCAACTTTTTATTTAAAGAGAGAAAGCATTTAACAGAGTTAATGGCAGAATTAACAAATTAACTCAACCCATGCTTCAGACTATAAAGATACGGCACATAATTCGACAGATGTACGAAAGTTGTAGGTTTCACTTTTTTCTTTCCTTTTTAAAAAACATTGTAGAAGAAACATGATTTAAATTACATCACAAGTCTCAGTTCTATATACACTGTAACATTAGGGCCTATCGTTTAGCAAGCATAACCTAAAATTAATTCTTCTTCCTGGCGGTTGCAGTGTTATAGGCAATCGTAAGTGACATATAGAAGTATAAGAAATTACAAATATATATTTTTTTCAAACATTTGTTGGCTTGTTTCCCGCAAAAGGTCTCATTGTCAACTAAGAAAATAACACGCACAGTCATGGGATATTCAGTTCTTCACATCAAAGAGTACCACATCACGATAAACGTAATTCATGGAAAAAGTTAAGGAAGGGAACTTTTTAAAATGTTAGATCTGTCGACTGACGAAAGCTTACACTGTAAAAATACATGCTTTAAAGTACATAAAAAACTCAGTACATGCACTTGTGCGTCACGAATGACTACAAATTTTCGGGAGAAGAAAATCAGTAAATTAACGTGCCACACTTAAGTTCATTCAGTAATGTTCAGTGGAATAATAACTTGCCAATCATTTATCTTTTACGAAAAATCATCTTTATATTACATAATCATGTCCTAGAAAGCATTGGTTACTAGTTATAGTCTTGCAGACAATTATATAATGGTGAGGTACATATACTTGCCCATAAAATATCTTTGTAAATAATCCTCTACAGTTCAGATGTCCACAATCATAATACTACGATTACACGCATCTGTCCTACAACCCTTCTTTAGAACGTTTTTCAAACGTTTGGTACCTTTCAATACTCAAACAATCTACGACGAATTGCTCCCAGAAAGGTTCTTTCGCACAACCTTTGTAGAATCTCACAGATATCGCATTCGGTCCAGCGGAACACTTTTCTTAATATCTGCCATTTCGGCGATTTTGAAGTCATTAAAAAGACGGGTCCTTATTACAGTCTTCCACAGTGAAACAGTATCGGAAGAGCGAATTTAATATTTCTGCCTTCTCTCTGCAGTCTTCGGTGCCAGTATGGTCACTGACCGATGGAACAGTGGATTTCTGAATGTTGCTGAACGGCTCCGTTTAAAATATTATTGAATCATATTTAAATATGTCTCATCGATGACCACTTAATAAAAAATTCAGAGAATTGTAAAAAAAAATTAATACTGGAACAAACTTAGTACAAGTATTTCTCAAGCTCTGTAGCTTGACGTTTCTAAACAATTTTCTTTAGCTTCTGACGAACAGGAAGTGTAGAGCAGAACAAACTTCTTCACCTGGCTTTCAGATTTACGAGGGAGCGCTGAAGTCTGTGGAAAAACTCAATGCTCTCTAAATAAAACAAACGTTATTGAGGTTCTACATCCTTATTCTGCATGTCTACATACTTATTTCTCAACAAAGTCACCCGGGTAACGGACATATTTCTCCCAACGAGAAACCGGTTTGTTGATACCGTCGCTGCAGAATGTTTTACTCTATTGACGGAGCCACAACCTCACCTCTGCTTGCACCGCTTCATCAGTATCCAAGTGAAGTCCTCGAAAGTGTTCTTTAAGTTTTGGAAACAGATGAAAACCGGATGGAGCCAGGTCGGGACTGTATGGAGGATGATCATGGAGAGTGAACCCAAGGCGTCGGATTGTTACAGATGGCAGAACGCTCGTATGTGGTCTGGCATGCCGTAGGAGAGGGTGCTCAGTGTGTGGACGAATTATTCGCATTCGAAAGTCGATTACAGCACACCATTTCTCACTCACGACATAGCTATGTTTCAAAAAATGGTTCAGATGGCTCTGACCACTATGGGACTTAACTTCTGAGGTCATCAGCCCCCTAGAACTTAGAACTACTTACACCTAACTGACCTAAAGACATCACACACATCCATGCCCAAGGCAGGATTCGAACCTGCGACCGTAGGGTCGCGCTGTTCCAGACTGTAGCGCCTAGAACCGCTCGGCCACCCCGACCGGGAGCTACGTTTCATACCACAATGTTACACACTACAACTAGAGCCCTCTAGCGACAAACGGGTGCAAATGTGTAAACATGGAGAATAAAGGTATAGAGTGTTAAAAGCGTGTTTTGTTTAAAAACTTGAAGAGTGCTCACTTACAAAAATTGGAGGCATCGCTTGTCAGCACGCACTCTTAGCTTTTTTATCTTTCAACATTCTATATCGTTTCGTAAATGGTTAAATATTTTGGTATTTACATTATTCGTTCTTTCATGGGTTGTAGGCAATTTTAATGAAGAGTAAGACCCATGAAAAAGCTAGCTGTAGCAAAAAGACAGATAAAGTCAAAAAACATGTAGACAACCATGAGCATGAATCAGATTTTCACTCTGCAGCGAAGTGTGCGCTGATATGAAACTTCCAGGCAGACTGAAACTGTTTCAACCATTAACGTACCTACAATCACTACAGAGTGTATGAAACACTCCCTTATCGAACCACCGTTGTTAACTGGTTGCTATAGCCTAACAGTTGACCGTGTGTAACTGATAAAGGCTGATCGGTTAATATTTGCACGGGAATTGTTTCGTATCAAATCCAACAAAGCTAATTAGGATGTCAGGTTGCAATAATCGTCACATACTCTGATGTGAAGGTTCTATATGTATTGTCTAAACAGCATGAGGCAGTTACTCCCTTCGTCTGACAAAGTAATAAGGGTTAACCCATCACAGGTCACCTATTAATGGAGTCTCACACGCCAATATACTTCATGTGGCACTGAATACACAATCCTCATTGCAATACAAATCGTGGGTGTCCGGCGCGGTTGTCGTGCAATCACCGTGCACAAATGAACACATCAGCAAATCACTTAGTCAATGCCATTTGCGTATTTGCTGGTGGTCAGCCCCACGGCGTTAGGGGACACACACATCCGTTAAACAATTGTAAATGCGGTCAGTCGTTCTGCCGAAATCCGCCCTTCTCCTTTAACAGTCAACAACTTACTTGCTCGGAGTCTCAACACAGACTACTCTGGCACACCGGACGCTAGACTACCGATAGTACCTACTGCGACCTGCATGAGGCCAAGATACATTGTTCTGTATACGTAAGGGGCTGTTGACCCCTATACATGCACATGTTCAAGTTATAAAAGGCAGCGCATCTAGCGTGCATGGTTCATCAGAGGGAGTGTGGAAAAGTGACGCCCTAAAACCTCCTTTCAAATGTGTCTCACGTAAGTCAACCATACGAAGCATGTTCAGAAGGCAGCATACTGTGCCCATACCGGACTGTGGTTTCTTTTTGTTTTTTGAGGGTTGGCAACACCAGATTGTAGAGGGGGATCCCCTGACCAGAGCGAGCATCGAAAGAACACGGTACCCCATAAACTCATGTTGTAGTGTCCAATTGCTTGAAAGGTGTCGGTAAGAAATACCACCAAGTGCAAGCCATGTACTGTGGTGAGCTTCCTAGTCGTCTAGATAATAACACTGCCCCTTTTACTGCAAACTTATTCCAGTATTGCATACAGTATATAGCGCTTGGTTCTTTTATCCCATCTCCGGTGATGAATATTTTTAATGGCGCCCTGGGAGTCGAGCACAATTAATATCTGTAAGAAGGGAGTTGAAGATACCAAATTTAGTGTTTCCAAAATTTCAACTAGCTCTGCCGGAGAAAACTGAAGTGGTTTACATAGTTTTGCTGAGAAATAGTTGTTAAGAAAAAAAATTGGTACCTAGCGCCGTTTTCGAATTAATTACTCGTAGCATTGAACGTCTACATCCACATGGATACTATGCAAATCACATTTAAGTGCCTGGCAGAGGGTTCATCGAACCACCTTCACAATTCTCTGTTATTCCAATTTCGTATAGCGCGCGGAAAGAACGAACAACCACATCTTTTCGTGCGGGCTCTGATTTCCCTTGTTTTAGAATGGGATCGTTTCTCCCTATGTAGGACTGCGTCAACAAAATACTTTCGCATTCAGAGGAGAAAGTTGGTGATTGGAATTTCGAGAGAAGATTCCGCCGCAGTGAAAAACGCCTTTGTTTTAATTATGTCTATCCCTAATCCTGTATCATTTCAGTGACACTATCTCCCCTATTTCCCGATAACACAAAAAGTGCTGCCCTTCTTTGAACTTTTTCGATGTACTCAATCAATAATATCTGCCAATGATCCCAAACCTCGCAGTGTTATTCTAAAAGAGGACGGGGGCAGGGAGTCCACCTGTTGTGTGTGCATTTCCACGCTGGCATGCGTTATAATGAGGAAGATGACATATTAGCGAAGTCCTCGATTTGAAAATGCCGTATGCAAGCTACATACCTTAGGTGAAGAGCCAATTGCAAGAGATCTGCTAACATCTCTCAATAAGTGTTCCGTGGGTATTATGCGGCATTACAACGTCTGATTCCTAATAGACCGTGGTTTACGGGAAAATATTTGGACTGGTCAACGATTTATATCACCATTAGACTTCGTTTACTGCACGCCTCTTTCCTTTTACATCTACACAGAATCAACGTTCTGCTACATCGGAGTCTTATTAGGAGTTAGAAGCTGATGTAAACCACATCTTGTTTTCATGTCCCAAATTTAACGGTGAAAGATCAGAATTTCTGAAAACATCGATGAGTATCGGGTAGCACTTCCCTCAGGCAGCTTCCGTTTAATCTACTAAAGACATTTGCCATTATAAAGTGGTTGTGTGTCCTTACTAGTAAAAGCGAAAATTTGCAGGTTTTAATAGTACACATATTTCATTTTTATACACTGCTTGTGATTAAGCTTAAGAATCAGTGTGAAGTAATAACACAAAAATCTCTACTTTAATGGTAATGGTTTAAAATTTTGCTGAGCCAAAAATTGTCGCTACTTGAGTTCTGAAATCTGTAAATCTGCCTTTATCTATTTTGTCTGTGCAGTTAAGCGTGCAACGTAAACGTGTGTTTTAGATGGCTAAATACAGTACCATATCTGGAGGTCAAATAAAAACCTGTATCCTACTACCTCGTACAGCATGCGAAAAGAGAGACGAGAAAATCAGGTAAATTACAGCTTTTACGGAGGTTCATCGGATTTCGTACCTCCCACCGCACGTGGAAAACGAAATGGGGCACTCGTAATGGTAGCAAACGCTCCCAGCGCCATACACCGTGACGTAGTTTGCGATGTAGGGGTGCAGATTAAAGTACCGTGCACTAAATAACTAAATAATAAGTTTGAAGTCTCGCGTGAACACCGTGACGCGCGTGAAATACGGTCCCCTGTACCGACAAGGGACTTAGAAGGCTCAGAATCGCACGAAAATGTGCTCAGAATATAAATCGCTCAAAAACACACAAAAAGACAACAAAACATTGATCAACGTATGATGCGTACCGTTTTAGTGAACGTAAAGCTCTACATGAGAAGGATCGTTGATTTTGTTAGACTACGCTATGAAAACCGACAACTAAAGTTACACGACCATCAGTTCATCATCAGACTTCATTCTGTGCTATGTAATCAACTTTATGCGCCGCAGTATTACGTAAGTCATAATATGCTAGGTGAAAGGCAGGTTATGACCATGACATGCCAGTATTACCGATCGAAAATGCAATCAGTGTGGTGTCCGATAATGGATTGCTGTAATGCAGAAGTGATTTTCGATGTGGAAAAGCCGGTTTAGGCAGATGTGCATACTGTTCCGTTCCACTGTACTTTAAGAACTTCATTGGCATCCCACATGTTCCACTTTGAAGACTAAACAGCTGTGCAGGTCGGCAGAAAAAGTTTGCTGTTCACGTAGCGTAATTATTCCAAGCAGAGAGCAATATAGCAATAAATGACGACTATGATAGGTGTGCGTATTTGGATCTACTGTATTAATATTTTGTTTCTTCGAGGTATCATAGTTCATATCTTACATCTTGAAGAGGCCATCATTCAAATGTCTCTCCTTGTAAGTCCTGTAGTTTTGTATGCGAATTCCTCAAACCACACTATTTGCGCTGAGCGATTTATATCCTAAAGAGAAGACATAGGAGCTTTGTATTTCTTTCGGGATTCAAGTATGAATCCCGCACAGCCGTCCGATGCAACTATCAAAAATTGTCGAGAAAATCGACTGTGAAGTTTTACCGAGCGTATTGATGATGATGATGATGATGATGTTTGGTTTGTGGGGCGCTCAACTGCGCGGTTATCAGCGCCCGCCGAGCGTATTCAGTACCATAGGTTAAGGTTGAATCTTTCGTCAGGTATCGTGACTCTGTCATAGAAAGTTTGCTTGCGACGTGGGCGGAGGAGGTTCAATTCCAGGCGGCGGTAAATTTTTAAACAAAGCTACGTGTTCTACGCGTATTTTCGCGAAGAACAAAATACACAGATACGAGAAAAATTTAATTTTTAATGTTTATTAATTCTAAAGATTTTTATATCACTCTTTTATAAAAGATCGGTAATTAATAATTTACATTTGCAGTGAAAGTATAACAAACGAAGTCTAAACCACTAAGTACTCGTATTTTTTTCCACCTTTATGTGTTTCACCCTTCATGGAAACTCTCGTAAGACATGTACTTTTGTTTAATAGATTGACGCGTCCAGGACTCGAACGTGGACCTGCCACGTGGTAGGAATGCACTTTACCACAGAGTCACGATAGTTGTCGAAACAGCGATGTTACTTTAAGGTCTTAAACGTACTCGAAAAACTTAAAAGTCGATTTCCTTTAGAATTTTCTAGCGCTGGATCGGCTTCCTTTGAGCGATTCATATTTGAGTTACGAACATCAAGTACCACAAGTACAAAACATTGGCCAGGTGTGAGAAGGATTCGCGCATTCAGGGTTCCGTACACACTCAGTTATGTATAGAGACATTCATCCATTCCGGGAATCAAGAATGTCGATACTTTTTTTCCTGTTATCGACATTGATACTGGCAAGATGATGGAGCCAGAGATGCCAAGATTTTTCGAGAATGTTTTAATTTAAGTAACATAAATGTGACATAAAATCATGCAAGAAGCAGGCGACGATTATTGTAATAATAAGTAGTTCTACTTTCAGGCTTAATGGCAATAGTAAAACTCAAACATCAGGCAATAAATGACTTCATTGCTCATATGACGCGTTTCGGAACTTATCCATCATCAGATATCCAGGACGATTACTGCAAGTAGATATAGCGTTTCACGTTCTGTGTGAAACAAACATTACCGGAGTAGTTTGTGTGCAACAGTCGCTCCTGAAAATCCGCCACACACCGACAGGTGGCTTGCGGAGTGTGGATGTAGATGTAGATCTACAGATTACGAAAAGCGTCATATGGCCGATAAAGTCATTCCTTCCCTGGTGTTTGATTTTTACCATTGCCATCAAGTAAGCCTGAATGCAGAACTAATGACTGTTCCAATTTCAAGTTTTATTTCGGAGAACAAATGACAAAATAAATATTTTTTCGCCTGGTATAATTGGATTAACGATTTTCGGATTTTCCATTTACTTGTACTGTTAAACCTTGCTTCTTACCAAATTTTATGATTCTAGGTCAACGGTAAGTACCCTATAGTTTTTGATGGGTGCGTTTAAGAGTATCAAAATACGTGACGTTAATGACCGTACATTTTGACTGCACTGACTTACAAGTTAACGTTTATTTTACCGCCAAGAGACCAAAGACCTCATAAATTTCAACACAATATGTCTACCCGAGCCGGCGCTGTGGCCGAGCGGTTCTAGGCGCTTCAGTCTGGAACCGCGCGACCGCTACGGTCGCAGGTTCGAATCTTGCCTCGGGCATGGATGTGCGTGGTGTCAGGTTAGTTAGGTTTAAGTAGTTCTAAGTTCTAGGGGACTGATGTCCTCAGAAGTTAATTCGCATAGTGCTCAGAGCCATTTGAACCATAAATGGCAGTAAGTCTTGGCTACATTGACTATAAAGTTTCAATTTTTTTACACCTTCAAGGGGGTGTTATCGTGCCCCGGCAATGCCTCAGCGAGGTGGTTATCGTGGCCGTTGGCGGCGCAGTGTTCCTGTGTACAAGCCATTGAAAACAATAGACACTGACTTGGGTGGCCAATTCAATAGGCAGCAGCTTCTTGGTGGTCCAAATGTCTTTCGTGGACTAAGAATGCAGTTCACGAGTTATGTTTCTGCTGTGTTTGGAGGCAGTACATGGCTGACCTTGGCTGTTGTATGGGGGAATAATACAGACTATGGTGGCCTTGAAGCTTTCCCTGGTGCAAACATTTTGGCTTGGAAGACTTGAAGTATAGCGGATAGTACAGGTCTACTCACTAAGGTTCCCTATGGTACTTTGGTGCCAGAAAAGCCTTTCAACGTGTCTACAATAAGAATGAAGAAGCTACGTGTAGTCGAGTATCTGTTTGTATGGGCAAAAGTAGGCAACAACAGTCGTAAAATAAAGATCACAGGTGACTGTATGTTGTATTATAGACAATGAAAATTCCTTATCTCCTTGTTTGGGGGAGTAGACCAAACAGTGAGGTTCAAAAATGGTTCAAATGGCTGTGAGCACTATGGGATTTAACTTCTGCCGGCCGAAGTGGCCGTGCGGTTAAAGGCGCTGCAGTCTGGAACCGCAAGACCGCTACGGTCGCAGGTTCGAATCCTGCCTCGGGCATGGATGTTTGTGATGTCCTTAGGTTAGTTAGGTTTAACTAGTTCTAAGTTCTAGGGGACTAATGACCTCAGCAGTTGAGTCCCATAGTGCTCAGAGCCATTTGCCATTTAACTTCTGAGGTCATCAGTACCCTAGAACTTAGAACTACTTAAACCTAACTAACCGAAGGACATCACACACATCCATGCCCGAGGCAGGATTCGAACCTGCGACCGTATCGGTCTCGTGGTTTCAGACTGTAGCGCCTAGAGCCACTCGGCCACCCCGGCCGGTGCGAGGTCATAGGTCTCATCGGGTTAAGGATGGATGAAGAAGGAAGTCGGCCGTGCCCTTTCGAAGGAACCATCCCGGCATTTGCCTGGAGCGATTTAGGGAAATCACGGAAAACCTAAATCAGGATGGCCGGACGCGGGATTGAACCATTATCCTCCCGAAAGCGAGTCCAGTGTGCTAATCGCTCTGTTCTTTAAGGGACTGTAGAGTTCTGTATGTGATATTAATTTCAGCTTGATACGACCAGCCGTTCCTGAGCGAAAGGATTTTTGATTGTCGGACAGACAGACACGCGGGTAACAAAGTAATGCTACAAGGTTCCCGTTTTTTACTGACTGAGGAAGGGAAACTTGAAAATTGACGAACTCTTATCGCTGCGTGGCCTCATAGTGTTTATATTTTATTGTGGTTCTGAGCGTTTGCGGTCACATACTTCCCTTGTCAGTACAGCGTAACGTCGCGCTCGTCACAAGAACCTGTTTGCGTAGGCGCGGCAGAGATTGGCGAGCACTAATGACGTAACTGCAGCTAGACGTAACTGGACCCACCGACGCGCGGGGATGAGACGGATAGAGTGTGGGAGGTGTCGGGAGCGGCGTGCGTCACTAAGGAGCCGCGAGCACCCACGCACGCACACACACACGCCCGCACACACACACAAGGCCGTGTGTAAGCGACACGGGGGGACACGCGCCGCCGAGCGAGGCCTCGCGCCCCGTCTCCCCTTACAGCCGCGTGTCGAAATGTCACTCCAAACACTCTTCAGTGCGACACCGCCGGCAGACAGACGCGTCACGGAACCGCACTTACGTCTGTTCTGACGCACTGCTGCAGACTCTCACAGACCTTGCGAAAATGTCGTCACGTGGTCTCAGGGCCAGTTCTGGGTGGCACACGGCCCCCGTTCTTCAATATACACTCGTGCTCATACATTAAGGATAATGCTGATACAAGGTGAAAGAACGCTCTGGTGGGCGGTTTGCGGGTTTAAATCACCTCGGGGTATGACCATGCGGTGCATCTGACCTGCGGTCGTCACTCAGTGGCGTTAGGAGCAGTCCACATACGTAGAGGTGTGTTGGTGCATGTCAGAGCACGGTGCAGCGAGTAAGTGTGTAGACTTTTTCAGACATGCTAATGGATACTGTGTATTGAAAATGGCTCAAAGAACACATATTGATGACGTTACGAGGGGTAGATTATGTAATGGTAAGACAGAGATTTAGAAACCAGGTTTTAAATTGTAACACATTTCCAGGGGCAAATGTGGAATCAGACCACAATCTATTGGTTATGAACTGTAGATTAAAACTGAAGAAACTGCAAAAAGGTGGGAATTAAAGGAGATGGGACCTGGATAAACTGACTAAACCAGAGATTGTACAGAGTTTCAATGGAGAGCATAAAAGAACAATTGACAGCAATGGGGGAAAGAAATACAGTAGAAGGCAGCAGAGGATCAAGTAGGTAAAAAGACGAGGGCTAGTAGAAATCCTTGGGTAACAGAAGCAATACTGAATTTAATTGATAAAAGGAGAAAATATAAAAATGCAGTAAATGAAGCAGACAAAAAGGAATACAAACGTCTCAAAAATGAGATCGACAGGAAGTGCAAAATGGCTAATAGGGATGACTCGAGGACAAATGTAAGGATGTAGAAACGTACATCACTAGGGGTAAGATAGATACTGCCAAATGGAAAATTAAAGAGACCTTTGGAGATAAGAGAACCACTTGTATGAATATCAAGAGCTCAGATGGAAACCCAGTTCTAAGCAAAGAAGGGAAAGCAGAAAGGTGGAAGGAGTGTATAGAGTGTCTATACAAGGGCGACGTAATTCAGGATAATATTATGGAAATGGAAGAGGATATAGATGAAGATGGAATGAGAGATACGATACTGCGTGAAGAGTTTGACAGAGCACTGAAAGAACTGAGTCGAAACAAAGCCCCGGGAGTACACAACATTCTATTAGAACTGCTGACGACCTTGGGAGAGCCAGTCCTGAAAAAACTCTACCATCTGGTGAGCAAGATGTATCAGACAGGCGAAATACCCTTAGACATCAAGAAGAATATAACAATTCCAATCCCAAAGAAAGCAGGTGTTGACAGATGTGAAAATTACCAAACTATCAGTTTAATACGTCATATCTCAAAAATACTAACAAGAATTCTTTACAGACGAATGGAAAAACTGGTAGAAGCCGACCTCGGGGAAGATCAGTTTGGATTCCGTAGAAATATTGGAACACGTGAGGCAATACTGACCCTACGACTTACGTTGGAAGAAAGATTAAGGAAAGGCAACCCTACGTTTCTAGCATTTGTAGATTTGAAGAGGGCTTTTGACAATGTTGACTGGAATACTCTCTTTCAAATTCTAAAGGTGGCAGGGATAAAATATAGGGAGCGAAAGCAGATGGCAGTTATAAGAGTCGAGGGGCATGAAAGGGAAGCAGTGGTTGGGAAGGGAGTGAGACAGGGTTTTAGCCGCTCCCCGATGTTATTCAATCTATGTATTGAGCAAGCAGTAAAGGAAACAAAAGAAAAATTCGGAGTAGGTATTAAAATCCAAGGAGAAGAAATAAAAACTTTGAGGTTCGCCGATGACATTGTAATTCTGTCAGAAGCAGCAAAGGACCTGGAAGAGCAGTTGAACGAAATGGACAGTGTCTTGAAAGGAGGATATAAGATGAACATCAACAAAAGCAAAGTAAAGGAGCTTTGCTATTTGGGAAGCAAAATAACTGATGATGGTCGAAGTAGAGAGGATATAAAATGTAGACTGGCAATGGCAAGGAAAGCGTTTCTGAAGAAGAGAAATTTGTTAACATCGAGTATAGATTTAAGTGTCAGGAAGTCGTTTCTGAAAGTATTTGTATGGAGTGTACCCATGTATGGAAGTGAAACATGGTGGATAAATAGTTTGGACAAGAGGAGAATAGAAGCTTTCGAAATGTGGTGCAACAGAAGAATGCTGAAAATTAGATCGGTAGATCACATAACTAATGGGGAGGTATTGAATAGAATTGGGGAGAAGAGGAGTTTGTGGCACAACTTGACAAGAAGAAGGGACCGGTTGGTAGGACATGTTTTGAGGCATCAAGGGATCACAAATTTAGCATTGGAGGGCAGCGTGGAGGGTAAAAATCGTAGCGGGAGACCAAGAGATGAAAACACTAAGTAGATTCAGAAGGATGTAGGTTGCAGTAAGTACTGGGAGATGAAGAAGCTTGCACAGAATAGGGTAGCATGGAGAGCTGCATCAAACCAGTCTCAGGACTGAAGACCACAACAACAACAACAACAACAACATGAGGGGTAGAATACTAGTGCGACTGGAGGCTGATCAAAGACAGCAGGTCGAAACACGGGCCCTCCGTGTGCCACAAAGTGTTATCTCAAGATTATGGCAACGATTCCAGTAGACAGGAAACGTTTTCAGGCGCTACAGTACGGGACGTCCACAGCGTACAACACTACAAGAAGACCGATATCTCACCATGAGTGGCCGCAGACGGCCACGGAGTACTGCAGGTAGCCTTGCTCGGGACGTTACCGCAGCAACTGGAACAGTTGTCTCCAAACACACAGACTACAGACGACTGAACAGACATGGTTTATTCGCCTGGAGAGCTGCAAGGTCCATTCCACTGACCCCTGGTCACAGGAGAGGCCGTAAAGCCTGGTGTCAAGAACACAGTACATGGTCGCTGGAACAGTGGTCCCAGGTTGTTTTCACAGACGAGTCCAGGTATAGTCTGAACAGTGCTTCTCGCGGTGTTTTCATCTGGCGTGAACCAGGAACCACATACCAACCCGTTAATGTCCTTGAAGGGGATCTGTATGGAGGTCGTGGTTTGATGGTGTGCGGTGGGATTATGATTGGTGCACGTACACCCCTGTATGTCTTTGACAGAGAACTGTAACAGGTCAGTTGTATTGGGACGTCATTTTGCACCAGTATGTCCGCCTTTTCAGGGGTGCAGTGGGTCCCATCTTCTTCCCGATGGACGATAACGCACGGCCCCACCGAGCTGCCATCGTGAAGGAGTACCTTGAAACATAAGATACCAGGGGAATGGAGTGACCTGCCTGTTCTCCAGACCTAAGCCCCATCGATCACATCTGGGATGCTCTCGGTCGACGTATCGCTGCACGTTTTCAAATCCCTACGACACTTCAGGAGCAGCCGCGCGGGATTAGCCGAGCGGTCTAGGGTGCTGCAGTCGTGGACTGTGCGGCTGGTCCAGGCGGAGGTTCGAGTCATCCCTCGGGCATGGGGGTGTGTGTTTGTCCTTAGGATAATTTAGGTTAAGTAGTGTCTATGCTTAGGGACTGATGACGTTAGCAGTTAAGTCCCATAAGATTTCATTCACATCTGAATATTTTTGAACTTCAGGAGCTCCAACAGGCGCTGGTGCAAGAATGGGAGGCTATACTCCAGTAGCAGCTCGACCACTAGATCCAGTGTATGCCAACCCGTTGTGCGGCCTGTTTACGTGTGCATGGTGATCATATCCCATATTCATGTCGGGTTACATGCGGAGGAAAAAGTGGCGTTTTGTAGCACATGTGTTTCGGGACGGCTGGTCCCGGCGGAGGTTCGAGT
This sequence comes from Schistocerca nitens, assembly GCF_023898315.1. Lineage (NCBI taxonomy): Eukaryota > Metazoa > Arthropoda > Insecta > Orthoptera > Acrididae > Schistocerca > Schistocerca nitens. The sequence continues at coordinate 142,924,184 of NC_064620.1, read as the reverse complement.
CCTCCCTCGGGTATGGGTGTGTGTGTTTGTCCTTAGGATAATTTAGGTTAAGTAGTGTGTAAGCTTAGGGACTGATGACCTTAGCAGTTAAGTCCCATAAGATTTCACACACATTTGAACATTTTTTTGTTTCGGGACGGTTTCCTTAACTTATCACCAATACCGTGGACTTACAGATCTGTGTCGTGTATGTTCCCTATGTGCCTATGCAATTGGCGTCAGTTTTGTGTAGTGCCACGTTGTGTGGCTCCACATTCTGCAATTATCCTTAATTTAGGAGCATGAGTGTACGTGTACTTATATTCAAGAACTGTCACTTTTGCCTGAAACTCTTTACTTATGCGACGTAATGAGTGCTATCGACAGGGACTCGCAAGTTCGTTCCACACCTGTAGATTTCCAGAAGGCTTTTGACTCCGCTCCTCACAAGCAGCTTCTAATCAAACCAGTACACCCACATTTTTAGATTAAAATTAGGATTCTACTACAACCCTGAATTGAACGATGTCAGATTAACAGAGGAGCCCCACAAAACGCTTAAGAATGCTTAGATAAGTACGGTCACCTTACTTCATCAAAATATTAAAAGATTCGGTAATAACGTAGCACAGCTTCATGTCTATTTGGAAAACTTAGAGAGCTCTGCAAAGACAGATATTCTGCGCCTATCTGAGCACCACATAACCACACGGTTACGTGACTTACATATAAAATATTACACACTAACATCTTACTCTTTCAAAACTAATATGGGGAAATGAGGAAATGTTACATACAGATTGTTTGTTTTAACATGAGGCAACTAAATAACTCGAAAACGAAGCATAGTTGAAAGGAAAATGTTCTAGATGAAAATGTTATACACTGAAGCGCCAAAGAAATCGGTATAGGCATGCGTATTCAAATACACAATACAGTACAAGTACAGGCAGTATATGGCGCTCCGATCGGCAACGCCTATATAAGACAAAAGTGTCTGCCGCAGTTGTTGATAGGTTATTGTTGTTACAATGTCAGGTTATCAAGATTTAAGTGCGTTTGAACGTGGTGTTCTAGTCGGGACACGAGTGATGGGATACAGCATGAAGTGGGGATTTTCCCGTACGACCTTGAATAGGTATCAGGAATCCGGTAAAACATCAAACCTCCGACATTGCTGCGGCCATAAAAAGATTCTGCCCGATGACTGAAGAGTATCGTTCAACTTGACAGTAGTGCAACCCTTACGCAAATTGCTGCAGATTTCAATGCTGGGCCATGAACAAGTGCTAACGTGTGAACCGTTCAACGAAACATCATCAATATGGGCTTTCGCAGCCGAAGGCCCTCTCGTGTGCCTTTGATAACTGCACGACACAAAGCTTTACACCTCACCTGCGCCCATCAAAACCGAGCCGGCCAGGGTGGCCGAGCGGTTCTAGGAGCTACAGTCTGGAACCACGCTACCGCTACGGTCGCAGGTTCGAATCCTGCCTCGGGCATGGATGTGTGTGATGTCCTTTGGTTAGTTAGGTTTAAGTAGTTCTGACTTCTAGGGGACTGATGACCTCAGAAGTTAAGTCCCATAGTGCTCAGAGCCATCAAAACCGACATTGGACTGTTGATGACTGGAAACATGTTGCCTGGACGGACGAGTCTCGTTTCATACTGTATCGAGCGGATGGACGTGTACAGGTATGAAGACAACCTCGTAGATCCATGGATCCTGCATGTCAGCAGGGGACTGTTCAAGCTGGTGGAGACCCTGTAATGGTGTAGGGCGTGTGCAGTTGGAGTGATATGGGACCCGTGATACGTCTGGTTACGACTCTGACATGTGACACGTACGTAGGCATCCTGTCTGATCAACTGTATCCATTCATGTCCATTAAGCATTCCGACGGACTTGGGCGATTGCAGCAGGACAATTCGACAGTCCACACGTCTATAATTGCTATACTGTGGTTCCAGGAACACACTTCTGAGTTCAAAAACTTCCGTTGGCCACTAAACTCCCAAGAAATGAACATTATTGAGCATATCTGGGATGCCTCGCAACGTGCTGTTCAGAAGAGATCTCCACCCCCCCCCCTCCATCTCCCCGATCGAACTCTTAGGGATTTATCGACAGCCCTGCAGGAGTCATGGTGTCAGTTCTCCCCAGACATTAGTCGAGTCCATGCCACGTCGTACTGCGACAGTTCTGCGTGCTCGCGTGAGCCCTACACGATATGAGGCAGGAGTACCTGTTTCTTTGGCTCTTCAGTTTATTATTAAGTTGGTGCATAGGTTCACAGCGTTTTTGTTTTGCATGTTGGTATTCGAGTTGATATTAGTTTATTTATCGAATCCCATTTCTTTTGTATTTAACTGTTGCTTTTTGAGTTTGCATATTGTCTTTCAGTCAATTATAAATAGGGAGTGAAGTTATGGAAGCTAGAAAATGGAGTGTCAAGTGGTGAAATCGGAACATTCCCAACATATTCTTCTGTTTAAATTCAACAGAGGGGAGACTGCAGCTTAAGCAGCCAGAAACATATGCGCCGTGTATGGGGATAATACCATTGGACAGAGCGCCCCAAGAAAATGGTTTTCTCTTTTTAAGGAGAATCGCCTTGGCACTAGGACTCTCCACATTCAGGAAGACCTTCGGGAATTGTGGAAGATCGTTCAGATGCTCTAATCTACATTATACACATCACTCGAATTCGATAACTGGCTAATGTGATGACTTGTGATCATTCCATCATCGTGAAAAATTTGCATACAATGGGAAAGGTTCAAAAATCAGGTATATGGGTACACCACGCTCTAAGCCAAAATCACAAATATCAGCAGGTGGCCATATGTGCATCTCAGCTTCCTCGTCATCAATTGCCTCGTGTACAACATCGGCCATTCCTATACTGTATCGTTACTGGTGACGATAAATGGAGTCTTGTTGTTAACATAAAAAAAGGAAGGAATGGTTGAGCCAAAACAAAGCAGCAGCTCTGCGTACAAAGACCTGCGCACATCTACAAAAGATTGTCTGGTGGAACAGCGACAGTGTGGTGTACTATGAATTGATTCCCCGAGGAGTGACCATCACTGCTGACATTTATTGTCAACAACTGACACGTCTTGGAGAAGCAGTGCAAGAACACTGACCACGAAGACTGCGTGAAGTGATGCTACTCCACGATGACGCCCACCCGCCACCCGCATTCTGCTTGACTGGCAAAATGCGCTGTAAGTCATTCCGCACCCACCTTGTTGACTTGATCTTACGTTCGCTATCGAATCATACTCGAGGCACTTCCTTTCCGGAAGAAAATGCGCTTTGAACATGGCTCGACTACTTCTTCGCCTCAAAACCAAATTACTTCTACACTCGTGAAATCGGAAAGCATTGGCAGGCTGTTTAAAATACTGAAGGAGTATATATTATTGATCATTAAAGTCTCTGTCATGTGTATCTTTTGTGTTTTCTGATCTTACGGAAAAACGCTATGAACGTATACACCAACCCAGTAGTAAAGAGGACATCTGTCTGCGCGACATCTGACAACCCCCTAACCCCCACTACAGCTCGAGAGTTAACATCTTTGTATTTTCGAATGAAAAAACACCATTTATATTGCACATTCGTATACTATGCCAAAAAATACGTTCGTTTTACTCAAACCATCTTTTCCCATTCATAGTAAACGGCACTGTAATCGACAAAAATCAAGTGTTGCCGTTTTTGCAATTAAGAACCACCGCATCTGAAGATATTTCATTTACGATATAAAAGTTGGTTCAAATGGCTCTGAGCACTATGGGACTTTACTTCTGAGATCATCAGTCCCCTAGAACTTAGAACTACTTAAACCTAACTAACCTAAGGACATCACACACTCCCATGCCCGAGGCAGGATTCGAACCTGCGACCGTATCGTTCGCGCGGTTCCAAACTGAATTGCCTAGAACTGCTTGGCCACAGCGACCGGCGATATAAAAGTAACTCTTGGCGTTCTAACGGTAGATACTGGTGTTAAAACGTTAATAGTGCGTTGCAAATGTGATTGTACGGTACAAATGATATGGCTAGACATCGATATTTATGGCAACTTGTGTGGTAACGTTGTTTTCTGTTCCGTACAGGGTTGTTGATGGGGGTGAGCCCCCAAACCGCCGGAATGCTTGATCTCGGTGGCCGGAGTCGAACCCCGCCATCAGGGTTGCTGATTGTGGTGTGTGTTTCCATGCAACCGCCCTAACTCTTGAGCTGTCCGCTAAGCGGCTATCGGCAGAATACAGACCACAGCCATTGTAATCAAGTAAAATGTCCATGAAGTAATAGTGACAGGCTCACTTGCCATGGATGCTCACCGAAATCTAGTACCCCAGTGATGGGAGCCAAGGGGACTCACCAACATCAAGCATACCGATGGGAACAGACATATGAACTGAAGAGCTAAAGAAACTGGTACACCGGTCTATTATTGCATAATGGCCCCCGCGAGCACGCAGAAATGCCGCAACACGATGTGCAGTGGTCTTGACTAATGTCTGAAGCAGTGCTGGAGGGAATTGACACCATGAATCCTGCAGGACTGTCCATAAATTCGTGAGAGTGCGACGGGGTGGAGATCTCTTCTGAACAGCACGTTGCAAGGCATCCCAGATATGCTCAATAATGCTCATGTTCGGGGAGTTCGGTGGCCAGAGGAAGTGTTTAAATTCAGAAGAGTGTTCCTGGATCCACTTTGTAGAAATTCTGGATGTGTGGGATGTCGCATTGTCCTGCTCGAATTGTGCGACTCCGTCGGAATGCACAACGGACATGAGTGGCTGCAGGTGATCAGACGGGATGCTTACGCATGTGTCATCTGCCAGAATCGTATCTAGACGTATCAGGGGTTCCATATCACTCCAACTGCACACGCCTTACACCATTACAGGGTTTCCACCAGCTTGAACAGTCCTCTGTTGACATGCAAGGTCCATGTGTTCACGAGATTGTCCGCATACCCGTACACGTCCACTCGCTCGATACACTTTGAAACGAGACTCGTCCGACCAGGCAACATGTTTCCAGTCATCAACAGTCCGATGACGGTGTTGACGAGCGAAGGTGAGGCGTAAAGCCTTGTGTCGTGCAGTCATCAAGGATGGACGAGTGAGCCTTCGGCTCCGAACACCCATATCTATGATGTTTCGGTGAATGGTTCGCACTCTGACACTTGTTGATGGCCAAGCATTGAAATCTACAGTAATTTGCGGAAGGGCTGCACTTTTGTCACGTTCAAAGATTCTCTTCAGTCGTCGCTGGTCTTGTTCGTGCGGGAGCTTTGCCCGACAGGAGCGACGTCGGAGTTTTCATGTTTTTAACGCATTCCTTATATTCACGATACAAATGGGGGGGCTCTGAGCACTATGGGACTTAACTTCTGTGGTCATCAGTCCCCTAGAACTTAGAACTACTTAAACCTAACTAACCTAAGGACATCACACACATCCATGCCCGAGGCAGGATTCGAACCTGCGACCGTAGCAGTCGCGCGGTTCCGGACTGAGCGCCTTAACCGCGAGACCACCGCGGCCGGCTATTCACGATACACTCGAGAAATTATCGTACTATAAAATCTCCTCTTTATCGCTGTCTCCGATATGCTGTTTCCAATCGCTAGTATGTCGACTATAACACCACGTTCAAACTCAATTAATCTTGATAACTTGCCATTGTAACAGCAGTAACCGATCTAACAGCTGCGCCTGACACTTGCTGCCTTATATACGCGTTGCCGACCGGAGCGCCGTATTTTGCCTGTTTACATATCTCTGTATTTGAATACGCATGCCTATATAAGCTTCCTTGGCGTTTGAGTGTATTACATCAACGTCGTTCTTCCTGGATCGCGCTAAAATTGGGTTCTAACCAGACAATGAAATAGCTAACCATATTGTACTCTGCAATCAAATTTGCAGCACTAAAGTACATTTCGAAGTAAAATGTCAACAGTTAGAACACAATGGCTAACATTTACATCGTAAATGAAATGTAGAATGAAATGCGTCCGTTCTTAATTGCAGAAACAGGTGCACTTGATATTTATACATATAAACGCGTTTATTAATTCGTACGTACTTTTTGGTGCAGAATCCGAAAATGCAAAACATGGGGAGATCCGGTTTGAAAATAAAAAATTGACTCCGCCCATGCAGAAGGCGTCATTAGAAGGTGACTTTTACTAATATTAACTTTGCGCCGAGAACTTTTTGTTTTCGGACTATGCGTCGTTATCAAAATATTTAGCTATATGAAGTTAAAACAGACACCCTGCATGTTAAGACAGAACGCAAGTTCAAAAACATTGAGGCAACTATATTTTGTAGTAATCAGCAAATAGAAGTGAATGGTTGTGAATTAATAGCGAACAATAGTTCACTTTTAGTTGTGACTGTACGTAGATCCCCACTGGGAAATTTTGAACTGCTTATGACGAAATTGGTTTCCTTTTAGTACGCTACCTGTCAGATAGCAGTAAGCAGTTAATAATCTGTAGTGACTTCAATGTAGATTTTATAAAGGGTGATAGGAAAAATGCCCTGGAAACATAATTTGCATCCCAAAAGTTGATATCAGTAATTAACTTTCCAACATGCGTGGATAGAGACAGTAGAACCCTAGTTGGCAATGTGTTCTTTGGTGAAGTTTTTACGCATGTCATTGTTTGTGGGCCGGCCGGAGTGGCCGTGCGGTTCTTGGCGCTACAGTCTGGAACCGAGCGACCGCTACAGTCGCAGGTTCGAATCCTGCCTCGGGCATGGATGTGTGTGATGTCCTTAGGTTAGTTAGGTTTAATTAGTTCAAAGTTCTAGGCGACTGATGACCTCAGAAGTTAAGTCGCATAGTGCTCAGAGTCATTTAAACCATTGTTTGTGATGTCATATCTCCTGAACTTTGTCTCATAGAAGATACAATTTCCAAGTACATTCAGTGGTTAACGTGGATACGTCCGTAAACTGCACTGTGAGTGGATTTAGTAGGAAAGAAGTGATCTATTAAAACGTCATGCCTCATGCTTACTGCGTGAACAGTGAAACTGTGGTGAGTGGTTAAATTTTTTTCTTTTATCATTTGGTGGGGAGGGGGGAGGGTGGGGGCTGGAGGGAGGGGGGGTTCCAGCGAAAAATAGTTCGTAATCGTTTGAAATTATAAGTACTGTTTGTTGGATGTCGGTAACTGCATTATTCTCAAATACTGGATGAATAAACTCTGGGTAGTTAGCGCTTTATGAGCGCTGCGGCAAGACATGAATACCGTTTCTAACTGAAATACTTGTCTTGCTGTATTAAATGCTTTGCATTAACGTTATACCCCTTAATGAGTACATTATGACAGAACTATATATTTTTTTAAATTCGATCGATAATTACATGCGATATTGTAAATTTTTTTTATTTTATTTTATTTTTACTCTGGAAGCCATTAGACAGGTAATATGCTACTGAGAACGTGCACCGTTCTAGCCACTTAACACTACAGGTCGCGAGCCAACCAAGTTTTGTCTCAGTTGTGTGACTGGAGGTGAGATTCGCAGTAGAAAGGTCACAGTTCGTAGTAGCAGACGGGAAGCAATCTGGTGAACCAGAAATTACATCTGCGCTTGCCCAAAGAAGTGTCACAGGCACTGCGCTGTCATGTCGCTCCATGTGGCTCCGGCCAGTCGAGAACAAACAAGGTCCCAGTGAAATACCCACACATACGTTGACCTCCATTTCTCCACCGTGTCGCGAAATGCTTCATAAAACAAACAGATTCCTTAGTCTATACGCTAAAAGATATCTCAACAAAATGTCCATGTAAAAGTTAAGTACCTATACAAACCTACATACAAAATCCTCCTCGCTTTTATCCGAGTAGTCTCCTGTTTCTCTCATGCCTTACATACCTGAGACACACTCTTATCTCACTGTTACTAAAATCCTTTTTGGAAAACTCCTCAGTGATGTTGTTAATAACTATTTGTAAACGAAAAACATCTTGATATTTAGGTTGGTCCCACAGAATTTATAATAAGGGACCTTCAACAAAATTTATAAAAACCATCACCACGACACCACTTATGTAATGAACAAAGTAAAATACGCATGGATTTTATCATCCTATTAGGCATAACCTACACCAACGCAGTAGCAGATTGTCTTTTCCTCGTACTTACTAGATCAAGGCTTTATCATAAACTTCACTACCAGATGTACGAAGTACTACTTTTTTGTTGGTAACTGCCATAGAGACTTATGTGTAAGTTAAGTTCTCCAGTAACCATTGGCAGCAAAAGTATGTACAACATTAATATGGTACGTGCTGTCATGGAATATACCATTCTCTCTGGTCATTAGTTCAATTAAAAATAAAAAAACTGAATTTCGCAACTTTGGTTGTTTTCAAATCAAACTAGTGCACAGAAGTTACTGTTCTGTTACTAATCCAGCATGCTGGAAATTGGGGAAAAAGTTTTCGGTTTAGCCCGGGCCAGAGACACTTTGTATAGCCATTCGCACGTTTGTGTTACTGTAGCTACGTTACAGTATATTAAGCACCGTTCGGATTTTACGTGCCAAATTAGCCACCTTTAGATACCTTCCGACTAGAGCGAGTCTGCTGATTCGAATTTGGTCCACCGGTTTATCGGACCTCGGTCTAAGATAAGGTTTAACCGATTGACAGAGTCTTGTTTCGTTTTGATTTTACGTGCAAAAAAAAAAAAAAAAAAAAAAAACGTTTTTCTGTGCGGCTTTTGAAGCGCACCGCTTCTATTCTCTTTAAATTTGTAGGAATCTGTTCAAACCTCACACGAAGGTAGATAAATGGATACAGCCAATCCAATGATCTTTATCCATTGTCGAGATACGATGGTTTGAAGTCGACATGTATGTAGCACGTAAAATTTGTTCCTAAGTGAACTGGATGCGCGGGAACAGTTTAAAGTGAATCAAATAAATAAAAAATGCATTCATACGATAACATTGAAAGTTCGCTTTCAAAAACATAGCAGAGAGCTGGTAACTCCGTTATGTAAGGGGCGTTCAAAACGAAACGAGCCGGAGGCATAGTTACAGAAAGCAATACCTGTATGTTAGAAATATTGACCCTGGCTATTGAGACACTTGTCCCACTGTGACACAAGGCAGCGAACGGCTGTCTCATGAAATTCTCCGGTCTGCGATGTTAACCAACTCCGCACGTGCAGCTGGAATTCGTTGTCAGAGGTGAATCGTTCGCCCCTCAGAGCCTTTTTAATGGGACCAAAAATGGAGCAATCGCAGAGAGAGAGTCCCGACTGTATAGAGAGTGGCCGAGAACCTCCCATTTGAAGTTCTGCAGGAGTGCCGCGACTGTGTTGGCCGGATGAGGCTTTGCACTGTTGCGGACAAGAATGACGCCACGGGTGAGATTGCCTGGTCGTTCTGATTTGATCGCTTGGCGAAGGGTGCTCAAGGATTGCGAGTAACGCTTGGCGTTCACGATTGTCCCGTGCTCCAGGAAGTGAAGCAGAATGGGGCCATCTTGGTCAAAGAAGAATGTCAGCATAATCTTTCCTGCACTCGTGTGGATGGCCTTGGCTTTTTTTGGTGGTAGTGATGCTGCATGCTTCCAATGGAGAGTTTGTGGTTCTGATTCTTGTTCGATGTGATGGCACCATGACTCATCTCTAGCCACCGCCCGTGCCAGGAACGCATTCCCTTCCCGAGCATAGCGCTACAGATGAGCAAGACAGTGGACCATTCAACATGCTTCCTGGTGTGGTTGAAGACTGTGGGGCGCCCAATGGGCACACACTTTCTGCATGTGCAATCGTTCCTTCATGATGATGTGAACATTTCCGACGCTCAATCCGACCATGGCGGCTTGGCTTTCACTGTCACTCGGTGGTCCTGGGTAATGAGTGCATCCACCAGCTGGACGATGTCATCGGTAATGCAGCGAGGTGCTCCACACCGTACATCATCGACTGACGACACCCGTTCTCCCTGAAGCACTTGTGCCACGCCTTGACCCTTGCAAGGGTCATGCAGTGTTCACCGTACACTTGTGACATTCGCCGATGAATGTCCGTTCCCCCTACTCTTTCTACGGTCAGAGAACGAACAACACCTCTTCTTTTGACGTCTCCATGCCACTGTTAGAAATGCGACTGGCAGCGTTGGACGATTGGAGTGGATTGCATTGTTTGAGGGAGGAGACCAGACAGCGAGGTCATCGGTCTCATTGGATTAGAGAAGGACGGGGAAGGAAGTCGGCCGTGCCCTTTCAAAGGAACCATCCCGGAATTTACGTGGAGCGATTTAGGGAAATCACGGAAAACCTGAAGCAGGATAGCCGGACTCGAGATCGAACCGTCGTCCTCCCGAATGCGAGTCCAGTGTGCTAGCCACTGCGCCACCTCGCTCGGTTTGGACGATTGATGCATGCTGCTGCTAGGTCTACACAGTCACGTGACAAGCTCGCATGACGGGCTGTGAACTTCCACGCTCTGGTCGGAACCACACCTCATTTCACACGCCACGTCACCGGTTTACGCATTCCAGACTCCGGCTCGTTTCTTTTTGAACACCCCTTATATAAGACGGAGAATAGACAAACCTGCAAACTTACAATCAATATCTTCCACATTCGTTTGCTGCAGAATTCTTGAGCATGTTCTAAGTTCGAATATGATAAATTTCGTTGACAGAGAAAAGTTTCTATCCACAAATCAACAGGGATTTACATGCCACCGCACGTGCAAAAATTAACTGGCCCTATTCTCTATGGACATCGTGCATTCACGGATGAAAGGTAACAAGCAGATACCATATTCTTAGATGTTAAAAATTTCAGTCGAGCGGTTCTAGGCACTTTTCTTTCCGGAACCACGCTGCTGCTACGGTCGCAGGTTCGAATCTTGCCTCGGGCATGGATGTGTGTGATGTCCTTAGGTTAGTTAGGTTTAAGTAGTTCTAAGTCTAGGAGACTGATGATCTCAGATGTTAAGTCCCACAGTCCTTAGAGCCATCTGAACCATTTTTTTAAAAATGTCACGAACACCATCAGCCGTAATTTCATCTAAAGTTTATTGGCTACCGGTTTCACTGTTGCAATATGCCATCATCAGGCCCTTAAAAAAGTTACCAGCCATATTACTATGAAGAATTACATCAAGCAAAGGTACAAATAGTAGAGACAAATATGTTTTCATGAATGTGCTGTTAGTGTCTTTCTTTGGTGTATTTCTTGATAGCAATATCGCTGGTAACTTTGATGTTTAAAGAACGAAGTTGTTGATGACGTATTGTAACGCTGAATACGGAAGCCAATAAATTGGAGATGAAATTACGGCTGACGATATTCTTGCCAGTTTCAGCGTACATATCGGCTGCTGTCCTACCATTCGGTGAAGCGCTAGTGGATGCACCTAACACATTTCCAGAAAGTGTTTGACATAGCGCGTGCGAGCTTATGTGAGTGGCTCGAAGACTTTTTTGAGTAGCAGAACCCAGCATTGTCGTGTAGGGCGAGTGTTGATGAAAGACAAGGATGCCGTCAGGAGTACCGCAGGTATGTGTGATACGACCGCCCTTGTTCCCTTTATAAATAAACGATCCGATGAATATGGTGAGCAGCGATCTGCGACTGTTTGCTGATGACGCAATGGTGCACGGGAATGTGTTGTCGTTGAGCGACTGTCGAAAGACACAAAATGACTTGGTTAGAATTTCTATTTGGTGTTAAGAATGGCACCTTGATCTAAATGTGGAAAAAATTACTTAATGCATATGAGTAGGAAAAGGAATCCTATAATGTTCAAACACGGTGTTAGTGGTGTGCTCCTTGGTACAGTCACGTTCGTTAAAAAGCAAAGCAACGTGCAGTGCAACGAATTCGGCTGTAAGAAAAAGATAATGGTCGAATTCAGTTTACTGGGTGATATTTAGGAAACTGTAGTTCACCTGTAAAGAAGATTGTGTACAGAACACGTACGTGATCATTCTTGAGTACTGCTCGTGTGTTTAGGATCATCACCGGGTTGGGTTAAAGGAATACATCGAAGCAATTCTGAGACGTGGTACCAGATGAGGTACAAGTAGATTCGGTCAACATGCTAGTGTTACAGAAATGTTCTTTCTACTGAAATGAGAATCTCTGAAAGGAAGAAGACGTTCTTATTGCGAAATGCTATTGAGAAAGTTTAGTGAAGCAGGTATTTATGATAGACTGTAGGAAGATCCTAGTACAACCAATTATATCTAGCGGAAGGGTTTCTTAGATATTACAAGAGAAATCAGGGTTTGTGTGGAAGGCTGTAGTCTGTCGTTTTTCGGTCGTTCCATTTACGAGTGGAACAGGGTACACTCCCTCATGCTCCGTATGGTGGCTTGTGCATTATGTATCTAGAAATGGAGGTTGCATAATGGTTAAAACGGATAACGCTGAACACTCTGGACTTGCATCCAGCGAGAGCGCGATTCAAATATTCCTGAGGCCTTCCAGATTTAGGTTTCTCAGTGGTTTTCCTAAATCGTTTAAGGTAAATTGTGGGATGCTTCCCTTTAGTTGTACATCACTGATTTCTTTTCCCATCCTAGTTCGATCCGAGAGTGTAATGTAATGCAGTCTCTGACTAATCGAAGCTGAATAAAATCTTCTCGGTTTTCAAGCCGTGTCAGTTCGAATATATATATATATATATATATATATTCTTTATTGAATTTCAATTGCCCATCCGGGGCGGGCTGGCAGCAGCTTAGGCGCCGCTCTTCAGCCAAGAGACAGTAAGTACATAACATGGAGACATTTAAAACAACAAAAGGGAGAAAATATGGCGAAACAGACATATAAAAAAGGGGAAGCATAATGGAAAACAGTATACAAAATGGGGTGACTGTAAAAATGGAGATAAAAATCTAAAAAAGTGCAAACAGGAAACCACACACTGTGACGATTAAAAGAAACACAAGGCTAAGTACGGCCGGAGCATGAGAGCTTGGAAGCTTGGAAGTACTCTGCCCCAGTACGTGACCTCAACTGAAGCAGGCAACATAATCGAGTAGGACTAAAGAGTTATTTAAGTCTCAGATGGAAATGCCCTTTTGGAAATGTTGAACATTGTACTTCAAGAGAACAGTTTGTTCATTAATGCACCATCAATGCTTTAACACCCAGTAATATTTGTAAATTATCAAGCACTGGAGTGGCAACGGATTGTATCAGTGAAAAGTTAAGATGGCTGATTTAATGATTCAGGTGTTCTACGTAGTCTTTCCCCATTTGAGTACAGTCACGCAAAACAGTCAGAAAAGTCCTTCTTCAGGATGATGTTCAACTCGCTCGTCACATTCGCACCTTCTTCGGTCTTTGGCGAACCATCAGATACCCAGTCCCTAGTTCAACGTTTTCTGATTGGTTCGTATTTATAATATCAAGTCTCATCGCGCATGATAATTGTTTTCAGAAAAGAACTATCCATTTTTCGCACTCAGTCTTATCACATCAGGCATCGACGCTTCGTTTTTTTTTTTTTTTTTTTTTTTTTTTTTGCCAAGGTGTACAGAGCTAACTCTGTACACACTTTTCCCATCTTCAAGACATTCTGCAGAACCTGCTGAAAGCTTGATTTAGAGATGGTTCCTCCTCTGAGATTTGTGACGCAACAACGGTGGGACACCACGCTCACTCGTTCACTCTTATCACTCACTGCCTACGTCGACAGTCCTGCGCTAGAAGAGATTTGTGAGTTTTTGTGCTCTCAAAAAGATCATTTGTTTGGAGTGTAATAACAGATGTTTTAAGCTTACTATTAAAGGTTTCACTTTTCTTTACGTGTTATTCCAAAAAAAACGCAAAAAGATCAAAAAGACTTTTTGTTGTCGTATTTTTGTTTACGTTTTGGCACTGTTAACTTAGAGATTGCCATTTAATTTTTCAGCTTGTCTTTCCAGCAGTTTAACAGAACGTGTCCATTCTTTACTAAGTTCATATTACTATTTCCGGAAAGTAGCCTGATTCTTAAGTTATTTGACTTATATACTTTTCCACTAGTAGTTTGATACATACATATATGAAACATGGGACTTAGGGAAGGCAGGAAAAGGTTCGGACGGGGCTAATCAGTTACCGTTGGTTGCACAGTAAACACGTACACTTTATTTAAGGAAATGATTTTTAAAACCAATCATTTTTAAAAACTGACTGTGACACAAGCTACACCGACGGTTGAAGGCCTTATTAAGAGATAATTCAAATTATTTCTCGGCTAAAGGGTACAAGCAATAGTTCAGAACAATGACCGGTTGAAGGCCTGAATTACAAGTGAGGAAGAAAAAAAATTTAAAACAATGATTAAAAAATTTACTATAACACAAGCTACACTGACGGCTGAAGGCATTATTAAGAAGAATTCAAATTATTTGTCGGCTGAAGGCCACAAGAATAGGAATAATTCATAAAAATATTATTTTTAAACAATTGACACAATCAGACGAAATAGAGAAGGAAGTGATCCACAGATAGTGCCCCAAGGATCGACCTGAGGAAAGTCCCTACAGCTGTGTAAGCGGTGAAACAGGCAGCCAAGAGCTATTCTCACTTAACAGGATGGCAACTCAAACCAGGGACAGCTTAAACGCTGACCAGCACACTCGCAAACTCCACCTAAGATGAAATGATAATTAAATAGACACCCTAGCTGCAAACAGGCGTTGATATACTTCACTGGGGACATGTTGAAAATGTGTGCCCCGACCGGGACTCGAACCCGGGATCTCCACCTAAGATGCGATAACCAAATGACAACCATTTAATTATACAATTTGGCTCCACCAAATCCTAGTACGCAGACAGGGTTAAGACCAATCTGCCTATTCAAAATCTGACTAGATGCACATGGAACCGCAAAAGACAATTACACAAACAACTCAAACAATGCTAAAACAGTCACTGTACAGCAACAACACTAATTGAACGAGACATGAACGCTAAGTCCACGAAAGTCCACCAACCGAATGACCAACCATTGGTCGTTGCCAATCAAGTCAGGCAAGTGAAACGTCGGAGTATAAAACCGTCAACTGACAGCTTGATGGCATGAGGTCACTTCGACGGACACACACACGCACAAGTGAAAGCTGCAATGCTCGAATATAACGATCCATTCAACTTAAACTCGCTGAATCCGGACCTCGACATGGTCGTGCACTCTCGCGACCACATCCTTCCATCGGGCAGTGCATATATCGCCAGCTTCCTTAGCTGGCGCTGTCCGGACCTCACTGCTGCTCCGTCCCCACTGAACTCCCGACACACGATGACCCGGAAATACTAGAGGTCGCACCAAAGATAGTGCCACAGAACTCGCTATCGATAAACGCCGCTGCTGCCACTCACAGACAGACAAAGCGAGCAAACGTAGTGGTGACAGTGAATGGACTAAGAAAACGAGAAGTCGCAATCCGGAGACACGACGCCTACCTGTAAACAGCACAAACACAAGCTGGAGCACAGTTCAATATATGTGGTGTCTGTTCTTTCGAATATGTATGAAAGAACAGACACGGTGAATCAAGTCACAAAGAGGTTAATGACATTAGTTAACCATGAGCATTGGTTTAAATCAATGAGGAAAGTTGGAAATTGGTGCCTGACTGAGACTCGAACCCAGGTCACCTACTTGCTAGGCAAATGCACTATCCAGAGCGCCGTCCAGACACAGTGGTCATTGCAACTGCCCGGACTACGCTAGCACGCTTCCCTTCAGAGCCAAATTCTCAAGTTATTCACGCTCTACTAAATGTAGTGCTCTTTTCCATTTCTCCTCACTACTCTTCCAAAAGAACAGACACTACATATTTAATTAAGGCGAGGACAACTAATTAATCACTTCAGTGCGGATGCACATTACACTCGAACTCTTACGGGAAACGGCGAAATGCCGCGAGTAATGAGGCTAATGGGCATGGGGCATTACATCAGTAGCGTGTGGGGAAATAAGAATTTGAGTGTGACGAGAGGCGTGCTAGGGTAATATGTGAGGTTGCGATGACCACTGTGTACGGATAGTGCAGTGGGCAGCGCATCTGATTTGTGCCGGCACGGTAGCTCAGCGTGTTCGGTCAGAGAGCTGGCTGGGCTCTGTAATAAAGAACTGAGTGAAGGGGTCAGCAACGAACTTCAACGGATGTCATGTGATGTTCGCTACGACCACATGCAACGAAGAAAATGTAAAAAGAAAAGAAAAAGACTAGTAAGCAAGACAGCTGGGTTCGAAGCCCGGTCCAGCACAAATTTTCAACTTACCCCACTAATTTAAATCAATTCCCAATGGCAGCTAAAGTCATTAATTTCTTTCTGTTTTGATTATTTACGTTCAGTTAGCGTTACATTAAAAGTTACTTTCTGGATGGAACAAGTTAAGTGAGTCCTGGGTTCCTTTTGTAAGCGGAAAAAATTATCTTTTTATGTTACATCAAACACCTGAAGCGCTAAGCTGTAGGCCTAATTTTTCCTGCTCGTAAATGACGAAAATTCGTGAAATGTAAAGTGTGTTAAGTGATTTTATTACATTCTTAAGCGAGTAGTCTGTGTTTCGCTCACTCATAAGTGTAGTTGCCGTACGATAGTCAGAGATGGAGAGGTATGCGTAGACAGTGGCTTTCTGTACCCTTGGATGACTGTGGTGGAAAACTGAATGCGGAACTTCGTAAGTCATGGAATAGTAGGCTCAAAAAAATCGCTGAAGAAGAGGCAAAGATTTGTACCCTTGATGCTGAATTAGAACACGTGAAATTGACGCAGAATGGGTTGTTGTTGTTGTTTTTTTGGGGATGGAGACCAGACAGCGAGGTCATCGGTCTCATAGGATTAGATAAGGATGGGGAAGGAAGTTGGCCGTACCCTTTCAAAGGAACCATCCCGGCATTTGCCTGGAGCGATTTAGGGAAGTCACGGAAAACCTAAATCAGGATGGCCGGACGCAGGATTGAACCGTCGTCCTCCCGAATCGCAGAATGGAGATAACATCGTTGGAACTGAGTACAGTAAGAAGCAATGATCGAAAGGGCATCTTCTTCATCTATATTTGAGCTTGCACTACCAAATAAATTTTACTTGTAATCTGAAGTATGAGGGAAAAGGCCCCATCCAGCTGTAGATCGCAGAACGGTTCAGCAGACCTCTAGCAAAGAAACTATATGTAGGTGGGTACCAAACGACAATAGGAAGAAGAGAATACTGCTGCTACATAGTAGCCATGGAAGGAATGTAGGCTAGATGGTACACGACAAATTAGGAATAACGTGCCAGGTCGCAAGTATTGAGGAGCCAAGTGGTAACCTTAGTCAGGTCACAGAGGACATACTGAATCTGTGAAAAGGTTTTGACAGTGATGATCAGGTTACTGAAGAAGGAGGAGCGGGCAACAGCCTGGCTAAGGAGAGTAGTTATAGCACTAGGGGTGAACTGAATGAAACAGGAGTAGCAACTACACACAGAAATCTGAGTTTTGCGGAGTTCCTACAGCGTATGACCATCCCTGCTCTAACTCTGTTGTGAGCCACGTAACACAGACCTGAGCAGGTTGATGCCGACTGAACTGAAATCACATATGAGTTCTGCGCGGGGGTTGAGGATTATCACACTAACCAAGATCCCTGTGGTAACTGGTGTTAGAGAGGTACCCGTTTTAGATTAGAATCAGTATTCATGCACATTTTTCGGAAGAAGTCAAAATAACAGGAGAACCCCGCAAAGTGCTTAAGAATGCATGGAATAGTAAAGTAAGCTATTTCATAAAAATATTAGGGGATAGTTAATAAGGTAGAAGAGCTTCTCCTCTGTTGGGAAAACTTAGAGAGCTCTGCAAAGATGGGGACCCTGTACGTATCTGAGATCGACATAACCATAGCGATAGACAAGTTGAATTATAAAAGATAACTCTCTAGTCTTCCCCCATGAAACATGAACCATGGACCTTTCCGGGCTGGGATGGCTGGCGTGCCTCAGCGATACAGGTAGCCGTACCATAGGTGCAACCATAACGGAGGGGTATCTGTTGTGAGGCCACACAAACGTGTGGTTCATAAAGACGGGCAGCAGCCAGTTCAGTTGTTGCAGGGCAACAGTGTAGACGACTGACTAATCTGGCCTTGTATCATCGACCAAAACGGCCTTGCTGCGCTGATACTGTGAACGGCTGAAAGTAACGGGAACTGCAGCCGTAATGTTTCCCGATGGCACGCAGCTCTGCTGTATAGTTAAATGATGATGTCACCTTCTTGGGTGAAATATTCTGGAGGTAAATTAGTAGTCCATTTGGAATTGTGGGTGGGGACTACCCAGGAGGCTGTCGTCATCATGAAAAACAATGGAGTTCTAGCGTGGAAACTTAGATCCCTTAATCGGGCATGTAGTTTAGAAAATTTAAAAAGGGAAAGGGATAGTTTGGAGTTAGACATAGTAGCAATTAGTTAAGTTCGGTGCCAGGAAGAACACAACTTCTGGTGAGGTGACTTCGGGGTTATAAATAAAAAATCGAATAAGGGTAATGCAGGAGCAGGTTTAACAATAGGTAAGGAAATACGACTTCGGGTAAGCTGCTAAGCCCTCTCCCACCACAGTAGTATTGATTTATGTGTCAACAAGCTCTGTAGATGATGAAGAGATTGAAGAAATGTATGGTGCGATAAAAGAAATTATTCCGATAGTTAAGGGAGATGAAAATTTAATTGTGGTGGAGGACTGGAATTCGATAGTAGGAAAAGGAAGAGAAGAAAAAATTGTAAGTGAATGTGGACTGGGGGAAAGCAATGAAAGAGGGAGCCGCCTGGTAGAATTCAGCACAGAGCGTGATTTAATCGTCGCTTTGGAATCATGAAAGAAGGTTGTACACGTGGAAGAGACATGGAGACACTAGAAGGTTTCAGATTGATCATACAATAGTAAGATAGGGAGCCCGGAGCCAGATATTAAACGTAAGACGTTTCCAGGGGCAGATATGGACTCTGACCACAATTTATTGGTTATGAACTGTAGATTAAAACAGAAAGATTGCAAGAAGGTAGGAAATTAAGGAGATGGACCTGGATATGTTGAAATAATCAGAAGCTGTTAAGAGTTTCAGGGGAACATTAGGCAGCGATTGCAAGAAAAGGGGGAGGAACAAAGTAAAAGAAGAATGAATGGATTTGAGGGATGAAATAGTACAGGCAGCATGGGACGAAATAGGTAAAAAGACAAAGCCTAGTGGAAATTCTTGGATAACACAAGATATACTGAATTTAAAAGGTGACAGGAGAAAATATAAACATGCAGCAAATAAAGCAGGCGAAGAGGAATTAAAAAGTCTAAAAATGAGACAGAGGAATTGCTAAACGGCTAAGCAGGAATGGTTGGAAGGAAATATAATGATTGAGAAACATATATGATTATGGAAAAAAATATTCCGCCTAAAGGAAAATTTAAGAGTCCTTTGGAGAAAAGAGAATCACCTGTATGAGTATCAAAAGCTCAGATGGAAAACCAGTACTAAGCAAAGAAGGTAAAGTAGAAAGTTGGAAGGAGTATATTTAGGGTCCATACAAGGGACATGAATTTGAAAGCAATGTTACAGAAATGGAAGAGGACGTAGATGAAAATGAAGTGGGAGACACGATAATGCGAGAATAATTTGATACAGCACTAAAAGACGTAGCTCGTAACAAGGCCTTGGGAGTAGACGATATTCCGTCAGATTTACTGATAGCCTTGGGAAAGTCAGCTACGAGAAAACTTTTCTATTATGTGTGCAAAATGGATAAGACCAGGCTTCAACAAGAATATAATAATTCTAATTCCAGAGAAAGCAGGTGCTGACAGGAGTGAATATTATCGAACTACCAGTTTAATACGTAACGGCTGCAAAATACTAACAGGATTCTTTACAGAAGAATGGGAAAGCTGGTAGAGGCCGACCTCGGGGAAGATCAGTTTGGATTCCGGAGACACGTGGGCACATTCGAGGCAGTACTAACCCTACAACTTGATTTAGAAGATAGGTTAAGGAAAGGTAAATTTACGTTTATAGAGTTTGTAGACTTAGAGAAAGCTTTTGACGATGTTGACCGGAATACTTTCTTTGAAATTCTGAATGTATTAAGGCTAAAATACAGGGTGTGAAAGGCTATTTACAACTTACACAGAAACCAGGCGGCAGTTACGAATGTCGAGCGGAGTGAAAGGAAGCAGTGATTGAGAAGGGGAGAGAGACAGTGTTGTAACTTATACCGACATTGTTTAGTCTGTAAATCAAGCAAACAGTAAAGAAAACAGAAGATCAATTAAAGTAGGAATTAAAGTTCAGGGTGAATAAATTAAAAACTGTGATGTTTGGCGATGACATTGTAATTCTGTCAGAGGCAGAAAACGAATCAGAAGAGCAGCTGAACAGAATCGACAGTGTCTTGAAAGGTAGGTATAGATGAACATCAACAGAAGCAAAACAAGGGTGTCGGAAAATAGTAGAATTAAATCAGATAATGCAGAGGGAGTTAGGTCAGAAAATGAGACAGTTAAAGTAGTAGACGAGGTCCGTTATTTGGGCGGCAGAATAAACGATGATGGCCGAAGTAGAGAGGATTCAAAGTGTAGACTGGCAATGGCAACCCCGAAAGCGTTTCTGAAGAAAACAAATTTGTTGACATTAAATATAGATTTAAGTGTTAGCTAATGTTCACTGAAAGTATTTGCATGCATTGTAGCCACGTATGGAATTGAAGCATAGATGATAAACAGTTTAAACAAGAAGAGACTAGAAGCTTTTGAAATGTGGAGCTGCAGAAGAATGTTTATGAATAGATGCGTAGATCATGTAACTAATGTGGAGGTACTCAATAGAAATGGGGAAAAAAGAAGTTTGTGGCACAAGTTGACCAAAAGAAGGGCTCGGTTGGTGGGACACGTTCTAAGACATCAAAGGATCACCAAATTAGTAGCACTGGAGAGAAGTTACGGGGGGGGGGGGGCGAGTGTAAAAATCGTAGAGGGAGACCAAGAGATGAATACAGTAAGCAGATTCAGAAAGCTCTATGTTGCAGTAGTTATTTGGAGATGAAGAGTGTATCAAACTAGTCTTCGGAGTGAGGACCACAACAACAATAACAAGACTCTGGTGTCTTACCCTTGCAAATTTAATATGGGAAAAAGAGGAGTTATTACATATATCGAGACTGATCACAAGTTCACAAACGTTTTGACATCTAGATTTCGAAGTGATCAGCACATAGAAATGTGTGCTTGTGAATTTATACTGAAAAATAGTTCACTTTTAATTGTACCTTTTATAGATCCCCACTAGTAAATTTCGAAATGTTAATGAGGAGTTTGTATTCCTTACAAAGACAGCAGCAAGCAATTAACTGTGACTTAAATGTAAATTTTCTGAAGGATAAGATAATTGGTCTGGGAACACTACTTGATCCTACAACCTGATATCAGTATTTAACTTCCCAACAATGGTGGATAAAGACAATAGGATCCTAATTGATAATGTTTTCTTGGTGAAATTCAAAGGAAAAAAATGTTTACCCAGTAGCAAAAGTTATCTCTGATCATGGTGAACAGTTAGGACAAATAAGATAGTGAGATGATAATTAATAATTAAATCAAGACATTAAGCTGTCAATAGGCCTCGATATACATCAACGAGAATAGTTGAAAATGTGTGCCCCAACCAGGACTCGAACCCGGGATCTCCTGCTTACGTGGCAGACGCTCTATCCATTTGAGAACAGATACCATCTTCATATAGTTAAGGCTAAACGGCCATTGACCTTCTTCTTCTGTGCTGGATACACACGCGTTGCCCGAGTCGGTAAGATTGCCTGCCGCGAGTAATGAGTGTAATGGGCGGGGGCACTACGAATGTAGTGTGTGGACATTATGTTGGGAATGTGGGTCTCACGGGGAACGTGCAAGGGATAAATCCCTGCAGTCGCACTACCCTCTGTGCCCTCGGTGGCTCAGCTGGATAGAGTGTCTTGTTATATAAGCAGGAGATCCGGGTTCGTGTCCCAGTCGGGGCACACATTTTCAACTGTCCCCGTTGATGTATATCAAAGCCTGTCGACAGCTTAGGGTCTTGATTTAATTATCATTACATTTTAAGATAGCTATAAGTAAGATAGTGCCTTAGAGTATTACTACTCCTCAGTGGATATCGGTTGGAATAATTAATGACTCAAGGACAAATATTTCGAAGAACAGTTTACAAGAGGTGACCTGCAATTAATCTATTTCATAAGAAATTCATCTTATTACGTGAAAATAGCTTGCCTCATAAGCTAATCAGCAAGGACGTTAAACTCCCACGTAAAAATTATGTATCACTAAAGGGCTTAAAGCAGCATGAGAAAGGTAAAGGGAAATGTATCCGTTGGCAGGAAAAATTGGAAACCTTGCAGTAGCTGCACACTACAAAAACTACTCAAAATTATTATGAAAAGTTATCAAAAAAAGGCACATTCACATAATGTTACAAATCAGTAATTCCGACAACAGATTTAGTACTACATGTTATGTATTGAAACGATGGATAGGTCAACCAGCCACAGAATAGGATAACACCACTAATGAACTAAATGGAAGAGTTGTAAATGATGAGTAAATATATTTAATAATGGTTTCTTAAATATAATACTAAATATGGAGACGAACAGTTCAAGAGAAAAATCGCAGCAGTATGTTGAAACAGCAACCCTCATAAAATTCAGTCATATGAATGTATCACGAACTACTCCTTCTGAAATTAAGAAAATCATATATGCCTCAGAAATTAAAGGTCGTTTAGGTTTGGTAGTGTTGCCAATAGGGGCTAAAGATGTGTTCACAAATAATAAGTCCTGTCCTGAAAAATGTAATGCATCACTAACTCAAGGCATTTTCCAAAGAGGAAGTCAAACCCCACTTGGAGAAAGGTGGTAAAAGAGATGTCAATAATTATCGATCTGTTTCACTACTGACATCATCTTCCAAAATTTCTGAGAAAGTGATGTATTCTAGAATAATATCTCCCCTGAGCTATAATAGTATCCTCAGAAAAACACACTTTGGATTTCAGAAGAGCTACTCTAATGAGAAATTCATTTACATGTTTAGTCGCCAAATTTTACAAGCATAGGCAGTAAAATATCGTCGACTGGTCTTTCCTGCGACCTATCTAAGGAACTGGATTGTGTGAGTCGCAATTTTCTCCTAGATGAATTGATTTTTTATGGGATTGTTGGTATAGCCAACCAATGGATAATGAAATATCGAACCGAAAGAAAGCAAAGAATTGTACTTAGTAATTCACCGATGTAGTCCTGGGACGTTACTCTGTCTGGGCGGAAATCGCATATTGGTTTTCCCAAAGCTCAGTCTTTGGTCTGATAGTAGATGATCTTCTGTCCAAAACACGACTGGGCGAATTAGCTCATTTTGCAGATGTCACTGGTATTGTAATCAATCGTAGCTTATGTGCAGTAACAGAAAAATGGTAACCAAGTTACTTAATAGTTTCAGTGAGCTTTTTTCTACGAATGGACTGCCCTCAATTTTAAAATTACGCTAGACATACAGTTATGCCCTTTTAGGAGGTACTACACCCATGATAAGTGTAATACATCGTAAGGAAAAAATAAATAGGGTGAAAACTACAAAATTCCTACGTGTCCAGTGTGATGATAATTTGAACTGGATAAACGTTTTGGAATTCCTAAAATAACTTAGTCCAGCGACATTTACCGTTAGAATCATTGCAAATCTTGGGGAGAGCAAAATCAGTAACTCGACATATTTAGCATACTTTCTTTCAGTAATGTCATATGGAATAATGTTCTACGGTAATTAATCTTTAAGAAAGGAAGTCTTCTTTGCTCAAAATGCGTTGTAAGAATTATATGTGGTGATCACCCATAATCATCTTATAGGCGTCTGTCTAAGGATTTGAGTATTCTGACTACTGCCTCACAGTATAAGTCATTCCCTCATGAAGTTTGTTATATACAATCCACTGCAGTTAAGAAGCAACAACTATGTACACAATTGTAGTACCAGAAGAAAAAATTACATTCGTTACTCCATGTTAAGGCGGTCTTTAGCACAAGAGGGGTGCAAAATGCTGTAACAAAAATGTTTAATAACTTACACAGCGATATAAAATGTCTTACTGACAGTAAAGTAAAATTTGAAAACAAACTAAAAAAGTTTCTCGGTGACAAATCCTTCTACCCGAAAAAAATTTCTATTATTGTAATTATTTACTAACTTACATCTGTATATTACTAATAATTAAAACAGAAAACGGCTCATAAATGTTCAGCATGTAGCCATATTTACAAATTAATTTGCGACATGAATGTAAAATGACACGTTCCATATCAGTACGATTTATCGTGCAAAAGATCCTTGGAACATGAAACTAACTAGCTAAATCACAACTGACTGGTCGAATGTACATTGTTGTTCACAAATGTTAGTTCAACCTGACATCGTATGGCCTCGCTAACGTTGCTTGTACGCCGGAAATAAAATCAATCTCAGATGTTTTTGGACGGACGGTTTTGTGTTAAGCTTCTACGGTGAAACATGAGAACTGTTGAACATGTCTAACTAGTTGCAATGATGCTGCAGTGCCGGCCAGGTAAAACTAAAGAAAACAAAACACCTGCTGAGTGCATGAGTGCAGTTTTTCTGGGTAAGATACGGGAATGCAGTTCACTACGAAAGACACTTAACTCCCATTCTAGCCTACTCACAAAAGCTGAATTGTTTGCATTTTTATTTCTAACGTGTGTATGTAGTCCATTAGTGCAGAATCAAGTGTATTAGATAACGTTCAGTTCTGCGCCACCCATACACTTATCACAAATAAGAGCGGTTTGAACTTTCCTGCGAAAGTGCACTTATCAATAGGATATGACTAGGTAATCCCCTATAGCCACGGGCAGAATGTCTTAATTTAGTAACTGAAATGTATGTCTGGCTTCCCCGAGTTCTTCAACTGAGCTTTTGCATACGGCTGATTTCCGAAATAACTCAGTTTTTCTCAGTTTTTAAACCGCAAACACGGAAAAACGAGAAGAGAAGCTTCAAACCTTAGAAAAATGAGTATCTGACGAACGCTGTTTAACAATGACGCTCGGCGCTGTTTAACAATCACAAACTACACCCAGTATTGATAGCATTTCAGCTGTAATAAGTGGGCAGGTATTCCTCGCGGCCATATTACCTCAAATTACCGATTGCATCCTCTCTCTGCTACTTACCGTAATTGGCTGTCCCTTGAGTAAGACTAATCATGATAAGAAAGCAAGGTTTAACACCAGACGCAAATACCGATACTAACTTTCCGTGAAAGGTCAGCGGTACTAAAAATTTTTTTCGGGTCGCTGTACATTAGAATTAAAATTCAATTTTTTCTACCGCTTTATAAGATGCACTGTACAAATTTTAACATATCAGAATCTATTTCTTTCCTCGCGAAGTCTAATACATTTGTATCTCATCTTTCGTATGTTCACTGAAATATACAAAGACTCCTGTAACAGAAGATTTTAGGAAGATTTCGTTTTTTACTACAATTTCATTCTTTTTATTTCAATGTCATACTGAACTACAAATTTAATACGATATTCATCCTAAGTTTCTGTACTCTCTTCGTCACAATTAAAATCATGTTCATGTCTTTACAGAGTACTCATTCGCCCAGAGAGCAGAATTATTTCGTCAGTGTTCAGTATTAAAGGTATGGAAGTGAATTAACGAAAAAGACCTTTAGTTAATAGTGGTTATTGCTTCAGCGAAAATATGGATTTAATTAATAACGAGAGTATGAATCAACGTAGTTTTGCAGTACCTACTCATAGTGCCGTTTCAGGAGTAAAAGAGGCTTCCTGAGTGAACGAATAAGAAGCCAGCTTTTCCATTTGTCCCACCGCTACAAAACAACAGCTAAACAAGGGGACGCTCTCTCTACTTTCAGTGAATGGTGAAAAGGAAGACAGGCAGATAAAATAATTGCGTTAATTGCGTATGGAAAAGAGACAAAACCTCTCTTTATATTTAGCGCATGGTGAACACGAAGAGCTTGGTATTCTGACATTGGCGTCTCAATATATATATTCCCAAGAATTAGCAGCTTTCACTTAGTTAACACTAGGCACAAATCCAATCTCCGCTTGGACTATACTTCCTTAACTCCTTTGCAGAAAGGTGTGCAGTATACTGCTGCATCCATTTTCAATAAGCTGCCACAAGAATTCAAAAATCTCAGCAGTAATCCAAACGCTTTCAAATCTAAACTGAAGAGTTTCCTCGTAGGTCTGTCGAGGAGTGCCTTGAAAAATTAAGCTGATTCCTATCTTATATTGTTGATTGCCTTTACTTAAACTTATGGCTTGACTTTTTTGGGTTCATAGACACTTTATTTTACATGTTATTAATTTTATGTTGTAATTTAATGTAGTGACACGTTCCACGACCTTGAAGATTTTCTCCTCAATTTGGTCCTACGGAACTAGACGTGGGAATAAAAATAATGAAATAAATAAGAAACAAAATTAGTTTCATTTTGTATCCCTTTCTTTTTTCTTACACAGCGAATATCTTGAGTACGTAAAACCTTTTTGTCTTCACAAATGGTCAAAAGAATGAATGATGGAACGTGCAGAAACCATTATTTATAAAAACTGTAGAGGCTGTTGTACTGTGGGACAGTTTAGTACCTGGGAACATTAAAGTGATCAGTAGCTAGTTTAAACACACGATACGAGTCAACGTCTGACCTGTACGGGGATATACACAATGGATGCATGAGTACAGTTGGTACACGCATACTTGACGACGTATGGAAGCTTTAGGTCCGGAAGTGAGTCGTGCACGGTTATGCAAATGGTAAGGCGACCGCTCGCGATAAGCAGGAAATCCAGGTTCGAGACCTGGGCCGGCACAAATTTTCATTGTCGACATTCCACTCTACAGCTGACGGTATTCCTT
This sequence comes from Schistocerca nitens, assembly GCF_023898315.1. NCBI lineage: Eukaryota > Metazoa > Arthropoda > Insecta > Orthoptera > Acrididae > Schistocerca > Schistocerca nitens. The sequence continues at coordinate 142,897,189 of NC_064620.1, read as the reverse complement.
ATTCGCAATTGCGCATTCATTTAATGTGAGTAGCAAGTTTAGAGCATCTGCATCAATACCCCCCAATCCACCTGCCAATTCGTGACAGAGGGTACTCCTCGCACCGCAGACTTATCCATTCTTCCCGTTTCCACTCTCTGATCTACGTGGGAAGAATGATTGTCGGTAAGCATCTATATTAGCTCTAATTTTTGGAATTTTCTCTTTGTTATCATTTCGCGAGACGTGCGTGGGAAGAAGTAACTCGTTGTCCGACTCTTCCCGGAAAGTTCTCTGTCGGAATTCTGATAGTAAACTTCTCCGTGATCCACAACGCCTGGAATTTGTTGAGCGTCTCCGTACTCTCCGTGATACACAATGCCTCTCTTGTAGCGCCTGCCACTGAAGTCTGTTGATCATCTCTGTAACGCTCTCGCGCCGACTAAACTAACCCGTGACTAAGCGCTCCGGTCTGCGTTGGATTTTCTCTACCTTTTATATTAAAGGGACTCAGAGTGCTGAGCGGTATACAAGAATCAGTGGAACAAATGTTTTTTAAGCTATTTCTTTCGTGAATGACTTACACTTCATTAAGATTCGTTCTATGAACCTCAGTCCGTCATCTACTTTTCCTACTATTTGCTTTATGTGGTCATTCCTCTTAAGGTCGCTCTGCTACTCCCAGATTTTTATAGCCTACTGTGTCAATGATTTTTCCATCAGTAGTATAGTTGTACAGTGAAGGATTTCTTCTACTATATATGTGCGATATGTTACACCAGGGCCGGCCGGGGTGGCCGAGCGGTTCTAGGCGCTACAGTTTGGAACCGCGCGACCGCTACTGTCGCAGGTTCGAATCCTGCCTCGAGCATGGATGTGTGTGATGTCCTTAGATTAGTTAGGTTTAAGTAGTTCTAAGTTCTAGGGGACTGATAACCTCAGAAGTTAAGTCCCATAGTGCTCAGAGCCATTTGTTACACCAGGGGACACATGCGAAACTTTCGCACTTTTATAGTTTTAAATTATGACGTTATGGTTTGGCAACCGCGAAGGAAACAAGTATTAGAGCAGGCATTATCCTGCTGAAATGTAAGCCCAGGATGGCTTACAATGAAGGGCAACAAAATGGAGCGTAGAATATCTCGACGTATCACTGTTCTGAAATGGTGTGGCGGATGAAAACTAAAGGGGTCCTGCTACGAAAAGAAAAGGCAGCCCCGACAATCATTCCTGTTTGTCGGGCCGTATGGTGAGCCACAGTCCCATTGGTATCCCACCACTGACTGGGGCGTCTCCAGACATGTCTTCGAGCTGAAATCTCACTGACTGAAGCAGAATTTTCTTCAGTGATGAGACCTGCTTTGAACTGAGTACCGATCACGGCGAAGACGTGTCTGCAGTCGCCACGGACAACGGAGGGATACCAACCTAACTGTTAGCCGCATTAGGCCCGACAGCCAGGAGTGATCGTCTGGGATGGCATTTCATTTCACAGCCAGAGCCCTTTGGTTGTCATCCGCAGGACCCTTAGAACACAGCGGCATCTCGACGACATTCTACGCCCCGTTTTGTTGCCTTTCGTGGCAAGCAAACCTGGGCTTACATGACAGCAAATTAATACCCGCCCGCACACGGCAAGAGTTTCTATTGCTTGTTGTCGTGCTTGCCGAACCATACATTGGCCAGCGAGGTCGCCGGATCTCTCTTAGTTGGGAACGTTTCGAGCATTACGGGAGAGGACTTCCAAACACATCGGGATTTTCACATTCTAACTCGCCAATTGGAGAGAATTAAGCACGATATCTCTCAAAAGGACATCATACAACTCTATCAGTCATTTCCAAGCCCCGACTAACTCCTGAAAAAGGCCAGAGGTGGGCCAGAGCGTTACTGACTTGCACAATTTGTGAAGCTCTTTCTCTTGCACACATCATCCACTTTTTGTGAAATTCTAATTATTTGTCTGTACGTGTACATCGCATCTACCGATTACCAACCCATTCTAATAATTCCTTAGTGTGCATTGCTTTTTTGTGTTACGGTGTTCGTGAGCATAAAAGACATTCCATAATTATACATCAGATTGACATCAACTATATAAACCTAACTATGCGTATCTGTCCGACGACCGTTCTTGAAAACGCTTGTTCTTCAGTCGCTAGGCATTCTCCGTTGCTCGAGTGACATACGATAAACTGGAAATACTTCAAAGGCAGCGCATTCTTCCACGTTTTTCAGCTGTGGATTGAAGGAGAGAAAGGCAGCGATGTCCATCACAGTGGCACAGTGAAACGCCTTCCACAGCCCGCACAGAGCGTGAGGCGCGAATTGCATCTGTAAATGCGGGAGGGGAGGGAGGGAGGGGGAGGAGCAGATAAAGCAGATGCGTGCAGCGCCCGCCAGTCACGGACGCGGTCCTGAGCGAGGGAGAGATGACTGGAGAGATCAGACAGCCTCCAGCTGTTCCAGGAAGCGGGCACAATGCGCGGACTCCCGGGAACACGCCGGCGCGCGCCTGCCGCAGGGTTTCCAGTCTGACGTAGACGCAGTCTGAGGAGTGACAGATTAAAGGTCGACGCGGAATCTATAAACGCTAGGAGCACGAATGCATATTATTACCGACTCTTGTAATTAACGGAAGTCCCATATTTAAGGTCAAGGGGATGGAATGTGATTGAAGTGTTCCCTTGAAAGAATGCTTGGATCACCCGAAGTTTTTTTAAAACTGAAAAAATTAAAATGTAGGCTGTCTTTGAGCTCTCAGTTTCTTCTGATAAGGAACAGCGCGATTCTCGATAAAATCACAACAGTGCTATTGAAAAGTTGCTGCACTTAACCGCAGCGAGAGATGAGTAAGTAGTAGGTACTCGGCTGAAGACCACAATGCCAAAGAGCGTATCACAAAGGAAACTACGAGTAGTCATAATTACGAAAACTCACACACATTTTCAAAAGAAATAAATTATAACCTACACAATCGTCGAAAATCTAGCGTAACACCTAGTAAAGTAGAATCTCGAGCTTGAAACACAGAAAGGATATATAACGGCCGCAGACCTTTGTTTGCAAACCAAGGGAACGCTTACCACATTTCTCGACACCTGGCCTACTCATCCAACAAAAAACGGATGCCCCACGCGGCTGTCCCCGTAAAAACGTTCGGACCAGGCAATGGGTGGTGGGAACAGCTACCATCTGCCCTCCACAGTGCATTCCAAAACGTGGTCCGACCACACCATCAGGTTACTCTCTCTGGTCCCAGCATTGCTTACCAAGAAGTTTGAGCTGACAATAATACATCAAACCACACCAGACTGGCCGGCCGTTGTGGCCGAGAGGTTCTAGGCGCTTCAGCCTGAAACTGCGGAACCGCTACGGTCGCAGGTTCGAATCCTGCCTCGGGAATGGATGTGTGTGATGTCCTTAGGTTACTTAGATTTACGAGTAAGTAGTTCTAAGTTTTAGGGGACTGATGACCTCCGATGTTAAGTCCCATAGTGCTCAGAGTCATTTGAACCATTTTTGAACCACACCAGACTATTAAACTCTCTGACGGTGCTGGAGTGAGTTTCGAGCTGCTCTCTTCTGTTTGTTTTCACATTCATACAGGATAGATGAAAGGAAGTGGGGCTATGGTAGGACAGAACACCAATTAACAAGCAGAGACAAGCGCTCGTTCCTCTTACAGAGGAACATCTTCTGTCGACATGCACGCATCTCAATAAATACACTGAGGTGACACAAGTCAGGGGAGAGCGATATGCTCATAAACAGATGGCACTAGCGTCGCGTACACAACATATAAAAGAGTGGAGCAATGACGGAACTGTCATTTGTAATCAGGTGATTCATATGAAAAAATTTCTGTCGTGATTATGGTCGCATTACGGGAGTTAACATACTTTCAACGCGGATTGATAGTTCGAGCTATACGCATGGGACATTCCATTTCGGAAATCGTTAGGGAATTAAATATTCCGAGATCCACAATGTCAAGAGTGTGCCGAGAATACCAAATTTCAGACATCAGTTCTGACCACGGACAACGCAATGGCCGACGGCCTTCACTCAACGATCGAGAGCAGCGACGTTTGCGTAGAGTTGTCACTGCTGAAAGACAAGCAACTCTGCGTGAAATAAACGCAGAAATCGATGTGGGACGAACGTTGAACGTATGCATTAGGACAGTACGGCGAAATTTAACGTTAATGGGCTATGGCACCAGACGACCGACACGAGTGCCTTTACTAACAGCATGACATCGCCTGCAGTGCTTCTCCCGGGCTCGTGACCATATCGGTTGGACCCTGGATGGCTAGAAAACCGTGGCCTGGTGGGGTGAGTCTCGGTTTTAGATGGTAAGAGCTGATGGTAGGGTTCTAGTATGGTGCAGATCCGACATTAATGGACCCAAGTTGTCAACAAGGCACTGTGCAAGCTAGTGGTGGCTTCTGAGCTGTGTTCACGTGGAATGGACTGGATCCTCTGCTCCAGCTGAACCGACCATTGATTGTAAATGGTTATGTTTGTCTACATGCAGTACATTTGCAGCCACTCATGGACTTCATGCTCCCAAAGATTAATGAAACTTTTATGCATGACAATGAGCAGTGTCACTGGGACACGATTGCTTGCGATTGGTTTGAAGAACATTCGAGCTAATGATTTGGCCACCCAGATAACGAAACATCAGTTCCATCGAACATTTGTGGGACATAACTGAGAGGTCAGGTCATGCACAAAACCCTGGATCGGCAACACTTTCGCACTGCTATAGAAGCAACATGCCTCCAGGGGACTTCCAGCGAGTTGTTGAGCCCATTCCACGTCGAGCTGGCGCACTACGCCGGGCAAGAGGAGGTCTGAAGCGATGTTAAGTCACATCTCATGACTTTTGTCACCTCAGTGTACGGTTGTAATGGCTCTCGTTTGAATGCAGGAATTTTTCTGAGGTGTTTTAAAATACAATATTCACCCAGTTTAAACGAAATTTAATAACACCCTATCTGATGAAAAAGGTGGCATGCCCAGATGTCAGTGTAATTTCGAACACGTACACACCGTCGGCGGTTACGTAAACGATTAGGGTTGCAATTTTCAGTGGCAGGTACAACTGCTACCATACTGCACTAGTGTCGTTTGTGTTTACTGTTCTCACAATGCCTGGCATCTGACCGAGTTTGAAAGGCATCTCATTGTAGATGTCCATTTGGCTGGCTAGCAGACTCGTGCAGTATCCAAACTCGTGGAGCTTCAGATGTGGCAGTGGCCCAACGTTGAACACCCGGGAACGCCAGGGCACGTACACTCGTCTGCAAGGTTCCACTCGACCGCATCTGCCAACCACAAGGAAGGATCGCTGTCTTGTGCACCAGGCACATCATAACTCCTTCATGTCTGCGCCTTCCATCCGAGAGCAAGTAGTGGACTCCCTGCTTCATTCTGTGTCGCCCAGCGCTGCTGGTGGAAGACTTGCACCAGACGGACTCGGGAATTACTCTCCCACGCCTATGCTGCCGTTAACACTACTACACGAACGGCTGCGTTTGGACTGCTGATGAATGGTGTCTCATCGTCTTCGACGTTGAATCGTAGTTCTCCACTACCCTGGATGACTATCGCCAGTGAGTGTGGTGGCTATCTGGGGTGAGGTTCTATTCTTCTAATGTTTTGGAGAGGCACAGCGGTGTTACCCCTGGTGTCGTGCTGTGGGAAGCCATCGGGTATGACTTCAGATCACGGTTGGTAATGACTGACGGATCTCTGACGGCACAATAGTTTTTCACGGGCATCCTGCGTCGTCATATGTTACCTCTCATGTAACGTTATCTAGGTGCCATTTTTCAGCCGGACAATGGTCGTCCAAATGTGGCACTGTGAACTGTCTGCGTTATGTTGAGGTACTCCTGTGACCACCGATATTCCCAACTCTGTCCCCAACAGAAAATGTGAGGGACCGGTTCAGACGACAAAACCGTCCCACTCCCAGTATCCAAGTTATAAAGGACCATTTACATCAATTCTGGGCCAACTCTCTTCAGGGGACAATAAAACTGCTTTTTGACATAGTTCCCAACCCAGTCAACACATTCATCTATGCCAGAGAGGATGCAACGTGATACTGACAAGTGGGATCCTAGGGTCAAGGTCTTTGCAAATCTGACTAGATTTTATTATCACTGAAAAAACGCCACATACCCTCTCAAACCCGTGAACCTTCATTGTGCTTCCTCTTGTGTCCTGAGTGGTTCAGTTTTTTTATGTCAGACAATAATGTTCACAGCAGTTAGTGTTTATCATTTGGTTGGTCATATCTCTACCCAGTTTCATTAACAAGGTGACTCACATCAAACTTCTTGAACGGTTCAAGATTTCAAAATGATAGAATGCAGAAAGGCAAGAGAGTTTGTTCCGAGGGTAATACTCTTAACTGTACATCAAACGAGACGCTGAATCAGACAAGTATAAAATTTTCTCAGCGTTCAGAGGGCGTCAAATCGGAGACACATTTCGAGCCTTCGAAGATTAACACCAGCCACTTCACCAGGAGATGACTGTCTATCCGGAGGAAAATATGCTTTCTTTACAGTAGTGTTCGAGCCTCTCATTGGCCAGCTGACTTCGCTTGGAATTCTGACTTTTGTTGGCGGTGTGACGTCACCTGTAGGGCGAAATTCGCATGTTCAAATGCAGGAAATTTGCAGTGTGGCAATACGCCCTCACCCGCCCGGCCGCAATTGAGGGATGGAAGGGGAACAGAGACAACCGCCAGTATCACGTACCCCCCCCCCCCCCCCGCCCCCCTAAGAATTACGATTTTTGGTTGTGCTTTATGGAAGATGTTCCGTCTCAGGTGCTTGTCTCCGGCACCATTATGTTTATAACCTCCGTCTCTGCCACGCTGCCGTTTGCCTACATTTGGGCATGCGAATCATAATTTCCAGGTGACGCCACGCCGCCAATAGAAGTCACAATTCCAATCAATGTCACCCAAAGAATGACAGACTTGAACGCCACTATAAAGGAAGCAGACCTTGCTCACGACAGACGGTTGTCTCCTGAGAAAGGACACGGTGACAGTCTTAGAAAGCTCGACTCTTAACTTCGGTTTGACGCTGTCTGAACGGCGTGAAGATTTTTACAGAAGGACATCACTTCGATGACATATCTAAATCAAATACGTTTTTAAATGGATCGATATACTTTTTAACGGCATTACAACATTCTTTAAAATATTAGTGCAGCCATATAGCGCTTCTTGGTGATGGCAGGAAAGATGACCCAAAATTCTATAGAGGAAACACTCTGAAGAGCGTTATGTTTAAACCTTGCTCTGGACTCACATTAGGGCGCCTGAACAAAGACTACGTGCTAATATCCCAATGAATCAATACCGTTTCACTCCAGTCAGATCAACGCTGCACGCTGTTCAAGAAGTCATTCAACAATTAGCAACGATTCTAGCGCAATCCACTACCCAAATATATGGGATCTTTACAGACTACTCAGAAGCACTTGACCGTATCAGAAGGAAGATCCTCATCCACAAGCTAGTGAATATAGCAGGTAAATCAAGTGATGAATTAGAAATAATATACCATGGCATAAGGATGCTAAATTACACCAAACTAGAAAGGCCCTACAAGGAGATTCAATGAGCCCAGTACTCTTTAATGTAACGACAGTGGACTTTCAGGCAGACAACAGAGGCAAGAAACTTAAAACTGCTTATGGTTGCAGATGATATGGTCGTACTCTTCACGAGACTATAAGACCTACAAACAACCATGTTGACCACCAGGAGCTAGAGAACTCGATGGAAGTAAACAAAAACGAAAGCAATGAAATTTAGACAAGGAGGAAGAATATCAAAGACAGACGATCTGACGTATGGTGGATCAATATTAAAATTCGTATCCAGCTTTAAATACTTGGGAGTAACGCTCCAGACGACTGGAACCACTATCTCTCTGCGTATACAAGAGCGAGTGGGGGCTATAAAATTTATCCCACTGAGGTAACGCTGTTCAAGCTCAAAGTAGTGCCAGCTGCCATATAAGGGGGGTTGGGTTGAGTTGGGGAGAAGAGACCAAACAGCGAGGGCATCGGTCTCATCGAGTTATGGAAGGATGGAGAAGGAAGTCGGTCGTGCTCTGTCAAGGGAACCATCGCAGCATTTGCCTGAAGCGATTTAGGAAAATCACGGAAAAACCCGAATCAGGATGGCCAGACGCGGGACTGAACTGTCATCCTCCCGAATGGGAGTCCAGTATGCTAACCACTGCGCCGCCTCGCTCGGTGCCATATACAAAATTCAACTAATATGGACCTAACTGACAGCGAAAAACCTCAAGAAACTAGAGATTGTTCAAGCCAGATTCCTAAAAAGAGATTTGGCGATCTCAAAATTCACAGGAAATAGTTTCATCTAAATAATAGCGCAGCAATCTTTCTTCATAGAATATACCGGGTGATCCAAAAGTCAGTATAAACTTGATAACTTAATAAATCACGGAATAATGTAGATAGAGAGGTACAAATTGACACACATGCTTGGAATGACATGGGGTTTTATTACCACCAAAGAAATATAAAAGTTCAAAAAATGTCCGACAGATGGCTCTTCATCTGATCAGAATGGCAATAATTAGCATAACAAAGTAAGACAAAGCAAAGATGGTGTTCTTTACAGGAAATGCTCAATATGTCCACCATCGTTCCTCAACAATAGCTGTAGTCGAGGAATAATGTTGTGAACAGCACTGTAAAGCATGTCCGGAGTTATGGTGAGGCACTGGCGTCGGATGTTGTCTTTGAGCATCCCTAGAGATGTCGGTCGATCACGATACACTTGCGACTTCAGGTAACCGCAAAGCCAATAAGTTTTCAAATTTATACTGACTTTTTGATCACCCGGTACATCTAAGGTTAAAAAAGTCGACGCTCAAGAAGAAATTACCCGAATGGAACGGAAGTTGGTAGATGTACGTGTACCGAGAAACAAATGACTACAGTTTCATAAAAATTGGATTCTTTATGAAAGGAAAAGAGCTTCACAAATTGAGCAAGTCAGTAATGCGTTGGTCCGCCTTTGGCCCTTATGGAAGCAGTTATTCGGCTTGGCATTGATTGACAGAGTTGTTGGATCTCCTAGTGAGGTTTATAGTGCCAATTCCTGTCCAACTCAAGACTTAAATCTTCAAAAGCCTGAGCTGATTGGAGGACCCTGCCCATAATGCTCCAAATGTTCTTAATTGGTGAGAGATCCGGCGACCGTACTGGTCAAGGTGGGGTTCGGCAAGCACCAAGACAAGCAGCAGAAACTCTCGCCGTGTGCGGGCGGGCGTTATCTTCCTGAAACGTAAGCCCACTATTCGTCCCATGAAGAGTAACACGATGGGCCTAGAATATTGTCGACGTACCTCTGTGCTGTAAGAGTGCCGAGTGTTACAACCAAAGTGGTCCTGCTATGAATAGAAATGGCATCCCAGAGCACCACCCCTGGTTTTCAGGCCGTATGGCGAGCGACAGTCTGGCTGGCATCACGGTGCTGTACGGGGCGTCTCTAGACACGTCTTCACTGGTCATCAGGAGTCAGTTCGAAGCGGGACTCATCACTGAAGACAATTCTACTCCAGTGAACGAGATTCCAGGCCGCCTCGTCTCCCCTCAATTGAAAACGTTTGGAGCATTATGGGCAGGGTCCTCCAACTAGTTGGGGCTTTTGACTATCTAACGTGCCTATTGGACAGAATTTGGCACGATATCCCTCAGGATGACATCCAACAACTCTGACAATCAATGCCATGCCGAATAGCTGCTTGGATAAGACCCAGAAGTGGACCAACACATTACTGACCTGCTCAGTCTGTGAACTTCTTTCTCCCGAATAAATTGTCCATTTTTTCTGAAATCAATGCCAAGCAGAATAACTGCTTGGATATGACCTAGAGGTGGACCAACACGTTACTGACCTGCTCAATCTGTGAACTTCTGTCCCCTGAATAAACTGCCCATTTTTTCTGAAATCGTTGTGTTTGTTTGTCCGATTTCGGTCCTATTCGGATTATCTTTCGTGATGCGTCAGTTTTTTTCCTCCCTCTCTCTCTCTCTCTGTCTGTCTCTGTTAGTGTGTATTAGACAATGCTCCAAGCTTCCAGAGACGCAAGCATACAAAACCATCACGAGGAGAGACGAAGAAAACCAAGGAGGTACCGAGGAAAATAATAGAAACAGAAGCGACGGAGTCAGATACCTGGAAAGGACGAAACTTCGCCACCAGTACACGTATTTTACCTACCATCGTTTCCACTGGAAAATCTGCTAGAAGAGATCGTATCACTACCCCAAGGAAGACTGCATCTGTAAACTATGCTACAAGTCATGCCACAATTATCATTTAGTATTGCAACCTCCAAGAACGTTAACAAAAGATTGGTGAAAGTACAGCTCAAACGTAAGTATATCTCCACATTGTGTTTAATAAGGTTATTATAAATGTTGGCTTTGAAACTTTTTACAAAATCGTGTTTCATAATATTATTATTAACGTTGGTGTTGAAAATTATCCAAGAAGCGTCTTATAATTGAAAGGAACGAGGCCGGAATCGGCTGTTATGGTGTAAACCCCACCACTCTCGGAATCTACTAATCAACGCAGAAGGTCGTGGTGAATGTTTCTGCGATGACATGGACGTTATTCTCGTCGAGTTTCGGAAACGCAGTCTTAGCGCAACATCGAACCGAGCATCGAGGTAACGTAAAAGCTCAAAGGTCCCGTTAAGAGGAAGAGGCATAAGAAATTCTGCACATGACCAACATTCGCCTAGACAAAGCGCGGTCGGATGCCTGCTTGACAATGGCACGGGTGACGAGCTGTTTGGTTCAGTCACTCGATCTGCGACAACAACGAGATGAAATCGGCTGCGAAGACGATGCTCTTTTCTTTTTTTTTCCGAAGACAATTAGAGCTGGGCTCAGCGATACAGCAAATGGATCGCTTTTGATGGAGACTGTTCTATGCAGTAGCTTTGTAAACAGGAAACGCCACACCAACAACGCTGCACGTTCAGTTTGTACGATCCGTTTCAGTTAACGAAGACGCTGTGGCCACGTTTGCATTACTTTCGGCATTGGGTAACAGACTTACTCAGACAGTTGCATGGGAACCTACAGTTTAAAGTAGATGCCGAACCACGGTTCAAGTCTGCAAGTTTCACATTAAGAAATCTTGCCAGAGGTGAGAGAAGCGGTAAGTATTAAAAAGAAATGGAACAGACTGAAAATACAACGCTGAACCCTCGTCCTTTTTTTCCCTCGAACCTTTCCACTTGTCACCACCAATCGTCTTTGCCGGCCTGGCTTCTTTGCCATTCCCTTTTTTCTAAAAAAAAAAAAAAAAAAAAAAAGATTCTTTGTTTATGATTTTTCAGGTAACTACAGTACTGTACAGTACAAATAATTATGTCAATGGATTGAGTAACCTCAAGTTATTTTTCTGTTAGTGACTGTATATTGACAAACACGAAGAATTCGTCTGTGAAATAAAATATGAGTCGAAACATCGCTTCTGACTCGGAAAATCAGTTCGTCTTTTCAAGGTAACATCACTGATGGTGTCTTACGATTATTTAGTGGACAGAAATATCACAGACCAAAGGTCACTAACGCCTCTAAACATAAAAACCAGAAAATATCGCTAAATTAAATCTGCACCGCTGATGAACTGGAAGTCGCTTCGGTTCACATATTGTTCAGTCTCAATGAAATGTTTCTGGATCCATTGTTCACATTTTGTGCGTGAAACGAACTTGATGCATTCTGTCTTAGCCGTTTACACAAAATCCAGCCAGGAAACCTCATTATTGTCCATCTAGTGACGTATTTACACTGAGAAAAAAAGTGATGCTTCCACAAAGGGAGAAGGAAACGTTATAAAAGTTAACCGATTTAGGGGAAATGTGATATTATTTCAGTGATTAAAAATTCGAGTCAAATTTACAAAGAACTTGGCAATGTTGTTCCCCTTCTCAGTATGACGCTGTGCGCTTTCTGGCCCAGGTGCATGCAACCTGGAAGAGTGTCATGAAAACTTTGTATTCTCTGCTGAAGTAAGCTGGCCCCAAACTGCTGTATCTGGTCTTCAGTATTATAGATACTGGCACCAGGACGAAGTGCACGTCCCAGCTGATCCCTTGTCCGGTACCGCGCATGGCTGAACTCTCAGGGAAACTAGAACAGTAATCTTTCCCGGGGGAATGCTGCTCTATTGTATGGTTAAACGATGATCCTATTGGGTAAAATATTCCAGAGGTAAAATATCCCCCCGCTCAAATCTCTGGGCGGGGACTACTCAGGAGGATGTCGTCATCAAGGGAAACGAAACTGGCGTTCAAGAGATCAGAGTGTGGTATGCTACATCACTTCATCCTGCAGGTAGGTTATAAATTTGAAAAGGGAAATGGATAGGTTGCAGTTATATATAGGGGAAATCAACTGAAGTTCCTTGACAGGAAGAACGGAACTTCTGTTGAGGTGAATACAGGGTTATAAATACAAAGTCACATAGTGGTAATGCAGTAGCTGGTTGAATAACGAATAAAAAAATACGAATCCGGGTAAGCTACTACGAAAAGCATACTGAACGCATTATTATAGCTATGACACACGACAGCAAATGCCCGCCACAACAGTACAGATTTACACGATAACTAGCTCCGCATACGATGAAGAAATCGAAGAAATGTAGGATGAGATAAAATAAATTATTCAGGCAGTTACGGGAGACGAAAATTTAATTATAATTTGAGACTGAAATCCAATAGCAGGAAAAGGAAGAGAAGGAAAAATAAATACGTACTGGGGGAAGGGAACGAAAGAGGACGCCGCCTGGTAGAATTTTGCACAGATCATAATTAATCATCGCTAACACTTGGTTTAAGAGTCATTAAAAAAGGATGTAGTCGTGGAAGAGACCTGACGAGAGTGTAAGGTTTCAGAATGATTACATAATGGTAAGAAAGAGTTACCGGACCCACTACTGTACGACATTTCCAGGAACAGATGCGGAATCTGACCTAATTTATTGGTTATTAACCGCAGACTAATATTGAAGAAATTGCAAAAAGCTAGCAAAGTATTGACATAGGACCCGGCTATTTCGAAACGATGAGAGGTTGTTAAGAGTTTCAGAGGGAGCATGAAGCAATGATTAACTAGAAAGGGGCGAAAGGATACCGTAGGAGACGAATGGGCAGCTTTAACACATGAAATGGTGAAGGTACCAGAAGACCAAATAGGTAAAAAGACAAGACCTAGTATAAATCCTTGGGTAAGGCAAGATACATCGAATTTAATTGGTTACAGAGGAAAATGGAAAAATGCAGCAAATGAAGCAGGCCAAAGGGAATACAACCCCTAAAAATGAGACAGAGAAAGTGCAAAACGGCTAATCAGGAATGTTTGGAGGAAAAATGTAAGGATTTAGAAGCATATACCACTAGGGAAAGATAGATTCCGCCAACAGGAAAATTAAAGAGACCTTTGGAGCAAAGAGAACCACTTGCATGATACCAACAGCTCAGATGGAAAACTAACCAAAGAAGGAAAAACTGGAAGCTGGAGGGAGTAATGTAGAGGCTCTATACAAGGGAGATGAATTTGGAGGTAATATTACAGAACTGCAAGAAGACGTAAATGAAGATAAGATGGGAGCCATGATACTGCGAGAATAATTTGATAGAGCACTGAAAGACTTTGGCCCTGGGAGTAGACGACATTCTGTCAGAACTACAGATAGCCTTGCGAGAGCCAACCATGACGAAACTCTTCCATTTGGTATGTAAGATATATCGACAGGTGAAATATCCTCAGACTTCAAGAAGAATGTAATAATTCCAATTCAAAAGAAAGCAGCTGCTGGCAGGTGTGAGCATTAATGAACTATTAGTTTAATCAGCCATGGTTGCAAAATACTAACACGAATTTATACAGAAGAATGGTAAAACTGATAGGAGCTGATCCTGGGAAGGTCAGTTTGGATTCCGGAGAGGAGAAGTGCACGAACACGAAAGGCAGTACTGACTCAAAAAAGCAAACCTACGTTCATAGCAAGTGTAGATTTAGAGAAAGCTTCTGACAATGTTGACTGTAAACCTATCTTTGAAATTCTTAAGGTGACAGGCGTAAAATACAGAAAGTGAAAGGCTACTTACATCTTGTACATAAACCAGACGGGAAGCAGTGGTTAAGAAGGGAGTGCGAGAGGGTTGCAGTCTATCGTCGATGTTATTTAATCTGTACATCGAGCAAGCAGTAAAGGAAAGAAAAGAAAACTGTGGAGCAGAAATTAATGTTCAAGGAGATGAAATATAAATTTTGAGGTTTGCCGATGACATTGTAATTTTGTCAGATACAGCAAACGGCATGGAAGAGCAGCTGAACATAATGGGCAGTATGTTGAATGGAGAATATAAGACGCATATCAACGAAATTGAGTGTAGTCAGATTTAATCGGGTGATTCTGAGGGAGTTAGATTAGGAAATGAGACACTTATAGTAGTAGATGAGATTTGCTATTTGGGCAGCAAAATAACTAGTGATGGTCGAAGTAGAGAGGATATAAAATGAAGACTGTCGATGGCAAGGAAAGCGTTTATGAAGAAGAGAAATTTGTTATCATCAGATATAAAGTGCTAGGAAGTCTTTTCTGAAGATATTTGTATTGAGTGTAGCCGTGTACGGAAGTGTAACATGGACGATAAAGAGTTTATATAGGAAGAGAACAAATGCTTTTGAGATGTGGTGCTGCAGAAGAACATTAAAGATGGGATGGGTAGATCACACAACTTATGAGGATGTAAGTTGTCAAATCAGTCTTCGAACTGAAACCTACAACAACAGTCTCTGGAAAACAAGGGAAGAACGGGTCGTCGCCACCATATTGGCTGACGAAGGTCTCCTGGGATAGCGCAGAACTGCGATTGAATGAGTCACCATTCATCAACATTCCATGCTTAGCGATCACGATACCAGGCCAAACGCAGCCGTTTGCTTTGTGCCAGTTACTTGTTTTGGGGTAGCAAGAGATATTGTGAAGGGATTCCTGTACTTCATAGGTAATACAGCGCTCTTGTCTTATGGTGTTTAGACATGGTGGAACTGAATCTTGGCGACCAGTATGCCTACCCTCACGTGCAGTATAACATCGGGCCACTGTTCACTCCCGAATAGGCACAAATGCGGATAGTGCACGATTAGAAAAGGTGGGCAAATGCACACAGACAACGAGGCCACTTTGAAAATCCATCAGACGCTGATAAAGCTGTCTGACATTGGTACACAGTGTCTCCCTGTCCTTGACAATGGTCATCTAACATTTGACCGGTTCACGCTCCTTGTTTACCTTCCCAGAGCTGGTAAGAACACTAAACACGAACAGCAGTGATGCAGTCTGGTGACCGTTCTACCCATCACAGAGAATTTTAACTCTGCATTTACATCCACATCGATACTCCGCAATACACCGTACGGTGGGTGGCGAAGGGTACGTTGTACCACTACTTGTCATTTCGTTTCCTGTTCCACTCGCAAACAGAGCGAAGGAAAAAGACAGCCTATGTGCCTCCGTATGAGCGCTAATTTCTCCTATCTTATCTTGGTGGTCGTTACGCGCAGTGTATGTTCGCGGCAGCATAATTGTTCTGTAGTCAGCTTCAAATGCCGGTTCTCTAAATTTTCTCAGTAGTGTTTCTCGGAAAGAACATCGCCTTCTCTCCGGGATTCCCATTTGAGTTCCCGAGGCATCGCCGTAACACGTGTTGTTCAAACCTACGGGTAGCAAATCATGCACCCCGCCACTGAATTGCTTCGACGTCTTCTTTCATTCCGACCTGGTGCCGATCCCAAACATTCGAGCAGTACTCAAGAACAGGTCGCACCAGCGTCCTATATGGGGTCTCCTTTACAGGCGAACCACTCTTTCCTCAAATTCTCCCAATAAACCGGGCCATTCGCTTTCGTAACACAGTTCTCACGTGTTCGTTCCACTTATATCGCATTGCAACGTTGCGCCCAGATATTTAAACGACTTGACTGTGTCAAGAAAGACACTTATAATACTGTGTCTGAACAGACCCGGTTTGATCAGCCTACTCTTCCGCATTAACTTACATTTTACCACATTTAGGGCTAGCTGCCAGTCAGCTTATATTCTGCTTGTCGAAGTCAGCTTATATTCTGCCACAGTCACACTACTTCGACACCATACCGTACACCAGGGCATCATCAGGAAACAACGGCAGATTGATGCCAACCCTGTCCGGCAAATCATTTACGTATACAGAGGGCACTCCTGACGATACCCTTGTCTCTAATGAACACTCACCGTCGAAAAAATGGTTCTAATGGCTCTAAGCACTATGGGACTTAACATCTGAGGTCATCAGTCCCCTAGACTTAGAACTACTTAAAGCTAACTAGCCTAAGGACATCGCACACCTCCATGCCCGAGGCAGGATTCGAACCTGCGACCGTAGCAGCCGCGTGGTTCCGGACTGAAGCGCCTAGAACTGCTCGGCCACCGCGGCCGGCCACTCACCATCGAGGACAACATACTGGGTCCTATTATGCAAGAAGTCTTCGAGCCGCTAACATACCTGTGTACTTATGCCATATGCTCGTTCCTTCGTTAACAGTCTGCATTGGGGCACCGTGTCAAATGCTTGCCGGAAATTTAGAAATATGTCCATCACTTACATACCCACCTAAGGCGTGTAAGTGCACAAATTTACATTGGAGTCTTCTGGGTGCTTCACTTTTGTTCTAAGGCATGTTATTATCGTTAAGAGTAAAACGGAACTAATGGTTTTCGCAGCAGGGTTATTTACAAGGGAACCTCCCCATCGCACCCCCATCAGATTTAGTTATAAGTTGGCACAGTGGATAGGCCTTGAAAAGCTGTACACAGATCAATCGAGAAAACAAGAAGAAGTTGTGTGGAACTATGAAAAAAATAAGCAAAATATACAAACTGAGTAGTCCATGCGCAACATAGGTCACATCAGGGAGAGTACGAGCTCAGGGGTGCAGTGGTCCCGTGGTTAGCGTGAGCAGCTGCGGAAAGAGAGATCCTTGGTTCAAGTCTTCCCTCGAGTGAAAAGTTTAATTTTTATTTTCAGACAATAATCAAAGATCAGGCACTCAGACGTAATCAACTTGGCTGTCCAAAATTCCAGGACATGTTCAGATTTGCTTGGACATATACATGATTTGACGGTCTACACACGGAAAAATTTGAAAACGTTCAAAACATATGTTTCGACAGAGCACAGGGAAAGCTGTGCGACTGTGAAACTGTTGCATTCGTTTGTTGCAGTTTATGTGACAAACTCTTATGTTTTCATCACTTTTTTGGGAGTGATTATCACATCCACAAGCAAACCTAAATCGGGCGAGGTAGAAGAATCTTTTTACCCATTCGCCAAGTGTACAAGTTAGGTGGGTCGACAACATATTCCTGTCATGTGACGCACATGCCGTCACCAGTGTCGTATAGAATATATCAGACGTGTTTTCCTGTGGAGGAATCGGTTGACCTATGACCTTGCGATCAAATGTTTTCGGTTCCCATTGGAGAGGCACGTCCTTTCGTCTACTAATCGCACGGTTTTGCGGTGCAGTCGCAAAACACAGTCATTAAACTTATTACAGTGAACAGAGACGACAAAGAACGGACAGATCATAACTTTGCGAAAATAAACTTCTCACTCGAGGGAAGACTTGAACCAAGGACCTCTCGTTCCGCAGCTGCTCACGCTAACCACGGGACCACGGCGCCCCTGAGCTCATACTGTCCCTGATGTCGCGTATCTTCCGCACAGACTACTCAGTTTGTATATTTTGTTTATTTTTTTCATAGTTCCATACAACTTCTTCCTGTTTTCTCGATTGATCTGTGTTCAGTTTCTCAAGGCCTATCCACTGTGCCAACTTATAACTAAATCTGAGAGGGGTGCGATGGGGAGGTTTCCTTGTTAGCCACTGATACCGGATACGTTGCGTGGCAGCTAATACAGTCACTGTTAATAACGACCTTCAGTTAGCACCGCACGTGTACTCTCACGCGGGATCTATTATATAGACACGGGCAAAGACTGCGCCTTCCTGTGGAAAAGTCGTGTTCACATCTTGTGCACGGAAAAAAAACAACGTGGAAGATAATTAAATGAAGTAGCAGCAACATTCATTGTTTCCAGAAGACATCAGAACGAAACTGCGGAGGCCGTATTAATTATCTCCGCCTATAGTGGAAGTAATTAATGTCGGGCTTTCTAAGCGGCCGCGGGGTCGTGAAACCCATTTCACACACGTATCTCGACGCAGCGCGGAGCCACAAAAGGAAGACTGGCGGCGGACGACATTCCTCGCAGGCCAGGGCGCAGTCCGTGCCAATCACGGCGCGCGGCGCGGGCGCGGGCGCAGGTGATTCCCGCCGGCCGCTCTCGTTACGGCAGACGTGCGGACTCCCGGTAGCCGCCGCGTCCGTCCCCGGGGGAACCGGCCGCACACGTGTAACGACCCGACGCGCCGCGCCGGCCGGCAATCTTTTAATTGTATCAGCGGCGGAACTGGGCCGCGCCGCCGATGGCGGCCGCGGAGGTGTGAAATGCCTGTCCGGCCGCATTGTCCGCAGGTGCGGCAGCAGCCAGCACCGACGGTGTCCGCTCTCGCTGCGGCGGCAGAGGTGCCTCGCCAGCGCCCAGCCTGCCGCGCTCCCACGCCTCGAAGCACCGCGCAGACACGTACCCGTGTCAGATACGTGGCGGCTGTGTCCTACAGGGGACAATCGCACTCCATAAGACAAGCGGTCGCGACTAACGAGGTGAACACGACAAGTGCCATAACCCGATTTTCTCAGGAACGTCCCTGAGCGGAAGACTAGTCAGAATACCTGGACACGTGAAACTTCCTGGCAGATTAAAACTGTGTGCTGGACCGAGACTCCAACTTGGGACCTTTGTCATTCGCGGGCAACTGCTCTACCAACTGAGCTACACCAGCACGACTCACGCCCCGTCATCACACCTTTACTTCTACCAGTATCTCGTCTCCTACCTTCCAAACATTACAGAAGCTCTCCTGCGAACCCTGCAGAACTAGTTTCGAAGGTAGGAGATGAGATACTGTCAGAAGTAAAGCTGTGAGGACGGGGCGTGAGTCGTGCTTGGGGAGCTCAGTTGGTAGAGCACTTGCCCGCGAAAGGCAAAGGTCAAGAGTTCGAGTATCGGTCCGGCACACAGTTTTAATCTGCCAGGAAGTTTCATTTCAGCGCACACTCCGCTGCAGAGTGAAAATCTCAACCGGACACATGTCTCGGCTTATCCTTACATACTCGACTGTTTCTGGCAAAACGACGGTCAAAGCTCTCGACGTACTTCCCGTGTTTTTAGTGCGTTAAGTACACTACTGGCCATTAAAATTGCTACACCACGAAGATGACGTCCTACAGACGCGAAATTTAACCGACAGGAAGAAGATGCTGTGATATGCAAATGATTAGCTTTTCAGAGCATTCACACAAGGTTGGAGCCGGTGGCGACACCTACAACGTGCTGATATGAGGAAACTTGCCAATCGATTTCTCATACACAAACAGCAGTTGAACGTTTCCGACTTTGATTAAGGTCGGATGGTAGCCTATCGCCATTGCGGTTTATCGTATCGCGATATTTCTGCTCGCGTTGGTCGAGATCCAATGACTGTTTGCAGAATATGGAATCGGTGGGTTCAGGAGGATAATACGGAACGCCGTACTGGATCCCAACTGCCTCGTATTATTAGCAGTCGAGTTGACAGGTATCTTATCCGCATGGCTGTAACGGATCGTGCAGCCACGTCTCGATCCCTGAGTCAACAGATGGCGACGTTTGCAAGACAACAACCATGCGCACGAACAGTTCGACGACGTTTGCAGCAGCATGGACTATCAGCTAGGAGACCGTGGCTGCGGTTACCCTTGACGCTCCATCACAGACAGGAGCGCCTGCTATGGTGTACTCAACGACGAGCCTGGGTGCACGAATGGGAAAACGTAATTTTTTCGGATGAATCCAGGTTCTGTTTACAGCATCGTGATGATCGCATCTGTGTTTGGCGACATCGCGTTGAACGCACATTGGAAGCGTGTATTCGTCATCGCCATACTGGCGTGTCACCCGGCATGATAGTATGGGGTGCCATTGGTTACACGTCTCGGTCACCTCTTGTTCGCATTGACGGCACTTTGAACAGTGGACGTTACATTTCAGATGTGTTACGACCCGTGGCTCTACCCTTCATACGATACCTGCGAAACCCTACATTTCAGCAGGATAATGCACTACCGCATGTTGCAGGTCCTGTACGGGCCTTTCTGGATACAGAAATTGTTCGACTGCTGCCCTGGCCAGCACATTCTCCAGATCTCTCACCAATTGAAAACGTCCAGTCAATGGTGGTCGAGCAACTGGCTCGTCACAATACGCCAGTCAGTATTCTTGATGAACTGTGGTATCGTGTTGAAGCTGCATGCCCAGCTGTACCTGTACACGTCGTCCAAGCTCTGTTTGACTCAATGCCCAGGCGTATCAAGGCCGTTATTAGCGGCAGAGGTGGTTGTTCTGGGTACTGATTTCTCAGGATGTATGCACCCAAACTGCGTGAAAATGTAATCACATGTCAGTTCTAGTATAATATATTTGTCCAATGTATACCCGTATATCATTTATTCTTGGTGTAGCAATTTTAATGGCCAGTAGTGTAGTTCAGCCGGATCGATTTGTTTTGGTTGTTTGTTTTGTTTTAGGGCGCAAAAACAAGTTGGGTCCTAGCGCCGAAGTCACAACTAGAACAAGTAGAGAGAGAGAGGAGTTAAAAAACGACTATACGTCAGTCCCAATTGAGGTAAGAGAAGACAGCTAAAAACAGGTACGTGGAGAAAGGGCTACAATGGACACCGTACAGAAACGGAGGTCAAAAAGTAAAAATTAAATGGCGTTCCCCAAATTGCTTTGACGGATAAAAAGTAAAACGCGGTCGACAGCCCGCGTGTCATTTGCTAAAATGGCCGAAAACACAGACGGTAAACCCAAATGGGAACGTAAACGGTTAAAAAATGAGCATTCCGTCAGGAAGTGGCGGACAGTTAAAATCTGGGCGCAATTTGCACAAAGTGGTGGGGAAGCGCCACCTACCAAATGACGATTATTAAAAAGGCTGTGCCCAATACGTGACTTGCGAGTAGTTAAAATGAACTCCTCACGGCGGGAGAGGCTTAATAACCCAGAGCTTGTTCCTCTGGCGCTACAGTCTGGAACCGCGCGACCGCTACGGTCGCAGGTTCGAATCCTGCCTCGGGCATGGATGTGTGTGTTGTCTTTAGCTTAGGTTTAAGTAGTTCTAAGTTCTAGGGGACTTATGACCTCAGCAGTTGAGTCCCATAGTGCTCAGAGCCATTTGAACCATTTTTTGCTTGTTCATCTGAAGTGAGGACCAGACGACAACACAGAGATCATCGGGGGTAATATGGAAACTAATGGGCTGAGGTACGAGGACTGCAGCCTTGGCAGCAGCCTCAGCAGCCTCGTTTCCTGGCGGACCGACATAAACACGAACCCACATAAACATCACAGTACAGACCATAGAGGGTTTAAAGGGTGCTGAGAGAGTCTGAGCAGTTCAAATGGCTCTCAGCACTATGGGACTTAACATCTGAGGTCATCAGTTCCCTATACTTAGAACTATTTCAACCTAACTACTAACCTAAGGACATCACACACATCCATGCCCGAGGCAGGATTCGAACCTGCGACCGTAGCCACAGCTCGGTTTCTGGACTGAAGCGCCTAGAACCGCTTGGTCACAGCGGCCGGCAGTCGGAGCAGTACCGAAGCGGTAGCACAGTGGCCAGTGTCGGTCGCTGTTTCACAGTTTTGTGCTCTGTTTTCGAAACCCGATTATTCTTGTTTTTAACTTTTCTTTTTCATTGAATTTCCTCATTTTGAGAGTATTGAAGGAGGATCTGTTTTAATTGTTAAAAACCATTCAAATGCCAAGATCGCATTTATTTATTTATTTATTTTTTTATTCGAGACAACCGGTTTCAACAGTCTTAGCCGTCATCTTCATCCCTTAAACTTTTATTTTGTGTTGTAAAACATCTCTATTTTACGCTGACATCATGCACAAGATGTTAAGTGGATAAAGCTTAGCACATTATAAACATTTATCATCGCTAAAATATTTAAAAACAGACGGCATCATATCCAAAAAGCCATGTCCATATACTTATTGCTCACACATTGTCAGCGTAAAATGAACATGTTCTAAAAAAAAAAAACTTTAAGACATGAAGATTACAGCTAAGACTGTTAAAACCGGCTGTCTTGAATAAAAAATGTTTTGTGTGATCTTAGCTTTTGAATGGTTTTTAACAATTTTCTTTTTAATTTATCTACCCAAGTCCACAGAAAATTACTACACAAATTTTCTCCAATGTACTCTAAAATAACATTGTCATTCGTCTACTAATTGTATAGTTAATGAATTAAAAAGAGGAAAGGCAATGAACGAATGGAAACATTATTTGAAATTGTTTTCGGTGGAATTCTTTCGCCGTACCTTGATTCGTAATAAACTGCAAGCGCCAGTTTTCAGAAAAGTGAGCCGTTATACACGATTTGCCACGAAGTTATTGCCAGCGTGTGAAATCTTCAGCTATGTTAACGACACTCCTTTGCCGAGTGAGTTTCATACGTAGAATTATCGCTCTGACAAACATGCCTTCGCGCGATGCTCGTATTCTTCGGAATTTCTTTGTTTCGAACGTTCCACGAGCGGTGTCATCCAGGCGCATGCACCAAATCTTCCTGCAGAATTAACTTAAAAATAAAATATAAGATTTGAGAACTGATATAAGAATGAAATACAAGAATATGAGAATTCAAATAGATCGTAATCCCTGAAATACCATAACACATATAAAGTATTTTGTGATAAATGTAAGACACTTATTGTGAAACAGAGTCGCAATTTTGAAATTAATATAACGATCTGGTATCCCCTAACTTGATAAGAAACATACTTGTAGTAACCTTCTACGGACATGGGTTGACAAATGAAAAGATTATACATATGAAAGCAATAATCAGGTTTCGAATAATGGGCGCAGAAGTCACAGGCTGCGACGCTAGCCACTGTGCCATCAGCTGATCTGAAGCTATTGCCCGGTGAAACACAGCTCAGTTACGTCGAATACTTTGACGGTCGTTCTCTCAGATACGTTCGAATATCTGCAGATAAGCCGAGACACGTGTGCACTTGTTTTTGCTCCTCTACCACTGACCGAAGTTTGTGGGACGATAGGGACCGATGACCTCAGCAGTTTGGTCCCTTAGGAATTCATACACATTTGAATATTTTGTGGGAAGTCGGGTTGTGGCACTTGCCGTATTCACCTCGTAAGTCCACCACTCCACGCTGAGCACGGTGTGGCATCAGAAGAAAGTATCTTGCTGGTCCAGAACAACATTTCCAGGCTCTGTAAACGTCATGCAACCTATCCGTTTAGTATTACAAATACGGCTTGCAATCTCCCCTATCATATTTACTGCAAAGTCTCTATATTCTGGTTAAAGAGATGATGCTATTTCTAAGGAATGTACTATCTGATTTGGCACGTATGGCTCGTTATCATATCGTTCCCTTCATAGTCTTACATACAGGGATTATTCATCTGGCAGCTCGGTCTTCACAAAGCTCGTGTCTACCATTTCCTTCTCCTGCCTACACTATCTGGCCAAAAATATACGGACATTAATTACAGCACAATACAGCTTGAAGTCTGCTGTGGACACTTTAAGTGTGGTGTCTGAATGTCTCTGGAGGAATGCCTGTCCATTGTTCCTCAACAGCTGAGACCAGAGAAGGTAGTGATGTTAAACGCTTTAATCGCTGGAGTCTGGAGCTAAATCGACGTTCTAAGTCATCCAAGAGGTGTTCCATTGGGTTAAGGTTGAGATCATGGGCATGCCAGTCCGTTTCAGAAATATTGTTGTCCACAAATCATTGCCTCACAGATGCTGCTTTGTAACAGGATGCTTTGTCATGCTGATAAAATAGTCATCGACTCCGAACTGTTCCTATAGTGTATAGCGTGACTGATAACTCGAAATCACAATGCTGGAGAAGCGTTCACATCCTCCCGTATTTAGCATTTTCTGAAGTATAGTAAGCGGACCACAGCCTAACTACAATAAAACCCTATACACGTAAATACGTGCTCCGTACTTCGCTGTTGACACGGCACACGTTGGCATCTAACGATCTTGATGTATTTGTCAAGCCCCTACCCTCCCATCGGACTTCCACAGCGTATAGTGTGACTGGTAACTCGAAATCATTTGTCTCCACTCATCCACTGTCCAGTGGCGTCGGTGTTTACACCTCGTCAATCGTCGCTCATTCATAGCAGGAATGTTCGCCTTACAAGGTGTTGCTCGATCACTGTACTCCATTCTTTTTAACCCCCTACGTGAAGTTATTGTACTAGCTGGGGATGTTGGTAGCACTTCCCAACACACGAGATATTCTATCCGCTTGACGGCTCCCGATGTTTACAATGACCCTCCGCAGGGCTCGACGGTCACTGTTCGGCATTACATTATGTTTACCTGGTCTTACCGCAGCTGTGGGTGTGTCTTCACGTTGCACGCGTCTCCGAGGGAACATTGCATCGTTCTTATTAACAACGCAGGCAGTACAACATCGTATTTATCCGCCGGCACCTGGCAGCGACTTTCAATTAAAATGCTCCCCCCTGTACGGGAATTACATAATGAGTAAAGGTTGTGACGCAGGAGCGATGACATATGGTATTTTGTGTCTGTCTTTGAGTTGTTCACGGATTTTCAGAGTGGTTAAGCCGACCGCTCGCATAAAGTGGGAAAACCGCGCTCGACATCCGGTCCGGCAAGGATTTTCATTGTCATCATTACGTTATGCAACTGATGGTTATTCGTCTCCGCAACTGCGAATACATTTTGCAAGGAATTTTATAGGGATTTTTTTATACATAAAATTGTAATCTTGGTAATATTTTGGATGCCACGCGAAAAAGTTAAGCTTAAAAAGCATCTGACAGCGGGCAACATCTCTGCCAAAGAGGTCGCGCAGCGAGAGACTGTTAGTAGGACCTATGCTTGTGACTGGAATACAGTCGTGGGGTGAGAAAGGAGGAGTTATATCTTGTGATGGACTAAGATGTGTTTAGGCCATGCTGATATAATGAATTCTCTACTGTGAATGATGAAAGTATGTGAATGCAGCTTGCCGCTAACTTGGTGTAATGTTTTGTCTGTACAGAGGTGTATCTGTCGCCTTTATTACTCCTTCACTCTCACACATAAATCGGTACAATAAAGTTAGGGCCTCCTGGTTTATGTTTAGGCTAATCCGTGATAAGACAGACAAACAATTATGCTAATGGAGGATTCTGAGTATTTTCTCGAATTTCATTCGCTCTCTCTCTCTCTCTCTCTCTCTCTCTCTCTCTCTCCTTTATCTGTGTACAGTTTAAATATATTATTTACGTGAAATCAGCCTAGTAGAATCTCTGGTGGAGCCCTTCGTCTAAATATTCAGCGGCTGGCTTGCTGGAAAAGATCTTTACATTTGTTATTATTATTAAGCGCTGCATTCAGTTGGGAAAATCGATCGTTTGAACAATTCGTTCAGTTTACGACAGATTTAGAATTTCAGATGTGGACGAAGCCTTTTTGGACGATTTATAAAAACTCTCGGAGATTACAGGCTCTCTTCGTCACAGCTGAAACTTCCCCACTAATTACAGGGCCAAGACAATCATCAATGGTTCAGACAGAGAACTCATTCGTCATTCACTCTAGAATAAAATGGTCACAAACCTTATTTCTGAGGAAAATTGTATATTCAATCCATCTCCATTACATGTTTCGTTTTCTGTTGATTCCAAGTCTCATGAAATTTGCTTTTACAGTTTTTTTTTCTTTCTCTTTACCTATCACGCTAGTGGCACAAACGTTAATAGCTCGCTTTAGCGAGAAGAATAAATATGTCGCTTTTAGCAACCCGACAATCTTCCAACCGATACTTCCGAAGCTGTTCCCTTATCCCTCTATAATAACCATGGAGCATACATATCTGTATCTCTGTTATTCCAAAGAATAACCGTACTAGAAAAATACCTTGGCGTCGACGAGCTGTCGGCGCATATATTACTAGAAAATCCGATCAGATACTTTTCAAAAGTGAATAATTGTGGATGATTTGATTGACCATTATTAATCATTGCGTGGTAGAGGGTAATTTTCCGTGGGGAGATTACACTGAGTGCCGGCAATAATTTTTTTATATTATTTTCCATTTATGGAAAGAGATTTTGTAAATGCATTTAGAAGATTTCAAAAGGTACTTAAACAGCGCATTTGCCGAGGTATTCAAGGATAGTAATTAATTTGGAACAGAGATTTCGAATTGGAGATTTTTATGATAATATAACACTGGGTGATTTACTGATTATTCTTCAAAAATGGATAGCCTACGTGTTTGTAAGAAAGTAAAAAGAATCTGTTGAGAGTTTTCCCCTATTAATGTGAAGTGAATTTTTAAAATTTCAAGTGTTAAAATATTTTGTCTTAGTGATGTAAAGTTTCGTTAGTGTTGTTACTTTATTGTTTTTCCATCAATCAGCATTTGTCTCTTTGTTTCAAGTTTCAGATGTACAATTTTGGTTTCTCAAGTTTCTCAGTACCAGAACTTTAGCTCAGAATGATCACTGCAATAATGAGATTTCTTAGCACAGAAGGCTTGTGGATGTCTCTGTAGTTTAAAGCATGCATTTCACATCGCATTGCTAGTAGCTCGAATTGTTGTTTAACCAGCGAAGCAGGAGCAGCCACAGTAGTTTGGAGATAGTAGCAGCACAGCAATCAGGTAGGCTGTTTATAATTTACGTGCGATACAATTTACATTTCATTAGTGACACTTTTCAGACAGGACATTTTCTGTGGTTAATTATATTTCATACTTTTCTTGCAATCAGATTGCTTGTATTACTGCAAACAGAACGGTTTTCTTAATTTTAACACAACAGACCGGACTCTCGAGAAGACCGTTGAAGTACTTCAATATACTTTAATTTATTTATTTAAGAAATTTGTTTAAGAAAATTCTCTGCTTCTTATTTATTTTTGGTAGTTTTAGTTATGATTTCCAGTTGTTTTATTTAGGATTTAGCTTCAGTCTTCTTGTCTTTGGTTTTAAATACCACAGGAGAGCTACTTTTATGTCCCGCAGCGTCGATCTCGCTGATACTCCTCGTCGGAACTACTCCACCTGAAATCTCTAAAATGTTTATTTCGCTACGAAGATCGTTCGGCACAACTAGATGCTATGTTGTATGATGCTTATGGATTGATGTGTCCTACTTTTTTATCAACGAAAAGTTTGTTGCTTCTGAGATATTCTCTCGAAGAATATTGGCCGTGAAAAGATGGAGGTTCACACTTATGTTCCCACACTGCACCTCCGATTGATCTACGTCATGTGATATCTGAAGAATATTTGTCAAATCTTTTATAAATTGATAAATACACACCTTGAATGCTTATTATTTTCTTGAATTTGTTTATTGTGTCATCGACTAACTAAACATTCACAATGGATCTTAATAGCGTCGCACAACAACAGCAAAATCTCTCCAACATAAAACACGTCCGATCTCTGTAATCGTTTCACACAGTCCCCAAATATACGTCTTTGGTTACTTATTCCAGATAAATGTGTCCGTAGCACGGAACGTCCAATTCTCGCAGGCAGTTTAACTACTCTTGGGATTAATAATTGAAATACGTAGCTGTTTCGAAACAAATGAAACAGTTTGTGCTTTGTAATCTAATATCCCTACACGTTTTATCATCTTGAACGTCCACTGTATAAGTATGTCCATATAAACACAAATGAGGTGCGAGAGCGCTAATCATATCGCAGAAAGTATGAAACTATCACTTAGGTGTCTTGGCAGTTTTGTATTTCCTGCAGGAAATGCGCTGCTTCCGTGTCGTGTGACTTTCATACTTTTCAATTGGTTGAGGACAGCCATAGCTGAAGACAGAAGAACCACCACGAACGGAACTGGAGGTGGGAGCAAGCTGCAGAAATAACGGAAACTGGGATTCCCACATTCCGTTAGTATGGGTAATACACCCATCCTGCTAATTTCCATGCACACAAAGGGAATCATTGTGGATAATAGGCACAGTGACTATAGACTCACAAATAACGCCAAATAATTCGAATAAATAACAAAATATAACAGAAAAAAATTTTGTGTTTCAAGGCGTTTCGAACCGTTACTATAAATAAATTCACCATGCTTCCCAGCCCTTCCCGTTCACCATTACACTATCAGTGATATGTCAAACAGATTGCTTGCAATTATACCTACATCAACTTTATGTATATGTCTAATAACCGTCACTCTACGCCTTTTTTTATTCAAAATGTTATAGGCTTACCTGCGTTTCTTAATATGATTACTGCACATGAACAGAGAAGCGTATGTTATTAAAAAAGTTTAATTTAACTAAATGATTTTCACATATTTATTATTTTGAATGTGAATAGTATGCGTTGTTTTATTGTTTGGTTAGTGTTTACTAAGCAGATGTTATGCCATTTCGGAATAGGACAGTCAGCTAGAAACGAAGCTTTACTTTCGGATATCTTAAGCTTCACGCTATTGCTTGTCAAAAGATTTCGACACTTGAAAGTGTTTCATAAAGTGGTATGTTGTGTTTCAGTACCCGTGCCGAGCCCGAACCTCGTCCGACACAGAGCGGAATGAAACATCGCTGTTTCGATACAATTAGTCCGTTCCAAGCACAGGTGGACTGAAACAGCTTTATTTTGAAACAACGATACAGTTTCTGTGTCTGGCTCGAGATCGAATCTGGTCCGGTTATCCGAGACAGGGGCGGAATGAAACACCACTGTTTCGAAACATTGAACCACAGCCGTTCCGAAACACTGAAACAGTTCCACGTATCGATACACTGTATCGAAACATAGAAACAGTGGCCAAGTCTACTTTGTACTGACAGGTCCACTTCTCACGAGGTCTAGTGGTCAATCCTGCATTAAACATGGGTGTTCGGATTCTTTTGATCAGGTAGTTTAAACGGGATTAGTAATCTGACTGTTCCGGTTTTACGAAATTCATGTTCACGGGCTCCTTGGTCGGTGCCTACTGACGAGCAAAAACACTATGACCACCTGCTGTACAGCGTTTGGATCCACCTTCGGTAAACAGTACAGCGTTAAATCTGCATGCAGTGGATCTGTTAAGTGCTTGGAATGTTTGTGGAGCTGTGTGGCTCCAGGTGCCTGCACACAGCTGACGAATTCCCGCAAATTACGGACCGGTCGTTAGCGGACGTGAAGCTCCCGCCTGATAACATCCCAATAGTGTTCTATCGTGCTCAAATCGGACAAATTATTTGGCCATTACATGAACGGAAGTTCACTATCATGCTCCTCAAACCCATTGTAGACTGGTTCCGGCTCAGTAATGGTATCTTCGATTACTACCACAAGTCACATGGATGCTCAGATGAATGCTCCCCCTCCCGTGATTCAACCGACAAGTCGACACATTTCCCTTGGTCGAGGTCCCAATCTCAATTAGAGGTGTTGTTGAGTGAATTTCGGGACACAGTGGGGTTGTCTGTTGCAGAGTACCATGCTCAGCCTGCACCGACACTGTACACTGTCTTCATATGTGCCGCATATCGGCGCCTATCTTGCCTTACAGTGCAGGCAAGCCAATGACTTTCACGTTCTGAGATGTGCCGTGGATTTCCAACAGCTTGTCGCCTGTTCGGTGGTTTCCACGTCCTTCAAGCACAGTCCATAAATGCTGACGACAACGGGAAGGGAACCGCAGACAAGGTTTGCCATTTCTGAAATATTCGTTCCCAGGCTACGGCCTTCGTCAAAGTGGCTTATGTCAATGGATTTTCCCATTTCAGGACCCTACCATCGTAAGAATGAGTAACATTTGTCTCGGCTCGGCGTATATACTTTTCTTACCACGTCGTGTACCCGCAACGTCGTCAAGCGGTAATAAACCCCGATGCGGGTACTAATTACACTGTTTTCGTTCATTAGTGAACGAACGCCTCTCCTTCCTTCCGGGTTGTAAATCAGCACTTTCTTGGGTAGTCTTTCGTGTGCCATTCAATTGACATGCTGTTTCCACCTATATGTGTGTCCAGCTACTCCCACTCTGACGCCATGTACATTCAGCTCATTTCAAATGTTTCGTATTTTTTTACTAAATCTCTTCTTGCTTAGCTCTTTCCTCTCCTCAAGAATCCCATCTCCGCTGCTTCTATTTTGCAGTCGTCTTTCCTTTTATTTATCCAACTTTAGCTACCACAGTTTTATAAAATTTAATATCGTACTTTTTCAGCTAAGAGACTTCCACACGGCCACTGGACAACATGAAAATATCAGCGGCGTTCAATAAGAAATGTAACACTTTTTCTGAATGCAGGTTGGTTTTATTCCGGATGCCAATACATCACATTATTTCCTACTCTTTTGACTATAAAACCCTAGTTTTTAACATAATCTCCGTTCAGTGGGATAGCAATACGGCAGCTTATTGGGAGAGTCTGTGTGGCAACATGGTTCCACTCTACTCGTCGACGTCGGAGCCAACGTCTTGCTGCATCAGTGACCTCCGCATCATCTAAACACTGCTTCTCATGGGGTGCATTGTTCACTGGGCCAAACAGATGATACTCCGTTGCTCTTTATGGTCTTACACTATGTGTCGATGGATCCATCGGGCACACGCCTTTGAGTACCACAACTGGTGGACAAGTGTGAGAGCACTATCAAGAGAGACGTCCTGTTGCCCAGCAGATGTTTGATTGTGATCCGTCAGTCACTTGGAATGAGAGTGTCCGCACGTTCCAACATTGGAAATGTGTCCCAGTGGTGAGCGGCCACCACCAGGCAGGGGATCGAACAGATTTGGACTTACTTGCAATGAGACAGACGCTTCGTCCAACGACTCACCGCGTTTTTGTTCACTGCCAGGTCTCAGTATACATTCTGCATGCGCATATAAACATCTGCGATCCTCTGGTTTTCCGCCAAAAGGAAAGCATGTGACAGCTCTCTGCTTAGAACGGACCTCAGTTAGAGACGCCGTTTTGAAGGGTAGATACAGCGCTGTCACCTATCGGAAGTTCATGAAACTAAAGGGGCTGAAGGCAAAATATTCCACCCTGTCCGAAAAGAAATTCAGCATTTCTTTCAACCGAAACTGGCCGAGAAAAAAATGTGTTGCATTACTTACCGAACGCTGCTCGTATTTTTGTGTGATTACTGACCACTGTATGATACGAAGGGAATCCGTCCACGAAGTTAAATAAAATAAATTTTCCAAATCTTAAAAACAGCAGGCCGGCCGCGGTGGTCTAGCGGTTCTAGGCGCTCAGTCCGGAACCGTGCGACTGCTACGGTCGCAGGTTCGAATCCTGCCTCGGGCATGGATGTGTGTGATGTCCTTAGGTTAGTTAGGTTTAAGTGGTTCTAAGTTCTAGGGGACTGATGACCACAGATGTTAAGTCCCATAGTGCTCAGAGCCATTTTTTGAAAACAGCAGACCCGATACTACGACAGGTAAACATTTGGAAATAACGAGGGAAAAAAAGTTTTGCAGCACCCTACCTCTCCTCTCTTTCCTCTCTCTCTCTCTCTCTCTCTCTCTCTTTAATTTGAATCCTCTTTCTCATAACTCTTATTATCACAGGATATCACTATACACAGCAACCCGTCTAATGGTGATCAAATTAAGGCTTCATTCTCAGTGCAAGTCCATAGGGCACGCTTTGTTTCCAATCGGGAACTGGACAGCACGTTGTGCAACGTGTTAAGTCTGTGAACGAAGGGCCATTTCAAGCTTACCGTGCTTGCTTTGTCACTTTACAAGAAGAAACGTTTTCAACATGGGATGGTGCCAGTTGAATAGGTGTACAGCACAGTGACTTATTTATCTTTGACCACTATCATGTCACACATAACACTGAAGATCTGACTGTTAGTCGTAGAACGCGATCAACAACGCCAGCCGGTGATCGCTAACCCGTAGGTAGCTCGGATGCTCACAGCAGAAGCCTGCAAATAACAAGCGTATAGGTACGGACCCGCAAAGTTACAGACCAGTTTCTTTAACAACAGTTTGTTACAGAGTTCTTGAATATATGTTCTCGGTTCAAATATAATGAATTTCCTTGAGACGGGAAAGCTTCTGTCCACGAACCGGCATAGCTTCGCAAAGCATTGTCCGTGCGAAGCTCACCTTGCCCTTCATAGCATATCCTGTGAATGATGGATGAAGGACAAAAGGCAGATTCTATGTTCCTAGATTTCCGAAAAGTATTTGACACGGTGCTCCACTGCAGACCCATAATGAAGGTACGAGCATTCGAAGTAGGTTCTTTGATATGTGTTTCATGAACCTCCGATAGGTGACAGCGCTGTATCTTGACAATCCACGATGCGGTAGACCATCGACGGCAATGAGTGATGTGAATAAGGAGACCATTGATCAAATCATCCAAAATTACAGACGTGTGTCGACACATTGGGTAGTGTGATATCACCGGTACAGTCACTAGGGTACAGAAAAATCTGTGAAGTTGGGTGCCTAGGTTACTGAAAATAGAAATGAAAACGATAAGGAAGAATGTGTGCTACGGTTGCATGAAGACCTTTACTGAAGAGTGGAAACAGTGTTTTGACGGCGCCATTTCCCAGGATGAAACATGGTTGTTTTTGTCCGAACCTGAGAGCAAAACTCAATCCATGGAGTGTCGTCATCCGGGTTCCCTTGGAAGAAGAAACCAAGACTTTCATGAACAGCAGGCCGAAAGGTGAAGACCTCCTTCTTCCTGAATCAATGTGGTGTGATCTCCACTGACTTTTTGGAAACTGGCTCCACAATTAACCGGGACAGTTACTGTTTGTCATTGGACAAGCTGCGACGTGCCATCAAGACCCACAGACCACAGCTTCTGAGTCAGCTCAAAAGACTACACCATGACAATGCCAAAGCCCATACAGCCATTATGACGCAGGAGAAAATGATTAAAATCGGTTGGAAAATTGTTCCTCATCCTCCCTACAGTCCGAACTTGGCTCCGTCTGATTTTTACCTCTTTGGTCGTCTGAAGGCCCATATTCGCGATAAAACATTTGATAGTGTGAAAGACCTTATTTTCTGTGTCAAGCGATGGTATAAAATTCAATCCCCAGAATTTTACCAAAGTGCATTTACATCATGGAAAGAACGTTGGGCCAGATGCGTCACAGTTGATGGAGGCTACATTGAGTGGGCTCAATGAACAGCTAAATGTTCCAAGTATCTTCAAAAACAAAATTCATTCTCCTCCTGCAAAAAATTAAATGAAATTAGAGACGAATGCGCAAAACTTTCTGAACGCCCATTGGAACTGGGAAAGCTAATGGTCGACTTCGGTTAATTGGGAGAACTTTAGAAAAGTGTGTATAAGGCGGTGGGTAAATATCGAAACGGTCGGTGTTTCTCGTTGTGTCATCACGAAATGACACTTAAATTGTCTGCACGTGCTGTACACTTATCTTTGCCGTTTACAAGAGCCTGAAAACTATTTTTAGGTCAGCCAGAAAGCGATAGAGAACATACTGACCGTAATTTCCAGTCTGCAGGTCCACATTACTCTTTGACGTCATTGAACGAAAGAAGTTCCTTCTTGCTGTTTACTCAGCGGGATCAGTAACTATAAGTAAAAGTTTTGAGTTTTAACTGACTGATATATTCAGTAAAAGTTCACAAGCTCAATATATAATAGTATCCCCGATGACATTAATAATATACCTGTCAGAAGCAGCACTGTTTAACAGTTCAGAGGCGACCTAAACAGGAAGTTCCAAGTAAAATGATCCATAGCCCTGACTTCTAATCACCAAAACTTAATTGCTCGCCTGAAAAGTGGAAAATAATCTCGCCACTTTTGTCAACATTATGGACGGCACACAAACAGTTACTTCCATGAACCGTAAGCGATCCAGGACAGTGTACAGTCCTCGCGAATTTGCTTCCTACTTTTACCGAAAATGCCTTCAAGTCCTTTCAACTCTGATGTCGTCTGAGGCACAGTGCCGCAGGCGTTTGACGTGAACAAATCGATATCTCGGTGCGAACTGTCTCTTTTACTTTCTCTCTGGCCGTATATATATGTGCGCAGCGGACTGCCAAACGTAATATCTGCTATCAGCCGCCTTATGCACAAGTATTGTGAGTAGCCTCTTTGTACGTTGGCAGCGCTGTATACTGTGTTAATATCGTTGGAAGCGCTCTGGGCCCTCGGCAAGAGATTCTGTGGTTAAACGGACTAGCAGCTGGCGAGTTGATAGAGAAGTGTATGGCCATGTTTTTTCTTAGTGGAGACTCTGTATTGGTAGGACATTCATTGTAAAGTGAGAAGCAAGGAAATGTAAAATGAGAATGGATGTTGTTGGTGATGTTTGAGTTGTGGAATTATTGACAACTATATAATTTTTAGAACTGGGTGTCACATGAATAAGGTAACATTTTCTGAATACATTGTTTGCTCTTCAACAAAATATATCTTTTGCTAACTATATGCCTCCTAGTAGTTAGAGTCTATAGTAGTTAGAGTCTTTTTATTTAGCTGGCTGTAGTTGCTTCTTGCTGTAATTGCTGTAGTTCGTGTTATGAAGATTTTCTGTGAGGTAAGTGACTTATAACAAAATGGGGCTCGTGATTGAAACGAGTTTAGGCAATTAACAGAGTTGGAGTAGTTTCATATTTCTTTAATTTCATATCTTTTTGGACGTTTATTATTGTTAGGATTTCTTGCAATTCAGGACCATTCTCTTGTGTTAATTTTTGGAAGTCGTGTTATCATTGTATAGCAGTTAGATTGTGTTGGGCTTGTATATTGTGGGTAATAAATGAATAGGTTAAGTCTGAGTTGCCTTTGTAAGGAAAAATTCTGTAGGTCAGTTTTTGAATACTTAAAAATAATTAAAGGCTTATTTGCAGTTTAAGCGTCTAAATGGTGCCTTCCTCGGACACGTATTAATCAATACTCTGTCGTTCAACAGTTTAAAATATTCTTAATTTTTATGTAAAAAGAGTTAAGTTCGTTTTAGTTACTGAAAAAGTTATAGTTCGTCTGCATTTAAACTTTGCCCGTTAAAATTTTTAAAACGGAACCAAAAGTAGCACATGACTTCTGAACTGTCTCTCTAAGGTTCCATGTGATTATTATGATTATTATTATTCACAGTACAGTCTTGAAACTTGGTACAGCTTTATTATAGTGCAAATGTCATCGAGTGCTGTAATTAAAACTTTCTATTACAAATACAAATGATACATAAATTATTATGAATAAGGATGTTTTCATTACAAATTTGGTTTTTGGCAATTAATTTGAAAACTAACAGCGATAGCTTACTGGTGTCGTTTGGTTCCTGTTTTTATATCAAATTGAGACTACATACGAAATTTCATCTTTCTCAGTCTAAAATATACCACCTTTAATTTTTCGAATAAACAACGATTTTGACAAAAATATTGCTGTGACCTAGTTGAGACTTGTAAGTTTTAATAGTGACATACTTTTGCATATTCTGGCCAATTTTTTGCTTTCTGATTTCATTATTTAGCGCTACTTGCTTTTTTTCTTACATTCATATATTTTGCGTAACATATTCATTTGATCATTTCTGACACCGTACAGTGTTATCTTTAATATACCGAAGCATACGCTGACGGAGTTTGAAAAGTTATTTTAATTTTGAACTCACTCTTAGAGTATGGTGCACAATCCTTCATCTGTTAAGGAGAGGCGAGATATAATGAAGTGGAGCTGGTAGTAGTGAAATGGGGTAATCCCAGCCACACTCTCCTCTGTACCTCTTTCAATGATACTGCGCTGTGAAGGAGACCGCATATAGGACACTAATGGGACCCATTTTTGAGTACTACTCTAGTTCTTCGGATACGCATCAGACCGGACTGAAGGAAGACATCGAAGAAATTCAGAGGCGGGCTGTTAGATTTGTTAGTACTACGTTCGAAAAACACTCAAGTATTACGGAGATGCTTCGGGAATTCAAATGGGAATCCCTGGAGGGAAGGCGACTTTCTTTTCCGGGGGGAACACTAATGAGCGAATTTAGAGAACCGGCGTTTGAAGCTAACTGCAGAACGATTCTGTTGCCTCCAACACACATTGTCGTTTCTCC
The DNA here is from genome assembly GCF_023898315.1 of Schistocerca nitens. NCBI lineage: Eukaryota > Metazoa > Arthropoda > Insecta > Orthoptera > Acrididae > Schistocerca > Schistocerca nitens. Next base: position 142,860,805 of record NC_064620.1, on the reverse strand, counting down.
CTTGCTCTATTTGCGAGTGTGACAGCAAAGGAAATGACTAGTTGCGGTACGGGGTACCCTCCGCCACGCACCGTATGGTGGCTTGTGGAATATCTTATGTAGATGCAGCTGTAGAATCGAGAGCGATCAGCTCCGCCTCAGCAAAGCAAAATCCCCAGCGTCGCGCTGCACGACATGATGGTCACAGCACGTGGAGCAGAACCTGGATCAAACGTATCGGTTTCTATTTGCACGATTTGCCTTACGCCTGATAACAGTTGCAGAATAGTAAGGAGGCGGCCGGGCGTCGAAGGCGCGGGGTCCTTCGACTCCAGCAAGGATGTGGGTCGTGAACAGCGATTGTGTTTGGATGTCAAACAGCTCTAAACGCTGTCGAAGGTGATTTGAAGGTTCTGCGGTATCGGAACGTGATTACCGAGCGAGGTGGCGCAGTGGTTAGCACACTGGACTCGCATTCGGGAGGACGACGGTTCAATCCCGTCTCCGGCCATCCTGATTTAGGTTTTCCGTGATTTCCCTAAAATCGCTTCAGGCAAATGCCGGGATGGTTCCTTTGAAAGGGCACGGCCGATTTCCTTCCCCATCCTTCCCTCACCCGAGCTTGCGCTCCGTCTCTAATGACCTCGTTGTCGACGGGACGTTAAACACTACTATCTTCCCTCCTCGGGACGTGATACTCCAAAACATTGTCCAGCCTTACAGTCTACTTTGCGACGACGGGTTCTATTTCAAAGACAGCACTGCACATCCAGCAGGCAGGAACCATCCAAATGGAGTAGCGTTCAATACCAGCTGACAAAATTAATTTTAAGGATGTCGCATCCTTAACTCATTACTCCTTCGCGTACGTGAACAGTCGCACACTGTCTACAAGATCAGTCTGTAAGTTTTCTCGATATGGACATTGCCCTACTGTAACAAATACGCTGTCTACAAGATCAGTCTGTAAGTTTTATCGACATGCACATTTCCCTACTATACCAAATATTAAACAGACTCGTGACTCAGTTACGTTCTGTGTGTTCTACCTGTGCTGTTAAAGTCGATATGGACTGCTGTTTCAGCCAACGGATAGCTTTTTCATGAAGCTACTACACTTTCACAGTGTATACGAATGTCGAAAAAGAGGATATTCCCATTCTGGATACTGTTGCCGAACTGTTACAACAGCTGTGCGGTTTTATGCTGAAAGATGGTATCCTGGTCATGACAGTTCCTCACGATGTATCTTTGCGAGCATGATAAAATAATTTCGAGGAACTGGAAGCGTAAAGAATAAAATACGCCAACAATCAGGTGCTGATTGAGCTATTTAGCATACCCATGAGATACTACTGACCCTGTCTCCTACAGCGATGGAAAGATACCCATAATACCACACAATTTTAAGGAAACAAGGTCACACGATGGATAACGACACGTATTAAGTGAGAAGTACTAGGCGTGGTCCAGATAACAATGGGTCCATCAAACTGTGAAAGGGAACTAATGATCACTACAACAATCTGGCTGATTGCAAAAACACATCGTAATGCCTTACCCGCTGAATGAAGAATACAAACATTGAATAATCGAACAAGGGATTTCAAATACGAAATATTTCCGTGGCACGGGTTGTCGTTGTTGTTGTGGTCTTCAGTCCTGAGACTGGTTTGATGCAGCTCTCCATGCTACCCTATCCTGTGCAAGCTTCTTCATCTCCCAGTACTTACTGCAACCCACATCCTTCTGAATCTGCTTAGTGTATTCATCTCTTGGTCTCCCACTACGATTTTTACCCTCCACGCTGCCCTCCAATGCTAAATTTGTGATCCGTTGATGCCTCAGAATATGTCCTACCAACCGGTCCCTTCTTTTTGTCAAGTTGTGCCACATACTCCTCTTCTCCCCAATTCTATTCAATATTTCATCATTAGTTATGTGATCTACCCATCTAATCTTCAGCATTCTTCTGTAGCACCACATTTCGAAAGCTTCTATTCTCTTCTTGTCCAAACTATTTATCGCCCAAGTTTCACTTCCATACATGGCTACACTCCATACCCATAAGTGGTACGGGTAGGTGGATAGATAAAACAACGCTGTAAAACTATGTCACGCATATGGCCAATGACTGGGGAAAAGATTAGTGATTTCAAGCAAAGTCAGAAGAAAATCATGAATGAACACTAACACTCTCGCCTAAGTATATGATAGGTGCAACTAGCTGCCTGTCAAAATCAGATATGCGAAACGAATCCCTGATGCTAATTAACTGACTTCGCGCTAGCCTTGTCTCGGTGGCTACAATGACGATCCACGTTTGTTACTATTCAGCTGTGCGAGAACAGAAGACAGCTGCAATAGTAGGAAGCAGAGGCTGCTGCACTCTCGGTTCAAAAGGGAGTGCATAAAAGACGACAAACGAAAGTTAGTAGAGATTCGTGCGTCTGTGAAAATATGTAAGCGCGAATAATACAACTGTCTCCGTCACACCGTAGCAAAAGATCTGGCAGAGAACCCGAGAAAATTCTCGTCGTATGTAAAACGGCTACGTGGGTCTAAGGCATAGGTTCAGTCCCTTGTTGATCAGTCTGGCGTGCAGCTGAAGAAAACAAAACGAAAGCCGAAGTTTTAAATTGCACTTTCAAGAAATCGTTCACAAGGCAGAATCGTACACATATATCGTCATTTGAGTGTCGGACAGGCTCGCATGTGGACGAAATGCTAATAAGCGTATCTGGCATAGAGAAGCAACTGAAATATTTGAAAGTAAATAAATCACCAAGTCCGGATGGAGTACCAGTTCGTTTCTACAAAGAGTACTCAACGGCATTGGCCCTCACCTAGATTGCATTTACCGTGAATCTCTCGGCCAGCACAAAGTCTCAAGATACTGGGAAAAAGAGCTGTGACTCCAGTGTATAAGAAAGGTAAAGGAACGGACTCGCAAAATTAGAGATAACCCTAACTTCAATTTGCTGCAGAATGCTTGAAAATATTCTCAGTTCGCATATAATAAACTTTCTTGAGACTGAGTAGCTAATGTCCATGAATCGGAATGGTTTTAGAAACCAGGCCCTTTTCTCTCATGATATACTGCGAAGAATGGATGAAGGGCAACATACAAATTCCATGTTTCTACATTTCCGGGAAACATTTGACACGTTGCCTCATTGCAGGCTCATAACGAAGGTATGAGCATATGGAATAAGTTCACAGATATGTGAGTGGGTCGAAGATTTGTAAAGTAATAGAACCCAGTATGTTATCGTCGACAGGATGTGTTCGTCAGAGACAGTTGTACCGTTAGGAACGCCGCAGGGAAGTGTGATAGAACCACTAATGTTCTCTATATACATAAATGATTTGGCTGCCAGGATGGGCAGCAATCTGCGATTGTTTGCTGATAATGCCGTGGTTTACAGTAAGGTGTCGAAGTTGAGTGCCTGTAGGAAAATACAGGACGATTTAGACAAAACTTTCAGTTGGTGTGATGGGTGGCAGCTAGCCCTGAATGTGGAAAAATGTAAGTTAACGCGGATGAGTAGGAAGACCAAACCTGTAATGTTCGGATACATTATTACTAGTGTCCTACTTGACACAGTCAAGTCGTTTAAATATCTGGGCGTAGCGTTCCAAAGCGATATAACGTGGAACAAACACCTGAGAACTGTGTTACGGAAGGTAAATGGCCGACTTCGATTTATTGGGAACATTTTAGGGAAGAGTGGTTCACCTGTAAAGGAGACCCCGTATAGGACGCTGGTGCGACCTGTTCTTGAGTACTGCTCGAATGTTTGGTATGCTCCAGGTCGGAATTAAGGAGGATGTCGAATCAATTCAGTGGCGGGCTGCTAGATTTGGTACCGGTAGGTTTGAACAACACGTGTTACGAAGACGCTTCGGGAGCTCAAATGGGTATGCCTGGAGGGAAGACGAATTTCTTTCCGAGAAACATTATTTAGAAAATTTAAAGAACCGGCATTTGAAGCTGACTGCCGCCAACATACATTGCGCATAAGGACCACGAAGATACGAGAAATTAGGGCTCATACGGAGGCATACAGACAGTTGTTTTTCCCTCACTCTGCTTGCGAGTGGAACAAGAAAGGAAATGACAAGTAGGGGTACAGGTACCTTCCGCCACGCACCGCATGCTGGCTTGCGGTTTATCTATGTAGATGCAGATGTAGTTGGTAGTAGCTGAAAAGTTAAGCTTGGCCTCTGTATTCTGCTCTATGTCGGAGACATCTCGCTCGCCATGGTTCTGCCAGCGTCAGAATCTTTCCAGCCAATGGCAACAGATCTTGCGAGTTCCGATCAATGATAATTTAATAAACAAATTTAACGTTTTCCTGCACTTGCGGATTTTTAGGAGTTAAGCAGTAAGGTATGTTCCTCCCTTGGCGTGGGGAAGAAAGCGATTAACCTCTCCCACTACATGACAGATTTTCAGCGATGGTCAACCAGAAGACGTCCATGTCTACACGCGTGGAAACTCAACCCTGCTACCGAAATAATTTTTATGAGCCAGCCAGAGAACCCCTTACTAAAATTTGAACAAACCTTCCAGCTGCCTTCACTGGGCTTAATAGGCTGCTCCCAAACCGTGTGGCTTCGTGTTCTGGCCTTCACATTCTTGCCGTAGCTAAAAATAATTCCTTTAACTGCTGGCATAATGCAGTTTTATGGTGCACTTCCCGTGCTCATCCCATCCTCCTGCTGGGCTGGGATGGCAGTCTGCCCTGTTCTCCTCTATACCTGTATGGAAAACGGCTCTCAGCAGGAAAAAACTTCACGATTATTCGTTCCGCCAAGTGAAACCTCCTTTTTGGGATCCAGCTAAAATCCCCAAGTTGGTCATAATTACAAGACTCACTCACCACACCAAGAGCAAAGAAGCTATAGAAAAATTAGAACCGCAATGATTGGCTGTAGTGATTGTTGCTTGTAGTCATGCAGCATTAGTGATCTGAGCTGACAGACTATTGGGATCTGCATATGAAGTTATAAAGCAAGTTACAAAACAGGTTATGAATAAACTGTCACGCAACACAATTAGAAGGACAGCAACTGCTGAGGGAAGTACTACAAACGCGTCAGCTGCTGCAACACACGTCACAGTCCACGATTCACTGAGAAGCAGCTCAGTTGTGTGATTGGGATCAGCTACGTTAGTCTTCTGTGAAAACTACGTTCCAATAAAATTCATTTCTACCGCGTAGTTCTCCATGAAATGCTTCGTGACAATGCCGTTCAAAAACGATTACAGTTTTCCCAAAGGTGTCTGCAGAGATTGTAAAGGGATTCAGCGTTTCTTTGCACATTTGGTTTACAGATGAAGTTTCGCTATTGACAAATATATACTTCTAGTAAGCTGAAATTTGACACTAGCAAAGTATATGGTTCCACTAAAAAAGGAAGTTAGCGTCTCAGTTACTTGTGTACGTCAGAAAATTCACAGTATTGCCCGCTAAAGCTCAGCCAAAATTACTCTTCGATATGCTTATCCCCATTCTGGGCGTATTTTGGGTGGCCTGCCATGGCTGTGACCGTCTGTGTAAAACACATGGACAGATCAGGTAAGGGTGATCATAGGCAATACCAAAACAAACCACAAACTGACTTCGAAACAGTACTGATGCTTAGTAATAATCGTAGCATGGTAATTAGATCATGAGATTGTTACTTCAGTTTACGAAGCTATCTCATCCAAGTCTGGCTTCATCTCCAAAAAAAAAAAGAAACACGTGCAATTCAGTCACCTGGTCACAAATTTTTTGCATCATCTGCAGTTATCAACCGATAAATTTCAATAATTTATTGTTTTTTATTGGTGTAAACACTGCGGTTACAAAAGCTATGACTAGTGAGTTGCACACACAGACAGCGGTAGTATCGCGTACACGGGGTATAAAAGGGCAGTGCATTGGCGAAACTGTCATTTGTTCATGTGGAAAAGTTTCCGACGTGGTTATGGCCTCGCGGCGGGCATTAAAAGACTTTGAACGAGTAATGGTAGTTCGATCTAGATGCATAGGACATTCCATTTAGGAAATCTCTGGGGGATTCAATACTACGAGATCCACAATGTCGAGAGTATGCCTAGAATACTAAATTTCAGACATTACCTCTCAGCACGTAAGGTTCCAACCTCTTGTAGCTTGAGTCAGGAACACGTTCTGAGTTTATGAAGTAAAAGACTCAAAAAATTATTACAGAAATTGGCTCAGACTGACAGTGGTATGTCCTTACGTGCAATTGTGCAATGACTGGCAGCCACAGTTGTTGCGCAGAGTTCATCAGACGGTGTCTAATATGAACAAGAATACTCTGGTTGTTTCAGGGTGGGCCATAGCGTGTTTCTGTTCAGTATATTGCACATCAGAACTACCTAAGCTCGAGGTTACTGCGTTTTCCTGTTTGTCCAACACCACTACTGCAGCATTTACGGGGAAAAGTCCACTCTGTTGACTGATGAGGACGTCATTGACTCGCTTCTGTCCCTCAGACACGTAACAGCTTCATCTCCTGCTTTGCAGCACAGTTAATCCACTGACACATAGCTGTACTTGAAAAAAAAAAAAGGAAAAATAAAAGGAAAACGAATTTGGCACCTGCATCCCAGTGATTAGTACGGTTAGCGTCCGAAGCAGAACACAATTCCACCTGTTTCTGTTTTACATCACCCTCTACAGTTACACCTAAGTGACTGCTGGGGAGTCTACACTTATGTGGTTCGCAGAGGGTTCATCGAACCACTTTCATAGTTTTTCTCTACCGTTCCAATCTCGATCAGAGCGGGGAAAACGAACACTTAAACCTTTTCGTGCGAGCTCTGATTTCTCTTATTTTATTACAATGATCATTTCTCCCTATGTTGTCGAGCGTCAACATAATATTTCCACATCGGAGGAAAAAGTCGGTGACTGAAATTTCGGGAAAAGATATCGCCACAACGAGAAACGCCTTTGTTTTAATTATTGTCATCCTAACTTGCCTACGGCAACGGCCTCTTGATGCCAATTGAGGAGCTACTCGACCGAATAGTAGCGGCTCCGGTCACAGAAAACCATCATAACGACCGGGAGAGCGGTGTGCTGACCACACGCCCCACCTATCCGCAATCCTCATCTGAGGATGACACGGCGGTCGGATGGTCCCGATGTGCCACTTGTGGCCAGAAGACGGAGTGCTATATGCTATATAACTTGCATACCATATACACTCTCCCCCCAATTTCGCGATAATATAAAATGATCTGCCCTTCTCTGAACGGTTTTGATCTCCTCAACCCTATATGGAAAGGATCCTATACCGCAGAACAGTACTCTAGCGGAGGTCGGACATGCGATGTGTAGGCAATCTCTTCAGTGGATTTGCTGCATGTTCAAAGTGTTCTGCCCATACAATGCAGTCTTTAGTCTGTCTTCCCCTCAGCAGTATCAATGTGATAGTTCCAATGTAAGCTGTTCTTAATTTTAATCTCTAGGTAATTAGATTGAATAGAGAGCCTTTAGACATGTGTGATTTATTGTGTAACCGAAATGTAGCGGATTACTTTCAGTGCTGATCTGTATGACCGCACACTTTTCATTATTTGGGGTCAATTGCCGCTTTTCATCAAATATCTTGTCTAAATCACTTTGCAATTGCTTTTGATCTTCTGATCACTTTACTGGACAGTAAATGACAACACCTGCAAATAATCTAAGAGGGCTGCTGAGATTGTCTCCTAAAAGATTAAGGAACAGTAGAGAGCCTATAACGCTTCCTTGGGGAACATCAGATATGATTTCTGTTTTACTCGATGACTTTACTACAGTTACTACGAAATGTGGCCTTTCTGAAAGGAAATCACGAATAACCCATTCAGCTGCCATTAAAATGTTCTTACATCTATGCCCACTTTACACTGTTCAGTGAGTGGCGTTGGGTTTGCTGCACAGAAAAGCATATTCTAGTACTACAAAATGATCGAACGAAACAGATATCATCAACCTTTGCCTTTAGTAGCTTTATTGTCTTTTTTCTCCTCGGATACAGCAAAATTGTACATTTTTTTTTTATTTTCTAAACCATGATTTTGCTTGATGCCTTAGTATGTGTTGTTAACGGAAATAGACAGTCTATTTCATTATGGTGGGACGTGTGGGAGTCCAAGGCTTAATGACACCATATGGGTTCAAGTAGGAATGGGTTGCAGCAACTGTACACAGGTGAATATGATTGCACAGGATGGACTAGCATGGAACGCTGCACCAAACCAGTCATCGGACTGAAGAGCATGACAGAAACATACAACTGTGAATGTGCGCTTATAACAACCTGCGAGAGGAAAGGCGGTGGAACAGAACTACTGATAAACTGTCATTTCTGCTTGGAGTGACTTAACTTCGGCGTTATACTCCTGACGTATCACCTTTTGAGACAGTGGTCATTTATTCCACAGCGCGTAATTGTATCGTAAGGTATCGGGACTCAGCCGGCAGTACGTGTCTCGCTGAGAAAGACGGCCAGCGTTTGACGCTGCAGATACGTCGGACGAGCAGCCAAGTGTGTCGTAACGGGCATTCCTTCAAGGCAGCGCCCGCTGCTCATTGCGTCCGACGTCCGCTTGTGCGTTATTTATAATCCCGCGAAAGCAGCGAGAGGGTGACGCTCCGGCGGCACGTGTGCAGTATTTCTGAACTTGTAATCACTCTGCATCTGCCACACCAGCGCACGCGTACTCTCTAAGCTCTCAGATCGTTGCGGCGTCTTCGAAACGAGTACGTAAACAGACGCTGTGAACGAACTCTTGACTGACATTCACAAGTGTGGCAGTGAAAGCAAGACAGTTATCAAATTCTCGGTATCCAACAACAGAAAACGCGTTAGTAGCCTCGGTAAACTATTTATGTTTCGGCTTACAGAAAGCACCAATTTTCACAGGAATTTTTGACAGATCCGCATATATTATAAAAATGTATGCATGTTCCACATCTACTCTTAAACTACTGGACCGATTTCAACCAAACTTAGTATACATATCACTTACTGTCTGGAAACTATCGCTATGGGGATAACAACCGCCTACTTATCAAAGTATCAGAACTGACGACGCGCAAGTAGCCAGACTATATCCATCCAGTATTTGAGAATGAGAGTGCTTACTGACTTGCAACAAACCTTACACATAATTTCAAGCCTTTGCGAAACGTTTCTCGCTGCCAATTCCCACAAAATGTTGAAAGGGCAAAAGTATACCGCTTACTACATTTTCGATGTTCATGCAGCAAAACTGTTGCGTTACTAATAATTGTATTCGCAGTGTAGTGACTTTTTTCCTGTGTTGGGTATGTATGTGCGTGTATATACTTTTGTTGTTAATAATTCATCGATCACATAAAGCTACACACAACATATTCACAACAACTTATTATCACGGGCGAGTATTATTATTTTTGGTGTCCATAAGGCTTTCTATATTCAAGTGCCCGATAAATAAATCACTTTGGAATGTCTGTATAGACATAAAATAAGTTAGATACAGCTGGATGTGAAGCACCTTAATCTTTTACATTTGAAAATATCTTAGGTTTGTAACTGAATGTCTTTTCGCATGAATAGTAATTTATACTTCCAAGGATCCGCGTGGAGAAACGCCTTTTGCTTGGTACACTTATTATCAATTTAAGCCTGAGAACTTTCTTAACTGTGAAAATGTCGTCACCTGAATTAAAGATAACCCTGAAGCGGTAACCACAAGAATGATTTACTATCGCCAAGACTCTTTGTAAAATGAATGAAATTAACTTGACTTTAGTATGTTTACTCAAGACTTAATTGTAAACCTTCTCCAGTTTGCTTTACGCTACTTAATATTGGAGTAATTTAAACAAGAATCTGACGTCTTGCAAATAGCGGTCAACAATACAAATTGCAACTCGCGCTGTACCACACGTCATTAATCTCTGAAAAAAGGCATAATTAAATTTTCACACAAGTATGGATGCTACCGCTATTGAAATAAGTGGTTTGGTTACAAATAACAGCACATATTTACCAGAAATATGTTACAAGCTACATATGTCTCCATCCACGTCTTTCTCATGTGACGACTCGAAACAGAGTACAATAATTACGAAAATCTGTTTCTATTGTTTCCATTGTTCACCAAACATAGATTGTGGAATCCTTCCCACTCGTCTAATACAAGATGTCTAGGAATCTGTTTTCTCAGAGAGCTAGACAACATTCAAGCAAATCTTATTAAAGGAGTTGATTACAGTAAATTAAATTGATAATACTTTGCCTTTTTACAAAGAGGTGTCGCAACCAACTGGTGGCATGCAAATAATCAGTGTCCTTCGATATATACAATTTCCATGCAAGCAATCATTCAAGTTCATAAGTCACTGCTGTAGAGTTTACATCACTGCTGGTCTTCAAGTGCGGCAGAGACTAGCAGGAGCGGCGACTATATTCTCTTCGTGTAGGTGCCGCTGGTGTCATGGTGACGTCCTAGTCAGCGTTCTATTGGCTGACGTCGTCTCACAGCCCTCTCTGTTGTATCGTTCAGGCCGGCGTGCCGGCGCTTGATCCTACGCCGGAATATTCATCAACCTACAATATCGATACTGCTTTTCATATACATCTCAGTCACATAATTAATATTTTTACGTTCTCTTTTTCATACAGAAGAACAGTTCCTTTAAACATTTCAAGTGAATTATAAATAAATATTTCTTGCTCCCAGAGGACCAGTACGGCGACTCATTTTGCGGACAGCATGCACATATACCACTCTATGTACTACCAAAATAACACCATTGTACGACACATAGTCTAGGAGGTATGACGTCATAAACACTGAGATGCGTGAAAAACTGCCACATCAGCATGACGTTTAAATTTTTTACTTCTTTGATACTAAATCTATTCATAACACGTTTCACATGCACTATCCACGTATACCACTGGACGTACCTGCAAAATTACGTCATTGTACGTCACAAAATTCAGGAGATATGTCGTAATAAACAGTGTACTGATTGAAAACATAACTGCAGAGCGATTTTCGATACAGTTACAGATGAAACATTTGTACAGATATGCGTGAAGTATGTTAAATGCATGTGAAATGTATGTGACACGTGCGTACATGGGCAAAGTGGCTTAAGAAACTCCTCCTAAACCCCTGGATCGATGTCAACAAAACTTAGTACACGTATTACTTACAATCTGGAAATAGATCCTGTGGGGGTAAGAACCAGAAAATTCTCATTTGGGGTGGGGGTGATAATGTAAAGAGAGAAGGGGGAGCAACAGATGGGCAGACAGAGTGGGGAAAGGAGGACATGGACAGCGGCAGGGGAAGAGGAGATGGACTTAGAGGATGAAAGAGGAGATGGGCAGAGACGGAAGGAGAAGATCTACAGAAAATGTGGGTTTAGCAGGTGGGCAGACAGAGGCGTAGGAGGAGATGTACAGAGACAGAGGCAGATGAAAATGGACAAAGAGAGAGGGGAGGAGGGGCTGGAGTTAGAGGGGGAGGGGAGGTGGACAGAGGGTGAAGGAGCATATGGACAGAGGGGGGGGGGCAATGCAGATGGGCGGAGACAGGGGGAGGAGAAGATGGACAAAGAAAGGGGTAGGAGGAAATGGACATATAGAGGGGCAGGAGGAGGTAACAGGGAGTGTGGGGTGGAGAATGTGGAAAGAGAGAGGGTTGGAGGAGATGAGCAGAGGGGGGGGGGGGGGGGGGGAAGGAGGAGATTGACAGGGAGAGGTTGAAAGAGGAGATGGGCTAATAGAAGATTGGAATAAATACATACTCAGGCAACCCCAAATACTCAGCTAGTTATCTATGAAACTATAAATTAAATCACTGCAATGTGACTGTACCTGTATCTATGATTATTTGGTATTCGTACTCTATTTATTGCTAGTTCCGTTAATACTTATTAAGTATTGTGGATAATTCGAAGGCGACTGATTAATAATTACAATTTAGTCCATGTAAACGGTTTGTAACGATCCGGTCATATATGCTCCTTTTATTCCACCCTGAGGTAAGGTAAAGTCAGTGTTGCAAGTCCGTGGCGGAGATACTGGCCTGACTGCAGGTACAGTTCAGACTCACTTCGTCGCGGCACTAAGAGGGGAAGTGCGGCAGGGTCCTCACGCCAGCCACCTGCCACGCCGCCCCCTCAGGAAGGTTCCGCAGTACTTATTTGATACCAGGCTGAGTGAACCTGGGGCCTTCCTGAACGGACTGGAACGAGGATAAATCCAGCTTTGAATCCAGGATCTGCATGACCAGAGTCTCCCTGTGCTCTACCCGCCACTAAACCACCACATCCTCTCATCTCGACACCCCCCCACCCCCCTGGTCTGTGGTACTGATTTCAAATGTAACAAAAGAAGATATGAAACTTAAGCTGTTGCTGAGTGATGGGAACAGGGTGATAAGTGGAAAAATTTTCTCCATTAATCTGCGTGTAAAATTCTGTTGAATGTCACAACTGGTAAAGATGTCGGAGCTACTACTCAGCTTCGTGTTCTGTGGACTGGAGTAACCGGGAGACCGCTGTCAAGCGGTGAAACGCTTCCTCACTGGATAGTCCTTTCAGAGGAAGGTCACCGTCGATAGGCTGTTACTCGGTGTCACAAGGGTTTTAGTTGTCCATGAAACTGGCAATTATTTCACCGTCCGTCAATACTTAATCGCCAGGGTGGTCAAAGTTACATTCGAGCCAATCTTGAGTATTATCCTTAAATATTATTGCTCAAACCCTGAAGATTGTTTAATCAGCCCAACGGTTTGGCTGCAAACTGGCTCTTGAGGTGCAGACTCTCCTTTACAAATCAGCAAGATTTTTTCTGTGTCTGAATGATGTTTTCTTCACTTTTCATCTCCCTTTACTCTGCAAGTTTCCATCTTCACTGTCAAGTGCGCTGGCATAATTACGTTTAGGTGCCATCGATAATGGAACAACAGCACCACGATCCTTCTCGAGTGAAGGTTCAGATATCAACACAGAATAGCAGCAATGTCGACTGGCCAATTCAGCGCAAGGAAACTTGTAAATGGTACACGAGCGCAGATCTGAATTTGTCGACTGCAATGCTTTCGGTCAACCGAGGTTTCAGTATATTGGTATTTGGATAAACGAGGCTTTACTCTATCCCTTTTATTTAGTACTTATCATTTATTCTGTGGCTGGTATATAATTCACTAACTGTTCATTAGGATGGGTTAATGAACAACTCCCGCTCAAATTCATCACTATCATTTCTTGTTGGAAACTAGCCAATCTAACTGGCATCATCCTGGATAGGTCCTTCCAGGTGTTCTCAGAGAAATCCAAAAGCTGCGTTCAATATATATATATTGGTATCCCACAAGATTCTGTTTTGGAGCCAATCCTTGTTAATTTTTATACACACGACTTTCCTGAAACAAAGTCCGAGAAATTTGTTTACGCTGATGATATTGCTCTGATCATTCAGGATCAAAGCTTTAGAGAACCGGAAGCAAGACTAACATCAGACTCGAAGCGTTGGATGAATACTCGAACATAACTGTCTCTGACAAAGAGCTCAAAAGACAGTAAAAAACCATACTACAAACATATCATCACATTTAGAGACATGACTGCAATATTGCAGCTCTCCAAAATACGTGGGTGTGACCCAAGACCGGTCTCTGACACATAAAGTCTATTTCCGGAATGTGGCAGCTGAAATCAAAACTTGGGACAATATACTCCATAAGTTGAGAGAAATCGCATGTGGTGCCACTGCATCAGACCCCAGATCATCAGCTCTAGTTCATTCATACACAGAGCAGAAAACTGCTGTCCCACGTGGCTAAACAGCACTAACAATAAAATAATAGACACACAGCTCAATCAAGCAGTGCACCTGTTCATGAGGTGTATTCGTTCCACACACACGCATCGGCTTGGGTACCAGACCTTAGTAATATTTCAGCACCGTCCATAAGACGATCAAGTCATTTCGTTCAGAAATTTCATCATTAGATCCCCAGCGACTCAGGTCTAAGAAAAAGTCGTGACGCACGGAAATCAGCCTGCAGAACACTAACTTCAACGTGCAAGAAGCCAGGAACAGTCTACGGCAGGAGCAATGTTCCATGAAGCAACCTCAATTAACCAAAACTCGCTGTGAGCGACCAGCAGGTTTTCACTTCCCCGACGACACAGTTGCATACTGAATCAGATTGGAACTTCCCAGGGCAGATGTGGAGCACTGATGCACCAATGGAGATAAGAGTCCCCCCTCTGAATGTGACTCACGCGAAGAGTGCATCACGTAAGATTTGGATGTTCTCTCAAAGGTCTCAAATAGACAATTGAAGACCTCATTTGTCTGCAGAAGCTTCTGACTAGATTTCCAACCTGGACTTCGAGCTGTGAACCCATTATAAAACTTGAGATTGTATGTATCTGTATAGAAATGCATACATTTGCTGTAAACGGTTGTCTAGATAAATTTCGCTGGGTGTATGTTATTTAAGGAATTTGATACACTGAGGTGACAAAAATAATGGGATAGTGATATGCACATATACAGAGGGCGCAGTAAAGCGTACACAAGGCATAAAATGGCAGTGTATTGGCGGAGCTGTCACCTGTACTGGTGATTTATGTGGAAAGGTTTCCTACATGATTGTGGCCACACGACGGGCAGTAACAGACTTTGAACGGGGAATGGTAGCTGGAGCCAGACGTATGGGACATTTCGTTTCGGGTATCATAAGGGAATTCAGTATTCCGAGATCCACCGTGTCAAGAGTGTGCCGAGAATATCAAATTTCAGACATTACCTCTCACCACTGACAACGCAGCGACGGACGGCCTTCACTTAACGACCGAGAGCAGCGGCGTTTGCATAGAGTTGTTGGTGCTATCAGACAAGCAACACTGGCTGAAATAACCACAGAAATCAATGTCAGACGTACGACGAATACGTCCGTTAGGGGGTATGGCAGCAGACGACCGACGCCAGTGCATTTGCTAACAGCACGACATCGCCTGCAGCGCTTCTCCTGGGCTGGATCCTAAACGACTGGAACGTCGTGGCATGGACTTATGAGTCGCGATTTCAGTTGGTAAGAGCTGGCGGTAAGGTTCGAGTGTGGCGCAGACCCCACGAAGCCATGGACCCAAGTCGTCAACAACGCACTGTGCAAGCTAGCGGTGGCTCCTAAATGTGTCGGCTGTGTTTACATGGAATGGACTGATTTCTCTGACGCAACTGAACCGATCACTGACTGGAAACGTTTATGTACGGGCTACTTGGAGAAGCCATGCACCCAAGTCGTCAACAACGCACTGTGCAAGCTGGCGGTGGCTCCTAAATGTGTTGGCTGTGTTTACATGGAATGGACTGATTTCTCTGACGCAACTGAACCGATCACTGACTGGAAACGCTTATGTACGGGCTACTTGGAGACCATTTGCTGTCATTCGTGGATTTCATGTCCCCAAACAACGGTGGAATTCTTATAGAAGACAGTGCGCCATGTCAGAAGATTCTGGACAATTCGAGCGAATGATTTGGCAACCGAGATCGCCCGACATGAATCCCATATAAAATGTATGGTGCATAATAGAGACTTTGGTTAGTGCACAAAATCCTGCACCAGCAACACTTCCGCAGATACGCACGGCTATAAAGGCACCTTCTTCTTCTGTAGTGGTCAATCCAAGGATTGGTTAGCAACAGCTACAATGGCAGCTTGTCTCCATTCTGTGCGTCTTTCAGCTTTTCTCTTCATTTCTTTATAGGTGTTACATCCCACATCTTTCACGATTTGATCCATGCACCTCAGTCGTGGTCTTCCTCTTGGTCTTTTTCCCTCGACATATCCCATTATGATTGTGTTCAGGAGTCCTTTATGTCTTAATAGATGGCCTGTAAATTGCACTCTTCTTTTAACAATGAAACTCCAGAAGCTTCTCTTCTCACCTGCTCTTTCCAGAACCACTTCGTTTGTGACCTTGTCGATCCATTTTATTTTGAGCATGCGTCTATAGCACCACATTTCAAAAGAATTTAGCTTCTGGTCTTCCTCTGTCCCGAGAGTCCATGTTTCACACCCATAGCATGCTACACTCCACACATATGATTTCAAAAATCTTTTCCTGATTTCAAGGCTGATGCTCTTAGATGTTAATATGTTTTTCTTCTTGTTGAAAGCAGCCTTTGCTTGAGCTATTCTACTTCTGCCTTGCTCCTTCCATCCCTAGTAATATTACTGCCCAGGTAAGTAAATTTATCAACTTGTTCAAGCAGTTCTTTGCTTACATGAACTTGGACTTTCACTTGATCTTCTTTGTCGCATGTCATTACTTTTGTTTTTGCTTTATTAATTCTCATATTATATTCTTCACCCATAACTTAATCCATTCTATTCAGTGGGACTACAAGATCTTCTTCACTTTCAGCCAGGACAGCTATATCATCGGCATATCTTATCATATCTATTCGTTGGCCATGAATTACTACACCTGTCTGTGAATTTTCCCTTACTTATTTCAGCGCCTCTTCAATGTATACGTTAAAGATAACAGGGGATAGTGCGCAACCTTGTCGGACACCTTTCCGTATCTGCACCTCTTCTTGTTTTGTCCGTCCACGGATAACTGCTGTCTCGCTTTTGTACAGGTTCCATATCATTTTTCTATCTTTATGGTCTATTCCTACTTCCACCATGGCTCAATATTTCTGCAGGGGACTTCCAATGACTTGTTGAGCCCATGCCACGTCGAAATGCTGCGCTATGTCGGGCGAAATAAGGTCCGACACGATGTTAGGAGGTATCCCATGACTTTTGTCACTTCATTGTGAAGGCACAGTGCAGAACAGCACCCACGTATTAGCAGACGAGCCATTAGATTGATTGAAGGTTGTGTTCTCCGCCTCTCCCCTTTCGGTAGTTAGGCAGCAACATCTTGTTGTCATTTGACGATTAATCTCAGAATATTCGTACTTCTCTGTTACCTTTACCCACCTCATTTGCTGCAAAGTGCACATTTTTACGAGGGTCGCTCAATAAGTAATGCCCCACTTTTTTTTAAAGCCATTAATATACATAAACAGACGTCCTTGTTAGTGCTTCACATTTGATGTTTTTTCTGTGCGCCCGTAAAGTTTCGAACCGTTCTGGCAGATGGCAGAGCCGTAGCACAGCGTGAAATTGTCTACATACGACTCACATTACAAGCAGCGTGATGTTATTGAATTCTTGTGTGCAGAAAAAGAAACCGTGGTGAACATTCATAAACATTTCTGTGCAGTGTATGGCGATGCTGCAGTAGATAGGAGAGATGCTTACGATGGGTTCCACGAAAACTCACAGCGGACCACAAGATTCAAAGAAAAGTCGTTTCATCTGAATTGTTGGAGCGTCTTGAGACCGACGGAGAGGCCTTTCTGTCACGGATCGTTACGTGAGGCGGAAGTTGGGTGCACCATTTTGCGCCGGAAACAAAGAGACAGTCCATAGTATCATCCTCATTCACCACAAAAGAAGAAATTCAAGACAACATCCTCTGGAGGAAAAGTCGTGGTAACTGTCTTCTGGGATTGCGATGGCGTCATTCTCGTGGATGTGATACCAAGAGGGTCAACCATCAATTCAGAGGTATACGTGAAGACTCTGAGTAAACCCAAGAACCGTTTCCGACGTGTTCGATTGGACAAGAATCCAGCAGAAATCTTGCTCCAACACGATAGTGCACGCCCACACACAAGAGTGAGAACCCAGGAACACATCCCCAAATTGGGTTTGACATCATTGCCTCATCCACCCTACAGTCCAGACCTGGCACCCTCGGACTTCCATCTCTTTGGGCCATTTAAGGATTATCTACGGGGAACACACTTTGATGATAACGAGAGTGTCAGTCATGCAGTGAAAAGATGGCTACGCCTACAGCACAAGAGCTTTTACCAGCAGGGAATATATGCTCTTCCACAACATTGGCGTATGGCCATAGAAGCTGATGGAGACTACGTAGAAAAACATGACATGGACAAGATATGGTGATGTATATTTGTAACACCATTATCGATTTAAGTAGTTTATACATTGTTATTATGTGTATGTAACTAAGAAGTGATTGTATTGTACTAGTTAAGATCTTTGAATTGTCAAAGGGAAAGTGGAAATTTATATTGTAAAGATTTAATAATGTTAAAAATTATGAAACTTTATAAAATGTGTATGCTCGTAAAAGAGAAATTGTACTTTGAATACTGGTTCATACTTAGGGAAGTTGTATTATATAATGGAAAAGGCGTAGGGAAAAGGTGGATCTGGCGGTCAATCTGGGCGGCAAGAGAGAGAGCACATTACGCAGTCAGTGGCTAGACGCTATACTGTTAACAACGCAAGTGCCAAGTGAGGCATTTGGAATCCAATTTATGCTGAAATTGCCTCGGATGTGGTTTTGACTGGCGTATGGTGTTCTTGTTATCATGCAATGGCTCTGAAACGAAGGGAATACGTCGCCAAGAAGAATTTATAAAGAGCATTCAACTACAAGAGCATGGGACCACTTAGCCGCCACGTGCTTGCCACCACTATTGCGCCACTGCTCCACCAGCTGCAGGAATTCACATATGTATCACAGTATGGACCAGTATATTGATGTGTGTTTTTTTTTTTGTCAGTAATAATTCCAGTGACATAAAACTGTGTTTGCACCTTAAAATTTGTCCTAATCACAAACCAATGCAGGGTCCTGTCCTTATCGTACAGATAACCAAGCATCCTGTTTCTGAAAATGTAAAGGTTTGTTGTTGCACTAAAGGTGCTAAAGTTCAGTGCTAAAATATTTGAATGTTGTTATCAAAGCTACCTGCTTCGCAAGTGGAGAGAAAGATGCGTATATTGGAGTATGGTGAAAAGTAACTTGCGTTGATTAGTATCGTGAACTATTTTCTGAAATTGGTTGAGATTAATATTTGACTAACTTGTGTTAAAGCATTAAATCATAAACTATTGCAAGTGGGGCTAAAAATTTAATGTTATTAAATTGCAATTGGTGTCCGAAATAATTACAGAGTTTGCATGTAGAGAAAGTAACAGGTTATGGGTCCCCACAGTAATCTATTCTCAAATTGAAAGATAAATGGGATTTTCGTTGCTATTAAAATAAACCTGTGATATTGCTAATAATGGAGGCATAATAAGTATAGGTGTAGGATTATTTAATTTAGTTTGTGGTACGCACGTGTTAAATGAAATCAGAACTCTTTCCATGCCCAATTTCAGTCCAGTGTGTCTTTAGTAAGATCTTAACACTGAATTAGTACTGAATCAATTAATGATTGCAATAGTAACTTTTATTACTATGAGTGAAATATTATTTAGGTCTCTGTTTGCTGGTTCCATCTACATCTACATTTATACTCCGCAAGCCACCCAACGGTGTGTGGTGGAGGGCACTTTACGTGCCACTGTCATTACCTCCCTTTCCTGTTCCAGTCGCGTATGGTTCGCGGAAAGAACGACTGCCGGAAAGCCTCCGTGCGCGCTCAAATCTCTCTAATTTTACATTCGTGATCTCCTCGGGAGGTATAAGTAGGGGGAAGCAATATATTCGATACCTCATCCAGAAACGTACCATCTCGAAACCTGGACAGCAAGCTACACAGCGATGCAGAGCGCCTCTCTTGCAGAGTCTGCCACTTGAGTTTGCTAAACATCTCCGTAACGCTATCACGCTTACCAGATAACCCTGTGACGATCTTCTCTATCTCCTCCGTCAACCCGACCTGGTACGGATCCCACACTGATGAGCAATACTCAGGTATAGGTCGAACGAGTGTTTTGTAATCCACCTCCTTTGTTGATGGACTACATTTTCTAAGGACTCTCCCAATGAATCTCAACCTGGCACCCGCATTACCAACAATTAATTTTATATGATCATTCCAGTTCAAATCGTTCCGCACGCATACTCCCAGATATTTTATAGAAGTAACTCCTACCAGTGTTTGCTCCGCTATCATATAATCATACAAAATGGCTCTGAGCACAATGCGACTTAACTTCTGAGGTCATCAGTCACCTAGAACTAAGAACTAATTAAACCTAACTAACCTAAGGACATCACACACATCCATGCCCGAGGCAGGATTCGAACGTGCGACCGTAGCGGTCGCTCGGCCTCAGACTGTAGCGCCTAGAACCGTACGGCCACTCCGGCCGGCTATAATCATACAATAAAGGATCCTTCTTTCTATGTATTCGCAATACATTAGATTTGTCTATGTTAAGGGTCAGTTGCCACTCCCTGCCCCAAGGGCCTATCCGCTGCAGATCTTCCTGCATTTCGCTGCAATTTTCTAATGCTGCAACTTCTCTGTATACTACAGCTATCTACTGTTGACCAATACGTAGTTATTTCGTTAGTTGTGTGCATCCATTGCACTACTTAAAAGGAGCATTAACGAGAGACACTTCAGCAATCCATGTTCTTTTTTCTTTAAACTAAATGTTTCAAAGTATTATGCATAATTAGGCTGACGACCGTAGATTATTTCATTTGTATGCATATTATTACTTTCATTATCTCCAAAACTCAGTCTGTTAGTGTTTCTATTACTTGCCATAGAAACGTACTGTTCGATACCCTCTGCCCACCAGGTTAACACACGGTCAAAGTTCAAAAATTCCTCCAAGAGGGTAACGCTAGATAACAATAGAATGTTATACTTGACGCGGACTTGCAGTAATAGTGTTATATATTGTCATCAAACTCTGACTCTTAATAATACACTACTGGCCATTAAAATTGCTACACCAAGAGGAAATGCAGATGATAAACGAGTATTCATTGGACAAATATATTATACTAGAACAGACATGTGATTACATTTTCACGCAATTTGGTTGCATAGATCCTGAGAAATCAGTACCCAGAAAAACCACCTCTGGCCGTAATAACGGCCTTGATACGCCTGGGCATTGAGTCAAATTGAGCTTGGATGGCGTGTACAGGCACAGCTGCCCATGCAGCTTCAACACGATGCCACAGTTCATCAAGAGTAGTGACTGGCGTATTGCGACGAGCCAGTTGCTCGCCCACCATTGACCAGACGGCTTCAATTGGTGAGACATCTGGAGAATGTGCTGGCTAGGGCAGCAGTCGAACATTTTCTGTATCCAGAAAGGCCCGTACAGGACCTGCAACATGCGGTAGTGCATTATCTTGCTGAAATGTAGGGTTTCGCTGGGATCGAATGAAGGGTAGAGCTACGAGTCGTAACACATCTGAAATGTAACGTCCACTGTTCAAAGTGCCGTCAATGCGAACAAGAAAGAGGTGAAAGAGACGTATAACCAATGACACCCCATACTATCACGCCGGGTGACACGACAGTATGGCGATGACGAATACACGCTTCCAATGTGCGTTCACCGCGTTGTCGCCAAGCACGGATGCGACCATCGTGATGCTGTAAACAGAACCTGGATTCATCCGAAAAAATGACGTTTTGCCATTCGTGCACCCAGGTTCGTCGTTGAGTACACCATCGCAGGCGCTCCTGTCTGTGGTGCAGCGTCAAGGGTAACCGCAGCCACGGTCTCCGAGCTGATAGTCCATGCTGCTGCAAACGTCGTCGAACTGTTCGTGCAGATAGTTGTTGTCTTGCAAACGTCCCCATCTGTTGACTCAGGGATCGAGACGTGGCTGCACGATCCGTTACAGCCATGCGGATAAGATGCATGTCATCTCGACTGCTAGTGATACGAGGCCGTTGGGATCCAGCACGGCGTTCCGTATTACCCTCCTGAACCCACCGATTCCATATTCATCTAACAGTCATTGCATCTCGACCATCGCGAACAGCAGTGTGGTGATACGATAAACCGCAATCGCGATAGGCTACAATCCGGCCTTTATCAAAGTCGGAAACGTGATGGTACGCATTTCTTCTCCTTACACGAGGCATCACAACAACGTTTCATTAGGCAACGCCACTCAACTGCTGTTTGTGTATGAGAAATCGGTTGGAAACTTTCCTCATGTCAGCACGTTGTAGGTGTCACCACCGGCGCCAACCTTGTGTGAATGCTCCGAAAAGCATATCACAGCGTCTTGTTCCTGTCGGTTAAATTTCGCGTCTGTAGCACGTCATCTTCATGGTGTAGTAATTTCAATGGCCAGTAGTGTATTTAGGGTGACGCAAGTATGACACACGGAGCACTAGGTCGTGCGTCGCCCAGCGCTGACTCCGAGCGCTCCAAATGAGGCCTACCGCCTCCTGCCTCCCGCCTCCCGCCCGCGTCGTAAATCACGGCCGGTGGTCATTGCTTTATGGGGTCGTGACTGGCGGAGCGTCCGCGGCGTGGCTCCGCACGGCGAGAGGCACAAATCAGCCACCTGCCCGCGTCCGCGGACGCCACATAACTCAGCCATCGCAGTCAGACAATGCCGGCGGCGGCGGCTTTCATCTCGCGGCTGCTCTTCCTGCCTGACTCACTTTCTTCGCGTCCGTCCGTTTCCTGAGCCGGCACCGCGACGTACGGGCCGCTGCGTCCATAGATAGGTCTGTGTGCCTCGCGGGTGTGCAGCGGGGGCGGGGGAATACGGAGGGCAAACTCTCCGTCATTCCTCAGGCTCCGAGACTATTGCTGCCGACAAGCAGTTATAGCAGCCCGCGAGCTTCTACAGTAATCGTGCTGACTCGCGCAATGGAGAACTCGTTGCGGACTGCGCCTTACTATAAATGAAGTATACCGCCGCCCGTTAAGCGCAGACAGATGTCTTCCCACTAGCAGGGTTCGTGACTTCAGTTATTCGAGCGCTGGGCTGATCCAGGCGTGACGAGCGTTTGGACGGAGGAGAGGGCCATTCGCAGAAACGAAGTCGACGGTTTCGTTATAAAAAATACTAGGGTACCCGTTTCCACTTCGCTTAAATGTGATCCTAGATCAAATTACAAGGAACGGCCATAAAGTCACGGCAAGGCTTGGTGGAAATAGCGAGTCGCTTGACGACGATCTCTCAACACGTCATGAATTCTACGAGGTGTTCCAATCGTTCTGGACGGCCGCTGTGACCGAGCGGTTGTAGGCGCTTCAGTCCGGAACCGCGCTGCTGCTACGGTCGCAGGTTTGAATCCTGCCTCGGGCATAGATGTGTGTGATGCCCTTAGGTTCGTTAGGTTTAAGTAGTTCTAAGTCTAGGGGAATGATGGCGTCCCATAGTGCTTAGAGCCATTTGAACCATTTAATCGTTCCGAAGGAATACTGATCTACACATCTTGCAGTGCTACGAGCAACTGCTCTTGTTGTAGTGGGACACACTCCTCCAACATTATATATTTTTTTATAGGAATAGCTGATACCAGAAATATTTTCGAATCTTGGATAGGTGAACTTTATCTCAGCTGTTTAACTAAATGAATTTCTTTTGATTTTGTATAAGATGTATTATATTTCAGGCTAACTAACTAAACTCTGCCCGAACAGGTCATGAAGGTCCAACGGTACCGATCGGCCGCCGTGTCATCCTCACCCACAGGCGTCACTGGATGCGAATATGGAGGGGCATGTGGTCAGCACACCGCTCTCCAGGCCGTATGTAAGTTCACGAGACCGGAGCCGCTACTTCTCGATCAAGTAGCTTCTCAGTTTGCCTCACAAGGGCTGAGTGCACCCAGCTTGCCAACAGCGCTCGGCAGAACGGATGGTCAGCCATCCAAGTCCTAACCCAGCCCGACAGCGCTTAACTTCGGTGATCTGAAGGGAACCGGTGTTACCACTGCGGCAAGGCCGTTGGCATATTTCAGGCTAAAACGTATAAAAGAAATTAATTTGTTGAAATCGATATTTACTAGCTTTGTTCATGTGGCTAAAATTCTTCTTCTTTTATATATGTTTCAAGTTTGAAATATCTGGCATACTTAAAATTCATATAATTAATTGCACAATCTAACGCTAATTATTGAATTTATTTTTGGATTCATTTACAAAATAAAGATATAACTTGGTGATGATTCTTCTTTTGTCAAGAAAGTTTGTAAGCTCTTTGGTTTTATAAGCTCTTTCGTTTTGTAAACTCTTTGGAATTTGTTAGTACATGGCTCTGATGGAACCGGGCGTGTTTTTAATTTTGGCAATAATAATGTAATTTTTGGTTTAATGAAAATGGAGATAGTGAAATCAGTGTGATTTAGAAGAAGGGACAAAATAAAAAAGTAATAGAAACAGAAAGTACTTCAACAACTATTATGTCAACTGGACCCCACAAAGACAAAGATGCAGCCTCAAGAATCTACCCCTAGACGTACTGCAGCCAACAACGAGAAAATTAAGATAACTAAACAAAAATTTTTGGATATCTTACGCATCTCGAAGCTTTTGAAACTAATGAAGTGACTGAAAATTTACTGGTGATGTGTGGGAGGGTAAGATTACAATGTCCAGTTGGTACTGAGTTCACCCAACGTATGTGGGCATCGACGGCATCCCACAAATGCTCAGTTGGTTCAAGATCGGTTGAAAAATGGTTCAAATGGCTCTGAGCACTATGGGACTTAACATCTGAGGTCATCAGTCCCCTAGAACTTAGAACTACTTAAACCTAACTAACCTAAGGACGTCACACACATCCATGCCCGAGGTAGGATTCGAACCTGCGACCGTAGCAGCCTCGTGGTTCCGGAATGAAGCTCCTATAACCGCTCGGCCACCGCGGCCGGCAATATCAGTTGATCTGGGGACCAGGTCAAGGTCGCGAATTCACTGGAGTGTTCAGGAAGCCACCTGCTCGTAACCAATGTTGTTATATGGCGTCTCCATCAGGGTACTCTAACATCAGAAAGGGATGTACCTGTAACTGTTCACAGCGTACCACAGTGGTGTTGGGGAAGTCGAGATGAACAGTCACCCGGAGAACGTCACGTAAACCTCCCACAGATCATAACGCACCCTCCTCTGGCCTGGCCCATTCGATCAATCGTTACAGGGCTTACACACCAAGGCCATATGTCCGATGGGGCCCGAAATGTGATTCATCTGAAAAGTTCACCTGGCGCCACTCAGTGGACGTCAAGTTGCCGTATTGGCGAGAAAATTCCAGTCTTCGTCGCCAATAAACAGCGGTCAGCGTGGGTGCATGAACCAGGCGCCTGCTGTGGAGCCCATACGCAGCAACATTCGCTGAATGATCGTTGAAGAGTCACTGTTCGTAGTCCCTTAGTTTATCTGGACGGTCACTTGCTCAACAGTTGCACGTCTGTTGGACCGTACACATCTCCACAGCCATCAATCACCCCTGTCATCTATGGCCCGTGAAGCACCACAGTTCCCTCGCCGCCGGTTTTGGATATCACCTTTGCCATACGCGGCGTACTTTAACCACGGCGGCACGTGAACAATTTACAAACCTCGCCGTTTCGGAAATGGTTCCACCGCTGGCCCGAAAGCCAATTAAAGTGTCCTTCTGGACGTCAGATAAATCGCCCCGTTTCCGTACTACGATAACGACTGCACTGTTTCTCCGCGTCCTCCCGACACTCTTTACACACACTCCACAACTACTACCGCTACCTGTCGTCTGTGGATGGTTATTTGACGTCGAACATAGGCGGCTGTCATCTTAATGTGACTGGACTGTGTAACTTACACTGACGTAAAAAAGAAAAGAGTCGCAACAGCAAGAAGCAATCGTACCACTTAAACGAAAATTGATGGTTTTTTTCTACGTCTGAAAGGTGATGACTATTGAAACTTCGTGACTAAGAGTGGCGCTAATAGCGTCACTGTGAGGATGCAATTCAGGTTTGCTTTAAATACACACTGTAACGGTCGTGAACGTTTGTTGCCTTTGATATTGGAAGTGGTGAGTTGATTCTAGTCAACAATGCCTTTAAGGCGACAAAGAAGTCACTATAAACGCCTGACTCGAATGAGATTTTCACTCTGCAGCGGAGTGTGTGCTGATATGAAACTTCCTGGGAGATTGAAACTGTGTGCCGGACCGAAACTCGAACTCGGGACCTTTGCCTTTCGCCGGAAAGTGCTCTACCATCTGAGCTACCCAAGCACGACTTACGCCCCGTCCTCACAGCTGTACTTCCGCCAGTACCTCGTCTTCTACTTTCCAAACTTCACAGAAGCTATCCTGCGAACCTTCTCATTCTGGAAACATCCCCCAGGCTGTGGATATGCCATGTCTCCGCAATATCCTTTCTTCCAGGAGTGCTACTTCTGCAGTTGCGAAGGAGAGCTTCTGTGAAGTTTGGAAAGTAGGAGACGAGGTACTGGCGGAAGTAAAGCTGTGAGGAGAGGGCGTGATGGTAGAGCACTTGCCTGCGAAAGACAAAGGTCCCGAGTTCGAGTCCCGGTCCGGCACACAGTTTTAATCTGCCAGGGAGTTTAACACCTGACTGAGTTTCAACTAGGTCGTGGAACAGGGCTATGAGAAACTGAATGGTCCTTCTTCAATACTGCTACCATACATCATTCCTGGCAGCGGTGGTCACGAGAATGCACGGTACAAGATCAGGCTCCGGAGGGCGACGTGGCATCACCGAGAGGAAATACGGTTCTACGTTGGGCTCTGGCGCATCGCATTGCATTTTCAGCAGCAATTTCATCAGCAGCTGTTGTCATAGTGAAACAACCAACTGTTACAAACCGGTTAGTTCCAGGACAGCTCTGAGCCATAGGCACTGTAGCGTGAATTCCACTGACCCCAAACCTCCATCTTCTGTGACTTTGGTGGTGTCAAGTCAGACTCATTATAGAGCAGGTTGGAGGTCTGGTGCGTTTTCTGATGAAAGCTGGTTCTGCGTCGGTGCCAGTGATGAGCGTGTGTTGGTTAGGAGTAGGCCAGTTGAGGGCCTGCAACCATCCTGTACATGTGCTAGACACGCTAGACCTTCCCCCTAGTATTATGGTCTGCGGCGCGATTTCGTATCACAGGAGAAGCACTCTCGTGGCTATCCCATGAACCCCGACTTCAGATTTGTACGTCAATCTGGTGAGACGACCTGCTGTGCTGCCCTCCACGAAAAGCCTTCCAGACGGTGTTTTCCAACAGGATAATGCTCGCCCACATACCGCTGTTGTAACCCAACATGCTCTACGGAGTGTCGGCATGTTGCCTTAGCCTGTTCGATCACCAGATCTGTCTCAAATCGAGCACATATGGGACATCATCGACCAACAGTATTGATCGACCAAGTCCGACAGGCAGGGAACCATCCCACAAACTGACATCCGGCGCCTGTACAGCTGAACGCATGCACGTTTACACGCTTATATGCAACATTCTCGCGGTTACACCGATTGTTGATGTACCATCATTTTATATTTGCAATAGGGTATTTCGTGCTTAACATTAACCTGTGATCTGGCAATTTTATTCACTTAAATTTGTTACCTAGACAAATCTCTTCCCGAAATTTTACTACCCTACGTTAATTATTTTTTGGTGTTGTGATTTTTTCCACCGGCCGAAGTGGCCGTGCGGTTAAAGGCGCTGCAGTCTGGAACCGCAAGACCGCTACGGTCGCAGGTTCGAATCCTGCCTCGGGCATGGATGTTTGTGATGTCCGTAGGTTTTTTAGGTTTAACTAGTTCTAAGTTCTAGGGGACTAATGACCTCAGAAGTTGAGTCCCATAGTGCTCAGAGCCATTTGAACCATTTTTTTTTTATTTTTTTCCGTCAGTGTAGTTTCGCGAACGAAACCATTAAATCCTTTTGTTCTTACTTGTCATAAAACTTAATTTGACCCGTCAGGAGTAATTATCGTCAAGTCGGTATCCAACGCACTAGACTGTCCATCGCCCCCAATTTTGTAATTGTTTTCTCCAGACCTTTAGCAGTCATCGCATTAATGCCTTTCTTCATACCGTTGAGTGTCCGGAAGTTCTGTAGGGCTACTGGTGCACAGTCACCATCCGGAGCTGTCCGCCTCGAAAGCTGCGTGGTCAGCGTGACGGATTGCAGTCCTACGGGCCCGGGTTCGATTCCGGCTGGGTCGGGGATTTTCTCCACTCAGGGACTGGGTGTTGTGTTGTCTTCATCATCATTTCATCCCCATCTGGTGAGCAGGTCGCCCAATGTGGCGTCGAGTATAATAAGACCGGCACCAAGGCAGCTGGACCTGCCCCGTAAGGGACCTCCCGGCTAATGACACCAAACGCTCATTTCCATTTACCATTCGGAGCTTTCCCAGCAACGCGCGATCCTTCATGCAGACAGTCATGTTGACCGTCTTGGACGCAAACTCAGGAACAGCCGTGTGCCGCGCGTTTGTTAGTGTGCATATTCTAAAGGTTATTGCGGCATCAATCGGTGAAATTTTCGTTTTCTTCCCCATGGTATTACCCAGTGTGCCAATAATATGTTGTTTATATTTTACATCATTCTGAGCAGTTCTCTTTCTGCTGCGTTTTGAAATTCCTTCTTCTAACTGCAATACACAACTGCAGAAAGAAGTACAAGTAAGATGAACCGCTTCTTCGCATGAAGCTTACAGACTGTGCGCTATAAGCAGCCCAGATTGAGGATTTTATTTAGTATCAATCATATACCGATATTAGTTGACGTCAGTCTGTTGTAGAATTATGGGACACGTTTTATACTCAAGGATTATAATGTTTTTCGAGAACGAGAATCTCCTCCACAAAAATCAACATGGATTCCGCAAAAAGAGAACCTGCCAAACTAAGCTCGCTCTGTTAATCCATGAAATCCACAGCGCCGCAGACAACGGCGCTCAGGTTGATGCCGAGTTCCTTGACCTCAGGAAGGCATTTGACACCGTCCGGCACTGCCGTTTAGTGAAAAAAATAAGAGCATATTGAGTATTCTAGAAGATTTGCGGCTGGATTCAAGACTTTCTTGCAGAGAGAACTCAACACGTCGCTCATAACGGAACGAAATCGACAGATGTAAAGGAAATTTCCGAAGTATCCCAAGAAAGTGTGATAAGACCGTTACTGTTTACAATATGTATAAATGATATGGTAGAAGGCGTCAGATGCTCTTTAAGGCTGTTCGCAGATGAACAGTTGTCTATGACAAAGTAGTAACGCCAGAAGCTAGAAACGATTTGCCGAATGACCTCCCGAGAATTGATGAATGGTGCAGGCTCTGGCAATTGACCCTGATCATAAATAAAACACATCGCGCATACATCGGAAAAGAAATCCACTACCGTACAGCTACACTATTGATGACAAACCGCTGGAAACAGTATCTACTGTAAAATATCTAGGGTAACAATGCAGTTCGATCTTAAATGGAATGACTACATAAAATAAATAGTGCGAAAAGCAGATGCCATACTCAGATTCATAGGAAGAATCTTAAGGAAATGTAACTCATCCACGAAGGAAATGCTTATAAGGTGTTTGTTAGACCGATTCTAGAGTTTTCGTTATCTATCTGGCATCTTTACCTGATATTGTTGTTGTTGTGGTCTTCAGTCCTGAGACTGGTTTGATGCAGCTCTCCATGCTACCCTATCCTGTGCAAGTTTCTTCATCTCCCAGTACCTACTGCAACCTACATCATTCTGAATCTGCTTAGTGTATTCATTTCTTGGTCTCCATCTACGATTTTTACCCTCAACGCTGCCCTCCAATGCTAAATTTGTGATCCCTTGATGCCTCAGAACATGTCCTATCAACCGATCCCTTCTTCTCGTCAAGTTGTGCCACAAACTCCTCTTCTCCCCAATTCTATTCAATACCTCCTCATTACTTATGTGATCTACCCATCTAATCTTCAGCATTGTTCTGGAGCACCGCATTTCGAAAGCTTCTATTCTCTTCCTGTCCAAACTATTTATCGTCCATGTTTCACTTCCATACATGGCTACACTCCATACGAATACTTTCAGAAAGGACTTCTTGACACTTAATCTATACTCGATGTTAACAAATTTCTCTTCTTCAGAAACGCTTTCCTTGCCATTGCCAGTCTACATTTTCTATCTTCTCTACTTCGACCATCATCAGTTATTTTGCTCCTCAAATACCAAAACCCCTTTACCTGATAGAACTAGTAATCTCCCTCCCCCTTCCCCCTCCATCCTACTTCCATGTACTGTCCACATCTACATCTACATCTACATGGATACTCTGCAAATAACATTTAAGTGCCTGGCAGAGGGTTCATCAAACCACCTTTACAATTCTCTATTATTCCAATCTCGTATAGCGCACGGAAAGAAAAGAACACCTATATCTTTCCGTACGAGCTCTGATTTCCCTTATTTTATCGTAGTGATCGTTTGTCAATATGTAGGTCGGTGTCAACAAAACATTTTTCAATGTACCCCGTCAGTCCTATCTGGTAAGGAACCCATAGTAGATCTGTTACATTTTCTGTGTCCTGCCAATAAAACGCAGTCTTTGGTTAGCCTTCCCCACAACATTTTCTGTGTGTTCCTTCCAATTTAAGTTGTTTGTAATTGTAATACCTAGGTATTTAGTTGAATTTACGGCTTTATATTAGACTGATTCATCGTGTAACCAAAGTTTAAAGAATTCCTTTTAGCACTCATGTGGATGACCTCACACTTTTAGTTATTTAGGGTTAACTGCCAATTTGCGCACCATGTGATGTAGAAGTACACGTAGTGACTTTTGGAGTAACTCACAGTTACTAGCAACTGTTGGTACGCTAACAACAGTTTAGAGGCAGAGTTAAATAGAACACATGGCTCCGTTAGTTTCATTTTTTGATGCTGATGAAACACTCATAATGCTATGCGAACAAGTAGTCGAGCACAGTCGGTAATCTTCAGTGTCTGACGTACAGGTAAACGAGAGGGTTGCTCCTAATAGCGCGTCTACCAGGTGGCTAAGTGACGTCCGCAAAGCTGCTGCACTAGACTAGATTATACTCCATTAATGAATTCTCAGTGTGGTCACAGTATTACCGCGAACCGGTTGCCAAGCGGCTGTCAAGGCATGTTGATTTACGCACCGCTCGCGGTCGGCAAGCAAAACACCGCAAACTCGTGTACCAGACCGGCCCGGCGTATCTGTTTGCCCGGCAAACGCATCCCCGTGTCTCACTGACCCGTAGTTGTCTCCTGACCTGAGTAACGCAAAGGACTTTGCAGCAGCTTCAAAGCGCACCAGATACTCGTCGCGTAACTTCCCCGATTTGTCCATTTCTATGTTTGGCTATTTGTTCACTAATTTTCCATTCTCGCAGCCCTCTAGTGAATGTGAAGGTTCAATAGTACCGCACGCGGTCCACAACTCCCCCCTAGGATACCCTCTTCCCCATTCCCAGCGCGCTAGGACGCGCGATTCAAAAGAACAGCGAATCTGGGGTACCGTTATTATTATTGTTATTATTATTATTGTGAGGCGGTTGCGCGTTCACAAAGTAATGCACCACTTTCTTTTCTCGTCAGTTGAAAAAAATGCATAATCTGTTGTGGGCCATCGTGGAATATTCCCGCTTCAGCTCGTATAGTTTCATGAAGTTCCGATTGGTGGTGGTATTGTAAGAAGCGTCCAAAATGGCGTCTGTCACGGAAGCAACTTCCAAGCAGAGAGCTGTTATTGAGTTTCCTTTGGTGAAAACCAAAGCATCGCAGCCCTTCATAGGAGGTTGCAGAATGCCTACGGAGACCTAGCAGTGAACAAAAGCCCGGCGAGTCGTTGGTCGAGGCGTCTGTTGCCATAGCAACAAGATCGCCCAAACTTGTCCGATATCCCGCGTGCCAGCCAGCCGCACACAGATGTTGAGTCGTGCAACGCTGGACTGTGCGGAAACTTATTCGAGGTGATCGACGGTTCACAATCAAACACCTCACTGATCAAATGGACGTCTCTGTTAGTTGTGCTGACGCAGTCCTTCACCAGTTGGGGCACTCAGAGCCAGGCCCGCCGGGTTCCTCGCCGCCTAATAGAAGACCACAAAGAACAACGAAAGACAGTCTGTGCGGAACTGCTTGTGTGTTGCGAGACTGATAGTGCAAATTTTTGTCAAACATCGTCACAGGCGATGCAGCAAGAGTTCATGACCTCGAACCGTAAACAAAACGGCAATCCATGGCGCCGCACTACAACAACTCTACTCCGAAGAAGAAGTTCAAGGCCGCATCCTCAGCAGGTAAGCTCATGGCGACGACTTTCTGAGAATCTGGAGGGATTATCCTGTCTGATGTCCCCCGTCATGCTGCAACGATCACCTCTGAAGTGTACTGTGCTTCCCTCAGGAAACTGAGAAACGACTTCAGCGTGTTCGTCGCCATGAAAACCCAAATGAACTCCTCATTCCCCATGACAACGCAAGGCCACAAGCAAATCTGGCTCGCGAGACGAACTCAGAAAACTTCACTGCACTGTTCTCCCCGGTCCACCCTACAGCTCGGATCTCGCACCTTCCGACTTTCATCTGTTTGGCCCAATGAAGGATGCACTCTGAGGGAAGGAGTACGTGAGTGATGGGGAGGTTATTGTTGCAGCAAGACGTTGGCACCGACCTCGGCTAGTAGAATGGTACCACGCAGACATATGAACCCTCCCCGTAAGGTGGCGTAAGCCCGTCGTACTGAACGCAGATTATGTTGAAAAGTAGGGTTTGTAGCCAAAAGCGTATGGGGTAATGTGGTGTATTGGAATGCTGAATAAAACCAATCAGATTTCAGAAAACAGTGTTGTATTATTTACTGAACGCAATTCGTATTATTATTGGTATAATTATTGTTATATCTACATGGCTGTTAAATATCACTTTAGTGACACAAATGAAACATGCAGACCTACATAATTTACAAACTTACAGACATGTTATTTAAATAATTTACCACATCTGCTTTGGCGGCCAAGAAGACCGAGAGTTTCCAGGGTACAGATTTTGAAAGCGCTCATCAACAATAAGTCTGCGTTGCGAAGTCACAGGTGCAGTGCACTGTTGTAGTGTTTCCCAATCTGTACAGTAGGTCACTGCACCTCCCATGGTTCCGGATCCTGTTCAGTATACTCTTTGGCAGTGATAGGCCAAGTTCCCCCATTGTTTTTCGTTGGCTTGGAGACAGCCCTGGAGCTCTGGTGGAGTCTTATATCATTCCTGCGTCCAAGCCGTGTGGAAATTAACGTTATGGTTCACCAGGTCTCTAGCTGTTATGGGTGTCTACAGCAGAGTCTGTTGATTCTGATAGCAGGTGTGTCATGAATGGGAACTTGATGGTTGTTGCAGATTTTCTTATATTCCCTCAGAAGATTATTCTTTCTTCTCAGGATAGGTGGTGGGAAGGGGCTCAGGGCAAGTAGCCAGAATACTGGATTAGATTTGATTGTGCCAGTAACAACACGCATTGTTTGATTTAATTGCTTATCTACAAGCTTCATGTGGCTGCTGTTCATCCAGGCAGGGCTGAAATACTCGCGGGGGCTGAGTAGTCAACACCGAGGGTGGATGATTGTAACGTCCAAGATGCAGAACCCTGTGTCGCACAACATATGTTTTGCAGAGTACTTTTCCTTGACCTCTATTTAGCTGCAGTTGTTTAGACTCTGTTCGAACGACAACGTTCTGTCAAGTACAGCACCAATATGCCGTGGAACTTCGTTATGAGCCAGGCGATTACCTCCGAAAAATGTGTCCAGTTCACAGTCTGCTAGGGTATTAATCTGATGATGGTTCAAATGGTTCACATGGCTCTGAGCACTATGGGACTTAACATCTTACGTCATCAGTCCCCTAGAACTTAGAACTACTTAAACCTAACTAACCTAAAGACAGTACACACATCCATGCCCGAGGCAGGATTCGAACCTGCGACCGTAGCAGTCCCGCGGTTCCGGACTGCAGCGCCTAGAACCGCACGGTCACCGCGGCCGGCTGTCTCTCATGAAAGCAAGTGGAATCAGTTTTGTTAGGGTTCCATTGAAGCTGCCACATACGAAAATATTGTCACATTATACTTAGGTCTTTTGTTAACATACGTCCAGAAACCTCTGTTTGTATGTCCTGTGTTGCTGTCATCCAGTCATCATCATAAAAAATACTGTACTGGGCAGAGTGGCTGGCAATTTACAAGGTGAAGAGCTTCGGAGCTAGAACTGATCCCTGAGGTAGGCCATTGTTGAGTCTCCTGGTCACTAGTGGTATTGCTTATAATTATCTGGAATGATGTGTCAGTCAACATACTGTTAAAGACCTGGTGCTGTTCTTCTGTAGATTATTACACAGAGCAGCTGATAAAAACACCGTGCCTCCAGACTGTATATCATAAACTGCAGACACACCAGGAAAAACAGTTGTTTCTTGAAGCCAGTTTCAACGTGAGTTGTCGATGAAAGTACTTGATCCACACGGCTACGGTTTGGTCAAAATCCGGCCGGTTGAACAGGAATACGCTTTCCCACCCCTCCATCCCTAACCCAACCACACACAAATACACAAAATAAAACGAAAACTTCGTAATAACTGCGGTCTTGCGTGAATGCAGGTCCAAGTCAACAAGACGCCTAGCGAGGGGAACAGCATGTAGTGGACATTTGTATTCTGGTACAGCGCTGAAGGCCACATTCACACAGTGGCACATTAAAGTGCCCCCCTTCAATCGGACGAACAACACATAAACTGCAGATTAGCTGACTAGTGGCTGGCAGTGTGTCGTCCGACGAGTGGCGGTTTTGTCTCTTTCCAAATGAACCAAAGGCGTCGTGTACACTGACAACTCAGAGATGCTTTTAAAGCACAGTTTGTGGAGGAAGTTGTAAGGGATCCGAGGTTTCTTAATCAAAGTTAAGCATATTTTACTCGCAAAGGTCGAGGATACGGCAAGAATGGATAGTTAAGCGCCTCGTGCACCCCGCGCGTGTTATTTTTGTGAGAAGCAGTTGAGTCTGTGAACAGTGTGGTTGTCGTAATGGTGTAGCGGGAACAGGAATATCGTACCGGCTGAGTGTGTGTCCCTATTCGCCGAGGGTTGACCCCCAGAAAACGTAAGGAATATACTGAAATGTGTCAAACGTTTTTAACAAGAAGTGATTACAAATAGGAGTGTCAATATTACTCACTGGCGTCTACCACGCCAGCCAATGGATTACAGTGAAGGATGAAGTGTGCAGATTGTTACAACAGTGAGTGACGATATGTCAGTATATTTTGCCTGCGACGTGCTTAGCTCTAAATAGACGTGCCTTAACAACCGTAATGACTGTCTCCATATTTGTTTAATGAGAATGTACGGGTACAACTTTGTTTAGTGCAAACATTTCTACCTTCGTTAATACAAAAATAATTATTCCTTCAGAATAGCATTACTGATCAGCCAAAATCCGATTTAAACAACTCCTGTAGCCGTCGAAACTTGTAAGCGCTAATCTACTGGGTCACAGTCATTAAAATTAAGGTTAGGCTGCTACATTATTCCACCGTTAATGATAGCATAAAATTAATCGAGGGTGTTTCAAAGTGCTTTAGGACAAAGATGCTATTGTGACGCTTTGCTGGTTTTTTCGTGGCACGACTAGGGCCCAGCCTTTCAGGTTACCACGAACATGAACCACAGTGCTCACTTCAAAATTGTCGGTGATCGAGTGCTGCCCTTTATTCTACATCTTTATGTGAGTATACTGTACACATTCGCGTCTTCCAAGAAGCCAACACTCGCGTTCACAAGGCTGCACGCAAACGATCCAGATTTGACAAACACGCAGGCTCGCTTTCGCCGCTCGGCTGGCCGGCTAAATCACCCCATCTTAATCCCATAGGAGTCTGGGGCCGTTTGGAACAGCGGGAAAAATGAAAGAGTCTACATCGCAGCAGTTCGGTAGCTTTACGGTACCTAATCATCATTGTTGGCTTCTGCAGGATGTGGCATGCATGAAGAAACTTTTGAACTTTCTTCCTCGTCGATTAAGACCGTAATCAAGGCCAGAGTAGGTATTACGTCCTTTTTGCGTGATGTTTCCTGGCAGTGGTTAATGTTTTTTGTCTTGTGTAGTTATAAGCCCATAGTTATGTGCAACAGTCTGTCTATCTTCCGTGGCAATGGAGGTGGCCTGTGTCATTACTCCAATTACTCGAACGCTTCGTTGCTCCAGGAATCTACGACAGGTTGCTGCTAGAGGGAGAGCTGCTCTTCTAGTAGTCGTTTTTAAATTCATCGACAGCTTCTCGATTTCATTATCAACGTGTATTATTTTCTTTTCAGTGTATCGAGTACTTGTTAATCTCCTTGCAATTTATTTTCAGGTTAACTGCTTGTATGCGGGTGTTGCGCTGACGGAAGTGTTACACATTTTTTTCTGTTTGGACACAGAGATATGGCGTCCTTTTTGTAGCGTCATTACTTATTCTAATTGATTGAAGGAACAACTTCCAGTTCCTGATTCTTACTAAATGATTGCATCTGTCCTAGGCTAGTAACAATGGTGTGTTTGATTTATGTTCCTTATTATCATAGTAAGAAAACACTTAACCTGTTTTCGCCCTACGTGTTGCAGAGAGAAACAGTCTGCGTTTGTCACCAAGCAGAACAAAAAGAAAGACGAAAGCAATATGGTTTTGTTAATCAGTCGATAAAATACGGCAAAGAGGGAACTGTGGCGAAATGGTCAGCTTAAAATCCTTCTCGTTGAGCTCTATTGGCGTCTGTTTACCTCCATAACTGAGTCGTCAGCTCGGTGTTCTGGTATGCAGAGAATCCCGGTTCGATTCCCGGTCTTGCCAAGGGTCTTTCCTTGCTGGTAGCACTGAATAGGCGTGTACTCAGCTCCATGATGCCTATTGGAGAGCTACTTGACTGAGAACTAGCCGCCCCAGTGTCTGGAATGTTGGCAAAACGGCCACGAGAGCGGTATGCTGACACCACGCTATTACATACGACATCCGTACGAAGGCTCACGACGGCCGGTAGACGTCCCTTGGGCCTTCAGAGCCTGGATGACGAGCTCCAGAAGTAGAGTGCTATACAGTGTTGTTAAAGACGAGTAGCAGACCAGCTGATTATGACAATGATGAGGAGAATACGGCAAGTGCCCTAACCCGGTTTTTCCAGAAACTTCGCTCAGTGAACGAGGAACCAAAATATGCGAACACGTGTTTCGGCGTAGACTTATATACTCAGTCGTTCCTGCGGGAACGACCGGAAAAGTTTTCTGCGTAATTTAGATGCCTTTTAGCGCGCTATAAGCCCTTTCAAAATCTTTGCATGGTGGTTAGTGTTGCGGTATTTAACTTTCGTGCCCCGTTTTCGAAACTCGAATATTGCTTTATTTATTTTACTTTCTTTTACTTTTCGTTTATTTACCCATCGTTTATTTACCATCATGGAAGGTAACCACACAAACGTTTCTTATCAAGTTAGGGGATGCAATGGCGTTACATTAACTGTAAAATTGCAACTGAATGTGACACGTTTATTGCACAATATAGTGTGTATGGTATTTTCAGGAGTTAAAAGCTCTTGAACACCTAATATTCTTATATTTATTTATATCAGCTCTTAATTCTTATACATAATTATTACGTTTATTTTTCAGGAAGATTTGGTGCATTCCCTTGGAAAACAATGATCGGGTTCTGAACACGGGGCGCTATAGTGTGAAGCCGCAACGCACGCCGCTTCCGCTGGGCTGATTACTCGCTAAAAGGCGCTTAAAATATTTCAAAACTTTGACCGTCTTCTCAGATATGGTCGATTATTTACCGATAAGCCGAGACACGTGTTCGCTTATTTTGGCCCTCTTCCGTTGGGAAATCTGGTTATGGCACTTGCTGTGTTCTTCTCGCGAGCCACAGAATGCGCGTCGTACGGGAATCATTCAGATAGCCATCTGTAAATAAACAGTATATGGAGATAAAGGGTGGTCTTCCTCTCCTTCTCGTCCGACTTATTTATGGCTGTGGCACTGTCTGCTAATGCAAAGCGATCGCCCATCCCTCTGTAAGTAGGCTGTTTAGGTTTTTTTATTGGTAACGCCACCTCTGTATGAAAATCACTGGCTGTGCCGTGTGCAGTCTGTGGCTGCTTTTCATTGTTGTAATACTCGCCATTGTAGTGTTAGGCAGCTGGCTGTGAACAGCGCGTAGCGTTGCGCAGTTGGAGGTGAGCCGCCAGCAGTGGTGGATGTGGGGAGAGAGATGGCGGAGTTTTGAAATTTGTCATGAACTGCTATATTTATAAATGATAATATCAAGGTAAATACATTGTTTGTTCTCAATTAATATCTTTCATTTGCTAACTATCCCCATCAGTAGTTAGTGCCTTCCATAGTTTGAATCTTTTATTTAGCTGGCAGTAGTGGCGCTTGCTGTATTGCAGTAGTGGGAGAAACGAAGATTATTGTGAGGTAAGTGATTTAGTGATTTGTGAAAGGTATAGTTTAATGTTAGTCAGGGCCATTCTTTTGTATGGATTTTGTGAAAGTCAGATTGCGTTGCGCTAAAAAAATTTGTGTGTCAGTTTAAGCACAGTTCTGTAAAATTGTTCAAAAGGGGACGTTTCATATATGAAAATATTGTGTGTCAGTTTAAGCACAGTTCTGTAAAATTGTTCAAAAGGGGACGTTGCGCAGTTGGAGGTGAGCCGCCAGCAGTGGTGGATGTGGGGAGAGAGATGGCGGAGTTTTGAAATTTGTCATGAACTGCTATATTTATAAATGATGATATCAAGGTAAATACATTCATATATGAAACGTCCCCTTTTGAACAATTTTACAGAACTGTGCTTAAACTGACACACAATATTTTCATATATGAAACGTCCCCTTTTGAACAATTTTACAGAACTGTGCTTAAACTGACACACAATATTTTTTTAGCGCAACGCAATCTGACTTTCACAAAATCCCTACAAAAGAATGGCCCTGACTAACATTAAACTATACCTTTCACAAATCACTAAATCACTTACCTCACAATAATCTTCGTTTCTCCCACTACTGCAATACAGCAAGCGCCACTACTGCCAGCTAAATAAAAGATTCAAACTATGGAAGGCACTAACTACTGATGGGGATAGTTAGCAAATGAAAGATATTAATAGAGAACAAACAATGTATTTACCTTGATATCATCATTTATAAATATAGCAGTTCATGACAAATTTCAAAACTCCGCCATCTCTCTCCCCACATCCACCACTGCTGGCGGCTCACCTCCAACTGCGCAACGCTACGCGCTGTTCACAGCCAGCTGCCTAACACTACAATGGCGAGTATTACAACAATGAAAAGCAGCCACAGACTGCACACGGCACAGCCAGTGATTTTCATACAGAGGTGGCGTTACCAATAAAAAAACCTAAACAGCCTACTTACACCTTGCATGGTAATAATGTATGTTTCATTTCGGCAACTGAATGCTGTTTCTGACGTGGGGGACACTAATAGAGGAATGCTTTCTGTACTTTTGTATGTGGATCGATTAAACAGTGAGTATTTACATTCATAAGTTTTTGTATTGTGTCCCTTTAGGTGGAGTTTGCAATTGCTTAGGCGAGTACATAATAATGAGGCTCAAGTATCAAACTGCTCTGTGGAATAAATGTTTTCATGCGGTTTTAAAGTAGCCGTGTTGTTTATTTCTGCCGGCCGGAGTGGCCGTGCGGTTCTAGGCGCTACAGTCTGGAACCCGGTGATCGTTACGGTCACAGGTTCGAATCCTGCCTCGGGCATGGATGTGTGTGTTGTCCTTAGGTTAGTTAGGTTTAAGTTGTTCTAGGGGCCTTATGACCTCAGCAGTTGAGTCCCATAGTTCTCAGAGCCATTTGAACCATTTGTTTATTTCTGTCGGGAGTTCTACGCATCTGTATCAATACATATCTCGGTATTTATTCTAACGGTATGTAATTTATACCACCTCCTGAAAACTTATTAGTTCGCTTGTAATCTGTTGGCTTACTTCGACCGTCGTTTTGGAACCCCAGCACAAGCCCTTCAACGACTGTGGGAAACGTAACAAAAGGCAGAGCTCAAGATAGCTGTCAACACCTGCCAGAATCATTTCTGGCCTCTTTAGCTCCTGAAGACGAGGCTCAAAAAATGGTTCAAATGGCTCTAATCACTATGAGACTTAACATCTGAGGTCATCAGTCCCCTAGACTTAGAACTACTTAAAACTAACTAACCTAAGGACATCATATACATCCATGCCCGAGGCAGGATTCGAATCTGCGACCATAGCAGCAGCGCGGTTCCGGACTGAAGCGCCTAGAACCGCGCGGTCAGCCGTACACGACGCAAAAAACTGTACAAGTTGGTAGGCGGTCATAACAATGCATGTTGACAATGCATTTAAACTTTACATTGGCATCTACAGTGCTGACTACTACAACTGCAAAGTCATCATCATGGAACGCAACGAGCGTAACTTTGTCATCAAGTGCACTGCACATACGGATATACAAATAATTAGCACATCAGCACAACCACACAAAGTAACGCCATCTACATTCTGTGTATGAGGGATGTTTACGTAGCGGTAATCTCATTCATAAATCGCATTTGAATGTTGGTTATTTGTGAGAAGGACATACTATGCCTCTCCTAAGGAAGATAAACGTCGGCCATCACATTTCGGAATTAGACAGTGGCAGGATCTTGATCCGTGGAGAGTACGTTTTATCGTTACTACTTGCCTTGTTCGAGAGCCCATTAGCGTCATGTGATTATGGAGTCGATGGGTTCAGGAGCCCTCCATGAACCACGGACCTTGCCGACATGTGGTGTCTTGCGTGCTTCAACGATACAGACAGCCGTACTGTAGCTTCAAGCACAACACAGAGGCAGGAGTAGCGAATGGATGCTGAAGAGGGGCAGCAGCCTTTTCACTAGTTTGGGCGGAGAGGGGGTGAAACTCTGAATGATTGACTCATCTGGCCTCGTAACGTTGGACAACATAGCCTTGTTTTGCTGGTACTTCAACCGCTGAAAGCAAACGGAAACTGCAGCCATTTTTTTTCCGAGGGCATGCAGCTCTACTGAACGGCTTAATGATTATAGGACGCACTTCGGTAATATATTCTGGAGGCGAAATGGTCCCCCATTCGCATCTCCTGTCGGGGATTACTCGGGAGGATGTCGTCATCAGGAAAAACAAACTGGCGTTCTAGAGAGCGTGGAATCTTAGATCCCTTAATCGGATAGGCTGGCATCAAGAATGAGACTTCTGCTCAGGTAAATACTGGGTTACCAACACTAAATAATATAGTGGTTATGTTGGTCTAGGTCTAAAAATGAATAAGAAAATAGGAATGCGGGTAACTTTCTACGAACACAGTAGGTAACGCTTATCGTGGCCAAGACAGACAGGAAGCCAACACACGTCGAGCAGTACAAGTTATATGTGCCAGCTGGCTTCGCAGACTGAAAGAGTGTATGACGAGGTAAATAAAATAGTTGAGGGAGACGAAAATTTAATTGTTATGGGGGACTGGAATTCGATAGCAAGAAAAGGAAGAGAAGGAAAAGTGGTACGAGAACATACACTGGGGAAAAGGAATAAAAGAGGAAGCCGCGTGGTAGAATTTTGCCCAGAGAATGATTTAAACATCGCTAATATACATTTAATAACGCTGAAAGAAGGCTGTATACGTGGAAGAGACCTAGAAAATCAGGTAAGGAAGAGATATACAAACCATATTTGAAACTGTAAGACATTTCCTGGAATAGAGTGGACTCTGGCCAGTTTTGAACTGCAAATTAAAACTGAAGAAATTGCAGACCGGAAATTACGTAAATCAAGACGTAGTAGAAATTCTTAAATACAAGAATGTAACCAAAGAAACGAATTATATTGACAAAAGATACAAACCAGCTAAGCAGCAATGGCCAGAGGACAGAAACAAGACAGCCGAAACATGCATGACTAGCGAAAAGATAGATGTCCCCCATAGGAAAACTAAAGATACCTTTGGAGAAAATAAAAGCAACTGTATGACTATCAAGAGTTCAGATGACAAGCCGGTGGCATGCAAAGAAGGAAAAGCACTATTTGTATATACACACATCAAAATAAGTTTTGCATCACCTCGGTTCCGAGAGTTCCGGAACCTGTACAGAAAATTGGAGTAGAGATCAACATAAACATCATTGCTGCCCTTTTTATTTCTCATGAAAGCAACACATTGGATGTTGTACCACCATACAGCGAGACCTTCACAGATGGTGGTCCAGATTGCGGTACACACCGGTACCTCCAATACCCAGTAGCACGTCCTCTTGCATTGATGCATGCCTGTATTCGTCGTGGCATACTATCCACAAGTTCATAAAGGCAATGTTGGTCAAGATTGTCCCACTCCTCTACGGCAATGCGGCGTAGATCCCTCAGAGAGGTGGGTGGGTCACGTCGTCGATAAACAGCCATTTTCAATCTATCCCAGACATGTTCGATAGGGTACATGTTTGGAGAAAATGCTGGCCGCTCTAGTCGAGCGATGTCGTTATCCTGAAGGAAGTCATTTACAAGATGTGCACTAAGAGGGCGAGAATTGTCGTCCATGAAGACGAATGCCTCGCCAATATTCTGCCGATATGGTTGCATTATCGATCGGAGGATGGCATTCACGTATCGTACAGCCGTTACGGTGCCTTCTATAACCACCAGGGGCGTACGTCGGCCCCACATAATGCCACCCCAAAACAGCAGGGACCGCTACATTGCTGCCCTCGATGGACAGTGTGCCTAAGGCGCTCAGCCTGACTGGGTTGCCTCCAAACACGTTTCCGACGATTGTCCGGTTGAAGGCATTTGCGACACTCACCGGTGAAGAGAACGTGAGGCCAATCCAGAGCAGTCCATTCGGCATGTTGTTGGACCCATCAGTACCGCGCTGCATGGTGTCGTGGTTGCAAAGATGGACTTCGCCATGGACGTCGGGAGTGAAGTTGCGCATCATGCAACTTACTGCGCACAGTTTGAGTCGTAACTCCAAGTCCTGTGGCTGCCCGAAAAGCATTATTCAACATGGTGGCGTTGCTGTCAGGGTTCCTCCGATCCATCATCCGTTGGTAGCTGTCATGCGCTGCAGTAATAGTCCTTGGGCGGCCTGAGCGAGGCAAGTCATCGACAGTTCCTGTCTCTCTGTATCTCCCCCATGTCCAACCAACATCGCTTTGGTTCACTCGGAGACGCGTGGACACTTCCCTTGCTGAGAGCCCTTCCTGGCACAAAGCAACAACGCGGACGCGATCGAAATCGAACCGCGTTAGTGACTGTCTAGTCATGGTTGAACTACAGACAATACGAACCGTGCACATTCTTCCTGGTGGAATGATTGGAACTGATCGGCTGTCGTACCTCCTCCGCCTAACAGGCGCTGCAAATGCATGGTTGTTAACATCTTTGGGCGGGATTACTAGCGTCTATGAACAGTCAAGTCAAAGGGACTGTGTCTGTGATAGAATATCTACAGACAAAGTCTGTCTTCAGGAGTTCTGGGAACCAGGGTGATGCAATACTTCTTTCTATGTGTATATTAGCGTCTGAAGTCAGGAGCAGAGTGTTGGTGCGGACGTTTTATTGTTGGAAGGGAGAATTTTGCTGTATGGTTTGCGTCTGATCGCGACGAACCGTTGCGGGATTCTCCGTGCTGGAGCTAAACCTGGCTATTGGACGGCAGTGTTTTGTATTATATCTACTATCAACTGGCACTACTTAGGGGAAAAGGGAGAACAAAGTGAAAGAGAGAGCCAAAAATAAAGGACTCAAGGTTGAGATGCAGTGGAGTCGGCGTCATCCCCATGTCGAGACTCGGTGGAGGCGGCATCAGCTTTGGCTGAGACGTGGTGGTAACCACAGCTAGTTCCGAGTTACGAGACGTC
Organism: Schistocerca nitens; assembly: GCF_023898315.1. NCBI lineage: Eukaryota > Metazoa > Arthropoda > Insecta > Orthoptera > Acrididae > Schistocerca > Schistocerca nitens. The sequence continues at coordinate 142,817,025 of NC_064620.1, read as the reverse complement.
CAGGGAACGGTGTCGCAGTTGTAGCAACGCGCCATCGTGTTCTCGAGAGAGCTCGTATGACGGCGGTGGTCATCATGGCGTACGGCAATTAAATCACGGTGAGCATTCACAGCAACATTCACGGACTAAATCGTTCTTATTCCGCGCTTGTGGAATTACATAGAATCGCCTGTCTCATATCCAACGTACGTGTGTTCAATGTATTAACCTTTCAGTCAGTCACCAATGTTTCAGTCACGATTTTCCGCCCGGAAATAGCGAGTTTCGAAAGTGAGTTTCAGACTGCCATTTTTGAGTTAACAGGCAGTCGAGTAACGCTGCAATCCTTATAATCATTAATCATAATTTTCATACAGATATCATTAGTCAACTGTTTGATTATCTCTTTTTTTATAATTACAGTGGTTAAATGAATGATGGTTTGGTCAGACACCTTCCCGTCACATTAAATTAATGAGTAAATCCCCCACCTTACGGCTACACCTAGCTTCTAAGAAATCGCTTTATCCATCAGAAGTGACGCATATTAAATTCATAGGATAGGTCTTAAAACAGTGGCCTACTCATAATTTGTTTTCACTGTTAGGGAAATTCTTCACAAAGACAAGATTTCACAAAACAAGAAGTTTCAAATGGATATAGGTTGTAACAGTTATTCAGAATTGAAGAGACTCGCAGAGGATATACTAGCGTGGAGAGATGCATCAAGTTAATCTTCAGACTGAAGACCACAACCAACCCAACAACAAAAACGGATTCAGGAGCACTGCACTGAACACCATTCCCAATCTCAGCGACTAGCTCCCGAAATTGCATACATATTATTTCCTCATCCGTGCAGGTTGGTACAGTGCCAGGCCATGGGATTATCTGCAACGGAACAGATGTCCACACAGACAATACGGAGACGTCTGGAGGGACACACACTCTCGGCGCGCAACCACTGTTGCGGCTTCCTTGCAAGCCGCGACAGAAATAGAGGCGGTGACAATAGTGAACCCACCAACAAGAGGAAGCACAGGAGTAACAATATGTCGCCTATTCAGACGAGTTCCTGTTCTGCGTACGCCATTGTGCCGAACGTACCCGTGTGTGAAGCCTCCCAGGAGAATGAACATTACCAGACTGGATTCGTCATCGTGTGAGAGGCCCAGCATCCGACCTGGAGGCATAGAGCGCCACAGGGTATACAACACAATTATCTTTTATTTACATAGCTGGCAATTTTGACTGCAGCTGATGCTGTAAGTAGGCTGTTTAGGTTTTTTTATTGGTAACGCCACCTCTGTATGAAAATCACTGGCTGTGCTGTGTGCAGTCTGTGGCTGCTTTGCATTGTTGTAATACTCGCCATTGTAGTGTTAGGCAGCTGGCTGTGAACAGCGCGTAGCGTTGCGCAGTTGGAGGTGAGCCGCCAGCAGTGGTGGATGTGGGGAGAGAGATGGCGGAGTTTTGAAATTTGTCATGAACTGCTATATTTATAAATGATGATATCAAGGTAAATACATTGTTTGTTCTCTATTAATATCTTTCATTTGCTAACTATCCCTATCAGTAGTTAGTGCCTTCCATAGTTTGAATCTTTTATTTAGCTGGCAGTAGTGGTGCTCGCTGTATTGCAGTAGCTTGAGCAGCGAAGATTTTTGTGAGGTAAGTGATTTGTGAAAAGTACAGGTTAATGTTAGTCAGGGCCATTCTCTTGTAGAGATTATTTAAAGTCAGATTGCGTTGCGCTAAAAAATATTGTGTATCAGGTTAAGCACAGTCGTATATAATTGTTCAAAGGGGACGTTACATATGTCGACCCTTAGCCTAGGATACCTCACTGGAATCTTCCGATTTTTTCTTGTAGTTTGTGTAATTAGTGTAGCTATTGTTTATTGCTAGCGCGTAATCATAGAGAGAATTTCCTTTGTAGTTGTAGTTTTTCATTGTTGTACAGTAAAACAGTTGTGGCATGCATGTAGATTTGCACCAAGGATTTCGCAGCTGCAATTAACTAGATATTATTTTCAGTGTTATGTTAATGTGTTCTCTTATTTTTGCTCTTCAAATTGTGTTTTTCTGTGTTGTCGTGTGAAATACTTTGACAATAATGGCGTGTGAAAAACGTAATACTAGGCTCCAAAGTAAACTGAGAAATGACAGTGAAAACGAATGCAGTGTGTTAGCGCCACCGAGTAATGAATAAACTGATGTTCAAAGTAGTAATTTGGTAATTGTGCATAGGGAAATGGAGCGGGCGGCAAACAATGGCGTGGACAGTGAAACAATTAGTGAAGAGGAAAGCATTATCGATCGATTGGTCGGCAACAGCTCGCCTCAGGAATCGGGAATGACAGGACACAATTTTGCAAATATTGTAGATTCAGGTTTTGGGTCCTCACCATTTTCTCAAATGAGTCAAGACACATTTTCCACTTGTCAAAATGTGAATGTTGCCGGTGCAAATTCACTGCCGAAAAGCACTGAGGAACACGTTCCAGACACCAGTGCATTGTTATTACAATTAATACAACAAATGGGACAAACACAGCAAAAGCTTCAAAAGTTAGACACAATGGAACAAAATCTTCGAAAGTTAGACACAGTGGAACAAAATCTTCAAAAGTTAGACACAATGGAACAACACCAGAGACAAACACAGCAACAGTTAGACGCAATGGAACAAAATCTTCACACCACACTTGAACAAACACGTGAAGATTTAACTACTGAGTTACATAAAATCGAATCGAAATGTCAAAAAGTCTGTAACGACGTAAAAACACAAATTTGTGAGCATTTTCAACCTATTTTTTCGCGGCATGAAAATGCATTACAGAATCACGAAGCAGCCATAAAAGAACTGCAAACTATTGTTCATCAAAATCATGAGACCTTGCAAGCTAAATTTGACTCAGTTGCATCTACCGATTCGGTTACGCAACTTACAAAATCTCAGGAAAACTTAAAGGACACAGTAGATACTCTGAAACTTGGTTCAGAAAAACACACTGAGGAAATAAGTACACTATCGGAGAAAGTAGCCGAACTTTCGGATCAGTTCACTAATTTATCTACGAAGGTAGATGATAATCTGAATGACACAAAACCGGTAGTCTTTAATGACACAGAAGAGAGCGAACAAATTAGGAAACTGAAACAAAATCTGAATCAACACCAAAGAGAAATCCGGGAAGTACAAGATCAGCTGACACAGGTAATACAAGAATTACGTATTTCAGAGGACACTCGCGCCCCAATACGGGATGAGGGACATAGAAATACGGAAAAGCCACAAAATAATAACACAGGGCATTTCGAAGTTATGAAAGAAATTGGCAATGTGCACCGAATTTTGAGATGGAACGGCCGACACGACCTAACAATGACCGATATGCGACTCGCCGACATGATGATTTTGACTATAAGCTGTTCATTACTACACGTAAATTCAAAACATTTAAGAATTCTGGCAACGACATTCATCCACAAGCATGGCTCCATCAATTCTCTCATTGTTTTCCTCCCAACTGGTCATTAGAACACAGATTAGAATTTATGTGTGGCTACTTAGAGAATGAACCAGCTGTAAGAATGCGATCGGTCATTCACGATTGTCACAGTGAAGGAGAATTTTACCATGCCTTCCTCTCAGCATATTGGTCTCAAGCTACACAAGACCGAGTAAAACATAGCATCATGATGATGAAACACTTTGAACAATCTGAATTTTCCAGTCTTGTCAAATATTTTGAAGACATGTTGCATAAGAATCAGTATCTTTCAAACTCATACAGCCCCTCAGAACTCATCCGCATTTGCTTAATCAAATTACCTGAACATTTACGACATATTATTTTGGCAGGACGTTGCAAAGACGACATTGAAGCTTTTCAGGGACTGTTACAAGAACTGGAAATTGACACTGACAATCGCGGAACGCAGGAGCACAACAATTACAGATCACATCCGTCGCAATTCCGCGATGAAAGAAATAATAACTGGACACGACGAGGCTATTCTCACAACACATATCGTGACCAAAACAGACACCACCCGTATGACAACCGTTGGCAGAGTAGTAATAATTACAGGGAAAGATCACCTCTCCGTGGTAGTGACTATCACAGAGACAATCAGAGAAACAGACAATTTGGGAACCAAAATAATTATTATCAAGGGAGACAGAATAACTTTAGACGCAACGGTCCAGCGCGCAGTTACGATTCAGGGAGAAATTCTCCACCACTTAATCGACAAGAAAGAAACTACAGGAACTACCGACATGACGACAGACGATGGGATCGTAACGACAGACCTGAATTGCATCAGAACTGGCGGGATTTAAACAGGGCAGGGCCCTCTCGTCACGGTGAATTTGTAGGTCTCCAAATCCCAATAACGACGCGCGACAACAAAGAGACAATAGGCAATGACTCACACCGCTGGCAGCAACAAAACGCACTTGTGAGACTGATGACGCAGCTGCCGTAGCTAGTAATTACGTAAAAATGGAAGACATTAGGGACATCTTACTCCAGGAACACGACGTAAAACTTAACAACATTGCATATCCTGTGATTCACATTACTGTAAATGACGTAAAATTTACGGCAGTACTTGACTCTGGCAGTCCCATCTCAGTAATTAGTGAAACAGCTTTTAGCAAATGCAACAAATCGAACGATTGCCCCACACTTCCGTTACGTAAGATTAAATTACAAGGTGCAATCTTTGGAAAAAGTGTAGATGTACGCCAACAAACCAATTTAGAATTCTATTGCCAAAGCCACAGCTTTTCTATGAACTTTCTTATTGTTCCATTATTGTCGACGGAAATTATATTGGGAGTAGACTTTTTCAATGAATACAAAGCAATCTTAAACTTTCATGATGCTGAAATAAGTTTAGAGAAAGAAGGTAAGGCAATAGCTTTGAAATTTGAAGATTGGCTCTCAAACCATGACGAGGAAATTAATCGGTTTTACCTTCTGTTAGACAACAGTTCGGAGTTTTCTACGGAACTAGACACTAACAATCACTCTGCAAGTACTGACAGGGATGATATCGACGACATATTTGATACTAATGAGTTAATTCAAAATAAAATTCAAACAATTGAGAACTGTAATGACATTGATAGGCAGGACCTTTTTGAGATTTTACTAGCACATTCCACAGTTTTTACTCCCAAAACAGGAACAATCAAGGGATTTCAATACCAATTTCGTGTTCGTGAGCATACGAAATTTTGTGTTAGACCATATGTAATTCCAGCACATTATAGGGACCGTGTTAGAACAGAAATACAATCTATGCTTGACGAGGGCATTATTGAGCCTGCAGTAAGCTCATACAACAATCCATTACATGTTGTTGAGAAGAAAAATGGATCGATCAGGCTTGTCTTAGATTCGAGACAAATCAATACTATCATTATTCCTGAAACAGACAGGCCGCAAACATTGGAAGAACTTCTTCAAAATTTTAATGGTGTAAAAGTGTTGTCTTCCATTGATCTCAGATCCAGCTTTTATCAGATCGAACTTCATCCAGAATGTAGAAAATACACAGCTTTCCTTTGTTTCGGTGTTTGTTATCAGTTTCGGAAACTTCCCTTTGGTTTGAACATTTCTTCAGCAGCATTCATTCGCGGGCTAAATTCCATATTACCTGAATTCTTAAAACGTCACATCACCTTATATGTGGACGATATTCTAATAGCAGAAGCTTCATGGGAACAACATAATCGCATCCTCAACAGTTTGTTACGTATTTTTGCAGAATCTGGAATTACAGGTAACTTGGAAAAGTCTGAATTCGGTAGGTCAAAGGTGAGGTTTTTGGGACATATTATTTCTTCTGAAGGCATTCAGCCGGATCCTGAAAAGTTAGAAGCAATCAGAGCCATTCCAGTTCCATCCACAAAAAGACAAGTCCGCAGTTTTCTGGGTCTCGTAAATTTTTACCATCGTTTTCTGAATATGCAAATTCTTGTTACACCAAAACTTTGTTCTCTCACTGGAAAAAACACTATTTGGAACTGGGACGAACAAGCACAATTGGAATTCAATTCTTTGAAAGAATCGCGTCTTAACGCGCCAATACTAGCTCATCCAGATCTGTCACAAGATTTCTGCCTTAGCACGGATTCTTCTAAAGTCGGACTTGGTGCCCATTTATTTCAAGAAGCCATAGAAAATGACACTACTGTACAGAAAATCATTGCTTTTGCTAGCCGAGTGCTAACAAAATCTGAAAAAAATTATTCCGTTACTGAATTAGAAGCTTTAGCTATCATTTGGGCATTTAACAAATTCCGTTTCTTTCTTTCTGGTAAGCACGTAAAAGTATACAGTGATCATCGTGCATTACAATTTCTTATGTCTTCAAAATTAAATCATGACAGGTTAAAACGTTGGGCATTGTTTCTGCAAGAATTCCGCTTCACAATAGTCTACATTCCCGGCAAGGAGAACATTGTTGCGGACGCACTGTCACGCGCACCAGCTGGGCTTGAGAAAAGTAACATAGAAGGTAACCTCGAGAAAAATTTCAGTATTCTTTACATTCAGAAAGTCGCCTTTGAAAACTTCATCACCACATCTTTAAAGGACATTGCTCATGAACAAGATAAAGATCCGATTTGGAAAGACATCAAAAGCAAATGGCATGAAAAGACACACACACAGATTCGGCATTATTATCTGGTTAGAAACAACATACTGTTCAAACGCTGCACTGTTGATGACAAGCTATGGGTGCTTTGCATTCCTGACGATTTTGTTAATAAGCTCATTTGGTACATTCATTTCAGCTACGAACATTTTGGTCCACGAAAATGTTATCATATTCTTCGAACGACTTGTTATTTTAACAATATGGAAAAGAGAATTCGAAGAGTTTTGTCTATTTGTAAACTTTGTCAAAAGGCGAAACCATCTACTATCTCACATCGTGGCCCGCATCTCGTGGTCGTGCGGTAGCGTTCTCGCTTCCCATGCCCGGGTTCCCGGGTTCGATTCCCGGCGGGGTCAGGGATTTTCTCTGCCTCGTGATGGCTGGGTGTTGTGTGCTGTCCTTAGGTTAGTTAGGTTTAAGTAGTTCTAAGTTCTAGGGGACTTATGACCACAGCAGTTGAGTCCCATAGTGCTCAGAGCCATTTGAACCATTTTCTCACATCGTGCTCCGTTGTTTCCTATCATTCCTTCTAAATTAAAAGAATTTGCTGCAGTTGATCTATTGGGACCCCTTGTCAGAACATCGAATGGATTTTCGTACGTTCTAGTCGCTGTTGAACTTACTTCCAAATTTGTTTCTTTCACTCCGTTACGTAAAGCCACTGGACGATCTGTATCCAACGCCTTTGTTAAAAATTTCTTACGTGAAGTTGGCCACGTTGCTAAAATCATTTCAGATAACGGACCGCAATTCAGATCTGCTGTTTGGTCACGCATGCTTCGCAACCATAAAATGAAACCTGTTTTTATTTCATTGTACTCACCACATTGTAACCCCTCCGAACGGATTATGAAAGAAATCAATAACCTTTGCAGACTTTATTGTCACAGAAAGCATCAGCATTGGGACAGATATTTACACTTATTTCAAAACGTGCTGAATGAAATGCCTCATGATTCCACTGCTTTACCACCTACTCTTGTACTAAAGAATGAAGAACCACCGAACAGAATCAGAGAGCTTGTACCTTTCCCGAATACACGTAAACTTCGACACAAAGATATAATTGATTTGGCTCTTAAAAATATAAAATCTGCAGCAGACAAAAGGAGAAAACTACACGGTAAAGCAAATGCAAAGAAATTGTATATTGGTCAGAAAGTTCTCATTAAAGCTCATTCATTGTCACATAAGAAGAAACACTTGAGTCACAAATTCTTTCTAGTTTACAATGGACCTTACAGAATCCGACGTATACCACATGATAATTGCGTTGAAGTTGAAACTGCGTACTAGGAAGAGTAAAGGTTTACACCACATTTCACACGTAAAACCGTTTATTGAGAGATAATGTGCTTTTTTAACTTGAGATTTAATGCAACATTTTGGTTCACTTGAAAATACATTCTGGATTTAAAGTACTTTCTGTGAGATACCAGATGACACAGTGGTTAGTTTATGTGACTGCTACACGATTTTTATCACGACGCTACTAATGAGTGACAGTTTACAATGTTGCTGTTGCAGTGTTTCTGTTTTATATCTGCACAGTTTTTCTGTATTGTTCTGGAAAGTAAAACATGTTTTAGTAGTAACTTTTGTGGTATAGCAACAATGAGACAGCCTTTTTCGTGGCACAACAATACATTACTGTACAGTACTTGCTTCATCACGCCAATAAGCGTAACAACTACGATATCTATACACAAAGCATTTCACTTTTGTTTATCATGAGGTAAGTACATTGACTTCTGCAGAACTTAGCTTTCGGAGGACGATAACTACGACACTTCCACAGAATTATCTTACAGCAAGACGCACATTTAGCGCTACAGGACACGCATTTGAGAGATTAATTTTGTACTTATGCCATTTATTTTTCAAGATTTTTGAATTACAAAGAAAGTTTTCCATGATACATTTCATTCCATTGCTGTAATCTGTAACACCTGAGGGTATAATTACATTAATCCTCAGGGGGGTACACGCCTACTTTGTGTACCATGTGTTTGGCACGCACAAGGAGCCCTAGCTAATATGGTATTTGCTTATACAACTTTACACATCGGTACCATATTTCTCTAACACACAAATTACACAGCTATCTGATCATTTAACTGAGAGAGAAACATTTTTTTTACTGCATTAGTGACAGATGTTTACGTAATTACACAGTTGAATAACTTCACACTTATGAAATTGCATTTTGTCTGTACTTTGTGAACTGTTCATATTTCTTCGGAACCATTGTGATACTATGAGAGCTTTGAATGATGTATTTGGTAAGGGAGCATGATTTTAAAGTACATTTGAGGCAGATGACACTTTTGACATGAGCAGAGAATTTTTTTTTAGGTTTAGAAACTATTGGAGGAAGCTACGACGTTTTTGAGATTTGACTGAGGTGTTATGATGTTATTTTTACGACGACGATGTGTATTATGCTGTTGAGGTATGTTTATGATCAATAAGCTGATGCTATATAAGGAATGTGATTACGTGTTTATATGTATATGAATAATGAATAGAAGTTAGGGACTATGGTTTGTGAAAAAGGTTGTTGGAAACCAAGAATCGTACTTTAAGAGTTATGAAATGTGTGTATATGCGTGAATGTATCACAATGCTGGCGAAAATTTTTTGGACACTGTTATATTCATAAGATTTTGTTTCTACACATTTGTAACCAAATTCCCAACCTGTGAATTTTTTTTTATGTGAGACTGTCACTGTAGCGAAAACTGCTGTCGTAAATATTTCGGTATGAAAGGTAAGTGACTGTGACGTAATTCGTTGTGAGCGGCCAGGTGTGCCAGCCGCCTTGAGAAAAAGCCATTATTGCGAGCCCTTTTCAGCGGCACAGGTAGAAAAAAAAGGGAGGCCATTATCCTCGCCATTGACGTTCCTTTGTAGAAAGCATCGTAAATATGACACGCTAATAATAACTTGGAAACATTTTTACATCTGCACACCTGATTCTGACAAGCGTCTTTCTACGAGAGTTGAGAGAATTTCTACTAACTTATGAAATGTCACATGACTATTGAATGATATTTTTATGCTTTGGTTTGCGTAATTGCTTATTTCATTTAATATCTAGTTTCTAACTGCATTGCAGCATTGGTTAAAATAAAATTTCATAGATGTACTAATATAAATATTTTCTGTCTACAGATCAAGTAAATAATAATAATTTTTTTCAAAAAAATGAGGGAGCACAAAAAGACATTTACCTTCACAGGAACTGCATACATAATTTTCTTTTCTAGTACTTAGTAATTTTTTGTAGAATTAGTTTTTGTGGTGCACCACTTTAATTACATAGACATTAAGATGTGATTATAAATTTCCCTTATGTGCATTGTTATCTTTAGTGTAATATTTTTTCTGCTTGAACTTTGTCATGTTTAGGTATAAGTTATGCTGTTTGCCAGGAATAGTGCTACTCAATTTGAATTTGTGTTACTCTGCTAAGCCATATTTATTTTTCTTGTTTGCTGCACATTGCCTCATATTAGTTGTAATGTTGAATTGCTTGGTAATTTAGATTTACTGTAGCTTGCTTTGCCAGCTTGAAATTTTTGTCATTGATGTTTGTGTTACTTGATTTGTGCTGCTGCATTGCCTCGTTCCTTAGTTTAGCATCTGAGCTCAGTAGATTTAAGTTAGCTTAAGAGGGGGTAGACTATATAAGAGAACAAGTTGTGATGAATTGGAAGAAATACATTGAAAATCTATAAGAAAATGGTTTGGCCAAAACAGTATTTTGAAAGAGGATATGAACCAAAAAAAGGTAGGGTTTAGGGACAACAGGTTTAGGTAGGATTTTCTTGGAAATAAATGATGAAGTAAGATAATGGAAAATAAATAATGATGTAAGAAATATGTGAAATAAATACAGAAAGCATGCTTGGATAGGATTTTTTTTGGTGGAAGCAAAGGTTGAAATAAGACGAAAGATCTATGGAATGAAGTTTTGGGTCGGACTGCAGTACCAAATGTTACACTGAAAACAAACCCTGTCCTTTCCTTTTGTGTTATCCCACTATGTGTTTGTGTACCCTTGTGTATTTGTTTTCTTCCTGTCTCTGTGTAGTTTCATAGAATTTTTTTTCTAATACTATTCACTATGATGAGGAATACTGTTATCCTCAAATATAATTGGTATTAATAATATGTTATTTAACTTGTAAATATGCTTAGATATTATTTATTCTGTTTTGTTTTAATGCTCATGTGTGAAGTTGATATTCCAAAAGTTATTCTGATCTTTCATGTATGTACTTATGTCATAATTCCTGTGACACTGATGTATATGTTATTTCTATTCTTTTGTAAAGCCCATATTACTACAAATGTTATCTGTATTATTATGTTTTAATGATGTATTTTGTACCTTTGTAATTGTATTCTCATGTTATAAAATTGTAATTGACAGCAGTTCATCAAATTAAGTAACTTGTAAGTTACATTTCACTGCACACGTTTCTATTGGTCATAGTATATGGACAATATGTGAGAAGTAGGGACTGTTAGTGTTTGCACGTGTGTTAATAATTCGGCAAGGGACTGGTTAACAGCATTGCTGGTTCTCAGGACAATTCAAAAACTTTGTGAGTGCACAAGTGGTGGTTATGGACTTGCTCTATTATCCGCAAGACTCTTCAATGGTGATTGTGCACCTGCATAGTCACAACAGATGGCTGCTGGCCATCTCTACAAGGACTACAGTGGGTCTACGGCTTTGATGATCCATCAATACCATTATTTCTACAAGGACTGCATTGGGTCTGCACCTCTGGTGGCCCACCAATACCGTAATCTCTACCAGGACTACAGTGGGTCTGCTCTGTGATGACCTACCCACCAATACTCTTCAAAACGTCGACTGACTCCGCTGTGGGTTTGCTCTGTTGTGGCCCATGACCTGTCTGCATGTCGAGAGTCAGCACTGTCTTTCCGTTGGAAGGACAACGCTACTTCTTCAAGATTGCATGGAAATCCACTACTTCCGTGTGCATTTTCTTTTCCTGCTCAGACTTTGAGAAAAACACTGCAATGTGATGAATGATCAGGACTGTCTTTATGGACTGTGAGAAAATTTTAGCTTTTGACCAACATTGTATCAATAAGTGTGTGCATTAGATTTCTTTGTTATTGTAATTATAAAAAAATTTTTTCAAATCTGTATTGGCCACTGCCCAAACCAATTTGTAAAATTTTTTGTGGGGAGCATGGGGGCTATGTAAGTAGGCTGTTTAGGTTTTTTTATTGGTAACGCCACCTCTGTATAAAAATCACTGGCTGTGCTGTGTGCAGTCTGTGGCTGCTTTGCATTGTTGTAATACTCGCCATTGTAGTGTTAGGCAGCTGGCTGTGAACAGCGCGTAGCGTTGCGCAGTTGGAGGTGAGCCGCCAGCAGTGGTGGATGTGGGGAGAGAGATGGCAGAGTTTTGAAATTTGTCATGAACTGCTATATTTATATATGATGATATCAAGGTAAATACATTGTTTGTTCTCTATTAATATCTTTCATTTGCTAACTATCCCTATCAGTAGTTAGTGCCTTCAGTAGTTTGAATCTTTTATTTAGCTGGCAGTAGTGGCGTTCGCTGTATTGCAGTAGCTTGAGTAGCGAAGATTTTTGTGAGGTAAGTGATTTGTGAAAGGTATAGTTTAATGTTAGTCAGGGCCATTCTTTTGTAGGGAATTTTGAAAGTCAGATTGCGTTGCGCTAAAAAATATTGTGTATCAGGTTAAGCACAGTCGTATATAATTGTTCAAAGGGGACGTTACAATGCATTTACAAAGGTGGTTATGTCCTATTTTTTCGTCTCCGTGACAGTATTATTCAACAAGATAACGCAAGATCATATGTTTCCCCAGCTTTTCTGATCCAACCCGATATAGAGGGTGTCCTTGCATGGAGAATGTGACACGACTACACACACCCATTACAATTAAAGAACTCTGGCATAGAATCACGACTCGCATCTCTCATCCAAGCTCACGTCGACTTGGTACCCAACCGTAGTGGAGCCCTGTTGCTGCCAGACGTAGGAACTCTGTATGCTGTGTGATATTCTTCCTACTATTTTAGCACTGGATTCGGATCAAGACCGAATCACATGTAATGTAGAAATACTCGGCTATACCGGAAATTTTTACAATAACCTGTACAGTAAAATCAATGATGATACCTCGGTCCTAAATGAACGGGATGCATCTGTCTCCCAAATCTCAGAAACACTCACCTCAGAAGTCAAACATGCTATAAACAAGATGAAAAAAGTAACTGCTTGAGGTAGTGATGGTGTTTCAGTCGATATATTAAAGCTGGTCGTTGAGGGATCTAAAAAGCATCCCGCTAAAATAGTTTCAACTTGTCTGCACATTGGAGCATTACCAAGAGATTGGAATAAAAGCAAAACAGTCGTAATACATGAAAGGCTTGTACTAAAGATATAAAGAAAAATGGCACTCTCAGTCTTCTATCTATGCTGTACAAAATTTTCACTAGAATTAATCACTACCGTTGACCTGGCTCAGTCCACTGAGCAGTTTCGGTTCCGCCCAGGGTTTGGTACATCTGAACATATCCTCACCCTACGTGAAACAATCTGACTCCACACCTGCCTTTACAGATTTTGAAAAGGCATTCGATTCGATCAGTCACACTGCTGTGTTTGAGGTCCTAACGGGACAAGGAGTACAACTTGGCTATATTGAAATCTTATATAATACATACGAAACCTCCTCAACGTTTGTGAGTGTTATTGAGGAAACCAATGCATTTACTACTGACAAGGGTATAAAATTAAGTGACTCTAATATCTTCAAAACTATTTCCACCAGTCCTGAAAAAAACAGTGTCTAAATTCAGTTGTAAAACAAAACGAATCTGAGTTCTGGGAAAGAGATTAAATAACCTGAGATTCGCTGATGATATTGTTCCATTTCCAAATAGTATAGAGGAACCTCAAACATTAGTTCACTAACGTTCTTTTAGTATGGTCTGAGGTGGTATTGAACTATAATAAAACCAAGATCCTGATAAATGAATAGACTCTGGAGGGAAATTCGTGTGTTGGAAGCACAGTCATCTTGCAAATATGGAGAAATAAAAGAAGAAATATTTCGACATATTACATTGGACATCGAGCTTACGCAAGGTAGGTCGACTCTTCCGTTTTCAAGTCGAAGATGTTGGCTAAACTGAAGAAAACAGGTCAAAAATGGTTGAAATGGCTCTGAGCACAATGGGATTTAGCATCTGCGATCATCAGTCCCCTAGAACGTAGAACTACTTAAACCTAACGATCCTAAGGACATCACACACATCCATGCCCGAGGCAGGATTCGAACCTGCGACCGTAGCGGTCTCGTGGTTCCAGACTGAAGCGCCTAGAACCCCTCGCCCACACACGCCGGCAAGAAAACAGTTCTTGGACAATGTATGCCACCAGTAATAACTTGGACCCTACATGAGATGATTGTTAGGAGACTCCTACAACCCCCAAGAGGAATGGAAAGATCAGTGTTTGGCTACACAAAGAGAAACGGAAAGAAAACAGTAGATATGAGACGTACAACAAAGGCTAGTGACATAAGGGAAAGAGTAAATGCCTTGAAATGGCAGTGAACTGGGCATGCCATTCTAAGAAAGGATGGCAGATGGTCATAACAAAAAATATATTGAGCCCAACTTACCAATAATTATTTAAATTATAATAAAATTTTTATATAATACGTTTTTGAGTCAGATTAATAAGAATAAAATAATTTCTACTAGCACCATACATATTCCTAGACCTATACAGCTACTCCAGAAAATTTGTGTTTATGAATTTTTAACAACTGTGGATATACTTTTAAGATTTAAAACGAAAAACGTTGGGCACTTGCAATACGTAACTGTTGCACGAACATTTCACATTTATCTATTGCATGCCTCCACGTTTTTGTTTTAAATCTGACAAGTATTTTCTTAGTTGTTAAAAATTCACAATCATACATTATCAGGACTATCTGTAGGACGTCAGGAACCTGTATGGAACTAGGAGAAATTATTTCATATTTCTTAGTTTGATTTCAAAACGTGGTGTACTAAAGATTTATCTTCATTCAAACCTTTATTTTCTGCCTTTTAGTCCCGTGTGTGTGAAAGTCTCCAATGGAATTTAAACATATCGAAAAATTTATAACAGAGACATGTGTTAAATTTCCGGTTTATTTCCGTGTCTTCTCACTCAGTAATATGTGGAACGAATAAAGTTTTATATACCCACTGATAATATTAGGTTAGTGCAAAAATTCGTAGTGTTTCCGTTTTGCGTGTTGGAATTCCGATTGTTATGTTTTTATTAATCGATTGTCATTTTCTGTAGTTAACTGTTGGTATTTGACTTTACATATTGCCAATTTCCCATGTGGAGATAGTGAGTTGAGCTGTGGACGATATAAAATGTAGTGCCAAGTGGAGAAATCGGAACATTTACGACAGTTCAATAGAGGGGTGATAGCAGCGGAGGGAGCCAGAAACATTTCCGCCGTGTATGGGGATGCCATTGGACAAGGCACGGAAGAAAACGGTTTTCTAGTTTTGAGGAGGATCGTTCAGGAAGACCTTCTCGGTTTGATGAAGATCGTTTAAACGGATCGATCCAAATAATCCAAATCAATCTTCTCGAGAACTGGCGAGTGTGGTGAACTGCGATCATTCTACCATAAAAAAAGCGACATTTGCATGCAGAGGAGAAAGTTCCAGAATGTATGTATACGTACTGCGTGCTCTAAGCCAAAATCCCAAAAATCAGCAGGTGGCCATATGTGTATCCCTGCTTGCTCGTCATCAATTGGCTCGTGAACGACACCCACCATTCCTATCCTGTATCGTTACTGGTGACTAAAAAAAGGTGTCTTAATACTATCATAAGGAAAAGAAAGGAGTGGTTGAGCCGAAACAAAGCAGCAACTCTCTGTACAAAGACCTGCGTGCATCCATAAAAGGCAATGTTATGCATCTGGTGGAACAGCGACGTTGTGTTGTACTACGAATTGCTTCCCCGAGGTGTAACCAGCACTGCCGACACTTACTGTCAACAACGGATGCAGTCCAAGAACGATGACGATAAAGACTGCGTCATCACAAGCAAATAAGAACTCGCACGGAAAGATGTAAGTGTTAGTGTTGCCCGCGTGCTGTTCAAGACTGGAACGTTGGACAAGTAGCTAAAATGTGGTTATATGTACCATGTTGTAGGTACTTAATTATGAACTGCTGATTAATCATGTTGCTGTAGATGTAAAGTGAGGCTTCTCCGTGATGATATCCGTCCGCATTCTACTAGTCTGACAAAAAACACTATACAGGAGTTGCGGTGGGAAGTCATTCCGCACACACTTCATTCACCTGATCTTGCAGCCTCAGACTTTCACCTTTTCCGCTCTCTATCGAACAGCCTTTAAGGCACTTCCTTCTGGATGTGAATGCGCTCCGAACATGGTTTGAGGAGTTATTCGCCTCAAGGCACGTGATTTCTTAGTCGCGGAATCGAGAAGTTACTCCAGCATTGGCACACTGTTGTAAATAGTGAAGGAGAACTTATTATCACTGACTAAAGTCTGCATTATGTGTTGTCTTTTTTAAACTTACGGAAAAACGCTGTGAACTTAGGTAGAAACCTTATATATCAATCTGTTTAGTTTTTATTTCCTAAAAAAATAAAATAAAGAAGTAAGCAAAATTAATTTTACGTGATTTTTATAAGATACTCACTTCAATATTAACTTTATACCTATGGCTTCACACTTGTACATATATGTCACAGCCGGCCGCTGTGGCCAAGCGGCTGTAGGTGCTTCAGTCCGGAACCGCGCTGCTGCTACGGTCAAGGTTCTAATCATGCCTTGGGCATGTACGTGTTGTAAGTAGGCTGTTTATATTTTCTTATTGCCAACGTTACGTAGCGCTCTGTATGAAAATCACTGGCTGTGCTGTGTGCAGTCTGTGGATAGTTTGCATTGTTGTCTGCCATTGTAGTGTTGGGCAGCTGGATGTTAACAGCGCGTAGCGTTGCGCAGTTGGAGGTGGCGGAGTTTTGGACAGAGACAGTAAATTTGTAAGACTGGATGCCATGAACTAATATATATATATATATATATATATATATATATATATATATATATATATATATATATATATATATATGACTTTTGAACACCAATTGAGGTAAATACATTGTTTGTTCTCTACCAAAATCTTTCTTTGCTAACTGTGCCTATCAGTAGTTAGTGCCTTCAGAAGTTTGAATCTTTTATTTAGCTGGCAGTAGTGGCGCTCGCTGTATTGCAGTAGTTCGAGTAACCAAGATTTTTGTGAGGTAAGTGATTTGTGAAACGTATTGGTGAATGTTAGTCAGGGCCATTCTTTTGTAGGAATTTTTGAAAGTCAGATTGCGTTGCGCTAAAAATATTGTGTGTCAGTTTAAGCACAGTCATGTATAATTGTTCAAAGGGGACGTTTCAGTGTGTGATGTCCTTAGGTTACTTAGGTTTAAGTTGTTCTAAGGCTAGGGGACTGATGACCTCAGATGTTAAGTCCCATAGTGCTTTGAGCCATTTGAACCATTTCTGAACATACGTCACACATATTGTACACATCTTCTCTTCCCTCCTCTCTCTGTCCATCTCCTCCTCCGGCCTTGTCTATGTGCATCTCATCTCCCCCCATCTCACTATCTGTCCTCTTCTCCCCCTCACTTAGCTCAGCCTTGCCTGTCCGCATCTACACCACATTCTGATACTACCTGCACAACACACTGGTCATGCAGGGCACCCTAGATGGCAGGCATTAACAACCTTCTACATTGATAACCCCCGCCCCCTCCTACCAAACAGCCCAACAAGAAACCGAGTTAATATTGCCTTGGCATCCAGTACTGAGATATTTTTAAAATTTCAAGCTATTACAGTATATTGATAATTTTTACTTTTTTGGACCGTCTGACCACAACTGAATAAAACACAATTTTCGTGCCATCAGACAGTCCAAAAATTAAAAATTATCAATATAACGTAATATTACACGCAACTGAGGAAGACAGGACTACCAAAGTTGAAGATGTCAGTAGTGCTAGCTCTTCAGGAAGCTTGTTTAAGGGGGATAGGACGTCAAACGGGCCGACTTGGAGCAGGAGAGGCACCACAGGACATTTTATTTTCCACTGTCTATACTTTCACAAATAAATTCATAAAACTTTGTCAGCATGAGCAGGAAGGATTCAGGATTCACACTCATAGCAGTGGAGGTGCAAAAACATAACAAAATAATTTTTTATATGAAACTTCATAAATTTTTCATTTACTATTGGCTGCATTTGTTGTTATAGGTACATTTTTCTTCACAAGTAAGAGAGATTCTTTGATGAATTTTGCATAGCATACAAACCATACATATAGGCGTATGAGACTCTAGAATTTTCGAAATCTATTATAACTGTGGTAAAAATTGAGATAATTAACTACAAAATTTGATTTTTTCTAAACATAAAGTTTAAAACGTAACAGCTCATTCATTTTTTCATGAATTAAATAGATTCCAGAGTTTCAGACACCTGTAAGTATGGTTTGTATGCTGTGCAAAATTCATCGAACAGTCTCTCTTACTTATGAAGAAAAGTGTACCTATAGCAACAAATGCAGCCAATAGTAAGTGAAAAAATGATGAAATTTCACTTGTAAAAAAAATTATTTTGTTATGTTTTAGAACTTCCGCTGCTACGAGTGTGAATCCTGAATCCTTCCTGGTCATGCTGACAAAGTTTTTTATGAATTTACTTGTAAAGTATAGACAGTGGAAATTAAAATGTCCTGTGGTGCCTCTCCTGCTCCAAGTCGGCCCGTTTGACGTCCTATCCCCCTTAAAATAAACTGCTAAATTTTTGCCAGTCAGACAGACGAGAAAATCGGCTAATAAAAACTTATTGAGGAAGAGAAGGGGGAAGGTCACGAGACAGATGGGACAGGGACGTACGAAACACAGAAGGATTCAGTTGGTAACAGGAAGTTCGAGATTGGCAGCAATGGAAGAATTTGTTGGGATCATATGTTGTACGCTGACTAAGAGAGGCTTCAGCACAAAGTGATTGAGGTAATGGTGATACTGTCTATGGCACAATAAACAGACTTTCGTTATTTTATATCCTTTCTGCCGTTGCAGATCCGATGGCCACCAGTGTGCCTGAACAACTTGGAACTGGGAGTGGGCCGACCGTGATTTGCTTCTCTGTTGCAGTGGCGTGACGGTCCCGCAACTGACTGCGTCCGTGGCCGTCCATGCGGTGAACTACCGTGCTGCCCCACAACGAACGCAAGAAGCGCCTTGCTGCGCCTGCTTCCTGCCACCGTCTCGCCTCTCGCCGGGAAAAACCCAGCAGCCAGTAGGCGGCAGCCGGGCCCACCGCGGACTACCCGAGAGAGACTGGCAGCAAACGGCCTACCCCGCTGGTAACTCGCCGCGGTCCCGCAGACAGACCGCTCGCAGGGGTGCTGTTGGCAGAAGCGTTAGGCCGTGTGCTACGTAAGCTTCAGAAGAGACCGATAGCGAGAGACATCTGAATACGCGACACTCAGCAACAAGCAGCACCATCGGGCGAAAAGCTCGGGTGTCCTGCGTGCGAGCAACCATGTCGTGCTACAAGACGACTGCTTAGAGTCGACCAGGTAGCTGGAGAGTGAGGCTACAAAATTACCTTTACTTAGGAAAATAAAGTGAAAAGGAACGCTGAGGATGAAATTTAAAAAAGGAGGAATCTTCACGCAGAATTTCATAATTTATGCCATCAATTACGAAGATCACCAGGCTGTGACGCGACAGCGTTTGCAGCGACAGAGGTAACTGCGATTTTTGGTTGCGATTAATCATAGTTTACAATCGCAGGAAACGAATTCACAACTTACATACCTCCTCAACATTAAGGTCCGGTTTCTGCGATTTATCACCATAAATGTTGCACTGAGGTTCGTCGCAAGCAGCAACTACGGTGATAAAAAAGCAGAAATCGCATTTTAACGTTGCGGAGGGATACAATTACATCTGTTATCGTTTTTCTGGCCACTTGAACTGTGTCAGTGCAACGGCAGTGATCTGCTTTAAAGTGTGCAAATTGAATATTTCAACACTGTGTAGTTGCTATGTGACTTGAAAAGGGATGAAAAATTAACGTGAAATACACTGTTGGTGAATAATTAAAAAAAAAGCCATATTCCCCTTGTTATAGCCATCTCGTACTCCTACATTTTGTGCCATGTAGTTATTGATAAAGACTAGATTATGTGTTTTGAGGCAAATGATGTTGTTGTTGCTGTTGTTGTTGTTGTTGTGGTCTTCAGTGCAGAGACTGGTTTGATGCAGCTCTCCATGCTACTCTATCCTGTGCAAGCTTCTTCATCTCCCAGTACCTACTGCAGCCTACATCCTTCTGAATCTGCTTAGTGTATTCATCTCTTGGTCTCCCTCTACGATTTTTACCCTCCACGATGCCCTCCAATACTAAATTGGTGATCCCTTGATGCCTCAGAATGTGTCCTACGAACCGATCCCTTCTTCTAGACAAGTTGTGCCACAAATTTCTCTTCTCTCCAATTCTATTCAGTACCTCCTCATTAGTTAATGACCTACCCATCTAATTTTCAACAGTCTTCTGTAGCACCACATTTCGAAAGCTTCTATTCTCTTCTTGTCTAAACTATTTACCGTCCATGTTTCACATCCATACATGGCTACACTCCATACAAATACTTTGAGAAAAGATTCCCTGACACTTAAATCTATATTCGATGTTAACAAATTTCTCTTCTTTAGGAACACTTTTCTTGCCATTGCCAGTCTACATTTTATATTCTCCCTACTTCGACCATCATCAGTTATTTTGGTCCCCAAATAGCAAAACTCAACTACTACTTTAAGTGTCTCATTTCCTAATCTAATTCCCTCAGCATCACCTGATTTAGTTATACTACATTGAAAGGTCTCTGTTGGATTCCTTTCATGTTAATTTCTTAAATCTGTTGTGATTTACGGCATAAATTCCTCTTCTAAATTTACTGTGGTGTTTCTATCTGGGAGGAGACTGAGCAGTGAAACGTGTTACTTTTACACATAAACAAGAACGATCTGTCACACTACTACACTTTAAAACACAGTTTATATGCAATTCATGTCACACAGTCTCATACGGAACCTACATCCGCTCTCTTTTATATACTGTATATGATAAGATACTGTCATCCCCCTTCCCTTCTGTGTGAGAGGATGAATGAGCAAATGTATTTCTAGTTGCATGCTTGAGGGTAGCAGACAAACCTGTCTGCTAGAATACAGTAGGACCAACGTCGGAACAGGTAGCTACGCTTTCTAAAAGCAGAGAGGTTTCTATTCTTAGTATGGTCCTGTCCGTCCCTTGTCATGTTGGTATAGGAAGCTGCCCCTCTGGCGACTTCCGTTTGTATTTGTGAGCCACCCTCAGGAAGCACGCTCGGTAGGAGCGCAGAGCAGTCTGTCCGTGGCGAGCGTCTGAAGTGATAAGATCTCCGGCTAAGCGCGTGTCTGCTAAGTCCGTAGGACAATGGATTTCTTAAGTTCAGCCTAACTGAAAATTTAATCACCTTTATTTCAGGTTTAGCTCTAAAATATCTAATGTTATCTTAAATTGCAACGCAGTGTAATTCGTGTGTGAAGTTCAGAATATCTTCCGGTAGTTGCTTTGTCACTACTTTGTGAGTAAAGTGGAACCACGTGTTGATCAGTAACTCTAACTAAGATCATCAATCCTAAATGCGAATGTGCGTGAGATTATAACGTCTCGTCTTGACAATATTTTTCAATATAGCAACTTTTCTTTATATTCAACCTACTTGGGGTGTACTTTGTGAGACCAGTACCACGTGCTTATACAACTGTTTGACCCATCAGGTTAATAGTAAGACGATAGTAACCAGTTCGAGGTTTTCCTTTTTTTCTTTTTTTTTTCTTTTTAATCGTATGGGACTTAACTGCGAAGGTCATCAGTCCCTAAGCTTACACACTACTTAACCTAAATTACCCTAAGGACAAACACACACAACCATGCCCGAGGGAGGACTCGAACCTCCGCCGGGACCAGCCGCACAGTCCATGACTGCAGCGCCTCAGACCGCGCGGCTAATCCCGCGCGGCGGTTTTTCTTTAGTAAATTGCGTTTCGATGTGATTTATTTTAATTATCAAAATTATTGTGGAGTTACACTCTTTGTGTAAACCAAGTTGACCACGTGAAGCGTGTGGTGTAAGCATCAAAGTAGCCCTCAGCTATTCTTTTCGGGAAGATTTCACAGAGAGTTAGTATGAATTTAGTATACCAGTGTGTGGTAATTTCATGACGGACAGGATTGCGCTACGAACGTAACTTCTTTGGGTGAAAATTGAATCGGTTGGTTGTGGTTAATTTCCTCTTGCATATGTTTCAACGTTCTTTGTGTGTTATTTTATGAATGCAGTGTTGTATGCAGTCTCCCAATCTTGGCTCCATATTTGATGTGCTCTGTAAGATTACAAACTCACATATTCACAATCCTAAATGAGGCACCAGTTTAGTTATGAATCAAGTTTAATATGCTGAAATTTCAATGATCAATGTTAAAATAAATTTCCAAATATAAACTGATTTATTTCTTTTTATTTAAATTCTCTTTTATATATATAGATATCACCGGTTGTCGTATGACTATTAAAAGATTATAATTAATGTTAGTCTGGTTGGGAATTTGGTAAGCTAGACTGGATACCTGGTGAAACAGTTGCTCAGTAATGCAAGGTTAACTTCCTCAGATAGCTCACAGGTTTTAACCCACTTTTATGGTCTTGAATATCAGCACCGCTTTCAGAACAAATTAATGTAACAACATTACAACATTCATTATCTTCGTTTTGCTTTTGTTGACGTTCATCTTATAGCCTCCTTTCAAGATACTGTCTATTCCGTTCAACTGCTCTTCCAGGTTCTTTGCTGTCTCTGACAGAATTACAATATCATCGACAAACATCAAAGTTTTTATTTCCTCTCCATGGATTTTAATTCATACTCCAAATTTTTCTGATGTTTCCTTTACTGCTTGTTCAGCGTATAGATTGCATAATGATTTGCAAGAGAAAACAGTGGGAAGTACAGATCTTCCAGTTAAAAGTTGACAGCGGTAAGAGTTTAAATGCAATACTGAAGACACACACATAAATTTACTTCTGTATTGCAGTATCCTTGTGAATACACTACCAGTACTGTTAAACTTCAGGTAAAAATTACTAGGTGGTCCCCCTCCCCCTTGAACACTTCACAGTTCATGTACGATACGGCCAACGGCCTTGCCGCTGTGGTAACACCGGTTCCTGTCACATCACCAAAGTGAAGCACTGTCGGGCTTGGCTATCACTTGGATGGGCCACCGTTCGTGTCTGCTGAGTGCTGTGGGCAAGCGGGGTGCACTCAACCCTTGTGAGGCCAATTGAGGAGGTACTTGACTGAGAAGTAGCGGCACTGGTCACAAAGACAACGGTAGGGGAAGCGGCGTGCTGACCACATGCCCCGCCATATCCGCATCCGATGACGCCTAAGGGCTGAGGATTACACGGCGGCCGGTAGGTATCGTTAGGCCTTCATGGCCTGTTCGGGCGGTATCTGTTTGTTTTATGTACGATATATGTGAATAGAAGGCATCCAAATACTCGTCGGAGCCTTGTCCATTATCTAATATAATTTTTCAGAATTTATCTTGCAGTTTTAATTAGGTATTGAAGCCCCGCCCCTTGTATTTTTCGTAGTTTGTACGCGATTTATGCACGTAATGTATGCATCAGTGCTACTGCCTGGTGAAAAATCATGTGTAAAATTTTTTATGACCAGATTAGCTGCATAGTTCATTTCATCCATAGCTAAGACAAAAGGTTCTTAGAATGTCGCTCGACAGATGGCTAACGCCGTTGAACGTTAAATGTTACTTTCAGTTCCTATTGGTGACTTGTAGTTGCGACTTCTCACTGAAATCACAGCCAGACTCGATTGCTTCACACGAGGTTCTTAGAAAGAAGTACGAAATTCGGCTAACAGACGCTGAAACGCTCCTTTTTACGTGTAAATAAATTTAGGCCCCAAAACTAAAATAATTTATGTACACCTATTTTTGTATGAATTCTGTGTATTGTCTTTAAATTGTCTTATAATGTAAAATTGTAATTAATTCTTAAATGCGAAAGAGCAAACAATGCATCGGACGCAGCGCAAGCGGCGTCAACAATCAAATTTTATGTGACCAGTCCCGCAGGGAAGGAGCGCAGTGGAGTCTCCCAAATATTTTTACCCGTTAGAGGCTTCCAGAACAGGAAGAGACTGAGGAAAAATGACAGTAAGGCTATCCTGAGTTGTCTACTTGTATAATAAATACGAGCGGCGTCTGGCTCGCTCTCTCTCGATATGTTTCTCTCTCTCCTGAGGCCCGCTCTTGTCGACTGCTCTCTCGTGATGATCGCTCTCTCGAATGATTTTCTAACAGTCAGTTGTACGTGAAACATATTTTCAAGGTGTGTAAGGTATTTATGCAAGTAAAAGTATCTTCATATGAATGACTGTTGTTGTTTACCAGTATTTCATTTCATCAACATTAACCTTCCCTGCCAGCTTTTCTATGTTTCAGCTAGGAGAACTGCAAGACTGCCGACATATCGTTTACTGGCCGCTGCCGAACATAATTGATGTTCAAATTTGTAGCAGCCACTTGTGCGTCCCTGAGATCTGTTAAGCAGATATGTAAATGTATTTTACGGGCAGCACTTCTGTGCATAAGGCGTGATGTTAATGATCGGCATACGGCCAACAAACGATGTGCGCGGTCAGTCCACTTCACGGTATCAAAGCAGGTTACACAAAATTTGGAATTATTAATTATCTCTCTCTTAGTGGTAAATTTATCTGTGCCGTGTGATAATTTAAACTTACCATGTTTTTTTACTTGGGTGCTTCTTTTAATTAACGGCACTCCAGTTGATCTCCTCCTATCAAAATTTTTCAGTTACCACTAAAGAGCGCCAAACAAAATAGAGAAAGCTTTGTTTATTGTAATAATAATTCAACGGAATACGGCGTTAAATGTTAAATGCTACTTTTTCTTGCTATTTGCTAATTGTAGCGGTGACTGAAATTGCCGTCAGATACTATGAAGATGTTATTGTGAAAAGTAAGGCTTCTCAGTCACTATTATTTGTAACAGAGATGTGATTTCTTGCCCACTCGTGTTCTGGGCGGAAACCTCCTTACGACCCACGTACGCGATTATTCCCATCGAGTTCTTGAAAGCCTCACAAATATTTCATATAATCATGAGTCCTCTTGCCTCTTATGCTCATCTTCCACTCGCTGCCTAATAACTCCGCCCAGCGTCCAAATGACGGAGTGATTTATGACTTTAGATCACGTAGAACGTTTCTTTTGAACAAGGATGTACTTCGGTACATCAGATTACCTACGCTCCATATCCTAATGAGGGCGTTATTGATGTCTTTCGATCATCTAGCATATTTCTCCCCGCGCGGGGTAGCCGTGCGGTCTCAGGCGTCTTGTCACGGTGCCCCCCCCCCCCCCCATCGGAGGTTCGTGTCCTCCCTCGGGCATGGGTGTGTGTGTTGTCCTTAGTTTAAGTTATTTTAAGTTAGATTAAGTAATGCGTAAGCCTAGGGACCGATGACCCCAGCAGTTTGGTCCCGTAGTCCTTACCACAAATTTCCAATTTTCCACTCACATATACTCGCATCTTCGACAACAGTCTACAGTGGGGGCAATTTCCAAAATTTGCATATTTCTCGTGACCATGGATGTACTTCGATACGTCATGTATCTCTAAAACCCCATTCTCTGTCTTTTGGAAGCTATTAGGTGCAGCGTACGAACGTATCCCAATGCCTACGTTGTTCGCCAACTTTCCACATTGCCTCGCCAGTCATTTTAATTTGCTCGTTTTCCGTAATTAGTTGTCCCCAACCGTCTGTTGATAAAGAGAAGAAGATTAATGTCCATTCAACATCGAGATTATTTCAGATAGAGAATCGGCTTGAATTGAGCAATGTTAGTGAAACTCTTTATAAGATTGAAGCAATGTGCGAAGGTTACTAACTCACTATAAATGTTCAGAAGTGTAAAACTGTGCACTTCACTAAACGAAAAATCATAGTACCTTGTGAATGCAACATCAGAGAATCAGCTGAAATCGGTCAACTCATACAAAAAACCTTGGTGTAACAACTTCTAGGGATATGAAATGGATTGACCACATATTGTTAGTCGTAACTAAATCAAGTGGCAGTCTGCGGTTCGTTCATAGAATACTAGGGAAATGTAGTGAATCAACATAAGACACCGCATATAAAACATTCGTACGAGCTTTCCTAGAATATTGCTCAAGTGTGTGGGACCTGTATCAAATAGGACTAACGGGGGTATTGGACGGATACAAAGAGGGGCAGCAGGAGTAGTCATAGCTTTGTTTGACCCATGAGAGATTGTCAAAAAATGTTGAAAGAACTGAACTGGCAGAAATGGTTGAAATGGCTCTGAGCACTATGGAACTCAACTACTGTGGTCATCAGTTCCCTAGAACTTAGAACTACTTAAACCTAACTAACCTAAGGACATCACACACATCCATGCCCGAGACAGGATTCGAACCTGCGACCGTAGCAGCAGCGCGGCTCCGGACTGGAGCGCCTAGAACCGCACGGCCACCGCGGCTGGCTGAACTGGCAGACATTTGGAAACAGATGCAAAGTATCCCATGAAAACCTACTCAGAAAGTATCCAGAACCAAATTTAAATGATGAATCGGGAATATGCTCCACTTCCCTACGTATCACTCCCATAGCGGCTCGTGAAACAAGATCGAACTACAGGGCGCACAGAGGCGTATAAGCCATTATTTTTCCCACGCTCAGCACTTGTATGGAACAGACATACACTGATGAGCCAAGAAACATTATGACCAGTGCCCACCGTGAAGTTGGATGCCGCCTGGTGGCGTTGCAGGCACGTGACGCGGTAACAAAAGTGTGTAAGCGGAGCAAACACGGACGGGGGAGTGCCATTGAGAAGATGGGAAATCCATTGAGATAAGCGACTCTGACAGAGGGCAGATTATTAATATCAGGCAGAGCCTGTGAACGAGTATCTCGAAAACGGCGAAGCTGTTCGAATGATCACTTGCTACTGTTGTAAGCATCTACGGAAAGAGGTAGAAGGACAATGAAACTACTACTAGGCGCTAAATGGTTGGACATCCACGACTCTTCACAGAACTTTGGGTTCGGAGGCTTGTCTGTTCAGTAAAGTAGGATAGAAGGTGATCTGTGACACCTTTGCCGAAAGAAAAAATGGTTCAAATGGCTCTAAGCACTATGGGACTTAACATCTAAGGTCATCAGTCTCCTAGACTTAAACGACGTAAACCTAACTAACCTAAGGACATCACACACATCCATGCCCGAGGCAGGATTCGAACCTGTGACCGTAGCAGCCATGTGGTTCCGAACTGAAGCGCCTAGAACCGCTCGGCCACAGCGGCCGGCTTTGCCGAAAGAGCACAATGGTAGTGCACGCACAAGTGTTTCGGAGCACACTGTTAGTCGCACATTGTTGAACATGGAGATTCGCAGCAGACCATTCCCACGTGTTCACGTGTTGACCCAACAACATCGTCAACTACGATTACAGTGGGCAAGGGACCATCGGGATTCGACCGTCGACTAATAGAAACGTGTAGGGTGAATCACACTTTTGCTACACTAGGTCTATGGTCGTCTCCACAAACGTGGTCATCGAGGTGTACGGCCGCTCGAAACGTGCAGCGCGCTGCGGATACTGGCTGTTGGGAGCAGGTATGGGAGACATTCTCTCGCTCTTGCATGGGACCTGTGGTAGTAATCGAAGACACGCTGACAGCTACGAACCGCTTGCATCCCTTCGTGCTTAATGTCCTCTCCGACGGTGTTATCATCTTTCAGCAATATAATTGTCCGTGTCTCGGAGTCAGAAATGTGCCTCAGGCGTTTGAAGAGAACTATAGTGAACTCATGTTGATGTCTTGGTGGTCAAATTCGTCTGATGTAAGTCCTATGGAACCCACCTGGGTCGCTATCAGGCGCCATAACCGCGTACGGAAATCAGCGGTCCGTTATTTAGTCGAAGTACATAACCTTCGTGTTGATATCTAATGCCTCACTCCTCGACACACCTACAAACAAACTATTGGATCTCTGATAAGCAGAATCACTGATGTATTTCGTTCCAAAGATGGACAAACAGACTATTAAGCAGGTGTTCATAGTGTTTTGGCTCATCATTCTACGTTGGAACGAAAAAATGGTTCAAATGGCTCTGAGCACTATGCGACTTAACTTCTGAGGTCATCAGTCGCCTATAACTTAGAACTAATTAAACCTAACTAACCTAAGGACATCACACACATCCATGCCCGAGGCAGCAGTCGAACCTGCGACCGTATCGGTCGCTCGGCTCCAGACTGTAGCGCCTAGAACCGCTCGGCCACTCCGGCCGGCACATTGGAACGTTCCCTCTGCCGTTACTTCTCAGTGGTTTTAAGTGTATAGATGTAATATTACGTCATGAGATTTTTTGTGGAGAGACCTAGCATTTGTATCAATAGATTTAGGAGAACAATCAAAACAAATGAGCACAGGAGTTGGACAAAAATATACAAAAATATGGACTAACCAAAACCACGCCTCGTACCACGGTTAATACGGTGTAGGAAACCCGTTGGCATTCAGAACAGCTTCCAGGCGTCTCGAAATGGCTGATACGGGATTTATATGGTTTCATATGAAGTCTTCTACTATTCTTCCTGGATTTTTGAAAATAATGACAAATTCTGTTAACGAAACTGGAGGCGGCTAGCGATGACACACCCTTCTGTTCAAAGTAGACCACAAAGGCTCAATAATATTGAGATCTGATGACTGTGGTGGCGATGGAAGCTGCGACAGTTCATCCTCGTACTCACAAAATCATTCCTGGACGACGTGAGTTTTGTGGAGAGGGGCTCCGAGGACTTGGAACACAGCATCACCATTGGGGAACAGACACTGTAATCTTACCCCCCCCCCCCCCCCCCACACACACACACCACTATTAAATTTTTCTTAGTGTCTTCATTAGTTTCAAAAGCTTAGAGAGGCGTAAGACATACAAAAGAAAAACTTTTTACTTATCTTCATTATTTCCTTGTTGTTGTTGTTCGCTCCAAGTCTTGCGTCTAGGGTTACATTATTGCGGCTGAAATTTTGATTCAACGTTGTGGGTTCCTGACGACTAAATAACTGATGAAATACTATCTGTTGCTATTATTTGCTTTTATTTTATCCCATTTTTCTATACCACGCTGACTCCACAATCTCCATTTTCATAAAACCACGAATTACATTGTTGTAGACAAAATTTAAAAAACATGTGCCTTTCTATCAGAGGCATGCCCACTACTATTTACATTCTGTGGTACTCCGAATATTCCAAAGAGTTTACAAAGCAACAGAGATAATGAACTTTCTTCACAAAAGAAGAATTATCACCAAGATATAACATTATTTTATAAATGAATCCAGAAATAAATTTAATAATGAGCGTTATATTGTGCAATTAATAATATTAATTCTAAGTATACCAGAAATTTCGTAGTTTCAAATATTTCTAAGAAAAGAGCAACTTTAACCAATAGTACATATCGATTGTAACAAATTAATTTCTTTTAATACATTTTAGCCTGAAATATAGTACATCGTACAGAAAATCATATGAAATACTTTTAGTGAAACAGCCGAGATAATGTTCACCTATACGAGATTCGAGATGAATTCTGGTATCGGCTACTTCTATAAAAAGAAAGGTAATGTTAGAGGAGGGTATCCCGTTACAACGTCATCAGCCAAAACTGTCGTATAACCCTTGGCAGTAATATGGCCGTGCCCAGTAACAATGATATACAGATCGGTATCTGCACGCTCTCAGCCACCACCATCCGGCACAAAAACGTGGCGTTCTGAATACCCAACTCCATCGTGTTAAAGTCGTCTCAGACGCAGAAAGTCTGCCACTAGAACTGAGCCACCTCAGAAAAGTCTTCCGGGAAAACGGGTGCAACCAAGGACAGCTGTCACAGGCTATATCTGGTGTGACACGCAAGAAACACACCAACAGAGTAGAGAACACCACCGAAGAAGAAAGCAAGAAACTCGTGTTTTTGCCTTTCTGTTGTACAGTATCGGGAAGGATTGGCCGGCTTATGAAGAGATATAACATTTCATCGGTGTTCAGGCCCCCAGCAAAAATTCGTCAGCTCATGAGGACTGTGAAGGACAACCTCAGGCTTAGAACGCCTGGAGTGTACAAGATACCGTGTCAGTGTGGCTGTTACTACGTCGGCCAAGCAGTACGCACTGTGGAGCAAAGCCGGACGGAACACGACAGGTGCTTACGCCTACGCTATCCACAAAAATCAGCCGTGGTAGAACACGACCTAGAAAATGGACACCGAATTCTATCCGGCGAAACATCTGCCGTTATGAAGAGGAAGGGATTTTGGGACAGCGTCATAAAATAAGCTGTTGAAATAAAAACCTCTGGAAACACCATCAACAAGGATGGCGGTTTGCAGCTCAGCACAGCCTGGGACCCAGCTATCGCGGTGTTAAAAAGGGCGCGAAGGACGCGGGATGAAAACAATACCTTATATGGCGAGGAAGAGAGCACCAGTGACGTCACAGCCAGCAGTGCGGGTATATAACGACGCGGCCACGGCGACACAGCAGTCAGTCTTACCACTTGACAACGACCGGGGAGAGCTCGGTAGAAACTTCGTGGGATTTTAACCACCTGACGTGAGTAGAAGACCGAGAAATTTTTATTAACAATGATATCACAGAATGAGATTTTCACTCTGCAGCGGAGTGTGCGCTGATATGAAACTTCCTGGCAGATTAAAACTGTGTGCCCGACCGAGACTCGAACTCGGGACCTTTGCCTTTCGCGGGCAAGTGCTCTACCAACTGAGCTACCGAAGCACGACTCACGCCCGGTACTCACAGCTTTACTTCTGCCAGTACCTCGCCTCCTACCTTCCAAACTTTACAGAAGCTCTCCTGCGAACCTTGCAGAACTAGCACTCCTGAAAGAAAGGATATTGCGGAGACATGGCTTAGCCACAGCCTGGGGGATGTTTCCAGAATGAGATTTTCACTCTGCAGCGGAGTGTGCGCTGATATGAAACTTCCTGGCAGATTAAAACTGTGTGCCCGAGCGAGACTCGAACTCGGGACCTTTGCCTTTCGCGGGCAAGTGCTCTACCAACTGAGCTACCGAAGCACGACTCACGCCCGGTACTCACAGCTTTACTTCTGCCAGTACCTCGCCTCCTACCTTCCAAACTTTACAGAAGCTCTCCTGCGAACCTTGCAGAACTAGCACTCCTGAAAGAAAGGATATTGCGGAGACATGGCTTAGCCACAGCCTGGGGGATGTTTCCAGAATGAGATTTTCACTCTGCAGCGGAGTGTGCGCTGATATGAAACTTCCTGGCAGATTAAAACTGTGTGCCCGACCGAGACTCGAACTCGGGACCTTTGCCTTTCGCGGGCAAGTGCTCTACCAACTGAGCTACCGAAGCACGACTCACGCCCGGTACTCACAGCTTTACTTCTGCCAGTACCTCGCCTCCTACCTTCCAAACTTTACAGAAGCTCTCCTGCGAACCTTGCAGAACTAGCACTCCTGAAAGAAAGGATATTGCGGAGACATGGCTTAGCCACAGCCTGGGGGATGTTTCCAGAATGAGATTTTCACTCTGCAGCGGAGTGTGCGCTGATATGAAACTTCCTGGCAGATTAAAACTGTGTGCCCGACCGAGACTCGAACTCGGGACCTTTGCCTTTCGCGGGCAAGTGCTCTACCAACTGAGCTACCGAAGCACGACTCACGCCCGGTACTCACAGCTTCACTTCTGCCAGTACCTCGCCTCCTACCTTCCAAACTTTACAGAAGCTCTCCTGCGAACCTTGCAGAACTAGCACTCCTGAAAGAAAGGATATTGCGGAGACATGGCTTAGCCACAGCCTGGGGGATGTTTCCAGAATGAGATTTTCACTCTGCAGCGGAGTGTGCGCTGATATGAAACTTCCTGGCAGATTAAAACTGTGTGCCCGAGCGAGACTCGAACTCGGGACCTTTGCCTTTCGCGGGCAAGTGCTCTACCAACTGAGCTACCGAAGCACGACTCACGCCCGGTACTCACAGCTTTACTTCTGCCAGTACCTCGCCTCCTACCTTCCAAACTTTACAGAAGCTCTCCTGCGAACCTTGCAGAACTAGCACTCCTGAAAGAAAGGATATTGCGGAGACATGGCTTAGCCACAGCCTGGGGGATGTTTCCAGAATGAGATTTTCACTCTGCAGCGGAGTGTGCGCTGATATGAAACTTCCTGGCAGATTAAAACTGTGTGCCCGACCGAGACTCGAACTCGGGACCTTTGCCTTTCGCGGGCAAGTGCTCTACCAACTTTTTTTTTTTTTTTTTTTTTTCCTTCTTTTGGAGTTGTGGAAAGACAATAGGTCCGCTACATTCTTCCATCATTGTGCGGTAGCGATTTTGATAGGAGAGCCAGGCGTACTTCAGCCCGCTGGCGTCTCAGGGTTGCGTCAGCAACCTATTAGTGCTGCTACACGAGGGCAAAGGGTAAACGAAATAGCCACCTTCTTGGCGCAAAAGGAATGAGAAACTTAATAGAGAATTTCATAAAAAATAAAAAAAAATATCGTTTAATCGTTCTTCAGCTCTGTCGGTAGGACAAAGTTCGGTTCAAGAAATTTGCGTAATTTTCTTTGTATTTCTTTTGTCGTTCGAGCTTTTGAAGTTCTGTCATCAGGTACATCCAGTAGTCTTCTGCACTCTTCGTCATAGCCGTTGAGATGTAATGGACTGTCAGTCCTTTGAGCCAGTTGGCTGACCTTCTTTTGGTGTTAGGATATGGCACGTCATCTGGCAGAAGGACGTGTGTCGGTGTAATGGTGTTAGGTGACGTGCGGAGCACACGTGCTAGTTTTTGCCTGAAGAGATTCCACACGTCTTTCACATCGTCACAGACGAAACGATGTTCTTCGGTGTCGACTACATCGCAGCTGGGACAGTTTGGTGTGTGTGCCAGACGTATCGCGTGCAGTTTAGAGTTGGTGGGGATTTTTCTATTGACTGCGAGGTACCACGTCGATCGCACATTGGATGGTAGATGGGGGTCAGATATGTTTTCCCATACGTTTTTCCAGTTATAATGTCGAAACTTGTTTTCTATTCGATTGCGCAATTTTCCTCCCAGCAAGGTGTTGTAAACCTCCTTAACCTGATATATGTCCTTCTCCGGTATTCTATGGCGTACATAGCTGTATTCCACAAGAAAGTGTTTATAGTGGTACAGCTCGTGGGAGATGTGATGCACATCGATTGGTGGATCTCTGTTGACTGGGGTGATTTCACGTAAGAGATGAGCCACTAAGGTCCGCGGTGATCGTTGCCACTGTTTATAAGTTTTGCTAACGTACAGCGCTTGCGCTTTAAGGTAGATGTCTGTTAGATGTAGCCCTCCATTGCGTGTCGACAGCGTCAAGGTATCATAGGAAACCTTAAATATCTGACCTCTGTTGACAAAATAACCAAGCGCTGCTTGCATTTGGCGTGCTATGGTGCGTGGCAGAGGAAGCACTTGAGCAACATAGTTTACTTTGGAGGTTATATAGGTATTGGCTAGTTGCACTTTTTGTATTGCATTTAAATTACGCAAGCTGTGTTGTTTTATGCTTGCTCGTAATGTGGCAAGTAATTTTCTGTAATTAAGAGCGGCTGTGCGGCGGATATTATTCGTATATTCTATTCCAAGGCATTTTAGTTTTTCCACAGTGTTGATACGTCCAGCGGCTCTGATCTCTATGCCCCTACCAAGATTCATAATACCAGATTTATTGCGGTTGAGTTTAGCTCCTGACGCCAGTTCGTAGGTCGCCACAACTTCAAGTACTGTAGCCACCTCGCTTTCGTCAGTCACAAGTACCCCTACATCGTCCGCGTAGGCTTGACATATGATCTTCTGTCCGTGTATATGTAGTCCACGGAGTTGCCGAGTCAGGGATACTAAGAGAGGCTCAAGCGCAATCGCGAAAAGCGTCATGGACATGGGGCAACCTTGTCTTACCGAACTGTGAATATTGATCGGGTGACTGAGTTGTCCGTTGACACTGATTCTTGACGTGCTATTCGTCAGTATGTTTTTCACGGAGGCTATAATTTTCTGTGGGAAGTGCATGGATGTCATACACCGGAACAGGTACGAATGAGTAACTTTATCAAAAGCTTTTTCAAAGTCAAGCGACATCAGGGCACAGCGAATGTTGCAGGCTTCCGATATCGCTATAATGTCTCTGTAGTCGCATAAGGTCTGAAATATTGTTCTATCTGTTGTGTCGATTCCCTAAGGTCTCGACACAATGAGTGGCTAGGTGCACGCGAAACTAACGCAGACGGGTGTAAATTCTGAAACAGGAGACTGGATGAAAACTATAAAGAAAAGAAGAGAGATTTTAATATACTTAACTTTAATGTAGTCTTGTTCTTGTTGAAATACATCTCTTGCATAGTAGTAAGCAATTAGCAATGATACACATGGCGCCTTGCTAGGTAGTAGCGATGGACTAGCTGAAGGCTATTTAATCTGTCTCTCGGCAAATGAGAGGAATACTTGGTAGGTCTAGTCGCAAGCTATGTCGTCCGTACAACTGGGGCGAGGTCAAGTCCGTGTCTTGTGACCTGCCCTGTGGTGGCGCTACGTTTGCGAATACACAGTGGCGACACGCGGGTCCGACATGTACTACAGGACCGCGGCCGATTTAAGTTACCACCTAGCAAGTGTGGTGTCTAGCGGTGACACCACACTATCCTTTCCCACACTTGTCTGGTAAGCTCCTGTCACTGTACGAATAACTGAATTAAACCTTTGCATCATGATACGGGCGAAGATTTTATAATCACTATTGAGAAGTGTTATGGGTCGAAGATTCTCCACGGTTTTGCCTCTTGGTGTTTTGGGGACTAAGACCACTGTACCTTCACAGAATTCCTTCGGAAGGTCAGTGTCGGCATTTAGTATTTCATTGCAGACGAGTGTCAATTTAGCAATTATCTTTTCGCGAAAAGTTTGATAAAATTCAGCGGGTAGCCCATCTGGTCCAGGTGATTTATTCTTTGGACTCCTCGAGATGGCATCTTCGACGTCTTCGTCCGTTATTCTTGCTGCGAGCACATCAGCTTCTTCTGGAGTGAGTCGCTCTGTCGTCCTAGCAGTGAGAGCTTGCTGCTCTGTTTCATCTGTCTGTGTATTGGCCAGCAACTCACTAAAGTGTCGATGGATCTCGTCTCGTATTGCAGCTTGATCTGTCAAGAGTCTCCCGTCTGAAGTTTTGAGTTCCGTCAGAATTTTCCGTTTTTGTCTTTTGTTCTCTTGGAGGATGTGGTACATCGATGTTGTTTCTTCTCGTGTACCGTTCTGCAAACGCGTTCGTATTTTACAGCCTTCGAGATGGTGCCTCTGCAGGGTGAGCAATTTTGCTTTTATTCTGTTGATTTGCCCATAGTTTGTTATGATTGTAGCATCCCGAACGCACAAGTCTCTCAGACAGCTGAAGTAAAAGTCTAATGTCCGCTTCCGCCAGGCGACTTTTTCACGGGAGTAAGTTTTCATTGTCTTTATGATTGCGGGCTTCGCGCAGTTGAGCCACCAATTCAGCGCCGTACCATACAAGTGGAACTTCCTTTCACATTCTGCCCAAGTGGTGTGGAAGGCGGCGTGACATCCAGGATCCGAAAGATGAGCAACGTTTAGCTTCCACTGACCTCTCGCCCTGTAAGTGCCTTGTTTCTCTAAATTTATCGTACATATGTACGCGATATGATCAGAGAAAATAGTGGGCCATAGCTCGGACTGTAAAACGTGTCTCCTTAAATTGGACGTTGCGTAAATCCTGTCGATACGACTGGCAGAATGGCTGGTGGTATAGGTGAAACCGAGCTGATCACCATGTTTTAGTTCCCAAGTATCTAACAGATGGAATTCTCTGACGATGTTCTCCAGCTCCAGAGATTTGTTAAAATTTGGCGTCTGATCTTTGGGATTCAGCACGCAATTAAAGTCACCCGCAAATATTATTTGTTCAAATCGCACCGCGAAAAGGGGGGCGATGTCCTCCTTGAAAAATTCGGCCCTGCGGCGCTTGTTTCCGGTTCCTGACGGGGCATAGATGTTGATAAACCTGGTGTTGTTTATCGTGACAGCGAGACCTCTACTGTTCGGCAGTTTCGTCACGTCTGTAAGTAGGATCCCCTCTTTAGTCATAATCGCTGTGCCGAGGCTATTGTCATTGCCCGGATTGATGACGGCGTTGTAGCCAGTGATGTCGTCCAAACGGATAGCCGTTACTTCTTGCAGCATTAAGATGTCAACATCAGCGGCGTACAGAAAATCTTGGAGATTTCTCAGATTGAGGGTGCTGCTAATTTTATTTATATTCAAGGTCGCAATTCTGTACGCCTGCAAGGACGTCATGTGGACTATACCGCGTCAGGTGGGATACTATTTGCCAGGTGAAGTGGATGTGTGCTCTACTTAGAAGAAGTCGGCATCATCATCTTCTGCACGAGCGTCTTTGATGGTGGTTTGTTGCCGGGTGGACACATCTTGTCGACGGTCGGGTGCCGTCCGTCCTGAACGTTGTGGTATGTCAGCCATCTCTGCATCATGGTTTTGCTCCTCGATGTCATCCGCCCAATCTCGCGTGCACGTAACTTCCCGCGTGTCCGTTTTTGGTACAGGTGGAGGGTCCTTCGGACTAGCTGGACCGTCTGGAATGTGGATTCCACGGTCGGGTTCAGTGTTCTCATTTCGGGTCTTCTTCTTTGTTGTTCGATCTTCCAGAGGAGTTGCCTGTGTCGTCTCCGCCAGTTCTTGGCCTATCTGTTTCGCCTTTTCACGCAGGATTGGCGCGATTTCTGCTGCTCCCTGTCGGGCTATTCGACGTTTCTTCCGTTTCTTCGGTGAAACAGTTGTAGGCTGCTGGTCATTATCCTCCGACGTGGCAACCGTGTCCTCTTTTTGTTGCCCGACTTCTTCGAGTGGTTTGCACATGCCTTCTTCTGCCGTCTTAGCCTGGTCTTGTTCTGCACGTCTGTCAGTTTCTTCGTCTTGTGAGTGTGCTGGACCTGTAGCTTCTGTGTTGCTAGTATCCATGGCTACGTTTCCATCGGGAACGTCGGCGGAAGGAACCACCGCCCTGTCGAAACACATGTCTGGGGCGACGTCACTGCGAATTGCGGCGGCGTACGTCACGGGTAGCGTGGCCATCTGACTAGGCGGGTCTCGCTCCCCAGTCGGCAGTTGCGTCACACGCCGTTGAACACACTGCGTGCGGACGTGTTGGGTCGAACCACAACCCGAGCAGGTTCTCGGCTGCCCATCGTAAATGATGATCGCTCGATATCCACCAATCCAGAGATACGATGGGATATGTTTCAGCATGTCAATCTTAACTTGCCTGACTCCATTTAATACTGGATACTTGTGCAAGCTAGACCATTTTTCGGCGACATTGCTGACAATGGTGCCATAGTCTCTCAGTTTGTTGTTAATCTCCTCGGACGTTATTTCAAAGGGGAGCTCAAAGATTCGAACCGTTCTTATTCCCATTCCGGCACGCGAAACCGTGACCTGCCCTATGTGTCCGTCTGAATGTTTGAATTTTGCCACCCCACCACATGCTTCTACAATTTGGTCGCACTTGTCAGAACTGGATAACTTAAGGAACACAGTCGGACTGACAATCGACAGGTGAATTCCAATCAATTCATCCACTTTGACCTTAAAAGTTTCTTCGATAAATGCCTCAACTTCGTAAGATTTCGGTCGGGAGTAGTTCGGATCGAAAATCAACTTCAAAGTATCGCGTCGCGTTGTCTGCTCCATTATGTCATTCTAGAAATGTGATCGTGGACTATAACTAACGCCGAATGCGCGCACTCACCACACAGCGCCGGCCGCTCGCAGCGACGATGTAAACACCGCAACAGCCGCTCCGCACGTCCGCACAGCACGGCCGCCGGCGGCGGAAACCAACTGAGCTACCGAAGCACGACTCACGCCCGGTACTCACAGCTTTACTTCTGCCAGTACCTCGCCTCCTACCTTCCAAACTTTACAGAAGCTCTCCTGCGAACCTTGCAGAACTAGCACTCCTGAAAGAAAGGATATTGCGGAGACATGGCTTAGCCACAGCCTGGGGGATGTTTCCAGAATGAGATTTTCACTCTGCAGCGGAGTGTGCGCTGATATGAAACTTCCTGGCAGATTAAAACTGTGTGCCCGACCGAGACTCGAACTCGGGACCTTTGCCTTTCGCGGCACGTGCTCTACCAACTGAGCTACCGAAGCACGACTCACGCCCGGTACTCACAGCTTTACTTCTGCCAGTACCTCGCCTCCTACCTTCCAAACTTTACAGAAGCTCTCCTGCGAACCTTGCAGAACTAGCACTCCTGAAAGAAAGGATATTGCGGAGACATGGCTTAGCCACAGCCTGGGGGATGTTTCCAGAATGAGATTTTCACTCTGCAGCGGAGTGTGCGCTGATATGAAACTTCCTGGCAGATTAAAACTGTGTGCCCGACCGAGACTCGAACTCGGGACCTTTGCCTTTCGCGGGCAAGTGCTCTACCAACTGAGCTACCGAAGCACGACTCACGCCCGGTACTCACAGCTTTACTTCTGCCAGTACCTCGCCTCCTACCTTCCAAACTTTACAGAAGCTCTCCTGCGAACCTTGCAGAACTAGCACTCCTGAAAGAAAGGATATTGCGGAGACATGGCTTAGCCACAGCCTGGGGGATGTTTCCAGAATGAGATTTTCACTCTGCAGCGGAGTGTGCGCTGATATGAAACTTCCTGGCAGATTAAAACTGTGTGCCCGACCGAGACTCGAACTCGGGATCTTTGCCTTTCGCGGGCAAGTGCTCTACCAACTGAGCTACCGAAGCACGACTCACGCCCGGTACTCACAGCTGTGGCTAAGCCATGTCTCCGCAATATCCTTTCTTTCAGGAGTGCTAGTTCTGCAAGGTTCGCAGGAGAGCTTCTGTAAAGTTTGGAAGGTAGGAGGCGAGGTACTGGCAGAAGTAAAGCTGTGAGTACCGGGCGTGAGTCGTGCTTCGGTAGCTCAGTTGGTAGAGCACTTGCCCGCGAAAGGCAAAGGTCCCGAGTTCGAGTCTCGGTCGGGCACACAGTTTTAATCTGCCAGGAAGTTTCATATCAGCGCACACTCCGCTGCAGAGTGAAAATCTCATTCTGGAAACATCCCCCAGGCTGTGGCTAAGCCATGTCTCCGCAATATCCTTTCTTTCAGGAGTGCTAGTTCTGCAAG
The DNA here is from genome assembly GCF_023898315.1 of Schistocerca nitens. Lineage (NCBI taxonomy): Eukaryota > Metazoa > Arthropoda > Insecta > Orthoptera > Acrididae > Schistocerca > Schistocerca nitens. Next base: position 142,777,772 of record NC_064620.1, on the reverse strand, counting down.
GTTCGCAGGAGAGCTTCTGTAAAGTTTGGAAGGTAGGAGGCGAGGTACTGGCAGAAGTAAAGCTGTGAGTACCGGGCGTGAGTCGTGCTTCGGTAGCTCAGTTGGTAGAGCACTTGCCCGCGAAAGGCAAAGGTCCCGAGTTCGAGTCTCGCTCGGGCACACAGTTTTAATCTGCCAGGAAGTTTCATATCAGCGCACACTCCGCTGCAGAGTGAAAATCTCATTCTGGAAACATCCCCCAGGCTGTGGCTAAGCCATGTCTCCGCAATATCCTTTCTTTCAGGAGTGCTAGTTCTGCAAGGTTCGCAGGAGAGCTTCTGTAAAGTTTGGAAGGTAGGAGGCGAGGTACTGGCAGAAGTAAAGCTGTGAGTACCGGGCGTGAGTCGTGCTTCGGTAGCTCAGTTGGTAGAGCACTTGCCCGCGAAAGGCAAAGGTCCCGAGTTCGAGTCTCGGTCGGGCACACAGTTTTAATCTGCCAGGAAGTTTCATATCAGCGCACACTCCGCTGCAGAGTGAAAATCTCATTCTGGAAACATCCCCCAGGCTGTGGCTAAGCCATGTCTCCGCAATATCCTTTCTTTCAGGAGTGCTAGTTCTGCAAGGTTCGCAGGAGAGCTTCTGTAAAGTTTGGAAGGTAGGAGGCGAGGTACTGGCAGAAGTAAAGCTGTGAGTACCGGGCGTGAGTCGTGCTTCGGTAGCTCAGTTGGTAGAGCACTTGCCCGCGAAAGGCAAAGTTCCCGAGTTCGAGTCTCGCTCGGGCACACAGTTTTAATCTGCCAGGAAGTTTCATATCAGCGCACACTCCGCTGCAGAGTGAAAATCTCATTCTGGAAACATCCCCCAGGCTGTGGCTAAGCCATGTCTCCGCAATATCCTTTCTTTCAGGAGTGCTAGTTCTGCAAGGTTCGCAGGAGAGCTTCTGTAAAGTTTGGAAGGTAGGAGGCGAGGTACTGGCAGAAGTAAAGCTGTGAGTACCGGGCGTGAGTCGTGCTTCGGTAGCTCAGTTGGTAGAGCACTTGCCCGCGAAAGGCAAAGGTCCAGAGTTCGAGTCTCGGTCGGGCACACAGTTTTAATCTGCCAGGAAGTTTCATATCAGCGCACACTCCGCTGCAGAGTGAAAATCTCATTCTGGAAACATCCCCCAGGCTGTGGCTAAGCCATGTCTCCGCAATATCCTTTCTTTCAGGAGTGCTAGTTCTGCAAGGTTCGCAGGAGAGCTTCTGTAAAGTTTGGAAGGTAGGAGGCGAGGTACTGGCAGAAGTAAAGCTGTGAGTACCGGGCGTGAGTCGTGCTTCGGTAGCTCAGTTGGTAGAGCACTTGCCCGCGAAAGGCAAAGGTCCCGAGTTCGAGTCTCGGTCGGGCACACAGTTTTAATCTGCCAGGAAGTTTCATATCAGCGCACACTCCGCTGCAGAGTGAAAATCTCATTCTGGAAACATCCCCCAGGCTGTGGCTAAGCCATGTCTCCGCAATATCCTTTCTTTCAGGAGTGCTAGTTCTGCAAGGTTCGCAGGAGAGCTTCTGTAAAGTTTGGAAGGTAGGAGGCGAGGTACTGGCAGAAGTGAAGCTGTGAGTACCGGGCGTGAGTCGTGCTTCGGTAGCTCAGTTGGTAGAGCACTTGCCCGCGAAAGGCAAAGGTCCCGAGTTCGAGTCTCGCTCGGGCACACAGTTTTAATCTGCCAGGAAGTTTCATATCAGCGCACACTCCGCTGCAGAGTGAAAATCTCATTCTGGAAACATCCCCCAGGCTGTGGCTAAGCCATGTCTCCGCAATATCCTTTCTTTCAGGAGTGCTAGTTCTGCAAGGTTCGCAGGAGAGCTTCTGTAAAGTTTGGAAGGTAGGAGGCGAGGTACTGGCAGAAGCAAAGCTGTGAGTACCGGGCGTGAGTCGTGCTTCGGTAGCTCAGTTGGTAGAGCACTTGCCCGCGAAAGGCAAAGGTCCCGAGTTCGAGTCTCGGTCGGGCACACAGTTTTAATCTGCCAGGAAGTTTCATATCAGCGCACACTCCGCTGCAGAGTGAAAATCTCATTCTGGAAACATCCCCCAGGCTGTGGCTAAGCCATGTCTCCGCAATATCCTTTCTTTCAGGAGTGCTAGTTCTGCAAGGTTCGCAGGAGAGCTTCTGTAAAGTTTGGAAGGTAGGAGGCGAGGTACTGGCAGAAGTAAAGCTGTGAGTACCGGGCGTGAGTCGTGCTTCGGTAGCTCAGTTGGTAGAGCACTTGCCCGCGAAAGGCAAAGGTCCCGAGTTCGAGTCTCGGTCGGGCACACAGTTTTAATCTGCCAGGAAGTTTCATATCAGCGCACACTCCGCTGCAGAGTGAAAATCTCATTCTGGAAACATCCCCCAGGCTGTGGCTAAGCCATGTCTCCGCAATATCCTTTCTTTCAGGAGTGCTAGTTCTGCAAGGTTCGCAGGAGAGCTTCTGTAAAGTTTGGAAGGTAGGAGGCGAGGTACTGGCAGAAGTAAAGCTGTGAGTACCGGGCGTGAGTCGTGCTTCGGTAGCTCAGTTGGTAGAGCACTTGCCCGCGAAAGGCAAAGGTCCCGAGTTCGAGTCTCGGTCGGGCACACAGTTTTAATCTGCCAGGAAGTTTCATATCAGCGCACACTCCGCTGCAGAGTGAAAATCTCATTCTGGAAACATCCCCCAGGCTGTGGCTAAGCCATGTCTCCGCAATATCCTTTCTTTCAGGAGTGCTAGTTCTGCAAGGTTCGCAGGAGAGCTTCTGTAAAGTTTGGAAGGTAGGAGGCGAGGTACTGGCAGAAGTAAAGCTGTGAGTACCGGGCGTGAGTCGTGCTTCGGTAGCTCAGTTGGTAGAGCACTTGCCCGCGAAAGGCAAAGGTCCCGAGTTCGAGTCTCGGTCGGGCACACAGTTTTAATCTGCCAGGAAGTTTCAACAATGATATCGTTGGACAAATGTGATACAGCTGCCCAAATCAGCACCGAGCCCCAACCATATTTCACTCTTGTTACGTAAACTCAACGAGGAGTTGGAACAGTGTGAAAGAAGACTCATCCGACCAAATAAGTTTTTTCCACTGCTCTCCATGTTGATGCTGTTGTGGTCTTCAGTCCTGAGACTGGTTTGATGCAGCTCTCCATGCTACTCTATCCTGTGCAAGCTTTTTCATCTCCCAGTACCTACTGCAACCTACATCCTTCTGAATCTGCTTAGTGTATTCATCTCTTGGTCTCCCTCTACGATTTTTACCCTCCACGCTGCCCTCCAATACTAAATTGGTGATCCCTTGATGCCTCAGAACATGTCCGACCAACCGATCCCTTCTTCTGGTCAAGTTGTGCCACAAACTTCTCTTCTTCCCAATCCTATTCAATACTTCCTCATTAGTTATGTGATCTACCCATCTAATCTTCAGCATTCTTCTGCAGCACCACATTTCGAAAGCTTCTATTCTCTTCTTGTCCAAACTATTTATCGTCCATGTTTCACTTCCATACATGGCTACACTCCATACGAATACTTTCAGAAATGACTTCCTGACACTTAAATCTATACTCGATGTTAACAAATTTCTCTTCTTCAGAAATGCTTTCCTTGCCATTGCCAGCCTACATTTTATATCCTCTCTACTTCGACCATCATCAGTTATTTTGCTCCCCAAATAGCAAAACTCCTTTACTACTTTAAGTGCCTCATTTCCTAATCTAATTCCCTCAGCATCACCCGACTTAATTCGACTACATTCCATTATCCTTGTTTGCTTTTGTTGATGTTCATCTTATATCCTCCTTTCAAGACACTGTCCATTCCATTCAACTGCTCTTCCAAGTCCTTTGCTGTCTCTGACAGAATTACAATGTGTGCCTCTTGAAACACCACACACTTCGGCTTCGTTGATTAGGGAAGCACCAACCAACGAGCACCAACAATTTGCCCACGTTCGAATTCACTTAGCTAGGGCATAATGCAGTCTCAAGTACACAGAACACTGGTCTCACCATGACTGACACTCGCAACGCTCTCCATAGTCCAGGTTTTATGGCTTAGGCATCACGCTGTCCTATTGCAGTCATTCGCATCACTGATGAGTGCATTTTTCACTTCCGGCTCGCCTTGAAATCCCCTGGTTATAGGGCTCCCTCCATGTTGTGTGTGTTGACAGGGTACACGAGTGCGACATTCAGTTCTGCTGTGATGTTTGCAGCTGTAGTCCACTTGTCACAAACACCCTCCCGACTGTCTATCACCATCGCTCAACACACACTTTCTTTCGCGTCGTGAAGTAGCGGATGACGTTTTTCCGCTTTCCGTGCGTGCCGTGTACAGCATCGACACGGTGCCTCTTGAAACACCACACACTTCGGCTTCGTTGATTAGGGAAGCACCAACCAACGAGCACCAACAATTTGCCCACGTTCGAATTCACTTAGCTAGGGCATAATGCAGTCTCAAGTACACAGAACACTGGTCTCACCATGACTGACACTCGCAACGCTCTCCATAGTCCAGGTTTTATGGCTTAGGCATCACGCTGTCCTATTGCAGTCATTCGCATCACTGATGAGTGCATTTTTCACTTCCGGCTCGCCTTGAAATCCCCTGGTTATAGGGCTCCCTCCATGTTGTGTGTGTTGACAGGGTACACGAGTGCGACATTCAGTTCTGCTGTGATGTTTGCAGCTGTAGTCCACTTGTCACAAACACCCTCCCGACTGTCTATCACCATCGCTCAACACACACTTTCTTTCGCGTCGTGAAGTAGCGGATGACGTTTTTCCGCTTTCCGTGCGTGCCGTGTACAGCATCGACACGGTGCCTCTTGAAACACCACACACTTCGGCTTCGTTGATTAGGGAAGCACCAACTAACGAGCACCAACAATTTGCCCACGTTCGAATTCACTTAGCTAGGGCATAATGCAGTCTCAAGTACACAGAACACTGGTCTCACCATGACTGACACTCGCAACGTCCTGAGGGTATTGTACCCATCCGTGGTAAAAAATACACACATCAAAACAAGTTGTGCATCACCTCGGTTGCGAGAGTTCCGTAACCGGTACATAAAATTGGAATAGAGATCAACATAAACATCATTTCCACACTTTTTATTCCTCATAAAAACCACACATTGCACGTTGTACCACCATACAGCGAGACCTGCAGAGGTGGTGGTCCAGATTGCTGTACACACCGGTACCCAGTAGCACGGCCTCTTGCACTGATGCATGCCTGTATTCGTCGTGGCATACTGTCCACAAGTTCATCAAGGCACTGTTGGTCCTGATTCTCCCACTCCTCAACGGCGATGCGGCGTAGATCCCTCAGAGTGGTTGTTGAGACATGCCGTCATAAGCAAATTTTTCAATCTATCCCACGAATGTTCGATAGGATTCACGTCTGGAGAACATGCTGGCCACTCTAGTCGAGTGATGTCGTTATCCTGAAGGAAGTCATTCACAAGATGTGCACGGGGGGTGGGAGGGGGGGTGGGGGGGGGTGAAGATGAATGCCTCTCCAGTATGCTGCCGGTGTGGTTGCCCTGTCGGCCGTTACGGCGCCTTCCGTGACCAAGAGCGGCGTACGTTGGGCCCGCACAGTGCCACCCCAAAACATCAGGGAACCTCCACCTTGCTGCACCTGCTGGACGGTGTGTCTAAGGCGTCCAGCCTAACCGGGTTGCCTCCAAACATGTCTCCGACGATTCTCTTGTTGAAGCCATATGCGACACTCATAGGTGAAGAGAACGTGATGCAGATCCTGAGAGGTCCATTTCGCATGTTGTTGGGCCCATCAGTAGCGCGCTGCATGGTGTCGTGTTTGCAAAGATTGACCTCGCCATGGACGTCGGGAGTGAAGTTGCGCATCATGCAGCCTACTGCGCACAGTTTGCGTCGTAACAGGAAATCCTGTGGCAGCACGAAAAGCATTGTTCAACATGGTGGCGTCGCTGTCAGGTTTCCTCCGAGCCATAATCCGTAGGTAGCGGTCATCCACTGCAGTAATAGCCCTTGGGTGGCCTGAGCGAGGCATGTCATCGACAGTTCCTGTCTCTCTGTATCTCCTCCATGTCCGACCAACATCGCTTTGGTTCACTCCGAGACGCCTGGACACTTCCCTTGTTGAGAGCCCTCCCTGGCACAAAGTAACAATGTGTTCGCGATCGAACCGCGGTATTTACCGTCTAGACATGGTTTAATTGCAGGCGACACGAGCCGTGTAATTACTTTCTTGTGGACTGATTGGAACTGATCGGCTGTCGGACCCCCTCCGTCTAATAGGCGCTGCTCATGCATGGTTGTTTACATCTTTGGGCGGGTTTAGTGACATCTCTGAACGGTCAAACGGACTTTGTCTATGATAGAATATCCACAGTCAACGCCTAACTTGAGGAGTTCTGGGAAACGGGGTGATGCAAAACTTTTTTTTGATGTGTGCACAGTAGCGCAATATGCACGCTTTGTTAGCATCCGCATTTGTATTCATTCATGACTGGTGTAGCATCATCTTTTTGCGTTGTGAAAGAATGTGTCCGTAGTGTGTTTTGATAAATGTATCAACAGTGTACCACTAACGTTTCGCATAATTAAATAACTTCTTTGTGAGAATGTGTAAACGGGAAGGTATTGTACGCTAGAGTTAAATGGAAGGGGGTTTGCACTATTTTATAAGATGTGGCCTTGTTTTCGGGAGGATGGAGGCTAAATTACCTGAGGCAAATGCTTCGATGGCAACTACTACAAGGCCACATCTCCTATCATTGACGTTTAGACATGTGTGACTGAAAACACCTGTAAAAGTAAATTATACTTTTTTGTTCGTAGACTATAATATCGCGACATGGCCAATATACTTGCAAAAGTGATCCTTTGATGAATAATACTGCCACTGCTACTACATTTTAATACCACTACTACTACAACTGTTGCTGAGAATGTACAGCTGGACCACAGCACCGTACACACGTTAATCATGGAATGTGGAAAAACAGGAAAAGGAAAGGATCGAAGGTTTTGAGATGTGGTGTTACAGAAGAATGCTGAGGATTAAGTTGAAGATAAGAAAGAGGAGGTATTCCCAGGAAAGGCAAGGAAAGGATTACGTGGAAATCACTGGCTAGAAGGAGGGACAGGATGATATGCCCATGAGTTAAGATCTGAGGGAATAGCTTCAGTACTTGAAACCAGAAATTGGAATATATACAACAAATTATTGAGGACGTTCGACGTAATTGTTGAGACTGATTGTTGGAGAAGAAGCGTGGAGGACCTACCAAACCGGTCGGAGGCTAATGACCTCCCCCCTCCCCCTCCTCCAGAAAAGCAACACGACGTAACACACCGCTTGTCCATCCCTGAGAATGACCTCCAACCACTCCCCTGCATAAAATGCCTCTTCAGCGGAGGACCACTTTAGTCTAAGGCACTACACAGAATGAGTCTGTGCGTGGGCCGCTGAACCCAGTGAGCGGCTACTGACCGTCGCGGACCAATGGCGTAGGACAATCGAGCTGTTGTTGGAGAGTTCATCATACCTGTGTCTAGTCGCCAAGGGACTGTGCGGCGTGTAGTGCACGGCTTGGCGAACCTCACCACAGTGAACAGTCAGACAACGTCGACCAGAGTCTTCACGCCCATTGAGGCAGTAATCGCTACCCGCCGAGTGCCACACGGCAACACTTTTATGAAGGAACGCCTGACACAACTAAATCACCTGAACGGATGACACCCAATAACTGAGCACCCTCTCGGACTACACTACCCCTGCTTGTTTGAACACAGGCAATTTCAAGGCCTTTAGATAACGTGGTTTCGCTGCTTACCATCGATATTTGCAAAGGATAGACATATCCTTTTTTTGTTTGTTTGCATCACCTCCTCTCCACCCGTCACTCATTTTCCTTTCACCATCACCATCTCCTCCCAGCTGCTCTCCCTACAATCACCAACCCTTTCGTCCCTCATCCTCTCCCAAACTGTAACCACTACTTTCGCTCCCTCCCCCACCCCACTCACGTCGCTGAAGAACATCTACCCCCCCCTCTCTCTCTCTCACTCACACACACACACACACTCACACACACACACACATACACACACACGCAGACATATCATACTAGGGGAAAAATTCCACTCACAGGTTGGCAATATGATCTACACAGACTACAGATGAACACGCTTGAACACTGTACTGAGTTCGGGACACGTGAAACTAGTGTACTGTTCCTACTGTGAAGCTGATTAAAGTGGGTTGTAATAGAGACGACACAAATGTAGCATAAGAAACAGAGGTTGAAAAAAGGATGGAAAACAGCGGTAAGTGAATGTACGACAAACTTTTCCGCTAATAAAGAAGAAAAAGGCAACACACTTCATAATACGATATGTAAACAACAGCGAAAGATAAAGTAATGAAGTTGCACACCATTGTTATAAAGAAATACTGTTTTCATCCTTTCTTTCTTTCGCTACCGCCTTTATCCCGCATTGTGCGCAGGGTCAGCAGGGTAAGTACGGAATTGGCATGGTTAATGTTAAGAGGTAGCCAGATGCCCTTCCTGCCGTCACCCCATATCCCCCGGGACGGAAGTAGTGTACCCCGGCTGTCTGCGTCTAGTGTAAATCGTGAAATAGTGTGAATGTGTTGCAAATGTCTGTGAGTCGTGTAACTGAGGCGGGACATGGGGACCACCCCAGTATTCACCGAGTAGGATATGGAAAACCGCCTAAAAACCACATCCAGGCCGTCGTCGTTATCTGCCACGCGGACTCGATCCAAGGCCGGCACGCCTACCTGAGTCCAGGAAGCAGCGCGTTAGCGCTCTCGGCTACCCTGGCGGGTAAATACTGTTTTCATCCTGTAAATAGCAAAATTTAGAGACGTATTGCGTATATCACATTTCCAGAACGGCCACAGGAAATGCTTTACAAATAAAGGTGAAACGCGTCTGCTGGAAAATTCTGTTTAATTTCAGTTGGCTTAAGACGGAAAATCCAATAATAATTAATAGTAATTCATCTTTTTTTCTTCATTGGTAGTTCATTCACCCACCCCACCCCCTGGAAGGACGCGTGTTTCCACCATATAATACCTCTATTCAAACAAAGGTTTCTAATGTTCAACTAAGTTGTAAATCTATGAAACAGATAAGATGAATTCTGTTTCATAATACATATTGCGAAGGAGTGTTTATCATTAAAAATGATGATTTTATACAACAGTTAAAATATAGTCACGGATTATGATGGTGATGGACACTGCTGGAAATTAAAAAATGATGATTTTACACAACAGTTAAAATATCATTAAAAACTGATGATTTTACACAACAGTTACAGTCACGGATAATGATGGTGTTGGACACTGTAGGAAATTTAAAATAAAAATTGGCTAGTAAACTTCAGTATTGTAAAAGACACTGTCGGAAATTTAAAATAAAAATTGGCTGCTTAGAATACACGATTTCACAAAATGGGAGAAGATAGTAAAATATCAGGAAATGATTAGTATAGCCAGAGAGAAGGTTACTTTAGGAGAAGATGAACATTGGGTCATTCGGTACAAATCTGTTAACTTCTAAACCTATTGCACAGCACCGCATAAAAGAGAAACTTCATCAATGACCACACAGCGATTTTCATAGCTCATACACCAACAAATAAGAAACGGAATGCACATTGTTAGAAGACTTGGACCGAGATGTCAAAGCACATGGCGCTGGGCGAGACAGCAACAAATTCCACACCAGAATCTTCGTGTCTGTAAAAGGGTAATCCGAAACTTGAAAATCTTTCCATTTGCATCAAAATGTATATTTGTGTACACACATAATTAGTTTTTATCTAAAAATTGTGTTTTTTATTGTAATAGTGAAGTCAATTAATATGTTGTTCGCATGAACATTTCACATAGTTGTTTGAATACCTTCATGAAACCAATGTTTCACGAAATACAGTGTTTTATATTTTGTAGCGAAGACCAACAATGACACGTTTGTATCATGATATCAGATAACTGTATGTGGTCAACTGGACTTTGCTGAAAGCAGTAATATTTTTACAATATCGCGGTCGATGGGACTAATGCATAAAAGCGTACCAACTGGAAAAACACATGTTGTTCAGATTTGAACACGTACAAACACATTTTTGACTGATTTATGGCTCAATTTACTTTCATCAATTTTTGTGACTATTTCAAAATATTTATTCCTCGTGTGCCGTATACTGTGATCATCACTGCCACATGCGTGGTATTTGTTACATTCTAGGTCTCACATACAGATATATAAACTGCTTGTAATTTTAGTTTTGACAGACACTTAGTGTAAAGAAGTTGTAATCCGTACGTACTTGGCTATGGCACGAATGTCGTAACTGACCGGAAAAGCCAAATTCTATTCGGTGTCGTCCTTCTCGAACTTTAAAAATATAATTGAAAGAATTCTGTTACAGAAGGATGTAAAAATTAAGCACGCAGACATACTATGAAATATGATGATCAAGAATGTAAGAACATAGAAAAATTTTATGTTTTTCCTAACAGGTATTGGTCGATGGCAGCTAAGCTAAGACATGAAGGAACATTTGACTTCTCCCTTCTGATTAGAAAACTTTAAAATTAGAAGGCAGATATGTGGCTCATTTAAACGCCATGACCATACCAAAGGAGCACACTTTACGTAAATTTCGCTGAAGGATTTATTACCATCTGGGCCACTCCAGAGCCGAGTGCGTCCCAATTCAACTACTGCTTAATCAGTGTGGAAATTTCTAATCTTTGCAGGCAGTTTGAATTCGTGAGTCAGTTAGCTTCTCAGTAGATGAGAACCGACAGTGACTTGAAGGCTTTTCAACTGTTTGGAGGCCGTAACACTATTATTTTCTTTTATTTTTACTTCTTATAACATAATTTGACTAATTGATAAACAACTTCCATATTTAGCTTTTCTTTCATATTAATCTCTTAATAACAGTTTTTACAATGTAACGGGTAGAAAACTAGAGAATAAGTAAAAGAATGTTAACAAGGAATTTCCGCAGGGTAGAGAGAGGCTGCGAGAGATACAAGGCGGTGGAAACAGATCGTTGATGCAGCGCATGGTCTACAGAGAGAGAGAGGGAGATTATGTTGGTGTATAAGTTCGTAGCGTTTTCCTTTTCCATGTTGGTATTCCTGTTGCATGGGTTTATGTACCGATTGTCATTTATATTTGTAGTTCACTGTTGCTATTTGAGTTTATATACTGTCATTTGGAGATAGTGAGTGGAGCTGTGGACGCTAGAAAATATAGTTCCAAGTGGAGAAATCGGAACATTTCCAACATATTCTCTGTCTAAGTTCAGTAGAGGGGTGACAGTAACGGAGACAGCCAGAAACATTTGCACCGTGTATGGCGATACTATCACTCGACAGAGCACGGCAAGAAAAGGGTTTTCCCGTTTTAAGAAGGATCTTTCTGATATAGCGGCTCCACGGTCATGAAGACGTTTGGAGTTTGATAAGGTCTTTTAAATGCGTTAATCCACAGCGATTGACGTCAGTGCACTCGAGGTGCATAAGGAAAGATTTAAAGTTTCTAATTTCCTTTTGTGGTGTGAAATTTGTTGCTGTCTCGCCTAGCGCCATGTGCTTTTAACATCTCGGTCCAACTCTTCTAACAATGTGCATTCCATTTTTCATTTGTTGGTGTATGAGCTATGAAAATCACTGTGTGATGAACTGTGATCATTCCACCATCGTGAGGTATTCGTTTGCAATGAAGGTTCAAAAATCGAGTACCGAATGCTGTGGGCAAAAATCACAAAAATTAGTAGTTGGCCATTTGTGAATCTCTGCTTGCTTGTCACCAATTAGCTCGTTAACAGCACCGACCATTCCTATCTTTTATCGTTACTGGTGACGAGACATAGCGTCTTTATGTTAACGCAAGGAAAAGAACGGAATGGTTGAGCCCAGACAAAGCAGCAACTCCCCGTACACAGACCTGCATACATCTGCCAGAGTTGTTGTTATGCATCTGGTGGAAGAGCCACGGTCAGGTGTACTACGAATTGCTTCCCCCAAGGTGTAACAGTCACTGCTGACGGTTGCTGTCAACAACTGAGACGTCTCGCAGGCGCAGTCCAAGAACAACGACCAGAAAGACTGCGAGTAGTGATTCTACTCCACGATAACGTTCGTCCGCATTCTGCTAGACCGACAAAAAACACTGCACAGAAGCTGGGTTGGGAAGTCGTTTCACACCCACGTTATTCGTCCCATCTCCCGCCCTCAGATTTTCACATTTTCCGCTCCCATTCGAACAAGCTTCAAGAAACCTCCTTTCTTGATGATAATGCGCTCCGAACATGGCTCGACGAGATATTCTCCTCAAAACCACGTGATTTCCACAGTCTCTGCCGAGCGTTGGCAGATTTGTATATAGTACGGACAATATGTTATTGATAGCCAAGGTCTCTGCTATGTGTATCTGTTGTGTTTATTAAAATTATGGAGAAACATTACGATTTTGTGCACCAACCCAATAGGTGCCATGAAAAAGGATTAATTTCTCGATCTGATACAGAAATGCCATTGATGTTCAAGATCTTAATGTTGTTAAATGTTACGCGGTAACGTAAGTGAAGTTGTGACGAATCAGTGAAACTGAAGCAACAAATAACCTGAATTCGTTTGCAATTTGATTGTAGTACGTTCTGTATGTAAATAATAATTTTATATAAATGTTGTAAAAAACGGATGTTTTTTTTTTGTGGTTTTAGGGCGCACAACTACAGTGGTCATTAGCGCCCAGACTAAGTTATGAATGCACTGCGAGGCACAAGGTTAAAACAGCAACTAAAAAGGACAACACTATAAAAGGCACAATAACAGTCAAGGGATTAAAATAAAACTGTGGTGTCGCCGCCAACACCACACTTGCTAGGTGGTAGCCTTTAAATCGGCCGCGGTCCATTAGTATACGTCGGACCCGCGTGTCGCCACTGTCAGTAATTGCAGACCGAGCGCCACCACACGGCAGGTCTAGAGAGACGTACTGGCACTCGCCCCAGTTGTACAGCCGACGTTCATAGCAATGGTTCACTGACAAATACCCTCTCATTTGCCGAGACGATAGTTAGCATAGCCTTCAGCTACATTTGCTACGACCTAGCAAGGCGCCGTATTCAATTGATATTGAGATTCTATTAATGTATCATCAAGAGCGATGTTCTACAAATGTGGATTAAAGTTAAGTATTCCAGAAGCTACGTACTTTTCTTTATAGCATTCATTACGTATCCTGTTACAGACCTCACGCCAGCCTGCGTGAGTTTAAGCGCGTGCCTTTCGGCTTCCTCTCATTGTGTCTAGGCTGTCTTGTCTAGACACAACAAAAACAGCATTATCAAATGTCCTTAGGCAGGTTTGCCAAGTGAATAAAATGAAGAACGCGAGCAGCTGCTCCTGGGTCATTCGCTAAAATGTCATCCAGAGTACGTGGCAGGCCAAGATCAATGCGCAGTGTATTAAAATTTAAATGGATGGTGAATCTCAATACATGCTGTATTCTGAATGACTGTGACACACTATGTGATCAAAAGCATTCGGACACCTGGAAAACGACTTACAAGTTCGTGGCGCCCTCCTTCAGTAATGCTGGAATTCAGTATGGTGTTGGCCCACCCTTAGCCTTGATGACAGCTTCCACTCTAGCAGACATACGTTCAATCAGGTGCTGGAAGGTTTCTTGGGCAATGGCAGCCCATTATTCACGGAGCGCTGCACTGAGGAGAGGTATCGATGTCGGTCAGTGAAGCCTGGCACGAAGTCAGCGTACCAAAACATCCCATATGTGTTCTATAGAAATCAGGTCAGGACTCTGTGCAGGCCAGTCCATTACAGGGATGTTACTGTCGTGTAACCACACCGTCATAGGCCGTGCATTATGAATAGGTGCTCGATGTTATTGAAAGATTCAGTCGCCGTCCCCGAATTGTTCTTCAACAGTTAGAAGCAATAAGGTGCTTAAAACATCAATGTAGGGCTGTGCTGTGATACTGCCACGCAAAACAACAAGGGGTGCAAGCCGCTGCATGAAAATCACGACGAAACCATAGCACCACCGCCTCCGAACTTTACTGTTGACACTGTATACGCTGGCACATGACGTTCGCCGGGCTTTCGCCATAGCGACACCATCGGATCGCCACATTGTGTACCGTGATTCGTCACTCCACACAACGCTTTTCCACTGCTCAATCGTCCAATGTTTACTCTCCTTACACCAAGCGAGGCGTCGTTTGGCATTTACCGGCATGATATGTGACTTATGAGCAGTCGTTCGACCATGAAATCCAAGTTTTCTCACCTCTCGCCTAATTGTCATGGTACTTGCAGTGTGGATCCTGATGCAGTTTGCAATTCCTGTGTGATGGTCTGGATACATATCTGCCTGTCACACATTACGACCCTCTACAACTGTCGGCGGTCTCTGTCAGTCAACAGACGAGGTCGGCCTGCACGCTTTTGTGCTGTACTTGTCCCTTCACGTTTCCACTTCACTGCCACATCGGAAACTGTGGACCTAGGGATGTTTAGGAGTGTGGAAATCTCGCGTACAGACGTGTGAAACAAGTGACACCCTATCACCTGACCACGTTCGAAGTCCATGAGTTCCGCCGAGTGCTCCATTCTGCTCTCTCATGATGTCTGATAACTACTGAGGTCGATGACATGGAGTACCTGGCAGCAGGTGGCAGCACAATGCACATAATATGAAAAACGTACATTTTTGGGGGTGTCCGGATACTTTTGATCACATAGTGTATGTATATACCTGTATACACTGTGGATTTTCAGGCCTTATAATTTTAAAGTAATACTTTTAGGGATAGATGATTATTGAAAGTTTATGGGAAACAGAACTTAAAGTCCGCGCGAGATCTGCTTAAACACCCTTTCATTGTTAATTGAGATAAACTAGGCTAGAGTCACTGGGTTTGAGGCACGCTCAAATAATTGCGGATTACTGTCTGTGAACAGCAGCGAGCTAGGTGTTACCTTTTAAGAACCACAGGCGCTATTACCTCGTGCTGCGAGCGCCGAGTCAGGCACATGTAAACGGGAGCCCTAGTGGATTATTGGAGGTGATCGTCAGCCGACACCACAGTAATCAAGCCGTCGACAGTTTGTAAGGAACATCGCCTGGACTATTTAGCATGTAAAAGGCAGGCCCAGAGCATGCACTGGTTAAGCTGTGTGATGCTGTAGTCAAGTGTCAAGTCATTATCTTCACATTATTATTACGTCGGATAAGATCATGTACCTATTACCAGCTGTGGAGGAGTGTCACTCGGTTAATGAAGTAACTTTTGTAACTACCGGGTCCGGCAAAAAGACCTCTCGTATTTGAAGAGGCCGTTTTGTGCCGGGTATACTGATGCGAAGAAGGTATCGACCAATAGCGTTCTACGCGCCATCTTCAGCAAGCGCAAAGGCTTGGCTAGGTGAGCATAGTGCGTTTGTTGTTGAGGCTGCAAAATCTCCTCCTGTGTGACTTGCGTTTACCGACGGGGATAGAAAAATTGTTGACTGCTCAGTAAGAGAAAAATAATTTAACAATTTGAAAATTAGAGACGCCCGGAATTTGAGGATGATTTTCGATGGAATCGTTAGTCGCAGCACACAATAGGGATTTCCATTTTAGTGAGAGAGGTACGAACGCATTATTTCCTTGTGTCATATTTCACGACTATGGCTAGTTTTACGATGGGTATGCAGAAGGCCGAGGGTTCTCTCATGAACTGATTAGGAAAAAATTGTTATTCGTTTTATGTTTCGACGGTTAAACCTGAAAGTAAAAGACTGCATGTTCTTGAAAGGGGTGAGAATTGCACTTTCAGCTTTTACGTACGGCGCAAGCGACCATTTTGACAGAGTCCAAGCCAGACAAGAATTAATCCACTTTCACTTACCTCCTTTTACAGCCTCGAAGAGCCGCTAAACTCCTTCGCCTTCTCCATCGCGGAAATTACCATAGGGCAATAACAACTTTTTTTACACCAATTTATTCAGTTGAATCGTTATTAATAAATAATGAACGGATATACTCAAATCTGCCCAAGCTCTGTTCAATGCTAAAAAATTAAAGATATCAGTATGTGACAAAACAAGATCAATCTTAACGTATCTACTGTTTTTTTTTTTTTCCCTACAGAGATCATAATATTCCATATGGCACCGAAATCATTTATTGCAAGTTTTTAGTGGCGTATATTCCTAATGGTGGTTCTATGAATACTACCCGCCAAGCATTTGGCATTCGGTTCGAACTTCGCTGACATGATTCTGTTCCTGATAGAAAAACTATTCGAGTGTGGGTAGCAAACTTTAGAGCATCGCGGTTCTGCACTGTTTGCAGAATCTACTGGCCATCCTCGGACCGTAACAACGGCGGGAAATGTGGCGCTTGTGACAGCGCCCATCCAGCAGTCTCCAAAGTTTCCAGCACGTCAACACGCAGCTGCCCTGGGATTGTCTGACAGGACCATCTGCACAAAAATCCTCACATGCACGCCTACAAAATTATGATGATTACCCAAGAATTGCGTAAGAGAGATTCGGATACTTGCAAATCTCTGTGTGAGGAAAGTTTCCAGAACACTCCCCCTCGGCACTGGTAGGATTTTTTATGATTAGCCCCACTTCAACTTGTCAGGTACTGTAAATAAACAGAATTTCCGTTCCTTGGCAGGAGAAAACCTTCATAAAGTTCACCAACAATCACATCACAGCCATCGTTTAACAGTTTGGTGTACCGCTGCTGAATTTGGCCTGTGGGCTCCGTATTGTTTCGAAGACGATGGACAATGGTAACTGATACTGTCACACGATAGAGAACTAGGTTTAACCAGTTTCTTGGGGACCGCGAAGATGGAGAAGTCTGGTTCCAAGAATACGCAGCCACAACACTTCTTGGCGCTCTCTAGAAATTGTTTCCTCAACGTCTCCTCTCTTAGCGAAGAGACATCGCCTGGACCCCAAAGTCACCTGATTTATCAGCTTGCGATTTTTCTTTCTTTGGGGACTCATAAAAGCTCAAGGTATAAATATTGCCTCACAACCCTGCAAGCACTTACGGAGGCAATCACCCAGGATGTGGCTACCATTCCACCGGAAATGGCACGAAGGACTCTGGAAAATTTCCGGAAAAGATTTCGTTAATGTGTTAGGAATGGAGAACGCCATTCATGTGCCTAATTTTTAAAAGCAACTAATGTAAAACTGCCTAGTACTTGTCGTTTGTAACTACCTGTTGTAATTCCGTAGGTTTTTTTGCCGAATCCTATATCATCAAAATGCGTCTCTATATATTTTTGCTATATTTAGAAGTGCAGAGAAGATTTTAACTTTGCTTTTCACTAAAGTGGCACAACAAATAAAGCACGCTCTCAAGACCTTAAGACCTACAACCAGAAATGAATCAGTGTCATTTGAGGAATATGACTTTATTTGTGTTGTATTAATTGCTCTAGTACCTCATCAATTCCAGCCAAGGGTGCATGTCTCGTGTGTTGTGTGTTACGTCTGTCTCGATTTCTAATGATTTTTTATGTATATGTACTACGTTATCAGGAAGTGCCAAGAAGACTTTCAGGGAAGCATAGATGTATGAACTCAGTTTCCCATAACGTAAGGGATATTTTAACCGAGCATAAAAGCCAACTCAGTGTCTGCAATAAGTGATAGTCCTACACAAAAATTGGTCTGCTTCTCTTATTTTCATTCGCTTGTGGCATATAGTATTATGTTATGAGGTAACTCTTCTCGGGCAGTTCAAGCTATATGTGGCGGTAAGTTTGCAAACCTCTTTCGACTCCATTTCAGTAGTGTGGGAATTCTGACGTTAACTTTTCAATATTTATTTAATTTAATGTCGTTTGTTGTTAACTACACGAGATTATTCTCATGAATTAGCAGCTTTCACTTAGTTAATACTAGACATAAATCCAGTATGTGTATTGATAGCATCTTGACTTTTATGCAGGAAAGCGTGCAGTATTCTGCTGCGTTCATTTTCGGTAAGCTACCACAACAGTTAACAAACGTTACCAGTAATCATCGCACTTTCAAGTCTAAACTGTAGAATTGCCTCGTGGATCACTCCAATTCGTCGGTGAGTTTCTGAAATGTTAACCCAATTCCTGTGTTACATTGTTAATTATGAAAATATATACTCGCAACCTGTCGTCTGCATAGAATTAATGTACGCTTCATTTTATCTGTTAGTTTCCGCATTTATTTACCTTTGCTGTCTTCGGGATTGTGTGGATAATACTTTTCCGAAGTCTCACAGATCCTTAAATAGTCGTTTGGTTGTTACTTCCCCCAACGATTTCAGAAATTCCGAAGGAATATTGTGTAACCCATCCGCTTTGTTTGACCGCAAGACTTCCAAAGCACGGTTAAACTCAGACTCTAATATTAGATGATCTACGTCTCTCGTATCGACTCTCATTTCTTCTGCTAACACGTCATTCATCGCTTCGATAAACTTTGTCCACTTATATGCTCTCTCCACAGCACGTGACAGTGGAATTCCTCTAGCACTCCTTAATTTTGACGCCAATGCTTTTAGTTCGATCGAAAGTCGTTTTCACTTTCCAATTGGCCGGCCGCGGTGGTCTCGCGGTTCTAGGCGCGCAGTCCGGAACCGTGCGACTGCTACGGTCGCAGGTTCGAATCCTGCCTCGGGCATGGCTGTGTGTGATGTCCTTAGGTTAGTTAGGTTTAAGTAGTTCTAGGTTCTAGGGGACTGATGACCACAGCAGTTGAGTCCCATAGTGCTCAGAGCCATTTGAACCATTTGAACCACTTTTCAATTACGGTTGGGTAAAAAGTAATGGCAACACTGTTATAATCCATGCAAGACTTCATTGACAGACGTGCACCGTATAATATGCCGTCAGTATAATTGCCCCATATCTCTATCAAATTCCGTCTCAGAGGTGGAAGGCGTCGTACACCGCCAGAGCTTTCATCTCTGACGACGTCCTGCAAGGATAGCCCAATGGCACGGACAATGTCTGCTCTTGTGTTGTAGCGAGTGTCACGAAGAAGTTCCTCAATTTGGCGAACAGGTCGTAATCGCCCGGACTCATATCGGGTAAATACGGTAGACGTTCCAATACGTCCATCCCCCGCGTATGCAGGATCATCAAATGGCTCTGAGCACTATGGTACTTTTCATCTGAGCTCATCAGTCCCCTAGAACTTAGAACTACTTAAACCTAACTAAACTAAGGACATCACACACATCCATGCCCGAGGCAGGATTCGAACCTACGACCGTAGCAGTCGCGCGGTTGCGGACTGAAGTGCCTAGAACCGCTCGGCCACCGCGGCCGGCATGTAGGATCTCCTGCACGGAATTCGCGGAATGACATGGTATATTGTCGTGAAGGATGATGGGATGCAATGCTTGAACGTGCTGCCGTTTTCTTCTCAGTGCGGGACGAAGATGATATCGCAAGAAATTGCAGTGGTAGGCTGTAGTGACCGTCTGGGTACAACGTGATACAGGATTAACCCATGGATGTCGTAAGCCCCAGTGCCGTCACTTTGGTGCCAGCTGGATCATGGCGAACGTTCGGTTGGCGAGCAGAATCAGGGCGTTTTTATTAATTGGATTGCCGCTTTAATCGTGGTCTGCACGACCGAGCGCAGGTTTCTTCCATAGTGAAGATTCCTTTCAAGGGAGTCTTCACCCTCACTGCGGCAGCCTACAAATGCATACTAGTGCTGCGCTTCGGTTGTTGCATGGTACCCAACGCGAGGGAAGACATCATCCGTGTCACAGGGCGGTCCTTGTGAGACACCGACAGAGACAGACTTGTTAACGGAGTACGACGCCTCCCATCTGTGTGTGGGAAGGTGATCGAGATGCGGGACTATTATATTGAGCGCATGTAATACGGTGAACGTCTGTCATTAAAGTCTGGTGTGAATTATAACAGTGTTGTCACTACTTTTTATCCTACCATGTATATGTTGAATCTGTTGTACCGATTACCATTTCTTGTTCGATCTCTTCATATTTTTTTTTTGCATTTTGCTTTAGTCTCCCTGCACTTCCTTTTTATCTCGTTCCTAAATATCTTATAACGCAGTAAGCATTTTTATACTTCCTTCGTTCGTTGAACAATTGAAGCTTTTCTCCTGTTACCTTCCTTGGGCCCGTAGTTGCCTGTCCAACATCTGTGACTGCCCGCTTCAGCTGAACTGCCTACTGCCGTATCTATTATTGCAGTATATACAACCTTAGATAGCTTCAAACGCAGCTCTTTTCCTCCGTAGTTCAATGTCACTTCTTTCCAGATTGATCCATCTATAGGAAATTTCAGTCTACTCTTAATCATTACCAAAATGTAATGTGAATCTGTACTTGCTCCTGGGGACACCATATTACCCACTATCTGGTTTCTTATCTCTGTCTGACCTCGATGTAATCCACATAAAATCTGCGCATGTCTCCAGCCTTTTCCAAATATACCTCCTTCTCTTGTCATTTTTGCAAGTTATTTGCTACTACTGGTTGAAATTTATCGCAGATCTAAATCAGTTTTTCTCTCTTTCCTCTGCTGCTGAGCCCATATTCTCCCATGATTCTATCTTCTATATTCCTTTCTCTCCTACAACGTTCCAGGTTGCCATGATTATTAGATTTTCTTGTCCCTCCACACATTGAGTTGCCTGTTCAGTGTCCTCATATGCTTCATCTACCTCATCATCATCATCATCATCGTCGTCGTCGTCGTCGTCGTCTTCTTCTTCTTGTTCTGCTTGTTACGTAGGCATGTATACCTGAGCTATTATTGCTGGCGTTGGTTTGCTGTCGATAGTGATGATAATAAGCCTGTCACTAAAGTATTCACAGCAATCCACTCTGTGCCCTGCTTTCCTATTTATGACAAATCCTGTTCCTGTTACGCCAATTACTGTCCTGTTGACGCTACCCTATAGCCGCCTGACAAGAAGTCTTTACCTTTTTTACATTTTACATCACCGGACCCCACTAGATCTCGACTGAGCCTTTGCATTCTCTTTTTAGATTTTCTGGCATCCTTACCACTTTCAGACATCCGCACTCTGATTCGTAGACAGCTACCTTTTTTTGATTACTCGGTCATTTTTTCGTGTTCACCACCCCTTTGGCTGCCACTGCCAGAGGTTTGAATAGGTGACTAATCTGGAACCTTCTGAACGTGGAGAAGTCATCACTACATTTCTCCAAATACAGGCCGCATAGCCGGCCAGGGTAGCCGAGCGGTTCTAGACCCTACAGTCTGGAACCGCGCGACCGCTACGGTCGCAGGTTCGAATCCTGCCTCGGGCATGGATGTGTGTGATGTCCTTAGGTTAATTAGGTTTAATTAGTTCAGGGTTCTAAGGGTCTGATGACCTCAGAAGTTAGGTCCCATAGTGCTCAGAACAATTTGAACCATTTTGAACAGGCCGCATATATTTTGAATACACATCATTTGTCTTTAATGGAGTGGTTTCCATTGCCCTCTACATCCTCACGGCATTGATTACTACCGATTGTACCGCCATTCAGGTGCAGTTTTCCACCCGAAGAGAAAGAGAATGGCCCGAACCTTTTTCCACTCCTCTGCCCACTTTGGCAAAGCCGTTGGCTGGATGAGGTTGATTGCTTATGCCGGAAGTCTTCCATGGCCATTGCTAAAGATATTAATTCAGAAATTAAGGTGTGCCAGGTTCGAACACGGGACGTCCTGATTATTAGTTACAGATGCTACTCCAGGCTATGGAGTTACGAAAATTATAACGTTATATGCATTTATTACAGTCAGTGAGTTTTATGTCACTAAATGTATTACACTAAACTTGTAATGCATTGCTGACTATTCGATGGCACGTGTGTTTTCACAGTCCATCTTAAGCACATTTACGCGGTGCGTGAGTGAAGTAACATGACTGGCAACATTGCGATCAATTTGCCAATGCTGTGTTGTTTTGCTTGTGTAGACCAGTGCGTTCCTACCCTTCCAGATGCTCAGTCCGAGCTCAGTCCGAGCTCCATCAGTAAAGCTGTGCTTTTGTTGTGTGTTACAAATCGAACAGCGGATAAACGTCTTGTGGTGTTGCAGTTCTTCTTATTTCCGTGCTTGTTATAAAAAGTTGGATGAAGAATTCTGCCTCACGCAAGACCCCTTTGGAGTTTTGTTTTACTCAGACATCTGCAAACTAAAACATACATCAACACTTTCACCAAATAAGCTATAAAACCAGAACATTAGAAATATTGTAATAAACAACATACACTGCATCAGCCCAGTGATACACATCTAAACTGTGAACTGTAACCGGCCAGAGTAGCCGAGCGGTTCTAGGCACTTCAGTCTGGAACCGAGTGATAGCTACGGTCGCAGGTTCGAATCCTACCCTGGGCATGGATGTGTGTGTCGTCCTTAGGTTAATTAGGTTTAAGTAGTTCTACGTTCTAGGGGACTGATGACCTCAGATGTTAAATCCCATAGTGCTCAGAGCCATTTGAACCATTTGTGAACTGTAAACAAACCATGTACATTATATTACAACAGTCACTTCATTCACAAATGCAAATATCTGTAGCAAATGTTTTTTTCTAAACGTTAGCCGACCTCGGAGGAAGATCAGTTTGGATTCTGTAGAAATGTTGAAACACGAGAGGCAATAACGACCCTACAACTTATATTAGGAGATAGGTTAAGAAAAGGCAAAAGTATGTCTCTAGCATTGGTAGACATAGAGGAAGCTTTCTACAATGTTGACCGGAATAGTCTCTTTCAAATTCCGAAAAGTGGCAGCAGTAAAATACAGGGAGCGGAAGTCTATTTTCAATTTGCACAGAAACCAAATGGCAGTTATAAGAGTCGAGGGGCATGAAAGGGAAGCAGTGACTGAGAAAGGAGAGAGACAGGTTTGTAGCTTATCCTTGACGTTATTCAATCTGCATATTGTGCAAGCAGTAAAGGAAATAAAAGAAAAATTTGGAGCAGTGTAAGGTGATGTGGTCTCCTGACCTTCATTTCTTACATATTCCGACCTCACCATCGTATTCTGCGTATCAAGACGTGTCATTTGGGGCCAAACTCAATAGGGTAGAGTCAATTTTACATATTTCCATCTAACCGATATGCAAATCTAATAAATAAATAGCAAGTGCGCACCTAGATTAAAAAGTCGAGGCTGGCGTACACAAACATTCAAGACACGATGGACACAGGAGTTTTTGTTCGGCGGAGGCAACCAGCCCGCTGGAAAGTCCATAGGATGGTGAGTTAGCATGCAGCTGCGCTGGCTGGCCGACCGCCCAGGGACCAAAACGGTTTTTTACCAGAGAAAAGGGATAATGGCCTGCGTGTTCACCTTAAAAGCAAAACCTGCTGTATTTTTTGGGAGAGCCCCAGCATACACATTTTTGACGGACCTATGGCGCAGTTTCAGAGTTCTCACAGGTGGACACTAAACACCTAACGCAGATGCTATATATTTCCGGATTCGTCAGCTTAAATGGAGCACCATTCTCCCGTTTGTAAGAGTAACGCTGATTGGCGGACTATGTCTGACACAATGAGCCGGAGGAGTAAGGGAAAGACAGCGGATGATATACCCTTTCGCATTTTGCGTGGAGAGGGGTCGTCCCGGTGACGCTCTTGAACCGCGAACACGTAGTGGGAGCGAGAGCTCTCATGCATGTCAGCAGAGAGCGTGGAACAAAGTCTCTACTCAGTACTGCACTGGGTGAGCACCCCTGTCGCTAACGAATTGGAGTGATACTATATACTGAGTCGCTCGCGATTAAGCGTCTGTTCGCTGTGTTGGCCGTGGCACTTAACGTGTGGTGTGAACACAGACAGAGTATTAGTTAGCGCCTGCGAGCGAACATTGAGTGGCATCGCGGTGGACTGGTTATCTAACCAGTGTACCGCGCCAATAGTTAGACTAGGGGCAGATAGGAGTCCTTGACTCCATCAAGGCATAGTGAGAGTTCTATTGGCGAAGGTCAATCCAGATAGAAAGAGATAGTTTTGTTATTTTTCAGTGGTGAACAACGCAGGCAGCAGTCATCGCAGCTCACGGTATTGTGCGCTACAGCGTAGGCGAGCCCCATCTTTCCTCCATGAGAAATAAGATACTTCATTCCCGTCACTCCATTACATTTCTCACGGGACAGCCTTTACCGTACTTAGAAAAATTCAATCGGATTATTATTCAAGTTGAGTAGGCGCGGCTCTCAGGCATTCTGCCGAGTAAATAACATTGTTAAAGAAAAGGGATAAAAGAGCTTTCCCACACATTGTGTATAAATTTCATTAACAGGATTCCTATCCATAAGAGGTAACCTCCTAAAAGTTTCACTTGATTTTCTCAGATTTTGCAATAAATAATATTTTTCGTTCGTTTCATTTTTTTCCTACACTAACCAGCAATACTCCAGTACCCAAGAATCCTACTAGTTACGTAAGGAAATATAATATTTCTGTGTCTTTTCCTTACAGCAGACGACTCCACAAGATATTTATTGCTGAACATTTTTCAGCCATTTCTTTTTGGTACGTTAGGAGCGTCTGTCTGACTTCTGTAGTAGTGTGGGGTCGAAATTTCTTCTTGCAGGAGCCAAAGGATACTTGTCAGATCAATTCATTGCATAACTCGTCAAAATAACACCCACACACATACTTGTAACGCCGGAAATGCATATCCTCCTATTTCCATCTACTGTACTATAATTTTTTTCCTTGTTTTGTTACCTCAAGATATGACATTTCTGTGTCTTTATATATTGTAATTGTTTTACTATTTGTATATTTATTTATTTATTTATTTATTTATTTATGCATTTATGTCGATGTATAATTGGTTTGTTCTGTAAATATTATTTGTATTTTACGCTGGGTCTTGCCTAGGGAAAACTATGCTATCGAACGAATACATCGATAGGTCGTGTGGAGAACGAAAGTGTTTAGGATCTTTGAAGTGTTAACTCTGCCGCGTGGAGCGCGGGCAGGGGGAGTCTGGCTGGGGTAGTGCAGTGGAGCAGGTGTGTTGTGTGACGCTCCCGCGAGTTGCCGCGCTTTCGGGGTTCGGCAGCATGTAATTGCGCTCGACTTGCTATGATAGTTTCTGACACGGTGTCGCGGACGGGAAGCATTAGCTGGCGCACATCAAGAGCCCGTTTCGTCTGGTGACCGTGTTGAGAAGAAGTCGCGCCAACATCCAGCTCCTGCAACAGCGACGGCCGACAATGAGTGACTGTCGCCACCTCCTCGAGCGACGACTTCAAACCTTCAATCAACCAACAAGGAAGACTGGAAGCACGTAAAGTTTTAGAATTGTATGGCAGACCTCAGCTTTTCAAACTTTTAAAATTGTTGCATCACAAAATTACAGCAACTGAGCATGAACCTTTGTTGCTCATTGTCCCAATTGCATTGCCAAGCAGGGTCCCTTCCTTTTCCGAAATGAACCCGAGTGTCGTTGAAATTCAAACGCCAGCATCATTCGATTTCACTGCTTTAATTTCAAAGTTCAGTTAAGGTATTCATAGCTGGCTACAATATTTAGATAACACAAGCACAAATTAAGAGTGCGAGTTTTGTTACCGTATTGTAGCTTATCTGTGACTGCAGCTCAGCTTGGTACGTACTAAATTTCACTATTGTTAATTGTTCAGAATCATTTAATTCAAGTTCAAAGTTAAATCTCTTATTTCTAAATTGCTTAGATTCAAGTAGCTTTTGAAATGATTGTTGAGGTAGTCCAAGACTAACCGTATCTTACTGAATTTCGATGTGCTTAAGAAAGAAAGCTCACTATTAACTTTAGTCACTAAATTAACTTTCGATTTTCCGGTTTTATTAATTCTTTTGCTAAATTAAGTCAGAGTGTAGCGAAATTTATTACTTCTGACAAACTTTCAGTTTTCACACTACACGTGTCAACCTTCAGTTGCCATGCTTCTAGTGCTAATTATATGCGTAATAACCTTTCTTTTTCAGTTACTATAGTAATTGTCCTTAGGACTGGCGACCATAATTTCCCCCAAATCTCAAATATCTAATTACCGCAAGTTAATTGTTAACGTAACGGCCGCACATTTACTTTCGTTATTAACTTTACCCCTTTTCAAAATTAATTTCCACCGGTTTCATTTGCATTTTTCCTTTCATTTAAATGTAACCCTTTCCTCCCTCTTTACCGACAAAATGACTTCGGTGACGATTGCTTTTCCCAAATTTCCATTAGGTACACGCGGTTTAATTTTTCACTGTCATTAAGGTCGATAAGTGAGGGGGAGGTTACATACTGTCAGCAGGAATTAACATATGTGGGGAATAAATAGAAACTTTGAGGTTGGTCAACGACATTGCAATTGTGTCAGAGACAGCAAAGAACCTGGAAGAGTAGTTGAACGGAATGGACAGTGTCTTGAAAGGAGGATATAAGATTAACATCAGTCAATGCAAAACAAGGATAATAGAATGTAGTTTAATTAAATCAGGTGATGCTGAGGTAATTAAATTAGGAAATGAGATACTTAATGTAGTAGATGAGTTTTGCTATCTGGGAAACAAAATAACTGAGATGGTCGAAGTAGAGAGGATATAAAATGTAGACTGGCAACGGCAAGGAAAGCATTTTTGGAGAACACAAATTTGTTTACATCGACTATAGATTTGAGTGTCAGGAAGACCTTTCTGAAAGAATTTGTATGGAGTGTAGCTATGTATGGAAGTGAAACATGGACAATAAATAGTTTTGACAAGAAAAGAATAGAAACTTTCGAGAAGTGGTGCTACAGAAGAATGCTGGAGATTAGATGGGTAAATCACGTAGCTAATGAAGAGGTGCTGGATAGAATTGGGGAGGAGGGGAACAACTTGACTAGAAGAAGGGATCGGTTGGTAGGACACATTCTGAGGCATCAAGGAATCACTAAGTTAGTACTGGAGGGTGGCGTGTGGAGTAATATCGTAGAGGGACACTGAGAGGTGATTACAGTAAGCAGATTCAGAGGTATGTAAGTTGCTGTAGTTGCTCGGAGATGAAGAGGCTTGTGCAGAATGGAGTAGCATGGAGAGCTGCATCAAACCAGTCTCTGGACTGAAGACCACAATGACAACGGTAACAACATGTAATAACAATTTTACAGAAAGGAAATAAAGTAACCCACTGAAGATAGCGCAAAAGTGCTGTAATATGTCTGGGTAAAACAAAACTCCAAAAGTCTCTTGCAAAAGGTGTAATTCCTGATCCAATGAAACAGCGGATCTGGTG
Organism: Schistocerca nitens; assembly: GCF_023898315.1. Taxonomy (NCBI): domain Eukaryota; kingdom Metazoa; phylum Arthropoda; class Insecta; order Orthoptera; family Acrididae; genus Schistocerca; species Schistocerca nitens. The sequence continues at coordinate 142,750,484 of NC_064620.1, read as the reverse complement.
TGTCTAAATATTTTATATTGTTGTGCAACGAGCTTGATGACCTCATGAGAGCATGTAAAAACATGACAAACAGGATGAGTGTTATTCGTTGAAGAAAGGCGATGGAAACATGTGTTCCAAGCGTGTTTCACGCGAGATCCGTTGTAACACGAGTTTTTAGCGCAACCATCATCGTCACTGTTTTGAAACAGCGAATTTATGTTTATCCTAGGGCAACTCGCCTGTAAATGAGCATCCATGTGTTTCAGTAAAAGTATGTAAGCCATCAGATGACGAATGCATCAATTCGAAAGCCATAACGGCTCCTTTTCAATTAAGCACATCTACATAAATACTCCGCAAGCCACCGTACGGTGCGTGGCGGAGTGAACCCTGTACCACTACTTGTCATTTCCTTTCCTCTTCCACTCGCAAACAGAGCGAGGCAAAGATAACTGTCTATATGCTTCCGTATGAGCCCTAATTCTCATATTTTATCTTCGTGGTCCTTACGCGCAATATACTCGGATGTTGGCACAGTTCTGACCTGTTTGTTCCATTTCATATCGCTTTGCAACGTTACGCCAACATATTTCAACGACTTGACTGTGTCATGTAGGACACTAGTAATATTGTATCCGAACATTACAGGTTTGTTCTTCCTACTCATCCACTTTAACTTAGGTTTCTCCTTATTTATTATACCTGCCACTCATCACACCAACTCAAAATTTTGTCTAAGTTGTCTCGTATCTTCCTACAGTCACACAACTTCGACGCCTTACCTTACACCATGGCATCATCAGCAAACAATCGCAGACTGCTGTTTGCCCTGACAGCCAAATTATTTATGTATGTAAGGAACAACAGGGGTCCTATCACACTTCCCTTTGGACTCTTGACAGTACCCTTGTCTCTGATGAACACTTACCATTGAAGACTACATATTGGGTTCTGTTATTTAAGAAGTCTTCTAGCCACTCACATACCTGTGAACCTATCCCATATGCTAGAACGTTCGTTAACAACATGTAATTTGCTACCGTGTCAAATGCTTTCCGCAAATCTAGAAATACAGAATCTTCCTGTTGCCTTTCATCCATAGTTTGCTGTTTATGATGTGATAAAAGGGCAAGCTGAGTTTCGCACGAGTGATGCCTTCTAAGACCATGCTGATTCGTGGACATACGCTTCTCAGTTTTAGGAAAGTTTATTATCTTCGAACTAAGAATATGTTCAAGGATTCTGCAGCAAACAGAAGTTAAGGATATTTGTCTTGAATTTTGGGGGCCCGTTCATTTGCTCTTCTTAAGTCTAGAGTTACCTGCGCCGTTTTCCAGTCGCTTTGGACCTTTTGCTGGGTGAGAGATTCGTGATAAATGCAAGGCAGGTAGTGGGCCATTGCCGTAGAGTACTCTTTGTAAAGTAGAACTTGGATTCCATCCGGACCTGGTGATTTATTTGTTTTCAGATCTTTCAGTTCCTTCTCTACACCAGGGATGCTTATTAGTATGTCGTCCAAACGGGAGTGTGTCCAATAGGGAAAATGACTGTATGTTTGTACCACTGTCCTGTGTGAACGATTTCTTGAAGTGAAATTTAAAACTTCAGCTTCCATTTTGCTATCTGCAGCTGCCACACCAGACTGGTCAACAAGGGAATGAATGAAAGCTTTAAACCCGCTTAGAGATTTTAGATAAGACCAGAATTTCCTTTGGTTCACTGCTAGACCTGTTGCTAAGGTGTGACGGTGACAGTTGTTTCATGCTTCGCGCATACAAAAATGAAACCGTACTGTGGGTGGCTGCTGCTGTACACTATCAACATTCTGTACCATTTGTTTGTTTGTTTTATTTCAGGGCGCAAAAACAACTACGGTCATACGCGCCCATGTCAAAACTGTAAAACACGAAGAGAAAGAGAGCAGTTAAAAAGTACTATACGTCAATCTCAATCGACATAAAATATCACACCTAGGTTCCTTGGCAATATGTTGCAGGAGTTCTTCTTTGGCAACAGACAATCCTTCTATGTTGATTGATACAATCACAAGGTGAGGTCTTGATAAAGACCTTTGGTTTCCATTCATAGTGAAACCTATAATGCAATGCTTTTGGAATGCTGACGTTCAGTTCAGTACTGGAGAATCTAGTCCAGTACCTATGCAGGGGCACCACGTGCAGGAGTCAGCTTCACCCCCATGACACCATTCAACATCGACAATTATTGCACAAAGTCTACTACATCACTAGAGACATTAATTTCACCAGAACTGTGCAGACACTTTTGGAAAACCGGCGATTCTATGTGGAGTTCCAAGGAAGAAAGAGTAGATGGAGAAGTCAAAGGAATGGCTTGCCTCAGGGTAGTGTCCTTTCCCCCATATTGTTCAATATATTTACAAATGACCAGCCTCAACCTTCTCTTACAAAGAGTTTCATCTATGCAGATGATCTTGCCTTAGTCACACAAGCCAGAGATTTTGACACAGTAGAAAACCAGCTTACTGTTGCTCTCAAGGACCTATCTGAGTACTACAGAGTCAATAACTTAAGACCGAACCCTGCTAAAACTCAAGTTTGTGCCTTCCACCTACGCAATCGAGAGGCCTATAGAAAACTTACAGTGTTTTGGGAAGATCAAGAGCTTGAACATTGTTTCTACCCCAAATATCTGGGTGTCACCTTAGATCGAACGTTGACCTACAGAAAACACTGCACTAACACTAAGCAGAAAGTTGCTGCTCGTAACAACATCCTGCGGAAGCTCACTGGCAGCGTTTGGGGTGCAGATCCCAAACTACTAAGAACATCAGCCTTGGCCTTGTGTTATTCCGCAGCTGAATACGCATGTCCTGTATGGTACAAGTCATCTCATGCAAAGCAGGTTGATGTGGCCCTGAACGAAACCTGCAGGACAGTAACGGGATGCCTCAAAGCTACACCTATTGATAAACTCCATAAACTAGCAGGTATTGCTCCTCCAGACATAAGGCGTGAAGTCGCAGCCAAACTTGAGAGACATAAAGCAGATCATAACACCGATCACCTGCTACATGGATACCAGCCACCAATTAGTAGACTCAAATCTAGGAGGAGCTTCATGAGAACTACTACACCCCTCACCGGTCGGACTGGAGCAGCCAGACTATCTCAGTGGACAGCAAAATCTGACAGTAATGATTGGATGACTCCTTCTGAGACCCTTCCTCCTGGTGGAAATCAAGTCTGGACAGTGTGGAAGTCTCTAAATCGGCTCAGGAGTGGCGTCGGACGAACTAAGGACAATCTGTTTAAATGGGGCTTTATGAAGGAATCTTCCACCTTGTGTGACTGCGGAGAAGAACAGACAACCAAACATTTAATTAACTGTCCTAGATGTCCTGTATCATGTTCCACACAAGAGCTTGTTGATGTTTCAGACAATGCTGCTGCCGTTGCACAATTTTGGGCTAATACCGTTTAGTTTGTTCTTTTATGATTTGACCTGATTTGTTATATTGTGTATATTGTAAATATTGTTGTAATGTTTTTGACTCGAAATAAAAATCTCAATCGACGAGAGATAAGACAGTTAAAAACAGCGACGAGAAGATAGGTCTATGAAATACACCATAGAGAAACGGAGGTCCAGAACTAAAAATTAAATGGCCTTCGTTATATTGCTACGACAGATAAAAAGTAAAAAGCGTTCGACAGCCAACGAGTCGTTCGCTAAAACGGCCGATAACTCAGACGGCCAACCAAAACGGTAAAAAGGGCGTTCCGTGAGGAAATAGTGGACAGTTAAAAGTTGGGCGCAATCTGTGCAAAGTGGTGGGGGATCACCACTGAACAAATGGCGATGGCTAAAAAGGCAGTGCCCAGTACGCAACCCAGCTAAAATGATCTCGTCGCGCGAGAGGGCCGAGAGCAGGTCGTCCAAGCCGCTGGGAGGCTTAATAACGCGGTTTCCATGAAGGGAGGAATAATGGCGATGCCAAAATGACACCACCTCCTGACATACGGCAACACGGAGATCATCGGAGGGAATGTAAGAACTAATGGACTTGAATATAAGAACTAATGGACTGAGATACGAGGACTGCAGCCTTGGCAGCGGCCTCGTTTCCTGTCAGACCGACGTGACCAGGGACCCACATAAACGTCATAGTGGCTCCATCAAGAGTGAGCCGTTTCACTAAGGGATGAACAGTGTGCAGCACACAGAAGCTTTGAAGGGCGCTGAGAGAGTCTGAGCAGATGACGCAATTGAAAACCCTGTGTCGCCGGATGTACTAAGTGGTGTGATACAGGGCGAGGAGCTCTGCTGTGAATACTGAGTGACGGACGCCGATACCGAAAAACTTCGGCGCCAATGACAAAGGCACACCCGACACCACGGTCAGCCCGAGAGTCATCAGTGTATACAAAGGCCAAGGTGAACACGGGCCGCCGCACGAAGCCAAGGTGGTGAATGGTTCACGCCCACAGGGAAAGGTGCAGAGAGTGTGAAAAGCCTCCGGAGAATGTGCCGAAAGCGAACTTCAGAAGGAAGCAGAAAAGAGGGACGCGCCCCATACTGGCGATCAAAGGAGCCATCGAAGAAGGGGGCACAGAACGGGTGGCCACGTATGGCAGACAAATGGCATGTATACATGCTGAGGAGAAAGTCACGGCGGTAGGCAAGCGGTAGTTCGGCAGCTTCTGCATACATACTCTCAACCAGGCTCGTGTAAAAGGCGCCAGTGGCCAAACGGATGCCACGATTGTGGATATTATCGACAAAGTTCTACATCTGCATATATACTCCGCTAGCCACCAAGCGGTGTGTGGTGGAGGGCACAATGCGCACCAAAGTCATATTTCCCCCCATCTGTTCCACTCGCGGATCGCGCGAGGGAAAAACGACTGTCTGAACCCCTCAGTACGAGCTCTAATTTCCCTTATCTTTGAATGGTGATCATTGCGCGATTTGAAAGTTGGTGGTAATAATACATTCTCTACATCCTTGATGAAGATCGGATTTCGGAATTTAATGAGCAGCCCCTTACGTTTAGTACGCCGTCTATCTGCAAGTGTGTCCCAGGTCAAACTTTCTATGAGATCTGTAACGCTCTCGCGATGGCTAAATGTACCAGTCATGAATCTTGCTGTTCTTCTTTGGACCTTCTCAATCTCTTGAATCAGACCCAACTGACAAGGGTCCCATACAGACGAACAGTACTCTAAGACTGGACGAACTAAAGTATTGTAAGCAATTTCCTTTGCTGAAGGACTGCATCGCCTCAGGATTCTACCAATAAACCGCAATATAGAGTTTGCCTTACCCGTTACTTGTGTAATCTGATCATTCCATTTGAGATCATTTCGAATAGTCACACCCAGATACTTGACGGATGTTACCGCTTCCAAAGACTGGGCATTTATTTTGTACTCGTGCATTAATGGCGGTTTTCGCCTTGTTATAACGCAGTAGGTTACACTTACTAATATTGAGAGATAACTGCTAGTCATTACACCACGCAGCCGGCCGGAGTGGCCGGGCGGTTCTAGGCGCTACAGTCTGGAACCGCGCGACCGCTTCGGTCGCAGGTTCGAATCCTGCCTCGGGCATGGATGTGCGTGATTTCCTTAGGTTAGTTAGTTTTAAGTAGTTCTATGTTATAGGGGACTGATGACCTCAGAAGTTAAGTCCCATAGTGCTCAGAGCCATTGGAACCATTCATTACACCACGCATTTATTTTCTGCAAATCCTCATTGATTTGTTCACAACTTTCGTGTGTTAGTACTTTCCTGTAGTCTACAGCATCATCGGATCGGCAAACAGTCTAATGCAGCTGTCAGTACCATCAACCAGATAGTTTATGTAAATCGTAAAAAGCAGCAGACCTAATACGCTGCCCTGTGGCACACCTGAAGTTACGCTTTTTTCTGTTGAAGTCACCCCGTTCAGGACGACATACTGCTCCATGTCTGTTAGAAAACTTTCTATCCAACCGCATATGTCATCGGATAGACCGTAAGTTCATTATTTGCTGAGAAAAAGTTCCTCCGCTGCTAGCGGTGGCTAAGCGAAAGACAGGTGCGGAGCGCCGAGGGACAGTGGGGAGGTTCAGTGACACGCGTCTGCTGCCGGCCGGAGCCAAAGACCCGCTTTCGATTCTCGGCCGGTCACGTCGGCACCTCCACGTTTTACAGTCACTGCAGGAAATCGCACAGGGCGGCGCTGAACCGAGCCAGTTTTCTCGAATAAAATTTTATCCTCCTCTGGGAGGAATGTGGAGCAGACAGCAGTCCGCGCGAGTCGCTCTTCCGGCCGCCCGCCAGCTGCTGTTTAAGCGGGCGCGCAAGAAAGCCGGAGCGTTGATCGGTGCGGCTCCTCCCTCCCTTCCACTGTACTGTCAAGAGCAGCGGCCGGAGACCACCTCGCCGTCGCTGTGTGGCGAATTGCGTTAATTGGCAGTTAACAGCGAGCGGCCAGCATTCCGCAGCAGGGAAAGCCGAGGGTCGGTGCCGTCGCTACAGCCAGCGAGCCGACACATCACATCTCATCACATCACAGCCGTGGCGTTCTCCATGTTACGACGATTAGCGATTGCGCCGCGACACTGTAAACTCACCGCCCGGAGAACACTATCGGCAGCGGCAGCGGCAGTTATCTGTGTACAGGCGCAACCTGCAGTATATAGAGTAATGGTTCCCAACGTTTGTTAGTGCAATCAGACATTGCCCAGCACCCACGTCCTCCGCCCCCCCCCCCCCCTCTTCTGCCGTCTGTTGCCTCCCCCCCCTCTCCACTACATTATCATCAACTTTAGCACCTAGATAAACTGTAGAATGAAAGACTTTTCTTGGAACACTTTTATTTTTAAAATGATGAAAGATGTGACTGTGTGTGTGTGTGTGTGTGTGTGTGTGTGTGCGTGTGTGTTAGAATGAATGAGGATGCAATTTGCGGTGAGTCGCAAGTGCTACTCACAACTCCTCCTCAGATAAGGAAGCTTACCATCCACAGTGAGGGTAGACACTTCATACAAAGCGTACTTCCCCTGCATTACTCCTCTCCATAGCGGCACTTAGTTGACCTGCACACTGCAACTCCATTGAAAGTCTACATCCACATTCACATCCACCTCATCCAGAAACGCACCCTCTCGAAACCTGCACAGCAAGCTACACCGCGATGCAGAGCGCCTGTCTTGCAGAGTCTGCCAGTTGAGTTTGCTAAACATCTCCGTAACACTACCACGTTTACCAAATAACCTTGTGACGAAACGCGCCGCTCTTCTTTGGATCTTCTCTATTTCCTCTGCCAACCCGACCTGGTACGGATCCCACACTGATGAGCAATACTCAAGTATAGATCGAACGAGTGTTTTGTAAGCCACCTCCTTTGTTTATGGACTACATTTTCTAAGGACTCTCCCGATGAATCTCAACCTGGCACCCGACTTACCAACAATTAATTTTATATGACCATTCCACTTCAAATCGTTCCGTACGCATACTCCCAGATATTTTACAGAAGTAACTCCTACCAGTGTTTGTTCCGCTATCATATAATCATGCAATAAAGGATCCTTCTTTCTATGTATTAGCAATACATTACATTTGTCTATGTTAAGGGTCAGTTGCCACTCCCTGCACCAAGTGCCTATCCGCTGCAGATCTTCCTGCATTTCGCTGCAATTTTCTAATGCTGCAACTTCTCTGTTTACTACAGTATCATCCGCGAAAATCCGCATGGAACTTCCGACACTATCTACTAGGTCATTTATATATATTGTGAAAACAGTTTCAGATGTGGTCACTATACTCACTGTTTGTGAATGACTTGGTTGTTGGACTCCTCCCTTCTACACCGGCACAAATTGGACGATTGCAGGCGGTTACTAATTTGTATCTAACCAGTCTAATAATAATAATAATAACAATAATAATATTGAACTAAACAAAGACTGTTTTTGGCCTTCTTTCACAATTTTATTATTAATGTAGTTGCACAACCTAGGTTACGGGTTATAAGCCCATTTTCAAGAGCATTACTGATTCCCAAAAATGATAATGCACAGATAAACATGATGACAAGGCAAAGATAAACGTCTCAACTTCTTAAGGTATCGATCCATAGCTTAATGTACAATTACGTCAATGACTATTTTTAACAAATTACGTACATTATTATACCTTCAGCAATTACACTAAAATGGCCGGACTAAAGTTATGCATCAGCCAAGAACTTTTTAACTACGATGGAATGGGGCCCAAAGTTTTGCTTCTATCCTGGGGTTGTGATCTCATCTAAAAGAGGTGAATAATTGAACTGGGTTTGCTCGTTTAATAATAGGTGTAGGGATATGCACATCTGTCTTTTAATTTCTAAAATTTCTAATTGGTTGAGTTTGCCCCCGTTTCCTCTGTGTGTAGGACTTGTACATCTATTGTGTATCTGTGGTTATTTTTCAGGCTATGTTTCGCAAAGGCTGAGTCGCCTTCTTCAATCTCCAGTTTCTGTGGCGTTCCTTAAGCCTGGTACAGATTGACCTCCCCGTCCGTCCAATGTAGCAAGACTCATGGCATGTGAGTTTATAAACACCACTTTTTGTGATAGCTTGTTGTTCGTCTTTCGCATTGAACAAGAAACTACCTATTGTCCGAGAGATCCGGAAAAATATTAAACGAGCAAACCCAACTCAATTATTCACCTCCTTTAGGTGAGATCACAACCCCAGGATAGAAGCAAAACTTTGGGCCCCATTCCATCGTAGTTAAAAAGAGCTTGGCTGATCCATAACTTCCGTCCTGTCATTGTAATGTAATTGCCGTGTGTGTAATAATGTATTAATTTGTTAAAAATGGTCACTGGCGAAATTGTACATTAACCAATAGATCGATACCTTAAGAAGTTGAGATGATTATCTTTGGCTTGTCTTCATGTTTATCTGTGCATTATCATCTTTGGGAATAAGTAGTGTACTTGAAAATGGGCTTATAACCGAAACCTAGGTTGTGCAATAACATTAATAACAATATTGTGAATCAAGACCAAAATCAGTATATGTTTAGTTAAAATACTAATAATAACCCCTCCAATGCTGTCCCAAGCCCGGGGCCTCATCTGGCGGGTGATGAGGAAGGAGGAGGGGGAGAACTAACAATCTCGTTAAAAAAAAGAAGAAAAACGAAAACCTCGGTCCATCTGGCTCCGTATGGTAGCACGCTTTGAGGGCCCATGCCTAGGGTTACAGGTGTAACCCCAAAATCCAGACACGTCCGTGTGGTAGCCACAGGTACTCTGTTCAGTGTCTGTTGGACCTGTCAGCTCGGCTATGAGGTGAGTCCTCTGGAACTCAGAACTCCAGTCGAAATAACTTGAGATCCTTTGGGGTTTCACCACCAAAACCTCGGCTCAGACCAATAATCATGCCAGAACAATGGGAAAGAATCCACTACCCTGCGCCCCAGTCAATAAGTCTGGGTAACAGACCTCATCACCGGATTTCAGGGGATCAGGCTTGCCATGAAGAGAGGAATCGGAGCATCTCAAAAACCCTGAAAACTAAGAAACTATTTTACTTGAGAACACTCGACATTAACACACTATTGAAACATGGTAAACTGAAACAAATGACAAAAACCATGGATAAATTCAATATCAAAATTCTGGCAGTACAGGAAACACGATTCTCAGATGAGAACAACTGTGACTCGGAAAACTACAGAATATACAAGGAGAAACTAGCAATAACTATGCTAGGGAGAAATCTCAAATTCGGAACGGGATTTGTAGTACACAAATCGATACTCGGTTCTATGACTGATATCGCTTCAAAATCAGAAAAAATATCAACAATCACGATATGATCTGGAAACGAAGCCTATGTACTAGTCAATGCACATGCCTCCACAAACAACTGCAGCAAGAAAAACTCACAAATGATAGAATATTTCTGGGACGATCTGCAAGAAACCACCAACAAAACCCCCACGAAGCAGGTGAAAGTTTTACTAGGAGATTTTAATGCCCAATTAGGCAGGGAAAGAAAATTCAAAGACAACAGGGAAACACACGACCCACAAGCGGACAAACAAGAATTGAGAGAACCTGAGAAGCTTATGCAGGAATTTCGACTTCAAAATCATGTCCACCCAATTCTAGAAACCACACAAGAACCTCCAAACTTGGAAATCCCCCAACAACGCCCTAGGAGAATTTCAGATAGACCGCAATGCAAAATCCATGAAAAACGCCATAGAGATTATAGATGATAGAACAAGGAAAGTTTTTTTCGAATCCGATCACCACCTACTTCAAATTAAAGCGAAATTTTTACCCAGTAGACAAATTAAGAGAACCAACAGAAATTTCCGAACATACGAAGAGTACGTACAATCAAATAAGAACGAAATAACAGAAAAAAGTAAGGAAATCGACAGTAACGACTGGACAGAACTGTCAGAAAAAGTTAAAGAACTGATTTAACTGGGGCAACCACCGAGAAAAAGGAAACACAGACGGTGGAACATGACAAGTCACAGAGCCATTGAAGACATAATACAAGACTGAAGACAATTTAACAGTCATAGAACATTCGAGAAAGGGGAAAATTCAACAGGATACAGAAGACCACATCGAAAATAGTCCGTAGAGAAAAAAAGAGGTTATGAAAACAACAGATTGAGATAGACAGAAAAGGACTTCAACAAAAACAACACACGAAATTTTTTCAGAACATTGAGAGAAAATATGACAGGATACCATCCACCGGGCTTATGCTTCATAAGACAAGACAGAACACTGAAGAAATGGCTCTGAGCACTATGGGACTTAACTTCTGAGGTCATCAGTCCCCTAGAACTTAGAACTACTTAAACCTAACCAACCTAAGGACATCACACACACCCATGCCCGAGGCAGGATTCGAACCTGCGACTTTAGCGATCGTGCGGTTCCAGACTGTAGCGCCTAGAACCGCTCGGCCACCAGGCCGGCGAACACTGAAGACAAACCCTAAAAAGATCTGTGAAATACTAGGCAGTACTTTGACACACTACGAAACTGTGATAAACGGACGTAGAGCCTACAGTTCGAGAAAACAGAACCCAATCTCGGTTCCAAACTGCCAACTCACAAGGAAACCGTAAAAATAATAAAATCACTGAAAAATAACAAGGCAGCTGGAGAAGATGGGCTGATTGCGGATATCTGGAAATTAGACGACGAATACATCACATCCAAAGTACACAGAATCATCAAAAGCATCTGGGAAACAGTAAAGTTACCAGAAGAATGGAAGTCAGCAATAATACATTCCCTCCATAAGAAATGAGACGTAACAGACCCTATAAACTGCAGAGGAAATTCACTGCTGCCTGTGATATACAGAACTCTATCAAAAGCCCTGCTAAATCGGCTAGTGCCTCAAATAGATCCGCAGATGGGAGAATACCAAGGAGGGTTCAGAAAGGGAAGATCATGCAGTGAACAGGTCTGGTGCCTGACAACAATATTGACAACAAGAAAGTCCTGGAACACCACCAAAACATTCGTCGACTTCAAGAAGGCCTACGATTCCGTAGATAGAGAAACACTCTTCACCACACTGGAAGAAATGAAGGTGGATAACAAGACCAGGAAGCTAATCCTGCAAATACTGACATATACAACATCCAAAGTGAAGTTTACGGCAGTGATCTCAGAATGATTTGAAATCGAGACATGAGTGAGGCACGGAGATCGGCTGTCACCCTCTCTATTTAATTCGGTTTTGGAGAAAATAATCAGGACATGGGACACAGGAGTCAATGGGGTAAAATGGGGAGGCACAGGGATAGAACCGTCAACATAAAATGTCTGGCATTTGCCGATGATATAGCTATCATAACAAATAACAAAGAGGAAGCCAAGGAGACTCTAGAGACGCTACATGAAATCAGCCAAAACAAGACTACAAATCTCATATGAGAAAACGCGATACATGGACACAAAATCCACAGTCAGGCCCCCGCTGGTAACAATCTATGAAAAGATACCACAAGCGTATAGTTTCAAATACCTGGGAGAGATTATACAGAAAACAGAACTGAACACAACATCGAATGGAAAAAGGAACACAAAACTACAAAAAGCATACAAACTTATATGGAACCATTACAATAAAAGAAGTTTTTTCAACAATGTCAAATTACGACACTGCAGTACAGTAGTCTTACGGGAGGCTTTGTATGCCCCAGAAACAACAGTAATCAAGGGAAGAACGAAAATTAAGGAGATGGAAAAACAAGGAAAATACTGACAAAGATCTACGGACAGGGGATTTGGATAAAGAGACCGACAAAAGATCTATACGAACAGACAGAGACGATTACGACTAATGTCAGAAAAAGAAGGGTAAAGTTCTACGGACACACGTAGAATGAACGAAAATAGATTGACCAAGAGAATTTTTAGCGTAGTGATAACTAATATAGTGAAAACCGACTGGGTAAAGACCTCAAGATACTGAACATCTCCACAGAAGACATGACAGACAGGGAAAAATACAGAGAAAAAAAATTAGAAAACATAAGTTTCAGCTAACGCCCAAAGAGAAGGAAACAGGAAAGAAGTGGCTGAATAGAGGACGAACAAACACAGTGAATATATGACAGGTTTTTAGGAAGAAAAACGAGACAGAAAAAAGTGTCAAGAAAACTGATTGTGTTTCAGCGCTCTCTTTATGGGGAATTAACGTTAATAATAACAATAACACTGCGTACAGCCTTATGCAGTTACTGCTGCGTTGTGCTGTCAATTAATTCATTTATCTGTTTTGGAGTGAGAACTGAAGCAATTTCTAGACTGCTACTTTCTACAACTAGGAGAATAGTAATGATCTGCTGAAAATATTTAGTTTCGTGACTGAAACAGAATCGAATCGTTTAGTTTTTACCCCTCGGAAAACTTCATGTTACCCTTCAGGGAAGAAGGTCTAAGGCGCCTTTCCACGGTTCGCGCGGCTCCCCGACCCCCCCCCCCTCCCCTCCCCACGTCGGAGGTTCGAGTCCTCCCTCGGGCATGGGTGCATGTGTTGTCCTTAGCGTAAGTTAGTTTAAGTTAGACTAAGTAGTGTGTAAGCCTAGGGACCGATGACAGCAGTTTGGTCCCATGGGAACTTACCACAAATTTCCAAAATTTCGCTCAGAGAGTAATTATCCCCGGGTTGGGAAGCACTGATACAGACCCTAAGACAGCTGACAGATGACTGCATAACGTCACGAAGTCGGTCAAGCGCCATCGCGAAGGGTTATGAGGAACTCCTCTCCTCAGTCTGGCTCTTGGCTGAATTTTGGCAAGTTCCTAATACACTGGGAAAAGCTTATGACTACCTGTCCCGGCCAATGAATCGCAGTCTTTTGTTTGCTCTACCACAACATTCTCTATGTGATCGTTCCAGTTTAGGTTATTTGTAATTGTAATCGCTAAATATTTAGTTGAATTTACAGCCTTCAGATTTTTGTGACTCATCGCGTAATCGAAATTTAGCGGATTTCTTTTAGTACTCATGTGAATAACGTCAGAGTTTTGTTTATTCAGGGTCAACTACCACTATTCGCACCATACAGATATCTTATCTAAATCATTTTGCAATTAGGTTTGGTCATCTGGTGACTTTACAAGACGGTAAATGACAGCATCATCTGAAAACAATCTAACAGGGGTACTCTCAGATTGTCTCCTATGCCGTTAATATAGATCAGGAACAATATAGGGCCTATAACATTTCCTTGGGGAACATAGGGTATTAGTTCAGTGTTACTCGATGACTTTCCGTCTATTACTACGAACTGTGACTTTTCTGACAGGAAATCACGGACCTAGCTGCACAACTGAGGCGATATTCCATAGGCATTCAGTTTGGTTAGAAGGCTCTTGTGATGAACGGTGTCAAAAGCCTTCTGGAAATCTAAAAATATGGAATCAATTTTAAATCCCCTGTCGACAGCACTCATCACTCACTCGATGGAAAGATGGGCGGGCCCGCATCTCGTGGTCGTGCGGTAGCGTTCTCGCTTCCCACGCCCGGGTTCCCGGGTTCGATTCTCGGCGGGGTCAGGGATTTTCTCTGCCTCGTGATGGCTGGGTGTTGTGTGCTGTCCTTAGGTTAGTTAGGTTTAAGTAGTTCTAAGTTCTAGGGGACTGATGACCATAGATGTTAAGTCCCATAGTGCTCAGAGCCATTTGAATCATTTGAAAGATGGGCGACAGGGCAACACCCGTCACATGTCTTTCACTATATCCATTCTGACGAAGCCCTGTACGTAGAGACGGAGGTTTTTGCTTAAATTCTGCATGGATTCCTGCTCTCTCCCTTGTCACAAGCGGAGGGACAGAGTTCATGGTACCTCACCCACGGTGTAGTAATTTCCGTATGTATAACTTCTGGCATCGGTTATCTTGGTTGTGTGGTGGAGCTAGTGTTTATAGTCTCTCTCTCTCTCTCTCTCTCTCTCTCTCTCTCTCTCTCTCTCTTTCTCTCTCTCTCCCTCTCAGTGCGTGTGTGTGTGTGTGGGGGGGGGGGTGAGTGTGGGTGCTTCATCTTTCCAGAATTACTCTGGAAACCGACGTTCTAAATTCCCTTGCACAGCGCTTGAGTGCTGCAGTTTTGCCTTGAAACTGACATGGTGGTCACCTGTCGAAACATCGGCTGTAGTCGATGACGTCACCAGGCTGCATTTCCGTATGTTATTTAATACTTTTTTTCGTTACATAGAACCGCAGTCACTCATGTAATTAAATACGTTTTGGGAAACTTAATAGGCTGCAAATATTTGTTATTGGCTGAGTTTCATACAGGCACTGTAGAGAATAGGTTTAGTAACACTAGGCAAATGTGCGGTGTATTTTACCATGCGTCAGTTTCGCAGGTGCTGGATTCTGAAAAGAATGATGACTGTATAAAAATGAGATCTATGCCGTTTGGGACGTGGGTGAGAAAGATCCGACTGACCTATGTAGAAGAGCCTGATAAATCAGAGTTTATTAGGCATTTAGAGCACGTTCACCAACATGCAACAAAACTAGGAACATCTCAAAATGGCATAGGGGCTTGCATATCGCAAGATTTATTAAAATGCCAGCAGTGATGACTTCGCTGCAAGTGGGATAAACAGTGACATTAACTCATATTTACTGAATCAGTGCAGAGGGACCTTAAAACAAACATCTTATTTAACACTTCAAATTAACGTTGAAGGATACCAAATTCAAATACTTGTATTGGTGATTTTCATACTTCGTTCCTAGGCAGTGCAAAACATGGAAAAGTGTTTAAATAGCTTCTCAAACTGAAATGTCCCCTTTTAACAATTTTACACGACTGTGCTTAACCTGACACACAATATTTTTTTTAGCGCAACGCAATCTGACTTTCAAAATTCTCTACAAGAGAATGGCCCTGACTAACATTAACCTATACGTCTCACAAATCACTTACCTCACCAAAAATCTTCGCTGCTCAAGCTACTGCAATACAGCGAGCGCCACTACTGCCAGCTAAATAAAAGATTCAAACTATGGAAGGCACTAACTACTGATAGGGATAGTTAGCAAATGAAAGATATTAATAGAGAACAAACAATGTATTTACCTTGATATCATGACAAATTACAAAACTCCACCATCTCTCTCCCCACATCCACCACTGCTGGCGGCTCACCTCCAACTGCCCAGCGCTACGCGCTGTTCACAGCCAGCTGCCTAACACTACAATGGTTGAGTATTACAACAATGCAAAGCAGCCACAGACTGCACACGGCACAGCCGGTGATTTTCATACTGAGGTGGCGTTATCAATAAAAAAACCTAAACAGCCTACTTACATAGCCCCCATGCTCCCCACAAAAAATTTTACAAATTTTGTTGGGCACTGGCCAATACATATTTGTTAAATTTTTTTTTTCACAATTACAATAACAAAGAAATCAAATGCACACCCTTATTGATACAATGTTGGTCAAAAGCTAAAATTTTCTCACAGTCCATAAAGACAGTCCTGATCATTCATCACATTGCAGTGTTTTTCTCAAAGTCTGAGCAGTAAAAGAAAATGCACACGGAAGTAGTGGATTTCCATGCAGTCTTGAAGAAGTATCGTTGTCCTTCCAACGGAAAGACAGTGCTGACTCTCGACATGCTGACAGGTAATGGGCCACAAGAGAGCAAACTCACAGCGGAGTCAGTCGAAGTTTTGAAGAGTATTGGTGGGTAGGTCATCACAGAGCAGACCCACTGTAGTCCTGGTAGAGATTACGGTATTGGTGGGCCACCAGAGGTGCAGACCCACTGCAGTCCTTGTAGAAATAATGGTATTGGTGAGTCATCAAAGGTGCAGACCCACTGCAGTCCTTGTAGAGATATAATGGTACTGGTGGGCCACCAGAGGCGCAGACCCACTGTAGTCCTTGTAGAGATGGCCAGTAGCCATCTGTTGTGACTCTGCAGGTACACAATCACCATTGAAGAGTCTTGCGGATAATATAACAAGTCCATAACCACCACTTGTGCACTCACAAAGTTGTTGGAATTGTCCTTAGAACAAGCAATGCTGTTATCCAGTCCCTTGCTGAATTATTAACACACGTGCAAACACTAACAGTCCCTACTTGTCACATATTGTCCATATACTATGACCAACAAAAACGTGTGCAGTGAAATGTAACTTACAAGTTGCTTAATTTGATGACCTGGTGTCAATTACAATTTTATAACATAAGAACACAATAACAAAGATACAAAACACATCATTCAAGAACATAACAATACAAATAACAGTTGCGGTAATAGGAGCTTTACAAAAGAATAGAAATAAACATATACATCAGTGTTACAAAAATAATGACATAAGTACATACATAAAGATCAGAATAACTTTTGGAACATCAACATCACACATGAGCATTAAAACAGAACAGATAAATGTCTAAACATCTTTACAAAGTAAATAACATAGTATTTGAAAAATTATACAACATAAATCTTATTAGCTAAACACATAAAGACAGGAAAAACACAAATATAAAAGAGTACACAAACACATAGTGAGATAACACAAAAGGAAAGGACAGGGTTCGTTTTCAGTGTAACTTTTGGTACTGCAGTATTTTGCGAACAAAACCTTTTTTGTTCTTGGAGATTTCCCTTCGTTCATCATTATTCCCAAAAAGTCCTATCTGTACCTCTTTTCTGTGTTCCAACCATATTTCTTTCAAAATAGTTAGTTCTTAGTGCACAATACTCATTTTTGCCAAATCTGTTTCTTATATAGTCTACCCCTCTTACGCTAACTTAAATCTACTGAGCTCAGATGCTAAACTAAGGGACGAGGCAATGCAGCATCACATAAAACAATTAATATAAACAGCAATGAAAAAAAACGCAGATTTGCGAAGCAAGCAGCATTAAGAAATTAGCAAAGCAATTGTAATATTACAACTAATCTAAGGCAATGTGCAACAAATAATAACAAGAAATCATTAGTAAAACTGGCTTAACAGAATAATACAAAGTCAAATTCAATAACACTATGCCTGGCAAACAGCAGCAACTTATACCTAAACATGACATAGTTCAAGCAGAAAAAATATCACAGTAAAAATGGCCATGTTTAAAACTTATGTCACATCTTAACACTAGAGTGATGCATCACAAAAACTTACTCTACGAAAAAAATTAACAAGTAGTTGAAAAGAAAATTATGTATGCAGTTCCTGTTATTAGTCCCTTCTTATTGGTCTTTCCATTCCAAGAGCTCCTTTTTCGAAGAATGTGGGTCATAAAATAATTATTTAATAGATCTGTTGACAGAAAGTGTCCACATTAGCAAATGAATTTTTTTTTTTTTTTATAAAACCTATGCTGCAACACAGCTGGAAACTAGATATCAAATGAAATAAGCAACTATGAAAGGCAAAGCATAAAAATATCATTCAATAGTCATGTGACATTTCATAAGTTAGTGGAAAAATCTCTCAACTAGAGAGACAGTAGTCATAATCAGGTGTATAGACATAAAAATATTTCTCGTCATTTCATTAGGCATCCAGTGTAATCATATGTTTTCAAGTTCGATGGTGTCGTTTTTGCGATGCTTTCTACAAAAGAATGTCAGAAGCGAGGTTAATGGCCTCCCTTTTTGTTTTTCTACCTGTGCCGCTGGAAGGCTAATGGCCTTTTCTTTTTTTTTTTTTTTTCGGGCGGCTGTCGCCCAGGTGGGTGCCCGCGACGCATTACGTGCAGGTGGTCACTTAACTTTCGTACGGAAATATTTACGACAGCAGTTTTCGCTACAATGGCAGTCTTATATAAAAATTTCATAGGTCAAGCATTTGTGTTACAAATCTGTAGAAACAAAATCCTATAAATATAAGTGTCCAAAAAAAAATATTCGTCAGCATTGTGATACATTCACGCATTTACACACATTTCATAATTCTAAAAGTACGATTCTCGGTTTCCAACATCCTTTTCCACAAAGCAGAGTTCCTATCCACTATTCATTACTCCTTACCTTATTATACATATACATATTCGTCGACACTTCAATATTTCATCGTAACATACGTATCATAATCAGATTCCTCATATAGCATCATCTCATTGATAATAAACATACCTCAACAACATAATACACATCGTCGCCGTAAAAATAACATCATAACACCTCAGTCAACTCTCAAAATCGTCGTAGCTTTCTAATTTCAAAACCTAAAAAAAATTCTCTGCTCATGTCAAAAGTGTCATCTGCCTCAAACGTACTTTAAAAATCATGATTCCATACCAAACACATCATTCAAAGCTCACATAGTATCACAATGGTTCCAAAAAAATATGAACAGTTTACAAAGTACAAACAAAATACAATTTCATAAGTGTGAAGTTATTCAACTGTGTAATTACGTAAGCATCTGTCACAAATGTAGTAAAAAAAATGTTTGTCTCTCTCAGTTAAATGATCTGATAGCTGTGTAATACTGTGTTGGAGAAATATGGTACCGATGTGTAAAGTTGTATAAGCAAATACCATATTAGCTAGGGTTCCTTGTGGTTGCCACACACATGGTACACAAAGTAAGCGTGTACCCCCCTGAGGATTAATGTAATTATACCCTCAGGTGTTACAGATTACAGCAATGGAATGAAATGTATCACGGAAAACTTTCTTTGTAAAAAAAAATCTTTAAAATAAATGTTTTAAGTATAAAATTAATCACTCAAATACGTGTCCTGTAGCGCTAAACTGTGCGTCATGTTGTAAGATAATTCTATGAAACTGTCGTAGTTATCGTCCTCTGTAAGCAGAGTTCTGCTAAAGTCAATGTACTTACCTCATGATACACAAAAGTGAAATGCTTTGTGTATAGATATCGTAGTTATTACGCTTATTGTTGTGATGAAGAAAGTACTGTACTGTAACGTATTGTTGTGCTACGAAAAAGGCTGTCTCATTGTAGCTATACCACAAAAGTTACTACTAAAACATGTTTTACTTTCCAGAAGAAGTCAGAAAAACTGTGCAGATATAAAACAGATACACCGCAAAAGCAACAAGGTAAATTGTGTCACACATTAGTAGCGTCGTGATATAGTCGTGTAGCTGTCAAATAAACTAACCACTGTGTCACCTGGTACCTCTCAGAAAGCACCTTGAATCCATAATGTATTTGCAAGTAAACCAAAATGTTGCATTAAAAAAAAAACAGATTATCTTTCAATAAACGGTTTTACGTGTGAAATGTGGTGTAAACCTTTACTCTTCCCAGTACGCAGAGTTTCAACTTCAACGCAATTATCATGTGGTATACGTCGGATTCTGTAAGGTCCATTGTAAACTAGAAAGAATTTGTGACTCAAGTGTTTCTTCTTATGTGACAATGAATGAGCTTTAATGAGAACTTTCTGACCAATATACAATTTCTTTGCATTTGCTTCACCGTGTAGTTTTCTCCTTTTATCTGCTGCAGATTTTATATTTTTAAGAGCCAAATCAATTATGTCTTTGTGTCGAAGTTTACGTGTATTCGGGAAAGGTACAAGCTCTCTGATTCTGTTCGGTGGTTTTTCATTCTTCAGTACAAGAGTAGGTGGTAAAGCAGTGGAGTCATGAGGCATTTCGTTCAGCATGTTTTGAAATAAGTGTAAATATCTGTCCCAATGCTGATGCTTTCTGTGACAATAAAGTCTGCAAAGCTTATTGATTTCTTTCATAATCCGTTCGGAGGGGTTACAATGTGGTGAGTACAATGAAATAAAAACAGGTTTGATTTTATGGTTGCGAAGCATGCGAGACCAAACAAAAGGTCTGAATTGCGGTCCGTTATCTGAAATGACTTTAGCAACGTGGCCAACTTCACGTAAGAAATTTTTAACAAAGGCGTTGGATACAGATCGTCCAGTGGCTTTACGTAACGGAGTGAAAGAAACAAATTTGGAAGTAAGTTCAACAGCGACTAGAACGTACGAAAATCCATTCGATGTTCTGACAAGGGGTCCCAATAGATCAACTGCAGCAAATTCTTTTAATTTAGAAGGAATAATAGGAAACAACGGAGCACGATGTGAGACAGTAGATGGTTTCGCCTTTTGACAAAGTTTACAAATAGACAAGACTCTTCGAATTCTCTTTTCCATATTGTTAAAATAACAAGTCGTTCGAAGAATATGATAACATTTTCGTGGACCAAAATGTGCGTAGCTGAAATGAATGTACCAAATGAGCTTATTAACAAAATCGTCAGGAATGCAAAGTACCCATAGCTTGTCATCAACAGTGCAGCGTTTGAACAGTATGTTGTTTCTAACCAGATAATAATGCCGAATCTGTGTGTGTGTCTTTTCATGCCATTTGCTTTTGATGTCTTTCCAAATCGGATCTTTATCTTGTTCATGAGCAATGTCCTTTAAAGATGTGGTGATGAAGTTTTCAAAGGCGACTTTCTGAATGTAAAGAATACTGAAATTTTTCTCGAGGTTGCCTTCTGTGTTACTTTTCTCAAGCCCAGCCGGTGCGCGTGACAGTGCGTCCGCAACAATGTTCTCCTTGCCGGGAATGTAGACTATTGTGAAGCGGAATTCTTGCAGAAACAATGCCCAACGTTTTAACCTGTCATGATTTAATTTTGAGGACATAAGAAATTGTAATGCACGATGATCACTGTATACCTTTACGTGCTTACCAGAAAGAAAGAAACGGAATTTGTTAAATGCCCAAACGATAGCTAAAGCTTCTAATTCAGTAACGGAATAATTTTTTTCAGATTTTGTTAGCACTCGGCTAGCAAAAGCAATGGTTTTCTGAACAGTAGTGTCATTTTCTGTGGCTTCTTGAAATAAATGGGCACCAAGACCGACTTTAGAAGAATCCGTGCTAAGGCAGAAATCTTGTGACAGATCTGGATGAGCTAGAATTGGCGCGTTAAGTAGCGATTCTTTCAAAGAATTGAATTCCAACTGTGCTTGTTCGTCCCAGTTCCAAATAGTATTTTTTCCAGTGAGAGAACAAAGTTTTGGTGTAACAAGGATTTGCATATTCAGAAAACGACGGTAAAAATTTACGAGACCTAGAAAACTGCGGACTTGTCTTTTTGTGGATGGAACTGGAATGGCTCTGATTGCTTCTAACTTTTCAGGATCCGGCTGAATGCCTTCAGAAGAAATAATATGTCCCAAAAACCTCACCTTTGACCTACCGAATTCAGACTTTTCCAAGTTAACTGTAATTCCAGATTCTGCAAAAATACGTAACAAACTGTTGAGGATGCGATTATGTTGTTCCCATGAAGCTTCTGCTATTAGAATATCGTCCACATATAAGGTGATGTGACGTTTTAAGAACTCAGGTAATATGGAATTTAGCCCGCGAATGAATGCTGCTGAAGAAATGTTCAAACCAAAAGGAAGTTTCCGAAACTGATAACAAACGCCGAAACAAAGGAAAGCTGTGTATTTTCTACATTCTGGATGAAGTTCGATCTGATAAAAGCTGGATCTGAGATCAATGGAAGACAACACATTTACACCATTGAAATTTTGAAGAAGTTCTTCCAACGTTTGCGGCCTGTCTGTTTCAGGAATAATGATAGTATTAATTTGTCTCGAATCTAAGACAAGCCTGATTGATCCATTTTTCTTCTCAACAACATGTAATGGATTGTTGTATGAGCTTACTGCAGGCTCAATAATGCCCTCGTCAAGCATAGATTGTATTTCTGTTCTAACATGGTCCCTATAATGCGCCGGAATTACGTATGGTCTAACACAAAATTTAGTATGCTCACGAACACGAAATTGGTATTGAAATCCCTTGATTGTTCCTGTTTTATGAGTAAAAACTGTGGAATGTGCTTGTAAAATCTCGAAAAGGTCTTGCCTATCATTGTCATTACAATTCTCAATTGTTTGAATTTTATTCTGAATTAACTCATTAGTATCAAATGCGCCGTCGATATCACCCCTGTCAGTACTTGCAGAGTGATTGTTAGTGTCAAGTTCCGTCGAAAATTCCGAACTGTTGTCTAACAGGAGGTATGAAATGTCCCCTTTTAACAATTTTACACGACTGTGCTTAACCTGACACACAATATTTTTTTTGCGCAACGCAATCTGACTTTCAAAATTCTCTACAAGAGAATGGCCCTGACTAACATTAACCTATACGTCTCACAAATCACTTACCTCACCAAAAATCTTCGCTGCTCAAGCTACTGCAATACAGCGAGCGCCACTACTGCCAGCTAAATAAAAGATTCAAACTATGGAAGGCACTAACTACTGATAGGGATAGTTAGCAAATGAAAGATATTAATAGAGAACAAACAATGTATTTACCTTGATATCATGACAAATTACAAAACTCCACCATCTCTCTCCCCACATCCACCACTGCTGGCGGCTCACCTCCAACTGCCCAGCGCTACGCGCTGTTCACAGCCAGCTGCCTAACACTACAATGGTTGAGTATTACAACAATGCAAAGCAGCCACAGACTGCACACGGCACAGCCGGTGATTTTCATACTGAGGTGGCGTTATCAATAAAAAAACCTAAACAGCCTACTTACAAAACTAACAATGTAACATACTCGCTTCTCTGAAACAAGTGCATCTCGTAAAGATGTGAAAGAAATCACTTCAAAAACGTGTCACTTTCGAGAAGTATTTTCACAAACAACTATTCTAAAATAAGGAATAACTGTCCTGTTGACGGAACTAACATTTACAACATAAAGTCAGATTTTTTAGTACTGTGTGGCTTTTTCTTACCTGTTTCCCCTCATGAATGTTTTTCTGTACCACGTGATACAAGAGTAGTATTTTTGACATCTACAAACTCGTGTTAGAATGCATATTGCGTGAAATGACTTCCTTGAACACTTGTTTTCATCGGCTTCCTTCAACGAATAACACTCATGACGTTCTTTATGTGTTGACATACTCTCTCCATACTCTTCATTACTATTCAAGTTTGTTTCGCGATAACACAGATTAGCTAGACACACCACGCGTCTTGACCCATATCAGAAGAAAATAAATACAGTGTCGACACATGGGGGCCAAACACGCTGCGACACGGTGATACAGCGAAGAGATACGGAACTTCCGTAAAGGAGACGTGTATTACTAGTAAGTAATTCAAACAGGCATTTACGACTTTACTCACAAATCTTACAAAATAGCACAGAAATAAATGTGAACAAGATGGCATTTAAAATCAGTAGTGATGCCAACAACATAGGACGGTCAGAAACAGACTGAAAAGGTTGTAAGCCTGTTGCAGGTTATGTTATGCTGAGATACAACTGTTAAGAAAGCAGTTAGATACGTTGCGCCATTTCAGTGTTAATTAGCATTAGATTAGCTAATGAAGCTCCAAGGCTGCACATTTCGCAAAAGTTCGAAAGAGAACAAGCCTAACCGCCTTCGAGGGTGGTTGTATTTAAAATAATATTGCTGACATGTGTTTATAGTTTTTATCCACTCTTCTCAGTTCCTCAACAGTGAAATGTTACACTGCATGTGTAAAATGCAAAAAAATGCCGTTTTATAAGTCTGCACAGAAATTTCGAACTGGCGATCAAACCGCGACCTGCTAGCGCCATCAGCACCCGTGCCTGCGCGTAGCAGTCAGGTTGTGACGTCACTAGAGGCAGCCCAGCACGTTCTTCCACGAAGGCCTCGGTAGAGGTCCTCCTTCGACAATAGCAAAGGTCCCTCAACTGCTACTGCTGTTCCCTCTCTGTGTGACAGTGTCTAAAACTGCTCGTGGAAACAAAACAATAGATCCATTGAGACATTGTGGATTTAGTCCCTTCTTCTTTCTTCGTATTGGCCAGCTAGCGAACACGTTATTTCGACTGTCTCTTTTTCCGAGCTTTGATTGTCTCGCACTGCTCCTTCAATAGTTTCCGGTTTGTTTCTCTTGGGTCGATGCCTTCACTCTCTTCCGCTTCGCCTTCCCTGGAACCATTATGTTTTCGTTAAACGACTCATGCTCCTGGATATCTTCAATCAAAATTTCCAATTCTCGTAAATCTTTTGCAACCTCTATGAGCCACTTCCGTTTGGTTTTCGTATTATAAAAGTACACTGACTTAGCACATGTCATGGGACAGAGGAGTACGGATGACGTACTTGTGTTGTATGCGCACCACACAATCCTCGTGACAGCATCAGTTGTATAGAAGACGTGAAGAAGTGGTTTTGCAAGAGATTTGTGTAACATGCAACGCCTTCGTGAGCTCACGCTGTTCGAACGGGGTATGATGGTCGCTGCCCGACGGATGGGAAATTCGATTTCGGCAGTGGTACAGGAATTTCATCTTTCTCCACGGTGTATCGTGAATGGCTGAATGAGAGTCTCTCAATCCACAACAGAGGAACTACCAGCCTTCTGGCTCACTCGATGACCGTGACAGGCGTTATCTGATACGACGGATCGTCAGTAGTGACAGAAGGGCAGTGCAACAAATTAGGCTCAATTCAACACATTGCGTGCTGCACACCTCTCCTACTGGATAGTCCGTAGGAACATGGGTACAATGGGGTATGGGGCAGGCGTCGCACTCGGGTGCCACTGTTAATCCAACGTCATACGACACAATGGCTTGCATTTGTCACCAGTCACCAGCGATAGACACTGGAGCAATGGTGTAACACGATATGGTCGGACGAATCACAATGGGAGGCACCATGTGCGGCACAGACCACATGAATCGCTGGATCCCGCCTGCCATGAAGGCATGGCCCAAGGTGGTGGTATCTCTGGTATGGTCTGGGATGCATTTTCCTGGTATACAATTGGCCCCTTAGGTGTTCTGAAACGGACTCTGAATGATCTGGTGTATGTTGAGTTGCTCGGGTGCCATTTCCACCCATTTTAAGCCTGACGGTTCTGCGGTATTTCGAGATGATAACGTCGTCTGGGGATGGTTTCATGCAGGGGATGTCCAAAGGCTTAGATGGCGACCCTGGAGCCCAGATCTGAAATCATCGAGTAATCTGGGATGTCTTGGAATGTAGGCTCCGTGCCACCAATCCTGTGCCAACGAACAGACCAGAATTGGCTGTTGCTCTGCAAATGATTTGGCGTCAGCTGCTTCCAGAGGAATACCAAGGTCTTGTAGACTCACTTCCACGGCGTCTTGCTGTAGTCTGCACGTCCAGTGGAGGCTCCAAGCGATATTTGTTACTTGTCTCATGACATTTGCTATGTCATTATAGGTTAACATCCGTTTAGATATATTTGTTGGGCTCATTCGCGTCACGTGGCCATCAAAGACAACCCTTCTGTTCCTAATCGTCTCACTTACCAACTCTACGTTCTTAAACAGGTCGTGGTTGCGACGTGTTCTGTTCTCCCTGTTCCTCTGATGGGGCCAAGTATGTTTCTTTCTCTGGCCTCAGGTTCCTCCATTTGACCTTTCTTGTTCATTCTTAGAGTCTCTGTCACATGAAGAGTCTCCAGTCGAATAACAGTACACTGGTGTCTAATTTTGGCGTTTCAGTACAAGGGAAAGTTCCGTGTTCTGGCTCTACACGCGACAATCCGATCGACCGCTGTGTCAGCCTCTGTCAAACGCCGTCCCAGGATGAAGATAGAACTCAATATGTTGCTCTTCACGCACCAAAACAGACAGATGTAAATGTATAAACGGAGGCTTTCGTGGCCATTGTCACCTTCAATAAAAATTTTCTGGGTTTGTGACCGCATTGTCAATATATATAATATATAAAACTACCGACGTTTCCGTCCCTGTTGCAAGCGACCTTCTTCAGGGTGTTTCTGCTTACTGCTGAATGAAAAAACTGTTTCTTATATACCTGCAGACATGGCTCTTATCAAATTCTGATAGGCTGTTTAGGGTGAAGGGGAGGGATGTTAGAAGTCCTTATTGGTGTTTCTATTATTTGTTTTCATTGGTGGGAACCAGACGTTTTGATTGGTGCTTGCATTACTGCTTGTGATTGGTGGAAATCGTCGAATGGAAAACCGGGCGGCAGCTGTGACGTGGCGTTGTTTTCCCGCTTTCTAGCGCGGCCGAGGCGCGCCTGTACTCTATGTTCCTACGGCCGCTGCGGTCTCCAGCGCGCCTGTATGTGTCGCTTCACGTGAACTTTCGTCCCGTACCACTGTGTTTACTGGCAGCCAAGACATCGGAAGTCGGTAGTCGTCTTCCTATTCATGCTGGCCGGTCGTTTGGCTATTTCTGTTGTCTCTCTAATCTTCCTCCTGAAAGTAGGAGGCTGTTTCGCCTGTACGGGAGCTTCACCAAATCAATCAAAACGTCTGGTTTCCACCAATGAAAACAAATAATAAAAACACCAATATAGACTTCTAACACTCATCCCCTTAATCCTAAATAGCTTATCAAAATTTGATAACAGTCATGTCTGCAGGTATATAAGAAACAAAGTTTTCGCGTTCAACAGTAAGTAAAAACACCCTGAAGAAGGTCGCTTGCAACAGGGATCGAAACGTCGATAGTTTTATATACAGGGTGTTACAAAAAGGTGCGGCCAAACTTTCAGGAAACATTCCTCACACACAAATAAAGAAAAGACGTTATGTGGACATGTGTCCGGAAACGCTTAATTTCCATGTTAGAGCTCATTTTAGTTTCGTCCACCTACGCTCAATGGCGCACGTTATCATGATTTCATACGGGATACTCTACCTGTGCTGCTACAACATATGCCTTTACAAGTACGACACAACATGTGGTTCATGCACGATGGAGCTCCTTTACATTTCAGTCGAAGTGTTCGTACGCTTCTGAACAACAGATTCGGTGACCGATGGATTGGTAGAGGCGGACCAATTCCATGGCCTCCACGCTCTCCTGACCTCAACCCTCTTGACTTTCATTTATGGGGGCATTTGAAAGCTCTTGTCTATGCAACCCCGGTACCAAATGTAGAGACTCTTCGTGCTCGTATTGTGGACGGCTGTGATGCAATACGCCATTCTCCAGGGCTGCATCACCGCAGCAGGGATTCCATGCGACGGAGGGTGGATGCATGTATCCTCGCTAACGGAGGACATTTTGAACATTTCCTGTAACAAAGTGTTTGAAGTCACGCTGGTACGTTCTGTTGCTGTGTGTTTCCATTCCATGACTAATGTTATTTGAATAGAAGTAATAAAATGAGCTCTAACATGGAAAGTAAGCGTTTCCGGACACATGTCTACGTAACATATTTTCTTTCCTTGTGTGTGAGGAATGTTTCCTGAGAGTTTGGCCGTACCTTTTTGTAACACCCTGTATATTGACAATGCGGTCACAAACCCAGAAAAAATTTTCTATTGGAGATGTAAATTTGGTTTCCGCAGTACCCCAAGGAAGTCTGGTAGAACCGTTACTGTTTACAACGTATATAAATGATCTAGTAGAAAGCG
Organism: Schistocerca nitens; assembly: GCF_023898315.1. Taxonomy (NCBI): domain Eukaryota; kingdom Metazoa; phylum Arthropoda; class Insecta; order Orthoptera; family Acrididae; genus Schistocerca; species Schistocerca nitens. The sequence goes on along the minus strand of NC_064620.1, from coordinate 142,722,592 downwards.
TTGAAAGCTTTTTAAGGCTGTTTGCAGATGATGCTGTTGTCTAATAGGGTAGTTGTGCAGTGGTGGATGTCTTTTCCTATGTATTAACAATATGTTACAACTACGCTATTAATGATGAATTGTTGGAAACAGTACTTACCGTAAAATATCTGGGGGTAACTGTCCAGACGGGTGACCTTAAGCGGAATGACCACATACAGCAAATATTAGGAGAAACAGATGGCAGACTGAGGTTCATAGGAGCAATCTTAAGGAAATTAACTCATCCACGATGAAAGTGGCATACAAGGCGCTCGTTCGACTGCCTCTTGAGTATTGGTTATATATCTGGGATCCTCACCAGGCAGAGCTGATAGAACAGATCGAGAAGCTCCAACAAAGCGCGGGATCGTTTAGCGGCGCGAGAGCGTTACAGAGATGCCCAACAAACTCCAGTGGCAGACGGTACAAGAGAGGCATCGTGCCACACCAATATGTTTACTATTGAAATTTCGAGAGAGCACTTTCCGGGGAAGAATGGGACAACATATTAATTCCTCGCACATACACCTCGTGAGATAATAACAACGAGAAATTAGAGCCAATACAGAGGCTTACGGTCGATTATTGTTCCTACGCGCCGTACAGGAAATGAACAGGAAAGGAGGAAACCAGACAGCGTTACCACAAGCACCGTCCTCCACCCACTGTAGGTGCCTCATGGAGTATGACGTAGGCGTGGTGGAGAAGCACGTGGCCAGCACACCGCTCTCCAGGCCTTTGTCGGTTTTCTCGACCTTGGGACAGCTACTAATCGATCGAGTAGCCCGTCAGTGGCCTCACTAGGCTGGATGCACGCTGAACCAGTCCTGCTACCGAGGGAAAATCCCTGGCAGTGCCAGGAACTGAACACGGGTCGTGCGCATTGCAGTCAGCTTCACTGATCACCCGGCTACAAAGGCGGACACGTGTTTCAGGATATCGATCTCTTACTGCAGATGCCTTTGTTAGAAGCATTTGCTAATTTGTGACCGGAAGGCTTCTTTCTCTGAATGGTTCAGCTCTATCCATTCACCTACAAATTTAAATTTTTCTACCTGCTTAATTTTTCCATATCACAACTCCAGTACTCTTGGAGCTGGTTTTTGTGGTATCATAAATCGATACTACCACGAACAGCGTCTTACAGTTGGCAACAGGAATGCAAATTTCCGACACACGCTGATAGCAGTCGCTGGTGGATCCAATGATGTGCCCCCACTCAGCCACGCCTTAAGGAACTCTGATTATGAGCGCCCTCTGCTGCCGCAATATAGGACGGCCGACGGCAGTTATACCGCCCGGTCTCAGTCGCAGTTTTCGACAGTCTTCCGTCTAACTCGTCCTTTGACAGTTCACTCGTGCGTTACTAGTGGGAGCTCAAAAATGGTTCAAATGGCTCTGAGCACTATGGGACTTAACATCTGTGGTCATCAGCCTCCTAGAACTAAGAACTACTTAAACCTAACTAACCTAAGGACATCAAACACATCCATGCCCGAGGCAGGATTCGAACCTGCGACCGTAGCGGCCGCGCGGCTCCAGACTGAAGCGCCTAGAACCGCTCGGCTCCGGCCGGCACTAGTGGAAGCCTCACACTGCACAACACTCTTGTAATAGCGGGACTTTATTGTTGTTTCTTCTTTTGCAAAGTTTCTCCACAACGCTTGAAGAACTCTGCAACTTACGTAAAACTTTTGTTTACTGTATTTGCGTGTTCATTAATCATTTTTGCTGCTGTCCAGCTTCCCTACGACGACAGCTGCTGCGCCACTCTATAGCACACCTCTCCTCACCGTTCTGTACGAAGTAGTACAAAATAGTGTATCATAAACGTGTCTTCTCAAAGGCGATTTGAAGCCCAGGCTTGGCTGCTTGTGTTCAGTCGGTTGTTTTGTTGCCACACCTATGGCCTCTGAAAAGGTCACTACATCATCTGCACAGGCTAGTTAGTTGATTGTAACATTCATATACAGGGTTATTACAAATGATTGAAGCGATTTCACAGCTCTACAATAACTTTATTATTTGAGATATTTTCACAATGCTTTGCACACACATACAAAAACTCAAAAAGATTTTTAGGCATTCACAAATGTTCGATATGTGCCCCTTTAGTGATTCGGCAGACATCAAGCCGATAATCAAGTTCCTCCCACAATCGGCGCAGCATGTCCCCATCAATGAGTTCGAAAGCATCGTTGATGCGAGCTCGCAGTTCTGGCACGTTTCTTGGTAGAGGAGGTTTAAACACTGAATCTTTCACATAACCCCACAGAAAGAAATCGCATGGGGTTAAGTCGGGAGAGCGTGGAGGCCATGACATGAATTTCTGATCATGATCTCCACCACGACCTATCGATCGGTTTTCCAATCTCCTGTTTAAGAAATGCCGAACATCATGATGGAAGTGCGGTGGAGTACCATCCTGTTGAAAGATGAAGTCGGCGCTGTCGGTCTCCAGTTGTAGCATGAGCCAATTTTCCAGCATGTCCACATACATGTGTCCTGTAACGTTTTTTTCGCAGAAGAAAAAGGGGCCGTAAACTTTAAACCGTGAGATTGCTGCACGAATTCGTGAGGATTCTCTATCGCCCAGATTCGCACATTGTGTCTGTTCACTTCACCATTAAGAAAAAATGTTGCTTCATCACTGAAAACAAGTTTCGCACTGAACGCATCCTCTTCCATGAGCTGTTGCAACCGCGCCGAAAATTCAAAGCGTTTGACTTTGTCATCGGGTGTCAGGGCTTGCAGCAATTGTAAACGGTAAGGCTTCTGCTTTAGCCTTTTCCGTAAGATTTTCCAAACCGTCGGCTGTGGTACGTTTAGCTCCCTGCTTGCTTTATTCGTCGACTTCCGCGGGCTACGCGTGAAACTTGCCCCCACGTGTTCAACCGTTTCTTCGCTCACTGCAGGCCGACCCGTTGATTTCCCCTTACAGAGGCATCCAGAAGCTTTAAACTAAGCATTCCATCGCCGAATGGAGTTAGCAGTTGGTGGATCTTTGTTGAACTTTGTCCTGAAGTGTCGTTGCACTGTTATGACTGACTGATGTGAGTGCATTTCAAGCACGACATACGCTTTCTCGGCTCCTGTTGCCATTTTGTCTGACTGCGCTCTCGAGCTCTCTGGCGGCAGAAACCTGAAGTGCGGTTTCAGCCGAACAAAACTTTATGAGTTTTTCTATGTATCTGTAGTGTGTCGTGACCATATGTCAATGAATGGAGCTACAGTGAATTTATGAAATCGCTTCAATCATTTGTAATAGCCCTGTACTTGTAGCCCAGTCTTACGGCATTTTCTATCCTAGAACACATCATTTGTTTCAGCTATTCTCGGACGACCTGTTCAAAAACACGCTGAAGTAGTACAAAAATTGAAAATTTTTCAGTTTTACCAATAACAACCATTTTCTTCAGACGAGTTAGTACTTTTCCAAAACAATTTTAGATTGAGAAAAATTACACATGACGGTCAGGCAAGGAGACGTTACAAGGTGACAGAAAACAGCTATTGTGTTTCGACGTGTACGTCACCACACTGCGAATGAAGTTGTCCGATTAGTTGTGTCATCAACGCCTATGGTCCCAAGATTCTGCACCACCTTCAGGTCTGTAACACGGCGTAGGAACAGCGTTATTAAAAATTTGCTAATGAACAGAAACCAGAAACGAGTACCGAGCTAGGTGCCACAGTGGTTAGCATTCGGGAGGACGACGGTTCACTCTTGAGTCCGGCCATCCTGATTTAGGTTTTCTGTGATTTCCCTAAGTCACTTCTGGCAAATACCGGGATAGTTCCTTTGAAAGGGCACGGTCGACTTCCTCCCCCTTCCTTCCCTAATCCTATGAGGCCCATTACCTCGCAGTTTAGTCTCCTCCCCCAAATAAAGCCAACCCAAACCAACCAGTAGACGAGTGTCACGCCTTGTCAGTGTCAATTGGTTTGAAACCCGAAATAATTTCTGCTGTCAGTTAATGAACGCCCATCTAAACAGACACCTCAGATTATTTTCACGTGACGTAGCTGTCTGTGAAACAGTATTTTCTAAACACAAGCTGCATGAACATGCAGTCATATCTTCGTAAGGTTTCACAGTGGTGCAGAGATCAGCTACTTATTTTAAAGGTTCAGAATTGCTAAATTGTGCGCTTCAGAAGATGAAAAAAATAGCCGTGTGTGGATGCAACATCAGTGAGTCACTGCTGGAATCACTCAACTTATACAAATACCTAAATGTCACAATTTGTACGGATATGAAATGTAATGATTGCATATGCACAGTAGTGGGTTAAGGTAGGTAGCAAATTTCGATTCATTGGCAGGATACTCCAAAAATGTTATCAGTCTGCAACTGAGACTGCCTACAAATCACTCATGCGTTCAATATTTGAATATTGCTCTAATATATGCTTATCAACAAATGTTCAAATGTGTGTGAAATCTTATGGGACTTAACTGCTAAGGTCATCAGTCCCGAAGCTTACACACTACTTAACCTAAATTATCCTAAGGACAAACACGCACACCCATGCCCGAGGGAGGAATCGAACCTCCAGCCGCACAGTCCATGACTGCAGCGCCTTAAAAATGGTTCAAATGGCTCTGAGCACTATGGGACTTAACATCTGCGGTCATCAGTCCCCTAGAACTTAGAACTACTTAAACCTAACTAACCTAAGGACATCACACACACATCCATGCCCGAGGCAGGATTCGAACCTGCGACCGCAGCGGTCACGCGGTTCCAGACTGAAGCGCCTAGAACCGCACGGCCACAGCGGCCGGCCTGCGGCGCCTTGGACCGCTCGGCTAATCCAGCGCGGCATATGCTTATCAAACCAAATAAGACTAACAGAGGATATTGAACGTACACAGAAGGGCATCTCGTATGGTCACAGGTTTGTTTGACTCACTGGAGATGGTCTCACATTAATATCTTTAAATCATGAATTGGCTCATTCTTGAAGACAAACACTAATTATCCCGGCAAATTATACTTACAGTGTCTCAAAAACCAGTGTTAAGGAAAGCCTTTATATATATTTTCCACACACCTCCGTCTCGCAGGTTAAGGGGTCGTGGAGACTAGATTAGACTAATTACTGATTCATTTAAACTTTCATTCACCCATATACGATTTGAAACGGAATAAACTCTGTGGTGGCATGCTATGTGCGTTTTGTCATGCACTTCACAGTTGTTTTGCAAAGTTTGTATGTAGGTCTGTAAATGCAGAACTAGTTACCCAGCAAACACACTGAATGGAACTGCACGAAAAGGAGATGGACACCTCACGAAAGGCCAATGCACACACCTGTAGGCCCAGCTGCACATCTTAGATGGGCGCAACAACATAGAATGTGGACAGTTGCTGACTGGGAAAGTGAGGTGCGGTGCGAAGAGCGTCAGTTTTGCCTTTTGGCGAACGATGAAGAGCGTTGGTTGCACAGTCGTTCCACTGAAGCGTTAGACGCACAGCATTTGGAGGGTGTAGCTCAGAGAGTTACGTTCTGGGGGTGCTTACCGTGTCATGACTAGAGACCAGTCATTGAGGTTACTGTGAACATAAACCTGAAAGTTCATTTCACCATTATTCTGTGACCAACAGTTGCCTTTTGTCCTTCATGATCATTCTGCAGTCAACATTCATGTCTACCAAGATAATGATACCATTGTTCACAGGGATGAAGGCAGATGTATCTGGTTTGATGAACCCTCAGGCAGCCAATCCAACATCAACTGGCCCACTAAATCATCCAATTTTTATCTCACTGAAAATATCTGGGACAGCAGTTGAAATGTAGTAATCTGTTTTCCGACAATCCGGTAGTTCTGTGGGATTTTACCATCAATCAGTGACTTCAGGTGGAGATGGCATGACTGAACAATAAGTCCGTGCGGAATACCATGCCCTGTGGATGTGCAGAGGGCAGGGCAGGCATGGGGGGAGCGTTAGTGGTACACATTGTAGGGGAAACGCCGAGCGCTGGAGGGGAAGTGCGTCGTAAACTGAAGCCTACAATCACATTTTTTGTAGATGGCGACGGAAAAGATATGTATGATCTGCTTTGGTTAGTATCTGAAAAGAATTTCGCCAAAAATGCAGCGGTCTACTTTCAACTGGCCTAATAACCATTTATAACCTTCAGAGAAATGTCACGAGTAGAGAATATTGAGTAAAAATTACACATTTCCCTTGTTGCCATGTTAAAATTTGCTTAGTTTGCCAAAACACAGCGGGGTTTACACAGTATCGCCTCACTAACATGTTGTGCACGTCCAACTGCGAGAGAACTGTGAAACACCGGCTTAATATAAGTTTATTAAGTGAGGAACTGAGAAAAAGTAGGGTCAGTATCTTACGAAAAAGCACATCCTCGGTACAAAATAAACATGCAAGGTCTTCACCTCTGTTGTTCCAAAACCCACAGCAGTTCTCGTTTCACCAGCCATCGACGGCCCTTAAGAATTATATTCTTTCATCGAAAAAGTCTGTAATTAGAGGTATAACCTGGTAGATAATGAAGTTTTCATAATAACCGTACGCCAAAACACTCTTCCCTTTGGTTGCTATCATTTGCCAAAACCTCATTTCTACATCTCAAAGCCCGCATCTCGTGGTCGTGCGGTAGCGTTCTCGCTTCCCACGCCCGGGTTCCCGGGTTCGATTCCCGGCGGGGTCAGGGATTTTCTCTGCCTCGTGATGTCCTTAGGTTAGTTAGGTTTAAGTAGTTCTAAGTTCTAGGGTACTGATGACCATAGATGTTAAATCCCATAGTGCTCAGAGCCATCTGAACCATTGAACCATATCTCAAACTATTTATGAAATATGAGGAATGTTGTGGATACTTCACTCTGGCTTTGTCGCTGGCGCTGCGCAATCGCAAATGAATGTGCTGTGTCAGATCAATTTTCTCGAAATTGGTGACAGATAGAGACCTTCACCCAAGTCTAAAGACAAATTTAGTATGTTAGCTAAATTTCATAAGCAGCAACATATTCTGTAATATGCACATAACGCAAAATCATAGCGACCCCTATTTTTCATTTCAAACTTTTAGAATTTCGCACTGTCTTATTTCCATGTAAATATCGCAATAACTATGGCCTTTGACTAAATGATGGGCACGTCATCATGAACCTAACGTATGAAGCTACAAGTAAACCAAAAATGATTTTTTTACCTAATAGTTTCTGTGAAATTGTTTGAGAAAGATTGCAGGGCGTGCGCCTCGATTCTGTCACCGCCGACCGGCCGAAAGATAGCAGACAATGTGTGACGTCCTTCCCTCCTCCTTCACTCGCCGGGAAGAGACGCGACTCGTAACGATGTTCGTCCCCGTCGGTGTGACGTGGAACAGCACCTGTAACTCTTGTAAGAACACAACTCCTTGCGTGGTTTAGAAATATTCTGTTATCTGTCCGCAACAGTCTTCTCAGTTTGTGCGAACTGGTAAACTGCAGTCGTTTATTTTTATTTTTATGCCCAGATAGTTCCTTGATGAAATAAAATCTTGATTCTCGATTTCATCATTACGGTCGTTTCTCACATAATACATGGCGAGGATGAAATTTTGCTGTTTACTATTCCGTTGGTATGCCGTTGCTACGTCCGGTTATTAACAACGGTCCGACGTAACTCGAGAATAACTTAGGTTGCAGTAAATGTTTTTTCAATGTCCATTATTCATGTACTCACTTAGTCACTTAAAATGTTTAAAGCGTTATGCGACACGTAAGATTTACCTTTTGACTCAGATTTTATTGTTCTTTCTGTAATTAATTGTTTGTCCGTACAACACACGCACATCGATATGTCATTCAAGATTAACTTATGTTCAGTTCTGTAATCGTGACGCTGAAGACAACTTTTGAGTAATCGGCGCACTTGACTTTCTTCGTGTCTTCGTTTTATTCTGTCCTACTCAAGACTACGAATTGTTTTTATGTCGTTGATCCCTTGCTCTCAAGGTTTGTAACTTTTCATCAGTACGAAGGCTAAGTCTGATAAACCAGTATCACTCAATTGAAGTCTAACACTCATCTTTCTATACCGTCGCGCTGAGAACGGTAAAGATTAACTTTCTTCAGTCGAATGACTGAGCAATACTTCAGTCTCTACCTCACGAATTATGAAACTTCCAAAACTGAAACAATGTAATAGCGTTTGCGTCCAGACAACTGTCGTAAAAGTACTCTAGAGCGACTCAAGAGCAACATCGATGCGGCTACAACTCTCTTCCATGGTAATTGTTACCTTTGACTGAATTACCTTCTTGGATATAACCTTCGTTCATATGATTTTGAATTTATTCTATAGATGTTTGATAAAGAATCTATGATAATCCTTTCCTTTCATCACCCCTTTTTGTATGCTATTCTCGGTATTTGAATAATATAGGTGTTAATCAAAATATTACCAGTTTAGATTTTATCGTCAATAGTTGCCGTCATTGTCAAGATGACTCACTTCCCTACTTTAAGTTTCCACAAAATTTGTTAATTGGGGTTTTCTGTCCTTGGGGCGTTACACAATGTCGCCCTCCCCTTCCTAACTAACGAAAGAACTCTCCCAGCGCTTTGGCCTGCTTCAAGTACCGACGTTTCTGTGGCAACGGCTCACTGTTGTCGCAGCCATGGCTTTCAAGGCAGTGCTGACGGCGTTAACCCTTTGAACATGGCTCTTAGAAAATGGAAAAAGCGCTCCCATCTGTCAGAGACCTTCTTCCGTTCTACAGAGCGTACGAACGTATTATATTCACTACAACAAACCATAAAGGTTCTTCTCCTTCTTCATCATGTCCATTTATAGATTTTGGCGACCACACGATGCACCTTTATCGTATGAACTGCAGTATATGTTGCGACAAACTTCTATGGGAGCGGAACACATCGCAAGGGTTTAGAATTCCATACTAACCCACGGCCAGAAAACGTTAGGGTAAGTAGTAACAGAGGTGGAACATCGGAAAGGAAAGAAGACAGTGATTAATTTGAAACATTTTATTGTACATAATCAGTACATATGCTGTACGACATGACCACAGTTTTCATGTTACATGTTTGCGCCATCAAACTCCACGCATTCCTAACGCCGAAGGAGCTTTGGCTGCCGGACACGTTCTAACCCCTGTCCGCCTTCCTTACCGCATTTATCGAGCCTTGATTTCCTTCTGTGCAGAGCCATAAAATCCCTCATGTATCGCGATCCTGTGGAGTCTGAAACGGATCTCGTCGCTAGAATCGCCTGTGCAGCTGCTGTAGTCAGAGAAACTGCCGGTGTGTTCGAGCGCCGGTGTGTTCCCCGCAGTCAATCTGTTGCGTCGGTGCCAGGCATGCATAGCGTCTGATGGTGCAAACTCCGAGCATCTCTTGTAACATAAAACTGTAGTCATGTTGTACACCGTGCGTGCTCGTTATGTCAAATAAATGTTTCGGATTAATCACGCTCTTGTTTCCTTTCCAATCTTCGACCTCTGTTACCACTTACCCTGGCGTCTGCGGCCGTGGAGTGCTATTCAAATCTCAGTCCCCACGGTGATGTGTCCCACATCCCTCAGAGGTTTGCCGTAACGTTTCTCGGGCACCCTGTAAATTACTTTATCTGTTCTTGGTAGTCTCGTCCAGTGCTTTATGTTATCCAATCAAGATATTGTTCTTCAGCCATTTCTTTTTTTACCCTCGATATTCCTTTCTATTATCAACTGTAGATATACATATATTTTCTGTTCCGTAAGGTATGTCCTAAGAGTGCAGTTCTGCTTCTTTTAAGCTTTGTCAACATTTTTCGCTGTTATTTTATCCTTTTCAGTACGACGGTGTTAGCTATTCTCGCCGCTGCAGCAGCCCTTTTTCTGTTTTCGCTTTTTCCTCTAATAGTTGAAAGTTTGATTTTATTTTTTTACACATTGACTGTCATTGAAGGGTTTTACTTTTATTTAAAATTGTCCCGGCTAAGTGTCAGTTTGATTACTTTTAAAACCCAATGTTAAACGTGGGTCACTACACGTATAGTCTTCCCAACTCTGAGAGAAAAAATCTTTAATTGCTTTACTACCAATGTTTAAAGACAACGATACTTTAACCTTTCGTTCAATTGTTTTGGTTACGAATCGCTAGTTTGTTCTTGGCATAGATCACGTAACCTTAACGTTTATTAATCTAAGTTAAATGTTCAAGACTTGTATTATGTTTCAAATTAACAACGTCAGTTTGTTGACAAGGATTATTAATAAATAGGTTCACTCATATGATCTCATTCAAAGAAGTTCTTTAATTAGACGTCTAAGTAAGATTCCCGCTAGCATCAGAGATATTAGATAATATCCTGTCACTTTCGGTAAATAAGTTATTTCTATTTAATATCCGCAAACTGTTATTAACTATGATCACTAGTCGCGTGAAGTTAAAGTTTCCCACTATCACAATTCAAAGTCCGAATCCGGTTAAAATTCTTAATTCAGTAAATCATTTAAATATTCACACGAATTGACATTAAAGCCAAAGAGATTATTATTCACCTTTCCGTTTATCTAATCTGATAAATGTCCAAATTAAAGTCTTGAATTGACAATCCTCAAAAACAATTTCGTCCCGATCTATTCTTGATACCCGTTTAATAAAGTCCCAATTGTTGTTCTCTAAAGCTGTACGTACTAAATAATATCCGATCTAGAACAGACTAGAGACTGGAGTATCGTAATTACAACGTATGGCTATTTGTACTTTAATAAACACTATCTTTGGTGTCCCAGACCTACGTTCTATGACTATAATATTGATTTTCTTACGCATTGGAATAACTAATATTTTAATATTTTCTACGGTTTTTCCCCCTTCCCATGTTTCTAAAATTTATAATTAAATTTTCCTTTTTTTTCTTTTGCTTTCTATACAAGATATTTCCCTCTATTTGTTTTTTATTTATTTTTCGTAATTACTACTTGTGGAGGGACTTGGCTCATTTTGTTTATTGATATTTTAAGGACATGGGAGCTAATTTGGGAGCTATTTTTGTTTTTTCAACACCGAGAGGCGCTGTAGGTGTTACACCGTCCATGACATTTTAAACACTCTGCGGTAAATTCAAAATTCCAAAACCCACGATCTTCTTTGATATTGATGTATTTGGTGTCCATCTTTCTGGACGATGTAGAAGTACAAACCAGATGTAACATCTTACAAATTGAACTCTTAAGTCTTACGTCTAGGTCTCTACTATTTTTCTTTTTATGTCATGAAAGCATTACGGGTGTTCTCCATGCGACATTTCAACTCCACTCCTCATCTGCAATCTTCACGCAGTCACATTCCTCGGTGCTCAAACGTGGCTACTCTTTCTATTAAGAAGCCGCTCAATAGTAGATTTGCATTTGTAAAGGAGTCACGCTATTGTGTGATGATCATAAAATGCGTCATTTTCGTGTTGATATTCACGCTTATATTACTGATGTACACTCCTATTACGCTGACGAGTTGTTGAAGAGCACTTAAATTATCGACAATCAATACTGTATCATCAGCATAGCGAATATTACTGCTGAAGAATCCATTAACCATTATGCCTTCTACTATATCAACAAATGCCACCTGCGAGATGCTCTATCAGTGCAATTTGAATAATAGGGGTATCAGAACGCGTTCTTGCTGGATTCCTCTACAGATATTAAGCAATTGAGTAACCTCATTATCAATATTTTCATTTGCTGCCTGATTCCAAAATAAATCCTCTATACAGCGGACGTCTTTCCTACCTCAGGGTGAACCAAAACTTCACCGACAAACTTTAAGAGGTATTCGCATGGACCAAAACAAGAAAAAAATATCTACTAAACATAGGTTTTCAAATACATACCTAAAGAGATCATTTTTCATCTTTGGCACTGTGAAACACGCCGCTTCTACTGTAAGCTCCTTGCTTTCCATGTTTTGGAAGGAAGTAGTATGGACTAAAACATGAAAAAAAGCACCTGGTAGACGGGGGCTCTAAAATGTGTACCGTAATAACTATGAGCACTTGTTCAGGAGAAGAGATAGCTTTTAAAGCACTATTTTAGAGCACACATGTACTAGGCCTTTTTTCCGGTTTTAGTCCATACTAAAACCTCTGAAATTTTGCCGGTGGAGTTATGGTTCACCCTATATATCCATTCTTTTGAGAATTCCCTAAATTTTATATCTATCAAAGAATTTCTTTCGTTCAATAAAAGAAAGTTGTACATTTTAATGCTCATCAAAGTATTTTTCCGCTAGAATTTGTAATGCATCTATTGCTTGTCTTTCACTTAAATCTTTCCTAAATCTAAACTCTGTCTCACAAATGAATTCCACACATTTTTCATATACCCCTTGATGAATAACTTTCATAAATACTTTAATAAGACTAATGATTTTTATGAGCTTCACATTTTGCACATTCTTTCTCCTTCATTAAGGAAGTGATAGATGATAATAGCCAATGGGCAGGATAATGACCTATATCGTAAATTTGACTGAAATGTTTATGTAAGATTATAATATCTTCTTCATTAAGAAGTTAAATGAGTTCTAATTGAGTTTTATCAGATCCTGTTTCTTTATAGTCTTTCGAATTTCGTACGGCTTTCTCCATTTCTTCTTTCATAATTGGAAGTCTTGTTAGATTCTCGTTCCTACAAACCTCAGCATTTAGTCTGTAACCTGAAAAGAGGTTTCTAATAGAGTCTTCTCACATCTCTTACTTCTCTACGGCATCAAGAACTATTTTATTACCTTTAAGAGAAGTTTGTTTCCTCTACATATTCCAGCGGTTTCTTTTAGCGTTGTCAGTAGTATTTGTAAGTCGTAACAGGAAACACGGTCTATTAAACTATCCTGCCGCCAGCTAATTACGGTAATTAGCTTTTTGATTTGTCAGTGAGAGAAGATGTAAATCTGCTGAATTACTGCGTATTGTTGGAGAAATTTAGTGTTCACACTTAAGTCCTTTTAAAACGTGTAGAAAGTGATCACATCAAAATTAGTTATCATATTAAGATGGTTTAGTGAGCAGCATTATGTAAAACAAATGCCGAGAACTATTTTAGCGGAATGTGAAAGGTTGATATACGCTCATAAAACACAGTTTACAGCTGGTACACATAGACAAAAAGCACTTTTTTCCCGCATCACATCGTGTTTGCTGACAAAATATCAACGTCGAGTCCATGCAGTGAGTTGTTTCTATTATCCATGACCGGAAAGTTAAAACAATCTGCACGATGTCTGCGGCATTGACATTCTGGGACATGTGTGAATTGTTTGTAGATTTCGTGCAGCCAGGAAAAATAGAAACAAGTGAGGTTTAGTGTGCACTCCCTCCCTCAAAATGAGAATTTTAGGAGACAGGCCAAAGAAATGAAATGGATAGATGTTTGCAATACTTCTGACTCGGATTGAAAATAAAAATTAATAAAAGTACTTCCCCATTTGAAAATTGTGTTCCCCTAAAGATAACTGAAATAAAACAGAAGTCTAAAAATAAATCACAGATTACACAAGGAATACAGGTATTATGTAGGGCAAAAAGGGAACTGTATCTACTATTTAGAAACGGTTCTGATGTTAGCTTTGTAATGCATTAAAAGAATACTCCAAAATATTAAAGCAATAATCCAGAAATTTAAGCAGCTATATTATGGGAAAAAAGATAATTGTATCAGACAACAAAATAAAAACTTTATGGGATGTGGTGAAGACAGAGATGGGTAGAACCAAAAAGAAAGAGGAATTGGTAGGTCAAAAAATAAATGAGACGTTGGTAACAAGTGAATGTAGTGTTGCAAACCTTCTAAAAAGTTCTTTATTTCTATTACTGACAGCTTCGGGTCATCACGTTTGGTGAAAAGAGCAATGGAATATCTGAGAACATTCTCTATGAGGAACTTCAGTAAAATAATGATGGCACTCACTCCTCCCAAAGAAGTAGCATACATCAAAAAATCCTTAAAATCAAAGACTGTTCTTGTGAGTTGAGTTCTATCTCAAGTTATTTGTGTAATCAGTATCTCATCAGCAGAACTTTTCCAGACTGGCTCAGATATGCTGAAGTTAAGCCTCTGTACAAGAAGGGAAAGAGATACCATCAAACTATCAATGAATTTCACCTTTACCGGCTTTCTCAAAAACTTTTGAAAAGATTGTGTCAATCGTCCTCTTAAGCACCTGACTGCAAATAATATATTGTCTGAGACACAGTTTGGGTTCCTTAAGGGTTACGGAATAGAGAAGGCTATTAACACGAATAGCCAGAATGTGCTAAATTCATTAGATAACAAATCAAAGGCTACTGGCATTTTCTGTGACGTGTGAAAAGCCTTCGAGTGTGTGAATCACAGAATTCTCTTAAATAAATTAGAATATTATAATGTCACTGGCAGTGCTGCAAAATAGTTTGAGTCCTACCTAACTAACAGAAAACAAAGAGTGTCATGGTCATACCAGTGGAATAAGCAATATGTCTTCATCTGATAGGGAATTAATTACATGTGATGTTCCTCAAGGTTCCATCTTGGGTTCCTTGATTTTCTTGTGTAAATTAAAGACCTCTCGTCTGTTACATTGCCAGATACTAAGTTTGTTTTGTTTGTAAATGATACAAATATTGAAATAAATGTCAAGTCTAGTACAGATTTAGAAATGGTTGCTAATCAAATTTTCACTGGCATTAATAAATGGTTTATAGCTAATTCATTGTCATTAAACTTTGAAAAGACCAACTATACATACATACATACATTAATCCTTGTTCCATAGATCATGAATACGACATTTCGTAATCACGTGGAATGTGTCACTTTAACATAAGTTTTATTTACACAAATTAATTAATTCATTAATTTTTTACACTTATTACTTCATATCTAAGAATTCATCTATCGAATGGAAGGAGTTGCCATTCATAAATTGTTTTAATTTGCCTTGAAATGTTGGTTTGCTATCTGTCAGATTTTTAATACTATTTGGCAAATGACCAAAGATTTTCGTGGCAGCATAATTCACCCCTTTCCGTGCCGAAGTGAGATTCAATACAGAATAGTGAATATCATCCTTTCTTCTAGAGTTGTAGCTATGCACTACACTGTTATTTTTGAATTGCGATGGGTTATTAATGACAAATTTCATAAGTGAATATATGTATTGCAAACGTGCTGTGAATATCCCGAGTTCCTTAAATAAATGTCTGCAACGTGATCTTGGGTGGGCTCCAGCTATTATTCTCATTACACACTTTTGTGCAATGAATACTTTCTCTCTTAATGACGAATTGCCCCAAAACATGATGCCATATGAAAGCAGTGAATGAAAATAGGCATAGTAGGCTAATTTACTGATATGTTTATCACCAAAATTTGTAATAACCCTAATAGTATAAGTAGCTGAACCTACCGAAAGGTAGTAACATATTTATAAATAAGGTGCATTCTAATTATTACATACATACAACAATAATCTAATATTGTACAGGCCGCTGAAGATGCTGACAAATAAAATAGCAGTGGCTGTCATAAAAACTAAGTACAGATCAAGACTTAGTGCGTAGAAGGAAATGAGGTAGCTGTACCTTATCTGGAGCCAAGATTTGACAAGCTGTGTGACAAGATGCAATCTCAAGTGTCGATTTGAGGTTAGTAGTATTTCATTGCAAATACGAAGCGCATCTTCATAAACATCCATAAATATTCTTGAACTTCCCAGCAGATCACAACACTGTTGAAAATTTCGTTTATATAAAGTCAAGCACCACTTCACTGCCTGAACTTCAAAACAAAGTGACAATCGATAACTAAGCCCATAGCAATTGGAATACCAATAAATGAAATGAAAACTTATTAATGTAATCAGTAAAAATTAAACATGTGTTATATGGAACGTTTCATTCGAATTAGTCTATACTACCAAGTTCTAAAATGTTTGCTATTCCTCCTGAAGGACCCTATAATGAATCACACCTGCTGACAAGAGATCTCTGCTTCAGATAGTATCATTGACGAAGTAGCTATCTCGGCACCGACTTGAAATGATTTAGGACTACAGGGGGGAAACAAAATCAAGGTGTCCGGGCCATTTGGTATTACCTGGGATTTCTAATGTTATTAATACTCTTGTGTTGTCCTAGATGTGTTAGATGGTCTACATACTCAATATGGCTGTCACTGTGTATTTCTCATTAATCTCTTCTTGGTGTAGTAGCGCGTATATGTAGTTTAGTATTTGCTTCTCTTTCATGCATGTTTGTGTCTTTATGTAGTTATGTGTGCTCTGTCAGGTCGTGTGTGTGCGTTAGGGAGAGAGAGAGAGAGAAAGAGAGAGAGATGGAGAGAGGGAGGGAGGGAGAGAGGTAGGGAGGGGACAGGTAAGAATGAGAGTGATAGAGAGGGGGGTGAAGGAGAGAGAGAGAGAGACGGAGAGATTACTTTATTATTTGGTGTGGGTATGTGTTACACTAGTTTCCTGTTGTTTTAGTGGGCAATACGAACAGTCAGTGGTTGCTTATATTGATTTGGTCGTTTATTGCTTTTATGTTCATTGCAAAGGGCTCTTTCTCTGTGAAAGTTTTACTGTAACGTTAGGAGTCATTTGTTGTAATTGTTCTCTAATAAGTTCCATATGCTGTTGCACGTTGGATGGTTCATGTCCACGTCTTATCATGTGTTCATAGAAGGTAAAATGGCTATTTTTACGTATACAGTTTCTTATATGTTCTTTGTATTTAGTTTCAAAAATTATGTCTGTCATTCTGAGATACACTAATGTGCTTTCTTGACATTCTAACTGGTATACACCATTTCCATGTTATTTTGTCTGGTTTGTGCATTGGTGTTTAAATTGCGAATGGAGTGTATTTCTTGTTGTGTAAGCAACGCGTCGTACCTTATTTCTTCAGTATATTACTTATTCAGTGTACTGATTGGTGTTTATATGTTAAAGAGTACCATTTCTCTTCATTAGTCGCCTCATGAGTGTTACTGTTTTGTGTACTCTGCAATGTATGTGTTTACACAAAAGTTTTCAGAGTATCGTACCATGTCGTAATGGAAAAAAAGAAAGACCCACAAAAAGGCCACTGTAACAGTGGCCGAAAGGCAACATTGGTTTCTCCAGTACAGGGCTTTTTCATTACGATACTATTCCCAAAAAACTTTTGTGTCACTGATTCCGGCCGCGGAATCCTGCACAATTATAAATGTATGTGTTGTTTGTGGATTTTTTTTCGTGTACTGTGCTTGTTTTTACTTTCTTTTGTTGTGTTTTGATTATGCGGTAGTCTTTGTGCTATGTGGGTGTTATACCCATTGCTTCTTTGCTGTTAGTCGTGTTGTCGGTAATTCTTTTTCATAGCTTTTTTTCTGCTGATTGGGATGTTATTCAGTCTATGCGATATGTGTCGTAAATCAGCAATTTTTTATTTTCGTGGATGGTTTGACGAGCATATACATGTGTCTGTTGCTGTTGGTTTTCTAAAGCTGTCAAATTTGTGCTGTATCTCTTTATTTATCGTATCGTTAAAGCGTACTGTTACAGGACCCAGTAACCTCGTCTTTCTTGAGAAAGAGCTTCCAGCACTATTGGAAGATTTTCTTTTGGCTTCAAGAATGGGTATTCTCTTCAAGCTGGGCGGGCCCCCTGCACATTCTAGTCTTCAGTTGACAAATTATTTAAACATAACTTTTTCCGGAAGATGGATCTGAAATGATCTTGTTTCTTGGCTACCAAGAACCCCGGACATTACCTCTTTAATTTTTGCACATTTGGATGGTTCAAGGCGAAGTCTGTGAAGAAAATGCAAACACAAGAGTCTAATTGGTCGTTCGGGTTATGAAGAGCGCCGCCCCCATAAAACAACGTAAAGACGACTGCAGAAGAGTTACACATGTTATTGTCAAGAGAATTCGAAAGTTCATTGAAGTTGGAGATGGAATTTATGAATATCAGTTTTGAATTTAATCATTTGCCTCTTCATAACACTTTCTGCGAGTATCTGATTGGGTTAAAATCTAAAAGCTGTATCAACGTCACTATCAAAAATTGGACAAATGTTATACGGAGTGTTTTATTGGAATTTGTTCATACTACGACCTCGTAAAATATTTACTATTTGTACCGAAATATCCGGAGTAGCACTTTTTTTTTTTTTTTTTTTTTTTTTGAATCCTGATAATTATGCATGAGCTGCTCTCTAGTTTGGTTCCATCCTATGTCAAAATAAGGTGTATCAAATTCGGAATAGTAGGATAAGGGGAAGTGGTGCCTGTGGGTCTTCAAAACTAGGAAATCCTGGAAAGGAAATCAATCAAGTTCGAAAGATATTACCTCTATGTGACAAATTCATTCATTATCTCATTAAATTTGGGCTGGTTGCTTACTTTAATCGCAAATTTTCTCATGTTGTAATCCGCATGGTAGGATGACATAAAGGATCAGCGAGCACAAGCTAGGCAGAGAAGGCACAGTGAACCGAGGAGGTGTTTCATTTTAGGGGACACGCCAGACCACACCAGTCGTCTTTCACCTTCCGGGTAAGGTATCAGTCATAACGCGTACAATGTCTACCTCTTCACATTTTTTGTAAAGGTACGCAGAAGCACTGGTTCAGGTGAATCTCCCCTGAAAACATTTGGAAATAGTTGGCTTCAATTTTATGTTCACTACTAAATTGGAAATCGACACGGAATGGTCAATGAACGTCTGGATCAAGGCTATGTGTCTCCAATCCTTGGTTTCGTTGGAAACACACTAAGAGAACAGCAGAATAAAGAGGACGGTAGAGAATTTTTAGGATTACTGTAATCTTCCATGGCGAAACAACATCCTGTAGAGCATCTTTCCTTGTTGCAGGGCTACATGCAAAGTGCGTAAGTGCGTGGCGAAACATATTTATTGCTTGAATGTTAGTGTTATACACTCCTGGAAATTGAAATAAGAACACCGTGAATTCATTGTCCCAGGAAGGGGAAACTTTATTGACACACATCACATTGACATACATCACATGATCACACTGACAGAACCACAGGCACATAGACACAGGCAACAGAGCATGCACAATGTCGGCACCAGTACAGTGTATATCCACCTTTCGCAGCAATGCAGGCTGCTATTCTCCCATGGAGACGATCGTAGAGATGCTGGATGTAGTCCTGTGGAACGGCTTGCCATGCCAATTCCACCTGGCGCCTCAGTTGGACCAGCGTTCGTGCTGGACGTGCAGACCGCGTGAGACGACGCTTCATCCAGTCCCAAACATGCTCAATGGGGGACAGATCCGGAGATCTTGCTGGCCAGGGGTAGTTGACTTACACCTTCTAGAGCACGTTGGGTGGCACGGGATACATGCGGACGTGCATTGTCCTGTTGGAACAGCAAGTTCCCTTGCCGGTCTAGGAATGGTAGAACGATGGGTTCGATGACGGTTTGGATGTACCGTGCACTATTTAGTGTCCCCTCGACGATGACCAGTGGTGTACGGCCAGTGTAGGAGATCGCTCCCCACACCATGATGCCGGGTGTTGGCCCTGTGTGCCTCGGTCGTATGCAGTCCTGATTGTGGCGCTCACCTGCACGGCGCCAAACACGCATACGACCATCATTGGCACCAAGGCAGAAGCGACTCTCATCGCTGAAGACGACACGTCTCCATTCGTCCCTCCATTCACGCCTGTCGCGACACCACTGGAGGCGGGCTGCACGATGTTGGGGCGTGAGCGGAAGACGGCCTAACGGTGTGCGGGACCGTAGCCCAGCTTCATGGAGACGGTTGCGAATGGTCCTCGCCGATACCCCAGGAGCAACAGTGTCCCTAATTTGCTGGGAAGTGGCGGTGCGGTCCCCTACGGCACTGCGTAGGATCCTACGGTCTTGGCGTGCATCCGTGCGTCGCTGCGGTCCGGTCCCAGGTCGACGGGCACGTGCACCTTCCGCCGACCACTGGCGACAACATCGATGTACTGTGGAGACCTCACGCCCCACGTGTTGAGCAATTCGGCGGTACGTCCACTCGGCCTCCCGCATGCCCACTATACGCCCTCGCTCAAAGTCCGTCAACTGCACATACGGTTCACGTCCACGCTGTCGCGGCATGCTACCAGTGTTAAAGACTGCGATGGAGCTCCGTATGCCACGGCAAACTGGCTGACACTGACGGCTGCGGTGCACAAATGCTGCGCAGCTAGCGCCATTCGACGGCCAACACCGCGGTTCCTGGTGTGTCCGCTGTGCCGTGCGTGTGATCATTGCTTGTACAGCCCTCTCGCAGTGTCCGGAGCAAGTATGGTGGGTCTGACACACCGGTGTCAATGTGTTCTTTTTTCCATTTCCAGGAGTGTATGATGTATTTGAAATAGCTTCGCAAGAACAAACAGTAATTTTTGATACTCGTATTTTATACAAGTGTATGTTAAACGGTGGTTGTATGGCCCTTCTACAGCGACAATACCATAAGCTATATAATCAAAATATCCTCAAACATATCAATGGAATTAATATGGGGAGTGAACACCCTTCATCTTTATGACGACTTGACTCTGCTAGGGTCACTTTTGAACGAAGTGTCTGAATATCTGTTGAGGAATGGCAACACATTCCTTCTGAAGAGCCGAGACCAGAGAATATATTGATGTTGGATGTTGGGGTCTGGACCAAACTTGATGCGCTAACGCATCCCAGAGGTGTTCCCTTAGTTCAGATTGGGGTTCTGGGCAGAGCAGTGACTGGCCTGGTTTCCAACCCTTCTGAATTTGTGACGCCCCTGACCAGTTACGTTGTTTCCGTGGTTCCCCTGTAGACAACCTTGCCAAAACTGAAATTTAAAAAAAAAAATTACGAATGAAATACTACTAATCTCAATTCGACACTTGAGATTGCATCTTGTCACACAGCTTGTCAAATATTGGTCCCAGATAAGGTACAGCTACCTCATTTCCTTCTACGCACTAAGTCTTGATCTGTACTTAGTTTTTATGACAGCTACTGCCGAAAAGCCACTCCCGTAGAGGTAGGAGGTTTCGAAACAAATTAATAAATACCTTCAGTGCTTTTTTGATTAAGTTTGCAAACTATTTTTTCTTACTAAATACCAAAATATTGGCAATGTCCTTGATGAAAACTTCACTTTTAGTGAGGAATCTGATTAAATTCATATCGACTCTTCACCTTGTGCAGTATTGAACTCAGAAGGAGAGTCACTACTGAAGGGATTTTCAACCCGTTGAGACCGTTTTTAAGGAAAGTATTTTTCAAAATGAACATGAAGTTCAAATAAATGTCCTCCAACTCTGTTGTATGGCCTGTCTCATTGTCGTTTATAAAATGCTGCAAACATGGAAAGTAATCCATCTCTCCTACGTCGTTCATTTTTCTGTTGCAAAGAAGAAACTTCCTTTCGAAGTCCGAAACTTTGTCAATAGGTTGAATGATATGAGTTTCACTTCCTTGCAGAGCCTTACTCAGTGAATTTAAGTTCTCGAACACGTCAAATAAGCATTCGGCCTTTAATAGAAAATCAAAGCCTAGCAAGAGCTTACCACTGATATTATTTTGTTCTTCCAGATAATAAAAGACTTCTCGTCAAATTTGCAAAATGCGCGCTAGTGCATTCCACCCAGAGCGCAACGAGTGATGCCATAAAACAAGAGATGTGTTTGTCCCGCCGCCATGTCGTAGCAGAATTGTATAAAAAAATCTACGTTTGTTACGACGTGTTATATAAAAGCTCACCACATTTATGACAGTCTGTAATACTCTTGATCGACATGCGAATGTTGCGAGACAACTGCTTCCCTATGGACAGTGCAATGGGTCCACATAATATCAGGTTCTTTGCCACGAATAAGTACTTGTAGATCACCGTAATGACCCGACATATATGACACCATCAGTACAAACACACTCATACACAGTGAGCCTAGCTAAGTTGAATTTCTCTCATGAAATAGTCCACTGTCTCGAACAAATCTTTTCCTGTCTCAGCTGCATTTATTTCCTTACAAAAAGGATCTTCCATCGGTTCGTTAATTTTTTCATTCAATCGCACGAAGTAAGTAAAATGAGCATCTCCATGGCTATCAATGGCGTCATTAAGCTGCAAACCAAAATCCCTCCCTCTAACTTTTTCTATAATTTGTTCATGAAGATCCCCTTCAAAACCTTGAATTCTACGACTGATTGTACAGTCAGACAAAGGAATGGGCAGAAAGCGTTTTGCCCTGGGTTATCCATGCATAATGGATCCATATCAACAACACACAGTTAATTAGTTCTTCTGCAATCGTAGGGTCTTGCTTACATGTTGCTACTTTGTAAGCTAAGGACGCTAGAAGGGATTTCTTTACCCAAGATTTTCGCCTGCTTAGAAAATTATGACTTTTGATCGTTCATTTGACTTAGTTTCTAGAGAAATGTTCTCTTGGTTTGATCACGTCATTCCTATGAACACTTTCTAAATGACGCTGTAATTAGGGTAAGTAGCATACATTCAACAGAAAGTATTTTCACACAAAAAACACACGATGGACTGTCTTCGTTGTTCACAACAGCGCAGGTGAAACCCAAATCTAAGTAGCTAATGCTAGAATTTTCTATAATTGCGTTCCTGTCTTATTATCACTTTCCATCTTGTCCTCAGCAAGTTCTCGCTTCTTACTTGCACTTGAGAAATTTAAAAACTTTTCCGCAGTTAATGGCCCTTATCAACTTTATAACAAAGTGAAGCATAATAAAAACTGGTTGAAAACACAACCATAATTGATAGTGCTGTGTGACGCGCTATAGTTCAGCTTCGAGGTTGTGACTGCTTAGGCAGGCTGGCCAACATCTAAGGTGAAATTCCTCCGAGGCCACACAGGCTGACATCAGAAATGAAATTTCCTGCAACTGTCTTCTTTGCCACTAACTACGAAAGAAATCCATGGCGTCCCGGTCAGTCATTCATGGCGCACCGGGGTGCCGCTGAGCACATGTTGAATACAACTACGCCAGTCCATTCCAGAAAGTTACTATGACAAAACACTGCCTAGCAGACGCTGCTTTATGACAGGGTGAACACTCATGCTGACGCAGTCATCGTCTCCAAAGCGTTCCTCTGCTGTAGGTAGTGAAATGTGGTCGTATTCTTCCGCATTTAGCGTCTTCTAAAGTACAATAAAGGGATCGCACCCTAACCACGAAAAACAGCCCCACATTGCCTGACACCAGTTCCTCCGTACTTCACTCTTAGCGCTACACCCGATGTCAGGTGACGCTCTCCGCCCATTCGTCAAAACCTAACACTTCCATCGGATCGCCACGTGGTATGGCGCAATTCACCACTGCAGATCAGACGTTCCCAGTCTTCCATTATTCATTACCGTCGCTCTATACACGGCATCGAACGTCGCTTACCAACAGCTACAGCTATATGAGGCTTACGAGGAACTGTTCGACCACTGCGTCCTATTCTTTATAACACACTATGCACAATCATTGTCCTAGCTGGTCTGCTGATAGCACTTTGGAACTCACAAAGGATTTCTACCGCTGATTTCACGCGATTTTTTACAACCATCCTTAGTAATACTCGACAATCCCTCTCCTCCAGTACATGAATTCTGCATGGCCTTGATTTAGCTGTAGGTGTTCATTCGCATTCCTGTTTTTCGATCACATCGCCAACAGTCGAGAGGGCAGCTTCAGAAAGTTTGAAATCTGCCTGATTGGTCTGTTATTCGAGTGACGTTCAAGAGCAGGTCAACGTCCCAAATCAATGAGCCCTCCTGACTGACTCCTTATGCTGTGGCTGCTTCTCTATTGCCAACACAATACTACCCACCTTCTCTTATACAGATCTCTCATTATAGCTAGTGGTCAATTCTGCATTACACAGGAATGTCCGGATAGTTTTGATCCAATAACTTAGCTACTGCTAGAAAATTTTTTACATCAATATTAATAATTAAATTTAAAGAGAAATTTATTGGTTGATCAGCTACATGTGCGAAATATTTTCGTATACAATAAAATGACATTTTAATGCATGTTTTCTTTTTTTTCGAAATTGTGTGTCAGGAACATTACTTCTCTTGTTCCTAATGAGCAAAAATTCCACACAAGTCATTTTTTCGTGCTATAAAATCAGGCTGCGAGGTAACACAAAAATAATTCAATCTTAAAAAATAAGGACCACTCTATCACACACCAGTCCGTAAGCTATTAGAAACCGTCCTTCCGGAAACGAGTCCACTGTTTTAACCTCTGCAACATCTTGCTATTTTTTTGTTGTAAGGTCTTATGGAATCAAACTGCTGATGTCATCGGTGCCTAAGCCGACACACCTCTTAATCTAACTTAAACTAACTTACGCTACGGACAACAACACACACCAATGCTCGAGGGAGGACTCGAACCTCCGACGGGGGTAGCCGCATCTTGGTATTTCATAAAGAATTGTTTCTCTGGACCGAAATTTCAACATAGTAACATCTGAGAAATCAAAATTGATTTCGCCACTCACTGGATCAGTAGTCGTGATGAAGACTGCTCCGTTCTCTGCGCTCGCTGGTGGTACACTGCGTCCTCTGTACTCTCTATCGCAGCGCTCAGGGTCACAGCACAAATTTATCACTCCTGATGTTGGGCATGTATTAGCCCGAAACCGGTAGTGGTTTAAGCAGCAAAAAATTAAAACAAAGAAGAGAATAAAAAACATAAAAAACTTTGACTGAAGCGGTATTTTAACCCTCTACTATAATGTTCAGTTTCGAATGTTCCTCCAGCAGGATTGTTTGCCATGAAACATAGTTCTCTTTTCAATAAAATTCTTAAGGATATGTGAATGCATTGTCAATATGTAAAATTCTCCAACGTTTCGACCACTGTTGCAAACGGCCTTGAGGGTGTTCTGACTGACATTTTATAGTGGTAGCAATGTTTTTAGAAACGCTGTAACTGCGTATGCGGAACAGTAGACATGCACTATAGCTTCAAGTGTTACCAATTTATAGTTTTAGTGGTCTTAAAGGAAAATCCTCATTGATGAATTTTTTCGTCCTTTTGACGTCAGTTTGGTAGATAATGTGTTAGTGTGGTAAATAAAATTTCTTGATAAGAGAACTGATTTCATTAACGTTACGAGCTGCAACGTTCCACGGCAAACCAGCCGATCGAATTCCATGCGTTGAATACATGAAGTTACTGTTTCAAGAGTCACTAAGCAAGGCAGATTTTTAATAAAATGAAAGTGACAAAGATTTTGCAATGATTCACTAAATATAATCACTATAATGTCATTCGGACTGAAATAGAATACAGTATGAAAAATCACATAAATTTTCTTACTCAGGATTCAGATGCTAAATAGCAAACGTTTTGTCAGACATCACTCAATAACAAAATTAACACGATTATGATACCGAAATAAATGTGCTATGTTTGCTACGGTTCGATAAATCTCATACAAGCAATGATCAAGTACTGGTAAGTGCACACTGCAAAAAAAGCTCATGATCAACATGTACCAAGAGCATATGTTGCGCAACGAAAAATAAATATTTCGCGACTGATTTAGCATATCGAGGATCATTTAATAGGAGATAGAAGATCATAACTGAGGAGCATGCTTCGCCGGGCTGGCGTCTAAAATATCGAACAGTTTTTACTGTGTTACAGTAGATCGAAGAGCAACGTTCACAGTGACCGCCGACATCTGATAAACTAGTCAAAACTAGTAAAAGAAGGGCGACAAAGTCAGATGCACAAGACTGAAGTCTACACGCAACTGGTTTTTCGTGGGGATATCGTCTCAAAAGTCTATCTCAAGTAGCTAAGATCTAGTAAAACCATTGCTACCTGCGTCAGGCCAGCTGTGGCAGGTGTCACCCTTCACCCACATCCTGGCGAATTTCGTCAGTTGCACACTCTTCTTGAAACCAGTGGCCTTGCCGCAGTGGTAACACCGGTTCCCGTCAGATCACCGACGTTGAGCGCTTTCGGGTTTGCCTAGCACTTGGATGGGTCACCATCCGCGTCTGCCTAGTGCTGTTGGCAAGCGGGGTGCACTCAGCCTTTATGAGGCCAAAGCGAGAGCTACTTGATTCAAAAGTAGGGACACCGGTCGCGAAAACTGACATACGGCCGGGAGAGGGGTGTGCTGACTACATGGCTCACCATATTCGCATCCGGTGAAGCCGACAGGCTGAGGGTGACACGGCGGCCGGTCGGTACCGTTGGCGTTAAAGGCCTGTTCGGACGCTGTTTTTCTTTTTCTTTTTTTTATAACTTTTCTTGAACTATTGTAAATCACCACCATTCCCCAATGCCACCACTTCGTTGCGGCCAACACAAATAAGTGCAGTCGTCTTCAAGTACTCAGCTGGTTTGCAGCTGCTGCTGCCACCTCTTCTTTACGATTTCGATGAGTAGCTACAATCCAGTCTCGTCAGCTGCGTTCCGTATGGATGACCAAACAAATCCTGCGCGGTGGAGGAAGGACAATGAGTCAGTGCATAAAATGGGATACCGTTTAGACAGTACCACAGGAGTACTGAACATAATCTCCTGATAGAAGTAGCCTCGTGTAATTAGAGCGTCCTTGAAATAACCGATTTCGGCGTGCAGTCTGTTCTGCCTGATGATTGCCCGACGGATCAAAGTTATTGCTGCCTATGGGATAGTGTTTCCGCTAAAATAATAAACTCTTGTTCCATAACTTTGCTTCCTCGACATGTTTATTAGGTCACTCTGAAACGAGGGGACTTTGGTGCTTCTGAGAGATTCACGATTGGAAATAAGACATCTATCGATTATATTTTAAAATATATTCACATTGAAAGAGTACCATACGTTGAAAATATTAAGCTGGATGTTTACGAGAAATTCTGAACACGACTTTCCGTGATATTTACGTCAAAATTACTGAACAAGATCCACCGAAAACGCCGTCAGACGGGAATAATGATACTTCGAATGTGGTAGAAATTTCTAAAGCGCAACAAGGGGCTATACCGAAATGATTCTGAAGGGTTACTATAAACACTGCATAATTAAGACTCTCGTCATTAAGCTGTGCCATATAGACTCAGATGATGATGATGATGATGATGATGATGATGATGATGATGATGATGATGTGTTTGTGGGGCGCTCAACTGCACGGTTATCAGCGCCCGTACAAATTCCCAACCTCTGTTCAGTCCAAACTCGTCACTTTCATGATGAAATGATGAGTACAACACAAACACCCAGTCATCTCGAGGCAGGTGAAAATCCCTGACCCCACCGGCAATCGAACCCGGGATCCAGTGCTCGGGAAGCGAGAATGCGACCGCGAGATATAGACTCAGCCCGTGCGGGACAGATGTGCGTCTCATCTAACAATGTATGAGCGGGCGTGGTGGTTAGACTGAACTCCGGTGATGGTGTTTATGTAACTGCATGCCTCTCAGAGCTGCATCCTGAAGTCTTACTTGTAATGCTGAGAAATTTATAATGGAGACAGTAGCAGAAGCACAGCACACTTAACTGCTGTTCCGCATGAAAACGAGAGAATATCAGAAGTTGTTGTTGTTGTGGTCTTCAGTCCAAAGACTGGTTTGATACAGCTTTCCGCGCTACTCTATTCTATGCAAGCCTCTTCATCTCCGAGTAACTACTGCAACCTACATCCCTCTGAATCTGCTTACCGTATTCATCTCTTAGTCTCCCTCTACGACCCTTACCCCCCGCTCTCCCCCGCCCCCCTCCCCATCCCCATGATTCTCTCCTGTACTAAACTGGAAATCCCCCGATGACTCAAAATGTGTCCTACCAACTGATCCCTTCTTTTGGTTAAATTTTGCCACAAATTTCAGTTCTCCCCAATTCTGTTCAGTACCTCCTCATTAGTTATGTGATCTACCCATCCAATTTTCAGTATTCTTCTGTAGCACCACATTTCAAAAGCTTCTATTCTCCTCTTGTCTATACTATTTATCGTCCATGTTTTACTTCCACACAAAGCTAACTCCATACAGATACTTTCAGAAAGGACTTTCTGACACTTAAATGTATACTGTATGTTAAGAAATTTCTCTTCCTCGGAGACGCTTTCCTTGCCATTGCCAGTTTACATTTTATATTCTCCCTAGGTCGACCATCAACAGTTATTTTGCTTGCCAAGCGGCAAAGCTCATTTCTTACACTGAGTGTCTCATTTCCTAATCGTATTCCCTCAGCGTCACCTGATTTATTCGTTTTGCTTTTCTTAATATTCATCTTATATCCTCCTTTCATGATACTGTCCATTTCGTTCAACAGGTCTTCCAAGTCCTTTGATGTCTCTGACATAATTATCAGACCCATTTCTATGAAGCAACTCCAGCATAAATATGACCAGGTGATGGTGTTCCAGTGTTAAGGTGTGGGGAGGCATAATGTGGCATGGGTGCATTGACCTCAAAATCTTTGAACACGATACACAACGTTACTGTCACGCTGTATTCCCTCCCCATGTGCGTCCTTTCAGGGATGCATTCGGCAGATGGGGAAACTTTTGGAACGAGAGGACCTGGCCTGCCAGTTCCTCTGACTTACACCCGCTCGAGCACGAGTGCGATGCGTTGAATAAATATACTGCAGCGCGTCCACACGCCCCAACGATCATCCATCAGCTGTCGACCACGCTGGTGGATCAATGGAACGCCCAACCACAAGAAATCCTACCAACCTCGCGGCCAGCATGGGAGCCCGTTGCAGAGCACGCAATGTCATTCGTGGCGATCTCACGTCCTATTAAGAACCATGTCCTCCCATTTTTAATGTTCAGGGGCCATAACCAATCGCGATGACTTCAGGGTAATTATTACCTTTCAATAAAAGTATCATTTCGGTTCATCTCACTGCGTATTTCCTTCCTTTGCCTTCTGTACTATAACGTAGCACTTGTTTCTATATGCAGCCCAAGTTTCATCGAGCTACATTACCTTGCAGTGACACGCCATGCGAAAGTTACTTGCGTCCTTAAGTTTTACACACCATACTGATCTGGTTACCGTGGTTTTAAGAGACTGAGAGACACACACACACACAGAGAGAGAGAGAGAGAGAGACAGCGAGAGAGAGAGATACAGTAACTTACCTCACTTTGCCGGCCAGTGTGGCCGAGCGGTTCTAGGCGCTTCAGTGTGGAACCGCGCGACCTCAACGGTCGCAGGTTCGAATCCTGCTGCGGGTATGGATGTGTGTGATGTCCTTAGGTTAGTTAGGTTTAAGTAGTTCTAACAAGGGAACCTCCCCATCGCACCCCCCTCAGATTTAGTTATAAGTTGGCAGAGTGGATAGGCCTTGAAAAACTGAACACAGATCAATCGAGAAAACAGGAAGAAGTTATGTGGAACTATGAAAAAAATTAGCAAAATATACGAACTGAGTAGTCCATGTGCCATATGCAACTTCAAGGGCAATGTGCAGTCAGGAGCGCCGTGGTCCTGTGGTTAGCGTGAGCAGCTGTGGAGTGAGAGGTCCTTGGTTCAAATCTTCCCTCCACTAAAAATTTTAATTTTTTGTTTTCAGACAATTATTATCTGTCCGTTTGTCCGTCCGATGCGATCACTTTTTTGGGAGTGATAATCACATCCACAAGAAAACCTAAATCGGGCAAGGTAGAAGAATCTTTTTACCCATTCGCCAAGTGTACAAGTTAGGTGGGTCGACAACATATTACTGTCATGTGACGCACATGCCGTCAACAGTATCGTATAGAATATATCAGACGTGTTTTCCTGTGGAGGAATCAGTTGACCAATGACCTTGCGATGAAATGTTTTCTGTTACCATTGGAGAGGCACGTCCTTTCGTCTACTAATCGCACGGTTTTGCGGTGCGGTCGCAAAACACAGACACTAAACTTATTACAGTCAACAGAGACGTCAATGAACGAACGGACAGATCATAACTTTGCTAAAGTAAAGAAAGTAAATTAATTGCTCGGAGTAGGACTTGAACCATGGACCTCTCAGTCCGCAGCTGCTCACGCTAACCACAGGACCACGGCGCTCCTGACTACACACTAGCCTAGAAGTTGCATATGTTACACGTGGACTACTCTGTTCGTATATTTTGCTAATTTTTTTCATAGTTCCACACAACTTCTTCCTGTTTTCTCGAATGATCTGTGTTAAGTTTTTCAAGGCCTATCCACTGTTCCAACTTACAGCTAAATCTGAGGGGGGTGCGATGGGGAGGTTCCCTTGTAAGTTCTAGGAGACTTATGACCTCAGATGTTAAGTCCCATCGTGCTCAGAGCCATTTGAACCATTCTTACATCACTTTTTCCCCACTTATTGATGTACTGAAACGAGATATTGGCTTCCACGGGCACAAGCGAAATGTAATACACTACAACAGAATGCTATACTGAGGTTACAGAAGTCGATGGAGACACCACGAATCTAGTGTCGGACCTCCTTTTTCCCGGCGTAGTGCAGTAACTCGATATGGCATGGACTAAACAAGTCGTTAGAAGTCCACTGCAGACATAATGAGCCACGCTGCCTCTGGAGCCGTCCACAATTGCGAAGGTGTTGCCGGTGCAGGATTTTGTGCACGAAATGGCCTCTGGATTATGTCCCATAAATGGTCGATGCGATTCAGGTCGGGCGATCTGGGTGGCCAGACCATTCACTCGAGTGGTCCAGAATGTTCTTCAAACACATCACAAACAGTTGTAGCCCAGTGACATGGGGCATTGTCATCCATAAGAGTTCCTTCGTTGTTTGGGAACCCTGAAGTCCATGAATGGCTGCAAATGATCTCCAGTAACCGAACAAAACCACTGCCAGTCAATGATTGGTTGAGGTGAACCAGAGGATCCAGTCCATTCCAAGTAAACACAGTCGACACCATTGTGGAGCCACCACCAGCTTGCTCACTGCATTGTTGGCAACTTGGGTCGATGGGTTCGTGGGATCTGCGCCACACTCGAAGCCTTTCATCAGCTCTTACCAACCGAAATCGGGACTCATCTGACCAGACTACGGTTTTCAAGTCGTCTTGGGTTCAACCGATATAGTTACGAGCACATGAAAAATGCTACAGGCGACATCGTGCTGTTAGCAAAGGAACTCGCGTCGGTCGTCCGCTCCCATAGCCCATTAACGACAAATTTAGCCGCGCTGTCCTGACGGATACGTTGATTGAAATTCCCACATTGACTTCTGCGATTATATCACGCAGTGTTCCTAGCCTATTATCGCTAACAACAACGCCGCTGCTCTCGGTCGTTAAGTGAAGCCTGACGGCCACCGCCTTGTCATCGGTCAGAGGTAATGCCTGAAATGTGGTATTCTCGGCAGCCTCGCTGTGAATTGCAGAATATTGTATTCGTTAACGATTACCGAAATGGAATGTTCCAGGCATCTATTTCCACCTTCCGAGCCATAATCACATGGAACACCTTTTCACCTGAATCACCTGAGTACAAATGACTCGCCACTGTACTGCCCTTTTATATCTTTTTTACGCGATACTACTACCATCTCTATACGTGCAGATCGCTGTCCCATGACTTCTTCCAGCTCAGTGTATGTTTCTTCATCAAATCGAATGAAAACCGCCACTAGTGAAGTTAGTCAGGTTTAGCATTATTTGATCCACAAGCAAAATTTCCGCAAAGTAAATGAAACACGACAGCATGAAACAAGCTGGTATATCCCTAAATTCTTTGAAGTAACTTGTTGAATTCGTCCATCTCGAAGCACACAGTCGTTAGACGAAGAGGCAGCAGACAGCGTCCGGAGCAGAAGTGTAAGCAAGTGTGTTGCTGGTTTGTTCTACAACACGCGGTCCACTAATTGAACTGTGGCGGACAGTCACCTGATTGTGCCATGCAAAGACCTACCTCGCTGGTAGACGAATTCGCCAGCGAACGAGATCCTCTCAGGAAACAATCGACTCGCTTTTGGGGGCCAGGTGCAGGTAAAAATGAGGTA
Source organism: Schistocerca nitens (assembly GCF_023898315.1). Classification (NCBI taxonomy): domain Eukaryota; kingdom Metazoa; phylum Arthropoda; class Insecta; order Orthoptera; family Acrididae; genus Schistocerca; species Schistocerca nitens. The sequence goes on along the minus strand of NC_064620.1, from coordinate 142,690,616 downwards.
AGGCCCATCAGCAAGCAGTTATAAATTGCAGTTGTTTCAAAGAAAATGCATTTTTTGCATGCTGCACATCGAAATTTTTGTTTTTATTTATGCACCCAGACACGTTTCGCCTTTTTTACGAGGCATCTTCAGTGGGTGTCCTGAAATATAACATGATTTGTCCTTTTTACGCATAGGTTATGGTTTCATATCTAAGTTATAGATTTAAAACCAGTTCCTTCACGTTTTTTTTTATGAAATGGAAAGGTACTTACAGGTAACCTCTAATTCAGTGCATCTAAGCAAACTGCTTTTTCTCATCTGGCAACCATGTGGATATCTTACAATTCACTTTCAGTTCACTGTTTACGTTACACATAACTGTAACTGCCATCTTTTTAATATAGAGATTCATCTGTTTTCCTAAGTGTTACCAACATTCTCTATTTTCTGCATTCAACTGTTTTGTGAATGTGTGTGTGTGTGTGTGTGTGTGTGTGTGTGTGTGTGTGTGAGTGTACAAGAAACGTGCAAGCAATTATGTTTCAATATTTAAATGTGCAGATTATTATTTCGCGTCTATGTACCGTATGCTTTAAGTTTTCGGTACTACTCCTTCGATAACTAATGAATAACTAAATATTAGCACTCATCGATGCGTTTTTTGAATAAGGAACACAATATCGCTAGGGATCAACAGTGCCGGCCCTGGTGGCCGAGTGGTTCTGGGCGCTCAGTCCGAAACTGCGCGACTGCTGCGGTCGCAGGCTCGAATCCTGCCTGGAGCGTGGATGTGTGTGTAATGTCCTTAGGTTAGTTAGGTTTAAGTAGTTTTAAGTTATAGGGGACTGATGACCATAGATGTTAAGTCCCGTAGTGCTCAGAGCCATTTTTTGGATCAACAGTCAGTTGAATCGCTTCTGCTTTTGTAAAATAGACAGTTCTCATCTTGCCAACTTGGTACACTTTGGATTCTGTCCAGGCTACCTACATCGACGTATCTATGACGTAACGAAAACCCCTTTTAATTCCTTTCAACAGCTGAAGAACTGCTTGAAGATGAACTGTTCTAAGTACACCTTCCTTTGACAATGCCGTCTAATGATTCCACGTGCAGACGATGAGAAAGCGGTCAGTCATCAGATTAATGTGGGCTCATTAATTGTTTTAATGTTTTTTATCTTTTTATTTTGTGTTTATGTGTGTGTGTGTGTGTGTGTGTGTGTGTGTGTGTGTGTGTAAGAGGCGAAAAGCAAGATACAGAATACAGCATATATCAGTGAAAAAAAAATGGCTCTGAGCACTATGGGACTCAACTGCTGAGGTCATTAGTCCCCTAGAACTTAGAACTAGTTAAACCTAACTAACCTAAGGACATCACAAACATCCATGCCCGAGGCAGGATTCGAACCTGCGACCGTAGCGGTCTTGCGGTTCCAGACTGCAGCGCCTTTAACCGCACGGCCACTTCGGCCGGCTATATCAGTGATGTGACGTTAATCGTTGCCCACTTGGATGAAAGTGATATCAACATTCTCTTTACGAAAATTGTTCCTATCGGCATTTCGAAACAGAGAAGCGTGATTTAGTTTTATCAGAGGCGAAGCACTTAAAAAACTGGCGTTCCTGCGTTAAGAAGACGTTATTACGGATCTTTTTAGTGGAAAACGTCCTGAGTCATTCTCAGTAGGTGGAGGTGCAATTGAATGCTAGTTACCTGTTTCGGTGTCCGAGAACGCGGCAATACATCCTGAAGATGTACGTGTGAGCTTCCACGCGCGTGTTAACGCGTGACGCAGCGGCGCAGCTATGCGGAAGAAACCGTGCTCTACCGCGGCACTGCGTGTCTAGCGGATTAGCATCGCCACCACACACACACGTGCACACAAACACACACACCACTATAGCCTCCTCCTCCACATCGCCGAGAACATGATGTGCTGTCTGTAAACGTGCCACTCCAGTGTACACCTGGATTAAGCGGCCACTGTTCTTATGCTATTCTTTCCGACGGCGGTTATTTATCTTTTTCATTGCGTCAAATTACAGGCGTTCGAAACATAGAGATAAATGCATACTTGAACATAAATGCAGCTGCTCGCCAAGCCTGTATGTGCAGCGCTGATCTACACAAAAAAAAAAAAAAAAAAAAAAAAAAACCAAAAGACTGCTGTAGGTATCCGTATTCAAATACAGAGATATGTAAACAGGTAGAACACGGCGCTGCGTTCGGGAACGTCTATGGTTCAAATGGCTCTGAGCACTATGGGACTCAACTGCTGAGGTCATTAGTCCCCTAGAACTTAGAACTAGTTAAACCTAACTAACCTAAGGACATCACAAACATCCATGCCCGAGGCAGGATTCGAACCTGCGACCGTAGCGGTCACGCGGTTCCAGACTGTAGCGCCTAGAACCGATCGGTCACCCAGGCCGGCCAACTGGAAACATGTTGCCTGGTTGGACAAGTATCGTTTCAAATTGTCTCTTTTCAAGGATTTTCGTTGTAACATTAGTGACTCTACATCTTCAGTAAGACCTTCTGGGTCTGGGAGAGATCGTTTAATCGCATTAATCCCTAATGATCCACGACAGTGTATTCGAGAACTGGCAAAAGTGATGAACTGTAATCATTCCACCATCGTGCGACATTTTCAGACAATGGGGAAGGTTAAAAAAATCGGGTGTATGGGTACGGCGTGCTCTAAGCCAAAATCACAAAATCGCTGCTTGTTTATCACCAGTTTGTTCGTGAACAATACCGACCACTCCTATCCTGTGTAGTTACTGATAACGAGAAATGACGTCTTTATGATGACGTAAGAAAAAGAAGGGAGTGGTTAGGCGCAAACAAAGCAGCAGCTCCCCGAACGAAGAACTGCGTGCATCGACAGAAGATAATGCATTGCATATGTATTATATGTATTATTGGTAGATTATAAAACAGTTCACTTATCGGTTTTTATGTACGTAAGTGACTATTTACAGTTCTTCGCGTCTTTAGTTTCGTCCGCGTTTCCTCTCATATGATCACATGGAATCGCACTACCGCTATGTTTACGTAACGTAAGCGTGTTTTTATGTTTCGATTTTTCTTCCCACTTTTCATTTTGCTTGTTCTTGTTGTTGTGATGGACTATAAGTCTTCTGGCACTAATATATACATTTGATCGAAAACTCTGACTTCAACACGTAACTATCTTGAGTTCACTGTGTATCTCATCCTGTTTGGTTTGTTTACGTTCATGTTGCCAACCTAACGGAGTATATGCTGAAAAACTAACGTCTATTCGTTTCTGTTATGTTTATATCTCTCTCCTTCTCTCTCACTCTGTGTGTGTATGTGTGTTTTTTTGCGATATATATATATATATATATATATATATATATATATATATATAGAGAGAGAGAGAGAGAGAGAGAGAGAGAAATACAAGTACGGACTTTTTTTTTAAGGTGTAGACTGTTAAACATGATTGCAATAGCTCTTAGAGAATGGTTTAAATTCTTGTCTGTGTGTGTGTGTGTGTGTGTGTGTGTGTGTGTGTGTGTGTGTGTTCAGTTGATCTGAGTTTTGTTTTAAATGTTTTGTGGAGAGGTTTATGGACAAGTGATTGGAAAACGGGGTTGGGTGCTATTATTATTATTATTATTGTAATAGTCGTCTGTTGTAGTGATACTCTGTTATTTTATCTGTTAGTGTAAGCAATGAGCTTTTTGGCATATGTACTTCATCATTCAACGGAGCTTTTCTTCTGATTTGGTTTTCTGTATTTGGTAATTTTCTTGTAAGGTTAGGAAGTGTTTTTTATTCAAACAAAAGTGTGTCGTAACACCATCGTTGTACATACCGCTGATAATACCTTTAAGTGAAGAAAGGAGATACGTCTGAGACAATATAATACAGCGCAGCAAGAGAAGACTTTTTTATTAACCAAACAAATGTTTCTGTAACGAGATTTTCACTCTGCGGCGGAGTGTGCGCTGGAAGGTAGGAGACGAGGTACTGGCAGAAGTAAAGCTGTGAGGACGGGGCGTGAGTCGTGCTTGGGTAGCTCAGTTGGTAGAGCACTTGCCCGCGAAAGGCAAAGGTCCCGAGTTCGAGTCTCGGTCCGGCACACAGCTTTAATCTGCCAGGAAGTTTCAAATGTTTCTGTGCTTGCTGTGGATGATGGCCATGCAAACAAACCCGTTATTTTTTCAACAGTTGGTGCTATGAGCGTCTTAACGTAATGGGGTCGGCTAAAAATGACAAATGAATCGGAATGCCACGGCTATGGTTTGAGTTGCACATTTACATTTCCTGTACTGACTACACAAGTTCGACAATCAATAGTTGTAACGCTGTTAGTTAGGTAAGCCCACCCACCACGGCAAGGTCGCACCTCACCGGAGCACTGAACACGATTAAGATAGCCCCTCAACTAGAAGTCGAACGGATTAAGATCAGGTGATCTTGACAGCCAGGACGTCAGGAGATGACGGCTGATAATTCTGGTATTTTCAAAATGCCTCTGCAGCAGCCGCTTCACTGGCTTTGGAATGTGTGGAAGAGCCCCAACTTGTATAAAAAGATTCTATTCACACATCCACGTTGTTGAACGGTTGGAATGACGTTGGTGCGCAAAAGACTCTCACGGCGTTTATCAGTAACGGTACAGGTAACAGGACTCGCAGGACTCACCTCCTCAAAAAAGTACATCTTTATGACAAACGATGCCGTGAACCCACGCCACACAGTTAGCTTAGCAGAACGAAGTGGTACCGACTGATATGCATGCGGTTTTTCCGTTTGCCGCATTCTGCAATTTCTCCAACTGACATGGCCTTGGAGATGGAAATGGGCTTCGTATGTCCACAGAATGTTCCATGGTCATTAATTGTCCACTTCCACGCGAACAACAATTTCCAGAGCAGACGTTTGTCCAGCTGGCAGGTCAGCAACTCCTGAACTTGAGTTATTTTGTATGGGCAGCAGTGCTGGATGTTTCGTAGGCTTTTATGCAACGTGCTCGCAGACGCTTCCAACGATCACGCAGTTCCCCGTACACTGCATGTTTGAACACCAACGCCCGACCCCTCCTGCAGTGCTGTGGTCATGTTTTCGAAAGACGTCACACCAGCTGCTTTCCTTCCTCTGCCATATTTCACTTACAAAAAAAAAAAAAAAAAAAAAAAGAACAGTCTTTTGGAATTTTGTAACGATATTTTCCAGTACCTTAGCAGACATCAGACCCATGCCTTTTTTCATACCCTTGAGAGTCCGGGACTTCTGCAGGGCCACTGGCGCATAGTCACCGTTCTTGTAAAAGAGCTTTAACAGCAACGCGTGATCCTTCAAGGAGACAGTAATGTTGGGCATCTCGAACGCAAACTGAAAAACAGCGGTGCCCCGCGCATTGCATTGGTGTGCACATTCTGACGCTTATAGTGCCATCTATTGATGAAACTGTTATTAATTTTTTTTTGTTCCAGGTCCTTTCCCTCTGCTTGAATAAAATGCTATTCTAGTTTGATGTCATCCTGAGCAGTGGTCCTCTTTTCTCAGAGTTTTAAGCTGATCTTCAATAACGGACATCTTGTACATTACTTTTCGCGTCCCGTAACTCTTATGGTAGATGTAACATATTTACAAATTTACTGAACCCATGATAAACTCCTTTAATGATAAAATGTCACCAAATAGCATTTTATGTCACTTACAAAATCATCTACTTCTGTCAATCATAATATTATATTAGAGAAGTAAACATTTTTTTATGAAAAGCGTAGTTCAATAAATGCCTGGTTCAGTTCTTATTTAAGAAACGGAATGCAGAAAGTAATCCTAGGTTGTTCAACTAATACAGAGTGAGACGCCACGTCATCTGCTAGGGGAGAAACTGCAGTGGGAGTCCCACAGGGTTCGACTATTGGCCCATTACTGCTCTTGCTACATATCAACGAACCGCCATTTTATTTGATTCAGAAGGCGGAATTATTCCAATCTGCAGACGATACAAGCATTGTTCTGAAGGCGAGTAAAGAAGCGTCAACAGAGAAAACAGTAAATGATGTTTTTATGAATGTTGCTGAATGGTTTTGCAAACATGGGGTAGCTTTAAAAGCGCAGTTCGTACCTTTTTATGCCAACAAAAGTTCCACACCTCCTATTAATCTTGTATACTACGGAGAAACACAGATAGGATAGAAAACTGTAAGTTCTTAGGGTGCATATTGTTCAAAATTTTAACTGGAAAATCCATGTAGTAGACCTGTTAATGCGCTTAGATTCATCTACTTCTGCCATAAAATTAATGCCAACTTAGGCGATATAAAAGTCAGTAAGTTAACATACTTTGCATATCTGCATTCCTAGATGTCTTCTGGAGTAATAACCTGGGGCTAACTTCTCCCTTAGGCAAAAAGATTCATTGCACGAAAGAAAGTGATTGTGTGTGTTCAGGCACGTATATCTTGCAGGTATCTCTTTAAGTAGCTGGGAAAATCAAGTCACAGCCTCATACCGCATGTTTATGGTCTCGCCACACGGTGTAGAATCTCTCTAGAACTTCCTTGAACATACGAAGACTATGCTCCGCAACATCCAGTTCACTGTCGAGACAGAGGAAGAAGGCAGACTGGCATTATTAGATGTGTTAGTACAGGGAGAGTCGGATGGACGGCCACTCAGTGGACCGCGAGCTGGCGCAAACTGACCCATATCTTGGCATCATCCAGTCCAGAAGAGAGCGGTTTTAAATATAGTAGTACACAGAGCAAAAACTGTTTCTGACGACGACCACTGCATTCCGAAATTATTCATTTGAAGTACGATTTCCGAAAGAACGGCAGTGGCTCACATGATAAGAATTCAGCGTTCTCCAAGAAAAGGAAGCGTGAAAACGTTGAACATTCTTGTGCTGAACCACCGAATGTGTTTCTTCCTTTCTGCTGCTCTACGAGGAGCGTTTGAAAAGTCCGTGCAAGTCCGAGAGATGGCACCACCGGCGCGTATCGAGGTCATGTTTAGTTATTAGCATCTTTGGAAAGAACGCACATTACGTTTCAGCCATATTGGTCTATTTCTTTGTGTTTGGCATTCGTGTGAATCAAGGAAGTCGAGTGATTGTCAATTACTTTATGAAAGGCAAAGCGCCTCAGGAGGCTAAAGAGAAGCTTGATAAACATTATGGTAACTCTGCACCTTCGATTAGAACAGTTTATAAGTGGTTTCAAAATTTTCGGAGTGGCCATATGGGCACAAGCGATGATGAACATTCTGGGCACCCTGTAGAGGTTACGACTCAAGAAGTAATTGATAAAATCCATGATATGGTGATGGATGACAGAAGAGTTAAGGTGCATGAGATTGCTAGTGCTGTGGGCATCTCGAATGGACGGTACATAATATTTTGCATAAACATTTGGACATGAGGAAGCTATCCGCAAGATGGGTTCCGCAATTGCTCATGCTTGACCAAAAACGGAATCGTGTGAAGTGTCGTAGGCATGGTTTGCAACTGTTCATGAAGAATCCGCAGGACTTTAAACGTCGTTCTGTCACTATCTATGAAACATGGATACGTTACTGTACTGCTCAGACCAAAGAACAATCTAAACAATGGGTTACCAAGGGAGAATCTGCCCCAGAAAAGGCGAAGACCATTCCTTCGGCCGGATAGGTTATGGCGACTGTCTTCTGGGATTCGCAAGGGATGATCCTCAACCGACTAACTGGAAAAGGGTAAAACTATTACAGGTGCATATTATTCATCGTTATTGGAACGTTTGAAAATCGAGCTGCAAAAACACGCTGGTGATTGGACAGCAAAAAAGTCCTTCTCCATCACTCCAATGCACCAGCACACACCTCAGGAGTTGTAGTCACAAAATTAATAGAAATAGGATTCCAACTCGTTTCACATCCCCCCTATTCTCCACACTTGGCTCCCTCTGACTATTATTTGTTCCAGAATTTGAAGAAATGGTTCGCTGGACAAAGATTTTATTCAAACGAGGAGGTGATTGCAGCAACTAATAGCTATTTTGCAGACTTGGACAATTCCTATTATTCGGAAGGGATCAACAAATTAGAACAGCGTTGGACGAAGTGTATAAGTCTAAAAGGGGACTATGTCAAAAAATAAAAAATTTACCCCAAACACATATGTAGTTTTTATTTTTGCACGGACTTTTCAAACGCCCGTCGTACATTCAGTAAATTGGGCTGTCCTGGGAAGACGCTGTGCAACACCTATTGTCCGACCTGGTAAGAAGATAAAAGAGATGCTACGTCTTGTTAAGGACAGTCTCGGCCTAAGGATACCTGGGATTTATAACATTCCTTGTGAGTGCGGCAGCAATTATATCGATCTGTCCATCCGTACCTTTACCGACAGAATCAACGGCATATTAAAAATCTAGAAATGGAGAAATCTGCAGTTGCTGAGCACAGAGTCACAAACAAATACAAAATACTGTTCGACAAAACAAAAGTTTTGTCGCAGGCTTCTATATACTGGTATTCTGTAATTAAAGAGGCTATAGAAATAAGAATGTGCGACAGGAACTTCACGCGTGACAGCATATATGATCTTAGCGGCGCATGGAAGCGAGTTCTCGGTGCAAAGAAAAGGCAGAGATATTCATCGCAATGTTTACGCTACTACGGAAGCGGTGGCGCCACAAGCGCAGACGTCGAGGTCATCTGAAACATAATTATGTAATTACTGACGAATCAGAAGCCTTCTATGGACTACATAAGACCACCACAGCACAGTTTTGACAGTCGGTTGCTCCTGACGGGGACGGTGGAGGTAATAGTGGAATGCTTCAGGTTTTACCCTGAACTCACACGGCAAGAAGTCCGAGAATGTTTTATACAACAGGTCGTCGCGAAAGACTTCGTTCTCAGACAACAATAGTGTTTTCAAATGTAGATTAAATCAGTTTCTTCTGAATAATGCGTTCTATGCGCAGAGAAATTCTTGAATAGAGACAGTTAGTCAATTTTCAACAAAAAGATCTGTAAATAGCCAGAGTGTAGCTACATAATATTATTTTCAATTTTTTTTTAATTTTTGTAAGTGTTCTCTTTTCCGTTGACACGTTCCACATCGGAACGTTTATCGTGAATTTGACCTGTGGAAGATGTAACTAATTATAACTATGAATTCTACTCTGACTGTGGTGGTTAACTACAGTATAACACTAACACAAAAATTTTATTGTTATTTTAAACTGCTTTAAACAAATCCGACTCACGACCCGTCCTCACTGATTTAATTCCACCAGTACATCGTCTGGTAGAGCACTTGCCCGCGGAAGGCAAAGGTCCTGAGTTCGAGTCTCGGTCCGGCGCACAGTTTTAATCTGCCAGGAAGTTTCAAATCAGCGCACACTCCGCTGCAGAGTGAAAAACTCATTCTGCTTCAAACAATTTGTTGTGTCCTTCCACCAAAGCGTTGCAAACAACAGGTACCAGGAGGCGCCTCATGGCCACTGGACATCCCAGCCCAACCGACATCAGTGCCAATCGTCAATACCAGGACAAATGTCACTCTGGTCACCTTCACTGAGCCCCTGTCCAACACTGCAAAATTCAGTTCCTATTGGCGAATACTGAGCATAACTGCCCTTGCATTTCGACTTATTGAGATCACGAAGTATAGCGTAAGAGCTACTGGTAGTGTGAGTGGTCTGCAGTCACAAAACTGATCAGAAGAGTTCAAGAGGAGATATTCACTGTTGAACAATCTGCATGGCGTTAAAGGAAAACAGCTACCCAAAGCATCGGAATTGCTCTATACAACCCTTTCTTGCCAGATGGCGCGCTTCGACTCGATGGTAGGCTACAATGCGCTGCACTGCCCGAATAGGAGAAATATCCAAATATACTAGATGGACGTCCTCATTTCAGGAAGTTTCTCATCAAACACATGCCCATAAGACTGCATCATCTCGGGGTATGCTTTGTGCTAGGAGAACTGCGTGAAGAATTTAAGATTTTGCGAGGACGGCAAGCCTCGGAGGGGTCTTTACTCTTCTTCGCCCTGCAAGATAATACATCTACATCAGCATGGATACTCTGAAAATCACACTTAAGCGCCTGGCAGAGAGTTCATCGAACCACCTTCACAATTATTCTCTATTATTCAAAACTCGAACAGCGCGCGGAAGGAACGAACACCTATATCTTTCCGTGCGAACTCTGATTTCCTTTATTTTATAACGATGGGCGTTTCTCCCTACGTAGGTGGGCTTCAACAAAATATTTTCGCATTCGGAGGAGAAAGTTGGTGATTGAAATTTTTTTTTAATGAGGTCCACACTAAATCCTGTATCATGTCAGTGACATTCTGTCCCCTGTCCCCTGTTTCGGAAGAATACAAAATGTGCTGCTGCTCTTCTTTGAACTTTCTCGATGTACTTCCAAAACAGGACGGACAAGCGTAATGTAGGCGGTCTTTTTAGTGGATTTGTTAGATTTTATAAGTGTTCTGCCAATAAAACAAAGTCTTTTGTTGGCGTACCCCACAACATTTTCTATGTGTTCTTTCGAATTTAAGTTGCTCGTAATTGTAATTCCTAGTTATTTAATTGAATTTACGACTTTAGATTTGCTGATTTATCGTTTAACCGAAGTTTAACGGATTCCTTTTAGCACTCATGTGAATGACTTCACACTTTTCGTTATTTAGGGTCAGGTGCCAATTTTCACATCATACAGATAGCTTTACTGAATCTTTTGCAATTTCTTTAGATCTTCTGATGACTTTACTAGACGATGAACGACAGCATCACCTGAAAACAAATGGCTGCTCAGATTGTCTCCTATTATCATTTATATCGATAAGGAATAGCAGATGGCCTATAACACTACCTTGGGGAACGCCAGAAATCACCTCTGTTTTACTCGATGGCTTTCCGTCATTTACTACGAACTAGAACCTCTCTGACAGGAAATCATGAATCCTGTCGCATAACTGAGACGATATTTCATAAGCACTTAATTTCGCTGCAAGCCCCTTGTGTGGTACAGTGTCAAAAGCCTTCTGGAAAACTAGAAATATGGAATCAATTTGAAATCCCTTGTCAATAGGACTCAACACTTCGTGTGAATAAAGAGCTAGTTGTGTCTCACGACATTTCCTAAATCCTTGTTGACTGTGTGTCAATAGAAAGTCAATACGACGAAATGGAGGCTCTACGCCGGCCGGAGTGGCCGTGCGGTTCTAGGCGCTACAATCTGGAACCGCGAGAGCGCTACGGTCGCAGGTTCGAATCCTGCCTCGGGCATGGATGTGTGTGATGTCCTTAGGTTAGTTAGGTTTAAGTAGTTCTAAGTTCTAGGGGACTGATGACCTCAGAAGTTGAGTTCCATAGTGCTCAGAGCCATTTGAACCATTTGGAGGCTCCATTACCACTGGAGACTGGACAGTAACAGGCATTCATTTCGCTCTACCATTATATGCCTTAACTCGCGAGGTGACTTTTCTGTAACGTATACCACGAGGTGGGGTCTCTAGGACCCCTATGTTTTAACTGAGATTTAAGACAAAAATCATTTGAAATTTTTAATTTATGCTATGTAACATTTATTTTTACAATTATTTAAGTGATTTTAAAGCCGGCAGCATTTCACTATTTACCACACAAAGCACATAATTTTGTGTGGATATTTTAAATAGTACACATAAATAAACAGAGTAATGAGTTTTACATTCTGAAAAATTATACTATCTCTGTAGCGCATAAATTTCCAAATAAAACTAAATTCCAGGGTTTAAATTTGCTCATAAAAATTCCACCCAATAGCTACAAAAAGAAAGTTTGTCAAATTGACATTCATTGCTGGGATCTACATTTTTATCACCACTCAGAACACATTCGATTTCAACAGACACTTCAAGTATTTCATTGAAGAAAGAGACAGAGCACCATCACAACTTTCCTGAAGTTCTTCCTCTGAATGATATTCTTGTTCGATAGCAGAACTGTCGTCACTGGCTAATGCAAAATCGTCATCTTTTTCGTTTATTGCTTGATCTGTGTCACTGACACCTTCCTCCATAGGCCGATTAACAATTTCGTCAAACTCGGGAAAGTTATAAATGACACATTCGTGCCAACACATTTTGAGCTATACGGTACCGTACTGAAGAAAACAGGTACGTAGTTCACGAGGCGCGGTCTAGGAGATTCCAACACTTATCAGTAACACGTGTCAACAATAAACACATAAGGCGATAACACAGCCGTCTGCAAAATATCGTAGGCTTGGCAATTTAAGCAGGGTATGGGGAGTATAGAAGCATTCCACAACTGGCCCTGAAGAGCGTGTCCTAAAATTTTCGCGCGGTCTGAGAGACCACACCTCGTAAGTAAAGGGATTTGTCAAAACTGGTCACCAAATAAAGAAGATTTATTTCGTCCCATTCACATGCGCCATAGCACGTGCAGTTAATACTGAACTTGTCACTAATATGTCCACCGATCGTTTCTGATAGCCATGCAACGCTTTGCAGGACACGTACGCCTACCGCTCATCATGTACTCAAACAATGCTACAACATTTCATGCAGCCATGCTATCTGTCTGTACTCTTCAAAACTGTTCAGTGTACTGACATACAGTACCATTGCGTCCACCATGATGTCACCTGGAATTACATACAACCCTGGCAGCTTGGTGGGGCGGCTGGTGGGAATGCATGATAGGCTTGAGGAAGGGTGCGCGGTCACCCTCAGCTGGATGTAAACAGCCTGGACACCATTTTGACGGGAGCAGAAGCCGCAATAAACTCAGGAACCATCACTCACGGAGAGAGTGATACGATATTGACACCAGCCCATTTCCTAAATGGAAGAAAACCAGCAACCGTTGCATATGGGACAGAAACAGCAATTAGAAGGAATCTTGGCAAGGAGTTGTGAGCGAGACAAAATATCAACGAGGGTATTTGACGACAGGGGAAAAACGAGCATGATCTGCTGCTAAGAAAATACCACGAGGTGAAGGGAAATCCTTCAAGAAGAAAACCAAGAGTTGGAGAAATCGTTCTACTTTAGAAGAATATCTGACAAAGGATCTTGAGGAAGAGAGCAGTGGTGGAAGAGGCGCGGCACGGTAGAGCGGAAAAAAATGAGATACGTCATTCAGCGGCAGCCGTACGGCACGAAGATTTGAGGACAGGTCCAACTGGTCATTCCAGTTTGGATAAATCAGGATAGAGAGGACGCAGATGAATAAGAGACTCTCACGCCATCTGTTGATGTTGTACGCAAAACTGTAGACTGTGCTGCCCTGTGCAGCATGTGTATGCATTTCTGATACTGTAATGGACACTGTGAATAAAAGTATGAACTGAAGTTACCGTGTTGAATTCCTTGGAAATACTCGTAGCGGTAACGGGGTGTACGGACGAAAAGACGGCCTACACTTGTGTGTGAATCACCAGTTGCCGAAACCGAAGAGTGATCGCTAAACTGGTTGTAACTGGTTTACTGTCATTCATATTCGTGTTGACCTTAGCAGCTCTCGGACAATTTGTTATAAACGACGTATACAAACTCGTGTTTCAGTTTAAAATTTCAGAATTTTAATTGGAGCGAAGCAGCGATCGGTATAGAATGGCAAAAATAAAATAAAAAACCCTGTCTCGATCGCGTTTTCAGATTTTTATTCGTTAGCAAGCGGTTTCGGCCCTTTCCTCAAACCATCATCAGGATTTTTCCCCGCCATTATGGCTCCTGGTGGTGGCAGACGGAGCGATATCCGTAGAAGTAAGGATGTCACTGCCAACGGATCTCGCTCCGTCTGCTGCACCAGCAGCCATAATGGCGCGGAAAAGCTTGAAGATGGTCTGCGGGAAGGATCGAATCCGCTTGCTAACGAATAAAGATCTGAAAGCGCGGTCGAGACTTTTTTTTAATTTTTAGCATCTTGTTTCAGTATTTTGAAAATGTATGTATGCATCATCAGTCCAGGACTTTAATCTCGAAAGAACTTCCATTATTTAAAAAAGAACGAATCGACGAACAGCCGTTTCTCTCCCTCGTGCTCAGTTTTCTCGTTGTGAAATGCAAATGCAGAAGATCCGTACTCTATCACGCTAGCTCGCTTTCGCCCATTTTGCGGCCATAGTACGACACGAACAAACACTTCTGGTGCGGAAACGTATTGCCGCAAACAATGCCGGGCAACAGTGTTCGGCAATGCTCGCAGTGCGTTCAGGCACTACTGCCGGCCTATATGGTCAGCTACATGTTGTTTTAAGTGCCCGTGGATGTGTACCTTCATACACTGGTACACCTGCCTAATATCGTGTAGGGTCCCCGCGAGCACGTGGAAGTGCCGCAACACGACATGGTATGGACTCGACTAACGACTGAAGTAGTTCTGGAGGGAACTGCCACCATGAATCCTGCAGGGCTGTGCGCCAATTCGTAAGAGTATGAAGGGTGGAGATCTCTTCTGAACGGCATCTTGCAAGACATCCTAGATACGCTCACTAATACTCATGTCTGGGGAGTTCCATGACGAGCGGAAGTGTTTAAACTCAGAAGAGTGTTCCTGAAGCCACTCTGCAGCAATTCTGGACATGTGGGGTGTCACATTCTCCTGCTGGAATTTCCCAAGTCCATCGGAACGCACAATGGACATGAGTCGATGCAGGTGATCAGACAGGATGCTTAGGTACGTGTCACCTGTCAGAATCGTATCTAGACGTATCAGGGGTCCCATATCACTCCAACTGCACACGTCCCACACCATTACAGAGCCTCCCCCAGCTTGAACAGTCCCCTGCTAACATGCAGGCTCCATTGATTCATGACGTTGTCTCCATACCAGTCCACGTCCACCCACTCGATACGATTCGAAATGAGACTCGTCCGATCAGGCAACATGTTTCCAGACATCAACAGTCCATTGTCGCTGTTGACGAGCCTAGGCGAGGCGTAAAACTTTATGTGGTGCAGTAATCAAGGGACATGGGTGGACCTTCGGCTCAGAAGCCCATATCTATTATGTTTTGTTGAATCGTTTGCACGCAGACACTTGTTGATGGCCCAGCACTGAAATCTGCAGCAATTTGCGGACGGGTTGCACTTGTGTCACGTTGAACAATTCTCTTCAATCGTCGTTGGTCCCGTTCTTGCAGGATCTTTTTCCGGCCGCAGCGATGCCGGAGATTTGATGTTTTACCAGATTCATGATATTGAAGGTACAGTCGTGAAATGGTCGTACGGGAAAGTCACCACCTCATCGTTACCTCGGAGATGCTGTGTCCCATCGCTTGTGCGCCGACTATGACACCAAGTTCAAACTCACTTAAATACTGATAACCTGCCATCGTAACGGCAGTAACCGATCTTACGGCTGCACCAGGCACTCTTTGTCTTATTTAATACCAGTTTCCTTGGTTCTTCAGTGTCCACTTTGATTGTGCCCGTCAGTAAGACCCCGCTTTGTCACCTACTGCCACGGATTGCTTGCGCGGCCCGCAGGCTTTGAAAGCAGACAGTTAGCTGGCCGGCCAGTAGTCAGTAGACTTTCTTGGGAAGGGAGCGTCGCGTATCACAGCCCGGGTCATCGACACGGCGCGGTGGACCGCCACGCCACAGCGGCCTTCGACAATGCCGGAAAGAATCCTCAACAAGGGCCAGCCGGACAGAGCCGGCCGATTCCTTTCCGCCGAGCCGCGCCACACAAGAAGTCGCCGCAGTCTCGTTACTGATTCTCCGCGGGAAACAGCCGCGGCGGCCGCCCGTGGACCAGCCGGCGGTTGCAAAACGGCCGCACAGCGCCAGCGCGCTTCCGGAAACTTCTGCGTCACCAACCACAGAGACGGTCTTGTACGAGCTCTCTTCAGAAAATCCCGGAACTTTGTCCACAGAACTTTTGTAGGCTACCTTTTACTTATCGTGCATGGCCTCCCTCGAAATACTCTCCTCCACAACTGATACACCGCTCCCAACGCCACTTCCGGAAGCGGTCTTGGGTACTCGTCTTGCAGGATCGCATGAAGCGCCGTCTGCGAATTTTCTTTTGTTTCGTCTGTCTTGTCATATCTTCGGCCTTTCAACGGTGTTTTCAACTTTCGAAACAAAAGGTGTGGAGAGTGTGGTGTCACCGCCAGACACCACACTTGCTAGGTGGTAGCTTTAAATCGGCCGCGGTCCATTAGTACATGTCGGACCCGCGTGTCGCCACTGACAGTGATCGCAGACCGAGCGCCACCACACGGCAGGTCTCGAGAGACTTACTAGCACTCGCCCCAGTTGTACGGACGACGTAGCTAGCGATGCACACTGACGAAGCCTCGCTCATTTGCAGAGCCGATAGTTAGAATAGCCTTCAGCTAAGTCAATGGCTACGACCTAGCAAGGCGCCATTAGCTTTACATAGCTTGTATCTAAAGAGTCTCACTTGTATCGTCAAGAGCGATGTACCACAAGGATGGATTAAAGTTAAGTATTCCAGGAGCTACGTACTTTTCTTTATAGCATTCATTACGTATCGTGTTTCAGACCTATCTACTAGCCTGCGTGAGTTAACGCGTGCCTTTCGGCTACTTCCGAGTGGCGTGGCTGTCTTGTTACGCCACAACAGAGAGTACGGAGGATGAGGCAGCAGAGCGATTTCATTCTTTGAAAACTCTCATATAAAGATGTGAAACAAATACTAACAAAGAGATAGAGGGGCTGGCCAGTACTTACCTCAGCTCAGTACAGCCAATAGATAACACAAAACAGAACAGAAAATTTACATTCCTAGCTTTCAGAACTTCGTTCCTTCATTCGAGGAGAGAGGGGAAAAAAGGGAAGAAGGGAAAGTGGATTCAGTTACAACCCAGGTTATGGAGCAACAGGGAAAGGTAAACAGGGAGGCTAGCAAGAATTGAAGCTAGCACAGTACTTAAGAGTATAATATCTTTGGCTTCCCTCTGACAACCATGCCTCCATTCTTGCTACCCTCCCTGTTTACCTTTCCCTGTTGCTTCATAACCTGGGTTGTGAGTAACTGAATCCGCTTTCCCTTCTTCCCTTTTTTCTCCTCTCTCCTCGAATGAAGGAACGAAGTTCTGAAAGCTAGGAATGTAAATTTTCTGTTCTGTTTTGTGTTATCTGTCGGCTGTACTGAGCTGAGGTAAGTACTGGCCAGCCCCTCTATCTCTTTGTTAGTATTTGATTTCATTCTTTGTGTGATAGTCGCGCACCAACAGGGATGAATGTGCGGTAGCGTTATCGTGGTACAAGAGCCATGAATTTTCCCGCCCCATTTCAGGCCGTTTCCGTCGCACATTTTCTCGCAGGCGTCGCAACACGCCCCGATAGTACCACCGATTAACAGTTTGTCCCTGTAGTACGAATTCATGATGAACTATTCCTTCAAAGTCAAAGAAAACTATCAGCACGGCTTTGAAATTTGACCTGACCTGACGAGCTTTCTTTTCGTCTTAGACAACCTTTCCCCTCCCCAGATCTCAACGCCATAATCGTAGACCTGCGTCTCATCACCAGTTGTTGTTGTTGTTGTGGTCTTCAGTCCTGAGACTGGTTTGATGCAGCTCTTCATGCTACTCTATCCTGTGCAAGTTTCTTCGTCTCCCAGTACCTACTGCAGCCTACATCTTTCTGAATCTGCTTAGTGTATTCATCTCTTGGTCTCCCTCTACGATTTTTACCCTCCACCCTGCCCTCCAGTACTAAACTGGTGATCCCTTGATGCCTCAGAACACGTCCTACCAACCGATCCCTTCTTCTAGTCAAGTTGTGCCACAAACTCCTCTTCTCCCCAATTCTATTCAATACCTCCTCATTAGTTATGTGATCTACCCATATAATCTTCAGCATTCTTCACCGGTTATGATTCTCTTAAAGAACGTCTTGTTGTCATTTGAGCAATCCGAGAGATCTTCACAGAGTGCGAGGCGAAAGTCTTTCTGGTCTTGACTGATGATCCGTGGGACGAGCTTGGCAACACGATGAATTCCAACATGCTACGTCAGAATTTCATGACATGAAATGGCTCCGAGCACTATGGGACTTCACATCTGATACCACCAGTCCCCGAGAACTTACAACTACTTAAACCTAACTAACCTAAGGACATCACACACATCCTGCCCGAGGCAGGATTCGAACCTGCGACAGTAGCGGTCGCGCGGTTCCAGACTGAAGCGCCTAGAACCGCTCGGCCACTGCGACCAGCTTTCATGACATGATCCAGCTGAAATGTTACAGTCCTCTGCAATCTCTCGAACAGTCAGTCTTCGATTCGGACGCACATTTCGTTAACGTCCCTGACATGAGGGTCATCGGTAGACGTCAAAGAGAGTCCCAAACGAGGGTCATCTTCAACTTCCGTCCTGGTTTTTAAACCTTTTAAACTATTCTTAACTGAGAGTACGACTTCGGCACTCATCAACGCATCTTCCTGCATGATTTGCTCTCTCTCTGTAAAGATTTTCTTGAGTTTCACGCAAAAGTTAATGCAGTCGCGTTGCTCCTGTGCCTTCTCGAAATTCGCATACTGTGCGACTCAACGCTCTATTCAATACAGCACTGAAAATAACTGACAGATATACAACAGTGAAACACTCAGCAGTTACACATTAAACATAGGCTTGTGCAGGGATGCCAACCGCACTGCTCTTCAACACACCATTGGAGCGAAATTACGAATGTTCCGGAATTTCTCGAACAGAGTTCCTATGAAGGCAGCACGTAAGACTTTATCCGAGAGTGAGTCATGGCTGTAGTGAAGCAGTCACATTTCACCTGCCCGAGAGGAATGTGTATGCGATAGATGTACATTATCTGTTCAGAAATATCCGGACACCTGTTACTGGATATAACATGGTATGAGTCCAACCTTCCCCTTTCTGATGGATTGAACTCTGCTGAGGACGCTCTCAATAAGGGTTCCGAGTGTCTGTGGAAGAATGTCAGCCCATTTTTCCTCAAGAGCCTAAAACAAGAGAAAGTAGTGTTCCTTGACCCTTTTGTCTGCAGCGAAGTCGTCGATCTAGCAAGGGGGGCCACAAAGGTGGGATAAGGGATTTACTTTAGACTTTGTACACCTTCAGTTGGACATTGAAACAACGTAGTGCGCACTTAGTAAGGTGCACTTACCTGGCAATTCGTAGAACATCGCAGGAGAAGATTTATGCGTCTGTTATGTAACTGATGTACCTGTGGGAAGGGCATGGCTGCAAGCAGTAATTCCTTTCAATTATTAGCACTCGCGCTTCGCATGAGATTTGTGCACGAGGCGACACTTATTTTTTAATCTATGTCTTTTTCATCGTTGGTCTCATTACGTAATTTGTGACACTTGAGAAGTAATATAGTGAAAAAAGCCCAAGCGCATTTTCATGAAGTTGTAGTGAGTTTCGTATGTTATTTGGCTATTTACTATTTTTAATTAAATTATCGAGGACGAGGGACTGGCTTGGAAACACCAAGTCAAACGTCGATAAATAATGATGGAAATGACATTACTGACAATCGGTAACACAGTAAGTCACAATGTGACAGACCACGAGAGTAATGTACAGTTATTCATCGGATGAGCTCTCGACATCACACGTTGGAGGATGGTATTTGTCGTACAGACATGGAAAATATAAAGTGAAACTTCATGCAAGTATTTCATGCCAATACACGTGTTTCTTTTATTATATTACCTTTAAAATGTCATAAATTAATGCCCAGCGATGAAAAAATACCAGGTGATCAAAAAGTCAGTACAAATTTGAAAACTTAATAAACCACGGAGTAATGTAGATAGAGAGGTAAAAATTGACACACATGCTTGCAATGACATGGGGTTTTATTAGAACAAAAAAAACACCCCATATTGCTAGACGCGTGAAAGACCTCTTGCGTGCGTCGTTTGGTGATGATCGTGTGCTCAGCCGCCACTTTCGTCATGCTTGGCCTACCAGGTCCCCAGACCTCAGTCCGTGCGATTATTGGCTTCGTGGTTACCTGACGTCGCAAGTGTATCGTGATCGACAGACATCTCTCGGGATGCAGAAAGACAACATCCGACGCCAATGCCTCACCATAACCCCGGACATGCTTTACAGTGCTGTTCACAACATTATTCCTCGACTACAGCTATTGTTGAGGAATGATGGTAGACATATTGAGAATTTCCTGTAAAGAACATGATCTTTCCTTTGTCTTACTTTGTTATGCTAATTATTGCTATTCTGATCAGATGAAGCGCCATCTGTCGGACATTTTTTGAACTTTTGTACTGTTTTGCGTCTAATAAAACCCCATGTCATTCCAAGCATGTGTGTCAATTTCTACCTCTCTATCTACATTATTCCGTGATTTATTCAGTTTTCAAATTTATACTGACTTTTTGATCACCCGGTAGATAAAGATGTATTAAGTTCGACATGGAGTCGAACCGTCGCCTTGTACACGTTCGTCTTACTGAAACTCGAATGCTGATAACTTGACCACCTCCCGCATCTATGCGCAAATACATAAGCCACGTAATAGACGCGTAAAACTTCTCTTGCGATTATTCTAAAATTGCCAGAGTAGTGTACCTTACTATTTGCTCATTATGTTGTTTTAATGACCTGCTAAAGGTGTAGGAAGTCTGAAGTACACTATGTGATCAAAAGTATCCAGACACCTCCAAAAACTTACGTTTTTCATATTAGATGCCTTGTGCTGTCACTTCTGCCAGTAGTTGTAAGACATCGTGAGAGAGCAGAATCGAGCGCTCCGCGGAACTCAAGGAATTCTAACGTGGTCAGGTGATTGGGTGTCACTTGTATCATACGTCTGTACACGAGATTTCCACAGTCCCAAACGTCCCTAGGTCCACTGTTTCAGATGTGATAGTGAAGTGGAAACGTGAAGGGACACGTACAGAACAAAAACGTACATGCTGACCTCGTCTGTTGAATGATAGAGACCGCCGACAGTTGAAGAGGGTCGTAACGTGTAATAGGCAGACATCTATCCAAACCATCACACAGGAATTCCAAACTGCATTAGGATCCACTGCAAGTACTGTGACTGTTAGGCGGGAGGTGAGAAAACTTGGATTTCATGGTCTGGGCGGCTGCTCATAAGCCACACATCATGCCGGTAAATGCCTAAAGACGCCTCGCTTGGTGTAACTGAACTGTGGAGAAACGTTGTGTGGAGTGACGAATCACGGTACACAATGTGGTGACCCGATGGAAGGGTGTGTGTATGGCGAATGCCCGGTGAACGTCATCTCCCAGCGTGTGCAGTGCCAACAGTAAAATTCGGAGGAGGTGGTGTTATAGTGTGGTCGTGTTTTTCATGGAAGGGGCTTGCACCCCTCGTTGTTTTGCGTGGCACTATCACAACACAGGCCTACACAGATGTTTTAAGGACTTTCTTACTTCCCACTGTCGAAGAGAAATTCGTGGATGTCGACTGCATCTTTTAACACGATCGAGGACCTGTTTATAGTGCACGGCCTGTGGCGGCGTGGTTACACGACAATAACATCCCTGTACTGGTCTGGCCTGCACAGACTCCTGACCTGAATCCTATTGAACACATCTGGGATGTTATGGAACGACGGCTTGGTGCCAGACCTCACCGACCGACATCGATACCTCTCCTCAGTGCAGCACGCCGTGAAGAATGGCTGCCATTCCCCAAGAATACTTCCAGCACCTGACTGAACGTATGTATGCGACAGTGGAAGCTGTCATCAAGGCTAAGGGTGGCCAACACCATACGAATTCCAGCATTACCGATGGTGGGCGCCACGAACTTGTAAATCATTTTCAGCGAGGTGTCCGGATACTGTTGATCTAGCAAGTGTGCCAAATATCTCTCGAAAGCCTGCTTACAAAATTTCGAGAACAAGCTTTCAGTCAGGAGTCTAGGAATATTGAAGAATCCCTTACGCATCATTGTCGCACGGATCACAAAAACCAGATCATACAAATCACTGCGTAGTCGGAGGCGTTTAGGCATTTATTCTTCCCACGCGCATTATGCAAATGGATATTGAAGAAGCCCTAAAAATGGGGTAACAGGCAGTACCCTCTGGCATGCATTTCACAGTAGTTAGGACAGTATAGATACAGACTTAGATGAAGAGGTATTGTCTGTGCACACCGGCCGAAATAATACTCATCCCCTTAAAAGAACACACTGGTCGCCTTCTAGCGGGGTAGGTGGTGTAGAAACGGTACAAGGTGATCGAGTGAGACTAACGATGACGTAAGTCACGGTGCTGAAGTGGTGTTTCTGTGCTGGTCGGATCTACGGCATCTGTGCTGCGAGATGGGTTGACTTGGAGACGTAGCATGGTAGCAGGTAGGAGGTATTACGTTTGGGCGCGGCCATGATCTCATCATCAGTGAAGTTAATTGGTTTGTTGGTGAATCGACGTAGACTGTCCCACGTGTCTACGAGGAATCGTGTACCACACGCAGACATGTAACTTGGCGTGGGAACAACAGTCGTAAAAAAGATCCTAACTGACGGTTTCAAGCCCGACAGGAACTGCAGCTGTCAGTGAATGCAAGACAATCTGAACCGGTTTCCCAGGGATCGTTGCCGAGATAACAACTTGCGGTGGACGTTTGGAGTTGGATACCTCGCAAAAGACCATTGCTCACAGCGGCACATGAAGCTGCACCTTTTCTCTGCCTCGTGATGACTGGGTGTTGTGTGATGTCCTTAGGCTAGTTAGGTTTAAGTAGTTCTAAAGTTCTAGGGGACTGATGACCATAGATGTTAAGTCCCGTAGTGCTCAGAGCCATTTGAACCATTTTGAAGCTGCACTTCTTCATTGCACCAAACAACACAGAAACTGGCTAGAGGCTGACTGGAGGCGCGTAATGTGTTCCGAGCAGTCGTGATCTGGTCTTTATTAGAAATAATAGAAGACTGTTAGTGCATCGACGGACCAATGAGGCGATTAGCTCAAATTTTGTGAAATTCGGAGTGATTCTGTGAGATTTTGGGGACGTTTTTCATACCACCACTTGGACCCACTCTTTCACGTTACTGTGAACATGAAGCACGTTATATATTGACACTTTCTCGGTGGTTATGCTTTATCGATGGTCACATCTGCCTCCCAAGATGACAATATCCGTATTCTGGTGTAACGAACAGTCAGGCACGTTATCGGAACTCGAAGTATCCACCAAACGAGCCGACCTCAATCTCATAGAAAACCTCGTTCATCTTCATAAACCGGCCAGACGCATGCACACACACACATGTGTGAACAAACAGGTTTTACCGGACTGGTGGTACAGACACTCAATGGGTACTGTGATATCTAACCAAAAGAATGCAGAAGGTTGTGCTCTGTAATTCAACAAATCGGGCGGAGATGAATCAGTGAGTTGACTTATTATATATTGTATATTTTCATTCAGTAATATCATTTGGAATATTGTTCTGGTGTAACTCTAAGCAGGAAAGTCTTTATTGCTCAAAATTATGCAGTACGAATAACTATGTAGCCTTCACCCACGAGCACCCCGTAGATCAGTTTAAGGAGTTAGGCTTTTTGACTGTTGCTCATATTTCCTCATGAAGTTTGTTGTATATATTCTGCTGCAGTTCAAAAGGAACAATGAAGTACCTAAATACAATGCCGGAAGGAAAAATGAAATTCAGTACGCCACATTCAGGTTGTCTTTAGCACAAAAAGGAGTTCACACTGCTGCATCCAAAATTTTTGATCATTTACAGAGTGAGCTAAAATTTCTGAGTGACTACAAAGTAAAATTTGAAAACAACTCAACACTTCTCTCTGACAACTACCTCTATCCCGTAGAAGGATTTCCATTATTTAATGTGTGAAACGTGGCGAGTAGGAATCACTTATTCAAATTTGCATTTAAAAAAAATCTTGTAAATGTTCGGTATGTAGCCACATTTACATTATTTACAAAATAATTTGTTATGGAAATGTAAAACGACTCGTTTCATGTTACTACGATTTATCATGCAAATGATGCACGGAACATGAAATTAACTAGTTAAAACACACACACACACAATATATGATCGATATGTGAAATGTTCTGTATTTTATAATATTTTACAAACTCCGATAATGTTTTAATATGAAAACGTGCGCGTGTTTACGAAATTTGTAACGTATCAGAGTGGCTTGCTGTTTCCAGTTTATTTATATTGTATAGGATCGTAAAGTTTAATGTTTACGACGTATTGAAAGTATATTTTAAGGTTTACACTCACTCGTACAAAAAGAATTTCATACTAGCTCTGAGTCGAAACCATAACTACGGTAGCTTCCTCTACGTTCGGTATCCGAGAAAATATTTCATCTGATGTTAAACCATTATTCTTAATTTTTACGGGTCATTCTTTAAATTCCTATTAGATTTTACATTAAAAAATTTCAAAATTAGGTTGTTTCGTATCTGATATATTTGAGATTCTTTTCCACAGCGCCAGTACAAATGAACATAGGTCACGAGAGTATTTCGCATGATATCAGCAGAGCCGGTCGAAGTGGCCGTGCGGTTAAAGGCGCTGCAGTCTGGAACCGCAAGACCGCTACGGTCGCAGGTTCGACTCCTGCCTCGGGCATGGATGTTTGTGATGTCCTTAGGTTAGTTAGGTTTAACTAGTTCTAAGTTCTAGGGGACTAATGACCTCAGCAGTTGAGTCCCATAGTGCTCAGAGCCATTTGAACCATTTTGATATCAGCAGAAAAGCGCACAGATCACTGCTCTTTATAAGAAAGACGAAAAGACGGGGTCAAACAATTGCAGAGAAATATCTCTAACGACCGTCTGCTGTAAGATCTCGGAGCAAATACTTAATTCGAGCATTGCGACATTCCTGGAACAAAAGGAAGTTCTTTCAGACGGGCAGGAACGATTCAGGAAACCCCGTGGGGATGGTTAAATATTCAGCACTCCGACACCATTCAAGTGAAGTGCGTGACCTCGAACGGTCAGAACCCCATGAAAATGGTCTTAGAACATACAATTCATCATCGGACTTCACACTGCGCTATACATTCAGCTTTCTGCTCCGAAGTACAAACCTGTTTTACAGTGTACTTGTAAAAAGGCAGGTAATCGCACTGTCATGCCAATATCAGTGTTTCCAAATGTAATTATTGTCATGCACATCTACATCTACATCATACGCCGCAAACAACCTAATGCTGTATGGCGGAGGGTACTTTCGGGCCGCGCGTGATTAGCCGTCAGAGTCTGCCTTCGGCAGGGCAACAGAGCGGACGCGTACGTGTTGACTTCGTGCGGCGCGCGAGCTCGCCTTGTTTACTTTCTGACGGCCGTTGCTTAAGTGCCGGCTTACCTTGTACGATCCATGGCGAACCGTTACCGTAAATCAACACTCCGATTTACTTTCTGCAACGATTATGCCCGACCCAAAGCACTCGAGGTGGAGCGTTTTCTGCGAGAGGAAGTGAAGATCCCGGCGACCGATATTATTGGCATACATTTGTCCATCGTGAGCAGCACGGTCTATGTGAAAATCATTAACGACGCGGCGTGCGAACGCATACTTCGTGAGACCAAACAGGTGCTCCGCTTCTGTCACGCTGATGGCAATGTGGGGGAGGTAACCGTCGACCACGCAGGCTTAGGTATGCGTACGATACGCATTTTCAAATTGCCATTCGAACTTCCTGCTGAGGAAGTCGTCGCGGCACTACGCCCATACGGCACAGTCCATGGCCACACTGCGGAAAAGTGGACACAGTTTCGGACGTATCCTGTCCTAAACTGGGTCCGACAGGTCACCATTGATCTCCGAAGCCACGTCCCGTCCTACTTACAGATCGGTGGATGCCGTGCAATAATTATATACGACGGCCAGCCTCGGACATGTTCCGGGTGCGGCAAAGAAGGCCACCTTAGATCCGAATGCCTACAACGGCGTATTACGCAACTTCCAGCTGCCGAAGAACCACCCACGTCACAACCTACAGTGCTACCGGTGCCCTATGCCGGTGCTCTAGCTTCTCCTACCACTTTGCAACGTCGCCCGGTCACCACAAACGACGCCACCAACGAGCCCGACCAGACACCGACGGAGAGCGCCTCCGACGACCCGCCGCCTCGGCCGGCCATCGACGCCGCTCCGAAGATGCCGGCGCAACCAGACGCTGACCCTGACCTCGGAAACACGATGGAGATCGAATCGCTCATCGTTCCTACAGCGGCCTTTCTGCCAGAACGATGCGACTCCCTTCCGTCGTCGGACACGGAGGGTCGCACAAGGAAACAACGTTCCCCGAAACGTCGCAAGCGAAGACGTCGCACCGTTTCCGGCCAAGAGGAGACATTACAAGTCGAGGAGGACGTAAGTGTCGACCAGCACGAGGCCTCAGAACCCGCTACTGCTGACGAAGACGTAATGAGCGCGGAGGCATCTATCGGTGCGCCTGCGCCCCGTGCTGACGCTGAACTAAATCATGAATGTATCACAGGCGACACAACACCACCCACAATTACAACATCTTCTGCAGACAACATGGACGATACACCAGTTTCCGCTTCCACGGCGTGGCACGAGGAGGAGGTGGAGGAGCAGGACCCGTTACGGGACCCTGCGCCGACACGCCGCACCACTAATCATACTCTCCCCAGACTCCCCTGCGGGCCAGCGGGATAACGTTCCGCTGCGACGCCCACACTCTTGCGCGGACGGCGGAGTGGACCAGCCTCTAGCAATCCGACACCAGGCCTACCGGATAGCAACCATCAACACCAACAACATCCATTCCAGGGTGAAAATCCGCCTTATGCAGGAGATGTTCTGGGCTTCGGATATTGATTTCGCCCTTCTGCAGGAAGTTCACTTGGCTAGTCTCCCAGATATCAATGGCTATACCGCCCACGCCTCCGGGAGTGATCCTATGGGCCGCGGGGTGGCCATCTACGTCCGCCACGGCATTTCTGTGACCGATGTCGCCTTCCTTTCATCAGCTCGGGGCATGGCACTCACTGCCATGGGGACACGCATCATTAATGTCTACGCTCCCTCAGGCACCGACCGACGGCATGAAAGAGCCCAGTTTTATTCCGAGGAAATCGCTCCACTGTTTTTAGGGCATTATGACCATTGCCTACTAGGAGGTGATTTTAACTGCGTTCTGCATCCTAAAGATCAGATTCCCCACTATACTACATGCCAGGAGCTACGTATAGTGTTGCGAGACCTCCTGCTTCACGATACCTGGGAAGTTCAACACGGCGACCTTTCTGGCCATACCTTTCTTACAAGTCATTCCGCAAGACGACTAGACAGGATATATGTCTCACAAACTCTTAGATCTGCGATACGGGGCGCCGAACGCTGGCCGCTGGCCTTTTCCGACCATCTGTACGGTCCTCCTTCCGCCACAATCAGTATGGCGCAGCCGTGCGCCATGGAAACTCAATACCTCACACTTGCATGACATGGCGTGTCGCCAACAAGTCACTGAAACGTGGACAGCCTGCGAACGACGCCTTCCCCGCTACCACTCGACATTGACATGGTGGTTGGACTGCGCCAAGCCGGCGATCCGGAGGACATTGATGAGATACGGGAAGGACATGGCCGACTGGCATCGCACCACTGTTGACTTCTATTACGCGATTCTCCGAGATCTGGATGCTCAACCGCCAACCCCGGACAACCAGTTGGAACGGCAAAGAACTAAGGCGAAGATAATTGCGTTGGCACGCCGGAAACTGCAAGGGGTCGTGATACGGACGCGGCGCCACGATCACGCGGATTTGGAAATTCCATCCATGCATGATATAGTGTCCGACAATCGAAGGCGTCGTCGGCAGATCATCAGTACTCAGACCACGCCTCATGGAACGCAGGTGACCACTCAGAATGACATCGTCCACGCATTCGTCGAGCACTACCGTCGTACTTATAGTGATGAAGACGCTGAAACTGCAGCAGACGACACCATTTTGCATTACGTCACGCGCACCCTCCCCCACACGGAGGCGGATGTTTTGACAGTGACGGTCACGCTAGACGAAGTCAACAACGCAATCGCCAAGGGTGCAGTCAACAGATCGCCCGGCATTGACGGCTTACCGATTGAGTTTTACCGTACCTTTTGGGACCTCATGGACCACGGTGGACGACTATGTATCAAGTACTGATGACATCTGACCAAGCAATCCCACCCGCCTTTGCTGTGGGCATCATTATACCAGTCCACAAACCAGCCCGTGGTTCGATGGTCACGAGTTACAGACCGCTCACCCTACTCAATGCCGATTACAAGATTTTCGCGCGCTTACTGGCAATGCGGCTCCGAACTACACTCCCTCATATCCTCTCGCCAGAGCAAACGACGCCTGGCGGACAGGTTAACATACAGACTGCCACAGGGGAATGCCGCGACTTAATTGCGATAGCGGTGGCCTGCAGACTCCGGGCAGCGGTCGTCGCTATAGACTTCGACAGCGCCTTCGATAAAGTGCGTCATCGTTTCCTGTTTTCGGTGGCAGCCCGAATGGGCATCCTCCCTCCGTTTCTCGACGTCATCCGGCATCTTTACGACAGTGCCAGTTCACGTGTCCAAGTCAATGGACGTTTAGCAGGACCGGTACCTATCTGCCGTTCGATACGGCAGGGGTGCCCCCTCTCTACCCTCCTGTATGCCATTGCCCTTGAGCCCCTTATTGGTGGCTTGACGACCAAACTCTCTGGCCTCACCCTACGCCAACACACTTTTCGCTGTCGGGCTTATGCTGATGAGCTCCTTCTCCTCATTCGCTCCGGCTCTGAGATCCGGGAAGTCCTCGAATTGATTACCCGTTATGGGGCTGCCGCTGGCAGTGCCATCAATGTCACCAAATCTTCTGCAATGCACATTGGACGAGGCCTCCAGAAGGGTGAAGTGGCACCCCTGCCGCTTGTGCGGACTTTCCGTCGCCATTACACGTCATCCGCAACGACGTCCGCCAGAACCTCTTGCGCTGCCAGGACACACTTCAACGGGTTGAGTTTATTATTCTTTATGTGGCATCAAAATTGGTTCACATCGCGCAAGTCCTCCCTCTGCCAACTGCAATTGGGCGCAACCTTCAGGCGGCTTTTGGCTATTATCTCACGGCTGGTTCAATGTTTAAAGTCCGTTATGAGACACTTACCCTGCCCTCACGATATGGTGGCGTCGGGCTCGTCAATGTCCGTATGCGAGCTGCAGCCTTATACATGAGTACCATGAGAAAACAGTGGATGGGCCAGGGTACATCTCTAACACGCAGCTTGCTTGAGGTCCTCCTACCTGCTTCCCCCTCACCACCGGTGTCTGTCGGCCATATCGTGCCTTATTTGTCCCATACTTCGACCTTTTTCGTCGACTACAGTTACATACATACCAGTCTCCCAGATACACGCCCACCTAGGACTAAGGATTTTACAGCCTCTTGCTGCGCTGTGTTCCCCGGAATGTGATGGAGACCAAACATCCCTCCATCCAGTGGCCCATAGTGTGGACTACCGTCCACCAACCCTTCCTCCCTACGAACGTCCGGGCACTGTGGTATCACATAGTCAACAGGAAATTTGCCAAGAAGCAGCGCCTGCACAACATTAGCTTGTCAGAATCCCCTCTTTGCCTCCTTTGCCAGCAACTGGACAGTGATGAACACCGTCTGACATGCGTCTCATCGCAAGATGTATGGCGCTTCGTGCAGCAAATCATTGCCTGCTATCTCCGGGTGCCACCAGACACAATCGAACCTCGATTGTTTCTATACCCGGAGGACCGACATTTTCCCGCCGCCAAATGTCATGCTATTACGTGGGTCAAAGGGTGGGCGGTCGCTTATCTCTTTCATGAGGGACCTAAATCCCGCCTCGACTTCTGGACCTATTTACGAACAGCCCATGCAGCTCTCGAAAACACGCCACGTTACCGAACATTATTTGCTAACTATCTTCGAGCGGTCTTTGTTAGACCTCCACTGAGTTGGGGGGTGCCTGGCTCAGAGGGCACCCACCCCTCCTCCCCCGGCGGTGTCTGAGTTTCAACCGCCTACGATCTATTCTACTTCTGACCTCCGCGGATGGGAGAGCGCGTCGCAGATTGCGCGGATTTTATTTCTTTTTGCTTTTGCTTTTTCCTTTCTTTTTCTTTAACCAGAATTTATAGTTTTTTTCTCTTTCGCCGATGTGTTCCCATAATTTCATGATATTAGTGAATCTTACAAAAACACATGCAAATAAATAAATAACAACGCCTTCCACAACTGTTGATTCCTGTGTCTCCCATTTCCCTAAGCACCACAGGCTCGGTGGTGGTGAGGGGGACACTGTGGCCAGGCCTCAGGTTTCGACCCCTGCCCACTACATTAAAATAAATAAATAAAAAAAGGGGGTAGCGCCTAATCAAAAAAGAAAAAGAAAAAAAAGCGGTCTAAGGCGGTGCTGTCATGGGCTGTGTGGCTGGTCCCGACGGAGGTTCGAGTCCTCCCTCGGGCATGGGTGTGTGTGTTTGTCCTTAGTATAATTTAGGTTAAGTAGTATGTAAGCTTAGGAACTAATGACCTTAGCAGTTAAGTCTCATAAGATTTAACACACATCTGAACTTTTTTTTTTTTTGTACTTTCGGTACCACTATCTGATCTACATCTACATCTAACATCTACATTTATACTCCGCAAGCCACCCAACGGTATGTGGCGGAGGGCACTTTACGTGCCACTGTCATTACCTCCCTTTCCTGTTCCAGTCGCGTATGGTTCGCGCGAAGAACGACTGCCAGAAAGCCTCCGTGCGCGCTTTAATCTCTCTAATTTTACATTCGTGATTTCCTCGGGAGGTATAAGTAAGGGGAAGTAATATATTCAATACCTCATCCACCCTCTCAAAACCTGGACAGCAAGCTACACCGCGATACAGAGCGCCTTTCTTGCAGAGTCTGCCACTTGAGTTTGCTAAACATCTCCGTAACGCTATCACGCTTACCAAATAACCCTGTGACGAAAGGCACCGCTCTTCTTTGGATCTTCTCTATCTTCTCTGTCAACCCAAACTGGTACGGATCCCACACTGATGAGCAATACTCAAGTATAGGTCGAACGAATATTTTATAAGCCACCTCCTTTGTTGATGGACTACATTTTCTAAGGACTCTCCCAATGAATCTCAACCTGGCCCCCGCCTTACCAACACTTAATTTTATGTGATCATTCCACTTCAAATCGTTCCGCATGCATACTCCCAGATATTTTACAGAAGTATCTGCTACCAGTGTTTGTTCCGCTATCATATAATCATACAATAAGGGATCCTTCTTTCTATGTATTCGCAATACATTACACTTGTCTACGTTAAGGGTCAATTGCCACTCCGTGCACCAAGTGCCTGTCCGCTGCAGATCTTCCTGCATTTCGCTGTAATATTCTAATGCTGAACTTCTCTGTATACTACAGCATCATCCGCGAAAAGCTGCATGGAACTTCCGACACTATCTACTAGATCATTTAAGTATATTGTGTAAAGCAATGGTCCCATAACACTCACCTGTGGCACGCCAGAGGTTACTTTAACGTCTGTAGACGTCTCTCCGTTGATAACAACATGCTGTGTTCTGTTTGCTAAAAACTCTTCAATCCAGCCACACAGCTGGTCTGATATTCCGTAGGCTCTTAATTTGTTTATCAGGCGACAGTGCGGAACTGTATCGAACGCTTTCCGGAAGTCAAGGAAAATGGCATCTACCTGGGAGCCTGTATCTGACATTTTCTGGGTCTCATGAACAAATAAAGCGAGTTGGGTCTCACACGATCACTGTTTCCGGAATCCATGTTGAATCCTACAGAGTAGATTCTGGGTTTCCAGAAATGAGATGATAAGCGAGCAAAAAACATGTTCTCTCCAACTCTTTTCCACTCGCGAATCGTGCATGGGATGATGGGATGATGGGATGATGGGATGAACGATTGTCGGTAAGCTTTTATATTGGTTCTAATTTCTCGAATTTTCTCCTCGTGGTCAATACGCGAGCTGTATGTGGCGGGGGGGGGGGGGTGAAGTCGAAATTATTTAAATCGTAAATCTCTCCGTGATGCACAGCGGCTATCTTGTAACATCTGCCAATGGAGTTTGTTTAGCATCTCCGTAGCGCTCTCTCGCCAGCTAAACGATCCCCTGACGAAACGCGCCGCTCTTCGTTGGATGTTCTCTATCTCCTCTATCAGTCCTACCTGATAGGGATACCAGATAGATGAACAATACTCAAGAATGGGGCGAACAAGCGCCTTATAAGCCACTTCTTTCGTGGATGAACTACATTTCCTTAAAATTTTTCCGATGAATCTGAGTCTGGTATCAGCTTTTCCCACTATCTGTTTTCTATGGTCATTCCACTTAAGGTCGCTCTGGATGGTTACGTCTAGATATTCTACGGCAGACGTTGTCTCCAACTGTTTGTCATCAGTAATGTAGCTGTACGGTAGTGGATTTCTTTTCCTATGTATGCGCAATATGTTACATTTATTTACGTTCCGGGACAACTGCCAGAGACTGCACCATTCATCAATTCTCTCCAGGCGTTCTGCAAATGCTTACTATCTTCTGGCGTAACTACTTTGATAAGGACAACTGCATCATCTGCGAATAGCCTAAAGAGCATCCAACGCTTTCTGCTAGATCCTTTATGTACCATTTTTATAACGGAGATGTTCATTTTCCAAATACATCATTATTCTCGACCATAAATCATGTTTCATAATTCTACAACAGCTTGACATCAACGATGTAGGTGTATAATTGTGTGGATCTGTCTTACGGCCTTTCTTAAAAACAGGAATGACCTGCGCTTTTTTCCAGTCGTTAAGTACCTTTCGTTGCTCGAGTGATCCACGACAAATTACTGCTATAAGGGGAGGAAGTTTTTTTGCATAATCTTTACAGAATCTTATAGGTATCTCATCTGGTCCTGACGCCTTTCAATACTAAGCGATTGTAGCTGCTTTTCAATTCCGCAATCGGTTGTCTCAATATCTACCAGGGTTTGGTATTGCACTGCTTGATTGTAGAAGTGGCGATGAGTGTGAAAAAGTGGTTTTAAACAGGTGAGTATACTATTCTTCCAGTCTGCTTTGACCACGTCATTTCAGTTCCACATATTCGCTTTAAAGAGTTAATATCTGTGCAATACTATCGCGTCAGTAGAAAAAGTTGGTTGTTCATATAGCATAATTATGTGGGCTTGCAGAAAAGTAATGCCTACGATTTCTTTTTTGTGAAAACTCTTACAGCCTTTTAAATAAAACAATCGTTATTATCATTCCACATATTTATTATTAATGTCTACATTTTTGCAGCCCTCTGCTGCAACAGGGTTCCGAATTGTATCGCGTTACATGGCGGTGTGGAATGTAACTAAATCGGTGCAAGAGAAGCAGACAGCTGTAATCGAGTTTCGAATGCGAAGACTTCGTCCACACATGGAGGGCTCACTCTTTCAGCAGGACGTTGCCAGATCACACACGAGCGTTGCGACATCCGCAACAATCCGGCGCCTTGGGT
The DNA here is from genome assembly GCF_023898315.1 of Schistocerca nitens. Classification (NCBI taxonomy): domain Eukaryota; kingdom Metazoa; phylum Arthropoda; class Insecta; order Orthoptera; family Acrididae; genus Schistocerca; species Schistocerca nitens. Next base: position 142,657,107 of record NC_064620.1, on the reverse strand, counting down.
TCACTGTCATCGATCACATTCCACTCAGCCCTAACTTGGCCCTATTCCATTTCCATCTGTTTCCAGAACACAAATAAAACCCTCGAGGACCTCACGATGATATTTATGAAGCGGTACAAGCATAGGTGAGGTGGTTGCTCTGTCAACGAAGTCAAACTTTCTACGCTAACGGTACCAACAAATTGGTCTCTCACTAGGAGAAATGTGTTCACCGCCTCGATGACTATGTTGAGGAATAAATATGTAGACATGAAGAATAAAGATGCAGAAGTTAGTAAAGTTTGTTATATTTAAAAAGCTTTAAAGAGGTTTTCACATAAGAAATACGGAGGCATTAATTTTCAACACGTCCTCGTGTTTTAGTTAGAGGGAAATATAGCGATAAGCCAAGACATTGAAGTATGAGTGATTTTGTTCCTATCGGTAATTTGTATCTTCGCGTTAGCAAAGTTCCTCTCTTTGACCTTGAACGGGTGATCATTCAAATGTCTTTCGCGTAAGAGGCGAAGTTTTGTATGTGAATGTCTCATACCTCAATTTTTGGGTTGAATGATTTATATTGTAGGCACATTTTTGTTCGGTTCTCAACGTTCGAGGTCATGAAATTCGCTTTTCACAGACTGTATAACATCGACTGCTAGAGTGGAAACTGTACACCATGAGCAGCCACAATTTCTCCTACATACTGGTTCCTTTCAACGTACTTCGCATCTCGGAAGGTAAGGTTCAGAAGTGTGATGGTTATCAGATAAAATAGCCGACAAATAATAACATTCTCCTCTGTTAAATCATAAGACACTTATTTAGGGCCATCAGAGTGACTGTCGTTTCATATTAAATTTCCTCTCTTGAAACGCAATTTTGCTGATGCCGTTGGTGTTAATCCAGAACTACCTCTAACCGTCGCCTCCATTTTTTGTATTGGATCTTGGTTACAGCTAGAAGGAAAGATAGGCCAGCTAACGGAAAAAGGATTAGAGGTGAGAAATTGAAGAAGATGGAAAGCGTCAAGTACTTGGGAAGTGTGACAGAGGAAAACGGAAGAAACGAGAGAGAGAGATCAGTGAACAAGGCAGATAACCAGAAGTATTCCTGCGAAGTGTTAGGACCTTGGTTTGGAACGAAGACGTCCCATAAAAAAGCACAGAATAATACACAGAAGTTACTACGTTCCAATACTGAAATATGTATCCGAAACACGGGTAATGAAGTAATGTTATGTAAGTAGACTATAGGAATATGAAATGAAGTTTCTCAGAAGCAAAATAGGCGTAACAAGGAGAGATAGGATAAGGGTAGAAAAGGGTTCGGGAAATAGCGGAAAAGGAACCGTTGCAGAGCAGGATGGAAACATCGAACCTAAGATGGTATGGTCCCTTAAAGATAATGAGAAATAAGAGAATTTCCAGAAGATACATGAAATGGAGATGCGGAAGAAATGACAAAGAGGAAGAGCCAGAGATAGATGGCTGAAAGGTATGGAAGAGTGTGTTGAAAAACAATTCGAGGACTGGACCAGAGTGAACACAGAAAAATGGTAGGAAAACAGAACTAGAAGCTAAGGCTAATGTTCCAAACTGATCCATCCTGGGGCTGGAAACTGTTCAATATGATGATGATTCGCTGTTTCTCTACCTCAATGTGTATGAATCTCGCATTTTCTTTTGTTGGTTAGTTTCTTGATATGCAACAGGATTTTCTTAATCGTTCTGATTTTTTTTCAGTTTTTTAATTTTCGGTTTCAGTGAGTGACTTATCTGCCAAAGTTTTCTAGTTTTATTTTCTAATTTGTGTTCGGTATCCTGAATTTAATCATGTGAGGACGCAATTTCAGATCGTTGAATAAAGGAGGTGGCATCCATAATCATATAAAAAGTATAAAGTGAAGAAATTTGCATGTACTGTTGAAATATGGTTAATAAGTAGGTTTCAAAGCAATCTGCCTTAAAATACTGACTGTATTATTATCAGTCGTCTCAAGTACAACAAGATTTGAGTTCTTGCAACAACAGAGGTTTTAAAGTCACCAAATAGTTAGATCAAATTTAAAAACTTTAGAATGTTGCCCCCTACTGAAAAAAAAATGTGCAGACGAATATGCTTCTCAGAGCAGAAATGTGTCCGTGAGGATCACATTACGATTCATGGAAGAACCCTGGAGATACTAGGTTTCAGATAGATTATATAATGGTAAGAGAGAGATTTAGGAACCAGATTTTAAATTGTAAGATATTTCCAGGGGCAGATGTGGTCTCTGACCACAACCTATTGGTTATGAACTGTAGATTAAAACTGAAGAAACTGCAAAACGGTGGGAATTTAAGGAGATGGGACCTGCATAAACTGAAAGAACCAGAGGTTGTACAGAGTTTCAAGGAGAGCATAAGGGAACAATTGACAGGAATGGGGGAAAGAAATTCAGTAGAAGAAGAATGGGTAGCTTTGAGGAATGAAATAGTGAAGGCAGCAGAGTATCAAGTGGGTAAAAAGACGAGGGCTAGTAGAAATCCTCGGGTAACAGAAGAGATACTGAATTTAATTGATGAAAGGAGGACAATGTTATGGAAATGGAAGAGGAGGTAGATGAAGATGAAATGGGAGATATGATACTGCGTGAAGGGTTTGACAAAGCACTGAAAGACCTAAGTCGAAACAAGGCCCCGGGAGTAGACAACATTCCATTAGAACTACTGACAGCCTTGGGAGAGCCAGTCCTGACAAAACTCTACCATCTGGTAAGCAAGATGTATGAGACAGTCGAAATACCCTCAGACTTCAAGAAGAAAATAATAATTCAAATCCCAAAGAAAGCAGGTGTTGACAGATGTGAAAATTACCGAAGTATCAGTTTAATAAGTCACAGCTGCAAAATACTAACGCGAATTCTTTACAGAAACTGGTAGAAGCCGACGGGGAAGATTAGTTTGGATTCCATAGAAATGTTGGAATACGTGAGGCAATACTGACCCTACGACTTATCTTAGAAGAAAGATTAAGGAAAGGCAAACCTACGTTTCTAGCATTTGTAGACTTAGAGAAAGCTTTTGACAATGTTGGCTGGAACACTCTCTTTCAAATTCTGAAGGTGGCAGGGGTAAAATACAGCGAGCGAAAGGCTATTTACAATTTGTACAGAAAGCAGATGGCTGTTATAAGAGTCGAGGGACATGAAAGGGAAGCAGTGGTTGGGAAGGGAGTGAGACAGGGTTGTAGTTCTCCCCGATGCTATTCAATCTGTATATTGAGGAAGCAGTAAAGGAAACAAAAGAAAAGTTCGGAGTAGGTGTTAAAATCCATGGAGAAGAAATAAAAACTTTGAGGTTCGCCAATGACATTGTAATTCTGTCAGAGATAGCAAAGGACTTGGAAGAGCAGTTGAACGGAATGGACAGTGTCTTCAAAGGAGGATATAAGATGAACATCAACTAAGGCAAAACAAGGATAAGGGAATTAGTCGAATTAAGTCGGGTGATGCTGAGGGAATTATATTAGGAAATGAGACACTTAAAGTAGTAAAGGTGTTTTGCTATTTGGGGAGCAAAATAACTGATGATGGTCGAAGTAGAGAGGATATAAAATGTAGACTGGCAATGGCAAGGAAATCGTTTCTGAAGAAGAGAAATTTGTTAACATCGAGTAATGATTTAAGTGTCATGAAGTCGTTTCTGAAAGTATTTGTATGGAGTGTAGCCATGTATGGAAGTGAAACATGGACGATAAACAGTTTAGACAAGAAGAGAATAGAAGCTTTCGAAATGTGGTGCTACAGAAGAATGCTGAAGATTAGATGGGTAGATCACATAACTAATGAGGAGGTATTGAATAGAATTGGGGAGAAGAGGAGTTGGTGGCACAGCTTGACCAGAAGAAGGGATCGGTTGGTAGGACATGTTGAGAGGCATCAAGAGATCACCAATTTAGTACTGGAGGGCAGCGTGGAGGGTAAAAATCGTAGAGCGAGACCAAGAGATGAATATACTAAGCAGATTCAGAAGGATGTAGGCTGCAGTAGGTACTGGGAGATGAAAAAGCTTGCAGAGGATAGAGTAGCATGGAGAGCTGCATCAAACCACTCTCAGGACTGAAGACCACAACAACAACAACATGTTCTGAAAATTGTTGGTTAGCCTGTATAACATACTCGTCTAATTACACGAATAAATCTGCCTCCAACTGCAGAGTTGTCGCTGATATTTCGTAACAGCCCACTTTGTTTATTGAATTGTATTGGGAAGACATGTTAATGATGTATTAATAAAGCGTAAGAAATGAGCAGTAGAGTACCTCAGCAGATATATAGGCATTATTTCTGGTAACGAGATTCGACGGAAGCGGAAGTGCACCGAGTATTGTTTTGGGCGCAGAGCTACAAGACCGACGCCGAGTTCTCTAGCGGCAGCCACAAAAACAGCCGTTGGCTGAGAGCGGTGGGCGGGCCCAGGAGAAGGCTGCAGCCGCCCCTATTTAGCATGGCGGCGCTACAGCCCGCAGGGGACCCACTGCGGCATCGGCGAACTTTACATCGGGGGTTCCCAGCTCACAGCATGCCTCTGATGCTCTTCCAACAATTCATTCGCATCACTACGTCCGGGCAAATTCCCTTTCAAACATTCGACATTTCAGTCAACAGTACTTAAGCCAGAGTCTGCGTCTTTGCCCGCCACATAGCTTTGTACTCGCATGGTGTTACGAGGACTGGCTTTTTATTTTAAATCGTTTCACTGTTTCTCAAAATAATCTCCTTTAAAATTTATGCTAAAACTGAAAGTGTATTGCATTTTTCAGACCAAGGCGAACAGAGTTCGCGAAAAAAAAAAAAGTTTGATCTGAGCAGCACAGTGGACTAACGCACAGTATAATCAGAAGTAAATCAAGTGATTTGCCTTCAGCTGACTTGTACGGTACGCTTTCACACTTGGGAGGAAATTTTATGCAGATTTGAAACCGTTCTCAAAATGTGTGTACGTATGCGCATGTGTTCTGTGTCACTGTTTATCAGATATTCGTTTGTTCCGCCATGCTGATCATCATATCTGTCTACAAGTTTCAAAGGCATGGATAAGAGGAACTAGCAAACAGTAAGTACACTCAACTTACATACACAGACCCCACCTCCACACGCAAATTTACAAAGCGCATTCGTGATCACTTCATCCCCAAAACATTTCTAGAAACTAGTACTTTAACCTAAGAAATGGTAGTTAAAGAATAAAACAATGACTCTTTTTTGACAGCAGCGCATACCGTAATATAATGACGCTAGTACTCTACTCTAGCATTATCAAAGCGAAAAGATGCAATATTTTCACTTTAGGACAAACATTTTGGTAATTATACGTAACGTAATATTGAAAACTCCTAATTAATTGCTGATGGCAATGTGGAGCAAAGTATGAACTATACTGCAAATGTCAGATAACTACATGAACATGACTATGTAGTATTCAAGTACATATTTCTTCTGTTAATAATTTTATAAAAACAAATGCCATAATCTGAAAACTTTAATGTATCGTCACACAAAATTTCTTTATATGTTATATGAACGATGGTGAAGCTGCACCAAAACAGGCAAAGTCAAGGCAGAACTACATGTCATAATTACATCCTAAGAATCGTCAGACACATTTTCTGTGGCGTTTCGGCAACCATTTGCAATGTATAACTGGAGTCAGTCCAAACGAATACTGACCATCACATCTGTCATGGAATCCCGGTGTCGCTGCAAATATCGTTTTGCGTCCTCTTAAAAACAGAACGGAATTTTACGTGACAGTCCGATAGAGCGGTCCCAGATTAGTCTCGTGCGATATTCGTTTTATCGATATCTATGCACAGGAACTTGAAAACGCAATGAATAACGAGTACTCCAGTAGCAGCGACAGCAGCGCCGCCTATACCGCTGCTCAGTCGTTGCTAGCGTACCTGTTGCTCTTACCGTTCTACTGTCCCCATTAATACTTGCAAATAAAACGAATCTCGCAAGAGACTAATCTGCGAGGCTCTATCGAATGGGAACATGAAGTTACGCTTTAGAAACCATTTTGTTTCTGACGGCAAACAAATCGACGATCTCTATAGATACTGTGTTTCACTGGAAAGACGTGATAAGCAGTATTTGTTTGGACTGACTCCACTTGCACACTGCAAAAAACGGAACCGCAAACAGCTGTCGAAATGTCAGAAAAAATGCTCCTGATGGCTCTTAGGAGGTACATCTGGTATATTAGGAAACAACCACAAATAAAAAGACGGCTTCAACCACAAGATTAATATTTAACCATTTCTTTCCGCTAATTGACATGAACAGCTTCTTGAGCTTTTGTTGAATCGTGCGCAAACCATCAGTAACAGATGTTTTAAAAGATGTGTTTCACAGCTAACTGTTGATGCTCAATCGAATGAACTGCAGTTTTCGGTATGCCAAAGGATGGCTCTGTCCCACGGTAAGTTATATACTTCATACATGTAGTGGAGAGCATGAAAGTATTTTTGGAGCAATGAGCGATTTTGGTATACTTTCACGAAATTCATCGCTGACGATAGTGCGACAAAATCCTACAAACCAGTTGTAAACAGGATGCTGATTCGAGTTGTTGTTGTTAAGCACTTACACAAATCGTGAAACACCATTGAACGAATATCTTCGCATGAAATATCCTTATTATCCAAGGACTGTTTTCTTGTATTTTTTCTTCTTTTTTACACACACTATAAACAATTGCTCCCAAAATTTCTAAGTTACCCTTACATTAACAATAACAAGACATAAATTTTAAAGCGACAGCAATGGCATTTCCTAAGGGTTAGAACTGTGTGGCGGTCTGGGGTTTTAAGGTGGGACTTCACTTTTGTACGGGCAAGTTCTGTACCTACTAAGGTAACCGAGGTAGGGCTTTGACAGCTCAGTCGGTAGGTAGAAATGAAGTTGGTCCCTTCCGTGTAAAGAAACTATCAAATAGAATACGTAGCTGATCTAACTGACTTAAAATGTATTAACGCACTGATTAGGAAGTGTATTGTTACTCGAAGTGTTTTGGAGAGTCCTTGAGAGATGTCCTGATGTTCCAGCTGTCAACAGTGACGAAAATCTGGCGATGATGACAATGAATTCGTGTTTACGGCGTACGGCATAGGAGTCATTTGCGATCATTGTAGTTTTCATAAAATTTGCAGTATAGTCGTAATTGAAGCCTCGAGACAATAGAATGATATGTAAACAGTACCAGGACACATAAAATATACGAAATTATCAATCTATTCCAACCGAAACGTTTATGGTACGGAACTGTTATGTCTTTTGTATGACTATGCTGATTTTCTTCGGTGTGTTGCGATTTCGGGTGATTACTCCCAAAATGTGTGTGATGGATGGAATGAATAGGGCAGTTAAAGATATGGTGAAAGAAAAAGACAAAACGATGATTTATGCAGATGATATGGTAATATGGGGTGATAAAGAGGCAGATGTACAGTTACAACTTGATACGTGGAAGGAAATAATGAAAAGGTATGGATTAAAAATAAATAAAGATAAGAGTGAAGTAATGGTATTTGGAAAAACAAAGGTATCAACGGGAATATTACTTTGAGTGGAGAACCCCTCAAAGTGGTAGACAGTTTCACTTATTTAGGGAGTGAAATATCTAGTAATGGAAGACTAACAACAAAATTAATAGGGAGCTGCAGTAGGAAGGCAGTTTCTACCAAACAATAAAACACCTGATTTGGAATAAGAAAGTTTCAGGAAAAGCAAACTCCTTATGTATAACAGTTATTAGTTCCCTATTGCCACCTATGGAGGAGAAACATGGACAATGACAGAAAGGGTCTGGAGCAGACTGCAAGCAGAGGAAATGAAATTTCTCAGAGCAGTTAAGAGAAAAACAGGAATGGGCAGAGTAAGGACCTTAAACAAGGAAGTATGAGAGAAGAAATCGAAAGAAAGAGATTTAGATGGTATGGGCATGTTAAGAGGATGGGCAGAGACTTCCCAGAATTACGGAAGAACTAATGATGGATAGAAAAAGACCTAGAGGGCGCCCAAGAACACGGTGGAAAATGGCAGTGAGAATATCTGTGGAAAGGAGAGGTGTGACCTGGTAGCAAGTGGACGTAAAAAAGTGGTTGGAGGACCGAGCCAAATGGAGAGGACTCGTCAGCCCCCACACCCGGCAGTAGCTGGAGCGGAATCCGGGTACACACATACACACACTCCCAAAATCGACGCACTGCAGTTCGATGTAGTCAGTGTACTACGAAAGAGAGTAATGTTACTGTGTAGTAAAACATCGATTAATACACTAAGACTTGCCAGCGTGCCAAACCAGCTTCAGTTAACCCACTGTGCGTTAAGCTGCACGGGCAGGTACAAAATTTAATTTAACTGCCCTGCATTTATTGTTTGGGATGTGTCTTGCTGTATGTATAATTTTTTTTTTCTTCGTAAATGTTATTTTTGTGTCTCTCTTTCTGTAATGGTGGATAATATGGGACTGTCACGGTTAAGCACTTACAGTAGCAATCAGTGTAGTGATTAAGTCTCTCTTATTCTTCTGTATTTTCTTAATGTATACCTTAACTCGTTCCACATTGTAAATGCACTCCTTTAAGGGGTCTACGGAACACAATTATACAAACAACATACAAAAAGGAAAAATCGGAAGGGCACATAAAGAAATAACATTAAAAATAGAAGAAAATTTCACAAATAAACCTACCTATGTCACAGCAACATACGTAGGCCAAATAATCGAATAAGAAGAATAACTTGTCAAGGAAACGAGAATTGCATTAGCATTTCGTACGAATAACAACTTTTGGGGCAAAATACGATCCCCAAAAAAATAATATCTCCACTTTTTCAAATCTAGGTGCAACAGACTTTCTTGTGACTACTGCAATAAATTTTATAAGGCAGAAACAGGCAGTCGTTTTGGAATTAGATTTAAAGAACGTACATCAGACTGCAAGAGCAACCAATTAACATCTTAATTGCATTTGAAAAGCCCAAAACATAAAGGAGAAAATACTGAAAATGCCCCAAAAACTCTGCCCAAAGTACCTAAAACACATATAATGATCATTTAAGAAGAAATTGAACTTTTCGGTTAGACAGAAAAATACGCAGAGGTGATCCTTAATGAACGAACAGACTTTACACATAAAAAACCTGGAACAATTTAATTGACATTATAGAAGAAAAATGGTAAGTTACCACTACAAAGAACAGAACATTATTTACGTAAAACAAGGAATACTATCATTGCAAATTTAACATACTCGGAGCCCTATCGCAAAATATATATATGTTGCAAACAAATAGCATCGCTGGAGCCGGAGCTGCAAAAAAGCTCTCAAAAGTAATTTTAACAAGATCACGCAGATAGATAGAAATAACGCGATCACGACAAAAAAGAAGGAAAACCGACGTTCACGCTCCAAGATGCAATATGGAGCACGTCATACCACATAAGACGTAAGCATAATGTACCACACGTAGGCGAAGTAACTAAGATAGACTTAGGGTACAAAATTGTGCGTATTATACCATTTGCATAGGTACGTTTGATAATGGCAAATGCTGAAACGAATTCGCATTGTAGTTGTGTAATCACTATGAGTAAATAAGTCAGTTGTGCAGCAAAAACCTGTATCAAAAGTAAAACATAGTAAGAAGCAAGTGTGTACCTAATTTTACTGTAAATGAGGGAATATTTACTTCAGCCGAACGTCAGTTCAATCCTTACTGGCCTTCATGTTTCTCGTAAGGAACAAAGATTAAATTAAGCAGCATATAGTTCTTCAGAAAATTGTTCATCCAACTTTTCCGTCTAGCTAACGGACTCACCAAATTTTAAAACTAGAGAAGCGTCCTTGCAGGCAGTAGTCTCAAAATACGCTTCTCTGTTTTCTGTCAGCGCATATTGTTGCACATAATAACTTCTTGTGGCACACTAACATCTATGTACTTTACCGTTTCCGACAGTGTTCTACTTATCTACGAATTATCTCGGTAATATTTTGTAAACATGCCAGGAAAGGTAATGTTCGAATTCTAGTGGTGAATCAAACTGTCATCATAATCTTTTTCCCATCATGTAAGTTAGCTTCTCGTATACCCACAGAAACACCAGGTAGAGCTGAATTCACTTAAAAGGTCCTCTATGTCAACTATATAGTAGGTCTTCCAGAATGAGATTTTCACTCTGCAGCGGAGTGTGCGCTGATATCAAACGTCCTGGCAGATCAAAACTTTATGCCGGAACGAGACTCGAACTGAGAACTTTTGCTTTTCGTGGGCAAGTGCTCTGCCATCTGAACTACCCAAGCACAACTCACGCCCCCTCCTCACAGCTTAATTTCAGCCAGTACTTCGTCTCCTACCTTCCACACTACACAGAAGCTCTCCTGCGAACCTGTGAACTAGCATTCCTGGAAGAAAGGATGCGGAGAGATGGCTTAGGACACTCCACTGCAGAGTAAAAATCTAAGTCTGGAAACACCCCCAGGCTATGGCTAAGCCATGTCTCCGCAATATCCTTTCTTCCAGGAGTGCAGTTCTGCAGGTTCGCAGGAGAGCTTCTGTGAAATTTGGAAGGTAGGAGACGAGCTAATGGCTGAAGTAAAACATCGGTAGCTCAGATGGTAGAGCACTTGACACGAAAGATAAAGGTTCTGAGTTCGAGTATCGCTCCAGCACACAGTTTTGATCTGGCAGTACGTTTTATATATTAGGTCCTTTCTAATCAGCTTCTACGTCTTTGTCTATTTATGTTCTTCTCCTCAACAGCAGATGCCTGTGCAGTCAGTTCTATATTATGGGAGTCAAACAGATTCGTGAAACGCTATAAAAACCCCAAAGTAGAAGAAAAATCTGCGACTTGAAACGCTTTCTAAGCTTTTTCTTCAACTTATTATAACTCTGTCAAGTGACATGGGTAATAAGTTGTGTTCAGTTTAGTGGCCTTACATCTTTTGTCATCTTTCCACAGGCACTGAGCGAGATTTAATCACTCTCGGTAGACAGACGTTGGTTAAAACTAGAGGTGTTCACCGATCTGATTCCACACTGTTTAGCATTTCTCTAAAAAATGATTCACCAAGTCTCACAGCACACTGAACGTCAGCAATAGGCTCAGGAATCTCACAGCGACCCAAAACCTCTAACTTTGTCTTTTTTTCTTAAAAAAAAAGAACACAACTAATGTATTCATTTCTTTACTTCGATAGACTCACTTGGTTTTCTTTCTCCTGACACTTCAAAGTACATGATTTCTCAAACCAACGGCCACGAACGTGCTGCAGGGACATGGTTACAATGAAAAAGGCAGCATCAAGGTGGTGTAAACGTACAGTATTAGTGTTGTTGTTGTTGTGGCCTTCAGTCCAGAAACTGGTTTGGTGCAGCTATCCATGCTACTCTAACCTGTGCAAGCTTCTTCATCTCCGAGTAACTACTGCAACCCACATCCTTCTAAATCTGCTTACTGTATTCATCTCTTGGTCTCCCTCTACTTGCCGGCCGAAGTGGCCGTGCGGTTAAAGGCGCTGCAGTCTGGAACCGCAAGACCGCTACGGTCGCAGGTTCGAATCCTGCCTCGGGCATGGATGTTTGTGATGTCCTTAGGTTAGTTAGGTTTAACTAGTTCTGAGTTCTAGGGGACTAATGACCTCGGCAGTTGAGTCCCATAGTGCTCGGAGCCATTTGAACCATCTCCCTCTACGATTTATACCCTCCGTGCTTCTCTCCAACACTAAATTGGTGATCCCTTGATGCCTCAAAGGGTGTCTCACCAAACGATCTCTTCTTCTAGACAAGCTGTGCCACAAATTCCTCTTCTCCCCGATTCTATTCAGTACCTCCTCATTAGTTAGGTGTTCTACCCATCTTATCTTCAGCATTCTTCTGTAGTACCACATTTCGAAAGCTTCAATTCTCTTCTTGTCTACACTGTTTATCGTCCACGTTTCACTTCCATACAAGGCCACATTTCACACAAATACATTCAGAAAAGACGTCCTGACACTTAAATCTCCACTCGATATTAAAATCTATACTCAATGTTAACATATTTCTCTTCTTCAAAAATACTTTCCTTGGCATAGCCAGTCTATATTTTATATCCTCTCCACTTCGACCATCATCAGTTATTTTGCTCCCCAAATAGCAGAAGTTATTTACTACTTTAACTGCCTCATTTCCTAACCTAATACTTTCAGCATCATCTGATTTAATTCGATAGCGTTCCATTACCCTCGTTTTGCTTTTATTGATGTTCATCTTATAGCTTCCTTTCAAGACACTGTACATCCCGTTCAACAGCTCTTCCAGGTCCTTTGCTGTCTCTAACAGATTCACAAAGTCGTCGGCAAACCTCACAGTAAATTTTTTCTTCTCCATGGATTTTAATTCCTACTCCAGATTTTTCTTTTGTTTCCTTTACTGCTTGCTCAATACACAGATTGAATAGTATCGGGGATAGGCTACAACCCTGTCTCACTCCCTTTTCAATCACTCCTTCCCTTTCATGCCCTTCGACTCTTGTAACTGGTTTCTGTACAAACTGTAAATAGCTTTTCGTTCCCTGTATTTTACACCTGCCACCTTCACAATTTGAAAGAGAGTGTTCCAGTCAACATTGACAAAACCTTTTTCTAAGTCTACAAATGCTAGAAACGTTTTCCTTTCCTTAACCTATCTTTTAAGGTTAGTCGTAGGGTTATTATTGCGTCGCGTGTTCCCACATTTCTACAGAATCCAAACTGATCTTACCCGAGGTCGGCTTCTACAAGGTTTTCCATTATCACTTCCTCTTAATGGAAAGTAATACCTTACTATTGTACCTGACGGGCACTATGAATATCAATCTGGTAAAAGGGAAAGCTCACATAACGAAAACAGAAAAGTCTGTGTAGTGCTGTTTCTGACCAGCAGACTTAGAGGAACGTCCTGAATTAAGACGAAAACCTTTCCACACTCTTATGCCGTGAGACCATGTGATCGCTGTATATGGTAATCCTTTTAGTGGATTTGGGTGTTAAGCTCGGTGGCCACTACAGTGTGCTTCAAGAGGATGAGGCCACACTGTGTGTGACGACAGTGGGTTTTTCCCCTCAGTCCTTTCACTCTATAGTTTTCCTTAATGACAGTCAGTACTACACTCGTCACATATACCCATTTTGTACAGATATACGCTTGAAACATCATTTTGTGAAAATGTGGAAAGAACTTTCCTAGGTCATGGTCAGGAATACGTAGAAGGGCTGATGTCCTCACTGTTGGGTGTTGTCCAGTCTTTTGTGGACGACTTCATGGACTGTTCATTTGTTTGCCTGTTGTTTGTTTTCTTACTGGTACGGCATCAGCATTGCTGGACAAGCTCACTCTGAAGCTGCTCCTATCAGATAATAACTTCCATAACAGTGTGCATATGTGACAGGTGTTTCCTTAGTCTGCTACTTGTAGTCTTCAATATAACTGACTCAAATAAATGAGCTGTCATGTAAAGGGATCTCGAAATTAAACATTTTATGAAAAATGGGTCTACTGTGTCTTGTATCATGATAATGTCCCTAAGTCGATGTAACGTTCACTCATAGCACATGCACAGCCGCACTATTTATATTGTCACTTGAGTTATCCATTGCCCTTTAAGTTCTGTTTCAGTCACTGTAAAGAAAAATATACTGATTTACATTACACCATATTAACTATAAAAATAAATCCACATGAAACTCCCTCATTTACAAATGCAGTTAATAAAAACTATGAATCATAGACTCATCCTGTTTGCGGTATCATGTAAAGCAGCAGAAAAAAATTCGTGTAGATTTTTTTTAATCGATTCATTTGGTTTTGTTTCAGGTGCTAAATAATTACCAAAAATCGCTAAACGTCAAGAGAGAGCAGCGCGGGTGGTGTGGTTAGTGGGAACAAAATGAGGCCATTCCTGTCTGAAGAAATTTCTGACACTAATTTTGAAAAAGAGCTGCCGGACCTTAAGACTACTAACGCTTGGTATGAGAAGCTCATGCCTACTGGGAATGTAAACAGACAGTCATATTCCGGCAGAAAACGTACATTTGATAAAGTGCTAGAGGAGATTCTAGAGACCTTCCAGAGAAGCCCATTTATGTCAGTTCACCTAGCATAACGAGAGCTGAACATCCCTTGCTCAATAGCTGAGAAGGTGCTGCATAAACGACTTCGCTTGCACACCTATGAAGTTCAAATGTGCTGGCATGAGAGCGAAACAGCTTGCAGGTTCGCCACGCATTTGATACTGTGATGCTGGACAGGATCGGGCAAACCGCAACTATGCTGGAAGCGTCGTTTCCTCTGACGAAGCAACCCTCCACACTCGTACAAAGGTTAATTGGCTCAACATCCGCATCTGGGGTTCGGAAAATCACGACAGTTGTCGTGAGCGTGTCATAGACAGGGAAAAGGTGAATGCGTAATATGTACTGCCACTTCAGCAGTCGCTGCCCCTTAGCTTCTTTCCTTTTACCCACGTGCGACCTTCCAGCATGACAGTGCACCACCTTCGTTATTTCCTAAGACGAAACAGTTCCACAGCGATGGATAGAGCCTGATGCACCAACCAAGTGGTAATCTCGATCTGCAGACATGATACCTCTGGATTTCTTCCTGCGGGGTGTGAAAAACATCGCTCGTGCGAAACTCACTTTGTCCTTTTCTCAAGTGATATACTGAGAACTATGGATGAAAGGCAATAGGCAGATTCCATATTTCTAGATTTCCGAAAAGCGGTTGACACGGTGCCCCATTGAGGGCTGTTAACGAAGGTACGAACATATGGAATAAGTTCACAGACATGTGAGTGGCTATAAGACTCCTTAAATAATAAAACCCAGTATGCTGTCTGTTGTGGCGTAACAAGACACCCACGCCACTCGGAAGTAGCCGATAGGCACGCGTTACTGACGCAGGCTAGAGATAGGTCTGAAACAGGATACGTAATGAATGCTATAAAGAAAAGTACGTAGCTCCTGGAATACTTAACTTTAATACATCCTGATGGTACATCGCTCTTGACGATACAAGTGAGACTCTTTAGATACAAGCTATGTAAGGCTAATGGCGCCTTGCTAGGTCGTAGCCATGGACTTAGCTGAAGGCTATTCTATCTGCTCTGCAAAGGAGCGAGGCTTCGTCAGTGTGCATCGCTAGCTAAGTCGTCCGTACAACTGGGGCGAGTGCTAGTCCGTCTCTCGAGACCTGCCGTGTGGTGGCGCTCGGTCTGCGATCACTAACAGTGGCGACACGCGGGTCCGACATGTACTAATGGACCGCGGCCGATTTAAAGATACCACCTACCAAGTGTGGTGTCTGGCGTTGACACCACACTGTCCTCGACGATGAGTGTTCATTAGAGACAAAGGTATCGTCAGGAGCGCTCCAGGGAAATTTGATAGGACTGCTGTTGTTCTCTGTATACATAAATCATTTGGTTGACAGGGTGGGCGGCAATCTGGGGCTGTTTGCTGATGATACCGTGCTGTACGGTAAGGGGCTGAAGTTGAGGGACTGTAGGAAATACAAGACGACTTAGACAAAATTGGAAAAAATTGAGTTAATGTTGATGAGTAGGAAGATCAAACCTGTAATCTTCCGATACAGTATTACTAGAGTTGAATCCTGCCTAGTCGTCAAATGTTAAATCCTGCCTAGTCGTCGAGTATGTAGTGTCTAGGAAACCTGCTTTCTCTGGTCACTGGACAACATTCAAACAAATCGTATTAATGAGTTTTATTACAAATGGTAAAGATTACAATACTTAACTTTGTTCACTACACAGATGCGTCGCAAGCAAAGGGCGACATGCCAAATAAACAAGGTTTCTCAGTATAACAATTGTAATACAAGAGAAGTAATACATTTGACTCTTTTATTCAGGTCTCTAGTCTTGAAGCTTCTGTAGAACTGGGCCGCGGCCAGTCGAGTGTGGCGTTTATGTTCTCTTCGCATAGAGGCCGCTGCTGTCGCGTTGTCGTCTTGGAGAGCGGTCGGTCAGCGCGCAATTGGCTGACGTCTTCTTCAAAGCCCTCTCTCCCCTCTCGTTCCCGATTGGCATGCCGGAGCTTGACTTAACGCCGTAACAACTAATATCCTATTTGACACAACAATGTCGTTTAAATATCTGGTCTTAACGTTGTAAAGCGATAAGAGGTGGAACAAGCGTGTGAGAACTGTGGTGGGGAAGGCGAATGGACGATTTCGGTTTATTGGGAGAATTTTATGAAAGAGTGATTCACCTGTAAAGGAGACCGCATATAGGATGATGGTGCGACCTATTCTTGAGTACTGCTCTAGTGTTTGGGATCCGTACCAGGTCTGATTGCAGGAAGACATCGAAGCAATTCAGGTTCAGGCTGCTAGTTTTGTTAGCGGTAGGTTGGAACAACACGTAAGTGTTGTGCAGATGCTTCGGGAACCCAAATGGGAATCCCTGGAGGGAAGGCGACGTTCTTGTCGAGAAACATAACTGAGAAAATTTAGAGAACCGGCATATGAAGCTGACTGCCAAACGATTCTACTGCCGCCAATATACATTGATCGTACGGACCACGAAGGTAAGATACGAGAAATTAGGGCTCATACGGAAGCATACAGACAATTGTTTTTCTCTCGCTCTATTTGAGAGTGCAACAGGAAAGGAAAGGACGAATAGTGGTACATGGTAAGCTCCGCCACGCACTGTACGGTGGCTTGTGAAGTATCTATGCAGATGTAGAAGACATTGTATGTACCTCACCCGTACGTAACGTTTGTGGTCTCTGCAGAATAATAATTGTGGATGCCATAGCCTCCATCATCCCAGACACGCTTGTGCGGACATGGGCTGAATAAAGCATCGTCCAGAGTTTTTACGGGCTACGAAAGGAGACCATGTAGAATGGTATTACTTTTTAAAACCATTGTCAGTTAATTTACATGCTGCTACAAATCACAAGTATCTGTGTCTTGCAGTCTTTTCTTTTTTTATTGTCTTTGGAAATAAGAGATATTTCTTGTGGTCACCCTGTACTTCGATTCATATTCGCTCCAACGGGGACCGCGTCCATACTCGTTCGCGTTCATTCCACGAGCCAATCTCCCATCCTGACTACATGTGTGGTACAGCAGGGATGGGCAAGTGTAAGAAGATTCGATACATGACGGCGGTATCGATATCTGTACCTCCACGGTGTGAAACTGAGCCACTTCACGTGGAACTGGCCCGCATTTTTGCGTGCTAACTGCTGTGACGGCAGGCGCAGGATGGATTAAAGGCGGAAAGCTGCATGATGCGCAGTTTGCGTGTCGCGGGTCAGCTGACTCGGCAACAGAGACGCGACCAGTGGTGCCACGACTGGTAGGAATGGGACCACTTGCACATGGCGTCACACCGAAAAGGGTGGAATTCTCTGCCGAAATCATCTGTGACCACAATAATTAAGTGAACCTTCCTTGTGAAGAGCATCAAGCAAAACTGAACGGCAAAACATTAGCCTATTAGTCTGTTAATAACGTCAGAAAGCAACTAATATAGAATATCAGCCATCAAACAAAATAATAGCGATCTATTGCAATATTTATGCTCTGTACCACTGTATCATACACTGAAGTGCCAAAGAAACTGGTGCATCTGCATAATATCGTGTAGGGCACCCGCGAGCATGCATAGGTGCCGCAACACAACTTGGCGTGGACTTGACTAATGTCTGAAGTAGTGCTGGAGTGAAGTGACACCATGACTCCTGCAGGGCTGTCCATAAATCCGTAAGAGTACGAGGGGCTGAAGATCTCTTCTGAACAGCACGTTGCAAGTCATCTCAGACATCCCCAGAATGAGATTTTCACTCTGCAGCGGAGTGTGCGCTGATATGAAACTTCCTGGCAGATTAAAACTATGTGCCGGACCGAGACTCGAACTCGGGACCTTTGCCTTTCGCGGGCAAGTGCTATTTCTGCAAGGTTCGCAGGAGAGCTTCTGTAAAGTTTGGAAGGTAGGAGACGACATACTGGCAGAAGTAAAGCTGTGAGGACGGGGCGTGTGTCGTATTTGGGTAGCTCAGATGGTAGAGCACTTGTCCGCGAAAGGCAAAGGTCCCGAGTTCGAGTCTCGGTCCGCCACACATTTTTAATCTGCCAAGAAGTTTCATCTCAGACATGCTCAATAATGCTCATGTCTGGGTAGCTCGGTGGCCAGCGGAAGTGTTTAAATTCAGAAGAGTGTTGCTGGAGCCTCTCTGAAGCAATTCTGGGCGTATGGGGCGTCACATTGTCCTGCTGGAATTGGCCCAAGTCTTTTGAAACGCACAATGGACGTGAATGGACGCAGGTGACCAAACAGGATGCTTACGTACCTGTCACCTGTCAGAATCGTATCTAGACTTACCAGGGGTCCCATATCACTCGAGCTCCACATGTCCCGCACCATTACAGAGCCTCCACCAGCTTGAACAGTCCCCTGCTGACATGCAGGGTCCATGGATTCTTGAGGCTGTCTCCTTCCCCGTAAACGTCCATCCGCTCGTTGCAATTTGAAACCAGACTCGTCCGACCAGACAACATGTTTTCAGTAATCAACAGTCCAATGCCGGTGTTGACCGGCCCTGGCGAGGCGTAAAGCTTTATGTCGTGCTGTCATCAAGGGTACACGAGTGGGCCTTCGGCTTCAAAAGCCCATCTCGATGATGTTTCGTTGAATGGTTCGCACGCTGACCCTTTTTGATGGCCCAGCATTGAAATCTGCCGCAATATGCGGAAGGGTTGCACTTCTGTCACTCTGAACGATTCTCTTCAGTCATCGTTCGCCCCCTTTTTGCAGGATCTTTTTCCGGCTGCAGCGATGTCGGAAATGTTATGTTTTAGCAGATTGCTGATACTCACGATACGTTCGTGAAATGGTCGTACGGGAAAATCCACGCTTCATCGCTACCTCGGAGATACTGTGTCCTACCGCTCGTGCGCCGACTATAACACCACGTTCATACTCACTTAAATCTTGATACCCTGCCATTGTAGCAGCAGTAACCGACCTAACAACTCCGCCAGACACCAGACACTTGCTGTGTGGCCGAGCGGTTCTAGGCACTACAGTCTGGAACCGCGCGACCGCTACGGTCGCAGGTTCGAATCCTGCCTCGAGCATGGATGTATGTGATGTCCTTAGGTTAGTTAGGTTTAAGTAGTTCTAAGTTCTAGGGGACCGATGACCTCAGATGTTATGTCCCATAGTGCTCACAGCCATTTGGACCATTTGAACTTGTTATCTTTATAGAGGCGTTGCCGACTGCAGCGCCCACGTCTGCCCGTATCTGAAAACGCATGCCTATACCAGTTTCTCTGGCGCTTCAGTGTATTTCCGACTCATTACTTCACCAATCACTCCAGTTGTGTCTTAATTTTTTACTTGTCGTCGATTCTTCATTTACAAATATTTCTGAGATTCTGTTCAAAAAAGAAAACGAATTTTAAATATCAGTCAAATAATACATGGTAATTTTAAAATCCATGAATGATTTCAGAAAATGACCAAAAACAACATAATAAATTAACAGAGAAGAGTATAGCAGGGAACACACGATGTTTTCTGGCCGGTACTTCGGTCCAGTTACTGACTTTAGAGTCACTCACTAGAGACCGCCATAAGCAGTTTCCGTCCTTCTCACCGATTTTTGTTCTTCTTAGATATGAGGTTATGTTTTGCGCAGCATTTTTAAATATTTCTCTTTCTACTTATTTAAATGTTGAGTAGTGTGCAGCATCTGCCCGCCGCGTAGGCGTGTGGTTTAACACACTGCTTTCCGGGCGGGAAGGCGTTCCGCTCCCCGGCACGAATCCGCCCGGCTGATTAGTGTCGAGGTCCTGTGTGCCTGCCAGTCTGGGAATGGTTTTTAAGGCGGTTTTCCGGCTGCCTCGGCGACTGCGGGCTGGTTCGCCTTATTCCGCCTCAGTTACACTGTGTCGGCGATTGCTGCGCAAACACTTTTTTCACGTACGCGTACACCATAATTACTCTACCACGAAAACGTTTGGGTTACACTTGTCTGGTGTGAGACGCTCCCGGGGGCTTGGGGGTGGGGGGCCCACGGGGACCGCACTGCACAATAATACTGGGGTTCGGTGTGGGGCGGCGGTGGGATGAGTGGAATGCTGTAGCCTGTTGTAGGATTGTGTGCCACTGATGCTAGGGCGGGGACGAAGGCTCTACGTCGTTTCTAGGTCCCCAGTTCAATACAGCACAATAACACATACAGTATTAAACCAATTTGGAATATACTATTAATTCTTTAAGTACAAAGTTTTCTTGTGAGTAAAATGCTATAGACACACATCAATAAAGTTTTGCATCACCCTGGTTCCAAGAACTCCTGAAGATAGACGTTGACCGTGGATATTTTATCACAGAGACAGTCCCTTTGACTGTTCACAGATGTCACTAAACCTGTCCAAAGATGTGAAAAACCATACAATTGCAGCAATTATTAGACGGAGAGGGTCCAACAGTTACAGTCATTACACCAGGAAGAAGGTACACGGCTGGTGTTGTCTGTAGTTCAAACATGCCTAGACGGTCAATATCGCGGTTCGATCGCGTCCGCATTGTTACTTTGTGCCAGGAAGGGATCTCAACAAGGGAAGTGTCCAGGTGTCTAGGAGTGAACCAAAGCGATGTTGTTTGGACATGGAGGACATACAAAGACAGGAACTGTCGATGTCATGCCTCGCTCAAACTGCCCAATGGCTACTACTGGAGTGGATGACCGTTATCTACGGATTATGTCTCAGAGGAACCCTGACAGCAACGCCACACTGTTGAATAATGCTTTTCGTGTCCCCACAGGACGTCGTGTTACGACTCAAGCTGTGCGCAATAGGCTGCATGATGCGCGACTTCACTCCCAACGGCCATGGCGAGGTCAATCTTTGCAACCACGACTCCATGCAGCGCAGTTCAGCTGGGCCCAACAACATGCCGAATGAACCGCTCAGGATTGGCATCACGTTCTCTTCAGCGCTGAGTGCCGCATATACCTTCAACCACACAATCGTCGGAGACGTTTTTGGAGGCAACCCAGTCAGGCTGAACGCCTTAGACACACTGTCCAGCGGGTGCAGCAAGGTGGAGATTCCCTGCTGTTTTTGGGTGGCATTATGTGGGGCCGACGTACGCTGCTGGTGGTTATGGAAGGCACCTAACGGCTGTACGATACGTGAATGCCATCCTCCGACCGATAGTGCAACCATATCGGCAGCATATTTTTGGCGAGGCATTCGTCTTCATGGACAACAATTCGTATCCCCATTGTACACATTTTGTGAATGATTTCCTTTAAGATAACAATATCGGTCGATTAGAGTGGACAGCGTGTTCTCTAGACATGAACCCTATCGAACATGCCTGGGATGGATTGAAAAGGGCTACTTATGGCCGACGTGACCCACCAACCACTCTCAGGAATTTACACCGAATCGCCGTAGAGGAGTGAGACAATCTGGACCAACAGTGCCTTGATGAACTTGTGGATAGTATGCCACGACGAATACAGGCATGCATAAATGCAAGAGCACGTGCTACTAGGTGTTAGACGTACCGGTGTGTACAGAAATCTGGACCACAACCTCTGAAGGTCTCGCTGTATGGTGGTACAACATGCAATGTGTGATTTTCAAGAGCAATAAAAAGGGCGGAAATGATGTTTATGTTGGTTTCTGTTCCAGTTTTCTGTACAGGTTCCGGAACTCTCGGAACCGAAGAGATGCAAAACTTTTTTGATGTGTGTATTATTATACATCATGTTAACAGTTATGCCATACTTTGTCGGTCGTGCACCATCTTTTACCTTGAAACATAACATCGTCTTTTATCATGGAAAACGCGGCATTTGCAAAGGAACTGAGTTTCTTTAATGTCTGAGGAATTTTCTCTGTCTCGAAACTGGAAATCTGTGTCAGTTGCCAACTGCTTCTAGAATTCCAAAACGTATTTAACTTGTAACTGGTATTTGACAATACTGCTGCTTCATTTTGTTTCACTTACTGATTATTAGTGTGCAGTGGAGTAATAATACAATTGATAGATTATTAAATACAGTATTGAAAAGGTTTTATATATTACAATACTTTTTAATTTCAGTAGAATATTTGTTCCTGGGTAAATGGCCACTGTACCTCGGAATATATCTTCACGTCCGAAGAAAACCTAATTTTCTGGAGTAATCTTTGTAATTTCAGAGAAAAAGCTGCAGTGTATAAAAAGCGAATGTATCATTTAAAAATGGAATCAGAAAATAATATTAAACTTCTATTACAGGACTAGCTAGAGGTGAAAGTGTGAATAGTGTACCAGCACACAATACTCTGACCTCCAGCACATGCAAGAAAAACTCTCGAAAATCTGTTACAATGTTTATAAATGTTCTATGTGTTCACCCTTCATCAAATGGCACACATCTGTTCGGTAGTCCGATTCTACCCATAGTGACTCAGCATGTCGTAACTAATAATGAGAACTGCTGCTGTGATGTTGTGTTTCAAGTCTTCGAGGCTCTGTGGCAGAATTGGAAAACAGACACTGGTCTTGATGTAAGCCCACAAGAAAAAATTTCAGTGTGTCAGATCTTGTGAGCATGGTGGCGTCTTGAGTAGCACAAGGGCTGGTTAGGACCCTACACAGCGAATTGGCAATATCTCAGTCTGGTAATCCTGAACATAATAGTGGAAATGTGGAGGGGCACCATCTTGTTGAAAGATGAAATTCCTGCTATAACTTGTAAGTTACGGTGTGACCTGCAGTCGCAGCATGTGGGGACTGGTGATACCATTGGCAGTTCTCTCAGCGCAGAAGAAGGGTCCATAGGCTGTCTAGGTGGACAAGACACAGGACACGTTGACTTTCTCGGAATCGCGAACGTGTTCGACAGCAGCGTGTGGATTCTCTGTGGTGTGGCAGATGACCTTCCCTGAAAGATGGAAAGTGGTTTATCAGTGAAGACTAAAAAATCAAATGGCTCTGAGCACTATGGGACTTAACATCTGAGGTCATCAGTCCCTTAGAACTTAAAACTACTTAAACCAAACTAACCTAAGGACATCACACACATCCATGCGCGAGGCACGATTCGAACCTGCGACTGTAGCGGTCGCGCGGTTCCAGAATGCAGCGCCTAGAACCACTCGGTACCCTGTCCAGCTGCGCACTGTTGCAAGAGGGATGTTCCATTCTGTACTGCCTCGACAGGCAGACTTTGAGGGACTTCGGATCATCACGTCCCTGCCTGATCTGATACGCCGCGGTCAGCCCCAACGTTTTGCGTCGCACAGAACATCCATCCTTCTTGGATTTCTTGTACCACTTTACTATGTCTTGGTAAACTGGTGGTGTCTTGTGAAACTTGTCACGGAAATCTCTTTGCACACTAACTACCGATTGGCAACGGGCAAATTTTAGTACACAAAATGCTTTCTCTGCCAGGTTCGCCGCCATTTTTCGCAACTACGATCGGTGGCGCCCCTGCTGGCAGTTTTACAAACTAACCTGCCGGTGGTCACGGTCAAATAAAAAACTTTTGACAGTTTGTCTCACACGAACTGTATCATTTGTTACGTTACGTTCAGTTGCTTAGTTATAACGGTTTTTGAACTGTTTCATGGACTTTGTAAATACACGGTACAGAGGCGAAGAACAAAACATTAATTAGACCTCTTTCTTTTCTAGCGTTCATTCTACTGTACGGATACCATTGTCCACGTGATTTGGCATATTTGTTTAATTTGTTAACTTTGTAAACGGATTCATGTTGTAACAGTCTTCGTTAAATCACAGGGACGGAAGTCCTGTGCCACATCTGTCTATGAATTGTTTAAACTTTGTTGGCTGTCCATCGTAATTCAGCTGTTTTGCGTATCGCATTTTCCGAAGAGGAGACTGGAGAGCTGTCCAGTACTTGCTGTCAGTAGCGTGGAAAACTGCTCAGGAACTACACTCTCAGTCTGTCCGGCGTAACAGGCATCACGGATTGGATCCGATCCAGCTCACTTCCCTCTCTTAAAAGCCAGCGTACAGAGCGTTCAGCTGTACAAGCAAGTCAAAATGTGAAGCACATCATTATTAAGGAATCTTGTTTTTAGTTACTATTGCCTCTAGTAATGACAGCTACTTCCATTTATTACAATAGAGAGAGAGAGAGAGAAAACAAGAGAGCAAATGAATAAGAAGATCTTCATGGAATTACTTACCACAATTCTGGTGTTTTTGTGGTCTTTAGTCCAAAGACTGGTTTGATGCAGCTCTCAGTGCTACTCTATCCTGTGCAAGCCTCTTCACCTCCGAATAGCTACTGCAATATAAATCCTTCTGAATCTGCTTAGTGTACTCGTCTCTTGGTCTCCCTCTACGATTTTTACTCTCCACGCTTCCCTCCAGTACTAAATTGGTGATCCCTTGATGCCTCAGAATGCATCCTACCAACTGATCCCTTCTTCTAGTCAAGTTGTGCCGCAAATTCCTCTTCTCCCCAATTCTGTTCAGCACCTCCTTATTAGTTACACCATCTACCCATCTGGCATTCTTCTGTGGCACCACATTTCAAAAACTTCTATTCTCTTATTGTCTACACTGTTTATCGTCCATGTTTCACATCCATACATGGCTACACTCCGTACAAATACTTTCAGAAAAGGCTTCCTGAGTCTTAAATCTATATTGAATGTTAACATATTCCTCTTATTCAGAATTGCTTTCCTTGCCATCGCCAGTCTACGTTTTATATCCTCTCTTCTTCAACCATACTTAGTTATTTTGCTGCCCAAATGGCAAACATCTATTACTTTAAGTGCCTCATTTCATAATGTAATTCCCCCAGCGTTGCCTGATTTAATTCGACTACATTCCATTTTCCTCGTTTTGCTTTTGTTCGTGTTCATCTTGTAGCCTTCTTTCAACACACTGTTCATTCCGATCAACTGTTCCTCCAAGCTCTTTGCTGTCTCCGACAGAATTACAATATCATCGGCAAACCTCAAGGTTTTTATTTCTTCTCCCTGCCTTTTAATTCCTCCTCCAAATTTTTCTTACGTTTCCTTTACTGCCTGTTCAACGTACAGATTGAATAACTCCGGGGACAGGCTACAACCCTGTATCACTCCCTTATCAACCACTGCTTCAAGTCAGCATTGTCAAAAGGTTTCACTAAGTCTAGAAATATTATAAACATAGGTTCTTCTTTCCTCAGACTAGCTTCTAAGATAAGTCGTAAGATCACTATTGCCTCGCGTGTTCCTACATTTCTAAGGAATCCTAACTGATCTTCCACGAGGTGGGTTTCTAACAGTTTTTCCACTCGACTGTAAAGAATTCGTGTCAGTATTTGGCAACCCTTACTTATTAAACTGATAGTTCGGTAATTTTCACACCTGTCAACACCTGCTTTGTTTAGGATTGGAAGTATTATATTCTTCTTGAAGTCTGAGGGTGTTTCCCCTGTCTCATACATCTTGCTCACCAGATCGTAGAGTTTTGTCAGGGCTGGCTCATCCAAGGCCATCAGTAGTTCTAATGGAATGTTGTCTACTCCTGGGGCCTTGTTTCGACTTGGGTCGTTTAGTGCTCTGTCAAATTCTTCATATCTGGCATCTGATCTTCATCTACATTCTATCCATTTCGGTAACACTGGACTCAAGTACATCGCCCTTGTACAAACCCTCTATATATTCCTTCCACCTTTCGGCTTACCCTGCTTTACTTATAACTGGTTTTCCATCTGAGCTCTTGATATTCATGCAAGTGGTAATCTTTTCTCCAAAGGTCTCTTTAATTTTCCTGTGTACAGTATCTATCTTATCCCTAGTGATATATGTTTCTACATCTTTACATTTGTCCTCTAGCCCTTCTCGCTTAGCCGGTTAACACTTCCTGTCAATATCGTTTTTGAGACGCTTATGTTGCTTTTCGCCTGCTTCATTTACTGCATTTTTATATTTTTTCCTTTCATCAACTCAATATTTCTTGTGTTAACCGAGGATTTCTATTATCCCCCGTCTTTTTACCTACTTGATCCTCTGCTGCCTTGACAATTTCATCTCTCAGAGCTACCCATTCTTCTTCTGCTGTATTCCTTTTCCCTGTTGTTGTCAGTCATTCCCTAATGCTCCCATTAATGGTACTTCATTTTACCCACGTCTCTGTAGCACACGTTCCGTGAATGATCGAAAAATCATGAAGTACTCATCTCAGGAAAATATAATTTGTGTCACAAATGACACTAATAACGAGAAAGATAGTTGTTTTATTTCTTCGTTGCCAATGAATGAGACCTGGAGCGGCGTTTTAACTGTAACAACTTTTGCAGAGAAACGTAACAAACGTAAGGTGGGTTGGAAGCATTTCTGAGACATTACCAACTAGACGGTGAAAGGAGCGGTGAAAGGAGCCTGTTCGTACTTCCTGCTTTCTTCATTGTTCACAACTTTCCACCACGCATGAAATGAACAACAAAAAATTTATACCCCTCTAAACTTGTAGCAGTTAGATCACTGGTGCACTAAGTTCTTTGAAGCGAGATTCGTTCGCGGTTTTGAAATAAACTTTGGTTCTTGCATTTACCGCTGTCAGTGATCCAGATAGTGCTGCGTGGCAGAGATTGTGACGGCCCGACATTGACAGAGGCGTCACGTACGGAAAAGTGTCGCACTACGTTACGTAAAGGCTTATGTGGGGGTAGCGTAAAAATTTTTATGTTGTCTTACGTTCATTTTGATTCCTTGTATATTGCTGACTAATATGAAGTTTGGTCATTATGTTAAATAAGTTCGCTGAAGCGAAATGAATCCATTGGATTACGTACCTACGCGCCAAATATATGACTGGCTGAAGTGAGAGAAGTTAAAAGATCATACACTTCACTGAAGATGGCCGCGTGGACAGTTAAAAGATAGCCTTTTTCTCAATATGCTCCATTGTTAATAAGGGAAAATAGCGCTTTGTTTTTTTATGCCTAGTAATTCACACCCTGGAAGGGATAGTCGAAGTGCAGTTGCTTTTGAGATAGCTTGAAGCTGGCACCTAACAAACATGTTTTTGTCTTTAGTGTGGTCTTCAGTTCGAAGACTGGTTTGATTCAGCTCTAAATGCTACTCTGTCCTGTACAAGGCTCTTCGCTTCCGAATACCTACGGCAGCCCAAATCCGTTTGGACCTGCTTATTCCCACGCCCGGGTTCCCGGGTTCGATTCCCGGCGGGGTCAGGGATTTTCTCTGCCTCGTGATGACTGGGTGTTGTGTGGTGTCCTTAGGTTAGTTAGGTTTAAGTAGTTCTAAGTTCTAGGGGACTGATGACCATAGATGTTAAGTCCCATAGTGCTCAGAGCCATTTGAACCATTTTTTTTTGACCTGCTTACTGTATTTATTCATCTCTTGATATCTCTTTCTACAACTTCTAACCGTCACACTTCCTTCCAACAATATACTGATGATCCCTTGGTGTCTCAGATTATGTCCATCATCCGATCCTTTCCTTTAACGAAGTTGTCACAAAAATTTCTTTCCTTTAGATTTCTAGTCAGTACCTTCTCACTAGCTATGCGACCTACCCGACTAACCTTCAGAGCTCTTTTGCAGCATCAAATTACAAAAGCTTTTATTCTCTTCTTGTCTGAACTGCTTATCGTCTACGTTTCACTTCCATACATTGCTACATTCCGTACAAATACTTTCAGAAAAGACTTCCTAACATTTAAATTTGTATTCGAAGTCAACAAATTTCTGTTCTCCAGAAATGCTTTTCGTGCCATTGCCAGTATACATTTTACATCCTCTCTAGTTCGGCCATCATCAGTTATTTTACAGTCCAAGTAGCAAAGCTCACGGGTTCCCGGGTTCGATTCCCGGCGGGGTCAGGGATTTTCTCTGCCTCGTGATGACTGGGTGTTGTGTGATGTCCTTAGGTTAGGTAGGTTTAAGTAGTTCTAAGTTCTAGGGGACTGATGACCACAGATGTTAAGTCCCATAGTGCTCAGAGCCATTTGAACCAAGCAAAGCTCATCTACTGTTAGTAAAGTTTAATTTCATCCCCTAATTCTGTCGGAATCTTCAGATTTAATTCGACTACATTCCTTTACCCTTATTTTGCTTTTTTGCACTATCCACTTCGTTCACCTGCTCTTCCAAATTCTTTGCTCTCACCGGGAGAACTGCAGTGACTTCGGCAAACCTCAAAGTTTTATTTCTGTTCTTTGAACTTTTATTCATTCTCCACGGTTTTTTTTTTTTTTTTTACTGCTTCTGAAGGTACAGATCGAATAACTGTCTTACTTCCTTCTCGACTTCTGCTTCCCTTTCATGCCCTCCGACTCTTATAACTGCTGTCGCCGTTTTTTCGTAGTGTAAATAACCTTTCGCTCTCTATTTCATCCCTTCTACCTTCAGAATTTCAAAGAATGCACTCCAGTCAATATTGTCAAAAGTTTTCTCTAAGTCTAAAAGTGCTATAAACTTCGGTTCATCATTTTTACCTCTCTTTTACGATAAGTCGAAGGGTCGGTATTGTTTCAAGTGTTCCAATATTTCTCCTTCACCCAAAATGATCTTCTCTGAGGTCGGCTTCTACCAGTTTTTCCGTTCTTTCGTAAATAACAACACATATAAGGAAGGTTTTGCAGTTGGAGTTAGATTACGTGGCGGTTGCAGTCGTATGCTCAGATCAAAAATAGGTTGTTACTGGATTAAGCTATTTTTGTTTCAGAGAGATTAAAACAAACTGATCATAGAAGTAAAACAGAATGCGAGTCCCGCTTAATATGCTGCGGTGAATAAATGATCCTCAACAGCTTACTAGGGAAAGCGCGTCTCAAACTAAGTTAATAGTTTGTTAACAGAGAAGAATATTTTTTAAAGTTGATTGTACCGACTACCGTCCGTAAAGATATTTATCCATGGGCAGCGCCGTATCTAGTGAGATCGAAAGCTGTTGTTTTAAGGTTGGTATTTGAATCTCAATGTAAATTTACAGTCATATGTATAATATCGTAAATATTTGGGTATTCCGTGATGCTAATAAATCGAAAAATACAGAGAGTATAATATTTAAAAAAATTTGAATGACCAATGCTGAGATAGGGTGGAGTCTGGTATTGTAGATAAAAGGAAGATCATTATTCTCCACATAAATCGTACTGGCTTCAGTTTTGCAGAAATCTCTGTGGAAAGTTGATAATCAGCATATTCCATCTAGTTAGACTCCAATGCCTGAAGTGGCTGAGATATTTTCCGTTTGTCTTTCAATAGGTATAAAGTGGCAGCGGTAAAATAAGTGTAGTTTTTTTATCGAAGGTAATGTCTATATCTAATTGAGGAAGGCCATGGAACTCAAGTACACTGAATATATAAAACAGCAGAAAAATAAAAATAAAAAATATTTTTCAGCAAAATCTCAAAAGTTTGGTTTCACCCGTTTTATTTTAGTTCACCCGATTGTTAAATTGACAACTATTAAATCAAAAAGAGAGAAACAAAAACTAAAATATATACTGATTCACTACAGAAATGTAATTCCATCAAATGTACACATAATACAGATCAACAAAGAATTCTTTTTCATCAATCTGAGGCGTTCTTTGTTCCAAATACAGTACATCAGAAGAAACTGCAGTCAGATAACGCTTCATTTCGTTATACTTAAAAAGTAATAAATGGAAACACAGTACTATCTATAAGGCAAAAAAATAATTTTTTATCGCAAGCCCAGATTCTTAACGAGTTACCTATGAGTGTAGCTTAATCTCTTTGGATTATTGAAGGATTTACCAAAGAAATAAAAAAGGACTGTTGTGTTGCGAAAAAGGAATGCTCACTATTAGGTACGGAAGGACGAAATTCATTAATAAATATTGCGAATTACATCTGCTACCTTGGCAGCAGTATATTACAGATCTGGGTGAAGTGGAAAGTATTATTTTATTATTATAAACTAAGAGATTTTGTCACACTGACCGGAACGTTTAAACAGGTGGCATAGAACTGAATCCAGATCAGACTATATCAGGTGTATCTATATAGCAGCATACCTAAAATGTCTCTCTTTTTATGGTCGTTGGTGAAACTTCATCTGGTTTTGCAATCTGTCATACCGAAATCTTGCTAGGACGCATGTGCAAACGTTGGCATTTAGTTTCTGTGAAGCTACTGTCGGTTCACAAAGAAAAGTGGCGCAAGCGCACGCCGACAGATTGTCACAAGATTCACCAGATGTTCTCCTGAGTTCCACGTGATTGGCAGCAGCTAGCGTATGGAGCAGCAGACCACTGTGGACTGGCGAGTATAGCCCTGAAAGCCGATTCAGTCT
Source organism: Schistocerca nitens (assembly GCF_023898315.1). Classification (NCBI taxonomy): domain Eukaryota; kingdom Metazoa; phylum Arthropoda; class Insecta; order Orthoptera; family Acrididae; genus Schistocerca; species Schistocerca nitens. Next base: position 142,626,753 of record NC_064620.1, on the reverse strand, counting down.
GACCATCTTTTGTTGTTTCCAAGAAGTCATATTTCAATTTAATCTTCATTCAGTCGAATTTTCTAAAATTTGTTACATCAAACAAACAGTTATTTCCTGTATACTAACATCGGAAGAATTGGGCCCCCTAGTTTAATGGAGGGAGATACCTGTTGGCACTGACGCGGCCTGGGTTTAAGGACTAATCTGTTCATGTGTGCTGATTAATGCTGAACAAATGTAGGGCACCTTATATCACTGTGGTACTGATTATGGTTTCGTTTTTAATGTTTTTTCAGCCGAGTGGAACACGTGGATTGTGCTCTGAACTTCTGGGCTGAGGTTTAGCCGGATACTGTTTTGCGAGATTTATATAAAATAGGAAACTACACTCACAGGTGCAGTTAGTTTAGGTATTATACACATCGTGCTATCAGGGGCCAGTGGGACATAATACGCTGATCTGTAACTTGCCTGTACTGACCTAGTCTCAACCCGAGCGGACAAGGCGGGAGGTTAGATGAATGTATGAATACATGGTTAGTGGACAGTCAGAGTGTACGAGAACCATATTAAGTGGTGTTAAATCAGATTAGCAAGTTCATTACAAGCACGTTTATAGTAATATCTCCCAGTTAAACATGACATACGCTTCTCACAACAGAGAATACAGCACGTCAAGGGAAAAATATATCGAGTACTGAAAATACATTCCAGTACCAATTATTATAGAATGTTCCAGATTCCTACAACCACCCTGATGTGTTGGCAGAAGAGCCAACACCGTGTTGCTAGAGGAGGCCGAAATGCACGCGTTTAAGCTCACGTAGACTGGCGTGAGGTCTGGAACAGTTAAAGGAGTTGAGTCTACTAAATAAAGTACGGAACTCTTGGAATACTTAACTTTAATCCATAATTGGAGAATATCGCTCTTGATGATACATAATTACAATCTCAATATAAACTGGTAATGGCGCCTTGCTAGGTCGCAGCAAATGACGTAGCTGAAGGCTATGCTAACTATCGTCTCGGCAAATGAGAGCGTATTTGTCAGTGATCCATCTCTGGCAAAGTCGGCTGTACAACTGGGGCGAGTGCTAGGACGTCTCTGTAGACCTGCCGTGTGGCGGTGCTCGGTCTGCAATCACTGACAGTGGCGACACGCGGGTCCCACGTTTACTAACGGACCGCGGCCGATTTAAAGGCTACCACCTAGCAAGTGTGGTGTCTGGCGGTCACACCACACACCCTACTCGTGCTAGTCTCTATCATCCCATTGTAAATCCCAGGGGTACCGATCGAAAAGCATCCTGCATTTTTGTGAGGTCATGACATGCTGCCATGGACCTTCACATCAGTAAGTGAAAGGAATAATCGCTGGACAGACTGGAGATCGAAGTCCAGAAATCTACATTGGTGGTACGGCAATCATCCATTGAGCCATTGAGCGACACGTAATAAAATACATGGTCCAGTCACATTAATGTGACCACCGCCTATGTTTGAGGTGAACGTGTAATAACCACTCACAGGCGGCAACTGACAGCGTTAGCATTGGAGGGTGTATAAAGTGTGTCAGGGGAACGCGGAAAACATGCATTCGTCGTCCTAATGTGGAAACGGAGCAATTTATCGGACCTCCAAAAAGTCATGATCATTGGCTGTCGTGACAATGGTAGAAACGTTTCAAATGGTTCAAATGGCTCTAAGCGCTGTGGGACTTAACATCTGAGGTCATCAGTCCCCTAGACTTAGAACTACTTAAACCTAACTAAGGACAGCGCATACATCCATGCCCGAGGCAGGATTCGAACCTGCGACCGTAGCACCAGCGCGGTTCCGGACTGAAGCGCCTAGAACCACACGGTCACAGCGGCCGGCGAGAAACATTTCCAAACCGGCTAAGTCTGTAAACTGTTCGCATGTCACCGTGGTTAGATATTACCGTGCGTGGCAAAATGGCGCTATCCAAAACCGACGCCGAGGCAGGTGTTATTCACCACAGCCTATAGATGACAGGGATGGACGACGGCTATGGAGATGTGTACGGGCGCACAGACGTGCAACTGAGCTGGCAGATGAACCAAGGGGCTACCAACAGGGTCTCCTCAATGACCGCACAGTGAACGTTGCTGTGTGTGGGTCTCCGAAGCAGGCGTATGGTTGATGCACGCAGCTGGCCGCTGTTCATAGGCGACGAAGACTCGAATTTACACGTCATTACCGCAAGTGGGCGGCCGCTGACTGGCGACAGGTGGCATTCCAGATTAATCACGTTTGGTGCTCCATTGGACAGATGACCGTTGGCGTGTACTGCGCGAAACGTCTGAAACCAAGCATCCAGGCTCGAGGAGGGAGCGTTATGGTCTGGGGAATGTTTTCATTGCATTCCCTCGGCGATCTCGTCATTCTGTAATTCACAATGGATCAACGCATGTATGTATCTGTCCTTGTGGACCACTTCCACCCGTACGTGGAAATTTTTTTTTTTTTTTTTTCCGCGGCACGATGGCATCTACCAGCTGCACAACGCAACGCAACTCACTGTAAGTATGCGGTTCTAAGAGCACCAGGGTTAGTATATTGTACTCCTGTGGCCATCAAATTGCTGGCATTTATACCCAATAAAGGATCTGAAGGACTACCTCGATCGAGCTATTCGCGCCGTGGATGCTCACCCGAGAAACCCAGTGCAGCTGCCCACGGATCTGGAGCCTGTACCTTCCAGAACCTCACTCTCTTCCTGCACGTTGCACAGCGCCCCACGGCGCAAAAGGTGGTCGTTCAGGCTTTTGGCAAGGGTCACATTAATGCGGCTGGATAGCATAAGGCACGGGTCTCGAAAAAAGGAGTCATTTGTTCTGCAGTTCATTAGAGGATAGAAAAGTTTGAGAGACACACAGGGAAATACTAAATAGTATTCAGATCCTTTACTTTAGCGAATTCACGAAACGTTCAGCAGTTGGTAACAGTGCCCTTCTGAGTAATGTAGCGGACTGTGAGAAAACATTTTCACGTCCCCTTTACGGTTGTTTAGCAACGCAGCGATTTCAAGCAAAAACATCCCGTTCTCTAGGAGAGGTACAAAAGCGTTTAAACTGTGAACTCGGACAAGTTAACAAGAGTTACGCTGCAATAGATTTCCTGTCGAACAAAGAAAAAAGAGCGTGAGAAATCAGTTCCCACAATTAAACCTCATTATTTACTTTTATTTGAGTCACTGCATTCTTGCTAGTCAACAGTGCTTTCTGAAGCACAAATTAAAATGGAGGCAATCCGCACATACTAAAATTAAATAGTGCCGATCACTTTCCGTGCTGTCGTTTATACCACTGTAAACAATCTGAACTCGTATCATATCAGCTAAAACTGAAGTGTGATTTTTTTTCAGGACTGTGCCAGCTTTTTGGACGCAGCTCCCATCTTTGGAAACACATATGTCGCGGAAGGACTACTCAATGAAGTGCTCACTTTTCGTGAAGCGATGCAATACGCGAAGGAACCTGCGAGACCACGTGACAGATCTCCGACTGATCAAATTATTGTTTCACATCCGTAGAATGAACTGTTATCCACGGAATATTCCCTTAAGTCTTAGTACGACCTGTTTACTGTGTGTTGCATTACTATACTATGGTACTGGGTACAGGCACTTGAGAAATCGACATTTAAAACAGAGATTTAACACAGAGAAAAGTATCTTGTTGATAGTAGTACATACACCACGCTTGAATGCTTGCTTATATTCGCAATAGAACTGCGGGAAACGTAAACCCTCTCTTTGTTGGCGTGGAAACAATGCCTATTTATCAATGCCTAACGAGGCACACAACGTAAATTCACATACGCAATGCTCATTACCACATTCTTCCACTGAATGATCACTATCACTTTCTCTCACAAATGTCTGGTCATACAATTTCGACGACGTTGCTCCGATGGTGCGCTAAGTGGCAAAATGTAGTGTTTCACATCTACATATTCATTTAACTAGTCACCGTACAGTCTATGGCGAAGGGTGCTTCGTTCCACTGTTAGTAATTTTATGTCCTACTCCATCCGGGTACTGAGCGACGAACAAATGATGATTATCTGTATACTTCAGTACGTGCTCTACCTATTCTCTCTTGTGCTGTTCTCATTGTTCCTACTCGAGGTACGTGATGGTGGCAACATGACTGTCACACAGCCGTCTTGTTTGGTAGACGAGAGAATTTCTGTTCTAGGATATCTCGGGAATTACGTAGCCATTCTTTCAAAGATTTTCATTTAGGTTTCAGATGATCTCTGCTGCACTTTAATGTGAGGCTATACCGACTACTTACCATCATAGCAGAGTGTCTCTCGCTTTGCTTCATGTCTGTTTACATGTCTACTTGGTAAGGGTTCAAACGCTGGAACAACAGTCCAATACGGGTCGTAAAACCGTATAGTGAAAAATTTCCGTTACAGATACGCTCCATTTCTCCAGAATCCTTCCGAAAAGAATCTAATACGGACAATTCACTAACTGTACCACTTTTGAAATTTTATTTATTATGGCCTCAACTGTATGTTACAAAATTCTCTGAACAGTGCCATCTTCAAATGTAGGATGTTGTTCTTGGTATCTGTTTTAAAGACAAATTGTATGGTGGTACGATATAGGCAACTCTCCCCTACTTCCATTCTCCTTCATTAATACTGATTTCTCGTGATTGTCTCATTTCATATCGCTCCTTAGCATACTTCGACAATGTGTAACACTTTGATACAAACGTACGACCTATTTTTTTTTCCATTTGTATACTATACATAATTTTGTCAATTTTGAAATGTCACCTGTGATTGAAAATGAAATGTTTTTGTAAATAACGCAAATATTATTTATATAATAATTTCACTGGTTCATTACCGATAGTGAACTGACAGGGAATGCTGGATGAATTTCGTAAACATGAGATGCAAGCACCGTCTCTGGTCTTCATGCCGTGTGGCGTACACGTGATGGTGTGGACGCGCAAGTTGCGTGCAGAGTGGGAAATTAGCTCTATCTGAGACAAAATTGTTATTTACGAGGCACAACGGGAGAAACAACTGTGAGTAGACGAACCCTTTACAAGGCTCCAGGAGCATCAAGATCCTGTCGCATGATTCGTCTCTGCTAATCAATGTGCGCCCGTATTAAGAAAAGTAAAGGGAACATTGGCGCGAAGACTTCGACGTCATCGTCTCCGACGAACTGTAAGACTGTTCAGTTTTCGTTCACGTTACAAATATTATGGAGCATATCGGGTAACTTTGAATGAACTTTCAAATAATAATAGTTACATTTTAAAGCTTTAGCTCCTGATCAGATCATTCACCTGTGTCATTGCCACCTTAACTAGGGTCCTGAACCTTCACTGCTGTGGAAAATCTGAGTGTTATTGATTAACAAAAGAACTTATTAAACAGAGTAGTAGTACCAGTTTTCATTTCTCTTTGAAAATATAATTGAAACTCATCATTAATGACGCCTCGGTAAGATAGCTGTTCTGTTCCATAATAATTAAAGATAATGTTCATTATTGAGGTTTAACTGTAATTACAACAGTAATGGTGACAAATTAAGATTTCATTTCAAGATATATAAAATTTGCACAGTTTCATATCATGCTGTATATCTGAGTGTGTTCTTGCGTAGAAAATGTGATGAAGGTTTATTGTTATTGATACATACGAACGACTTCAAAATTAATCAGGATACGAAATTTCAGTGAGCTTCACGGGCAGATTTTACGAGTCCTGTACACGTAAGCAAATTTTACTGTGAGATTACGTAATTCTTGCTATAATAGAAAGCTTTCACTAGCGACACATTTCGGTAACGAACGATCATTTATTTACGTGTTATGCCAAATTAATGCTTTCGACTTTCTTAACAAGGTAAAACAATTACTAACATTTTCTCACTGATATTTTTTACCGTGTTGTTTTATAGGTTATGTGTGTGTGTGTGTGTGTGTGTGTGTGTGTGTGTGTGTGTGATCTTCTGTTGCCAGACGGTTATTTAAATAAATACGTAATTACTACTTTACCGATTGTCGATTAGGTAAAAAACAAGTGTCGTCCACATAGACTGGTGATTTTTTAATTACTTTAAATTGTTTCATTTGATTTTTTGCTCTGTGTCATTTGAAATTTCGTGCACCCATTTTTATTTCGTACTTTACCGTGTGTGATGCACTGTTTCACATACGTCCTACGTTATCCGAAATTCAAGTAAGCAGGAAGTATAGAAACGATAAATTGTTGTACACGTCTGCCCACTAATTAGATATCTACTTCGGGAACAAAAGCTTTAAATATTTTCTTGTTGCGATTAAGCCCGCACGAGCAAGGTCAGTGTAATTTCGCATAGGTGATTAGTAATGGCTGTGGTTACAAATGCCACGTGCTCTAGATGTTGGACACTAGTCTTGTAGCCGGCCGCGGTGGTCTCGTGGTTCTAGGCGCTCAGTCCGGAACCGCGCGACTGCTACGGTCGCAGGTTCGAATCCTGCCTCGGGCATGGATGTGTGTGATGTCCTTAGGTTAGTTAGGTTTAAGTAGTTCTAAGTTCTAGGGGACTGATGACCATAGCTCTTAAGTCCCATAGTGCTCAGAGCCACTAGTCTTGTAATAATCGTATACCTTCTTGTTCTGTCTCATAACATATCATTCTCATAACAACGTTGCATTCATCCACATCAAAAATGACTACAATTCGATAAACCAAGCTGGAATTTGGTCCAAATATTTCTGTGTTATCGTACGATAGCTGATAAGTCATTTATGTGAATGTATTGAGATCACTCAAGGCCCTACTATGCTTCCTTATTTCCTGTCTCTTGACAATAAATTTTGGAGCTTGGAACGTTATAGTATGGTCATCTTTATTATGAAAAGAATTAGGCTTCATGCTATTACCTAAAGTACAACAGGAGCAAATGTATTCATATACTTTATTTAATACTCGTTGCTTCAGTGACTCCTCAGTAATGCAAAATAAAATTAGTTCCTGAGGACTGCAAAATACTCGCATCCGATGTCAAGAAATGCTCGTAACAGATGATATTATTACAACGCGCACAGATGTCAGAGCTTGAAGCAGTACTCGAAATATGAAGGGGTCGTATGATACTGGACCACTACAGCTGGCTAAGACCAGAAGTTGATATAAATTCTTCTTTTGGAGAAACATTACTACCGCATTCATTCCGAGGTTGTTGTTGGCTCTGAGCACTATGGGACTCAACTGCTGAGGTCATTAGTCCCCTAGAACTTAGAACTAGTTGAACCTAACTAACCTAAGGACATCACACACATCCATGCCCGAGGCAGGATTCGAACCTGCGACCGTAGCGGTCTCGCGGTTCCAGACTGCAGCGCCAGAAACGCGCGGCCACTTCGGCCGGCCATTCCGAGGTATTACCGGCCTCCAACTGAAGGTTTTGTTCAAACTTAATTATGTACATCGATAGATGATTTATAGGTTTTAATGAGTGAGTTTGCGAGCATCAGAATATGTGACATAAGTGTTATAGGGGATGAAGATTTTTAAGAAAACATTTCGTTACATTAAAAAATTTAAAGTCAAATTTATGAAAATTGGTATTACACTTCTCGGTTAGATATAAAGAAATATTTGTTAGAGGATGAAAGCTGCTATGGAGATCTCCACAACAACACAAAAAGTATGATTAACAAAAACTTTGGAGTTAGAAGCTTGAAATCTTTATACCGCCAAGGGACCGTACGTCCTGTTATTCGACGTACGTTTCAAGTCGATACTTCTTTGCGTTTCTGAGAGAAGGGAGTATTAAAAGAAGGACAGACAACCAGATGGACACTATGTGGCTAAAATATTTTTTATGTGATATAATCACAAATTAACAATTTTCGGATATTTTTCTTTACCTGTACTGTAAAATCTTGCTTCTTGCCAAATTTCGTAATTCTTTGTGAACAGGAACCACCTCATAGGTTTTGATGAGTGAATCTGCGAGTGTCAGAATATATGACGTAAACGGCCGTATAGTTTAATTTGATGGACGTGGAAACTTAAATTTTTTACACTGCTCAGGGATCACAGGCGGTAGTATTTGACATAAATTTCAACTAGATACTTCTACCCGCTCCTGAGGAAAGGGGCCTTAATACACGGACAGACAGCCACACGGAACTAAGGATTCCTATAAGAACCCCTTTTGTACCGATTCGAAAGGCCAAATCTATGCACAATCGTGTAATAAAAACCTACTGCTCAGCCCTGTTCATGGTAATATCATTTGCCCCTTCTTGGGGTATCGTTCACAGAGTGGTTTAGGCGTTGCTGCTCAAACTTGTCCCACTCAGTGGCCCTCCTGGCTTCATCCAATGCATGAAAGCGGTTGCTGCGAGGATGTGCTATAGGTTTCAACTGTCCTAGCTATGACAAACCCAGTTCATTTGTTCTTCCCGTTTCGCTTCACTACCTCTTCGCTAGGCATTTGATCTGCCCATTCTATAACAACACATTTCAGAATAATTTGTCCCTCTCTTGCCTGTGTCCGCCTCCACAACTGAGTGGTCATCGAGGCTGACTGTCATGTGGAGGAACCCAGGTTAGATTCTAGGTACTGCCAGGGTTTTTCCTTGATGGGGGGACTGGGATGGGGAACATTCAGCTTCCTGATTCCGTCTGAGGAGCTACTTGCTGAATAGCAGTGGCAGCGGGTCTGCTAACCCGTCAAGGGCCGGGGAGCGGTCAGCTGACCTCATATCCCTCCATACTACATCTCGATGACGCCATTGCCACAGGGTGACACGGCGGTCGGACGGACGGGATTAGCCCACCTGTGACCAGAATGGCGGTGCTTTCTGTCTCCCTCCTCTTGACTGTACTATTTATTGTCCTCGTTATCTCCATATAAGTTTATCCTGCAGACAAATACTTTCAGAAAGGCATTTCCAACACTTAAATTTACTGTTGCTGTTGACAAATTTCTCTTTTTAAATTTTCCCTTTTTATATCAACACCACCTTGTTCGACGTCAGTCACCTTTCTACCATAACATAAAAAAGCATCTACTACTTTCAATGTATTATTTCGTAATCTAATGCCACAGTGTCACCTAGTTTAATTCGACTACATTTCATAATCGTGGTTTAGGTATATGACATATTCATTTTATAACCTCTGTCGAGGCAGTCTCCATTCTGTTCAACTAATCCTAAGATTATGATAGTTATAGGCACAATCACATCAGATGTAAATTCTCCTCGTAGAAAGGAAAAAGAGTTCGACTCCAATGGAGGTTCTGTCAATGAGTCACTGTAAAACGCACCAAAATGCATTAGTTTAAGGTCACATTTTATCGTTTCACATATACTACATTCACGTCTGAGATTTTTATACCGATAACTACCATGATCCCATCAGATGTTACTACATTCACACAGATGTGTGGAATATGGACTGCTATGCGATTACAGTTTTTCTACCGTGATGCAAGTAACGAAGGAAGCTTAAAAATTCCCAAGGAGGCGAAGTCAGCTAACAGCTAAATCATGAAACAAAGGGATCATTTCAAAAACAGAATCAGATTACGCAGGAAATTGACTTCCCTCAAGTAACCTTATAATTGCAGCCTTATGTCCGCACACGTATTAATCGACTGCAGTCGCTCTGCAAAAAAGATCGCTTCACATACGATCCATACTGGAATACTGCTAAGATTAGCAGTTCGGAGCGACAGGAGACATTGAGAGTCAACAAAAATAGATGATGCGAAAGGTCGCATGCTTCTCTCACAGGAGAAACAGTATGGCTGAAAAATTTAAACAGACTGATGATCTGTAACGTCACCCCTCGACATTTCTGACGAAAACATAGTGGTGTGGGTTAGCTGCAACAGCCAGATATTTGACGGAGTCGTTGCAGGAAGACATGTAGATTTCAGGTATACACTGCTAACATTTAATGTTTCTTACACTCACCTTGCGTCTGCAGGTAGACATGTAGATTTCAGGTACACACTGCGAACATTTAATGTTCCTTCCACTCACCTTGCGTCTTGTGTAGCTGTGTCCATCATAAAGCAGATAACATAGCGCCGTAGCTCTGTAGACAGCATTCAAAATGACTGCAGGAGAGCTTTCGTGAAGTCTGGAAAGTATGAGACGAGGTACTGCCGGAAGTAGACCTGTGAGGACGGATCGTGAGTCGTGCTCACTTTCATAGAGCACTTTCCCGCGAAAGTTGGAGTCTTGGTCTGGCACATTGCTTCAATCTGCCAGGAAGCTTCTTGCCACTTGTGTGTTGCCAATGAGCATTCTAACATTTCTTTGTACATGCCAAGATCCTTTTTGTTTATCACGAAAATTATCCCCGTGGAATGTGTATCACTTGTAAACACAATCATTCTGATAATTAAAATGTGTACCACTTACAACACGCCATCGCACCGTGTTTGACATCCACACCCTCAGACTGTGGCCACTGTCAGGCTATTCTGGAGTCTCTGTTCTCGAATGCTGGCCAATCGCAGGCCAAAAAAGGCCAACGTTTCCTAAAAAAAAGAAGTGCTCTGGTCAGTCAATGGGAGACGAGGAACGTATTTCTGAGACTTGAAGTATACAGGGTGTTTATAAATGAATATCGGGTTTTTAAAGCTTTATAATATTTACTATATTAAATTTACAGTTATAAATGATATGTCAAATGAAAGAGCAACTCAAACAGTTTTACAAAGTACCTTATAAATTTTAGATAATAGAAAAGTACGCGATTGGTTGAACTTCACTGTACCCAAGCGCTGGATACGCCGCAAGGGGCCCAATGACAGGGCTTGCTTTGCATGGCCTCCACGTTCACCCGACCTAACGCCATGCGATTCTTTCCTTCATCAAGGATCGTGTGTACGTGCCTCCACTACCAACAGACCTTCCTGAAGAAACCGGATTTAATCAGCTGTTGCTACAATCACTGAAGACACACTTATCAACGTTTGGGAAGAACTCGGCCGTGTGACAAATGGTGCTCACATTAAACATTTATAAGGTTCTTGGTAAAACTGTTTGAGTTGCTCTTTCAACCGACATATCATTTATAACTGTAAGTTTAATATAATAAATAATATAAAGCGTTAAAACCCCGATATTCATTTATAAACACCCTGTGTTGTTCAAATTATACTTCTGTTTGGAATCATTTTTCTCTTTGTCGTATGTAACAGAATAATTTCTCCCATTACAAGCAAGTAGCTGATTCCAAACAGAAGTCACCGAAGTGCAGGCTACAAAACGTATACAGAACTGACACCAATGAAAGGTCAATTCCACAGGTGGATGAAAAAGTTTATATACTGACAACCAGCAATAAAGACGAACATTTCTAAGAGAGCCCATGAGCTGAGAAGATGTTCACGATGGATTAATAAGCTATGCGTTAATAAGCAATGGTCACAACACTGCAAAGAAGATGAAAAGTTTGGGTATCATTTGGTGAGTGCGAAGGTGATAAATCGACATTGATATTTGAGGAACGGGATGTTGGAAATATTCTCAAAACTTTCTGACGTATTCAAAGCTAGTAAAAATGAGATTTTTTTTCAGCCAGAGACAAGAGGCGGGTATTGCAGTGGACTGTTAAGGCAGCCAGTCCACAGTGAAGTAGCCGAAAGGGCACGCGTCAACTCACGCCGTCTGGCGTCAAGTCTGGAACAGGATTCGTAATGAATGTGATAAAGAAAAGAACGTAGCTACTAGAACACTTAACTTTTATATTGTCCTTTGGTATACAGCATTCTGGATGATACAAGTGAGACTCTATCTTGAGGTACATGCAACGTTACAAATGGTTAATGGCGCCTTGCTAGGTCGTAGCCATTAACTTAGCTGAAGGCTATTCTAACTGTCTCTCGGCAAATGAGAGAAAGGCTTCGTCAGTGTAGTCGCTAACAATGTCGTCGTACAACTGAGGCGAGTGCTCGTACGTCTCTCTAGACCTGCCATGGGGTGGCGCTCGGTCTGCGATCACACAGTGGCGACACGCGGGTCCGACATGTACTAATGGACCGCGGCCGATTTAAAGCTACCACCTAGCAAGAGTGGTGTCTAGCGGTGACACCACATTCCTCCCCCGCAAATCGGCGAACGGTCGTGTTATAAGGCTTCCGCCCGCCGTGGGGAGGACCCCATGTTGACGTATGCGATGAGGCGGGGAGCCTAACAACAGGCGAGGCTGTGCCACCCGCACCCGGCCATTCGGTCCGAGGGGAGCTAGGAAACGCCTGAAAACCTAGTCCAGGGTGCACGTCAACATGCGGTGTATGCGCCCGTTATGAGACAGAAGGGGCCAAAGGGTCGACCTCCATTGCGTCGTGGTATCCGACGCGCGATGACGCCATGTGGTCCGGAGCGGGCAAGAGTTCCATGGCGGAGGACAGCTGGTCACGGGAAGCGATCGGCGGCGCGCGACCCAGGGAGGCGCTGGGCGGCTGCAGCGAAGCGTCCACTGCGGGCGGCGCCGGCGGGAGAACAGGCGGCGGCGGCGGCGGCGGCAGCGGCAGCGGCGCGTCGCCATGGGGCAAAATGGAAGGCATCGTCGGTAACACCTGGGGATGAGGCGAGCCAGTAGATGGGTCCCCAGGGCGCTGACCGGACGGCCCCATCGCTGAAAGCAGACGGGGAGCGGCAGAACCCAGGCGACGACAGAGGCGCAGCTGATTGAGATGCCGACGCACCTCACCAGAGGCCCCCAAAACCAAATACATCGCGCGGCCGAGGCAGCGAAGAAGGCGCCCTGCGAGCCAACGCCATGAACCTCGATAGTTGCGATAGAAGACAACGTCGCCGGGAGCAAAAGCAGGAGTCTGCCGCTGCACAGGAACCCGATGCGGCGGATGCAGCAAAGACATCAAGGGTCGATGAGGACGACCATGGAGCAACTCAGCCGGCGAGCGACCATCGCGGGGCTGAGAGTGATACGAAGACAAAAAGAGCAATAACGCGTCCTCCCGAGAATGCGACTCTTTCAATTTCAACATCCGTGACTTGAAAGTCCGGACCAATCGTTCAGCGGCACCGTTTGACTGAGGCGAAAACGGCGCGGCTGTCAGATGTTAAATACCATTGGCCTTGCAGAATGACTGAAATTCTGCGGACATGAATTGCGGGCCATTGTCGGAAACCATAGTCTGCGGAAGACCTTCAACGCAAAAAATAGCGGATAACGCTTGTAAGGTCGCTGATGACGTCGTGGAAGACATCCGGACAACAAAAGGAAAATTAGTGAAAGAATCGACAACAACCAACCATCGAGCATTCCAGAAGGGACCAGCAAAATCTATATGCAAGCGTTGCCAAGGGGAAGTGGCTTTCGGCCATGCAAAGAATTTCCGCGGCGGTGCGGATTGTTGTTCGGCACACGCCATGCAAGAAGAGCACATATTCGTAATCGCGGCATCGATTCCGAACCAAGTACAGTGCTGACGAGCAAGTTGTTTCGTGCGCACTATACCCCAATGTCCTTGGTAGAGAAGCCGTAAGACAGAGGACTGTAACGAACGTGGGACCACGACTCTGGACGGATCATTATCAGAACGCAACAACAAAACACCATGTCGTACAAAAAGTCTCCCCTTGTGAGCAAAAAATCGGCGAACCAGCAGATCCTCGATCCGTGACTGACAAGGGCCATTGCGTAGCAACAAAACGCAAAACAGTAGCAAGGACAGGGTCAGCAGCTGTGGCTGTAGCTACACGACGAAAATCAATCGGAAACGATTCGACCACGTCATCGGTTTCCGCATCAATGAACATGCAAGCAAGTTCGGAAGAATCGAATGCTCGATCCGCAGCAACAGGCAAACGGGACAACGCATCAGCGTTGCCGTGCTTAGCAGTGGACCGATACAAGATATCGTAGCGGTACTGCGAGAGAAAAATAGACCAGCGAATGAATTTCTGCGCTGTACGTGGAGGTACAGGCTTGTTCGGATGAAAAAGCGATGTCAAAGGTTTGTGGTCTGTGATTATGGTAAAGTGACGACCATACAAGAAATCATGGAACTTAGTCACACCAAACACGAGAGCTAAAGCTTCTTTCTCTATTTGTGAATAATTCCGTTGCGCAGACGAGAGCAATTTTGACGCAAAGGCAATAGGGCGATCATGCGAACCATCTTTGTGCGCAAGCACAGCACCAATCCCGAAATCCGATGCATCTACCATCAACAAAAGGGGTTTGTGGGGATCGAATGGCGTAAGGCAAGTATTAGAAAGCAACGCCGATTTCAACTGGCGAAAGGCGCGTTCGCATGCCGTCGTCCAGACGAACGGGACACCTTTACGGCGTAAGCGATGAAGCGGAGCTGAAATGGAAGAGGCATGGGGAACATATTTATGGTAGTAATTAATTTTTCCCAACACACTCTGTAGCTGCTTCACATTCTGTGGCGAAGGCAACTCCTGTATGGCACGGAGGTGCTCTGGACTCAGATGTATGCCTTGGGCATTGATGACATGTCCCAGATACGGTAAGTCACGAGCAAAAAACACACATTTGTCCTTCCGCAAGCGAAGACCATTTTGTCGCAATACCTGAAATAATGTGCGGAGGTTGGCTAAATGTTCTGCGGCCGTCTTTCCGGAGATCACAATATCGTCCACATAGTTTGCAGCAGTAGGGACCGACGCACAAACAGTTTGTAAATATTGCTGAAACAATGCAGGGGCGGATGCACACCCAAACGGCAGTCTTTTGAATCGGTACAATCCAAGATGCGTGTTAACCACCAATACGCGCTGGGATTCTTCGTCCACCGGTATTTGCAAGTACGCATCTGCTAGGTCCAACTTTGAAAAATACATTCCCGGGCACAGTTTGTCAAAAAGATCTTCCGGGCGGGGCAAAGGAAAAGTAGCAGTCACAAGTTGTAGATCCACAGTTGCCTTGAAGTCCACGCAAAGTCTCAATTTTCCGGAAGGTTTTTGCAAAATTACTAAGGGTGAGGCCCAGAGAGAAGCCTGCACACGTTCAATGACACCTTGTGATTCTAAATCGTGTAATGTTCTGGCGACCTCATCACGCAATGCGTGGGGAACATTGCGCGCTCTGAAAAATTTCAGTTGTGCGTTCACTTTCAGTTCCAAATGTGCTTCATAGTTCTTAGCGCAACCAAGGCCCGGTGCAAAAATGTCTGCAAATTCGTCACATAGACCAGAAACACTGGCTGAAGGCACAGTCTGATTCACTGATAGGACCTGATTGGCGATAGACAAGTTAAACAACTGAAATAAATCTAAACCAAACAAGTTCACTGCAGAAGAAGAATGAAGAACGTAAAATGACACAAGTTTCGTTTGTCCCTTGTATGTTGCAAGAAGAGTGCACTGTCCGAACACAGGGATCTTTTGTCCTGAGTAACTCGTGAGCTGAACATTTGCGGCATGCAACGGAGGTGCGCCCAGTTGTTTGGACGTGTCGTGATTGAGCAATGAAACTGCAGCTCCGGTATCGAGCTGGAACGGTATCACTTGTCTGGCAAAGTCCAAATCTACAAAAAGTTTATTGTCCTGCTGACGACAAGAGCGACTGTTTTGTGCAACATGAACAGACACTGGAACAGAATCACGCGCGACGTGACGGGACTTCCGTCGACGTCGACGCACACATTTTGTGGGACGAACACAGTCACTGTTAGCGAGAGGAACACTGGGCGGAGTGGCATGAACGACATGAATGTCCATGGGCAAAGGTTCACGAGCCTGAGCGGCCTTGGTTCGATTCCGGTGCGAAGCAAAGGGCCGGGAATGGTTGCGATTGTCTGATCTGAGCTTTTTCTGGCAAACACTTTGAACATGCCCTTTCTTATTACAGAAAAAGCAAATAGCTTGGCGTGACGGGCAATTCTCACGTGAATGTCTAGTTGCACACCGCGGACATGATTTTAGAACTGCATTGGCATGCTTACGGGGCACACGTGTTTGCGAGCTAGGCTGCAGCTGCGCGGACGTGCGCGAGGGCCGGTTAGCGTCCCGTGCTGCGGGCCCGGCGGGCCGGTTAATGTGACACACGGCTGGTGAAGTTGCAAATGATTCCTGAGCAAAGTCAAGTGTGTCTTGCCTATCCTATATGTCTATCACTTGTTGAAGGGAGGGATTTACTAGTTTCAAAATCTGTTCCCGTATGCGAACATCAGAAACGTTCTGTGCAATTGCATCACGCACCATAGTATCTGAATAAGGGAGGCCACAGTCACATTCAAATGCACACTCCCTAGTAAGTCCTTGCAAAGTTGCAACCCACTCCCGATTAGTCTGACCGGCCGTACGTTTTGTACGGAAGAACGTATACCGTTTTGCAACTACATTAACTGTTTCTTTGAAATAGGCATCTAAAGCAGACAAAATTTCTTCATATGTCAGAGTTGCTACATCGCGTCGGGGAAACAATTTCACTATCACACGGTAGGTGGACACACCTACACACGAAAGCAAAACGGCTGCCGCTCATTACCTTGAATTCTGTAGGCGGCGAGATGAAATCCAAATTGCCGAGACCATTCCGGCCATGTTTCAATAGCTGCATCAAAGCTACGAAACGAAGGTGCAACGGCATGTTGTGGCTGCGGTAGTGGTGAAGCGGCGGCGGCCGCATCGGTTTGCAGTGCACGTTGACCCTGGACGAGCTGTCCAAGGGCATCCAATAACGCCTGCGTCTGCTGATTCTGCAAGCGATAAAATTCGGACAGTACATCTGGAGAATGTGGCGAAGCCATGACACAAGCAAATTAGTGCAATACGAACGCTAAAGTCCCTTTTTTGACTCGTCGCCAATGTAGTGGACTGTTAAGGCAGCCAGTCCACAGTGAAGTAGCCGAAAGGGCACGCGTCAACTCACGCCGTCTGGCGTTAAGTCTGGAACAGGATTCGTAATGAATGTGATAAAGAAAAGAACGTAGCTACTAGAACACTTAACTTTTATATTGTCCTTTGGTATACAGCATTCTGGATGATACAAGTGAGACTCTGTCTTGAGGTACATGCAACGTTACAAATGGTTAATGGCGCCTTGCTAGGTCGTAGCCATTAACTTAGCTGAAGGCTATTCTAACTGTCTCTCGGCAAATGAGAGAAAGGCTTCGTCAGTGTAGTCGCTAACAATGTCGTCGTACAACTGAGGCGAGTGCTCGTACGTCTCTCTAGACCTGCCATGTGATGGCGCTCGGTCTGCGATCACACAGTGGCGACACGCGGGTCCGACATGTACTAATGGACCGCGGCCGATTTAAAGCTACCACCTAGCAAGTGTGGTGTCTAGCGGTGACACCACAGGTATACCGTGCCAGTGCGTGATCACGATGCATTTCTCACTCAGCTGCGTTTATCTCATATGGTGCAACATTACGGTTTCCATACACTGCTTCATTCGAGTGGAATGACTGACTCTTAACAACCCAACATCATGTTTCAGATATGACTGCTAAAACTTGCTCATGAAACTCTATTAACCGTTATTCAGGGGTTTGATTATTGAAAATTTTTCAGCCCACTATGTATCACATCCATAGAGACTGAATATTACATTAGATTAAAAACAGCTAGTATATAGGCATGTTGATAATCATTGTTCCCATTCTTCACACGAAAATAGAATGGGATGAAAGTTTAATTACATACCGGTAATATCGTTTCTCTTACTCCACCGGACAACTTTGTAATTAACACCGTTCATATGACGGTCGTGTAGACATCACGTTATTTATCGTTATTTACTAATTTCTGTGCAACTGTAATGGTAAATTAACTTCTACCGAGAAACAAAGGTTGCTGATCTCTCTGGACAAAGTGTGTGCCCTAGTCATATCAAAATATGTCTTATAATAAAAAATACCCTATTCCATGGGTATTATTGTGATTCGCTTAGCAAAAGTAAACGAAGAAGATCGGTTTTTAGGACCAGTGCACGCGCGTCAAAAACACTTTCAAAGAGGAAACATTTCCAAAAAACTATTTAGCGTCAGTGGTCTAACCTGCTTATAGTCCTGTTCAGAACTGATTAGACAAGCAGTGAAAGTTTTCAGATCATGTATTCTCGATAGATTTTAAATAAAGCATTACACACAGACTCGTTGGACGAGTCCTATCCATTTACGAAGGAAAAAAAATACAGAGGATATTAAGAGTGGACCTACTCGATCTGTAACGTGCTCATTTCGTCAGCGAAGATCCATCACAAAAGTTGTTAAGCGAATCTGGACGACAACAGGGAGCACTTTCATATTACACTCTCACAGCATTTCTCTTGGTATGTAACGCTTAAAACGTTGTGGTTTTATGCCAACACCGAATGACGTTAGTTAAAGCATTAATGTGAACTGTACTTATTTATCTATGATAGTTTAATTACTAAAACAATTTGTATAAGAGATGAATTTTGAATGAACTTTTAGTTTTTGGTACTGTTATTTGGGTCATCGTACATCGAACATCATTCATGCTCTGCCAGGCTTCTCTCAACAAATAAAATTCCGTTATGCCACACATACTATCGTTTGGTGCATATGTGAGAAAATAACAAAGAAATTGTTTCCCCTAAATATTAATTTATTTACGAATTATCATCGACCAATGATGTGCAGTAAACTCCAGACTATAGTATGTGAGGAAGAACATAATTATATGGACATTCAGAGAAGTTTTGCACATTTTGAGTGTCATTAGAAGTATGATGTCCCATATTACGGCACCGAAACTAAGTGTGCATTCAAAGTTGCTCTAGTAGATATGTTGTAGTAGTAACTAAACTATTACAGGTAAATCAATACGATTTCTTCTAATATTGCTTTACCTAGCGTCATTTAGTGTTGCAAAAACCGCGTCGTCCAAAATATTATAAATTAAGAGAAATACGATCTGAAAGTATGCGGTGAATGTGATACTTGTTTATGACGAGGGCCCTTAACAAAACTGAGTGTGAAATCCTACTAGAAAGGAATTTTTAAAGACGGAATCTTATCTTTTTCTTTAAGTTTTATCTGAACAAACTTCCTTCGCACTACGATTTCAACCTTTCCGTTGGTCAAACATCCATATTCCACGACTGGAAATGGAAGGCAGTAAAATGAACCTGCTGTTACACGTAAGGTCTGCCGGTGAGAGTACGAAAGGAATGCAAAAGTGCTCATCAATTTTTCATTAAGTGAAGCAGATTATTCAAATTGCATTTGTGTCTGGATTAATTCTTCTCTCTGTCAAATGTTACAGAATCATGTGTCCCTTTTGCAAGCGAGTAACTGATTCCGAACAGAAGCTAACGTCTTGTAAGTGAATTATCGGTGAACGGAGAGCTAAAATACGTGTATACGTGTACAGAATTGATACCAATGAAAGAGCAATCGTACACATGAAATAAAAAAGTTTATAAACAGAAAACCAGCAATGAAGACGAACAACGCAAAGATAGCCCATGAGCTGAGACCTCCGACATCGATCATCATTCTGAAAAGGTGTTTACGACCCAGATGCTTGGTGCGCTAATAAGCTAAAATCACAACGCCACAAAGAAGTTGAAAATTTCTGGGATCATTACGTGAGTGCGAAGGGGTTACTTCGACATTACTATCTGAGAACAGTGGGGGGGGGGGATATTGTCTGATCTCTTTGACGTAATCCAAGCCAGTAAAAACTGGACTTTTTCAGAATGAGACGAAACGTGGGCAGACCTTCATAATCTAGATGCAGCCAGTCTCTATATTTAAAAGACAATGTCCTGACCAACAGTCTGAATGACTGACTGACGTAGCCCACACCAAATCGCTAAGGATAGAAACTTGAAAGGTCTGAATCTTATACTGTACGCGTCGTTTAAGAAGCGAGTTTTCGAAGTTCCAACCCTAAGCGGGTGAAATAGTGGATGAAAAGCATTTTGAAAGTCTGTTCCTACTAAGGGAATTTTGAGGCTAGAACTACGAAACTGGTATTTGGTTTCTCAGTCAGAAAATGAAAAAAAAAAAACATGTTTCAGCAATTTTCAGAAATTCAGTCACTGATGGGATAAAATAGTGGGTGAAGATATTTTTTAAAATTAATAATTAGTAAAGAACTACTAAAGGATTTTTAAGGCTACATCTATGGCAAATGGTAGTTGACTTCTCAGTTAGAAATTAAAAAAAAATAAACGAGTTTCAATGTTTCTGGAATTTAGACGTCTAAGGGAGCGCAATAGGGGATGAAGATTTTTAAGAAAATATTTCGTTACATTAAAAAATTTAAAGTCAAATTTATTAAAATTGGTATTACACTTCTCGGTTAGATATAAAGAAATATTTGTTAGAGGATGAAAGCTGCTATGGAGATCTCCACAACAACACAAAAAGTATGATTAACAAAAACTTTGGACTCCAGCAACAAGAATCATTTTTGGTCAGAAGTACATATGGAAAAGATCACGCTTATATGGCCTTTATTAGCGTGAAGAGCTCAGAAGGTGTTGTAATTTTTGAACACCAGAAAAATTCGATTAAATAAAAACAAAAAAAACTCTGCAGTCTACGCGAGCGAAGCAGTGGGCGCTAAGCTAGTACTGTATATGGTCACACCTATACTCCAAAGCAATATGCAGTGTGTGTACCAATAATCGGGAGAGTATGATAAGCTGACTGCATGTTTCTTCCTCGATTTTATTGAACATACCCGTGTCACCAAAAGAAAGCGGTACACTGAGACACTTGAGTAGCTTAGCAAACTCTGGAAGCCAAGACGTTACACGAATCTGAAAGTGTTTCAAATGTACCATAGCGAAGACATTGATAACGCTGAGTGACAGATTTTTAAAATTGTATGTCAATTCCTACAAATGTTCCACAAAACAGCTATAACGTTTACTTTTGAAATATCTTTGCTGGTTCAGGCATTTAGCTCTGCAATGTTAAGTGTAACGATGCTTTACTTTATTATATTATAATACGGATTTTCTATTAACATGTTTATTTTCATTTTTTGGGTATCCAACAATTTTACTTTTATGGTAATGTTTGCAGTAACTCTGACAAACATAATGTGCCATATCGATAGTCAGAGAGTCGAGCAGTGGGAGTAAGAGTTCTCGTGTACGCAACGAGTAGCGGGTCGGTGTTGAGTTGGGTTGCCAGACTGAACTCGAGGCGAAACAACGCACCACGGACGTTTGGGGAGCAAAATAAATGATGATGGTCGAAGTGCAGATGATATAAAATGTAGACTGGCTATACAAGGAAAGCGTTTCTGAAGAAGAGAAATTTGTTAACATCGCGTATAGATTTAAGTGTCAGGAAGTCGTTTCAGAAAGTATTTGTATGGAGTGTAGCCATACAGTGGAGTGAAACATAGACGATAAACAGTTTAGACAAGAAGAGAATAGAAGCTTTCGAAATGTGGTGCTACATGAGAATACTGAAGAGTAGATGGGTTGATCACATAACTAATGAGGTGGTATTGAATAGAATTGGAGAGAAGAGTAATTTGTAGCACAACTTGACAAGATGAAGGGACCAGTTGGTAGGACATGTTCTGAGGCATCAAGGGATCACCAATTTAGTGCTGGAGGGCGGCGTGGAGGGTAAAAATCGTAGAGGGAGACCAAGAGATGAATACACTAACCAGAGTCAGAAGGATGTAGGTTGCAGTAGGTACTGGGAGATGAAGAAGCTTGCAAAGGATAGAGTAGCATGGAGAGTTGCATCAAACCAATCACTGGACTGAAGACCACAATAACAAAAATAAAATAAACTACTACTGTGTGACTACTAATCACCTATTAATGCTGCCATTTACTACTAACCGAACCTATACCAAACCAAATAGTAGTAACAAAACTTTTCTGTTAAAACGCATACCCTATTATTCATACT
Source organism: Schistocerca nitens (assembly GCF_023898315.1). NCBI lineage: Eukaryota > Metazoa > Arthropoda > Insecta > Orthoptera > Acrididae > Schistocerca > Schistocerca nitens. Next base: position 142,604,896 of record NC_064620.1, on the reverse strand, counting down.
TCGTTGAGGATATCGCTGCACTCAGAACAGATTTGCTTTTAAAAACATCGTTGTAGAAATCTTCATATGTCATTTTTAAATTGATCTGATTATTAATCATTTGCCAGTTATTAAGATAGTTTAACAATCTGTCGTAAACTGTTGTGCTATCTTTTATTAGAAATTATTTTCTTCTGTAAGCTGTTCTGAAGACATTAACTTCAATGCATAAAACTTATCCTCCGTTTTTTCGTCACTTACAACATAACCTCGTGAACATCTGTGGAAAGCGTGTCCTCTTTTCCCAAAAGTCTAATCGCTTTGAAAAATACAGGTAAAGTTGTTTTTACACGTACAGAAAACACGTTGCTAGTATTAGTGAATATTCGTTTATTTCGTCTTGTTGCGAACTAATAAATTTTGCAGTTAGGGATTATGTTTTTTCTTCACCATGTGTTACGTAAAACATCTTTAAAACTCATCACATCTTAACAAAACGCTCCACAGCTGACTGCAAAGACAACCATAGCACAACAGTCTTCCGCAATATTTCACTATAGTCATGCTGACCAAACTCGCAACATGCTTTTGGTTCATCGAAATTTTTGTTGGTGAAGATTAATCTGAATATATTTTAAGAACCACACTTTGTGCATCATACTTTAGAAGCTTCAACCAAATTTCGCACAATTGCGTAATGTATGACAACAACATTTAGCTTTGATTAAGCTTGCATTTTCCTCTTTTAATCTAGTAAAGACAGAATTATGGTCACCGTGACTAACTTCACTGTTTAGTGTCCAATATATTCCAATTAAATATGTTGTTGTTGTTGTTGTTGTGGTCTTCAGTCCTGAGACTGGTTTGATGCAGCTCTCCATGCTACTCTATCCTGTGCAAGCTTCTTCATCTCCCAGTACCTACTGCAACCTACATCCTTCTGAATCTGCTTGGTGTATTGATCTCTTGGTCTCCCTCTACGATTTTTACCCTCCACGCTGCCCTCCAACGCTAAATTTGTGATCCCTTGATGCCTCAAAACATGTCCTACCAACCGATCCCTTCTTCTAGTCAAGTTGTGCCACAAACTTCTCTTCTCCCCAATCCTATTCAATACCTCCTCATTAGTTACGTGATCTACCCACCTTATCTTCAGCATTCTTCTGTAGCACCACATTTCGAAAGCTTCTATTCTCTTCTTGTCCAAACTGGTTATCGTCCATGTTTCACTTCCATACATGGCTACACTCCATACAAATACTTTCAGAAACGACTTCCTGACACTTAAATCTATACTCGATGTTAACAAATTTCTCTTCTTCAGAAATGATTTCCTTGCCATTGCCAGTCTACATTTTATATCCTCTCTACTTACACCATCATCAGTTATTTTACTCCCTAAATAGCAAAACTCCATTACTACTTTAAGTGTCTCATTTCCTAATCTAATCCCCTCAGCATCACCCGATTTAATTTGACTACATTCCATTATCCTCGTTTTGCTTTTGTTGATGTTCATCTTATATCCTCCTTTCAAGACACTGTCCATGCCGTTCAGCTGCTCTTCCCAGTCCTTTGCTGTCTCTGACAGAATTACAATGTCATCGCTAACCTCAAAGTTTTTACTTCTTCTGTAATGGACTGTTAAGGCAGCCAGTCCACAGTGAAGTAGCCGAAAGGGCACGTGTCAACTCACGCCGTCTGGCGTTAAGTCTGGAACAGGATTCGTAATGAATGTGATAAAGAAATGAACGTAGCTATTAGAACACTTAACTTTTATATCGTCCTTTGGTATACAGCATTCTTGATTATACAAGTAAGACTATCTTGAGATACATGCAATGGTACAAATGACGACTTGCTAGGTCGTAGCCATTAACTTAGCTGAAGGTTATTCTAACTGTCTCTCGGCAAATGAGAGAAAGGCTTCATACGTGTAGTCGCTAGCAATGTCGTCGTACAACTGGGGCGAGTGCTAGTACGTCTCTCGAGACCTGCCTTGTGGTGGCGCTCGGTCTGCAATCCTGACAGTGGCGACACGCGGGTCCGACATGTACTAATGGACTGCGGCCGATTTAAGCTACCACCTAGCAAGTGTGGTGTCTGGCGGTGACACCACATTCCTCCCCCGCAAATCGGCGAACGGTCGCGTGATAAGGCTTCCGCCCGCCGTGGGGAGGACCCCATGTTGACGTATGCGATGAGGTGGGGAGCCTAACAATAGGCGACGCTGTGCCACCCACACCCTGCCATTCGGTCCGAGGGGAGCTAGGAAACGCCTGAAAACCTAGTCCAGGGTGCACGTCAACATGCGGTGTATGCGCCCGTTATGAGACAGGAGGGGCCGTAGGGTCGACCTCCATTGCGTCGGGGTACCCGACGCTTGACGACATATGGTACGGAGTGGGCAAGAGTTCCATCATGGCGGAGGACAGCGGGTCACGGGAAGCGAGCGGCGGCGCGTGACCCAGGGAGGCGCCTGGAGGCTGCAGCGAAGCGTCCACTGCGGGCGGCGCCGGCGGGAGAACAGGCGGCGGCGGCGGCGGCGGCGGCGGCGGCGGCATGTCGCCATGAGGCAATAGGGAAGGCAGCGTCGGTAACACCTGGGGATGAGGCGAGCCAGTAAATGGGTCCCCAGGGCGCTGACCGGACGGCCCCGTCGCTGAAAGCAGACGGGGAGCGGCAGAACCCAGGCGACGACAGAGGCGCAGCTGATTGAGATGCCGACGCACCTCACCAGAGGCCCCCAAAACCAAATACATCGCGCGGCCGAGGCAGCGAAGAATGCGCCCTGCGAGCCAACGCCGTGAACCTCGATAGGTGCGATAGAAGACAACGTCGCCAGGAGCAAAAGCAGGAGTCTGCCGCTGCACAGGAACCTGATGCGGCGGATGCAGCAAAGACATCAAGGGTCGATGAGGACGACCATGGAGCAACTCAGCCGGCGAGCGACCATCGCGGGGCTGAGATCGATACGAGGACAAAAAGAGCAATAACGCGTCCTCCCGAGAATGCGACTCTTTCAACTTCAACATCTGCGACTTGAAAGTCCGGACCAATCGTTCAGCGGCACCGTTTGACTGAGGCGAAAACGGCGCGGATGTCAGATGTTGAATACCATTGGCCTTGCAGAATGACTGAAATTCTGCAGACATGAATTGTGGGCCATTGTCGGAAACAATAGTCTGCGGAAGACCTTCAACGCAAAAAATTGCGGATAACGCTTGGATGGTGGCAGAAGACGTCGTGGAAGACATCCGGACAACAAATGGAAAATTACTGAAGGAATCGACAACAACCAACCATCGAGCATTCCAAAATGGACCAGCAAAATCAATGTGCAAGCGTTGCCAAGGGGAAGTGGCTTTCGGCCAGGCAAAGAATTTCTGCGGTGGGGCGGATTGTTGTTCGGCACACGCCATGCAAGAAGAGCACATATTCGTAATCGTAGCATCGATGCCGAACCAAGTACAGTGCTGACGAGCGAGTTGTTTCGTTCGCACTATACCCCAATGTCCTTGGTGAAGAAGCCGTAAGACAGAGGACTGTAACGAACGTGGGACCACGACTCTGGACTGATCATTATCAGAACGCAACAACAAAACACCACGTCGTACAAAAAGTCTCTCCTTGTGAGCAAAAAATCGGCGAACCAACGGATCCTCGATCCGTGACTTCGACAAGGGCCATTGCGTAGCAACAAAATGCAAAACAGTAGCAAGGACAGGGTCAGCAGCTGTGGCTGTAGCTACACGACGAAAATCAATCGGAAACGATTCGACCACGTCATCGGTTTCCGAGTCAATGAACATGCAAGCAAGTTCGGAAGAATCGAATGCTTTATCCGCAGCAACAGGCAAACGGGACAACGCATCAGCGTTTCCGTGCTTAGCAGTGGACCGATACAAGATATCGTAGCGGTACTGCGAGAGAAAAATAGACCAGCGAATGAATTTCTGCGCTGTACGTGGAGGTACAGGCTTGTTCGGATGAAAAAGCGATGTCAAAGGTTTGTGGTCTGTGATTATGGTAAAGTGACGACCATACAAGAAATCATGGAACTTAGTAACACCATACACGAGAGCCAAAGCTTCTTTCTCTATTTGTGAATAATTCCGTTGCGCAGACGAGAGCAATTTTGACGCAAAGGCAATAGGGCGATCATGCGAACCATCTTTGTGCGCAAGCACAGCACCAATCCCGAAATCCGACGCATATACCATCAACAAAAGGGGTTTGTGGGGATCGAATGGCGTAAGGCAAGTATTTGAAAGCAACGCCGATTTCAACTGGCGAAAGGCGCGTTCGCATGCCGTCGTCCAGACGAACGGAACACCTTCACGGCGTAAGCGATGAAGCGGAGCTGAAATGGAAGAGGCATGGGGAACATATTTATGGTAGTAATTAATTTTTCCCAACACACTCTATAGCTGCTTCACATTCTGTGGCGAAGGCAACTCCTGTATGGCACGGAGGTGCTCCGGACGCGGATGTATGCCTTGGGCATTGATGACATGTCCCAAATATGGTAAGTCACGAGCAAAAAACACACATTTGTCCTTCCGCAAGCGAAGACCATTTTGTCGCAAGACCTGAAATAATGTGCGGTGGTTTGCTAAATGCTCGGCTTCTGTCTATCCGGAGATCACAATATCGTCCAGATAGGTCGCAACAGTAGGGACCGACGCACAAACAGTTTGTAAATATTGCTGAAACAATGCAGGGGCGGATGCACACCCGAATGGCAGTCTTTTGAAGCGATACAATCCAAGATGCGTGTTAACCACCAATACGCGCTGGGATTCTTCGTCCACCGGTATCTGCAAGTACGCATCTGCTAGGTCCAACTTTGAAAAATACGTTCCCGGGCACAGTTTGTCAAAAAGATCTTCCGGGCGGGGCAAAGGAAAAGTAGCAGTCACAAGTTGTGGATCCACAGTTGCCTTGAAGTCCACGCAACGTCTCAATTTTCCGGAAGGTTTTTGCAAAATTACTAAGGGTGAGGCCCAGAGAGAAGCCTGCACACGTTCAATGACACCTTGTGATTCTAAATCGTTTAATGTTCTGGCGACCTCATCACGCAATGCGTGGGGAACATTGCGCGCTCTGAAAAATTTCGGTTGCGCGTTGACCTTCAGTTCCAAATGTGCTTCATAGTTCTTAGCGCAACCAAGGCCCGGTGCAAAAATGTCTGCAAATTCTTCACATAGACCAGAAACACTGGCGGAAGGCACAGTCTGATTCACTGATAGGACCTGATTCACTATAGACATGTTAAACAACCGAAATAAATCTAAACCAAACAAGTTCACTGCCGAAGAAGAACGAAGAACGTAAAATGACACAAGTAAATGTAAGCAATGACAAAGAACAAGATCATGATTAATCCGCGTCGCCAATGTAGTGGACTGTTAAGGCAGCCAGTCCACAGTGAAGTAGCCGAAAGGGCACGCGTCAACTCACGCCGTCTGGCGTTAAGTCTGGAACAGGATTCGTAATGAATGTGATAAAGAAAAGAACGTAGCTACTAGAACACTTAATTTTTATATCGTCCTTTGGTATACAGCATTCTTGATGATACAAGTGAGACTATCTTGAGATACATCCAATGGTACAAATGGCGCCTTGCTAGGTCGTAGCCATTGACTTAGCTGAAGGCTATTCTGTCTCTCGGCAAATGAGAGAAAGGCTTCGTACGTGTAGTCGCTAGCAATGTCGTCCGTACAACTGGGGCGAGTGCTAGTACGTCTCTCGAGACCTGCCTTGTGGTGGCGCTCGGTCTGCGATCCTGACAGTGGCGACACGCGGGTCCGACTTGTACTAATGGACCGCGGCCGATTTAAGCTACCACCTAGCAAGTGTGGTGTCTGGCGGTGACACCACACTTCTCCATGAATTTTAATACCTACTCCGAATTTTTCTTTTGTTTCCTTTACTGCTTGCTCAATATACAGATTGAATAACATCGGGGAGAGGCTACAACCCTGTCTCACTCGTTTCCCAACCACTGCTTCCCTTTCATGCCCCTCGACTCTTATAACTGCCATCTGGTTTCTGTACAAATTGTAAATAGCCTTTCGCTCCCTGTATTTTACCCCTGCCACCTTCAGAATTTGAAAGAGAGTATTCCACTTAACGTTGTCATAAGCTTTCTCTAAGTCTACAAATGCTAGAAACGTAGGTTTGCCTTTTCTTGATCTTTCTTCTAAGATAAGTCGTAAGGTTAGTATTGCCTCACGTGTTCCAACATTTCTACGGAATCCAAACTGATCTTCCCCGAAGTCCGCTTCTACCAGTTTTTCCATTCGTCTGTAAAGAATTCGCGTTAGTATTTTGCAGCTGTGACTTATTAAACTGATAGTTCGGTAATTTTCACATCTGTCAACACCTGCTTTCTTTGGTATTGGAATTATTATATTCTTCTTGAAGTCTGTGGGTATTTCGCCTGTCTCATACATCTTGCTCACCAGATGATAGAGTTTTGTCATGACTGGCTCTCCCAAGGCCATCAGTAGTTCTAATGGAATGTTGTCTACTCCCGGGGCCTTGTTTCGACTCAGGTCTTTCAGTGCTCTGTCAAACTCTTCACGCAGTATCTTATCTCCCATTTCATCTTCATCTACATCCTCTTCCATTTCCATAATACTGTCCTCAAGTACATCGCCCTTGTATAAACCCTCTATATACTCCTTCCACCTTTCTGCCTTCCCTTCTTTGCTTAGAACTGGGTTGCCATCTGAGCTCTTGATATTCATACAAGTGGTTCTCTTCTCTCCAAAGGTCTCTTTAATTTTCCTGTAGGCAGTATCTATCTTACCCCTAGTGAGACAAGCCTCTACATCCTTACATTTGTCCTCTAGCCATCCCTGCTTAGCCATTTTGCACTTTCTGTCAATCTCATTTTTGAGACGTTTGTATTCCCTTTTGCCTGCTTCATTTACTGCATTTTTATATGTTCTCCTTTCATCAATTAAATTCAATATTTCTTCTGTTACCCAAGGATTTCTATTAGCCCTCGTCTTTTTACCTAATTGATCCTCTGCTGCCTTCACTACTTCATCCCTCGGAGCTACCCATTCTTCTTCTACTGTATTTCTTTCCCCCATTCTTGTCAATTGTTCCCTTATGCTCTCCCTGAAACTCTCTATAACCTCTGGTTCTTTCAGTTTATCCAGGTCCCATCTCCTTAAATTCCCACCTTTTTGCAGTTTCTTCAGTTTCAATCTGCAGTTCATAACCAATAGATTGTGGTCAGTATCCACATCTGCCCCTGGAAATGTCTTACAATTTAAAACCTGGTTCCTAAATCTCTGTCTCACCATTATATAATCTATCTGATATCTTTTAGTATCTCCAGGATTCTTTCAGGTATACAACCTTCTTTTATGATTGTTGAACCAAGTGTTAGCTATGATTAAGTTATGCTCTGTGCTAAATTCTACAAGGCGGCTTCCTCTTTCATTTCTTCCCCCCAATCCATATTCACCTACTATGTTTCCTTCTCTCCCTTTTCCTACTGACGAATTCCAGTCACCCATGACTATTAAATTTTCGTCTCCCTTCACTACCAGAATAATTTCTTTTATCTCGTCATACATTTCATCAATTTCTTCATCATCTGCAGAGCTAGTTGGCATATAAACTTGTACTACTGTAGTAGGCATGGGCTTTGTGACTATCTTGGCCACAATAATGCGTTCACTAAGCTGTTTGTAGTAGCTAACCCGCACTCCTATTTTTTTATTCATTATTAAACCTACTCCTGCATTACCCCTATTTGATTTTGTATTTATAACCCTGTAATCACCTGACCAAAAGTCTTGTTCCTCCTGCCACCGAACTTCACTAATTCCCACTATATCTAACTTTAACCTATCCATTTCCCTTTTTAAATTTTCTAACCTACCTGCCCGATTAAGGGATCTGACATTCCACGCTCCGATCCGTAGAATGCCAGTTTTCTTTCTCCTGATAACGACGTCCTCTTGAGTAGTCCCCGCCCGGTGATCCGAATGGGGGACTATTTTACCTCCGGAATATTTTACCCAAGACGACGCCATCATCATTTAATCATACAGTAAAGCTGCATGTCCTCGGGAAAAATTACGGCTGTAGTTTCCCCTTGCTTTCAGCCGTTCGCAGTACCAGCACAGCAAGGCCGTTTTGGTTAATGTTACAAGGGCAGATCAGTCAATCATCCAGACTGTTTCCCCTGCAACTACTGAAAAGGCTGCTGCCCCTCTTCAGGAACCACATGTTTGTCTGGCCTCTCAACAGATACCCCTCCGTTGTGGTTGCACCTACGGTACGGCCATCTGTATTGCTGAGGCACGCAAGCCTCCCCACCAACGGCAAGATCCATAGTTTATTTGAAATAGCTCCTGCAGATTCCTTTACGTCTTCATACAAATCAAGAGGTTCCTTACATTTTCCCTTATCTTTGGAGAAGTACGTCACAACTATCGGATAATGTTTTTATTGCCCTTATTTGAAACGTATGAACCTGATTAATACTTAACATTTTGCTTTAATTTGTTTAATAACTCCTATGTAGCGTAGGGCAGAAGCACATTTTTTACTAACCCCTTACTTTTAGTTCGGCCGTATATTACTTTCGTTGTTACATAGAAGTCTCCGAAAACATGTTGACATAACATATTATCGCAATCTTCAGAATTGTCAGTTATTAGTCAATGTTAATTCCGTTACAGCGATTTTGTCGTCTTCTGAAAAAAATGTTTCGGCAAGAATTTGAGAAGAGAGTGATTTTTTTTTCTTTTGTGTGATAATATTCGTTTTGGTAAACGTTAATTCATGGCCTTCACGCCATCAGATTTAACAATAAATGAGATGTTGCATATTCTGCACTTACACATACATTCATCATTATCAACGTTTTGCAACCACTCTTCATAATTTTCATACTGCAACTGTTCTTTACGGAACGCACTTAGATATTGTCTTCTTATTTCACTGTTATTACTCTCTATTCTGCATTATGAAAGCTAGTTTATTCACGCACTATCCGAGCCTTCCAGCAATTGCCTGAAAATTAATAGCTGACAATAAACGAACGAACAAAAAACATGTTGCCAGTTGAAACGTTTCCGCGAGTTATCCCTGTTTCGTTAACAATACGCTAGCCGAATATTAGAGATGCAACAATGAAAAGTTGTCGGACTATGACTAGAAACGTGGCGGTCTGTCACAATAAGAAGTTATCATTCGAACAAAATTATTCAAAATTATGAAAAAGTAAGGTCACATTGAAGCTCGTAGGTTACAGTCAGTTCTTTTCAAAGCCGGGCCTCTGGTCGGTGGCCGGTTTTCTGGCTACCCTAGTGTCAAGCTGGAATAAAACTTACACCAAATACTACTTTCTGAATACGGCACAGACCTGATGTTGCGATGGGCATTGTGGAAAGGAAGTGTTGGACTCTTTCGAGTGGCGGAGGCCTCTTGAAGCACTGCTAACAGAACTGACCATGCGAGAGAGTACCGACTGTTGACTGTTGTCTGCTGGATTAAATTTGTTGCTGTAGCGTAGAGAAGCGACATCGGAAAATAAATATCGATATAAGATATAATCGATTGTCACTCCTCAAAATTTTCGTATTAGCGATTAACTGAATAAAGAATATCGATATTATGTTGTATCGATGCCAAAAATTTAGTTGTAGAATTTAGAAAATAACTTACGATTTCAAGTGTTACTTAAAACTGTGAGGAGTATGTTCTATGGATTAATAAAAAATAGGCAAAACTCAATTTAATACATTATTTGGCATCAAAATAGGTAATGTGTTAGGAAATAATAAAAAAAGTCGTACAGCAGCATATGAAATAGCAGACAGAAAAAACGCACAAAATACGATAACATAAATGAAACTCATTCTCTAAGGAAGTTAAAGAAACTGATTTGTTTGTATTTACGCTTTCACACTAATTATCAGAGCAGAAATGACTTCACCAGCTTTTGAAAATAGTCTTCCTGCTGGAAATGAAGTCCTTTCTATTGATAAATATTTCCTACAATCTAATACGGATTGGAACTAGGTTGAGATATTTCCCTCCAGATTGTGAATGGATTATCTCCTAACCCTCCATGTGGTGGCATCCGAAAATATATTGATAACTGTAGAGAAGTGTCTTGATGTCTAGAATTACCTTTTTTTATCGTTTCCTCATTTTGAGAGTTACATATCAAACTTTTCTACCAACCTTGCTTTAGAGAGAGAGAAAGTTATTAAAGCAGGCTATTTACAACAGTCAAAATTTTACTGAGAACTTCAAACGAATAATCAGCAGGTATCGTTCTTACGTTGTAACTATTTCAATATTAAAATGAGTTTATAGCTAGATTTTTTTGTGTCAGACACTGCAATAACATTTACCCATTATATCACAACAAAATATCGATGTAACACATACACCGACTGAATAAATATCGATAAGCGTAAATGATTCCGATATATTGATAAACTTTTGTCTGGTATGGCAACCCTGCTGCACCGTAAGTTGCAAAAACTACTTTGTTCTAAAATCTTAGATTTTGAACTGAATGTAGTTTCACGCTCTTGCAAGGATTAACAGTCTCTATAAAAACAGCTAAGCAGATTTGCACATTTGAAAGTTATTCGCCAGATTGTGAAGTCACACTACGACGCGTGTGTCAAAATGGACGAACTTTAACTTCACAAACTGCGAGACGAAGTGGATGTAGCACGCTTTCAAAAATTGTGAACTTGACATTAATAACTGTATTGTGTGCCAAAACCGTTACCGTCATACGTACACGAACTTCTATCTACACTCTAAGCTGGACATCACGAAACAGTTATCCGAATAGGACGGAAATCGCTACATGTGACGTACATGTACAGTCAAACAAATGATTAGAATTTCGGAAAAACTGTATGATTTATTCAAGAGAAAGATATTTACAAATTAAGCTAGTCAATAATGCGTTGGTATACCTCTGGCCCTCATGCAAGCAGTTATTCGGCTTGGATTTGATTGACAGAGTTGTTGGATGTCCTCTTGAGAGATGTCATGCCAAATTCTGTAAAACTGGGGCTTTAGATCGTCAAATTCCCATAATGCTACAAAAGTTCTGAATTAGGGGCAGATCCGTAGACGTTGTTGGCCAAGGTATGGATTGGAAAACACGAAGACAAGCAGTAGAACCTACCACCGTTTGTGTGAAGGCATTATCTTGCACAAATATGACATCAGGATGACTTACCATGAAGGCGAACAAAACAGGGCGTGGAATGTCGTGAACGTGCCGTTGTGGCATAAGGATGCCATCGATGACAACCAAAGGGGTTCTTCTATGAAATTAAATGGCAACCCCTACCCTCACTCCTGGTTTCCCGCGACCGTCAGGTTGGCATCCCAGCGCCGTTCGGGGAGTTTTCTGACATGTCTTCTCTGGTCATCGGGGCTTGATTCGAGGTGGGGTTCATCAGTGAAATCAATTATATTGCAGTCAATGGGAATCCTGGTCGAAGACTTGTCTGGAGACGGTGGTGGGATACCAACCTCAGTGTCGGCCGCTATAGGACTCGACAACCACCAGTCTTGGTCTGGGGTGCCATTTCTTTTCATAGCAGGACCCTTTTGGTTGTAGTCCGCATCACCCTTAGAGCACAGACGTACGACGACGTTATTCTACGCCCCGTTTTGTTGCCATTCATGGCAAACCATCCTGCGCTCACATTTGAGCAACATAATACCCGCCCACACACGGCGAGAGTTTCTGCTGCTTATCTTCGTACTTGCCGAACCCTACTTTGGACAGCAATATCGTCAGATCTCTACTAAATGGAGAATGTTTGGAGCATTATGAGAAGGGCTTCCCAACCACATCGAGATTTTGTCGATCTAATGCGCCAGTTTTATAGAATTTGGCACGATATGTCTCAGGAGGATATCCAATGTAATGTAATAAAATTTTAAAAAATTTCTTTGTGACTCTTTTTCCTTGCTGTCAGTGTAATGTAATAGAATGAATATGAGCCGTGACTTATATAAAAAAGAAACACACATTAATGCAATGGCTCAGCATAAAAGAGAAATAACTAATGTAGGAATATTATTCACAATGAAATATGTTGTTTAATTTAGCCCGACGTTTATAAGCACTCAGTAAACTAGCTCAGTTCTCAGGGTAGTTATGTAATCTTCCATAATTAACTATCCTTTTCTTATTTCCCAACACTACTGATACCATTCCAGGCTCGTGAGAAGTCGTGTGCTTATTGCACCAGAGAATATTTGCCAGGTCTCTTCGATGTACACTACTGTAGTACGTAACTTCATCGTGGTTTCGTCTCGATTCCCCAATATAAGATAACAAGAGTAGTATCTACAAATGAAATCCTATAGTGGAAGTGGAATCCTGTGACCAGACGTTTTCTGCCTGGGATGTTATCTCGTTATATAAATAAAATCTGTAAATAAAAGTGTTAAATTATTAGTAGCTGCCTCCGGTTTCGTGGGATCTGAAATAAAGTTAACTGTCCTAACCGACGGCACGTCTCGTAGATGAGATAAAAGAAAAAATTTTAAAGATTTTTCTAAGATGGCTCCTAACAATGAAAATTCTTTGTTAAGGCCCATATCTACTTAAGGTGATACAGGTGTCAGACTCACAATAGATTGACCACATACACAAGTTCTTTTGACAAAATAACCATTATATTTTTCGGGTTTTAAGTACAACTTACATTATCAGCTGGTACAGCAAGATGACCTTTACACAAGAACGTCCTCTTAGGTCCGAATCCAAGCAGATAAGATAATTGAAAGACAAAGGAAAGGTAGTTCATGCATATAAGCGCAAGAGTCCATGGAATAACATGTGCATTGTAGTTCTATCTCTTCTTCTTTGGCGTACTTGTCGATTATTTATAAAATTTATCGTGATATTTAGTTTACATTTTTTTAACCCAAGTCCACCCAGGAGAAACAGTACAGCAACAGCTGTATCAATCGAAACCAAGCCGAATAAATGATTGCATAAGGGGCAGACGTGGAACAACAGATTGCTGTCATGCTTAATTTCTGAAGTTCTGTCTCTTGAATAAATCATCCAATTTTTCTGGAATGACAATTATTTGTTTGTCTCCAGGTGTGCATTACATTTACCGATTTCTGTCCTATTCGGGTAATCCCTTCTTGGTACGCAGTTACTTTTTTTTTCAGTGCTGGAGAGTGTTTCTTGATTGATATTGTGGCGAGGTACAATGAGTTCCATTCAACCAGAAATATATTAGGTGGTTTTGGAAACACAGAGTTCGTATTTCTTCCACTTTAGTACATGGGGCGCTGGAAGCAAGTGCCAGGTGCAGGCGCGGCACCGGTACAGCACGAGTCTCAACGTGGCGGACGGTGGGGCGTGCAGCTGGTCAGCACAGGCAGCAGCGTCTGGGCCGTCACGCTGCGCGCTTTTCGCCGACCAGCCTCCGTCGTGCTCCAGCGGCCCGCCGGCTTCTTATCGCGCCGGTCCGCGGGCTCGTTGGAAGCACTGTTTCAACTCAAGGCTGGTGACGTCACTGCCTCGATTCGACTAAACGCCCAGCCCCAGGTGGCAGCTCCTTCGCGGTTCCCACCTGTCGATTTTCTTTACCCACCATCAGTCTCCCTTCCACTAATCCACCGTACCTTAACACACGTTCTGCGCTTGCTTACGTGCCAGTATTGTAACTCCGCTGTTCCTTTGGTCACGCGTCCACGCTGTTGGCTGCTGAATACATTCAGCTCAAAAATTTCTTCCCCAGATCTCCTTGTAAGAGTGAAACGGTGAGTCAGGTCAGTAACTAGCAGTGTAGTCTCTCACAGTTGCCACCATTGGAGCTGCCCGGGAAACCGCTGTCAGCGTCTGGAAGCTTTGTTCTCTACGTACGCCTTTCATGCTCACCGAACTATGCAAGGGTTCTCCTATATTCCTTACTACACTTTCATTCCATCAGAGCAGGAAATGAATTAGTCACGAAATGATGGCTGTTACAAAAGAAAGTTACGGCAGGGTGTGTGTGTTACATCGAAGTGTCTTGGAAATTTTATGCTAAGTTCTACAACTGAAATTCATTTGAACCTCTGCTTTCTGCAGACAGCGCTCATCAAAATAAATAGCAGAATATACGTCCAGAATGGTGTCAAAAGTACCGAGTGTTCAAAAAGTCAGTATAAATTTGAAAACTGAATAAATCACGGAATAATGTAGATAGAGAGGTACAAAGTGACACACATGCTCGGAATGACATGGGGTTTTATTACAACCAAAAAAATACAAAAGTTCAAAAAATGTCCGACAGATGGTGCTTCATCTGATCAGAATAGCGATAATTGGCATAACAAAGTAAGACAAAGGAAAGACTCAATATATCCACCATCATTCGTCAACAATAGCTGTAGTCGAGGAATAATGTTGTGAACAGCACTGTAAAGCATGTCCGGAGTTATGGTAAGGCATTGGCGTCGGATGTTGTCTTTCAGCATCCATAGAGATGTCGGTCGATCACGATACACTTGCGACTTCAGGTAACCCCAAAGCCAATAATCGCACGTACTGAGGTCTGGGGACCTGGGAGGCCAAGCATGTCGAAAGTGGGAGCTGAGCACACGATCATCACCAAACGACGCGCGCAAGAGATCTTTCACGCGTCTAGCAATATGGGGTGGTTCTAATAAAACCCCATGTCATTACAAGCATGTGTGTCAATTTTTACTTATCTATCGACATTATTCCGTGGTTTATTAAGTTTACAAATTTATACTGACTTTTTGATCACCCGGTACAATTTGCAGTTATCGCGGCCTATATCAGCAGATTGTTTGCATACGTAGACTAATTTTCTTGTTGATGTGATGAATGGCAGTTAGCTTTAAGTGTGGAAAAATGTATGTTGACGCGGATGAACAGGAAATGCGAACCTATAATATTCGAATACAGCATTAGTAGCGTCCTGCTTACTCAGTAATGTCAGTAATGTCGATTAAATAGCTGGATGTAACGTTGCAGAGCGATATGGAATGGAACGAGAACGTGAGAATTGTGCTAGGGAAGAGTCATGTTGGACTCCGGTGAACTGCGACAGTTTTAGGAAAGTGTGGTTCACCTCTAAAGGAGACCACATACAGGACGCTAGTGCGACCTATTCTTGAATACTGCTCGAGTGCTTCGGATCCGCGCTAGATCGGATTAAAGGAAGACATCGATGCAGTTCAGAGGCGGGCTGCTAGGTTTGTTCCCGGCAGATTCGAACAGCACTCAAAGATTATGGAGATGCTTCTAGAACTCAGATGGAAATCGCTGGAGGCAAGGCAACGTTCGTTTCGAGGAACGCAGTTCAGAAAATTTAGAGAAGCGGCATCTGAAGCTGACTGCCGAAGGATTCTACTGCCGTCAACATGTATTTCGCGTAAGGACCACGAAAATAAGATTGGAGAGATACGGAGGCATACAGACAGTCCCCTTTCCCTCTATCTGGTTGTGAGTGGAACAGAGGATGAAATGTCTAGTAGTGCTACAGAGTACCCTCCGCCAGGCCCGTATGGTCTCTTGGGAAATATGTATTTAGACGTAATTTTTCTGTGCAGAGGTTGTGGACGCCCTTTAGGAAGTCTGAGAATTTTTGAGCCAAATGACAACGGTTCGCGTGCGGTTCTAGGCGCTTCAGTCTGGAACCGCGTGACCGCTACGGTCGCAGGTTCGAATCCTGCTTCGGGCATGGATGTGTGTGATATCCTTAGGTTAGTTAGGTTTAAGTAGTTCTAAGTTCTAGGGGACTGATGACCACAGATGTTAAGTCCCATAGTGCTCAGAGCCATTTGAACTATTTGACAACGGTTCGGATTGTGCTTAGGAAGATATGTTTGCCACTACAATCTGTCTACGAATAGGGTGAATGACGTCTGGAGTCCTACACTCCGTCATTACCAGACTGTGCATCCATTCTTCTGAGTGAAATTCCATATCCATCGTCAGTGTATTATGCACTGAAAACAGAAGAAACTGAAGATAGCGTCCTGTCTGTGACATCGGGAAATTAAGAATGATACTGCTTCAAAGATTGTCCTGGGCATTGGATATCCACCAGTGGAAGGGCCATTGCTCA
Source organism: Schistocerca nitens (assembly GCF_023898315.1). NCBI lineage: Eukaryota > Metazoa > Arthropoda > Insecta > Orthoptera > Acrididae > Schistocerca > Schistocerca nitens. Next base: position 142,588,793 of record NC_064620.1, on the reverse strand, counting down.
CACGAACATATGTTGAACGTCTTCACTGCTCAAACCAACACAGAGACTGGGCAGTATCTGACCAGAAGCATGTAATGTGTTCCCAAGAGTCTGTATTTAGTCTCTTTTCAAACAATGCAAAGCTTAGAGTGGGCCAACCGCCAACACGCTGTTGTTAGTCTGGTGGTAGTTTTTGTTGCGTTTTGGGGGCATTGCTTATAGTACAACTTGGACCCACGCATTCATCTTACCATGAAAGTTAACCAGAATGTTTATTTCAACATTTTTTATTACCATGTGTTGTCCTTCCCTCTGCATCTTTACGATGAGAAGCCGTGGTGGGACTGGTGCCAGGGCTATCTTTGGTTAGACACTATCGATTCCCTATGGCAGAAGTTTCTCTTTGGAGCCTGGGCCGGCTCAGGATATAGCGGGCAGTACGTGGTGGAATTGGACAACAACGCTGGGCGCGGCACGCGGAAGTGCGCGTATTAGCGAGACGTTGGAGAGACGACAGCGAGCACGGTGTGCCTGAGTACGGGCGGCAGTTAGCGCTTGATAGTACTGGCGTCAGTAACAGCGGGCCGGCGCTGTGGCTTCTTGGCAACCTCGTGAAGTGACACGCTGTTACTATCGGACTAAGCAACATCTGGTGTCTTCGCCACATCGATCCAGCAGCTGGCATCAAGTTAAGTAATTCAAGCTCTACCTGTTGTGACTTGGCCAGACAGCCAAGCCACAGTGAGGTAGCCGAAAGGCACGCGTTTAAGCTCACGCAGGCTGGCTTGAGGTCTGGAACAATACAAGGGATTGAGACTAGCAAATAAAGTACGTAGCTTCTGGAATACTTAACTTTAATCCGTAATTGGTGAACATCGGTCTGACGGTACAGGCATCACAAGATTAACAACAAATGATAATGGCGCCTTGCTAGGTCGTAGCAAATGACGTAGCTGAAGGCTATGCTAACTATCGTCTCGGCAAATATGAGTGTAATTTGTCAGTGAACCATCGCTAGCAAAGTCGGCTGTACAACTGGGGCGAGTGCTAGGAAGGTCTCTCTAGACCTGCCGTGTGGCGGCGCTCGGTCTGCAATCACTGACAGTGGCGACACGCGCATCCGACGTATACTAACGGACCGCGGCCGATTTAAAGGCTACCACCTAGCAAGTGTAGTGTCTGGCGGTGACACCACACTACCAACGATTAGTGAAATATAATGATGATTGCTCTTGAGGCAGCAAAGCGTTTCAAGGACTGTGATGTGATATTTCATGCCTCTTTATTAAGTGTGTGCTTCGCTCCTTAATATTACTGTTCTTACTTCAGCTGGCAAGTGTCTAAAACATTGATACATGTGCGCAGTCTTACCGAACGATCTATGTTCCGTGTCTAAAGTTGCCGTGTGGTACCTTACAGGCCCACATAAGATGCCTCATGTGATGCTTGGGTTTTAATGAGCCAGTTGCGCTTGCATCATTTGTGTACGTGGTTCTGCTTAAAGGAAGGAAATCAGTTTTATTATTGTCAATTTTATCGAAGTAGTTTTCTGTATAAGTTTGAGTATTAAGGTGAAGGAAGGGTTGTTCGGTTCCCTGTTGTCGCTTCTGACTTATGTTTCAGAGATCGGAAGCAGTGGGCCACCGAAGTGCAGAGCCTCCCCTTTTAAATTACTAGCGGACGTACGGGCGGTGGACTTCGCCTGAACTCGCATGTGGCGTTTGGTTGCGGTTCCGGTGTTCTGAACGGGGTGGAAGTACAAACGGAGTCCACATCTTAATTCGAAGATAGGTACTGAGTCGCCTCCACCGTTCGTGGCCAAGTCGCGGCCTCACAATCTCGGGCCTCAGTTATTGTACAAGCTGCAGTTTTCTAAAACTTTTGGTGGCTCTGCAAGGTTCCCCAGGTTAAATGTTTTAAATTTTTGTCTTAAGAATTTTGAGGGATTTCCAGAAGAATGTGTCTTAATTTCTAAAATTGCGGTGCAATTTAGCCTTAGTGGCGTATGCCAATTTTGATGGGGAAACAACTGGGTTATTATTGATCAAACTGTCTGTAACCTCGTAAAGTTGTTCGGTAATATCTTGACCGGGAGGGGCGGTTTTCAATCTATATGGAAATAATAATTGATTTCCTGGTTATTTGATGTATTGTTTATTTTAAATGATTTACTTGGCCCGAGTGGCGGTTTTTTTAAATGTTTGCAAAGAGATTAATTCGCTTGTGGTTTCATATAACAAGCAGTTTGTAAAATTGGCCTGAGTGGCGTTTCTTAAAGAAATTATTATCTGATTTATGATTGTAATTCTCTTAATTATTTACCTATGTTGCAAATAAATACGTTGAAATGAAATGGTCACCGTATGAGTCAAGTCCTTCCACTCCCTTTATATTAAAGGTTTAGGAAATTGCAGTTCAAAATAGAAATAACGTACCAGTTACCATGTGTTGTCCTTTCTTCTGCATCTTCACGATGAGAATGACGTGTACAAACCCATCTTCCAAGACGACAACAGTCGTTTTCAAAGAGCTACAAGAACAAGTTCCTGGTTTGACGAACGCTCAGGCGTCATATCGCACCACGAGTGCTAAGTCAAACAACCCAATATTAATCGCACACAAAATATCTTGGTGGAACATAGCAATCAATTTCGTCGACCCCTCGACTGAAAGTACTATTTTCACTTTCACTCACCAAACATTACAACCCTTAAATGATAAGATATTGCCAATTCGTATTTTGTGATCTTTCCAAGGTGTTTGACTGTGTAGATCATATCACTCTCTTAGAAAGCTTTAGGGATTAAGGAATCATTTACTTTACAAACAAGTTGTTTTCGACATACTCTACAAATAGAATGCAAAAAGTTCTGCTGAATAATTCAAAAAATGGTTGAAGAAGGACATATTTCCGTGGCTGGGCAAAAAGTACAGTGGGGGTCACTCAGGTTTCAATTTTAGGTCCATACCATTTCGTAATACATGTGAATTACCTTCCACTTTCTTTCATCAAGTTGAATTGATATTTACTGCAGACGACACAAATTTTACACTAAATCTCATTAAAGAGGCAGCAACTGAAGAAATCTCTGACAATTATTGTTAATGTTATAGTAAATCACATTAAAGAGAAAGCAACAGAAAAAATCACTACCAATTATTGTTAGTGATGTTTTTCAAACAATTATTGAGTGTTCTCTGAAAATGGACTGTCCATAAGTTTTTATAAAACACACTGTATTCAGTTTTGTAGAACAAACAGCCTTACGAAAATGAACAGTACTCCATAAACGTAGTGGAATGCTCCTATTTTCTGGGTGTATTTATGGAGATGAAAAATTGATCTGGAATAGGCATTTTACTGAGCTGCTTAAACAGTTAATTTCAGCTACTATTGATCTTCCTACAATTGTTAGTCTCGCAAACAAATGTATCAACCTTCTGACATGTTCTGCATATTTCTGCTCAATAATGTGTCATGTAATAATTTTCTGAGGTAGCTCCTCACTTAGAAAAGGAGTACTGAATGTACAAAAGCAAGAAATACGAATAATATGTGGGGTTCACTTGCAGTCATCATATAGAAACCTCTTCAAGTAGTTAGGCATCTTAACTGGACCCTCAGAATATACATATTCACTAATGAAATTCGTCATAAATAATCCATGACAATTCGGGACTAGAAGAAACAAATAACCATTAGTACCTTTTATTAAAGCTACCAGTGTCTCTGAAAGAAATTCAATATAAACACAAAATTTTTTGATCATTTCCCCAATAACGGAAAATGTCTTACAGGTAGCAAAGCAAGTTTTAGATCTAGCTTAAAATCCTTTTTTTTTGTAACTCCAACTACATAGAATAATCTTAATTTAACAACTGGTAACCTGCAACAAAATCGCTCAAATGCTCTGTGAATGGTACATGAGACTTGAGTAACTACCTCGCAATGTGGTAGGTCTACGGGATCTACACGTCACTGGGTGACTTCATCTCGATATGGCACGCCTGAAAAGGCTTAGAGGTTCTCTTTCTCGCCTGAATGAGTCCATTGTCAACGGTAGAGTGTGTGTTACACTGAATCAGGACGAGGTTTCCTGGGGCTAACTCATTGTTTCCTCAGTGTGCTTAGTGTGCATATTACATCTTGAAAACTTCCGAACCACAGAGCATCGAAAAACCCTATGCTGTTGTTGCATGGACACGTATTTGTGAGATCAAATAAACACACTTTCTGGCAGTTCTCATCTTGTAGATAAGATCTGTATACGATAGTGTGACTCATGTTCTCTGGTTAGTGTAGATTCCGAGGCCACTATCCGCCTCATAGGTAGGAGGGACATGGTTCGATTCCTGGCCATTGAGGGACTGGGTGTTTTGTTGTTTTCCTTGTCATTTCATCATCACCGACGGACAAGTTGCTGAAATGGCGTCAAATATAAAAACTTTCACTAAGCCGCCGAACAACTCCAGATGGGCTCTCCTGCTCAATAATCCCATACCATCATTTCATTTCGCAAGCCACGGTGAATATTTTACAGAAGTCATGATTGGAAGCTACACTACTGGTATCTAAGACGTATATAATGATAATGTGTGAGTGATATTTCATTTTCCCTAAGAATGGATGAGTGTTTAAAATTAGGTACCAGAAATCAAAATAGAAGAATTTAATCTCTAAAATAGAATTCCAGGTGTGCTTAAAACACTTTACAGGAAAAATGTTTAACAATGGAAATTTATTTTTGGAGTCCTAGAGCTAAAAGACGATTTCTCCATGAAAGCGACAGTGACTCGGTGTGTGTTTGCGTGTGTGTTTGTGTGTGCAAGAGAGAGAAGAAGGGAGAGCACTCAATGAGAAATTAACACAATGAATCTGAATCGCAACGCTGAGAAACAGAAATCAGTCAAGATCAGCTCATATAGTGCTTAATACTTTTAGAACCTGTTAGACTATACTGTTAGATTATTGTCTTTACCATTTGATGAAGATGCATTAACTTTTAGTATGTAAGACGTCATCTAAGTCGTTAATGAGTATCAATCAGTTCACTCTCCTTTATTGGTCTCACATTGGCCTTCTACTCAACATACGACACTGTAGTATAAAAATAAATTTTGCAAGGCACAACTTTGTTGTTAGAAGTTCGTGCAAATTTTATTTCTACGTGAGATTATACCCTACCTAATCAAAAGTATCCATGTTGTGCGGAACTGACCACTAGATTTCACGACAGGTGGACCCCCCCTCCCCCCCCCCCCCAATATAAAATGATGCTGGGATCATTGTGTTGTTAGTATAGATGTAGTAACAGCAGAATGGCTCGGTCGGGGCAGCACACTGACTTCGAAGTGGACCAATCATTGGATGTCACCTGATCCATCAGGAACATTTCAACCATTCTACAGTTTCCCAAGTGATTATGAAATGGAATTGCGATGTTATAACCACAGTTAAACCAAGACAAAGCACACCTCATATAGCGACGCACAGTGACCGTCGACCATTGTGGAGGGTGGTTGTATAAAACCGCATGGAATGAGCGGAAGGAATCACTCTTTATTTGCGAAGTGCTGCCAGCAGTCCATCTAGTACAATGTCGATGCGAAGAAAGGTTAGAAGAATGAGGTATAATGGTCGACGGGTTCATAGTAAGCCACACATTTCTGTTCTAAATTCTAAGTGACGCTTGAGGTGGTGTATAGAGCGACGCCACTGGACATTTGGTAACTGGAAACCAGTGGTTTGAAACTATACACCACTCGAAGCCCTGTGGAAATCCGCTGGAAGGATCTAGGTTTGGCGAATGCCTGGGGATAGTTACCTGCCATCATGTGTAGCGTCAACTGTGAAGTATGGAGGTGGTGGTGTTTTGGTATGGCGGCGTTTTCCTTCGTTAGTTTGTGATACCCTTACTTCGCGTAAGAAAACGCTTGATGCGGAAGTATATGAACACGTTCTACAGCATTGCATACTGCAGACAATTGTCGAATAGTCTGGAGACACTCTCTGTTTGTCCCAACACGACAATGCACACTTTCTTAAAACAGTACCTGTAAGGCTATGGTTTGTGAACAATAACATTCCTGATATGGACTGGCCTGCCCACAGTCCAGACCTGAACACACTGGAGCATCTCTGGGATGATTTAGAACGTCGACTTGGCTCCAGATCCCAGCCTCTAACACCACCACCTCCTCTGGTTTCTGTTCTTGTGGAATAGTGGGCTGCCATTCCTCCAAAGACAATCACATACCTCATTAACCCTTGGATGCATAACAGAGGTGTCGAACCCGAAAACCTCCATTTCATCAAGACACTTTTCTAAAAATTGTTTACTTTGCTTAAGTTTTGTGTAATCTTTGAAAATACAACTGATTCTCTTTAGAAAAACCGTTATTCGATGCAATTAAAATTAATTGTTGTTCTTCATTAATTTTGTTATTATACATATTTAATGGTTAGCAGGAATCTTTTAGATCCCTTAGCGAACAAGCCATCTTTATAATAGTTAGTTTGCCTTCGGTCACAATGGCAAATTACGTTAGCAAGGTTACTGACAACAGTTAACAATCTGGCACCTTTAAACTCATTGCTCAAAAGCTCTAAGTGCTGCAGAAGTTACAGTGAGTGTTCTTTTGGTAGGTAATTGTATTAATTTTCTTAGCGCTAGAACTGTTTCAGGAAAGGATAAGCTTAGTTTCGTGACAATATAGTTATACAGGTTACTTTTATCCTTTGCTTATAGCAGAAGTATTAATTTTCTTTGCGCTAGAACTGTTTCAGGAAGGGATAAGATTAGTTTCGTGGCAATATAGTTATACAGGTTACTTTTATCCTTTTCTTATAGCATGGGTTCCATATTATCTCTTAGAAGCAAAATAACGTCATCTGAAGTCAACACAAGAGATCAGAAGTTTGGATCAGCGATTTCTGTGTGGTTTGTAGACGAAGATTTTTTTATATGGAAGATGATAATGATTCAGGCATTCATGGTACCCAGGATAATGGATCCGGGTCTTCTGCGTCTACGGAAGTGCTGATTACTTTATTGGTCGTGATGGAACCTAGTGGAGTAAAACACCGCCTCCATGAAGCAGAATTCGATTACACTATATCACTAGAATTCCACCTAACCCGGTAACAGGTAGTGTTACTGTCCTCTAAGAACATATGCGACTATTTTATCTCGAGAAGACCTCAGGAGAAGATCATGCATTCTACTAACTCAGAAGGCAGGTGTATTGCTAGTATCAAGAAAAATTGCCATAACATTGGTTCTAACGAAGTAATGCATTTTTTGGCATCTGATAAAAAAAAACATAAAGGCACCAACAAAGACAATGAGAGCAATGCGAACAAATATTACAGTGGATATTTTGTTCACAAGTGCTCAATTATTTAAAGCATTATTGCAGGAAAAGAGAGAATAACAAGGAAATTTCAGCAGAAACGAAGATTTCCAAGTACATGGACGTTTTCATCATCATTTGGTTTCGGAGACAGTTTGACAGCTGGAACTTATATACCCAAAAAGAACAAAAGTGACAGACTGCTCAGTTCTCAGCACTATTATCCCACAGTGGTTGAAGGACGTAGAAGAAGCAATATATAGTTTTATTGAATAAGGAAACTAAATCATGAGCTGATTTTCTTTACCAGAAGCCGCGTACCTGCAAATGCCAGAGAAAGTCAAGGAGACAGTCTTTTGGCATAAGTACAAGCAGGATTGATGCAAAACCCATAAATACTCTGTGTTTATTTTCACAGCGAAATCCCAGTTGGCAGGAAGGCAGATCCGATAAAAGGAGAATTTTTCTCAAGGAATTACGACAAGAAATGATACGACCTCACGTGGAAAAGAGAGTCAACAGCCCACACCTCCAAAAGAATGTTCTGTAAGCGATTGCACATTGTGTGGTAACTAGCCAACAGCAGAAGATTGTAGAGACTTTTCAAGATCATCAAAAGAAGATGTTTCATGATGCACATCTTTCAGACAGAAAAAGTAGTCAAACGTGCAGCAAATGCATAAAAAATTGCTAAAACATACTGCAATTATTTATAAACAGTGTTTTCCTTATGAGTATAACTTCCAGAGTGAGGCTAGTAACACTGGAAGTTTGCTGTTTATTCTCGTATAAATCATGATGTAACTTACGATATTTTATTTCGTGTGATAAAAAGGAAGATCACAGTATCATAATAAATACTTTTTTAATCGTTCTGTGTCACCTCACTCATCATGATTTGTTTTTTTATATTCGTATTTGTTCGGAGGAAGGGGCCTCGTAGATCCCTCCCATCTCTGCGAGTTCATCCGTTCATGCATCCATGGGCTAAAAGGGTCGCCAGCAGAGCTCAAATAGTCATAATAGCGAAGCGTGGACACACACGCCAAATTAACGTCCACTTATAGGCGTCCAGATACTGTTGGTAAGATAGTGTTTGTGCAGCAGAGTGAAATGCGATGGTAGTTGTGTTTGTTGTAAATTTATTCATTTTTCCGTATTACTGATTCTATAGTGTAGTGGACACCTGTACATTAAATCCACTAAACAAATATGAGTGCTTTGAAATGTTGTTATTATTAGGTGCTAGCGCACAAGAAAAACAATGGTACAATTGTCGTGAAAAATACTGTATAAGGAAATGGTATGAAACATCAATTTTCTGCGTGAAATAACTCCACAAATGCAATGGTAATGAGGTGATATGAAGTGGTTTCTCAATGCTGCCACAGCATAATTTATTGCGACAGCAGCTCGACAAGGTGATCACGTACAGTACAATATCCAAGAAACAGCGTTGGTTTCTTTTACAATAAAAGAAAATAAATGAAAATATCTTAGCAGTGAGACATATCGCAAACAAACAAAATGCCTTTGCATTTTGCTCTTCAGAACTTTAAGCGAAGTTTATTCCACATATTATAGATTATTAAAATGCTTTTGTATGTAGGGCGCATGATACTTTCTAACGGCATCTTTCTGTACGAGCTATTTAGTGGCACTTAGACCTTGCAAAACGCTTTTCAAGGAAACCTATGTCGTGCCCTAGTCATGTGACGGGAGGCACGATGAATTTTGAAAATCCGAACGCTCCTTTCTGCAATTGTAATAGAATCAGCTCCTTTTCTGATATACATACAAAGTGAAGTAGTTCATAAAAACTATAAACCATGCAATTCTTATTTTCAGCTGCCTTAGTCTCTTTCTGTTCAACAGCACCCCAATTAATGGTCCGAATAAGAATTCAAATTTTCTACTTTCGTGAGCGCTGCATATATTTCTTTCAATTTCTACTTCATTTAAGGTACATAACTTTTTCCTTAGAAATTCTTCTTTTTCTAGGTACTTCTATCCTATTCAGTGTTGCTTTACTATTTTCCTACAGCGATCACAATTATAACGTAACGATATTTGTTCTTATTTAACCTTCTATCAACTTTAAAACGCTTTTCTTTTTTATTGATGAATATTGCATACTTGTATTACACGTTCTATACCATGATGCATCCGCTATACCACAATATTTTTAGATACACATTTTTAATATTTTTCCTTACCTAATCTTTTAAAAACTTTTGAGGGATTAGGCTTTATGATTTTGAACTATGAATTCTTTGTTATTTGAGATGTTCTTAGACGTCTTTCATCTCCAGTTTTCTGTCGGCTACAAAAATAACATGAACGGAATCATAGCCATTCCAGTGATCCACTGTAGTTGGAAGTGGGGTAATTCGGCGCCCCTAAGGCATTTTGACTATAACCTTTATTCTATAATACCTACAGGCTCCAATTTTCGTATAGCATTAGCAGCATGTGTTTACTGTAACATATCTTAAAAGCGTTAACATACAGCTGCAAGTCTTAGAAAAAAAAGCTGATAATTATGACTGCACTGCATTGCGTCAGTTTGCTCGACATACCGGGTAAAATGACGCTGCAAAAGAGGTAAACTGGATCAAGGAATGGTATAAGGTAGGCCTATTTAATGCTACATATTTCATAATACAAAATATGCGTATTGAATATTATGTTTAATAAACGAAACACTGAACAACATAGTTTACAAAAAGAAAATAGCGAAAAATCAGCTTACTTAATTATGGACCAGATACAAAACAATAATAATAATCGTTTTCTTATAAAATTGTGACAAAAGTGAAGAAGAAGACTGCAGTATAAGCGTATTCAGTAACTGATCTCTTGAAAATCTCGCAAATCTGTAATACAACTAACGCTTCTTCTGACAGTAGTCACAGTAACAGTTTTCAGGACTGCCCTACCAACTGTATTCATAATGATACATGTACCATTCCCGGGTTCGATTCCCGGCGGGGTAAGGGATTTTCTCTGCCTCGTGATGGCTGGGTGTTGTGTGCTGTCCTTAGGTTAAGTTATGGGGGACTTATGACCACAGCAGTTGAGTCCCATAGTGCTCAGAGCCATTTGAACCATTTGAACATGTACCATTCCGACGCCATCTCTCCGAATTGAGCACTTAACTGTACACAGACCTTTGCCTCTATTGTGTTGTGCACGATGGCTCTCTGTGTAATAGAAGTCCCATTATGAACAACACTGACGGCATTTCTTAATCCACCCTCCGCACTAAAAGCTCTTTCTGTTTTACAATTGTACGTCATCGGCATCTGAAAGGAGGAACACAGACTTACAAAAATCATGCTCTATGTTATTTTGTCTTTAAAATGACCGAGCGAGGTGGCGCAGTGGCTAGCACACTGGACTCGCATTCGGGAGGACGACGATTCAATCCCGCGTCCAGCCATCCTGATTTAGGTTTTCCGTGATTTCCCTAAATCGCTCCAGGCAAATGCCGGGATGGCTTCTTTGAAAAGGCACGACCGACTTCCTTCCCCGTCCTTCCCTAATCCGATGAGACCGATGACCTCGCTGTCTGGACTCCTTCCCCAAACAACCCAACCAATTCCCCCCCCCCCCCAACCATTAAAATGGTTAAAATGGCTCTGAGCGCTATGGGACTTAACATCTGCTTCTGAGGTCATCAGTCCCACAGAATTCAGTACTTAAACCTAACTAACCTAAGGACATCACATACATCCATGCCCGATGCAGGATTCGAACCTACGACCGTAGCGGTCGCGCGGTTCCTGACTGAAGCGCCCAATTTATGCATTAACGTATCTCATTTAGCTACGTACTTTCATTAGAGTGAAACTGACTTGGAATAAAATGACGCACTCGGCGTCTGTGCGTCGAATTACCACAACATGCAGGTTTTATATACACTCCTGGAAATGGAAAAAAGAACACATTGAGACCGGTGTGTCAGACCCACCATACTTGCTCCGGACACTGCGAGAGGGCTGTACAAGCAATGATCACACGCACGGCACAGCGGACACACCAGGAACCGCGGTGTTGGCCGTCGAATGGCGCTAGCTGCGCAGCATTTGTGCACCACCGCCGTCAGTGTCAGCCAGTTTGCCGTGGCATACGGAGCTCCATCGCAGTCTTTAACACTGGTAGCATGCCGCGACAGCGTGGACGTGAACCGTATGTGCAGTTGACGGACTTTGAGCGAGGGCGTATAGTGGGCATGCGGGAGGCCGGGTGGACGTACCGCCGAATTGCTCAACACGTGGGGCGTGAGGTCTCCACAGTACATCGATGTTGTCGCCAGTGGTCGGCGGAAGGTGCACGTGCCCGTCGACCTGGGACCGGACCGCAGCGACGCACGGATGCACGCCAAGACCGTAGGATCCTACGCAGTGCCGTAGGGGACCGCACCGTCACTTCCCAGCAAATTAGGGACACTGTTGCTCCTGGGGTATCGGCGAGGACCATTCGCAACCGTCTCCATGAAGCTGGGCTACGGTCCCGCACACCGTTAGGCCGTCTTCCGCTCACGCACCAACATCGTGCAGCCCGCCTCCAGTGGTGTCGCGACAGGCGTGAATGGAGGGACGAATGGAGACGTGTCGTCTTCAGCGATGAGAGTCGCTTCTGCCTTGGTGCCAATGATGGTCGTATGCGTGTTTGGCGCCGTGCAGGTGAGCGCCACAATCAGGACTGCATACGACCGAGGCACACAGGGCCAACACCCGGCATCATGGTGTGGGGAGCGATCTCCTACACTGGCCGTACACCACTGGTGATCGTCGAGGGGACACTGAATAGTGCACGGTACATCCAAACCGTCATCGAACCCATCGTTCTACCATTCGTAGACCGGCAAGGGAACTTGCTGTTCCAACAGGACAATGCACGTCCGCATGTATCCCGTGCCACCCAACGTGCTCTAGAAGGTGTAAGTCAACTACCCTGGCCAGCAAGATCTCCGGATCTGTCCCCCATTGAGCATGTTTGGGACTGGATGAAGCGTCGTCTCACGCGGTCTGCACGTCCAGCACGAACGCTGGTCCAACTGAGGCGCCAGGTGGAAATGGCATGGCAAGCCGTTCCACAGGACTACATCCAGCACCTCTACGATCGTCTCCATGGGAGAATAGCAGCCTGCATTGCTGCGAAAGGTGGATATACACTGTACTAGTGCCGACATTGTGCATGCTCTGTTGCCTGTGTCTATGTGCCTGTGGTTCTGTCAGTGTGATCATGTGATGTATCTGACCCCAGGAATGTGTCAATAAAGTTTCCCCTTCCTGGGACAATGAATTCACGGTGTTCTTATATCAATTTCCAGGAGTGTAGAATATTAACAGAATCTTCCGTCGGTTCTTGGTAGAACAACGTTATAATAAATTAAAAGCACCAGTTTGCTTTTGTTCTACAATATTACTTTTATTGTTAAACGGTTTTCGGCTTACAAGGCCATCTTCAGACATTTACTATTATCACCAAAGAAGTTAAATGTTATATAGAAGTATACTTCCACACTCGCGCTTTTCTTAAGAGAAATAATAGTTATATAATCGCGAGTGTAAACGCGCTGAGATAGGTATAACAACAAAAACTTGTATTTTAACATAACAGTAAATGGCTTACTTCTTATGAACTACAGATCAAACATTAGAAGAAACAAAGAGAAAACACACTCTTACTTCTTGCGCTGACAATGGTAATTAACGGTTGCCGCTTTCTGCATGCTTATTTGTATAACTGAGGATCAGAGGGCAGCACGGATCAGATAAGACTAGGTCTCACAGTTAATGACATACTGCGTCATTTTACCCGCTGCGCCAAACTCCCCCACTCTCCCCTACCCCGTTGGATGGCAGACAGCCAAACGGACAGAAAACTGATTGATGTCGTCACCAGCTGACATCACGTGCTAGAAGTGCCTCCAAGCTAAGTGGCTTGTCATTGCACTTATGTCGTTCTGTAACCCTTGTCATCCTGTTTCGTAAATGTTACGTCGTTTCTTCATTGTGCTTAATGTTTGACAACGGTGTAGTTTGAATTACAGGAAATGCATTCACAATGACGAATATGTACTACCATCGGCTGTGTATTCGAACGACGACAGTGAAAATTTGTGCCGGACCGGGACTCGAACACGAATTTCCCGCCTGACGGTAGCGACCGCCTTACCATTTGGCTATCCAAGCCTGAATAACTGCCGGACCGAAACTTCCATATGTCATCGTCCATATGTTAGAATTTGCATTCGTACGTTACATTCATTCTCGTCCAGGCAGGAAAAATCGATTGAGAGTTAAGGGCCTGGTATTGGCGAATAAATACAAAATAGCCGTATCTACGTTATTAAGAAGTACGATGCAATCTTCCTTCGGGCATGTACACTACTGGCCATTGAAATTGCTACACCACGAAGATGACGTGCTACAGACGCGAAATTTAACCGACAGGAAGAAGATGCTGCGATATGCAAATGATTAGCTTTTCAGAGCATTCACACAAGGTTGGCGCCGGTGGCGACACCTACAACGTGCTGACATGAGGAAAGTTTCCAACCGATTTCTCATACACAAACAGCAATTCACCGGCGTTGCCTGCTGAAACGTTGTTGTGATGCCTCGTGAAAGGAGGAGAAATGCGTACCATCACGTTTCCGACTTTGATAAAGGTCGGATTGTAGTCTATCGCGATTGCGGTTTATGGTATCGACACATTGCTGCTCGCGTTGGTCGAGATCCAATGACTGTTAGCAGAATATGGAATCGGTGGGTTCAGGGGGGTAATACGGAACGCCGTGCTGGATCCCAACAGCCTCGTATCATTAGCAGTCGAGATGAAGGAATCTTATCCGCATGGCTGTAACGGATCGTGCAGCCACGTCTCGATCCCTGAGTTAACAGGTGGGGACGTTTGCAAGACAAAAACATCTGCAGGAACAGTTTGCAGCAGCATGGACTATCAGCTCGGAGACCATGGCTGCGGTTACCCTTGACTCTGCAACACCGACGGGAGCGCCTGCGATGGTGTACTCAGCGACGAACCTGGGTGCACGAATGGCAAAACGTCATTTTTTTCGGATGAATCCCGGTTCTGTGTACAGCATCATGATGGTCGCATCCATGTTTGGCGACATCGCGGTAAACGCACATTGGAAGCGTGTATTCGTATTCGCCATACTGGTGTATCACCCGGCGTGATGGTATGGGGTGCCATTGGTTACACGTCTCGGTCACCTCTTGTTCGCAGTGACGGCACTTTGAACAGTGGACGTTACATTTCAGATGTGTTACGGCCCGTGGCTCTACCCTTCATTCGATCCCCGCGAATCGCTACATTTCAGCTTGATAATGCAGGACCGCATGTTGCAGGTCCTTTCTGGATACAGAAAATGTTCGACTGCTGCCCTGGCCAGCACCTTCTCCAGATCTGTCACCAACTGAAAACGTCTGGTCAATGGTGGCCGAGCAGCTGGCTCGTCACAATACGCCACTCACTACTCTTTATGAAATGTGGTATCGTGTTGAAGCTGCATTGGCAGCTGTACCTGTACACGCCATCCAAGCTCTGTTTGACTCAATGCCTAGGCGTATCAAGGCCGTTATTACGGCCAGAGGTGGTTGTTCTGGGTACTGATTTCTCAAGATCTATGCACCCAAATTGCGCGAAAATGTAATCACATGTCAGTTCTAGTATAATATATTTGTCCAATGAATACCCGTTTATCATCTGCATTTCTTGTTGGTGTAGCAATTTTAATGGCCAGTAGTGTATGTATGGTTGGAGGAACGTTGCATCGTTCTTCTTAGTAACGCAGACACTACTATTTCGTAGTCTGAATTAATTATTCATCAGTGCAAAATTATTATTTGTCGGTTTTCAAACAATTACCGAAAGAAGTGGCATGCTGGATAGCACACTGGACCCGCCTTCGGGGGCTGTGGAGTTCAAATCCTGCTCTGAGCATCTTGATTTGCGTATTCCAAAGACTCGCAAAGGCGATTTTCCTACCCTCCTCCAAGCCTAAACTATGTCTGAACTCTAGTGACCTAGTCGTCGACGCAACGTTTAACCCTAATCTTCTTCCCATCCTCCTACGTGCAAAGCAATCTGTCTCTCGCTGATTGCTTCACACAGCAGACGGCGATCATGTAAGCTTCGTAGATAATATCCTCAAAGTCGGTAACTGGACGCAGAGGAACGGCAACAGGATGAAGACCACTAAAAATAAAGCCCGCCTATCTGGTCGCCCATCTGCCGCTACGGGACCTGCGAGATGTAGCCACGACCGCGGAGCATCCGAAGCCGCGCTGAATAATTCACGAAGCCCGCGACGCGGGGCAGCGCCCGGCGTTCTTATCTCGCCCACTTTACAAGTGCCGACACATCGTCTCTATCGACGCGTAACATACTTAAAGCGGCCGAGGGTGTAAGAGAAGAAATCGGAATGGCGGGGATTTCACGATCTAGCACACACGAGGATCGCCTCCCTGCCCACCAGAATAGCTACTGATGTCAACACACAGAGCGGCCACCAGACCTTGGAAGACCTGTGATGAAACCAGGAGATGGAATGGAGATTCTGTGACTGTGCCTTTTGGGGTCAGGACTCAACAAAAGGACGCAGTATAGATGGTGTCCCAGGAGGAACAGTGATATAATAGGAATGCTCATTCGTAGCAAGGAACTTCATACAAACATAATCCCTATTCCCAGCGGTTTCCGAGATAGATCGCACTTGATGTACATTTGTAGTGGGGCGTCCGTATGTGTCTTACCCATCCATTCTCTTTGACGTATTAGTCTAGCCCAACCTACCTCGTTGTTATCAGCCTCTTTGGACGCGATGTCTTTCTGCCATAGGAATAAAAATAGAACCAAAATTGAACCCTATGGGAATTCCTTTGTTATTTCTTCCCAGTCACTAACATTTCATACCTTTCACACATTTTTGAATTATTTAGCACAACATTTTGCATTCAATTTCTACACTATGGTTGAAATCAGTCGTGTGTAAAGGGACCAGTTCCAAAAATATCAATATACGTTTATACTAGGTACAGAAATCTGGCTGAAACCTGAAATTGATAGCAGTGAGATTTTTGGAAAAAAAATTGATTGTGTATCGAAAGAACAGGCAAATGGGTAATGGAGGTGGTGTATTTGTCGCAGTAGACAAGAAACACAAATCCATCGAGATAGAAATTGAAGCTCTATGTGAGATTGTTTGGGCAAGACACAGCATCAGGGATGTGCATAAAATGATATTTGTATCTTCCTATCGTCCACCAGACTCATCTCCTGGTGTAGGAAAACTTGAGAGAAAACCTCAGTTTACTTGAAAGTAAGTTCCCTAGTCATACTGTAATCATTGGTGGAGACTTTACTCAACCAACAATTAGTTGGGGAAGTTAGTTTTGTTAGTGGTGACCATCATAAGACATCCCGTGAGACATTATTGAATGCCTTCTACTACTTAGAACAGATAGTTAGGAACCTCACTGATGCTAGAAATAAACTAGATCTAATGGCAACAGATAGACATGACCTCTTTGAAGATGTCCACACCGAAACTGGCATCAGTGAACATGGTGCGATTTCGGCAGAAATGATTACCAAAACTCAAAGGACAACTAAAACAAGCAGAAAGATATGTGTTCAGTAAATTAGATAAAAAATTAGTAGCGTCATATCTCAATGAGGAAAATGAAATTTTCAGCACAGGGCAAAACCATATAGACGAAATATCGTCCAAGATTAAAAGAACAATTGACCATGCATTGGATAGATATGTACCCAGCATAACAGTTTGTAATGGAAAGGGCCCTCCATGGTACACAGTCACTGTAAAGAAACTTCTAAAGAAACAGCTATTACTTTATAACAGGTGTAAAACAAAATGTAGGGCTATAGATAAAGAAAAGGTTTTTGAAACGCATTTGGCTGTCAAGAGAGCAATGTGTGATGCCTTCAATGACTACCATAGCAGAATATTGTCAAATGATGTTTCACGAAACCCAAAGAAATTCTGGTCATATGTAAAGACTGTTAGCGGCACCAAAGTCAGTGTCCAGTCCCTAGCGAATGACAAAGGAATTGAAATTGAGGGTAGCAAAGCAAAAGCTGAAATTCTTAACTCCATTTTCAGATGTTCCTTGACAAAGGAAAATCCAGGAGAATTTCTGCAATTTAGTCCTTAGACCACTGAAAAGGTGAGACAATAAGTATTTGCGTCAGTGGTGTTGAGAAACAGCTGAAATCGTTAAAACAAAGGTCCAGGGCCTGATGGAATCCCTTTCAGATTCTATACCAAATTTGCGGCTGAGTTAGCCCCTCTTCTAACTATAATCAGTCGCAGATCTCGCGAACAAAATGCGGTGCCCAATTCTTGGAAAAAAGCACAGGTCACATCCACGTTCAAGGAGAGTAGCAGAAATGATCCACAAACTACTGTCCACTATCTTTGACATTGATTTGTTGTGGAATCTTAGAACATATTCTGAGTTCAAACACAATGAGGTGTCCTGAACAGAAAGACCTCCTCAATATCAACCAGCGTGGATTCCGGAAACATCTATCACGTCAAGCCCAACTCGCACTTTTCTCACAAAATATTCTGAAAGCTTTCGATCAAGGCAGTCAGGTAGATCCAGTGTTCCTTGATTTCCGATAAGCATTTGATTCAGTGCCACACCTACGTTTATTGTCAAAAGTACGATCATATGGGACATTAAGTGAAATTTGTGACTGGATTGAGAATGTTTTGGCAGGGAGGACGCAGCATGCCATCTTGGATGGAGGGTCATCGTCAGATGTAGAAGTAATTTCTGGTGTGCCCCAGGGCAGCGTGTTGGGACCGTTGCTGTTCATGTTGCATATCATTGATCTTGCAGACAATATTAATAGTAAACTGAGACTTTTTGCAAACGATGCAGTTATCTGTAATGAACTACTATCTGAACGAAGCTGAGTAAATATTGAGTCAGAACTTGATAAGATTTTAAAATGGTGTTTTAAATTTTCTGAAATGTAAAATTTTGCACTTCTCAAAATGAATAAAACTTAGTACCCTAGAACTATAGTATCAATAACTGACTGTTGGAATCGGCCAACTCATGCAAATGCCTGGGTGTAACACATTGTAGGGATATGAAATGGAATTATTTCATAGGCTTAGTTGTGAGTAAAGCAGGTGGTAGACTTCAGTTTATTGGTGGAATACACGGGAAGTGCAATCAGTCTACAAAGGAGTTGCCCAAAAACTCACTCGTGCGACCGCTTCTAGAAAATTTCTCAAGTGTGTGGGACCCGTATCAAATAGGACTAACAGGGGATATTGAACGTATATAGAGATACGCAGCACGAATGGTCACAGAGATACTGAAGGACAGACGCTTGAAGACAGACATAAACTATCCCGGTAAAGTCTATTAACGAAGTTTCAAGAACCGGATTTAAATAATGACACTAGGAATATACTACAACCTCCTACGTATCGCACACACGGGGATCGTGAGGATAAGATTAGAGTAATTGCTGCATGCACAGAGGCATTGAGACAATTATTCTTCGCGAGCTCCATACGTGAATGGAAAGAGAAGAAACCCTAATAATTGGTACAATCGGACGTACCCTCTGCCATGCACCTCACGATGGTTTGCAGAGTATAGACGTAGACGTAGGAATGTGTTCTGTCTACGAAACCATTTGGGATAAGACATAAGTCCATACTCAATTTTTTGGTTCAACCGAGCACTACTGTCATAGTCGCAAATATTGACCATTGCTGATATTCATATACGGTCTGCAACCGGAACACAACGTCACCTTGACACAATATTTCGGCGGTCCGTCTGGCCACCATCTTCACGTGACTAAGCCGTCGCACTAACTCGCCGAAACCGAAGTCAAACCGCAGCGGCGGGTCCTTTATACACCTCCTGTAGGTACCCCACGCTTGCGCGAACGTAATTGCCTTCTAGCCCAAAGCACGACAGCGCACCGATGGTGAAAACTAGTGGGTTTATTTCAACCAGAAAAATCTCCTTTTGCCAAACGACATAAAATGTTGTATGAAGAGACAGAAGTTGTTGCCCCTGTCTCGCGTTATTCGGACTGTTTAGTGAAGGAAGGTATTAAAATCCGGCTATCTGCAACATTATAAACTGAGATAAGAGTATCCTTTAAGTAAGATTTGGAGCCCAGTTTTGTATATCAAAAAACAACGGTCTTCGTTTCGGTCATCAAAAGGTGTCAACAGTGTTTGGTATTCGATTTATCGTTTCTGCTAATTTTCACCACCGGTGCGCTGTCGTGCTTTGCTCTAGAGAGCAACTACGTTCGCACACGCGCGGTGGATCTACAGGCGGTGTATAAAGAAACAGCCGCTATGGTTTTGTTTCAGTTCCGGCGAATTAGTGCGACGGCTTACTCACCTGAAGATGGCGGCCAGGTGGATCGCCGAAATGCTGTGTCAAGATGATTTTATGTTCCGGCTGGAAGCCCAATATGAGTATCATCAATTATTACGCCACGAAAGTTTACGGAGTCACATTAACCATTGCTTTTGGCACAGCAACGTTCACCATCATAGTCAAAATGATGACTAGTCGAGACTCACCCACACCAGACACAACTGACTGACAGTTGAACAGGTCTATAGTTTGCTAACCACAGACATCTTCAGTCTTCATTTTACATGTTGTTATTGTTGTGGTCTTCAGTCCTGAGACTGGTTTGATGCAGCTCTCAATTCTATTCTATCATGTGCTAGCTTCTTCATCTCCCAGTACCTACTGCAACCTACATTCTTCTAAATCTGCTTAGTGTATTCATATCTTGGTCTCCCTCCACGATTTTTACCCTCCACGCTGCCCTCCAATTCTAAATTGGTGAGCCTTTGGTGCCTCAGAACATGTCCTACCAACCGATCCCTTCTTCTAGTCAAGTTTTGCCACAAACTCCTCTTCTCCCCAATTCTATTCAATACCTCCTCATTAGTTATGTGATCTACCCATCTAATCTTCAGCATTCTTCTGTAGCACCACATTTCGAAAGCTTCTATTCCCTTCTTGTCCAAACTATTTATCGTCCATGTTTCACTTCCATACATGGCTACACTCTTTACAAATACTTTCACAAAAGACTTCCTGACACTTAAATCTATACTCGATGTTAACAATTTCTCTTCTTCAGAAACGCTTTCCTTGCCATTGGCCATTGCCAGTCTACATTTCATATCCTTTCTACTTCGACCATCATCAGTTATTTTGCTCCCTAAATAGCAAAACTCCTTTACTACTTTAAGTGTCTCATTTCCTAATCTAATCCCCTCAGCATCACCCGATTTAATTTGACTACATTCCATTATCCTCGTTTTGCTTTTGTTGATGTTCATCTTATATCCTCCTTTCAAGACACTGTCCATTCCGTTCAACTGCTCTTCCAAGTCCTTTGCTGTCTCTGACAGAATTACAATGTCATCGGCGAACCTCAAAGTTTTTACTTCTTCTCCATGAATTTTAATACCCACTCCGAATTTATCTTTTGTTTCCTTTACTGCTTGCTCAATATACAGATCGAATAACATCTGGGCGAGGCTACAACCCTGTCTTACTCCCTTCCCAACCGCTGCTTCCCTTTCAAATCCCTCGACTGGTTTCTGTACAAATTGTAAACAGCCTTTCGCTCCCTGTATTTTACCCCTGCCACCTTAAGATTTTGAAAAAGAGTATTCCAGTCAACATCGTCAAAAGCTTTCTCTAAGACTACAAATGCTAGAAACGTAGGTTGGCCTTTCCTTAATCCATCTTCTAAGATAAGTCGTATTGCCTCGCGTGTTCCAATATTTCTACGGAAACCAAACTGATCTTCACCGAGGTTGGCTTCTACCAGTTTTTCCATTCGTCTGTAAAGAATTTACATAGACTCATATAATGAAATTTGTAACAAACAAAGACGACCTACTGGTAACAGGAATAGACGTTAATGGTCGAACGCTAAATGAGACACTATGCGCAAAATTCCTTAGGGTCCAACATACGTAATGATCACGACAGAGAGATAAGAAGGAATGCTGGGTCATGCAAAAGAGTGAGGGCAGTGTTTCTGTCCGCATACCATCAGTGAATGAAATGGAAAGGGTGGGGGGTAGGGATGGCGGAGGGTGGAGAGGTACTGGAGCGCCAATCAGTGACTGTAGCGAAGTGCGAAGTGAAGATATAGATCCAACCAAACAGAGATACATGCAACTCGTAAACGAAGCAAGCGTCTCTGCTCAGAAAACAAAATTGTTGAGCCTTCCGCGGCCATCTGTTGACATATTGCCGCCAGGTGAGTAACTGACAATCTGAAAACGCCAGCCATTCGTGGTGGCGAAACGCTAGAAAAATTAGTAAACAAAACAAACGTCAGCTGAATAATCCGAGACGGAAGTCAGTCTGATCTGGATGTTCCTCATGTGTAAGTATCTCCTCATTACATTGACTGGAAGATACGGAGACCAGGTTATTTTGTGTACTTTCGCACCCTGGTGCAATTTGGAACTACTCTTAAACGATATTTGAGACTAATATTAGTTTTATATAGACTACAATGATTATATTAATGGAATATTCTGTCAGAATTTCAAGGAACACAGACATATTAAAATATTAAATACACAGAACTGAGGTTCCACAGTAACATTTTTTCATAGTGTATTGTGAACCTGTTTTCAGGTTTCTTGGCCGTCCTGATATAACTTAATACTAAATAAGTGGACCATACGGCATCAGAGAGAAAAATGTTCAAATGTTTGTGAATTCTTAAGGGACCAAATTGCTAAGGTCATCGGTCCCTAGACTTTCACGTTACTTAAGCCAGCTTAAACTAACTTATGCTAATAACAACACACACACCCATGCCTGAGGGAGAACTCGAACCTCCGGTGGGACATGGCGCCTCAAAACGCGTGGTCACTCCGAGTGGCCATCAGCGAGACTTCGTGGCTGTACAATGGATGTTTTTCAAAGATATATTACATTTTACTGTCACTTTATCTCCGTAGAGGAACTAAAGGCTCTACATTACTCGAAATTCTGGCTATTAGTAAACACCAGTCAAAGAATCAGACCCTGGTCCATAATGACCAAACACAATTTCATTATTCACCATTACTAAATTAGCAGCAGCCAGTTAGTGTTTTTCTTACCATCAGATAATATGCTTATCATAACTTCCACACTCACATTCCGTAGACTCCTTTCCGGTGTCTGTCCCCTTAGTTTGGCCTGTTCGTCAAATTCACAAATTCAATGGTGTAACATGGTAGCCTGTGCCATTATTTACTTGTTCAACGTATCTGGTTTATTGATTCCTATACTTTTAATCTTGGAGCATAAAGTATTATAAGATTTACTTGTTAAGAACTTCTTTGTGAATTTAATAATGCTTCTGTTCCCGTATCGATAAACAGTCATAAAATGTCACATACCTTTGTAAAACATCTCCGAACAGCCATGATCTTTCGCTGATGTTGTGCAGACTATATGTTTAGTATTACATTATCAGAGAAGGGGCTAGAAAGCCGAACGGTGGTTCACAACGAATTGTTAAATAATTACGGGTAATTACAGTGGAACGTCAACACTGTATATTTAAGTTTTTAATACAGTGATTACAGTCACAGAACAAGATTTAAAACATGTGTCTAATGTAGACTATATCTCCTTATCCAGGATTCAGAGTGTGGTTACACACTTTGGAACGACGATTTTTGACAACTTGCTAATCGACATAAGACATGAAACTGGGAATCTCAACTCGTAAGCCAAAGCAAGAGTGTCTGTTCGGAATACAAAATCATTGAGGCTTCCGTGCCCTGGAATAAATCTAAGATCTAGATTCACATGGTAAGCAACAACGTTCATTGCAAACATGCAAAAAAAAAGTGGATAACACACAGCAGCTGCTTGGTATAACTTAGGAAGTATTATCCTATTTTTTTAAGTAGCTACTTTCTTCTTAGTTTCAATCTGTTCATTGTAGCCCGCGTCAATTCAGGCTGAAATATAATGAATGTTTATGGTTAACACAGTTTCCAGAAGTAGTTTGCCACTCCTCCTCCTCTTAATTAATGTCTACTTATTCTGATACCATTAATGATGAAATCTAAGGAACATGCCTAACGAATTGAATGGGCGAATGTCGAGAATCTTCTTCGTTGGAAGAATGGCTTAATTCACAAACGATCGTCAAGAACGTTTTCTATTTAAACTTGACATTTATCAAGTTGGTTGGGAAGTTTTAGATACAACAGTGGAAGATAACGATAAGCGAACAGTAGGTAGGTAGTCCGTGTTGTACGTCGGTGATGATTTCCGATTGATTACTGTTTTCCGACTAATTTTCCTGAGAGTGTAGATGAGATATACCCATTAAAATGTCCGCAATAGAGGTCCGCTGCAAATGGGTTTCTTCTGCATCGCTACATTTACGGCAATCAAAACTATTAAGTTAAAAGTATCCTGATACACACGGGTAGATGACTTTCTGGGACAACTTAGGATGCGTCATGTTCATTCTGGAGTTACTCTAAATATCCTTTTCGGATGCTCATGGTTTCCTTGGCCTCCTCTGTCTTTCGCGACGGTTGATCGATCTATCTAAGCTTCCTAAGCAAATTACATGTTAGAGACCAATTCCAGCATATTCTGGATGCACTTCACCTGCCGCACAGTGTACTTCTTCCATATCCTCCCTGGAACATCCCTGACCAGCACGAACAGATGTTGTTTTAATGGACTACACTGTCGAAGCTTTCATGCCAACAAACATTCGTATGGTCTCAATGCCAACTATTAAAGATAATTTCTTAAGATGATCGCCAGAAAATTTTATTATCACTGCCTCTACGTCAGACGAAGTGCAGTCATTGGACACTGCAGTCTAATCACCGAACTGGAGTTCAATTACAAGATTTTCATTGTGAAATTGAGCCAATGCTATCATTATTATTGTTTTTATTAGTGTGTCTGAATCGGGTGTGACGTTTTCCGATTAAGAAATAAAATATTGACAGTATACCGTAAGCCCACCAAGGGCTTGCGTATGCAGGGTTGAAATCGCACGCGGATGGAAACTAAAGGCACTCGTTGTACCAAAAATGCTGACATAGATGCACAACCGTTCGGTATTATTACAGAGAGAAGTAAACGGCTGTTTCCCTTCGGTACGAGAAGCGTTTGTGTGGTGAGTCGACGACAAGATTTAACAGTGTCTGTGTCATCCAACCCAGTCAAGGGACTTGTAAGTTGGGAAATGCCAATGAAATGTTTCGGAACATAATTTAAACCAGCTAAGACTTTAACGGTAGGATCGAACTCGAGTAAGTGTAGGGGCCGATTGGTGCCTCTGGCCAACGATTTATACAAGCTGACCGTGAACTGCAAATGAGCACCAAAGAACTTTACAGATAGAAATAGGAAGTACAATATCAACGCAAAATGCTCTCACTCGTCTCAGTGAAAATGTCCTGTAAGTGTGCAGGTTCATGATGATCTTCCCGTTAACTACATAATACCATAAACCTTTAATCTTTAGTCGGAGACCATTGCGGTTGGGAGCAAAGCAAATGGAGCAATGATTTGTTCAGTGACTGGTCGTGACTTCGTTTCGAGTCTCAGAAGCGACACTTTTAGTAGAGGAGACAGAGCGTAAGATCTGAAAGAATTTGTTTACTGGACACTCAAAAGTCGTGGTGAAGGACAGATGCTGGCGATAGAAATAAGGTATGGTGGACCTACGGAACAACTGAACTCCACGTCACTGCAATGGATTTTTTTTCCTTTTGTAAGTTTTGAAGACGAAATTCTTTACATTCTCCAGCATTGCGGTCCCTTTGATTATTTAATAACTTCATTGATTACGATGAATGATATTAAATTATGATTCCTTTGCCGATTCTTCCTGTTGATTTGAGAAAGTGCTCACACTCGTTGCTTCTGCCAGTAGATGGCACTCCAAAAAGTGTAATTGTCATGACTCGATGCCGTGGCGGAACTACTGTTAATCAAGTTCTAAGACTGCAGACAGCCCATTTATAGCAATGGGAAAATCTCTTCCAGTGAGTCATCAATAATGAAATTAAATCCAGGATAGAAGGTAGGTGAGCATCGGCCGTAATGTCATCTCTTTTCTTGCGTTGCAGGTTAGATTTCAATTAGGAACTAATGCTTGCAATTCCTGAGCTGGATTGGAATATGTGTCATTATAATTACGTTCAGTCAACATGACTACATATAACGCACTGATGATAGACGCATTGGCATTTGAAATCCTGATCTCCAGTCCAGTAAGAACGACGGAGAATATTACAAGAAAGTCTGACTTCTTTCTGTCCTGGATCACTTGATGTTATGGGGCACAGTCATTCCCATAGAATCGAATATGACAAGTAAACGGACTCCAGTCATATACCATTCGTCCAAAAAGTTCCGAAACTGGTTTTATTACTGGCGTTGAAGCGAGGTCAGTGCAGTAACTAGGATGGCAGTGTGAACTAACAGCTGAAAACAACTGACTTGCACTCGATCAGTCAGTTATCAGTAGGTAGTGTTTAGTAGTGGACCTGCGGTGGTAGTGTGGCAACGTTGTTGCTGTGTCACAGATCGCAATGGAGCACCGTCTCTAAATCAAGCGCGGAACACATTCTCTAGAATGTTTTGTAGAAGAGAAATGAGTGTGCAATGTTTTTCCCGCACACCTCGACACCCAAACAAAGGCAATGATGCTTGAACTCCTGCCGAAACTTCACTCAAATGCAAAACCCGGACATTTCTTTCCTGGAAAAAAGCGTCACGGGTGACGACACTTGGTGTTACCAATATGAATCTACCACAAAACTACAAGGTGAGGAAATTCACATGAAGTTACAACGCTTTGACGACATAACTGACATTCAAGCCATCGTAACGAGCGAGTTGAACAACATACCAAAGAAGGACTGACTTGACAGTTATTATATGAACGGTCTGAGCACTGTAATCGAGTGGGGGAGACTATATAGGACACCTGAGGCATTAAAAGCACCATCTTCACTTTTCCCTGTTTTTGGTTAATCCAGTCTCGAGACTCTATGGACTGACATGGTGTACCACATTAGGAGTGACCAGCTATGACTGTGATACCTGTTACTAAGCTACTCCTGAGGTGCAAAAGTTTCTTACCAATACGTAGTTACCATTTCGTATGGTATGTTTGACTTTCTAGGAAACTTTAATTTCCATTAGGGTGTCAACTCCTGAGAATAAAGCATAAATATGCTGCTCCTTCCCACTGTTCTAAAAATCAGTCTTTATCCTGCTCCTTACCTTTAAAATGCTGAGTGACCTTTTAACACCGAAAATGCACTAAAAATACCTTCTGCACCAACCAAAAATTTTTGCCGTTTAATATCCGCTGATAACTATTAGTGTACTCCTGAGTGTGAATCTGTAAGCTTTACTACAGAAACTATATTTAATACGTAATCGATGTAACAGTGTATTTATTTCTCACTGTATATAATTGATTGTAATTATAATGAAAATATTGTAAATTGCTGTGTAATAACCAGGGGAACTTTACTTAAATGTATCGAAAGGAACGACGAAATGGTAGTAGCTGTGCCGTTGCTTATCCTTCCGAATGGTCAGTGTCTGTCGCGTTGCGAGCAAGTGGAGGCAGAGCAGCTTGAGTGATGAAAGAGTGCGCAAGTGTTTGTTGGGCGCTCCCGCTGGCACGGTGTGCAGCTATGCTCGCGCCAGTGTAGGCCCGCTTAATTCGTTAACCCGCGGATACTGAGAGCGCTGCAGCAGTGGACAGGCGCAGGAAGCTTCAATTCCAACTATTGCCTGTCCCATAAGTATCCGTGGCTCTGGAGACAACTCTAAAGTTCTCAACGAACAGCTGCAGTAGCAGCTCAGCATTGTTGTCGGCTACATTCATCGTCCTCCGCACGGCTACAACATCGTAAGAGTTATAAGTGAAAAACTATAAACTTATGTACGCATTACCCAGAGCCATTTCTTTCAGAAAGTATGACTAACTTGAATAATGACATGCAATATCTAAAACTTGTAGGGCATCTGTGTTGTAATTGTCCTCAGACATTATTACCGAGCATGGTCGTAAAATTATGAAAATTGATTAAGTATTTATTCGCACTTTTGGGTGTTTGCTAATGACCACTTTCATTCTAAATTTTCTGCCTCAATAATTGTTCATTCTTATACTGCATAACAGAGGCATTGCAATTTTGAGTATTAACATAGTTCACTTAAAGTAACGTAAGGTTTCACTAGCAAAAATAATAACTAAAGATACAGCACAAATTAGGAGTGCACAATTTCGTTTATTCTGTATTTTGCTTAGCGAGTGACTTCTACTGGATTGGTGTGTATTTTATTGTTGTTATAATAAAAGAAAATCAGTTGCTCACTTGTTTAAAAGGAATTCCATTCAGTCTTTCAAAGCCGGCCGGTGTGGCCGTACGGTACTAGGCGCTTCAGTCTGGAACCTCGTGACCGCTACGGTCGCAGGTTCGAATCCTGCCTCGGGCATGTATGTGTGTGATGTCCTTAGGTTAGTTAGGTTTAAGTAGTTCTAAGTTCTAGGGGACTGATGACCACCGATGTTAAGTCCCATAGTGCTCAGAGCCAGTCTTTCAATAACCAAAAGTAAATTGCCTACCCTTTTGTAAATTTTGCATTACGTGACACTGAGGATGTTGAAAGTAATTTTTTTTAATATAACAAAGTCTTAGGACATTTATTTAACTAGTAACTTTACTTTCAAAATTTAGTATTTCAGAATAAATAACTGCAAACTCAGTGCTTTCATATTCATTTATTTCCTCGTGAACTATTGTACTGTGGGAAAACGTGACATCCTCCTGTTGCCACGTCAGCGATTATTTGCTTAAAGTCCTTCACCGTTACCTTTCTTAAGATTCTGGAGATACATTGCCCTAGCGGGCTGGCGACCGTTTAATTATTCCCTTATTAGCTAATCAGTGTTTTCTTTGTATTATCAGTAATTTCTGTGTATTACGTGGTACACTCTCTCCCCCCCCCCCCCCCCCCCCCCACCGGTGTAGTTCGTGAGCGATTGCAATTCCACCCATTTGAAAATTATCGTCAGTATTTAGCTTAAATTTAGAATAGATTCTTCCTTCAGAAGGAACTGTTGTACAATTTCCCCTAATAACCGGTGTTATTTTCCTTCGATAACGATAGTCTTGGTAACTGTAACATTTCATTAGGCATATGTGATCACGGTCAGTTATATCTAAATGAAGTGACCGATTAGGAAGGAGGAGGTTGCAATCCCATTGACATTATACAAATAGATTATTAAAAGTTATTGTAATTTTAATTTTATGTTTTATAACTGACAAATCCCACATGGCCTGGGTATTCATTTTGACAATTTTCTATTGTAAAACAAAACAAAAAATGAGCAGTCTTTGTGGTGACGTATCGAAAATTTTCATTTTTGTATATTCGTGAAAACACCTTCGAAATTACTAAACAGCCGTACAAAACAAATTTGCATAATGTATAAATGTATAAGTACAGTAGCCAAATTAGAAATATGATTCCGGACAGTTTCTGTACTCTGAGCGCGGCTGCTTCGCGTTTCTACGACGCTATTTTGTAAACATGTCTTTGACGATGCCTCTTCATAGTTTTATAGACCGTTACTGTTTTCGCCTACAGCTGTTCGTGCTTCGCAGTTGAAAGCTATCAAAAGTGCTGCCACGTGCCAAGGATTTCATTAATTTAACTCGACTGTATGAAAGTTGAGGTAGTAAAGAATAAATGTATTAAAAATACATGCATGATACGGAAATTTTTCACGCATTTCAGTGCCTATGACATCGTATCTTTTGAAGTATCTGTCGGTACAATGATATATTTGTCTAGGAACATTCAGCGGCATATGTGCATACTCTCTGCGAAATAGATTGCGAATAGAGTTTATAGGAAAGGAGTATTAAGTATCAACGTAAATCATGATGCTGCAGCTTTTCAAGAGTCTCCGTGTTTATGTCATAATATCTCCTGATCTACGCATCATACAATGATGTAACTTTGTAGGTACATTCAGCGGCATATCTCGATATTGTCTGCAAAATGTGTTGAGAATAGAGTTAGTAGATAGAAGTAATAAATTTAAAAGTCATTCAGAACGCGGCATTTTTTCACGCACCTCAATGTTTATGACGTCATATCTTCTGAACCACTGGTAATGTTATGTACTGTTGTAGGTGTATTTAGCGGCATGTGTGGATACTGTCTGCGAAATTTATTGTCAATACAGATAGGAGTACAGAAGTAATAAATGTCATTCATGATGCAGCAGTTTTTGACGCAACTCATCGTTTCTTTCGTCATATCTCATTAATTACGTTAGGTATGTGGTTCTTAACCCCACAGCCATTATTGCCTGCCAGTTATTGATAAATATGTACCATATCTGGCGGAAATCGCTCCAGTGCTTTAGGAGTAGATGTGAAACATACAAACTCACACAGCCGGCCGCGGTAACCGAGCGGTTCTGGGCGCTTCAGTCCGGAACCACGCGGCTGCTACAGTCGCGGGTTCAAATCCTGCCTCGAGCATGGATGTGTGTGATGTCCTTAGGTTAGTTAGGTTTACGTAGTCCTAAGTCTAGGGGACTGATGACCTCCGATGTTAAGTCCCATAGTGCTTAGAGCCATTTGAACACACACACACACACACACACACACACACATACTCATCCATATTTATAATATGCACGGATTTGCAACAAAGGAAATAAATTTACATCATCAGATCCAAACAGTTATGTACAGAAAAAAAGGGTAAAAATATTTTTGCGAGGCCCTGGCTCTGAAAGTGATGCAGCGCAGTTGAGTTTTCACTTTCTTCAAAGATGAACAAAGCAGGCAATTGTCAACTAACGCACTCTGTAAACTGCGATAACAGTAATTCGTAAATTGTCAGTTCCCTGTACCAAAATGATTAGGGCATTGTTTGCCTTAAATTGAACATTGCAGTACTAGAAGCTAACAATCATATCAATGATGTAAAAATTATACTGTGGAGAAGTTATTCACCCAGTTGCATAGGATGTGAAGAGATTGAGGTATATAACGTTTTGTTCTTTGTGTCAGACATATGACAAACTGCAGTCCTTTATATTTTCAGGGTTTTGCCTAGGTAACTTTTCCTATATAGATCTGTGTTTTCAGAACATAAGAAGTAGCCCTACCGCACAGCATTCATATTTTTATCCCACATTTAGAGGGTTAACTTGGTACATATGCTGTTTGAAGGGACAGCGCCTGTGGAAAGCGACTAGCAGCAATTGCTAATCTATGGTTACATTTATGCCCAAGTTACTTAGTTTCGAAAGTATTTCCACTCATTTTGCTTACAGAATTGTTATAGCTACTAACTTATTATTTGTACTGGTTGTGAATTTCTAAACATCCATGTCATATAGATTCAAGGGGCACAAACGTAATAAATTAAGCTATAACGATATGGACAAAACCTATTTATTTCATTTGAGCCTAAAGCTGTGTAGAATGTGTAGAAAATAAAGGCATCAAATTGCAAAGGCTGGCATTTAGCTATAAAAACGTTATGGAAGAACAAACTCCTCTCGAGGTCATATTGACTCGAAGATAATAGCAGAATTAAAACTTACTGGGAGCACCCAATAGATTTATCAATGTATTGACATTTATCCTACCTCTATCATTCCTCTTATGTTACGTAAAGAGAGTGAAAAACTGGGAACTGAAAATGTTCAGATTTCATTAAAACGTCTTTTTTTTTATTTCACATTGGGAACCAAGTCCTTCCAATCCAATCAGATTGTTTACATCTGTTATGCCAATACATGTAAAAGCTTCATCCACACACGTATACACGCTAATCGTCAACTGAATTTTATGTCGCCATACGTTAGTTTGTCGTTACACCAGTCGTTTTATGACATTTCATTACACTGTAATACATATAACACGGAATGTTCTCCATTATTTGGCAATTCACATTTTTTATGAGAACGAAGTCTTTCACGATGGCACTGTTATACAAAACATTCTCGGGCTTCTTACAGCGTCACTTGAGGGTAGAACCTCGAGCTTTCGACATTTACTTCCATCGTCTTCGTCAGGAGCAATTAACTGTCAAAACTGATTCTATGGTGGCCTTGTATAGCTCAAAGATGGCTTCTGATTGGTCGGTAATTACGTCATGCTACCGCAGATGGTGTCAACGTCTGCGCTGGGATTCTGTAATTACAGAGGCTGTATAAATAAGAAGGTGTGAGAAAATCTTCAACCGTGACACTGGATATAATCTTAGCGGTGCATGGAAGCTAGCTCTCGATGAAGAGAAGAGCCAGAGATATTCGTCGCAATGTTTACGCTACGGCGGGAGCGCTGGCGCCACCAGCGCAGACACTGGCGCCATCTGCAACAGCATGACGTAATTACTAACCAAGCAGAAGGTGTCTTTGGGCTATACACCGCCACCACAGTAATAGTATTGACACTCAGCTACTTCTGAGAAAGACGATGTACGTAATGGTCGAAGGCTCGAGATTTTGATGCGGCAGGAAGTCCGAAAATGTTTTACACAATTCAGGTTTTACTTAAATAATTACATGCTGTCGTGTAAACTTATCTGTCTATGGACACCAACAATATCCCCAGACAAGTAGCTAGTTCAAATGCAAATTCATGAGCTTTTTTTTTTTAATATACTGATGTCGATTGACTGTTTTTATCTCAAAGTTAAATATGAGCTCCA
This sequence comes from Schistocerca nitens, assembly GCF_023898315.1. Classification (NCBI taxonomy): domain Eukaryota; kingdom Metazoa; phylum Arthropoda; class Insecta; order Orthoptera; family Acrididae; genus Schistocerca; species Schistocerca nitens. Next base: position 142,556,619 of record NC_064620.1, on the reverse strand, counting down.
TCTTCTTCTTCACTCCAGGAACAATTTGGAGTGTCTATCACGCCCATCGGGACAAATATTTCTTTGAAGCATCCGTGGATAAGTTTCAGCCTCGAAATATTTTGGAAATAAGAGCTTGAAATTTTAGATGCCAACTACTATTGCTGCTGTTGTGTATCTAGAATGTTTTGCTCTTACAAGGTTACATTTCCGCCGTTCTTGTAACCTCTCTGAGCTTTTATTTATTTTATTTATTTTTCAATTTTGATATTAAGTCAAATGTTGGGATTTTATTACCCTTTCTGTTTCACTGAAGCTGTTCTGTAAATTACTGACTTGCTATAAATTTCTGGATTGGTATGGAGACATATGTATCACCGGATTTTATCTGGAGGGCCCATTTTTCTCTGTTTACACTAATTTATTGCCAGTGCACTGGCGCTTCAGTGCACAACTGATTAATAGTGCAAAACAAGCGTGACATGAGGACTGATGATAATACTTAGTAACACTAATATAATGTATAATCCCTATCTTAAAGGTTAAACATTGGCATTATGGAATTAGTTGACGTGTTCGTGTACTTAATGCAACTGAAGATTACGAGTGTCTGACCCCGAAATCAGTAAAATGGTGGATTAAAATTACTTATAGTTTCTGTAGAAACTGAATACAGTATTCAGAAATAAATTACGAGAAATCTATTGTCAGTGTGTTTTGCCAGTAAGAGCACATTGGACATAAAGGGAGAAACTTAGCCACCAATGAAAAGAAACCCAACATGTACCAGACACAAATGGAAAGTGAATACCGTGAAGCGACAGGAGTCGAGAATGTCGTAGTCATTACGGACATTCAGCTCGACTAACTGAAAATACACTACGGAAAAGTGTGTCTCGTTGCTGTATTTCTTCAAGGAATGGAAACCGTAATATGAAACAATCTAGACGTTGAGCAGCTTGAAAGTGAGTGAATGGCATCGAGAAAGGGCATACATAATTCGTGCAGAAACTAGACTTGAGTTTAATCTGGTGTTGAATGAGAAATGGCTGATAATGGTCACACATGACGAAGATTTCTGCTGGATCCACGATGTGACTATCTATGTACCTGTGGATATGTAGCACTGTGGATTATTGTGACCTGTTTATAAACTTATGAAACTGATATGGTAATAACTATCCCATAGAACTCTATCTTCAGTTTTCAACCGATAAGGAAACAAGTACTGCAGAGTTTGGGAATGACTGTGTAGAATAAACAGTTGACTAGAATACTGCATTGCTATTTGAAAAAAGTATTCGTTTTCTAGAAATTTTACAACTAAATCATAAAAAATAATTGTTTCTCACTCCTGAATAGTACTTTCTGCTCTCTGTTATACGTTTGTAACAATTCTGTCACTTTTGTCCAAGCATTACCATTTAATTACTCTCATTATTTTTACACCTTTCTATTCAACAAATTATAATATTTCACTCACTTACATAACACTAACAGTAAACAAAACTCAGTTTATAGATGATTGCTTATACTGGTGACTCCCTGAAAAGAACTGATGAGTGCAGTTCACAAGAAACTTGCATATCACGCAGTTATGTATGGTAAATTACAACACAAACACAATTTAATTTGAAAATAGTTGGAACACATCTTCTAATTTTGATGCAGTTTATTTGTCTGTGAACTAAGGACGTTAGGTATACCAATGAGATACTACCACTTTTTAATTCTCTACCTTTTACGTTCCATTTATTAGTAATGTATTTACTTTATTTCTTGCGTTATCTATGCCTAATTCTCTTCTTCCAGTGGGTAATATTACGTTTTGTATTTGGACTCTCAACGGGCAGCTTTTACAGAGGATCCAGTTACTGAAAATATCTGAGCAGTATAACAAACTTTTGACAGGATGTGAGAGTTTTCTAAAGTTTTGTTCAGTCTATGATATTTGGATCCCTGTGATTGTGAGTAGTGTTGCACGAGTTTTGCCCACAACTTCAGGATTGGTTGCTGTTGTTGGTTGGAAGGGACGGCAATTTCATTCAGTTCCAAGTATTTTCATAGTGTCCACTGTTTGGACCCATGTCATGGTTAGACTGCAATATCTATTCTTAGCTGCAGAAACTTCGTGTTCTTTTTGTCCACTTTTGCTGTGGATGCTTTACGGAAAATTTGCGTTATTTTACATCTTTCATCCAGTTCTTACATCGACCTTTATATCATATGCGTGTGCAACTTGTACTATTTTTATTTCAATGACGTCCAACCTTGTAGTTTTTTGTGTACTGCCGTTACTGTTGTGCAGAATTAGGAGTGACGACAAAACGTTACTTAGACATTGGGCAATCTTGTCTAAGAGAACGTTCTATTTTAGTCGATATCCCTTACCGTGTTGTTAATAATATTAGCAAAGATGCATGAATCCTAGAGCCTTTATAGTTGCAAGGACAAAGTCGTGAGTGATTCTATCGAAGTCTTTGTTCAAGTCAATTCAAAATGTGGCTGTTTGGGTCTAGGGGATTGACATGGCGGCTATTGTATAATGATAGGTAGTGCCTTCATTATACTTTTATCGGTCAGTGCAGTTTGCGCTTCGCCTACAATGTTTTCAGTAGCTTCCGTCACACTCTTTGTGAGTAGATATAGGTCCCATTTTATTCTGGTCGTCTTTTACATTTGTTTTAGGGACAAAAAGCTTTATTATTATTATTATTATTATTATTATTATTATTATTATTATTATTTCCGGTGGTGTATCTCGATCATATAGCACTTCTTTAACGATTCTCTTAAGGTTCTCTTTCATAATTTACCAATAACATCCAAATTACTAGAATGCAGCAGGGATCCTATTGGATACAGACTCGATGATATGTTGGTAGGGCTGTTCCTTGATTATGCCCGAGGAGTTAGCAGCTGTTGTACGCTTTGTCTATCTCTCTGTGATTTCCTAGAGAATATGCTTATTTTATTGTAGACTACTTAATAATTTCCGCTTGGTTTTTTACTCATGTTTACATGCCGTTTTTAATTGTTTACTTGCATCCGCGAGGCGACGTACCAAGGGCACTTTTCCCTGTCTTTTGTACTCTTGAACGAATTTTATTACCTTCCAGTTGCATTGCTTTTCATTACCAGAGTATTAGTTTTTATTTCTTTTATCCTTCTGAAAATTTTTGAGGATGTCAAGTCTTTTTATTCCGTTCTCTTAAACAGTAGAATTCTAAAGGAGCTTTTTCCAACGGTGTTTTTTGACAGCTATGATTTATTTGAGTTTATGTTATTTGTGGCGAGGCCATTTTTACCCACCACTGCAGTTTGGTCGGGTATTTGTTTTCTTGACGGCATAGTCGTTCCCATGCTGTCCAAAGCTCATTCCATAGTTTGTCATCTCTTTTAGGTTCCACGGCTAAGGCAGCCAGATGCATTAGAGTGACAATCAACTAGTGAGCCACTGACCTGCTTTGTGTAAAAAGGTTTCACTAACTCGCAGGAGCACATCTGTATACAAAAGATCGCTATTATGTTACGTCGGCATAAAAGAAATAACAGAACGCAAATACAACAGCAAGACATACACTCACGTGCTGCCACAGTGGAAAATAGGGCAAGCTACTGTTGACAGCGAATAGAACAACGTAAAGAGCTCACCTGATTGGCCAGTGAAAGCTGCATCAATGGCGTATCTTCAGTGCATTTAATTTGGTAATCATTATTATTGACATACGTACCACGAAACACTGCCGTAAATGTCACATAAAGGTGCTCAATAAAGATAAGGGCTGACAGAAAAATAACGGAAAGAACACATAAAACATGAAAAAGTACATACAGTCTCCGTTACAAGAGTAATAATTAATACTCGGCAATTTAAAATAAGTCCGTAAGTCCATGGTTAGAATAACTGTAAAATTAAAATAAAATCAAAAAAAGTTATAAACATATTTCAACTATGAACGACAGTAGACGTGAAAGATAGTAAAATATAACATTTTTCATTACTTTATTTCAGCATCCACAACGACTGGTACAGAAAGGACAATATAATTATTTATAGATATTGTAGCACTGCAATACTCTTCAAATGGAAGTTCATTTAAAATTCATCCTATCACGTAACGGGGAATAAATTTTTAAATGCTGTAGTAATGAGATGACACACTGGTTTTGAGATTGTCAGACATATACGTTTATCGATATCCAGAAGCAATTTTAATTATGTAAGTGTATCAAGCAGGTGAAAGGAAATACAGATGTGTAAAAAGTGACAGAAAGTGCAAAATGGCTGTGCATGAATGGCTAGATGAGTAGAGCGAACCTGTAAAAATATGCATGACTATCAGAAAAGAAAGGTGCAGCGTACATGAAAATTAAAGAGACGTTCGGAGAAAAGAGAAGCACATATATGAATATTAAGAGCTCAGATGGCAAGCGTGTACCAGGCAAAGAAGGGAAAGCTGAAAGATGGAAGGAATACATATAGGGCCCATATAAGGGAAATAAAGACAATCTAATATAAAGGGATGAGGATGGAGATGAGGGTGAGCTGGGAGACACAATACTGCGAGAATAATGTGACAGAGCTCGGAAAGACCTAATCTGAAAGCAACCACAGCAGTAGGCGAGACCCTTGGAACAGCCTTTGCAAACGTATTCCACCTAGTGTGCAAGATAGGCGAAAAACGTCCTTAAAGAAGGATGTAACTCTATTCCAAAGAAGGCAGGTACTGACAGACCGAATATTGCCAAGTCATCAGTTCATGGCTGCAAAATGATAACACAGATTACAGTGAAGGAAAATAAATCGCGGCACCAGGAAGGAGTTGTGACATAACGAAAGTTGGTAGGGGTGTTTCTACATGTGAAACATAAAGTACACTATGTGATCAAAAGTATCCGGACACCTCAAAACATACGTTCATCCTATTAGAGGCATTGTGCTGCCGGGTACTCCATATCAGTGACGTCAGTAGTCATCAGACATCGTGAGAGAGCAGAACGAGGCGCTCCGCGGAACTCGCGGACTTCCGGCGTAGTCAGGTGATTGGGTGTCACTTGTGTCATACGTCTGTACGCGAGATTTCGACACTCCTAAATATCCTCAGGCTCCACTGTTTCCGATGTGGTAGTGAAGTGAAAACGTGAAGGGACACGTACAGCACAAAAGCGTGGAGGCCGACCTCGTCTGTTAACTGACAGAGACCGCCGACAGTTGGAGAGGGTCGTAATGTGTAATAGGCAGACATCTATCCAGATCATCAAACAGGAATTCCAAACTCCATCAAGATCCACTGTAAATACTATGACAGGCGAGGGGTGAGAGAACTTGGATTTCATGCTCGAGCGGCTGCTCATAAGCTACATATCACGCCGGTAAATGCCATACGACTCCTCGCTTGGTGTAAGGAGCGTAAACGTTGGACGATTGAACTGTGGAGAAACGTTGTGTGGCGCGACGAATCACGGTACATAATGTGGCGATCCGATGGTAGGGTGTGGGTATGGCGAATGTCCAGTGAACGTCATCTGCTAGCGTGTGTAGTGCCAACAGTAAATTCGGAAGCGGGGTTGTTATGGTGTGGTCGTCCTTTTTATGGAGGGGGCTTGCACCCCTCGTTGTTTTGCATGGCACTATTGCAGCACAGGCCTAGACTGTTGTTTTGTTCATAATGTTCAAAGGTGTGTGAAATCTTATGGAACTTAACTGCTAAGGTCATCAGTCCCTAAGCTTACACACTACTTAACCTGAATCATCCTATGGACAAACACACACACCCATACCCAAGGGAGGACTCGAACCTCCACCGGGACCAGCCGCACAGTCCATGACTTCAGCGCCTCAGACCGCTCGGCTAATCCCGCGAGGCAGAATGTTGTTTTAAGCACCTTCTTGCTTCCCACTGTTGAAGAGGAATTCGGGGATGGCGATTTGGATCTTTCAACACGATCGAGCACCTGTTCATAATGCACGGCCTGTGGCGGAGTGGTTACACGACAATAACACCCCGGTAATGGACTGGCCTGCACAGACTCCTGACCTGAATCCTACAGAACACATACTCTATAGAACACATCTGGGATGTTTTGGAACGCCGACTTCGTGCCAAGCCTCGCCCTCCGACATTGATACCTCTACTCAGTGCAGCATTCCATGAATAATGGGCTGCCATTCCCCAAGAAACGTTCTAGCACTGGACTGAACATATTCCTGCGTTAGTGGAAGCTGTCATCAAGGCTAATGGTGGGACAACACCATACTGTATTCCAGCATTACCGATGGAGGACGAGCCGGCCGCGGTGGCCGAGCGGTTCTAGGCGCTTCTATCCGGAACCGCGCGACTGCTACGGTCGCAGGTTCGAATCCTGCCTCGGGCATGGATGTGTGTAATGTCCTTAGGTTAGTTTGGTTTAAGTAGTTCTAAGTTCTAGGAGACTGGTGACGTCAGATGTTAAGTCCCATAGTGCTCAGAGCCATTTGAACCATTTGATGGACGACGCCACCACCTTGTAAGTCATTTTCAGCCGGTGTCCGGATACTTGTGATTACATAGTATATATTCAAATGTCGCGCCAGTTGGACACGAGTGGCGCTAGTAGCACCACAAAGACGATGGAAATCAGGTTTGCACACTATAATGGTTGTGGACGTTTGGACATGGTCGTGTAATAGGGCTACAAGAAGCTGGATGTTCCTTCTGCGATACTGCAGAGACTTGGCAGGAATGCAGCCACCGTACATGATTGCTGGAGCGGCGGTCACGAGAATGTACAGTCGCAAAAAGTCCAGGCTCCGGACGCCCACGTGGCACTGCCGAGAGAGGAGACCATTGCGTTCGGCGGATGACTGTGGCACATCTTACTGCATCCGCAGCAACAATGCCAGCTGCATTGGCAACACGTAACTCAACGAACTGTTACAAATCGTTTAAGGGAAGCTGTGGTCAATACGCGCTGTAGCGTGCATTCCACTGACTCCAAACCACGGCCACTTGCGATGTCAGTGGTGTCAGACGAGAGCGCAATGGAGGGTAGGGTGGAGGTCTGTTGTGTTTTCTGATGGAAGATGGTTCTGCCTCAGTGTGATGATCGTGTGTTTATTAGAAGGAGGTCAGTTGAGGACTCGCTCCCAATCTGTCTGCATGATAGACACACTGGAACTACACCCGAAATTTTGGATTTGGATGCGATTTCGTATGACAACAGGAACACTCTCATCGTTAGCCCACGCACGCTGACTGCAAATTTGTACCCCAGTCTGGGAATTCGTTATGTTGTGCTGCCATTCATGAACAGCTTTCCATGGGGCGTCTTCCAACACTATAACGCTCACCCACATACGGCTGTTGTAACGCTACACGTTCTACAGAGTGTCGACATGTTACCATGGCCCGCTTGCTTACCTGATCTGCCCCCAGTCAAACACGTAGGGGACATCATCAGGCGACAACTCCAGTGTCATCCACAAACAGCATTAACAGTCTCTGTATTGACTGGACAAGTGCAATAGGCATGGAACTCTATTCTACAAATGGCCATCCGGCACCTGCACAACACAGTGCATGCAAGTTTGCATTCTTGCATTAAACATTCTGGCGATTATTAATGCACCAGTGGAGTATGTTGCGCTTACATTAACCTGTGATCTTGCAGTGTCAATCATTTAAATATGTTACCTACACAAATGTAATCCCGAAATTTCAATAGTCTACATTAATTACTTTTTTAGTGTTGCAAAGCTTGGAAATGGAATTAAAGTACAGGAAAAAGGAATAAAAACTTCGCTGTTTGTCGATGACGTTGTAACTCTGTCAGAGAATGCAGAGCACTTAGACGACCAGCTGAAAGAACAGACAGTGTCTTGAAAGGAGGATATAAGATGAACATCAGCAAAAGCAAGACAAGGATAATAGACTGTAATCGAATTAAATCAGGCGATGCCGAAGGAATTAGATTAGGAAACGAGACACTTAAAATAACAGATGAGTTTTGATATTTGGGTAGCAAAATAACTGATGATGACCGGAGTAGAAAAGATGTAATAATAGGAAATACGTTTCCGAAGAAGAGAAATTTGTTAACATCGAATATAAATTTAAGTTTCAGAAAGTTTTCATGAATGTATTTCTATGGTGTGTAGCCTTGAATGTAGGTGAAAAAGAAGAGAAGAGGAACTTTAGAAATGTGGTACTATAGAAGAATGCTGAAGATTAGATGGATATATCGATTGACAAATGAGGACGTACTGAATAGAACGGGGAGAAAAGAAATTTATTGCACAACTTCCCGAAAACAAGAGTCGGTTCAGAGGAGGCGACCTGGGACAGCAAAGGCTCGTCAGTCTGCTAATGGAAGGAAGCGTACAGGATAAAAATTGTAAAACGAAACCAAGGCATGGATACAGTAAGTAACTTCAAATGCAAGTAAGTCGCAATCGCTATTTAAATATTTAGAGGCTTGCGCAGGATAGGGTATGGTGCAGAGCTGCATCAAACCAGTGGGCGAGCTGAAGACCAGAAGAAGAACAAATATATGAGAACCTGAAATTTTTGTAATGGGGTAGCAGCTAACATCTCCGTATGATGAAAGATAATTTATAATCAAAAATCTATCGCACTGTCGTCCGACCAGTCGCCTTTTATGGTTCTGAGTGATGGCCGACTACAGTTGAGACAGAACGCCGCCTAAGTGTAATGGAAACGAAGATCCTAAGGTGGACAGCGGGCCTCACTGAGTTAGATCACGTTTCTAATGACAGCATTAGGAAACAGTTTGGTGTTGCACCGATCCAAGACAAGATGGGTAAGAGTCGACTTTGATGGTATGCGCATGTTTTACGGGCCGGTGATGACTCTATTGCCAAGGCGGTTTACACACTTGAAGCATCGGCAGAAGACCCAAAGGACGACCTAAGCAACGTTGGGCTGATACGATTCATAAAGACCTTAAACGCGTCAACATCCACCCAGATACAGCCCGCGATACAGCGACATGGACACAACGGACCCATGTAGCGGACCCCGCAGGCACGCGGGACAAACGCTGAAGGAAATGAAGAAGAAGAATCACTTCTCATAACCTTACAGACAATAGGCGGATTGATTTAGTGACAAGTTAAAAGATGGTAGTGGAGCCAAAACAGATCGATAAGCCCAATCTGTGGAAGGCTGAAGAAGAAGAACAATTTTCCGTATATATATATATATATATATATATATATATATATATATATATTGTGGTGTCACAGCCAGACACCACACGTGCTAGGTGGTAGCTTAAATCGGCCGCGGTCCTGTAGTACATGTCGGACCCGCGTGTCGCCACTGTGTGATTAGCGCCACCACAAGGCAGGTCTCGATAGACTGCCTCGAACTCAGCCCAGTTGTACGGACGACAGAGCTAGCGACTAGACGTACGAAGCCTTTCTCTCTCATTAGCCGAGAGACAGAATAGCCTTCAGCTAAGTTAATGGCTACGAACTAGCAAGGCGCCATTAGCCTTACAGTGATTGTAATTAGAGTCTCACTTGTGTTCACCATAGAGATGTACAAGAAGACATTAAAGATAAGTATATGAGAAGCTCCGTTCTTTTCTTCATAGCATTAATTACGTATCCTGTTCCAGTACTTCACGCCCGTCTGCGTTAGTCTCGCGTGCCCTTTAAGCCACCTCTATCTACAAGGTGTTGGCCCAGCTGCCGACACATCACATGGCGACGAGTCTACAAAGGCTCTTGTGTTTTACTTTGCCCTAATTTCTTTGTGTCATGGCTTCGCCACAATCTCCAGATGTACTGTCCGAATTTTATCGCTTGCAGAATCAGCAGACGCAGGCGTTATTGGATGCTCTTGGACAGCTCGTCCAGGGTCAACGTGCGCTGCACACCGATGCGGCCGCCGCCGCTTCATCGCTACCGCCGCCCCAACATGCTGTTGCACCTCAATTCAGACCCTTTGACGCAACCCAAGTGTCCTGGCAGGAGTGGTCCCGCCAGTTCAGCTTTCATCTAGCCGCCTACAGAATTCAAGGTAATGAGCGGCAGCCGTTTTTGCTTTCTTGTGTCGGTGTGTCCACCTACCGAGTGATAGTGAAGTTGTTTCCCCGGCGCGACGTAGCAACTCTGTCCTACGAAGAACTTTTGTCTGCTTTAGATGCCTATTTCAAGGAAACAGTAAATGTCGTTGCAAAAAGGTATACGTTCTTTCGTACAAAACGTACGGCCGGTCAGACTAATAGGGAGTGGGTTGCGACATTGCAAGGACTTACTAGGGAGTGTGCGTTTGAATGCGAATGTGGACTTCCTTATTCAGATACTATGGTGCGTGATGCCATTGCACAGAACGTTTCTGATGTTCGCATACGGGAACAGATTTTGAAACTAGTTAATCCCTCCCTTCAACAAGTGATAGACATATTGGACAGGCAAGACACACTTGACTTTGCTCAGGACACGTTTGCAACTTCGCCAGCAGTGTGTCACATTAACCGGCCCGCCGGGCCCGCTGCACGGGACGCTTGGCGGCCTTCGCGCCCGTCAGCGCAGCGGCAGCCTAGCTCGCAAACACGTGCGCCGCGTAAGCAAGCTAATGCAGTGAAATCATGCCCGCGGTGTGCAACTAGACATTCGCGTGAACATTGCCCGTCACGCCAAGCTATTTGCTTTTACTGTCATAAGAAAGGACATGTCCAAAGTGTTTGCCAGAAAAAGCTCAGATCAGACACTCACGCCCATTCCTGGCCCTTTGCTTCGCGCCGGAATCGAACCAAGGAAACTCAGGCTCGTGAACCTTCACCCATGGATATTCATGTAGTTCATTCCACCCCGTCCGGTGACAGTGTTCATTCCACAAAAAGTGTGCGTCGACGTCGACGGAAGTCCCGTCACGTCGCACGTGATTCTGTCCCAGTGTCTGTTCCAGTTGCACAACACAGTCGCTTTTGTCGTCAGCAGGACAATAAACTTTTTGTAGACTTAGACTTTGCAGGCAAAGTGATACCATTCCAGCTCGATACCGGAGCTGCAGTTTCATTGCTCAATCACGACACGTACAACCAACTGGGCAAACCTCCGTTGCGTGCCGCAAATGTTCAGCTCAATAGTTACTCCGGCCAGAAAATACCAGTGTTAGGACAGTGCAGCCTTCTTGCAACATACAAGGGACAAACAAAACTTGTGTCATTTTACGTTCTTCGTTCTTCTACTGCAGTGAACTTGTTTGGTTTAGATTTATTTCAGTTGTTTAATTTGTCTATAGTAAATCAGGTCCTCTCAGTGATTCAGACTGTGCCTTCCGCCAGTGTTTCTAGTCTATGTGAAGAATTTGCGGACATTTTTGCACCGGGCCTTGGTTGCGCTAAGAACTGTGAAGCACATTTGGAACTGAAAGCAAACGCGCAACCGAAGTTTTTCAGAGCGCGCAATGTTCCCCACGCATTGCGTGGTGTGGTCGCAAGAACATTACACGATTTAGAATCTCAAGGTGTAATTGAACGTGTGCAGGCTTCTCTCTGGGCCTCACCCTTAGTAATTTTGCCAAAACCTTCCGGAAAATTGAGACTTTGTGTGGACTTCAAAGCAACTGTGAATCCACAACTTGTGACTGCAACTTTTCCTTTACCCCGCCTGGAAGATCTTTTTGACAAACTGTGCCCGGGAAAATATTTTTCAAAGTTGGACCTAGCAGATGCGTACTTGCAAATACCTGTGGACGAAGAATCCCAGCGCGTCTTGGTGGTAAACACGCATCTTGGTTTGTATCGCTTCAAAAGACTGCCTTTCGGGTGTGCATCCGCCCCTGCATTGTTTCAGCAATATTTACAAATTATTTGTGCTTTGGTCCCTACTGCTGCGAACTATCTGGACGATATTGTGATCTCCGGAAATACAGAAGCCGAACATTTGCAAAATCTCCGAACATTATTTCAGGTCTTGCGACAAAATGGTCTTCGCTTGAGGAAGGACAAATGTGTGTTTTTTGCTCGGGATTTACCCTACCTGGGCCATGTCCTCAATGCCCAAGAAATACATCCGAGTCCAGAGCACCTCCGTGCCATACAGGATTTGCCGTCACCGCAGAACTTGAAACAACTACAGAGTGTGCTGGGTAAAATAAATTATTATCATAAATTTCTGCGCAATGCTTCTTCCATTTCAGCTCCGCTTCATCGCTTACGCCGTAAAGGTGTTCCGTTCGTCTGGACGACGGAATGCGAACGCGCCTTTCGCCAGTTGAAATCGGCGTTACTTTCAAATACTTGCCTTACGCCGTTCGATCCCCAGAAACCCCTTTTGTTGATGGTAGATGCGTCGGATTTCGGGATCGGTGCTGTGCTTGCGCACAAAGATGGATCGCATGATCGCCCTATTGCCTTTGCGTCAAAATTGCTCTCATCTGCACAAAGAAATTATTCACAGATAGAGAAAGAGGCTTTAGCTCTCGTGTTTGGTGTTACAAAGTTTCATGATTTCTTGTATGGTCGTCACTTTACCATCATCACGGACCACAAACCTTTGACATCGCTTTTTCATCCGAACAAGCCGGTACCTCCGCGTACGGCGCAGAAATTCATTCGCTGGTCTATTTTTCTCTCGCAGTACCGCTACGATATCTTGTATCGGTCCACTGCTAAGCACGGAAACGCTGATGCGTTGTCCCGTTTGCCTGTTGCCGAGGATAAAGCATTCGATTCTTCCGAACTTGCTTGCATGTTCATTGATGCGGAAACCGATGACGTGGTCGACTCGTTTCCGATTGATTTTCGTTGTGTAGCTACGGCCACAGCTGTTGACCCTGTCCTTGCTACTGTTTTGCGTTTTGTTGCTACGCAATGGCCCTTGTCCAAGTCACGGATCGAGGATCCGCTGGTTCGCCGATTTTTTGCTCACAAGGAGAGACTTTTTGTACGACGTGGTGTTTTGTTGTTGCGTTCTGATAATGATCAGTCCCGAGTCGTGGTCCCACGTTCGTTACAGTCCAATGTCTTACGGCTTCTTCACCACGGACATTGGGGTATAGTGCGTACGAAACAACTTCCTCGTCAGCACTGTACTTGGTTCGGAATCGATGCTGCGATTACGAATATGTGCTCCTCTTGCGTGGCGTGTGCCGAACAACAATCCGCACCGCCGCGGAAATTCTTTGCATGGCCGAAAGCCATTTCCCCTTGGCAACGCTTGCACATCGATTTTGCTGGTCCATTCTGGAATGCTCGTTGGTTGGTTGTGGTCGATGCTTTCAGTAATTTTCCTTTTGTTGTCTGGATGTCTTCCACGACGTCTTCTGCCACAATCCAAGCCTTGTCTGCTATCTTTTGCGTTGAAGGTCTTCCGCAGACTATTGTTTCCGACAATGGCCCACAATTCCTGTCCGCAGAATTTCAGTCATTCTGCAAGGCCAATGGTATTCAACATCTGACGTCCGCGCCGTTTTCGCCTCAGTCAAACGGTGCCGCGGAACGATTGGTCCGGACTTTCAAGTCACAGATGTTGAAATTGAAAGAGTCGCATTCTCGGGAGGACGCATTATTGCTCTTTTTGTCCTGTATCGCTCTCAGCCCCGCGATGGTCGCTCGCCGGCTGAGTTGCTCCATGGTCGTTCTCATCGCACCTTGATGTCTTTGCTGCATCCGCCGCATCAGGTTCCTGTGCAGAGGCAGACTCCTACTTTTGCTCCTGGCGACGTTGTCTTCTATCGCACCTATCGCGGTTCACGGCGTTGGCTCGCAGGGCGCATTCTTCGCTGCCTCGGCCGCGCGATGTATTTGGTTTTGGGGGCCTCTGGTGAGGTGCGTCGGCATCTCAGTCAGCTGCGCCTCTGTCGTCGCCCGGGTTCTGCCGCTCCCCGTCTGCTTTCAGCGACGGAGCCGTCAGGTCAGCGCCCTGGGGACCCATCTACTGGCTCGCCTCATCCCCAGGTGTTACCGACGCTGCCTTCCATTTTGCCTCATGGCGTCGCGCCGCCGCCGCAGCCGCCGCAGCCGCCGCAGCCGCCGCAGCCGCCTCCGGCGCCGCCCGCAGTGGACGCTTCGCTGCAGCCGCCACACGCCTCCCTGGGTCACGCGCCGCCGATCGCTTCCCGTGACCAGCTGTCCTCCGCCATGGAACTCTTGCCCGCTCCGGACCAGATGTCGTCATCGCGCGTCGGATTCTCCGACCACATGGAGGTCGACTCTTCGGCCCCTCCTGTCTCTTTACGGGCGCATACACCGCATGTTGACGTGCACCCTGGACTAGGTTTTCAGGCGTTTCCTAGCTCCCCTCGGACCGAATGGCCAGGTGCGGGTGTCACAGCCTCGCCTGTTGTTAGGCTCCCCACCTCATCGCATACGTCAACATGGGGTCCTCCCCACGGCGGGCGGAAGCCTTATCTCACGACTGTTCGCCGATTTGCGGGGGAGGAATGTGGTGTCACAGCCAGACACCACACGTGCTAGGTGGTAGCTTAAATCGGCCGCGGTCCTGTAGTACATGTCGGACCCGCGTGTCGCCACTGTGTGATCGCAAACCTAGCGCCACCACAAGGCAGGTCTCGAGAGACTGACTCGAACTCAGCCCAGTTGTACGGACGACAGAGCTAGCGACTAGACGTACGAAGCCTTTCTCTCTCATTAGCCGAGAGACAGAATAGCCTTCAGCTAAGTTAATGGCTACGAACTAGCAAGGCGCCATTAGCCTTACAGTGATTGTAATTAGAGTCTCACTTGTGTTCACCATAGAGATGTACAAGAAGACATTAAAGATAAGTATATGAGAAGCTCCGTTCTTTTCTTCATAGCATTAATTACGTATCCTGTTCCAGTACTTCACGCCCGTCTGCATTAGTCTCGCGTGCCCTTTAAGCCACCTCTATCTACAAGGTGTTGGCCCATCTGCCGACACATCATATATATATATATATATATATATATATATATATATATATATATATATATATATATATATATATATGGTAGCAAGACCCACTTACCACTATAACATCACATCCCCCTGAGATCAGGATGCATGCACTGTTTTGGTTGTGAAGGGTGTGGGATAGCCATTGTATGCTTTCCTGAGGCAAGCTGACTCCCGACTATTGCAACTGGCCGTTTATGTCCTGGGTACTGGCAATGCGATGGAATTGACGTCCGCGCTGCTTCCGTACATGTTCTGTCAGAGACAGATCTGGGGACATTGCTGGCCACCGGAGTACGTCAGCATCACACAGGGAATTCAAGGAGATGCGTGCCATGCGTGGGCGACCGTTGCCCTGTCCAAAATTGGCACCACGATACTGTCGCATGAGATATAACTCGAGGACACAGTAGGTTAGTTGGTTGATTCGAGGGAGGGGACCAAACAGCGAGGTCATGTATCCCATAGAATTAGGGACGGATGGGGGAGGAAGTTGGCCATGCCCTTTCAAAGGAACCACTCCAGCATCTGCCTGACGCGATTTAGGAAAATCACGGAAAACCTAAATCAGTAGGGCTGGACGCAGGTTCGAACCGTCGTCCTCCCGAATGCGAGTCCAGAGTGTTAACCACTGCGCCACCTCGCTCAGTGGATATGGCACTATTTGACAAGTTGACCACGTGGTGCTCCTCAATGACGCCCCCAACAGATTTTGTCAGGTGCTGATAACGTTGTGTTACAAGAGTAGACGCCATGCCCATTGTTACGGCGTAAAGTGAAGCGCCAGCACGCCAGTCAGGAAGTACAGAGAAGAGATGGCTGTGAGAAGACGTCAGCCAATAGCACGCTGACCGACCCCTCTCCTGGACGACAATGCGACAGCAGCGGCCCCTGTGTGAAGATGACATAAACGCGGCGACCGACTGGCGACGATCCAGTTGAATAGCGACTTCAAGATTAGTGACTAGTATAGCAACGTCAACTCTATTCACTTCGCTTGTACATTCTGTGTAGCACTGACTTAGAATTGTTGTACTGAAGAAGTCTGATTATGCCGTATGTCACCCTTTGCTTGCGACACATTTGTGTAGTTCTCAAAGTCAAGTATTGTCATTTGCTTTTTTTCTAATAGAAGTCATTAATACGATTTGTTTGATTTGATTGTGTAGCGAACCGAATACGAACGATTCATAGACACCCCATAGTTGACTTCAAGGCTTGACGTAATATTTGACGACGAGCATGGAGACATAACATCCATGTTCTTCGCTGTGATTACATCTGATGCTGTTCACGCCCATTACATACCCCACCAGGGTTGGTAACCAAAGCAAGCACCAACGATGCTAAGGCACTCTGATGACGTTCTCCTTGTCACAGAGAATTGCAGCTCGTCTGGTTTACATACCTTCCAATGGTATGCACGTGCACAAAATTCCATTAGCATCTGTTTATGTCTTCCTTTATTTTAACTTTATGTGTCGGGCAGTATGTTGATGACATGAGCTGTACGTCTGATCCTAGAAACACATGTAAAAAATTGTGAAACATTGTAAAACAACAAAGCTCGAGAGGACCAATCAGAGTTGGGCGCATAACAGAGCAGCTAGTCGCGGCAGAATGTGAGAGGAAAATATAGAGAAACACTTCGTCCAGAGATATTGGGATAGGGGGAGGGGGGGGCGGCAGCGTATCGAGTAGACATTTGGGAGACAGTGCTACATCTACATCTACATCTACATACATACTCCGCAATCCACCATACGGTGCGTGGCTGAGGGTACCTCGTTCCACAAGTAGCATCTTCTCTCCCTGTTCCACTCCCAAACAGAACGAGGGAAAAATGACTGCCTATATGCCTCTGTACGAGCCCTAATATCTCTTATCTTATATTTGTGGTCTTTCCGCGAAATGTAAGTTGGCGGCAGTAAAATTGTACTGCAGTCATCCTCAAATGCTGGTTCTCTAAATTTCCTCAGTAGGCATTCACGAAAAGAACGCCTCCTTTCCTCTAGAGAGTCCCACCCGAGTTCCTGAAGCATTTCCGTAACACTCGCGTGATGACCAAACCTACCAGTAACAAATCTAGCAGCCCGCCTCTGAATTGCTTCTATGTCCTCCCTCAATCCGACCTGATAGGGATCCCAAACGCTCGAGCAGTACTCAAGAATAGGTCGTATTAGTGTTTTATAAGCGGTCTCCTTTACAGATGAACCACATCTTCCCAAAATTCTACCAATGAACCGAAGACGACTATCCGCCTTCCCCACAACTGCCATAAATGCTTGTCCCGCTTCATATCGCGCTGCAATGTTGGGACCAAATATTTAATCGACGTGACTGTGTCAAACGCTACACTACTAATCGAGTATTCAAACATTACAGGATTCTTTTTCCTATTCATCTGCATTAATCTACAATTATCTATATTTAGAGTTAGCTGGCATTCTTTACACCAATCACAAATCTTGTCCAAGTCATCTTGTATCCTCCTACAGTCACTCAACGACGACACCTTCCCGTACACCACAGCATCATCAGCAAACAGCCGCACATTGATATCCACCCTATCCAAAAGATCATTTATGAAGATAGAAAACAACAGCGGACCTACCACACTTCCCTGAAGCACTCCAGATGATACCCTCACCTCCTATCAACACTCACCATCGAGGACAACGTGTAACGCCGGAAATGCATATCCTCCTATTTCCATCTAATGTACTATGAATTTGTTCCTTATTTTGTTACCTGAAGATATGACGTTTCTGTGTCTTTGTATATTGTAATTGTTTTACTATTTGTATATAATTATGCATTTATGTCGATGTATAATTGGTTTGTTTTGTAAATGTTATTTGTATTTTTACGCTGAGTCTTGCCTAGGGAAAACTATGCTATCGAACGAATACATCGATAGGTCGTGTGGAGAACCAAAGTGTTTAGGATCTTTGGTAGTGTTAACTCTGCCACGTGGAGCGCGGGCGAAGCAGAGAGAGTCTGGTTGGAGGAGGGCAGTGGAGCAGGTGTGTTGTGTGAGGCTCCCGCGAGTTGCCGCGCTTTCGGGGTTTGGCAGCATGTAATTGCGCTCGACTTGCTATGTTAGTCTCTGACATGGTGTCGCGGACGAGAGCGTTAGCTGGCACACTTCAAGAGCCCGTTTCGGCTGGAGACCGTGTCGAGAAGAAGGCGCGCCAACATCCAGCTTCTGCAACAACGACGGCCGACAATGAGTGACTGTCGCCACCTCCTCGAGCGACGACTTCAAACCTTCAATCAACCAACAAGGAAGACTGGTAGCATGTAAAGTTTTAGAACTGTATGGCAGGCTTCAGCTTTTCAAACTGTTAAATTTTTCTCACTAAATTACAGCAACGTAGCATGAACCTTTGTTGCTCATTGTCCCGATTGCATTACCAAGCAGGGTCCCTTCCTTTTCCGGAATGAACCCGAGTGTCGTTGAAATTCAAACGCCAGCATTAAGGTAATATCATTCGATTTCACTGCTTTAATTTCAAATTCAGTTAAGGTATTCATAGCTGGCTACAATATTTAGATTACACAAGCACAAATTAAGAGTGCGAGTTTTGTTACCGTATTTTAGCTTACCTGTGACTGCAGCTCAGCTTGGTACGTACTAAATTTTACTATTTTTAATTGTTCAGAATCATTTAATTCAAGTTCAAAGTTAAATCTCTTATTTCTAAATTGCGTAGATTCAAGTAGCTTTTGAAATGATTGTTGAGGTAGCCCAAGACTAACCGTATTTTACTGAATTTCGATGTCCTTCAGAAACAAAGCTCACTATTAATTTCAGTCACTAAATTAACTTTCAATTTTCCGGTTTTATTAATTCTTTTGCTAAATTAAGTCAGAGTGTAGCGAAATTTATTACTTCTGACAAACTTTCAGTTTTCACACTACACGTGGCAACCTTCAGTTGCCAAGCTTCTAGTGCTAATTATATGTGTAATAACCTTTCTTTTTCAGTTACTATAGTAATTGTCCATAGGACTGGCGACTGTAATTTCCCCCAAATCTCAAATATTTAATTACCGCTAGTTAATTGTTAACGCAACGGCCGCACATTTACTTTCTTTATTAACTTTACCCCTTTTCAAAATTAATTTCCACCAGTTTCATTTGCATTTTTCCTTTCATTTAGATGTAACCCTTTCCTCCCTCTTTACCGACAGATTAACATCGGTGATGATTGCTTTCCCCAAATTTCCATTAGGTACATGCGGTTTAATTTTTCACTATCATTAGGGTCGATAAGTGAGGAGGAGGTTACACGTGGCGACCTGGTGACAGGACAATCTTCAAATTTGAGGTTGTTCTGGACACGAATTTTGCATTGTGCAAATCTCGTAACAAAGTACTGGTTACGAACAGGACGTTACATCAGCGAGAATAAGTAGTGGGAGTAATCCTAATTATATTTGAGATTTGGCATTTATATTGAAAATTATTAAAATGAATGAAGGCAACAATTACCAAAATTTGGTAGACTTGGATACGGAACAATCTGTCGAACAGTGGGAAACACGCATCGTGGAACCCATTGTTCAGGGGCAGGCGGCTAGCATGAAAGACGCGACCGCCGAAACGCAACAAAGATCAGAAATGGAATTCCGAACTTTAGAAAATGTTTCGGAATCGGAAGCTAAAATCAAACCTGTACCCCTTGATGACGAATACGAGGGAACATATATAGAGGAACCAGCCGCGGAAGTAAAACCGGTAGTTTCCGGGAATTTAACTAATTTATTGAATGTTTTGATTAAAGAAATCAAGAGTCAATCGGCAGAAATTAAAGCTCAGTCTGAAAAAAATGATAGGAAGCTAGACAATCAGAACAAAGCTACTAATGTTGTTAACTACAATGTTTGAGTTATTAACACAAAAGTTGATCACATCAAAGAAGATATTGTTGTGATTAATACCGAAATCGGTAATCTTAAACAGGAGACGATAGGAGTCCAGGCGGAAATTGCGAGCATAAATACTCGTTTTGATTCCGAAATTAGCAGAATCGAGAAAAGTGTAGGAGAAGCAGTCGCTCCGATCATCGAGAATAAGGTTACGGAAAAAAAATTCAATTAGTGAAAGAAGAGGATCGACAGAAGGTGGAAACTTTAAAGGCTTTAGTGTCCGAAGTAGATACTAAAGTTAGGAGGCAGGCTAATACCTGCGAAGAGAAAAAGAGGGAAGTGGAAAAGCTTGCGACAACCACTTGCCAAGTAATTACGAGAGTGTCGGAATTAGAAAAGAAACTTGACGAAAAACAGAGCTATGTGCCAATCTGTGCACATAGTTCGGAATTGTTGACGAAAGAGGAGCAGTTCGACCCCTTGAAAAACGGCGATATACACGCGACGGATTTCATTAAAAATTGTGAAAGAGTTTTACCTAGATCATGGAGTAATGAGAGAAAAATTAATGCAGTTATTGACGTGTTGGCTGGTGATGCCAAGCCTTGGGGCTTAAACCTCAACATCACGAACCTGAATTTTGACGAGTTTAAAAATTTGTTTCTGGCTGAATACTGGTCAGAGAAAATATTTGCGTGATCGCCGCACGGAATCCGAAATAGTCTGGGAACTCTACAAGAAGCTTCCAGATGATACAAAACGCTACGTAGGAAGCAATTACAGGACAATCAATGATTTCCTGGAAAGAGTTGAGGACGAGGACAATTGGCGCAATAATCCCGATAGTGGTAGAGGCCGTGGTAAAACAACGGGTACCACAGCAACCACAACAATGATAACTATGGGAATAATGCATACCGCAACCTTGGCAGCTATAACAATAGTGGTTCGGGCCGTAATGACAATCGGTACAATGCAAATAATAACAGGAATGACGGAAACCAGTATCATACTAGCGTGATACGGGCTTCGCAGAATAGTAATAACGCCAGAGGGTGTGACCAGCCGCCTCAGCAGTATCCGGGGAGCGTATCTGCTGGGACGAGACAGGGAAACCATTAGCCGCGCCGGTGAGGGGCCGACCGGGCGTGGAGAAATTTTGGCGGCCCAATAACAGTAGAAAACCGAGGTGTCGTCATTATGAAAATTCCGTATGGAATAATCAACGGCGGGAGAGTGTGCCAGTGTTAGGAGAAAGGAGTGCGCCCACAAGTAGTAGATCAGATGTAGACACGGCAGCAGAAAATACATTCACTGTCAGTGAGAACAATTTAAGCAGTGTTCCGGAAATCGATTATAAAGTGGCAGCTGTAACACCCACAGCGGAACTGGAGATTGAGTTTAAGAATGATTCGCAAGTGTTGAGAGAAGATCAAATGTCGGATAAAACGTCCGTCATCGAGCGAGGGGATGCAGAGAGGGATGAGGTCTGGTTAAGGCAGTTCGGTCGCTTATACGACGAACTAAGATTATAGGGGCCTGTGCGGGAGAAGTGTTTATGGGGAGCGCGTGCAGGATTTTCCGCGTCTCGTCCCGCAGGAAGATAGTGTTTGTGAAATGATAGAAAGTTCTGACCCTAACCGGCAGACTTTACCAGAAAAAGTTGATGTTAATGGGGAGCACGAGCAAGATTCGTCGTGTTTCGTCCCGCAGGAGTTGGAGGTTGAAGTAGTAACGGAAAGTTTTGGCCCTGACCGGCAGACTTTACCGAAAGTTATAGTGTTAGAAGTGGCCGACCCATCCGACGAAAAACCCCAGTTTAAACATTGCGAAAGCATTGTGGAGAAAAATTACGAGAATTTTAGTGATAGCCGGACACGATTGGTAGAAAAGCACGTAGATTACAGCGTGTATGAGGTTAGAGCTGACGTTATACGGTCAGACGATAGCAGTGTGGGTTGCGCAGATCCAGAGGAAGTAATTGCAGATACTACTGGGCACATTCCTCCAGGTAGATTGGCGGATGAGATCAATCTGACCAAAGAGGAATCAACGAAGGTGACAATTAATGAATTGATAGCAAAGCAACACTCACTAGTTGACGAGTTACTGGAAAAGGTTTCGGTATTGGAGGCGGAGCTACAGACTAAGCCCCAGGACAAACGTGTTGAAATTTAAACTATATGTGAACAGAGGCTGAAAAAGCCGTCAGATAAGCCGGATTTAGGATCAAAGCCAGATGGTTTTTTCTGGAATGACCTGGATACAGACGAGGATTTACTGTGGGAAAATAAAGAAACAGTCGAGGACAAGTGTAGACAGATAGTAGTGTCTGTTAATATGCACGGCCTACGACTAAACATGTTGATTGACACCGGTGCAGAATTGAGTGCTGTATCTGGGAAAATATTTGAGTTACTGAAAGACAGACCTGGTATCGTAGTTATGCCAGTAACAGGAGTGAAAGTTATCGGTTACTGGGAAGGCCAGTAAACCGGTCACAAAACAGATTTTTGTCAACTTCGATATATGTGGGGCACGATTTGAACAAGAGTTTGTCGTCGTGCCAGACTTAACTACGGAAGTAATTATCGAGTTAGATTGGCTATTAAAATATCGTGCAGTGATTAATTGAGAAAGCAAAACTTTGACATGTACGTCACAAGATAAAACAATAGTAGTTAGTTTTGACGAGGCAGGAGATGGTGTGCATAGGCAATACCAGCCTATACACATTGTTAACTGGCCGGATGCCATTAGCCGGCCGGTATGGCCGTGCGGTTAAAGGCGCTTCAGTCTGGAACCGCGTGACCGCTACGGTCGCAGGTTCGAATCCTGCCTCGGGCATGGATGTGTGTGATGTCCTTAAGTTAGTTAGGTTTAATTAGTTCTAAGTTCTAGGCGACTAATGACCTCAGAAGTTAAGTCGCATAGTGCTCAGAGCCATTTGAACCATTTTTTTTAGCCGGATGCCAGTGACGTAGGTATGAATTTGAACTACTGTAATGTGAGGAATCTCGGCATTGACAATAGTGTAGAAAGTGAATTGGAAACTATTGTAGACGGTGTGTCAAACGTAACACACGAACAAAGACGAGGCCTGTATGAAGTAATAATGAGGAATAAGAGTGTGTTTTCAGACAAACCGGGACTTGTGGAAGGATATAAATGCAAGTTGCATGTAATTCCGCACGAACCATTCTTCGTGAGACCGTATGCTATACTGCTGTCCAAAATGGAAGCAGTGCAACGGGAGATAGATAAGATGATTGAATGGGGAGTGATTGGAAGAAGTACAAGTCCTTACAATAACGGTTTGATCATTGTAGCAAAACGGGATGGTAGTGTGCGTATTTTGATTGACGCACACACTTTGAATAGGGTCGTTCAACGCGAAACAGACAGACCAGAGAGTATGGAGGAGATTTTGCAACGTTTTCATGACGTTAAGTTCATGACTAGCCTCGATCTGACGGCTAGTTACTGGCAAATAGAACTCGACTAAGAATCTATGCCATACACCGCCTTCTTGTTTGCGGGCAGGTGTTATCAGTATAGAGTACTGCCGTTTGGACTTAATATATCTGTGTCCGTATTCATCAGGGCCCTAGATAAAGTGCTAGGGCCGGCTTTGAGTTCAAAATTAACTCTATATGTTGACGACCTATTGTTGGCCAATGCCACTTGGCATGACCATTGTGACCTGTTAGATGAAGTTTTTAGAGCATTGCGCCATGGCGGAATGACTCTAAAGCTAAAGAAATGCGAATTTGTGAAGCAGGAACTGAAATTTTTAGGGCATGTAATTACCACTGCTGGTATTACGAAAGCCCCAGAGAAACTAGAGGCAATAAGGAATTGTGCTCCACCCAAGTCTAGGAAACAGTTAAAAAGTTTTCTAGGGCTCACAGGGTTTTACCGTAAATTTGTAAAAGGACGAGTGTTTAATGTTGAAAATCTGAATAACCTCTTACGCAAAAATGTTCCGTTTGTGTGGACTGACGGATGTCAGGTCACTTTCGAGAGATTAAAAGACGAGTTGTTAAGATCTAACATAGTATTTCATCCTGATTTATCGCTACACTTCCATCTGGGAACGGATTCGTCGAATTACAGGGTGGGGGTAGAACTGTTCCAAGAAATTGGTAAAGGAGAGGATAAAGAACACCGGACGATAGCGTTCGCGAGTCGAACTTTATCAAAAAGTGAGCGAAACTACACGATTTCTGAGAAGGAGTGTCTCGCTATCGTGTGGGGATTCAAGAAGTTCAAGGGTTACCTATAGGACCGTAAGGTAATTATTCATACGGACCATAAGGCGCTCACTTATCTGAAGGATTGTAAACTACTTCACGACAGACTGACTAGGTGGTCGCTGTATTTACAGCAATTCAACTATGACATCTGTTACGTAAAAGGGACCGACAATTGCGCAGCGGATGCGCTGTCGCGGTTGCCCGAGTCTGATCAAGATGTATTGAAAGATGAGTCAGATGGAGTGGTCCAATTATACAATTTTAAAGAAGTTGA
The DNA here is from genome assembly GCF_023898315.1 of Schistocerca nitens. Taxonomy (NCBI): domain Eukaryota; kingdom Metazoa; phylum Arthropoda; class Insecta; order Orthoptera; family Acrididae; genus Schistocerca; species Schistocerca nitens. The sequence continues at coordinate 142,532,343 of NC_064620.1, read as the reverse complement.
GGGATGTAAATTAATAGTGAACATCTGTAAGAATCTACGTCGTCATCAGAACGAGGACGGTTGTTTAAATATGGTGAAAACCCGATATGACGAAACAAGTCCAGATGGAGAAAAATTAAGGAAGTATTACAAGATATACGATCATATCTTGTACATACGTAAGGGTGAAGATAGTAATTCACTCCTGGAAATTGAAAAAAGAACACATTGACACCGGTGTGTCAGACCCACCATACTTGCTCCGGACACTGCGAGAGGGCTGTACAAGCAATGATCACACGCACGGCACAGCGGACACACCAGGAACCGCGGTGTTGGCCGTCGAATGGCGCTAGCTGCGCACCATTTGTGCACCGCCGCCGTCAGTGTCAGCCAGTTTGCCGTGGCATACGGAGCTCCATCGCAGTCTTTAACACTGGTAGCATGCCGCGACAGCGTGGACGTGAACCGTATGTGCAGTTGACGGACTTTGAGCGAGGGCGTATAGTGGGCATGCGGGAGGCCGGGTGGACGTACCGCCGAATTGCTCAACACGTGGGGCGTGAGGTCTCCACAGTACATCGATGTTGTCGCCAGTGGTCGGCGGAAGGTGCACGTGCCCGTCGACCTGGGACCGGACCGCAGCGACGCACGGATGCACGCCAAGACCGTAGGATCCTACGCAGTGCCGTAGGGGACCGCACCGCCACTTCCCAGCAAATTAGGGACACTGTTGCTCCTGGGGTATCGGCGAGGACCATTCGCAACCGTCTCCATGAAGCTGGGCTACGGTTCCGCACACCGTTAGGCCGTCTTCCGCTCACTCCCCAACATCGTGCAGCCCGCCTCCAGTGGTGTCGCGACAGGCGTGAATGGAGGGACGAATGGAGACGTGTCGTCTTCAGCGATGAGAGTCGCTTCTGCCTTGGTGCCAATGATGGTCGTATGCGTGTTTGGCGCCGTGCAGGTGAGCGCCACAATCAGGACTGCATACGACCGAGGCACACAGGGCCAACACCCGGCATCATGGTGTGGGGAGCGATCTCCTACACTGGCCGTACACCACTGGTGATCGTCGAGGGGACACTGAATAGTGCACGGTACATCCAAACCGTCATCGAACCCATCGTTCTACCATTCCTAGACCGGCAAGGGAACTTGCTGTTCCAACAGGACAATGCACGTCCGCATGTATCCCGTGCCACCCAACGTGCTCTAGAAGGTGTAAGTCAACTACCATGGCCAGCAAGATCTCCGGATCTGTCCCCCATTGAGCATGTTTGGGACTGGATGAAGCGTCGTCTCACGCGGTCTGCACGTCCAGCACGAACGCTGGTCCAACTGAGGCGCCAGGTGGAAATGGCATGGCAAGCCGTTCCACAGGACTACATCCAGCATCTCTACGATCGTCTCCATGGGAGAATAGCAGCCTGCATTGCTGCGAAAGGTGGATATACACTGTACTAGTGCCGACATTGTGCATGCTCTGTCGCCTGTGGCTATGTGCCTGTGGTTCTGTCAGTGTGATCATGTGATGTATCTGACCCCAGGAATGTGTCAATAAAGTTTCCCCTTCCTGGGACAATGAATTCACGGTTTTCTTATTTCAATTTCCAGGAGTGTATTTGGCGGGTATGCTGGACCACCAAATACGTAGACTACTACCATTTGGCGTATGGTCACTGTTGACCAAAGAAATGTACGGAAAAGCTGAGTGAAGTAGTGCATTTTAACAACATGTTAAAACGCGTTACTGACAGAGTGAAAATTTGCGATTTATGTCAGAAGATGAAGGTTACCAACTGTACGAGTCGTGGTCCTATGCAAAGTATAAGGCCTATCGACACCTTTGAATTACTGTGCGTGGACTTGTACGGACCTTTGCCCAAATCATCAGGAAACTTTGCCTACATTTTAGTAGTGCTAGAAGCTTTTTCCAAGTTCATCAAACTATACCCGATTAGGAAAGCTACAGCCAAATCGGTTTATAGCAAGCTTGTGAACGATTATTTTGTTCATATTGGTAAGCCCAAGTCGATTCTATCAGACAATGAGGCACAATTTACTTCAAAGTGGTGGAATGAAGGCATGGCAAGTAAGGGGTCGAAGTGATCCATATTTCAGCTTACTGTCCGGCTGGAAATCCCGAAGCGAGGTATATGCGCGAGAGAGGCTGACTTTGCCGTACCTATTGCCACCACAACCACAGGGCATGGGGCAAATATGTAGCAGAATTTGAGAGAATTATGAACACCTTGAGACATGAGTCTACGGGATTTTCTCCAGAGGAAATCCTGTTAGATGACAGAAGTAAAAGTTTAGTGGAAGAGATAATCCAATTCCCTCCACGGATTGACATTAGTATTGGTGTGAAAAAAGATCGTTTGCGAGAAATAATGAAGCTAAAAGCCGATGCTCGCATACGTCGTCATGACGCTAAAGCGCGTTTTGCTAAGTTTGCAATCGGAGACTTAGTACTTGTAAAAGCTTATGAGAAATCGAGCGAGATAGACAATGAAATCTCTAAATTTAAGTTTGTTTATAATGGACCATATAAAGTCACTGGTATACCTCACACAAATGCTTATTGCTTAGAGTATCCAAGCTCTGGAAATCTATGCTTTTGCCTGACCTAGAGGTCGTTAAAGAAGTTGTCATTAATAAGTAATTAATTTTGATTAAATGATTTAAGAGTAACTGATTAGTAACCAATTGAAAAATCCAAGCTGGTAGTTTAAGTTTTCAGCTGAGTCACAGTAGATTAAGGAATGTAAATATGATTTTGTAACTAGCTGTAAGAATTCATAAACATGTGATTTACTAGTTATTGCCGATGTACTTAGACGCTGTTTTAAGTTTCAGGCTAGTACATGCGTGTGATGATGGACAGTGTCGAGTTATCCACTGTGATAGTGTTAATGGAATCCTTGAGATTACTCGGGAGTGAGTTTTTCCGAAAGAATTCAGTGAAACGGACGTTCTGGAAATGCCGTTACAAGGGCGAGTGAGAACAAGCGTGCCGCACAGGCGGGCGCAACAATACTGGCGAGGCGGAGCCGCTGTCGGCTCTTGCGCCACTGTCGGCTCTTGTGCCGCTCTCTGCATTCTTTGTACTTGCGGGTACGGAAGGCGGAGTTGTTTTTCTTCCGGGACAGCTGATGTGAAAGAATTCTGCTGTCAATATTTATGTTTGTTTTTTATCTGCTTTATATTATTTTCTTGTTTAGCTTTAAGTGGACTCTCATGACGAGAATATTAATTATCAAAAGGTTATATAAAATGTGTATTCTATGTCATTAATTATTAATTTGCGTACTTTGATATACCTGTTTTTATGACCATGTACTCTGGTTAATTTTGTAAATAGTATTCCATTTCTTGATACTGTTACGAATTTTGTTGATTTTGGAATAGCTAAACCATTTTCTATGTTTTCTATGAATTTTAATATATTGTCAACATGTTTTCTTTTGTATAAGAAGACAGAGTGGAATAAGATTAGGAGTGTATCCACTCAATTATTTTGGTCTAGAAATTGGTTTATGGTTAATTTGCCTAATGCTACATTTTCTAGATGTTTTGAGCATATGCATTTCCGCTGTTTTTTTTTTTTTTTTTTTACTTTTTGGGACGTTTCCTGAGTCTGTTTAAGTTACACGAACATCCTCAGACAATGTGGGGCACGTGTAACGCCGGAAATGCATATCCTCCTATTTCCATCTAATGTAGTATGAATGTTTTCCTTATTTTGTTACCTGAAGATATGACGTTACTGTGTTTTTGTATATTGTAATTGTTTTACTATTTGTATATAATTATGCATTTATGTCGATGTATAATTGGTTTGTTTTGTAAATGTTATTTGTATTTTTACGCTGAGTCTTGCCTAGGGAAAACTATGCTATCGAACGAATACATCGATAGGTCGTGTGGAGAACCAAAGTGTTTAGGATCTTTGGTAGTGTTAACTCTGCCACATGGAGCGCGGGCGAAGCAGAGAGAGTCTGGTTGGAGGAGGGCAGTGGAGCAGGTGTGTTGTGTGAGGCTCCCGCGAGTTGCCGCGCTTTCGGGGTTTGGCAGCATGTAATTGCGCTCGACTTGCTATGTTAGTCTCTGACATGGTGTCGCGGACGAGAGCGTTAGCTGGCACACATCAAGAGCCCGTTTCGGCTGGAGACCGTGTCGAGAAGAAGGCGCGCCAACATCCAGCTTCTGCAACAACGACGGCCGACAATGAGTGACTGTCGCCACCTCCTCGAGCGACGACTTCAAACCTTCAATCAACCAACAAGGAAGACTGGTAGCATGTAAAGTTTTAGAACTGTATGGCAGGCCTCAGCTTTTCAAACTGTTAAATTTTTCTCACTAAATTACAGCAACGTAGCATGAACCTTTGTTGCTCATTGTCCCGATTGCATTACCAAGCAGGGTCCCTTCCTTTTCTGGAATGAACCCGAGTGTCGTTGAAATTCAAACGCCAGCATTAAAGTAATATCATTCGATTTCACTGCTTTAATTTCAAATTCAGTTAAGGTATTCATAGCTGGCTACAATATTTAGATTAAACAAGCACAAATTAAGAGCGCGAGTTTTGTTACCGTATTTTAGCTTACCTGTGACTGCAGCTCAGCTTGATACGTACTAAATTTTACTATTGTTAATTGTTCAGAATCATTTAATTCAAGTTCAAAATTAAATCTCTTATTTCTAAATTGCGTAGATTCAAGTAGCTTTTGAAATGATTGTTGAGGTAGCCCAAGACTAACCGTATTTTACTGAATTTCGATGTGCTTCAGAAACAAAGCTCACTATTAATTTCAGTCACTAAATTAACTTTCAATTTTCCGGTTTTATTAATTCTTTTGCTAAATTAAGTCAGAGTGTAGCGAAACTTATTACTTCTGACAAACTTTCAGTTTTCACACTACACGTGGCAACCTTCAGTTGCCACACTTCTAGTGCTAATTATATGTGTAATAACCTTTCTTTTTCAGTTACTATAGTAATTGTCCATAGGACTGGCGACCGTAATTTCCCCCAAATCTCAAATATCTAATTACCGCTAGTTAATTGTTAACGTAACGGCCGCACATTTACTTTCTTTATTAACTTTACCCCTTTTCAAAATTAATTTCCACCAGTTTCATTTGCATTTTTCCTTTCATTTAGATGTAACCCTTTCCTCCCTCTTTACCGACAGATTAACATCGGTGACGATTGCTTTTCCCAAATTTCCATTAGGTACATGCGGTTTAATTTTTCACTGCCATTAAGGTCGATAAGTGAGGAGGAGGTTACAAACGTAGTGGGTTCTATTACTTAAGAAGTCTTCGAGCCACTCACATACTTGGGAACCAATCCCATATGCTCGTACCTTAGTTAGGAGTCTGCAGATGGGCAACGAGTGAAACGCTTTCCGGAAGTCAAGTAAAATAGCATCCGTCTGATACCCTTCATCCATGGTTCGCAAGATATCATGTGAATAAAGGGCGAGTTGCGTTTCGCAGGAGCGATGCTTTTCAAAGCCGTGCTGATGCATGGACAGCAACTTCTCTGTCTCAAGTAAATTCACTATATTCGAACTGAGAATATGTTCTAGAATCCTGCAACAAACCGATGTTAAGAATATTGGTCTGTAATTTTGAGGATCCGTGCTTCTACCCTTCTTATATACAGGTGTCACCTGCGCTTTTTTCGAGTAGCTCGTGACTTTACGTTGGGCAAGAGATTCGCGATAGATGCAAGCTAAATAAGGAGCCAATGCAGTAGGGTACTCTCTGTACAACCGAATTGGAATCGCATCAGGACCTGGCGATTTATTTATTTTCAACCCATTCAGCTGTTTCCTAACCCCAGAGATGTCTATCACTATGTCCTCCATACGGGAATCTGTACGAATCTCAAACGTCGTTATGTTTGTACGATCCTGCTGCGTGAAAGATTTCTCAAATGCTAAATTTAAAATTTCAGCATTCGTTGCCAGGCCAGACTGATCAGTGAGTGACTGGATGGAAGCCTTCGAACCACTTACCGATTTTACGTAAGACCAGATGTAATATTATTGGTATTTCCGTCCTATGAAAGCTTTGAGTACCCTTTGAAAGACATTTGTTTTGTATAATTTACATAACTGTAAAGATGCGCATCTAGCGCGGACGCTAATACATCGATTGCGCAGTCAAAGAAACATTTTATCAGAAGCTGAACTGTCGTTCCGCTTCGATCTAAATAAAAGATGACAGTAAAAAACGTTTGTAGATCTTCAGATTTTTTAATGTACTTCTGCTTGTGATGTGAAAACGTAAAGGAGGTAGACTTTAAGCTAACAAAGTGAGCGGTCTTGCCAGCGTGCAGACAACATTCTTAATTAATAACATTCAAGTAATTTATGTTCGAAACTGTAACTCGGCAAGCTATTGTTATCAGAGGTGTTGAACAGTGCAAGAATTGTCTTTAACGAAGGAGAAAAGTGACTAATTTGTGACAAAAACGCGAACATAGGAGCTAGTACAGGACAGACTGAAATCTGCTCGCACCATGGAGTTAGATAATTACTTATGTAAGTTATGCTGTCTATAAAGTAGCTCTAATTGCTTGTGAGAATTATTAGAATATATTTAGTGTTTACCAGACTTCTTATTCTGTTTTTTTTTTTCCTTTATACTTTTTTTAATCTCCATGCCATATTATTTTTATGAATGTCAAACAGCTTTTACTACAGCAGAGAATACTGCGGCATCCTGGTCGTAGACAGAAGGCCGCCCCTTGTCTTCTATACAACTCATAGCTGCCCCATTTATGAATGATTTCATTTGCAAATGCATATTTTTTACTGTTCATTGTTAAAGGTCCCTTAGGTAATTATAAAATTCATACTGATTACGTAAAGAAATCCGGGTTGTTCTTTTCCAAGTAATAGAAGTCTTTGCGTAATCAAAAACTAGCCTCCTTCTGACAACGATCAGGAGCCGACCAGAAGACGGACGTCTTCGACCGCTTTCGTGTCTCCTGTGGCAAAGCTGTGCCAAACTGGGAACACGACATTCTAGTATGAAACTCAGATTTAAATTGAAAGAATTGAAATATATTTAAGAGTAATAATAATTTTTTTTTGTCATACTAGATGTGGCGCCCGAACAGGGACCTGATAAAAATTTTTTAATCTGTTCTGTTATTGTTTCATGACATCATCCGGTGGACATCGGGAAGCCGTAAAGGAAGTACCGAACGAAACCGAGGAAGTATTAAAAAAAAAATTTTTTTCGGAAAATAACAGCAGTGCGCAAAACGACTGATGTAAGTACGGTTTTCATTACGCAAAAAATCTCGCGTCTTGTATAAAAAAACTGATTTCCGGAATTTCTTTCCTTACTGCTTCATTTTATCCTATCGCTGTTATTTCCTTGCAGAATTGCTTATTTACGTAGTTAGAATTCATTTCTGATCATCTCTTCATTCAAAGTTTATTTGTTAGCGTTATTAGCATCTTCAGTGTTGCTACGGATAGGAACACAAGATGGATGCCATAATAGCTGGATTAAGTGTCTAGTAGGTGTTTGTCACTTATTTTCAAAGTTAGGTGCCATCTTGTCTTCTACCCGATATAGCTCTGCAATTGTCACCTACCGCGGTGTGACGTTTGACTATCAGGAAGCGTCGCAGCGTGCGAATCTGAGAATTGACGATCGGCGTGCTGCGGAAGATTTCTTTGAGCAGTTACGTCACAAACTTGAAAATAAACATGGCAGATGACAAAGGAAAGCCGACAAACAGTGTGGATGACGTTGATGACACTGTTGTCAAGTCATACCCACTACGTTCGCGAACGGGAACAGGCAGACCCGATTCGCGAATGGAGAGAACGGCAGACGATGATGATGTGCGTGACATATCGTCACAGCAAGCGGGAGAAAATTTGATGGTTGAAATGATGAGAATTTTTTTTCAAGAAAGAGAACAGGAGAAACTGGAAAGGGAAGCTTATAAATTACAAAAACAACGAGATAGACAAGAAAGGGAACAAAAAGAAAGGGAAAAGGAACGGGAGACAGAGCGAAAATGGTTTGACCTGAATACCATGATTGGTACAATGAAAAATAGGTTAGATAATATTGATGCCAACTTAGAGGCAAGAATAAGGACAGTCACGGTGGAATATATCTCGGAATTAAGTACTAAAGTTAATGAAAGGATAGAAGGTATTCTGCAGAAGGTAGATGCATGTGAGAGTACTGTAGGTAATGTGCACAAAGACATTAAGGTACAAATCGAAAGTTGCCAGGCAGTTACAACAGAAGTTTCAAAAAAATCCGCTGAGGTCGGAGCTAAAGTAAACAAGCTTGCAGACAATGTCGTCACTCTGCAAGGCCAGGTCAATGACCTGACACAGGCGCTATCCGAAATAAACATTGAAAAGAGGGTGAATGATGCTGCAGCCAACGTACGTTCCATGATAGGAAAAGAATTTGTAGAATGGGTCGAGATTAAGGAACAGTATATAGAAAACAAGGTTCAACACGACTTAAAAGAAGCCGTTAAGTCAGCCACAGTTGAAGTTTTAGCTGCTCCAGGTACATCAGGAGATACGATTCTCACTGAATTAGGAGAGATTCGTAGAGTTTTTCACCGAGATCTTCCCGAGTGGAAACGACACCTCACTGAGGAAATCGAGCAGTTGAAACAACAAGTCAATGATTTTCCTAATGACAATAGAAGTGAGCATTCACACTTGCTTTCTTCAGAACATGAATACAATAAGAATCCCGTGTCTCGTGTAGAATTCTCCCCACTTGTACATGGACACAGCAGTAAGAATCCGTTAGTACGCAACCAGAATGATCAAGTAACTCTTGTCGACGTAATGAAAGAAGAAAGCGTTCTCAAGCACCGCGTGTTCCAGCCTTTTCTGCCAGAGAAACGCAACATCCACCCAATGGTTTTTCTGAAGTCATTTAATGGTGTTTTTCCTGAGAGCTGGGATGACAAGCAACGTATGCGCTTTATAGTAGGATACATTCAAGGAGAGGGTTCTGTCTGGGGAACAGAAGTAATTGAAAGATGTAATAATTACGCTGACTTCGAAAAGCAATTTCTGAACAAATTCTGGAGTTCAGGTATACAACAACGCCTTAGAAAGGAAGTATATAATGCTGAACCGTTTAACACGAGAAGTGCTGGTCTCCGTAGGTACTTTGAGAAATACCTGCGAAAAATACAATATTGGGACACGCCCATTTCCACGAAGGTATCAATCAGGGAGAAGTTACTAAATGTCAGTGACGACGACACGGAGGCTTTTCTGTCAGTACTTGACAACCTTGACATGATTCAGGAAGACGTGCGTGCTAGTGCGCGGAGTAATTGTAATCTAGGCCCGCACACTACACAGCCGCACGGTGTAGGCGCAGACTCAGGTATGTCATACCAACCCAACAACAGTAAAGGACACGACGTTCCGTGCGATAATAACAACTACTATCGCCGTAACGGGAAGCAGAAACATAAATTCCAGGATCAAAACAGGTACCACCCCATATACCAGACAACACAACAGCAATACGGTAATTCACCAGTTAATTACAATGATCGCTATCACTACAATAACGATCGCCAAAATAATAATTTCAATGGTAAAGGACGTTGGATTAACACCAACAGTCAGCAGCAGTATGGTAACCAGCCTAGATTCCAGCACTGTTCTCAAGGGAGAAATCCTCCAGATCCTTCCAAGCAATACAAACAACAGTATGCTCCAAACTTTAGGAATAGTCCTCCACCTTTTACCAACTATCAAAGTCAAAATCATGAACCTCAAAATTCTCGCATCTATTATGCCCGAGCAAACCCGCCAACACACACGATCTCGACTGAAATTCCGGCAAATAGCTCGCAACTTAGGTGGAATACGGAAGCAAACTTCGTACCGAGCGTACCGCCCGGTACTTCAAAAGTAATTGTGAGCGAAATTCAACCTCATGAACATGCGGAAAACTAAAAGCACACTTCGACTAGTTTCACACCTTAAGCAATGAATGGACTGATCCTATCCCCAAGATAGAAGGTCCAGAAGTCAACCTAGATAATAAGTTAAGACAAACCCTGATCTCTCTCACAACTCATGCTAATTTAAGAAAAAAGGCATTTGACAAGCATGTCAATAAAGTTCTGTCGTATCGCCTGAACGAGCGTGTTCTTCTGAGAACACACTTCAAACCATCTCTCATCTTACGTAAAAATCGTAAGTGGCAACACCTATACGAAGGACCGCTTGTTATAGTCAGGAAGCCACATATTGGTTGTTACGTCTTGGCAGATCCAGTTAGTGGACGAATAAAAGGACTTTACCACCATGTAGACCTGAAGAAGTACCATGAAAAACATTAAAAAAAAAATCATTTATTATGTTAAGCTGCAACTTGAAACAAGAGTGTGATCTGTTTAGAAAGTATGTGAATCAACAGCATGTACATGTATTCTGCAGGTGACGTAATCATTTGAGTGAGGTGGACACAAAGTAATGATGGAGCTTGAAAGATATGAAGTGATTGAAGAAGGTACTCTATTTGGAAAAATAAGATTTGCTTTAGTTTTAAGGTAGTTTTAAGTTTCTTGAGCAATAGAAGACTGCAGTCGTTGAATTGAGTAAGGGATGTGCCAAAGTGCCACCTGCTACTTTAGTTTTAAGTTATGGCAAATCTCCTTTTTTACCAAGTAGTAAAGGTTTTCTTTAAATCCCTCATTCAGACCAGAATGTCCGTATATGTGAAGTATTAACCTAAGTTAAGCTTTCAAAGGATTGATATTTTAAGTCGCCAGAACCATGTACTATGAAAAACTGATACATTGTAATCTGTAGATTACACCGAGTATAAGCAGCAACATATAGTTAATGTACAAAGAAATGAATAATGGTACCCGCAACTGGAGAGCAACTTTAATTTATTTATTACTATGAGTCAACCAGTTAAGAAATTTGCATTTATAATAAGAATTAGGTCCTATATTGGAGAAACTTAGAAAGACTATTCCTATGTCACGAGTATTATACAGAAACCTTCGATATTAAGACACCTAGTTGAGGACTGAGATAATCTGCTTATATTCTTCTGCTATGTCCGCATGCCGTGATTTTGAGATATATTTGAAGATGCTTTGGAAGCGGATTTGTGCGACATTTTAATACTGAAGTCAAGTTATGCCACGTGGATGACACTAAAAACGGTGGAGCCGAAGAATGAATTTGCTCAACTGATTATTTCACCTATTATCTATCTTCGTATCTTTCATTTCCTTGCACTATCCTATTGCAGTTTTCTTCTTTAGCGTTCTTACCTTTCTACCCTACCCGGTAGGGGAAGAAATTTGGAAATTAGTTCAAAAGACTTGACGTGTGTATATTGTGTGTATTGACGATCGTGGCTCGTTGGTTAATGCGTATCTGCAGTTACTTATCGAAACGTGATGTAAATCTGATTTGCTGTGAGCAAAAGCATCCTAGGAAATAGGAATAATTTTCCCGATTTCTGTTAGATGAAGTTTTGAACGTGAACTGTTCGGCACGCCAAAGTGGGTATATTTTACTGATTATTGATGTAACCGAATAAATGAACAAAGAAACAAAAAAAAAAAAAGAAGGCTGTTATAGAACAATAAGAAAAGGAAAAGAATCAGATATAAAAAATATATAAAATCTAACGTGCTTCAGAAGCACCTTTCAGAATAGCAAACACGTTTTTCGTTAGGTCTTGGAGAGTAATAAAAAAAACCATGTATATTTTGTAAATGATCCTTTCATGATAAGTAATTTTAGCATTACCTGTGCTACTCTGTGGTATAGAGAGACCTATATGGACACGTATGGATTGCTGCGTGTGACTCAGTGACAAAATAATGGACACGTGTGTAAAATCGTAATTTGACACATGTATGTACACGAACAACTAGTTATCTCTTGTGTGAATCAAAACTGTAATAAACTTATGGACACGTGTGATATTCCGCGTGTGAAGTAACATTACAAGTATTCTCACGTTGCAACGACGATACAGTGACTATCAGTCAAAGGATAGACAAGCTATTGTACTCACTGCAATAGGTGACAGTAGTCATTTTCATCGATGACTGTTCTTCGTCGCTGGTGCAGTCAATTTACCGTCCAGGTTGACCATGTCGCCTTGACGAGCTGCTCCAGTACCCACGATTCAACAAAATGCACAAGTTAAAAGAAAGGTTGGCAGCCACAGAACTATCTGCCTCGTGCAGGACGCGGACTGCCAACGCTGTTAAACGGCCAGTTCGTTACCACGTGACTGTGAAGCACTGTGGCAACATTCAATGACTGCTCGCCGGCCCGTACTCAACAATAAGCATTCCTCTCCATAACGGGCGCGAGCGTGCTCCAGATTTGAGATGAAAATGGACATAAAAATAATAAAACGTTGATAAACTACGCACGATTTTACTATATTTACATTAAAAGGACACTAATGATGACTTTTCCTTAACTATGAAAATTGCTACGGCAATATTGCTAAATACAGTGCTTAAGAAAGACCTGTACAAGACGAAACGTGTTTTGCTAATATTTGCTAACGAAAGAATATAAAACCTAGACACAAAATATGAATAATATATAATGTATATGTACATAGTCTATGTAGTAATTTTTATTGTCTTAAATTCTTACTCTATATTCCCTTAGATTAAGATGCTAGTTAATGAGCAAGTCCTAATACAGATTTTTTTTCTATATTTTCATGTGCTGAAACATGAATTGGAATGAGATTAAGACAGCCACCAAACTGACTCATTCGTCATTGAACCAGTCATCAACTTTCCTGATTCCCGACATGACCCGATGGATCGTCGAGTCAAGAAATATCACTTCCCTCTTCACATAGTGAAATTCCCAGTATTTTCCACCAGAATGTGAAAAGGTGATCCCCAGTTTTAGTGCAGTGAAAAGTGAAAAGTTATGAAAGAATTCCCCTGTGAGAATGACCCGAGTTCATGGGAAATACTCCCAACTACAAAGTGAAGAGTGACGTCGCTACGAGAAAGACTGATAAAAGTTTTATGTTCTGTTCACAATTGGCGAAAATGCACCAATACTGTAATAGAATTTTTTTTCTTATTGTCAATATTTATGTATATTTGTATGTGTATGTGTATTTAATTTGTACTTGTATCTATGTTAGTATTTCAATGTTTCAATTGACTGAATGAGAGTAATTCTTGAGAACCTATGTTAAATCCTTGAACACTTATGATGGCATCATGCCACAACCAAGTTTGTTAATGATCAAGCAACTGTGAGTAGCTTTGACGACATAGTGTGAAATGTTTATAATTCTATGTGCCTTATGTTATGTTTGTTTTGCTCCCTACAAGGAGAGATCCTTAAATACTTCATTCACTAAGTACGTGAATCCAATAATATTACGACTGCGCGTGAGTCGTAACGATCTTTCAGACTCATTACTCCTCACGCGGGAAGCGATGTAATATTATTGGTATTTCCGTCCTATGAAAGCTTTGAGTACCCTTTGAAAGACATTTGTTTTGTATAATTTACATAACTGTAAAGATGCGCATCTAGCGCGGACGCTAATACATCGATTGCGCAGTCAAAGAAACATTTTATCAGAAGCTGAACTGTCGTTCCGCTTCGATCTAAATAAAAGATGACAGTAAAAAACGTTTGTAGCTCTTCAGATTTTTTAATGTACTTCTGCTTGTGATGTGAAAACGTAAAGGAGGTAGACTTTAAGCTAACAAAGTGAGCGGTCTTGCCAGCGTGCAGACAACATTCTTAATTAATAACATTCAAGTAATTTATGTTCGAAACTGTAACTCGGCAAGCTATTGTTATCAGAGGTGTTGAACAGTGCAAGAATTTTCTTTAACGAAGGAGAAAAGTGACTAATTTGTGACAAAAACGCGAACATAGGAGCTAGTACAGGACAGACTGAAATCTGCTCGTACCATGGAGTTAGATAATTACTTATGTAAGTTATGCTGTCTATAAAGTAGCTCTAATTGCTTGTGAGAATTATTAGAATATATTTAGTGTTTACCAGACTTCTTATTCTGTTTTTTTTCTTTATACTTTTTTTAATCTCCATGCCATATTATTTTTATGAATGTCAAACAGCTTTTACTACAGCAGAGTATACTGCGGCATCCTGGTCGTAGACAGAAGGCCGCCCCTTGTCTTCTATACAACTCATAGCTGCCCCATTTATGAATGATTTCATTTGCAAATGCATATTTTTTACTGTTCATTGTTAAAGGTCCCTTAGGTAATTATAAAATTCATACTGATTACGTAAAGAAATCCGGGTTGTTCTTTTCCAAGTAATAGAAGTCTTTGCGTAATCAAAAACTAGCCTCCTTCTGACAACGATCAGGAGCCGACCAGAAGACGGACGTCTTCGACCGCTTTCGTGTCTCCTGTGGCAAAGCTGTGCCAAACTGGGAACACGACATTCTAGTATGAAACTCAGATTTAAATTGAAAGAATTGAAATATATTTAAGAGTAATAATAATTTTTTTTATCATACTAGACAGACTGACTCTCGGCATTACGCAGAAGACATTACGTGGTGTGTATGACATTGATTCTCACTTTTGGACAGCAAATGATAAGCAAGATGCAACTATCTCGTCGGTCTCACAACTCCCAGCGGAAAACGTGGCTTGTTTAGCACTCAGAATAACATTAAACTGCCAGATGGTCTCATGATGTCACTTGGCGACACGCTAAAACCCCATCGTATTACTACATGTATTTGTTGTGGAACGATGATGCTTCCAGTGTGGACAAGCACGTGTGAATGACGAAGAACGTAGCGGTAGACCATCTCTCTGTAAGGAATCTGGAATCGCAAGAGGAGTCCCTCGTTCTAGAAGATCGGTCTATCGGAATAGAAACAATAGTGGAAATTGTGAAAATAAGTCGTGGATATGTTTTTAGTATCCTACACGATTCTGAACATGTCAAGGGCGCCGCCTAACCAACATGGACGATTCATGGGCATTTCACTATGATCCGGAAGCGAAGGAGCATGCAAGAAAAGAAAATGTGTGGATTCGCCACCCCCTGAAAAGGCGAGGTCTCAACTGTCGTTGGGCGAGGCGATTTTGAGTTTTATTTGCGACTTCTGAGATGTGGCGCTAAGAGATTATGCTCGTGAGAGACAATTTTCACAGAGACAATGCATCTAAATCTCCCGATGACGTTACAGATAGCTGTCAGAATGAGGCACTGTGGGAATCAGCCCAAATGAATATTTTTCCCCAACGACAGCGCCTCAGCTGCTTCTCCACAGGGCAGTGTTACAAATGCTGTTCCTCAGAGCTATCAAATTTTGCATCGTCCTGCTTATTGTGTTGACATGGTACCATTTTACTTTTTTCTCATTCTTCAAACGAAGAAACAGTTGTATGGCTAGCACTTCTGCAATGACGAAGTGGTTTAAGAGGTGGATCGTCTCCTGAACAGACAAAATGCAGATTTCGTCAAGCAAGGTCTCCTACAAGTGATTCACCGTTGATAAAAATGTGTCGTATTGAATGGATTAATACGTAGAGTAGATGGACTAAGACGTGCAGCGAGTTTTATTATCGCATTTTTATTTTTTCAGGGTAATAATTACAACGTCATGACTACCCCTAGTAGTTTTCTCCTTTGGTCGTCAGTGCTGGTATGTTACACCGCAGCTTGGCTGTTGTAAAAGCATGTAGCAGGAAACACGGGACGTATTTGTAGACGTAGCGCAAACGTAATGAAAGTGTCCTGCTCTGCTGCACAAACCACACTCATCACACGGAGAATATGAGATTTTCTACCCTTATTAAAGCTTCGTTTGCATACATTGCGCGATGTTTACACGGACTAGCCATATTTTGCATCAGGCCGCATCTAAAAGAACGGAATATGATCTGCCGAACTCCCAGAAACCACTCACTCTCCGATTAACAATCGATATTCGCACTTAATAGTTGAGCTCTCAGGCAAATTGTATCGATATGGAGGAAGACCTGCAGAAGATCGACGCTTTGTTCAGGGATTGGCAACTGTCCGCCAACACCTGTAAATGTAGCGTACTGCACACAAAAAACGCAGAAAGAGCAGCCATTTTATGATTACACGATTGTCGAAGAACTGCTACATGTAGTCGGATACGTTAAACATCTGAACGAATTAAGTTGGAACGACCACACAAAATTGTGGGGATGGCCGATGACTGACTAATACCTGCTGGAAGAGTCCTCAGGAAGTGAAATCCAGCGATAAAGGATTTAAATTACAAAAATTTCAGTTCGACCGGTACTTGAGTATTGAAGGCCAGATAGCATTCACAGAAGAAATAGAGAATATCCAAAGAAGAGTAGCGCGTTTCGTCTGAGGTCAGATTAGTAAATGAGAAAATGCAGAGAATTAATCCAAATCCAATGGTAAACTCTGCGAGGACAAACCCGAGCTACACAGTAGAACTGCGCTCTGCACCCGCACTACTGGTACATTTACATCAACATCTACATCTTTACTCTGCAAATCACACTTCAGTGCTTGGCAGAGGGTTAATCGAACAACCTTCACAATAATTGTCTATTATTCCATTCTCAAACAGGGTGCGAAAAAAAGGAACAACTATATCTTTCTGTGTGAGCTCTGATTTTCCTTATTTTACTATGATGATCGTTTCTCCCTATGTAGGTCGGCGGCGACAAAATATTTTGGCATTTGGAGGAGAAAGTTGGTGATTGAAATTTCGTGAAATGATTTCGCCGCAACGAGAAACGGCTTTGTTTTAATGATGTCCAGACCAAATCCTGTATCGTGTCCGTGACACTCTCTCCCCTATTTCGCGATACTATAAAACGTGCTGCTCTTTTTTGAACTTTCTCGATGTGTTCTGTTAATCCTGTGGCCGAGTGGTTCTAGACGCTACAGTCTGAAACCGCGCGACCGCTACGGTCGCAGGTTCGAATCTTGCCTCGGGCATGGATGTGTATGATGTCCTTAGGTTAGTTAGGTTTAAGTAGTTCTAAGTTCTAGGGGACTGATGACATCATCAGTTAAGTCCCATAGTGCTCAGAGCCATTTGAACCATTTTTTTTTCTTTTGTTAATCCTGTCTGACGCAGACCCCACACCGCGCAGCAGTAGTCGAAAAGAGGATAGACAAGCATAGTGTAGGCAGTCTCCTTAGTAGATCTGTTGCATCTTCTAAGTTTACTGCAAATAAATCGCAGTCTTTTGTTCGCCTTCTCCACAACATTTCCTACGTGTTCTTTAGAATTTTAGTAGTTCGTGGTCGTAGTTCCTATGTACACTCCTGGAAATGGAAAAAAGAACACACCGACACCGGTGTGTCAGACCCACCATACTTGCTCCGGACACTGCGAGAGGGCTGTACAAGCAATGATCACACGCACGGCACAGTGGACACACCAGGAACCGCGGTGTTGGCCGTCGAATGGCGCTAGCTGCGCAGCATTTGTGCACCGCCGCCGTCAGTGTCAGCCAGTTTGCCGTGGCATACGGAGCTCCATCGCAGTCTTTAACACTGGTAGCATGCCGCGACAGCGTGGACGTGAACCGTATGTGCAGTTGACGGACTTTGAGCGAGGGCGTATAGTGGGCATGCGGGAGGCCGGGTGGACGTACCGCCGAATTGCTCAACACGTGGGGCGTGAGGTCTCCACAGTACATCGATGTTGTCGCCAGTGGTCGGCGGAAGGTGCACGTGCCCGTCGACCTGGGACCGGACCGCAGCGACGCATGGATGCACGCCAAGACCGTAGGATCCTACGCAGTGCCGTAGGGGACCGCACCGCCACTTCCCAGCAAATTAGGGATACTGTTGCTCCTGGGGTATCGGCGAGGACCATTCGCAACCGTCTCCATGAAGCTGGGCTACGGTCCCGCACACCGTTAGGCCGTCTTCCGCTCACGCCCCAACATCGTGCAGCCTGCCTCCAGTGGTGTCGCGACAGGCGTGAATGGAGGGACGAATGGAGACGTGTCGTCTTCAGCGATGAGAGTCGCTTCTGCCTTGGTGCCAATGATGGTCGTATGCGTGTTTGGCGCCGTGCAGGTGAGCGCCACAATCAGGACTGCATACGACCGAGGCACACAGGGCCAACACCCGGCATCATGGTGTGGGGAGCGATCTCCTACACTGGCCGTACACCACTGGTGATCGTCGAGGGGACACTGAATAGTGCACGGTACATCCAAACCGTCATCGAACCCATCGTTCTACCATTCCTAGACCGGCAAGGGAACTTGCTGTTCCAACAGGACAATGCACGTCCGCATGTATCCCGTGCCACCCAACGTGCTCTAGAAGGTGTTAGTCAACTACCCTGGCCAGCAAGATCTCCGGATCTGTCCCCCATTGAAGCGTCGTCTCACGCGGTCTGCACGTCCAGCACGAACGCTGGTCCAACTGAGGCGCCAGGTGGAAATGGCATGGCAAGCCGTTCCACAGGACTACATCCAGCATCTCTACGATCGTCTCCATGGGAGAATAGCAGCCTGCATTGCTGCGAAAGGTGGATATACACTGTACTAGTGCCGACATTGTGCATGCTCTGTTGCCTGTGTCTATGTGCCTGTGGTTCTGTCAGTGTGATCATGTGATGTATCTGACCCCAGGAATGTGTCAATAAAGTTTCCCCTTCCTGGGACAATGAATTCACGGTGTTCTTATTTCAATTTCCAGGAGTGTATTTAGTTGAATTTACTGCCTTTAGCTTTGACTGCTTTATCGTGTGACCGAAGTTTAATGGATTCCTTTTAGTACTCATATGGAAGTCCTCATACTTTTCATTATTAAGAGTTAATTGTCAATTTTCGCACCATACTGATAACTTTTCTAAATCGTTTTGCAATTTGTTTTGGTTTTCTGATGACTTTATTAGATGTTTCCCTGTCGCCAACATCAGTGGATTCGACTGTACGTTCACACTAAAAAAGTAGACTGAATCTTCGGTGTGCAATGCTCATAATTTTGATCATAATAACCAGACCTTCCGAGACTGTTGCATTTATGTAAGTATAGATATTTGATTTCTCATCTAAGTCCACTTCGAAATAAGAAGGCAGGACAAAAAAATTAGACATTTTCAGATAACGTCAGGATAATACCATCTAACACCGTCTCTAACGAGGAAAAAAATTAAAGGAGGTGGCGTAGTGGTTAGCATATGGGCTCGCACACGGGACGGTGACTGTCCGAATCCGCGTTTGACCATCCAGATTTAGGTTTTCTGTGATTTCTGTAATCTCTCCAGGCAAATGCCGAGATGACTCTTTTGAAAGGATACGGCCGATATCCTTCCCCACACCTGAATCATTCCAAGGTTGTACTCAATCTGTAATGACCTCGGTCTTCCTCCCTTCCTTCCTCCTAACGAAGAAGACAGTCTGCAAGTTTCTTCAGGCTATGCTATAGTGCAGCTACGCTATAGTGCACTGACGTGGTTTGAAAGCTACTTGAAAAGTAGAGAGCATTGTGTAGTTTGTGTGAGCGAAGAATCATCCTGGAAATATATTCTCTCCCGATTGTCACAGGTGCCAGTCTTAGGCCCATTTTTCCTGTATGGAAATGATATTTCGTCAGTTTCGTGCTTCTGTAAACATCATTTATATGCTGGACGCCTGCAGCTTTGCCTAAATGCCAAATCTGAAGATATAAATACTGCGACCGTCAAGCTAAATGCTGATGTTTGGGGCTAAAAACCTAGTACTTAAACTAAATGCAAAGAAATCAGAAGTAACCTTAGTATCCCATCAGAAATAAATAAGTTATGAATTCCGCGCACAGTTGCTTCCTATTCTACTC
Source organism: Schistocerca nitens (assembly GCF_023898315.1). Classification (NCBI taxonomy): domain Eukaryota; kingdom Metazoa; phylum Arthropoda; class Insecta; order Orthoptera; family Acrididae; genus Schistocerca; species Schistocerca nitens. The sequence goes on along the minus strand of NC_064620.1, from coordinate 142,512,508 downwards.
AAGCGTATTTCAATACCATATCAGAAAATAGTGCATAACTTGGGTGTAACTTTGGATCAGCTTCTCAGCTGGGCAGGGAATACTGTTGCCACGTGACGGAAGACTTGGGCTTGCCTCTATACCCCCAAAAAGTTTCAGAACACATTTTCGCACGAGTGATATCCACTTGTGTAAGCATTCGTTCTAGCAAATCTCCGCTATTGTGATGTAATCCAACATGCATGAACAAGGAAAACATAAGAAGGTTAGAGGTAACCTGAAATGCTTGTGTGCGTTACATCTGCAACATCTGTCCATATGACTATATCAGTGCTTCATACGCCCAAGTTGACTTCTGAAGTGAGGTAGAAAGATCATTCACTTCGCACCATTCTTGTGCCAGGATGATGTATACCATGTCACCCAATATCTCCCTCCGAAGCTACAAAATCAGGCGTTCCGTCGGGTAACAAATCTTTTAAGGTCTTCGAGTAGTGGACTCCTTTCGGCGTTACTGCAGACAAAACAAGCAAGTAGCTAGTATCCCAGTTGCAAATGAGAGACTGATCTGAATTGTCATTGCTTGAGAAAAAATTTCATTCCTATTGGCTGCACGACCACCATCATAACACAGATCTAATTGCATCTGACGATAGACTAAGAAGTCGAAAGCAGGATCGTAATCAAACAAAGAATATTATCAAAACATCAGTGCAACCTACAATTATGGATAAAGGGATGTAAGGCGAAAGGTTATGGCCCCAGTACCATTATGTGTCATTCCTTGTTAGTAAGATATTGACATAAATATCTCTGAAACAGGTAGGTCTCAGGAAATCAAAATTTCAGTAAACTACAACACAAATTGAATGAGAAATCAGACCTCAATAATAGGGCAATAAAACACCGAGGTCTTGATTAATAGCCGGCCGGAGAGGCCGTGCGGTTCTAGGCGCTACAGTCTGGAACCGAGCGACCGCTACGGTCGCAGGTTCGAATCCTGCCTCGGGCGTGGATGTGTGTGATATCTTTAGGTTAGTTAGGTTTAAGTAGTTCTAAGTTCTAGGCGACTGGTGACCTCACAAGTTAAGTCGCATAGTGCTCAGAGCCATTTGAACCTTGATTAATAAGAGTTTCAGCTAACCCAAATTATGCCACGCGTGGTAGCCGAGCGGTCTTAGGCGCCTTTTCACGGTTCGCGTGGCTACCTCCGTCGGATGCTCGAGTCCTCCCTCGGGCATGGGTGTGTGTGTTGTCCTTACCGTAAGATAGGTCAAGTTAATGTAAGTAGTGTGTAATCATGGGGACCGATGACCACAGCAGTTTGCTCCCATAGTCCTCAAACAAATTTCCAAATTTTTTAACCCAATAATAACAGCCTTCAATAATAATAGCTGCAGCTCAGTAAAATTACCAAATACAAAGAGGCAGACCTTCAATAACAACACCTTCAGTTAAGTAAAATTATCAAATAGAAAACAGGCAGGCCTTCAATGATAACGATTTCAGTTAAGTCAGATTACGAAACAGAAAACAGGCACGCAAGCAATGATAATAGCATCAGTTAAGTAAAATTACAACATAGAAAAAAAGAGTGAGGCCTTCTTTAATAACAACTTCAATTAAGTAAGACTACCAAACAGAAAACAGCCAGGCCTTCAGTGATAATAGCTTCAGTTAAGTGATATTACCAAATACAAAATAAGCAGGCCTTCTTTAATAACAGCTTCTGTCAAGTAAGACTACCAAATAGAAAACAGGTAGGCCTTCATGAATAAATGTTTCAGTTTAGTAACCATGAGTTTGAATTTCCTCCTCACAAGGGATGCACCAGAAGGCTTGTACCCAAGGAGCACAAGACTACACCAAACAGGAAGGCCACAAAACGTTACAACGAGAGGACTGGCCCTCCAAGGCCCTTGTCGTTGCGTACAGAGCGGCAAAAGAAATATTAACACAGCAAAATAAATTACGTGAAAGCAACAATAACTAGCCAAACGGTATACCCGCGTCTCTGGAAGATGCCGCCTCTGCAACGATGGCGAAACTCCCGAAAGAAAACTAGGCTGCCAAACCCAATTACGTAGACTCAGCAAATGCAAATTTTGAGACCACGGAACCTCCTAAGTCAATGTAATTAACAGACCGATGACGCCTGCAACGCCCAAAAGTGTCTCGAAACCGGCACCCTGCCTTGTTACAAGAGAAAGGTACTTACCTGGTGTTCGAAGATGTTTGGCAAAGAGGTCGGATAAAACTCAACCTACCTGACGATGGGGAGAGGTGGGTCTGGCCACAGCATAGAAGAGACACGTTATCGCTCCGGCTCAGGAAACACCATCAGCTCACACAGTTTAAGATAGCCTGTTAAACAACCAAGGGCAGTATCGACTCAGGGAAAGTAAACAACAGCCACAATTCAAGGAACTAACTGGTGGTGAAACAGATCAGCTAATAAATCACATTGATCGCAACAGATTTATAGGTATCAATAAGAAAACACTGAAGTTCGGCAATCGAAGCTGAAGTTTACTGGTTCCAAAGGGGGCCCAGAATACAGCACAGCGAAGCTGGCCCCAACTCTCTCATCAGTGTACAAGTCCCAGAAAAAATGGTTCAAATGGCTCTGAGCACTATGGGATTCAACTGCTGTGGTCATTAGTCCCCTAGAACTTAGAACTACGTAAACCTAACTAACCTAATGACATCACACACATCCATGCCCGAGGCAGGATTCGAACCTGCGACCGTAGCAGTCGCATGGTTCCGGACTGCGCGCCTAGAACCGCGAGACCACCGCGGCCGGCTGCAAGTCCCAGAGCTGGCTGTCCAGGCTATGCACGAAGGCGGCACTCGAAGTCAGCCACGGGTTCAAATCGGCCCACGAATACGCTCAGCAGCCAGTCGCCAGACTCCGTGCCCAAGACGCTTGCACAAGTGCTCGCCCTAATCGCCGGGCGGACCTCTCTCACCGTCCCCCTTACCACTCCACAACACTCCACGCCACAACACGCCTCGTACCCCATCGACAACCTCGAGCAAAGATCTTATGGTCTCAAACGAAAGGGACATCACACGATCGAGCTAGTAGCTCCAGCAGTTCGACAGGTGACGCCAGCAACCCCGCCACGGCTAAACTAGGAATGTGCTTCCTTTCTACTGTCTTAGTTATTATTACGTGATTCGCTTGACGCTTTTCGTGATAGATGTACATCGCATGCCAGAACTTCAGAACGAGCTACATAAAGTAACATATTAACTACTCTGTGAACATGAACGAAAGAGCGGAAGCTTGTTGTCAGTGGTTTCCCAGCCAAGCACAGATAGTTCAACGAGACTACAGCGCCAAACAGGTCTGTCCTCGCAACACGAGGCACTTGAAGGAAGGGAAAACGACAGTGTGGTGTGTCGATCAGCGGGCAGGTACGGAAGAACATTTGGATGACTTCACATGGGGAGGAATCATTGGGAAGGACGAAGTGCAACACGTGTAGCCCAGGAGTTTGTTACTGCACATAGCATAGCTTCATGTCTGTGGGAAGCATTCCGAACCATTGGCCCTCTTGGGGGAAGGAGATGTGGCGGTCGACCACGGTTTCCACAGCAGCAGATCAGCGGTACATACTGCAGTAGGCGAGAAGGGACGCACGTCAAACAACGGCAGCAATTGTAATTACCTTCAACAGGACTATGACAGGTTCTATGCCCTCTTTTGCGTGTCGCCTCTCATTTTCATCAATTGTATTAATGTTTTACGTCATTGCACGGTGGTACAAGGTCTAATAAGGTTATTGTAATGAGAGCATTTCTACTGAGAGCTCAAAATACTTCTCACTTGATTCCTAGCCGGACGGGGTGGCCGAGTGGTTCTAGGCGCTACAGTCTGGAACCGCGCGACCGCTACGGTCGCAGGTTCGAATCCTGCCTCGGGCGTGGATGTGTGTGATGTCTTTAGGTTAGTTAGATTTAAGTAGTCCTAAGTTCTAGGGGACTGATGACCTCAGAAGTTAAGTCCCATAGTGCTCAGATCCATTTGAACAATTTGAACTTGATTCCTATGCATGTTGGGTTACTTCCCTGGTGGCCTGCACGAGGCGAGCACTGGAGGACGCGGCACACTGCGTTTCCAGTTGGGGGCTGCACTTCTGCGAATACTGAGAGGGTCGTACATCAGTGGGCTTAAGCGCCTGGTGGAACAATTGACGTTGGTCGAGTGTCGCCTATTGTATGCAGGGTGAAACGACCTGCGAGACGTCTGAGTGTTGCCGCAGTTTATGTGTTTATCGTTCCGGAGCATCCAGATCGAAGACTGCTGGCAGCGACCGAATGATTCTGACAATACTAGTGGACCGTGCCCTGCCGGGGGTCTAGGCATGTTGTTTTCGTAGCCGGTCAAACGGCAAGTTCAGTGTCCACAGCTGAATAGCAGAGGCATGATTGGTCAATTTAAACTGAGGCTAGTTGACGTCATAAAGTACTGCTCGAAATTGGAGGGAACGATCGCTATTGGCGCGAATGATGTTCTGAGACAGTGCGTGGGGAATTTTGGAATCAGCACTGAATGCTGATTCAAGGTTTTCGAGAGTAGTAGGGAGTTGAGCAATGTTGGCTTTGCTCTTGCATTGTGCGGGCGTAGGGCATTTGGGATCTGATCTTCGTCGGAGTCGGACGGTCTTGTGACTTAGTCGCACTTTTTCGGTAGAACTTAGAATTTTCGGACAGCCTTCGAGGCCAGGGTTTGAAACAGAGTTGCTGCACAGCAGAAGTCGGCGCCGACATCATCAGAACGCTGCCTACTGACGACCTGCTACAGATTTCAGGATTGGTAAAGTATTTTGCGGCTCCAGCATTGTATGACCTATCAATTTTATACTGAAGTCCTCAACAGCACCCGCGCTTGCTTTGCTATAACCCCACCTTGCTTGTTTCTCCATGAGATCCCATTTGAGGTCTCACTACTAATCGCAATTTTGCAATATAGTCGGGAGAGTAATATTTGATTCATTAGGACCTCCAGTCATTATTGTCAATCTATTGCATCACAGAGAGTAGGAGACTCTTGTTCTCGAACCAACTCTTATTCTCATAAAGTTCAGTATACCCTATTCTTTAACCTACTGTTTGTGTCGATAATGATGTGCTTTTATGTTCTGAAGTATAATAAATCTCGTTGTAATATTGAATTAGCATATCATTTCGTAGATATATGCAGAATCCCATTTCCTGTTGTTTATTATGATATAGTTCTCTTTCTTTTCCTCTGAGTAGATAACGATTTTTATTAAATTGTTGTGAGTGTGCATTTTTTACGAACTAGCAGGGTCCACCACCATTTCCTTTCATTACCGTTGTGCGCATAATTAATTAGGTGGTAGGTAAGGAGGGGGTCGGGCGCATGTCTCGTTCTCATGCAAAATTCGTCAGAATTAAAGAGGTACAAATCCCGGCACCTCGCAACTACAGGGCACGAAATCTCGCCCTTCACTGTGGCACTGCGACTGTGTAGGACTGGTGTCTGTTCCCGATGACCAATACGTCGTGTTTCGTTGACTATCACACATCGACGGCGGCAGCCAAGAGCATAGAGAATACACCGACGAGGGGTGGAGTCACGTGCTCCTCTCGGATGAGTCTTAGTAATGCCTGTGGATGTACCCTCACATGACAAGAGTTGGGAACACACAATACACGCAGGAACATAGTCGAAAATAATGGTTTTGATGGTTCGGATGTTGTGATGTAAGGAGCCATAATGTTGCAAGGGCGTACTGACGTCCAAATGTTTTAAGGCGGTACACTCACTGGTCAACGCCAGCCTGGTATTGTACTCCTTCCTCTTGTCCGTTTTTGTCAGGGCTGCATTGGGCCCCAACTTCTCGTTTATGGATTACAATGAGCGACCGCAACTACAGCACAAGTGGAGCAACTCTTGGAACGAAAGGATATCCTGCGATTGAACTGACCTGGCCATTCCCTGACTTAAATCCCATCGATCACGTGTGGAATACGTTAGGGAGACGTATTGTAACACGTCACATGCACCAGAGACCATTCAACATCTGTCAGTCGCACTGGTGGAGGAATGAAAAGCTCCGCCACAAGAACTCCTTAGCAGCCTTGTGGACAATATGAGAGCACGCTGTAGAGCGGGCACTGCTGTTCTTGATGGTCACGCATCCTGTTAAGAACGACGTCTCGCCTTTTATAATGTCCAGGAAACCACCATAAATAGAGATGACTGCAGTGAAAATACTGTCTTTGTATAAAAGTGTCATTTCTGTTAGTCTCATTGCGTGTTTCTTTTAGTTACCTTCTATACTAAAAAATGGTCCAATGGCTCTGAGCTCTATGGGACTTAACATCTGAGATCATCAGTCCCCTAGACTTAGAACTACTTAAACCTAACTAACCTAAGGACATCACACACATCCATGCCCGAGGCAGGATTCGAACCTGAGACCGTGGTAGCAGCGTGGTTCCGGACTGAAGCGCCTAGAAACGCTCAGCCACAACGGCCGGCTCTATGCTATACTATACTACATTATACTGTAGTAGTTCTCTGTATGCGTAGTCCAAGTTGTTGCTTGGCAGTGACACATCAGTAATTTCGAAGAATGTTTCCCTATCGAAGCCGCGGTCTCCACACGACAGATATAGAATGCGCGATTCTAAATCGACCACGCGACTGTGGTAGCGGGCGTTATGATAAATTATATGTGAGTTGCTAGGGAAACCTAAAGGATTTATGTCGACAGTGAGCTGGGATGTCTGGTCGTAGACGCTTCTTCGGTCGATTGCCTCACGTGAAAGTATCTAATTCCACGCTTACGTAATGTAGAAAATTGTTTGAATTTTTTTCGGAAGTGTGAACCAATATCGGATGACGAAAGGAGGGACTGTGGAGACTGCGGTGGGGTCTATAAAAGTTCGTAAGAAGAGCTCTGATAATGAAATAGATTTCAATTTCATTGTGGAAAATGTGTTAAACGAACGAATATCAGGAAGAATACATGGTTTGACTATTCCAAATCATCGATCCAGACCAGTATAATTCTTGTATCTTGCTGGATTAGGGACTACACTCCGTAAGCAACAGCATCGGACTTATCTACCAACACCGTGTGCGACTTTTTCGGGTTTTGCAGAGAAGTATGTTATGTGATAGTGTCGAACGACAGTGTATCGATCGGTGGACCAAATAAAGTTGTTGAAGTGGATGAGTCGCACATAGCAGGAGGGAAAAACCAAAAAGACCTTTAAAGAATGAAATCGAACATATTTGGGTATTCGGTGGTATAGAAAGAAAGGCCCGGAAGTGCTTTGTAGTAAGAGTGTACTCCAGAGACAAGGTAACTTTTGTCGGTTTGATAAAGCACTCTATTCTGCCGGTAGCAAATCCATTGCAGACGGCTTTGAGTGCTACAAGACACTGACAGAAAAAGGACTCAATCAAGAGGCCGTGAACCATTCTGTAGAGTTCATGTCTTCCCTTGACCCCAGGGTGCACACGCACAACATCGAGCGGCTGTAGAGATCAGTGAAATCTATAGTTAAGAAAGAAGGGCGCCCAGGAGAAAGAGACGAACTCTACTTGTTTCAGTACCTATATTTCCATAACTTGCGGTTGCAAGGAAAAGTTGACGCATGTGACACGCTACCCATATTTTTGCGTGACATTGACGGAGTCTACCCAGGTTACGGCAAAAAGGGAACACTTCCCGTAGCATACACATCAAATGGACTCTCTCATGACGACAACGTCGACGACGAGTAAGGTGAGTCGCTTCCTTTATAATTACAAGTAATGTAGTGAACGCTCTTCTTTTGTCGTTGCTGTAGTGACCATTATAAACGTGAAACTGCCAGGAAGTTTCGTATCAGCGCACACTCCGCTGCAGAGTGAAAATCTCATTCTGGCACTATTAACGTGCTCATAATGGCCGCCACCACAGTCGCGGGATGCATTTAGAATCGCACGTTCGATATCTATCGTTTGGAGCCCTCGGCTTCGATAGGAAAACATTCTTGGAAATTACCGACACATCATGCGAATGTTACTTTCGTCCTTAACTTTTGGACGACAGTGTAAATGCCGTCATCACCTTTCAATTCCACCCTTTTCTGTTTTCTGCCATCCTCTACTTGTCGGTGGCAGACACAATACCGAGAACGCAATACGGAATTCTTGCGTTGCATCCAGTGTTCATTAAGGAACGTCGACACGAAAATTACTGGTATGTCTACAGTTGTATACGCTGCAGCTAAGTCTCCTGGCCTGCCCCGCGAATTCGTTCCGTGCTGTTAGCTGCTTCGGTGCTTACGCTGTTGCCGTGAGAATAACGAGGAGGAAGCCTGTGATGACATGACGGCAGAAGCGGCAATGGCCTAGGCGGCCGCCGACCATCGCAGCCGTGGCGCTTCCCCTTCCCAAACAGCGCGAGGTGTCGGTCCCCGTCAGGGCTGGAGGCAGGCGCACGACCTGCTAATTAACACCTCGGCGCCAGAGGAGGCGTCTCGAGTTACGGCGAACCTTTCACGTTGGAGGAGGCGTCGTGTAGACCGGACATCAGTTCCCTAGCATTAGCTCCACCGGGTCTGCTGAAGTTTCACCCTCAAACCTCATTCTTAATTCCATTCGCGATAAGCCTATATTCCTCTTTCTTTTTTTTTTCTCTGTAGACTTCCGTTACTGACGTGCAACGAATTTTATTTCTTAGAACTACTCTATCAGATCAGTTGGCGATGTTTCTCACATCGTTCTCCGCGTGGTTCCAGCATTTATTGTAATGTCTAACCTACAAAAGCATATCTTACCAGATATTGTTTATACATATTCCTAGTGTTATGTCCATGTAAGGACTCCCTTACGATTGCCGGCCGCTGTGGCTGAGCGGTTCTAGGCGCTTCAGTCTGGAACCGCCCGACCGATACGGTCGCAGGTTCGAATCCTGCCTCGGACCTGGATGTGTGTGATGTTCTTAGGTCAGTTAGGTTTAAGTAGTTCTAAGTCCAGGGGACTGATGACCTCAGATGTTAAGTCCCATACTGCTCAGAGCCATTTGAAAATCCCTTACGACGTACGCTCGAGCTATTCACTACTTCAATAGTGTAAATACATTTGATGACGATAATCGAGTGTTAATTCATCCTGATCCTGAACTCATAGATTGTAAAGTTAGTTACTTGGCGTGTTCTCTACGTTAAAAGGTTATTTCAAGATCTTATTGTCACTGTAAGCAAATAAATACCCGCCACGAAGAAATTATTCGAAATTGACGGAAATCGGTAGAAATGTTGTATATATACAGACAAATAATTGATTACAATTTGAGATAAATTGGATGATTTACTCAAGAGAAAGAGCTTCACAAATTGAGCAAGTCAGTCACGCATTGGTTCAAATGGTTCAAATGGCTCTAAGCACTATGGGACTTGACATCTGAGGTCATCAGTATCCTAGACTTAGAACTACTTAAACCTAACTAACTTAACGACATCACATACATTCATGCCCGAGGCAGGATTCGAACCTGCGACGGTAGCAGTAGCGCGGTTCCTGACTGAAGCATTGGTCCGCCTCTGCCACTCATGCAAGCAGATATTCGGCTTAGCATTGATTGATATCGCCCCAAAATTTGGCAAATTCGCGAGATAGGTCATCAAAATCGCGAGCTGGTTGGATGGCCCTGCCCATGATACTCCAAATGGTCCCAACTGGGGAGAGACCCAGCAAGGATGAAGACCAACAGTAGAAACTCTTCCCGTGTGCGGGAGGGTATCATCGTGTTGAACTGTAAGTCTAGGATGGCTTGCTCAGAGAGGTAACAAACCAGGGCGTAAAATATCGTCGATGTACCGCTGTGCTGTGAAGTGTGCGCAGATAATAATCTAAGGAAACCTGCTATGAAAACAAACGACACCACTGACCATTACTCCTCGCTGTCGGGTCGTATGTCGGGCAACAATCCATTTGGTATCCGATCGCTCTCCAGAGTGTCTCAAAACACCTGTTCGCTGTTCACAGGGCCTTATTTCAAAGAGGGACTCATCACTCAAGAGAATTCTACTCCAATCAATGAGAATCCAGGTCGGAGACGAGTCTGTAGACAGCCTGGGCAACAGAGGGATACCAACCTGACTGACGCCTGCCATAGAACGCTACAACCGAGGTGATGATCTGGGGTGTCATTTCTTGTCATTGCATGACCCCATTGGTTGTCATCCGTGGCACCCTTACGCCCCGTTTTGTCGCAGTGCCTTTCTGGCCAAGTGATGTGCTAAGGAAAGGATATAGGTAGAGCAGAGACGAATAGGGAATCATTCTAGCGACGATTTGGGCCTCAAGTGTGGAAGTACACTGACGTAAGCGACTTCTACGAACGCTAGGTTGTTGTGGGCTGGTGCATGGAATGAGAAACTCGTAAATGGGGGCGCTGACGATTCGCATACTACTGCCGCGAGCCTCTATGGAAAGTCGTTGAAGGACGGTGGAATCACGACTAGTCGAGAAGCTCTTGGACGGCCACACCTCATCACACGACGCGGAGATCAGAGGCTTGTCCGCTTTGTAAAGCAGGACAGGCAGATGGGCAGATCTGACGACAAAAAAATTACGTCGACCCAACGGCGTCGTCAGTTACGATTGCAATGAGAGGGGATCGACGAGGCTGGAGCGTGGATCATGGAAACGTGACGCCTGGTAGGAAGAATCACGTTTCTTGTCACACCAATCGATTGTCGTCTCCAGACATATCGTCATCTAGGCGAACGACTGCTCGAAATTTATACAGCGCCACAGACACAGGCTGGTGCGGGCACTGTTACATCACGTGGGACATTCAACTGGGCTTCCAAGGGACCTGCGGTACTAATCATGGGCTCCTTGATAGCTGTGGACTACGTGAATATTATTGCGGATCATTTCCATCAACGCATGCTTGATGTCTTGTCTGACAACGACGGTATCTTTCTTCTATTTTTTTTATTTTATTTTATAAGTCTAGTTCCGTCTAGGACCAAATTGAGGAGCAGATGTCCAAGGTCATGGAACATGTCAGTACATGATATTACAACATAAAAGCAATAACAGGTGAAATGAAATATTTATGAACCCATGGAAAGACAAGCCATTAGTTTATGTAAACGCAATCAACAATATAACACAGGAATTGGCTTAATTTTTCAAGGAATTACTCGACAGAATAGAAGGATTGACCCATGGGGAAACTCTTCAGTTTCACTTTGAAAGTGCGTGGATTATTGCCGAGATTTTTTAATTCTTGTGGTAGATTACTGAAAATGGATGTAGCAGTATACTGCTCACCTTCCTGCACAAGAGTTAAGGAAATGCAATCCAAATGCAGTTTGGATTTCTGCCTAGTATTAACTGAGTGAAAGCTGCTTATCCTTGGGAATAAGATGATATTGTTAACAACAGACGACAGTAAAGATTATATATATTGAAAGGCCAAGGTCAGAATACCCAGACTAATGAGCAGTGGTCGACAAGAGGTTCTCTAAATTACACCACTTATTGCCCGAACTGCCCGTTTCTGAGCCCAAAATACCCACTGAGAAGCGGAAGAGTTACCCCAAAATATAATACCATACTTCATAAACAACTGAAAATAAGCAAAGTAGACTACTTCTCGTATCGAACTATCATTCACTTAAGATAACTGTTTGAATAGTAAAAATGGCTGCATTAAGTCTTTGAATAAGATCCTGAACGTGGGCTTTCCACGACAGTTAACTATCTATCTCATTACCTAGAAATTCTAACCAGTTTCACTAATCATATGCCCATTCTGTGAAATTAAATCGTCGGGTTTTGTTGATCTGTGTGTTAGAAGTGCCAATGTTTCACACAACATCCTTTACTATGAAGCTAGTGTCATCAGCAAACAGAAATATTTTAGAGTCACCTGTAATACTAGAAGGCATATTACTTATATAAATAAGGAACAGGAATGGCCGCTGCACTAATCCCTAGGGCACCCCCAATTTGACCACGCCCCACTTAGACTCCACATCATAGCCATTCTCAGCATTGTGCATAATAACCTTTTGCTGTCTGTTGTTAAAGCAAGACGTATTCCAATTGTCAACTACTCCCTGTATTCCACTATGGTCCAAGATAGCAATATTTTATGATCAACACAATCAAAGCCTTAGTTAAATCAAAAAGATGTCTAACGTTCAAAAGCTTTTGTTTAATCCATCCAGTACCTCGCAGAGGAAAGAGAATATAGCATTTTCAGCTGTTATACCACTTCTGAAACCGAACTGTACATCTGATAGCAAATTATGTGAAATAAAATGATCAATTATCCTTGCATACACAAACTTTTCAATAACTTTAGCAAACACTGATGGCATAGAAATAGGTCTAAAATTGTCTACATTATCCCTTTCTCCCTTTTTATAAAGCGGCTTTACTATTGAGAACTTTAAATCTTCGGAAAGCCGACCATTCTCAAAGAAAAAAATAACAAATATGGTTGAGTAAAGGGCTAACACGTGCAGCACAGTACTTTAATATTTTGCTCGGCAGTCGCATCACATCCACGAGAGTCCTTAGTCTTCAGTGGTATGATTATTGACTCATTTTCCCCCTTGTCAGTATCACAGAGGAGTATTTCAGACATCAATCTCGGCAAGGCATTTTCCAAAAGAGTATCTTTCAGCATGGTAACAGCCCGCATCACAAGGCAAGATCTTGGCACAGTGGTTTTGTGTAGCGTGATAATGGACTCATGTTGATGTCTTGGATTTAAAAATCGTCTGATCTGCACCTAAAGGAGCAATTCTGGAACGCTATCGGCCGCTATCCACGCTGACAAGCCACTGGGAAGTAATTTAAGAAAATTGCGTGACCTAGGCATAGACATTCGATGACACAGATATCCGGAAACCAATCAAGGGGTTTTGGAATCCAAGCCACACAAAGTCACTGCTTCATTGTGGTCCAAGGGAGGTCCAACACGCTTTTAAGTAAGCGATCATAAAATACTGGCTCATCCATGTAGGCCACAAAGAGTGGCTAGTGGAGTAATCGTCGTGTACTGTCGGACACGTGGTAGTCCCAGACTTTTCGTTTCATAAGGGATCGCGGTTGTAGATTCTGCTTGAAGATTATCATCAGAGGTTGGAAGCGGCGGCCAGTGGCTTGGTTTGCTCTTGAATGTTCACTTCATACTAGCTTCGTACAGTAAAAGGATTCCATCTATCTTTACGCGTTTACCATACTCCACAACTTTCATGAGTTACCAGCATGAATAGAATAAAATACTACACATAAATTCATTGATACTAGGGACGTTATAATAAGGACGATGGTGGAAGGAACTTTCATATCCTATCTACGAGAGTTTGTAGGATGTTCACACAGTAAAGAGGAGTGACATACCATCGTACTTTTCAATATAGATGGTGGTCCCTACACCACATGTACTCCGGCGCTATTTCCATAGCACAAGATCTGACAGCAGTAGTAACCTGCCAAGAACAGATGATTAACTTAAGATAGTAGTTACACCACAAATAAAATAGCCAGGAAAATTTTATAAACTATTTCAGATCGACTATCTGAAATAGCATTTTCATAAAGTTCGTAAAAGTGACCCCACGATACCAGATGTAGTCGATATGATCGATCTCCTTAAAGACATCGGTCCACGACTGGAGACATATCCAGACCTATGAGCTAGCGATAAGTCGAGACGGGAGAATACAAACCCTAGTGTTACGAATCTCAAGCGGCAACCGCGTACCTCAAACACCCTGAGACAGAACAGTTTCAGGACAAAGTAGACATCGGAAGTACGAAAGACGTTTCTCTGACTTCACTATCGTTAACAAGATCCGTGATTCTAGATGATGAAAAAAAATTCTGCTGTACTAACTGTGTGTTCTTTGAGAATACTCTATGCTCTCTCTTGCTCTTTATTCGCACTCTTACATACAGGCTTCAGAGGCCTCTCCTTTCATTTTTTCACTGCCTATTTCGGATACCTATTATGGCATATACACTGAAGCGAGAAAGAAACTGGCACTCGTATAGGTATCCGTATTCAAATACAGAGATATGTAAACAGGTAGAATACGCCGCTGCGTTCGGCAACGCCTGTATGAGACAACAAGTGTCTGGCGCAGTTGTTATGTCGGTTACTGCTGCTACAATGGCATGTTATCAAGATTAAAGTGAGTTTGAACGTGGTGTTATGGTCGGCTCACGAACTATGGGACACAGAAGTTCTGAGAAGCCGATGAAATGGGGATTTTACAGTACGACCATTTTACGAGTATACCGTGAATATCAGGAATCACGTAAAACATGAAATCTCCGACATCGTTGCGGCCAGAAGAAAATCCTGCAAGAGCGGGACCAACGACGACTGAAGAGAATGGTTCAATGTGACAGAAGTGCAACCCTTCCGCAAATTGCTGCAGATTTCAGTGCTGGGCCATCAACGAGTGCCAGTGTGCGAACCATTCAACGAAACATCATCGACATAGTAATATCAAAAATTGAGTCCGCCTTGATGCAAACACGGACCAAATGGAAGAGTTCCAAGATAAAATCATCATCGATATGGGCTTTCGGAGCCAAAGGCCCACTCGTCTACCCTTGATGACTGCACGACACAAAGATTTACTCCGCGCCTGTGCTCGTCAACTCTGACATTGGACTGTTGATTACAAGGAAACGTGTTGCCTGGTCGGACGAGTATCGTTTCAAATTGTATCGAGAAGATGGACGTGTACGGGTATGGAACAACCTCATGAATCCATGGACCCTGCATATAAGCAGGAGACTGTACAAGCTGGTGGAGGCTCTGTAATCGTGTGGGTCGCGTGCAGTTGGGTTAATGTGGGATTCATGATACGTCTGGATACGACAGGTGACACGTACGCTATGTGATCAAAAGTATCCGGACACCCCCAAAAGCATACTATTTTCAGATTAGCTGCATTGTGCTGCCAGCTACTGGCAGGTACTCGATATCAGCGACCTCAGTATCATTAGACACCGTGAGAGAGCAGAATGCGGCGCTCCTCGGAACTCACGGACTTAGAACGTGGTCAGGTGGTTGGCTGTCACTTGTGTCATGCGTCTGTACGCGAGATTTCCACACTCCTCACACTCCTAAACATCCCTAGGTCCACTGTTTCCGATGTGACAGTGAAGCGGAAACGTGAAGGGACACGTGCAGCACAAAAGCGTAGAGGCCGACCTCGTCTGTTGACTGACAGAGACCGCCGTCAGTTGAAGAGGGTCGTAATGTGTAACAGGCAGACATCTATCCAGATCATCAAACAGGAATTCCAAATTGCATCAGGATCCACTGCAAGTACTACGACAGTTAGGGGAGACGTGAGAAGACGGATTTCATGGTCGAGCGGCTGCTCATAAGTCACATATCACACCGGTAAATGCCAAACGACGCCTCGCTTGGTGTAATGAGCGTAAATATTGGACGACTGAACAGTGGAAAAACGTTGTATGGAGTGACGAATCACGGCACGCATTGTGGCGATCCAACGGCAAGGTGTGGGTATGGCGGATGCCCGGTGAACGTCGTCTCGCTACGGTCGCAGGTTCGAATCCAGCCTCGGGCATGGATGTGTGTGATGTCCTTAGGTTGGTTAGGTTTAAGTAGTTCTAAGTTCTAAGGGACTGATGACATTAGCCGGCCGGTGTGGCCGAGCGGTTCTAGGCGCTACAGTCTGGAACCGAGCGACCGCTACGGTCGCAGGTTCGAATCCTGCATTGGGCATGGATATGTGTGATGTCCTTAGGTTAGTTAGGTTTAAGTAGTTCTAAGTTCTAGGGGACTGATGACCTCAGATGTTAAGTCCCATAGTGCCCAGAGCCATTTAAACCACTTTAACTGATGACCTTAGAAGTTAAGTCCCTTAGTGCTCAGAGCCATTTGAACCATTTTTGAACGTCGTCTGCGAAAGTGTGTAGTGCCAACAGTAAAATTCGGAGGCGGTGGTGGTATGTTGTGGTCGTGTTTTTCATGGAGGGGGTTGCACCCCTTTTTGATTTGCGTAACACTATCACAGCACAGGACTACAATGATGTTTTAAGCACCTCCCACTGTTGAAGAGCAATTCGAGGATGGCGATTGCATGTTTCAACACGATCGAGCACCTGTTCATAATGCACGGCCTGTGGCGTAGTGGTTACACGACAATAACATCCCTGTAATGCACTGGCCTGCACAGAGTCTACATCTACATTTATACTCCGCAAGCCACCCAACGGTGTATGGCGGAGGGCACTTTACGTGCCACTGTCATTACCTCCCTTTCCTGTTCCAGTCGCGTATGGTTCGCGGGAAGAACGACTGTCTGAAAGCCTCCGTGCGCGCTCTAATCTCTCTAATTTTACATTCGTGATCTCCACGGGATGTATAAGTAGGGGGAAGCAATATATTCGATACCTCATCCAGAAACGCACCCTGTCGAAACCTGGCGAGCAAGCTACACCGCGATGCAGAGCGCCTCTCTTGCAGATTCTGTCACTTGAGTTTATTAAACATCTCCGTAACGCTATCACGGTTACCAAATAACCCTGTGACGAAACGCGCCGCTCTTCTTTGGATCTTCTCTATCTCCTCCGTCAACCCGATCTCTTACGGATCCCACACTGATGAGCAATACTCAAGTATAGGTCGAACGAGTGTTTTGTAAGCCACCTCCTTTGTTGATGGACTACATTTTCTAAGCACTCTCCCAATGAATCTCAACCTGGTACCCGCCTTACCAACAATTAATTTTATATGATCATTCCACTTCAAATCGTTCCGCACGCATACTCCCAGATATTTTACAGAAGTAACTGCTACCAGTGTTTGTTCCGCTATCATATAATCATACAATAAAGGATCCTTCTTTCTGTGTATTCGCAATACATTACATTTGCCTATGTTAAGGGACAGTTGCCACTCCCTGCACCAAGTGCCTATCCGCTGCAGATCTTCCTGCATTTCGCTACAATTTTCTAATGCTGCAACTCCTCTGTATACTACAGCATCATCCGCGAAAAACCGCATGGAACTTCCGACACTATCTACTAGGTCATTTATATATATTGTGAAAAGCAATAGTCCCATATCACTCCCCTGTGGCACGCCAGAGGTTACTTTAACGTCTGTAGACGTCTCTCCATTGATAACAACATGCTGTGTTCTGTTTGATAAAAACTCTTCAATCCAGCCACACAGCTGGTCTGATATTCCGTAGGCTCTTACTTTGTTTATCAGGCGACAGTGCGGAACTGTATCGAACGCCTTCCTGACCTGGATCCTACAGAACACCTTTGGGATGTTTTCGAACGCCGACTTCGTGCCAGGCCTCACTGACCGACATCGATACCTCTCCTCAGTGCAGCACTCCGTGAAGAATGGGCTGCCATTCCCCAAGTAACCTCCAGCACCTGATTGAACGTATGCTGTCATCAAGGCTAAGGGTGGTCCAACACCATATTGAATTCTAGCACACCGATTGAGGGTGCTACGAACTTGTAAGTCATTTTCAGCCAGGTGCTTTTGATCACATAGTGTACGTTAGCAGCCTGCCTGATCACCCGCTTCCATTCTTATGAATATATGAAGCTGGCATCTGTACAGATACCACTGGTGATCTAGCAGCTCTCAAAGAATGAAGTTACAATGAAATCCAGACCTTTAGCTGCTTACAGGTGTTGATAAATATCAACGGGGACAGTTGAAAAATTTGTGCCCGACCGGGACCTCCTGCTTACATGGCAGACGCTCTATCCGACTTCTTTTTATCTCAGTTTGTTCTACAGGGTGATTCACAAAGAATACCACAACTTTAGGAATTTAAAACTCTGCAACGACAAAAGGCAGAGCTAAGCACTATCTGTAAGCGAATTAAGGGAGCTATAAAGTTTCATTTAGTTGTACATTTGTTCGCTTGAGGCGCTGTTGACTAGGCGTCAGCGTCAGTTGATGCTAAGATGGCGACCGCTCAACAGAAAGCTTTTTGTGTTATTGAGTACGGCAGAAGTGAATCGACGACAGTTGTTCAGCGTGCATTTCGAACGAAGTATGGTGTTAAACCTCCTGATAGGTGGTGTATTAAACGTTGGTATAAACAGTTTACAGAGAATGGGTGTCTGTGCAAAGGGAAAAGTTCTGGACGGCCGAGAACGAATGATGAAAATGTAGCAAGCATCCAGCAAGCATTTGTTCGCAGCCCAGGAAAATCGACTCGCAGAGCTAGCAGAGAGCTGCAAATTCCACACTCAAGTGTATGGAGAGTCCTACGAAAAAGGTTAGTTATGAACGTCAGCTACCCGAGGCGATGGATCGACCGCCAGGCAGCCCGTGACAGAGCACTTCATCACTGGCCTCCAAGAAGCCCTGATCTTACCCCCTGCGATTTTTCCTTATGGGGGTATGTTAAGGATATGGTGTTTCGGCCACCTCTCCCAGCCACCATTGATGATTTGAAACGAGAAATAACCGCAGCTATCCAAACTGTTACGCCTGATATGCTACAGAGAGTGTGGAACGAGTTGGAGTATCGGGTTGATATTGCTCGAGTGTCTGGAGGGGGCCATATTGAACATCTCTGAACTTGTTTTTGAGTGAAAAAAAAACCTTTTTAAATACTCTTTGTAATGATGTATAACAGAAGGTTATATTATGTTTCTTTCATTAAATACACATTTTTAAAGTTGTGGTATTCTTTTTGAATCAGCCTGTATATTGTTCGTTGAATTTGTTCGACACCCATTTAGGTTCTTCGTTGATCCATTCACTCAGTGTTTTTGTTGTTGTAACCCCCTGACCGATCACGCTGAGCTACCGAGCTAGCTTACTGGGCCACAGAGGACATATATGATATTGCGACTGCAGGCACTTATCTCTGGCACGCTCCCCGTGAGACCCACACTTTCCAAGTTTCTGTCCACACACTGCATTTGTAGTGCCCGTGCCCAATATACTCATTACTCGCGGCAGTCAATCTACCGATTTTGGTGGGCAGGGGCAGTACAAATGTAGTGTGTGGACAAAGAGTTGGGAAGTGTGGGTCTCACGGGGAGCGTGCGAGAGATAAGTGCCTGCAGTAGCAATATCGTATGTGTCCCCTGTGGCTCAGTGGGATAGAGCCTCTGCCATGTAAGCGGGAGGTGCCAGGTTCGAGTACCGGTCGGAGCGCACATTTTTCAACTGTTCCCGTTGATATTTATCAACGCATGTAACCAGCTAAAGGTCTGGATTTCATTGTAATCTCATTCACGCATCCATTCTCGTCCACTGTGCATTCCGACGGACTTCGGCAATTCCAGCAGGAGAATGCGATGCGCCACACATCCAGAATTGCTAGGGAATGGTTCCAGGAACACTCCTCTCAGTGTAAATACTCCCGCTGGCCATCAAACTCCCCAGACATGAACATTATTGAGCATATCTGGGATGCCATGCAATGTGCTGCTCAGAAGAGACTTCCACCCCGTTGTACTCTGACATATTTATGGAGCCTTGCAGGATTCATGGCGTCAGTTCCCTCCAGCAATACTTCAGAGATTAGTCGACTCCATTCTCCGTAGCGTTGCGACACTTCTGCTTGCTCGAGGGTGCCCTGCACGATATTAGGCAGGTGCACCAGATTCTTTGAATCTTCAGTATATAGAGGATAAGAACTCACTGAATGAAAGTGAATTGCGACATGAGAGAAACCTCAAGTTACTGTCGACAGCAGTGTAGCAGGGTTGGTTCTGGACGTCGCGCTCACTGATATAACCCCTCCCCTCCGCTCACCCCCACACGTGTCAACGTAACCGAACCACAGTGCGGGTATGAGAGGACCATGACCTAGAAAGAACCTCTCTCCCCGAGCACATGGCGATCCCTTCGTCCAATAGGAATCAAGTTCTCCCTCCCCTCTTCTCCCCATTTTTTTTATAATTCCAATTGTTTCCAATCGCCACTCATTCGAGGCTTGTACTCCATAGCGAAAGGATCATCCTTTATTAGTATGAATAACATTATTATTAATATCCTATGTGTTAAACTAATGTATTGCTATTTTTTTCCAACAGCACAATGCTGTACTTGCGTAAATACGAGAACAGAACAAGGACATGTTCGACTTACTAATGCCAGTGTCACCACAGCAACATGTCTATGTTACTGTGGTATTTATTCACCTGCTGCTAGTTGTACCAATTAGTCTCGTTTCTAGTGTTTTGCATATTATTATTCCCGTATGGGCCCGATAGAACCACGCGAGGTGCAATCGGTCATTGTCGCTTTTGAGAGTTGACGCTTCTTTGTGTCCAAATTTGTTTCATCCTTTCGGAATGAAGTCTCTTTCTTTCATCAGACCATGGTGTTCCAGTCCGTTTTCTAATGTCCCTCAGACTAACATTCCAGTCACATATCTTTTGTCTAAATAGTTTTCTATCTGTAACTTCTGCTCGAGTTATACCAGCTACTTTAAGAACCTCATTAATCGCAGCGATCCATTTAACTGGCTCAACTTTGGCCTTGTATTGTATTGTATGGAAGTGGAGAACATGTTTGCGCAGCAACGCCGACATAATACAACTGAGGCGGAATAAGGGGAACCAGCCCGCATTAGCCGAGGCAGATGGAAAACCGCCTTAAAAACCACCCGGAAAGCAGTGCGTTAGACTGCACTGCTAACCGGGCGGGCTGACTTTGGCCTTACTTCTGTTTTCGTAGAATTCTACTATTTGTTTTCTCAACCTAGTGGGGTCATTCCTTTAATGTGCCCATAACATTTAAGTCTTCTTTTTCTCATGTCACCATGTACGTCTGTGTATTCTTTTATCTTCTTATTACTCCTCAGCCTATAAGTTTCTCCAATAAGTAATTTTGGGGCCTAATATTTTCTTTATAATCTTCCTTTCTTTCTTCTGAATTCCTTCAATATCCCTGTTTCTCTTTAAAATTAAAGTTTCTGCTCCCTAAAGACATTCAGGTTTGATTACAGTTCTGTAATGCCTAAGTTTACTGAATTTAGAAAGTGATTTTTTATTATAAATATTTTGCATTAATTTGAATGCAGTAGCCATTTTTTGACAGCAATGTTCATGTTCAAAAACTTCGGTGCTTGTTCGTTGCATGTCATATATTCTGTTTTCTCGGATGATGTTTGTAGTCCTACATTTTCCGAAACTTGTGTAAGAATTTCAGTTTGTTTTTGAGCTGTTGCAATATCCCTAATTAAAATTTCCAGATCATCTGCCAAGGCAAGACAATCTACTCTAATATTACTACTACCTAACTTTATTGATTAATCTATATTTTGACTCAACTTTCCTCTCGCCATTCTGTAATTACCTTTTTCCAACCACAGTTAAACTGTAATGGGGAGAGTCTGTCTCCCTGTCTATCACCAGTTTTCTGCATTGTATACTTTGTACAAAAGTATGCAAAAACCAATGGGAAACATAGTAGTATAAAGTATCACTGTGATGAATCAATACCTGTGTAATAAGTTCTATTAAAGCACAAAACAACTGTATTGTATATGCCTATTATTATTTATGAAGGAAGATCTGATCCTTTTACTATGGGGTATAGAGCATGAATGACGAATTGCACAAGAGGGAGAGAGAGAGGGGGGGGAGGGAGAGGGAGAGGGAGAGGGAGAGGGAGAGGGAGAGGGAGAGGGAGAGGGAGAGGGAGAGGGAGAGGGAGAGGGAGAGGGAGAGGGAGAGGGAGAGGGAGAGGGAGAGGGAGAGGGAGAGGGAGAGGGAGAGGGAGAGGGAGAGGGAGAGGAAAGTGGAGGAAGGAGGGCATGAATATTATTTTCAATAATATGATATTTATTTGTTATGATTATTATCGTTATTATTGTCATTATTATTACTATTTATAACAAAACACCTGTGGCCTGATTCCAAATCCGGCATCATTTCTCTATGAAGTGCAGCACACGAATGAAAGACGAAACCCACACAATTGGAATAATAAGAAAACAGGAGCAGGGGAAAGGAGGAGGGACTTCATTTCTAGTGACCTAGCTGTCGTCACGCGTCTGGGGACAGGGATGGGGTTCTTATCTAGGTCACAGTCATCTTGTAGTTGCACTGTAGTTCACTGACTGAGCCACATGTCGGGGAGGAAGAAAGAGGTCCAAAGAACTTGAGATCACATCATAATCTTGGCTCGTACCCACCCTGCAGCACTACTGTGAACATCATTTAATTTACTGCTTATTGATGTATTTCTTTCTCCATGTACTAGAGTCTGCACCTACAAGGACTAACGTTTTTCCTGTATGTTTTATAGTGCTGTCAACAACCTTCCATTGCATCGGCCTCTGCGCGTCATCTCTTGGTATCCAGTAAAGTGCTACCCACCACCTAAAAGTCGTTTGCAGCCCCTTTTCATTTTAACAACCCCGTGACTTTCAAGTCAGTTTATTCCAGCCCCAGATGTCTACTTTTCTGCCTCGTTTTGTGGTTTACAACAAACATCTCTCAACTGTCCCTTGCGCAATCACCGTATTTTTGAATGTTTTTCGTATCCAAAGTCCGTATGGGTCAAAATTACAGCTACGAATAGTTACGTAACGAATACTTATATAATTGAACGACTTAAAAATCTGACATCTATGACTCTAATGCCACATATCGTAATCCAAAATTAGCCAAAAGTGTGTATTTAGGTTAAACATTGAATCTTGCCCTTCCCAAATGCAGACTACACTACCCATATTCTATTCCTCGTCCAATGTAAGAACATTTTTATCTACTTTCTTAACTTTAATTTACTGATAAGCTTATGCGTTCAACTTTTATGACTGTATATTGACAGTGCCGTCCACACACTGTATAAGGTGCTTCGTGATAGGGGTATTTTGGCTTTAAATGGTTCGCTGCGTTCTATTAACAGAACATCTTTCAACGAAAGATTTTCCCTTTCTCGTTATGTGCGATAGTCCAGTGTAGTGTCACTCCTTATGAACAAAGTATCTCCCCTCTGAACAACTTCGCACTTTACGCAGACCAGACTGATTACGTATCGGAACCGCAGTCAGTCTCTTATTGTGCTCGCCACAGGTTAATTTTCTCCTGAAACTGGTGGCTGTATATTAGACGAGCAGGGCCGCAGTGTCTGAGGCCTCGACCTTCACTGCACCTTATTAGGTACGCCTCACCTGTCACCGGACTCTCGCATTCCTATGAGGACCTCACCATCTGACGAGATCGGTAATTTGGACCTGCACGCATCCGTGCCCTTCTCATAGCTTCGTGAATTCTAAGTTTCAAACATTGTAATTGCTACGAAGCTGGTAATTTGGTTTTGGTGAGTAAAACGCCGTTCAATTTCCTCTTATAGAACTGTGATATCAGTAGTAGAAAATACTACGCTTCCGCTTGAAAAAGTGAACCTGATACCGATATATCTGTAATTACTGTAGCTTATTTAGTGAGGACTGTCTCATAATTCATTT
Source organism: Schistocerca nitens (assembly GCF_023898315.1). Lineage (NCBI taxonomy): Eukaryota > Metazoa > Arthropoda > Insecta > Orthoptera > Acrididae > Schistocerca > Schistocerca nitens. The sequence continues at coordinate 142,489,057 of NC_064620.1, read as the reverse complement.
CTATTGAAACAGGATTACGATATCTTAAACGTTTTGGGAAATATTTAAGGTGAACACCTTAGCTGAATCACTCTGTGTGTATACACTGCCTGACGATAAAAATGAAGCACCCAGAGAACATGGCCAGGTGTCAACGTCAGATAGTACGTACGCACACCATCGGCAGATATGTAAATGAATACCGTTTCAGTTCTCTGGGACATGTATAATGGCCACCAGAATCAATAAGTTAGTAATGTTCCCTACCCTTCTTACGCACCCTCAGCTGCCAAAAAATTATTATTATTCGAATGGTCAGAATGAATAGGGCACTGAAATGAAATACTGATTTTTTCAGACTTAGTTTATAACAAATCCAACATGCGCGTTTCCAGAATTAGCATTCAGATCAAATTAAAAGAAAACACACTGTGACAAAAGATGTCGATGGCTGGCAAAGTTATTAAATGCAAGATATTAGGAAGAACTCGGCTTACAGCTCGTAAAATTGTTGTTTATTAAAAGACGACCGGTTTCGCTGCTTCAGGTCGCATTATCAGGTGGACCTACACGGTAAAAAACAAATAAAAGTGTCAACACATTTTGTGGATATTAAAATTAATAAAGGAGTGTCTAAAATATACTCACAACGTTAATAGATCATACCATACCCATTGCTCCTAGTCAAAATTTACTATTCAGAGGATATCGTCAATACTATGGCGAGCGAAAGGTAAAGAAAAAGTGCTCCATTCTTTAAATTTGCCTGCATCTAAAAAGAAAAGAAAAAATAAACTTAAGCGCTAAAGAAACTGGTATAGGCACGCGTTCTGAAACACAGAGGTATATAAACAGGCAAAATACGGCGCAGCGGTCGGCGACGCCTGTACTAGACAAGTGTCTGAGCCAGTTGTTGATCGGTTACTGCTGCTACAATGGCAGGTTATCTAGATTTAAGTGTCTTTGAACGTGGTGTTACAGTCGGCGCACGATCGATGGGACTCAGCACCTCCGAGGCAGCGATGAAGTGGAGATTTTCCCGTACGACCATTTCACGAGTGTACCGTGAATATCAGGAATCCGGGAAAACATCAAATCTCCGGCTTCGCTGCGGCTGGAAGAAGTCCTTCAAGAACGGGACCACCGACGTTGTAGAGAATCGTTCAAAGTAACACAAGTGCAACCCTTACGGAAATTCCTGCATATTTCAATTCTGAGCCATCAACGAGTATCAGTGTGCGAACCATTCAACGAAACATCATCGATATGGGCTCCCGGAGCCGAAGGCCCATTCGTCTTCCCTTGATGGCTGAACAGCACAAAGCTCTACGCCTCAACTGGGCCCGTCTACACCGACATTGTACTGATGATGACTGGAAACATGTTCCCTGGTCGGACATGTCCCGTTTCAAATTGTATCGTGCGGATGGACGTGTACGGGTATGGAGACAACCTCATGAATCCATGAATCCATGGACACTGCATGTTAGCAGGGAACTGTTCAAGCTGGTGGAGGCTCTGTAATGGTGTGTGGCGTGTGCAGTGGGAGTGATATGGGACCCCTAATACGTCTAGATACGACTCTGACAGGTGATACGTACGTAAGCATCCTGTCTGATCACCTGCATCCAATCATGTCTACTGTGCATTCTGACGGACTTGAGCAATTCCAGCAGGACAATGCGACACCCCACACATCAAGAATTGCTACAAAGTGGTCCCAGGAACACTCTTCCAACTTTAAACACTTTCACTGGCCACCAAATTCCCCAGATATTAACATTATTGAGCATATTTGAGATGCCTTGCAACGCGCTGTTCAGAAGAGATCTCCACCCCGTCGTACTCTTATGGATTTATGGACAGACCTGCAAGATTCATGGAGTCAGTTGGCTCCAGCAGTACTTCAGAGATTAGTCGGGTCCATGTCATGTCGTGTTGCGGTACTTCGGCCTGCTCGCGGCGGCCCTATACGTAAATAGATAGTTTCAGTGGTTCGAATGGCTCTAAGCACTATGGGCCTTAACATCTGAGGTCACCAGTCCCCTAGAACTTAGAACTACTTAAACCTAACTAACCTAAGGACATCACACACAACCATGCCCGAGGCAGGATTCGAACCTGCGACCGTAGCGTTCGCTCGGTTCCGGACTGAAGCGCCTAGAACCGCTCGGCCACAATGGCCGGCCAATTAGGAAGGTGTACCAGTTTCTTTGTCTCTGCAGTGTATTTTATAGTCAGCGGAGGCTAAATTTTTTTTAAAAAAAAAGAGAGGCCGGATTGGTTATTAAGTATTGTCACTGCTAACGTGATTAGTTGTGGCACATGCAAATTAGTATGTGGAAAGTATGAGGTGGCAGCAGGGCAGCTCAGTGCAGGGCAAGGCAAAAGCGGCCAACACGAACGACAAAGACAGACTAGTTGGCTGGCGGAACGGAAGCTACCAATGTGGACACTGTGAAGTCATATACTCGTGACTAGGAGGGCTGGGTCACTACCTTTACAAACGAGAATACTCATGGAATTTTATTGCACAGTAACACTTAAACATAGAAACAATCAAACTTATCCGGAATGCTGTGGTGCTTCAATTCCTGCTGGTTATTCAACGTAAACTGTGCGTTTTCTTTTTTGTGTCTAAAAATTTCCACTTCCTCTCATATATTCGAAATATGACTTTCTTCTTTTCTGTGAAGTATTTTTAAATTTTGTGACCGGCTTGTGAGGCTGTGGCCCTCATCGCGCAAGTGTGCTGTTAATGCAGATCGCGGCCTACTGAAGTTAAGGTGTTACTGAAATCTTAGTCGAAATTTTAGCGTCCGCTCAGTACAAAATATTTTCTTTTGCCTTTTTAGATGCAGGGAAATTTTAAAGAGTGGAGAACGTTTTCTTTACCTTTCGCTGGCCATATATTGATAATATTCTCTGAATAGTAATTTTTGACTAGGAGCGATGGGTATGCCTGTGATCTTTTAACGTTGTGATTATAGTTTAGATACTCCTTTATTAATTCTGATATCAACAAAATTTGGTGAGACTGTGCATTTTACCGTGTTGGTTCACCTGATGATGTGGCTTGAAGCTGCGAAACTGGTCGTGTTTTAATAATTTTACCAGCTGTAAATGGAGTTCTTCCTGACACTATGCCTTTCAGCAGCTGCGGTTGCCCGGATTGTAAAATAGTTTGTGGTAAAGTTATTAAAGGAAAGGTGCGGGGGGGGGGGGGGGGGCGTTAAGCTAAAACGATGCCTCCGTCAAGGTAATGGCAACAACGCTTTCTGACTATATGTGAGGTACTAACCGAGATTGTGAACCGCTAGCTGAACTTCAATACGACAAAGGTTGGTTGAAATACACTCCTGCGGGTCAGATGGACTCGGTTCAGTGAAGATTAATCCTCAGACGTAGATTGCTAATGGGCCCGGCTTGCCGATATGCTCTCCACTGGTGATGTGGAAATCGGCCTTAGATGCACAACTGCAAAGACCGCGGTCGTTATATCCTCGCGCCGGGATGTGCAAAACAGAGAACCACGGCTGGCGAGCCGAAAAACTAAGACTGTGCCCTGTGGTGGCTCTCCATCGAACTGCTGAGCGTACAACGTCCTGTACGATGGACTATCGCCGAATGCCTCGAAGACCTCTCCTCTCTTTCCTCCTCGACACCAAATCCTCGTGGAGTTGTCAAAAATTGTCCCCTCCAGTGTCCAAGCTGCCCACGCAAATTGCGCCAAAGGCGTACTTATAACACCGTGCCAAAACTCCCGCCTAGACACGTCATAGTGGTTTTCCTCCAATGTGAAAGTTTGCCGTCAAAATCTATATTGTCCCTCTCTAAACATGGCGCCAGAGAATCGTGTGTGTATTTCACACCTGTGGCAAATAATGTTCTTCTTCCCAGAGCGACCCAGAAAGCTCTGTCGGTCTTTTGTAGAAGCCCGGATGCTTTCCTGGAAGAGCCTACAGCTGTTTCTTTGACTTCTGCCACCCTGCTCACGTCTCCCTGCCATTCTCACTGACACGAAAAAAAATATAGTGCCACAGCTATTATTGCTAGCGACAAACAAACTCTGTCATACCTATAATGACTAGTGATGCCTCGCTGTGTAGCTGAGATGGCTGCAGTGCCACGGCAGGGATTACATCATTAACAAGGAGTGAAATATGTTGTGCCCAAATGGTCGCCACCTTTCCAGAGTTTTTTGTCTTTAGTGTTGTTACCCGGTTTGGCAGGGCAAATAGGGGGCTTGAACACCGTCATGAGTGATCATTGCGAAAGACACACACATGTATACTCGTGTGAGACAGTTTTCTCAAACCCTGAGAGAGTTTGAAACGGGGCTTATTGTGCGTCTCCATTTGGCCAACTGGTCAAATCGCGCAATATCCAGATTTGTGGGGCACACGGATGTGATAGGGTCTCGAATTTCGACTGCATGGGAATGTAAGAGCAGCCATACCTGGCATCAAGTTTTCGGTCGGCCACATCTGCCCACGAAAAGAGCAGAACTGCGCCTGCCATTGGGAAACGAGCAAAATTCTGTGTCATCCAGCACAACTGGTAGAAAGCTAGAAGCAACAATACTGGGGAATTGCCCTCGGATGTATTGACTGCCATTAACACCATAATATAGATGGCTGGGATTAGATTGAAGTCGTGATCAGGAAACATGGACTGCTGGTGAATAACATCGGACTGTGTTCAGTGGTGGATCACAGTCCTGCACTACCTCAAACGATCATCGTCAGCGACTGAGGGAAAGCTCCCATTCTTCCATTCTTGCAGTGTTTTACAGGGAGATAGCGGTGTTAATCCTGAAGTCATGGTTTGGAGGGGGAGGGGAGGGGGGGCATCGGGCACAACTCTGGGCCACGGCTGGTGGTGGTTGGGGAGACGCAGACAGCACAGCGACATGTGACGCACATCCTACGTTCTTATGTGTTACCGGTACCTCTTATGTGGCTGTGCTGTGATACCCCCTTGAAAATGTCCTCCGCAGATGGGCACGAAACGTCGTTTTTAAAGTGAAATTCCTTCGACCACGGCATAATATCCCGGAATATTTTATTAATTGTGACATTAATACGTTGTATTCAAGTAATTAAAATTTAATGTTTTATACGAATTTTACACAGGATGAACTTAATGAACAAAAGACCTAGAAGGAGTTTATTGTACACGAAGGTCTGAAACTGTCTCTCTGTACACTCTGCCGTGATGAAGGTCGACATTTTGGTCAACACGTGTAAGGGAACGGTTCTATATTCGTTATGTACTGTGCGGCACACTGGCAGAACAGGTCCGACACGCTTTGATAAAAAAAAGTACGTGTTTTGTCTGAGAATGTTTCATTAATCTATGTTTTACATTTTGGCGATTGTATATTACAGGTCTTTTTCACTGTAGTGGCTCAGACGGTTTTGCGACCGTGTTGGCTGCAGATTCCTTGACTTGCGCCATAGGGTGATGGGGTTTCGGGTTCCGCTGAATAGGTCAGGAGCTCACTACACTCAGCTGGCGGCTACAAGGGTAGCGGAGGCTGTTTGGCGTGGACTGGGCGGTTTTTTAGGTTAGAAGGTCTCGGGAAAGTACGGGGTGGGCTGCAATCTTAAAGAGTGCGTGGCAAATACAGGACGTGCTTGGATCAAGGAACAGTCGGAATTGTAGTTGTAAATTGTTGTAGTTGTGCTGGGAAAGTCCCTGGGCTTCAAGCGCTAATAGAAAGCACAGAAGCTGAAATCGTTATAGGTACAGAAAGCTGGCTAAAGCCTGAAATAAGTTCTGCAGAAATTTTTACGAAGTCTCAGACGGTGTTCAGGAAAGATAGATTAGGCAGAATTGGTGGTGGAGTGTTTGTGTCTGTCAGTAGTGGTTTATCTCGTAGTGAAGTCGAAGTAGATACTCCGTGCGAATTAGTATGGGTGGAGGTTATACTTAGCAGCCGAACTAAGTTAATAATTGGCTCCTTATACCGACCCCCAGACTCCGATGATATAGTTGCTGAACAGTTCAGAGAAAATTGAGTCTCGTAACAAAGAAATACCCCACTCATACGGTTATAGTTGGTGGGGACTTCAACCTTCCCTCGATATGTTGGCAAAAATACTTGTTGAAAACCGGTGGTAGGCAGAAAACATCTTCCGAGATTGTCCTAAATGCTCTCTCCGAAAATTATTTCGAGCAGTTAGTCCACGAACCCACGCGAATTGTAAATGGTTGCGAAAACACACTTGACCTCTTAGTCACAAACAATCCAGAGCTAATAGAGAGCATCATGACTGATACAGGGATTAGTGATCACAAGGTCGTTGTAGCTAGGCTCAATACCGTTTCTTCCAAATCCACCAGAAACAAACGCTAAATAATTTTATTTAAAAAAGCGGATAAAATGTCACTAGAAGCTTTCCTAAGAGACAATCTCCATTCCTTCCGAAATGACTATGCAAATGTAGACGAGATGTGGCTCAAATTCAAAGATATAGTAGCAACAGCAAATGAGAAATTCATACCTCATAAATTGGTAAGAGATGGAACTGATCCCCCATGGTACACAAAACAGGTTCGAACGCTGTTGCAGAGGCAACGGAAAAAGCATGTGAAGTTCAAAAGAACGCGAAATCCCGAAGATTGGCTAAAATTTATAGACGCGCGAAATTTGGCACGCCAATGCGAGATGCCTTTAATAGGTTCCACAACGAAACGTTGTCTCGAAATTTGGTAGAAAATCCGAAGAAATTCTGGTCGTATGTAAAGTACACAAGCGGAAAGACGCAGTCAATACCTTCGCTGCGCAGTGCCGATGGTACTGTTACCGACGACTGTGCCGCTAAAGCGGAGTTATTGCACGCAGTTTTCCGAAATTCCTTCACCAGGGAAGACGAATGGAATATTCCAGAATTTGAAACACGAACAGCTGCTAGCATGAGTTTCTTAGAAGTAGATACCTTAGGGGTTGCGAAGCAACTCAAATCGCTTGATACGCGCAAGTCTTCAGGTCCAGATTGTATACCGCTTAGGTTCCTTTCAGATTACGCTGATACAATAGCTCCCTACTTAGCAATCATATACAACCGCTCGCTCACCGATAGATTGGAAAATTGCGCAGGTCGCACCAGTGTTTAAGAAGGGTAGTAGGAGTAATCCATCGAACTACATACCTATATCATTGACGTCGGTTTGCAGTAGGGCTTTGGAGCATATACTGTATTCAAACATTATGAATCACCTCGAAGGGAACGATCTACTGATACGTAATCAGCATGGTTTAAGAAAACATCGTTCTTGTGCAACGCAGCTAGCTCTTTATTCGCACGAAGTAATGGCCGCTATCGAGAGGGGATCTCAAGTTGATTCCGTATGTCTACATTTCCGGGAAGCCTTTGACACCGTTCCTCACAAGCGACTTCTAATCAAGCTGCGGGCCTATGGGGTATCGTTTCAGGTGCGCGACTGGATTCGTGATTTCCTGTCAGGAAGGTCGCAGTTCGTAGTAATAGACGGCAAATCATCGAGCCAAACTAAAGTGATATCAGGTGTTCCCCAGGGAAGCGTCCTGGGACCTCTGCTGTTCCTGATCTATATAAATGACCTGGGTGACAATCTGAGCAGTTCTCTTAGGTTGTTCGCAGATGATGCTGTAATTTACCGTCTAGTAAGGTCATCCGAAGACCAGTATCAGTTGCAAAGCGATTTAGAAAAGATTGCTGTATGGTGTGGCAGGTGGCAGTTGACGCTAAATAACGAAAAGTGTGAGGTGATCCACATGAGATCCAAAAGAAATCCGTTGGAATTCGATTACTCGATAAATAGTACAATTCTCAAGGCTGTCAATTCAACTGAGTACCTGGGTGTTAAAATTACGAACAACTTCAGTTGCAAAGACCACATCGATAATATTGTACGGAAAGCGAGCCAAAGGTTTCGTTTCATTGTCAGGACACTTAGAAGATGCAACAAGTCCACTAAAGAGACAGCTTACACTACACTCATTCGTCCTCTGTTAGAATACTGCTGCGCGGTGTGGGATCCTTACCAGGTGGGATTGACGGAGGACATCGAAAGGGTACAAAAAAGGGCAGCTCGTTTTGTATTATCACGTAATATGGGAGAGAGTGTGGCAGATATGATACGCGAGTTGGGATGGAAGTCATTAAAGCAAAGACGTTTTTCGTCGCGGCGAGATCTATTTAAGAAATTTCAGTCACCAACTTTCTCTTCCGAATGCGAAAATATTTTGTTGAGCCCAACCTACATAGGTAGGAATGATCATCAAAATAAAATAAGAGAAATCAGAGCTCGAACAGAAAGGTTTAGGTGTTTGTTTTTCCCGCGCGCTGTTCGGGAGTGGAATGGTAGAGAGATAGTATGATTGTGGTTCGATGAACCCTCTGCCAAGCACTTAAATGTGACTTGCAGAGTAGTCATGTAGATGTAGATGTAGATGCAGATGTATTTTCACAGGAACAAAGCTAAAAGGGGAAACAGGTTACTACTTCATAACGAGTCACAATACAGGTCCCTTATACTACAGAACCCAAAAAATGCCTGTGAACACTCTCTGAAATTTCGTCGATGGTGTTCAGGTTCAGTGTGTATTAAGTTTGTAAAATACATTTACTGAGTTCTCAGTATTAAGAAAACGTGGCAACGTAATTCATTAGCTATATATAAAATAAACAGGAGTTTAACTGTGGGATAAAGGCTGAAAATATATTACAACAGAATAAAATTAAGAAAAATAATTACATGAACCGACATAGCTGTACGCTAACAAAGCGATATGGAGACGGTTTCAGAGAGGCGACGATATTATTTGTACGGCTCGTAATTCCACCAGCGACAGCCGCAAGCGCATGGGACGCGGAAAACACATCTCTTGGGTATATCCGATGGTACTCTACCGAAAACAAATAACAGACACGACGGACGTTATCACCCGTTATTGAAGTGACAATCACATCGACTCTCGAATACAGTTTTTACCTCACTTTCTGCAACTTGACGTCGATTTAGAACTCTTCTGGGCTGTACGTTGTTGTGTTACGTGATTCTGGCTTTTGCATCGATAGTGGTTCAGCCTCACAATGCTTGCAGTGACAACGTCCGCTCTCCATTGTGTTTTTAATTATTACTTAGCTTCGACATTTGTTCTCGTATGCTGTGTGGTTCATGACTGTGACCCGGCTGGTTTAGTGTCAGGTTATGATACTTAAGTAGCGATGAGCAAGCCTTGCATGTTATTAGTGCGACACGTACACAACTTTTATTGAAGTCCGGCAGCAGCAGCTGATGCAACAACAACAACCGAAACAAAAGAGCAAATTCAGAAACAGAACGAGATATTACAGAAATTTCGGAGTAATCTAGGGAAGTGCATAACTCCATTGGACAACGTTCCGCTGTCAGAACACAGTGTTTGGGGCCTCCACCAGATAGGGTGAAAGAAAGACATCGAAGCAATTCAGAGCAATTCAGAGGACTGCTGTAAGATTTGGTACCGGTAGGTTCCATCACAAGGCAGATGTTACGGGAACAGCCTCATGAATTCAATTACGAATCCCTCAAGGAAGAACACGTGATTTTCCATGAAACACCTTTGATAAAGTATAGAGAACCGGCATTTGCGACAGACTGCAGAATAACCCTACGACCACCGACGACGATCATTAACGACTGCGAAGACAAGATATACCAAGGGCCGTTAGCTTCATTTGTGTGAGGAAAAGGAGAGGGAATAGGTAGCAGTGCTACAAGATACCCTCTATCAAATGGTTCAAATGGCTCTGAGCACTATGGGACTGTGGTCATCAGTCCCCTAGAACTTAGAACTACTTAAACCTAACTAACCTAAGGACATCACACACATCCATGCCCGAGGCAGGATTCGAACCTGCGACCGTAGGTTCCCTCTATCATGTACCACATGGTGGCCTGCGGAGTCTGTATGTACGTGTAGAACCGTATCGCAGTGCAGGTACGTGCGCAGCGTTCTCACCAACTACATTCCGGCATTTTACGATCCGACGACAGCTTGGAATAGTTACCACCAAGAGCTTCTGATCTTTTTCTGGGCTAGTTGCGTTTATGATACTCATTCGGGGTTGCTAGTGTCTTGTGGTTCCCACATTTACGACCTGCTTTTGAAATTATGACCAATAGTAAAACTTAGTAGCTTTCTTTCGGCTTCATCTGTAGTTCATTACCCGTTGATTTCGAGCAACAAACGGATGTATGAGGGGCAGTTAAATGAAAAGGAGACATATGGATAAAAGTAAGTAAACTTAGTATCATTTGAAAAGCGATCTTCAGAACTGTTAGTACTACATATATCCCACTATGACACAAGACGGTCAGGTCCTTCATAGAAAAATGTTTGCAGTTGCCTACTGTAACGGGACATCCTCCTCTAGCATTACTTATTCCCGACAGTAGTTTTCGATACTAGTATTATGTTTTGAATTTTAGACTGGTCAATATTATTTCAGTTGCTTTTCTGAAAACTGTCATATAATTTTATACACATTATGTTACATTTCAAGCTAACATTTATGAAAAGGAATTACTTTATAAAATATTTTAGTTTCGATGTTATAATCGATAAGTACTTGTTCTGAATGTACAATTAAAATTATTTTTTTAGAAACATATTAAATTATGAATTATTTGCACAATTAAAATTTCTATTATTAATTACGCAATCCTGCACTGTTTACTACGTTTACTTCTGGATTCATTTATGAAATAACAATAGAAATTAATAATGTATCAAAAAATAGTAGAAATTCATTTGTTTAGATAAATTGTGTACTCTTTGGAATATTGTTATTTCCGCAGAGTATGAGAGACGTATCTTTGTATTTTTGTGCAAACAACGTAACTTCGGGTTTGTTAATGTAAAAATTCAAAATACTGTATGATATACTAAAATTTGAGAAAATATATTTACGTGAAGGAAACGCTGCAACAACAATCTTCAGATTTATTTCGTTGAAACCAACCGTGAGGACCTGATGTGACATTTTAATCTTCAAGAATCAGATCCCTAGACAATCTCGACATGACAAGCTAACAAACGATTCTGTCGGAAGAACATATGCAACTGAGGATTATACCAGAGGTTGAAAATACCGCTACAGTTGTAAGGTTGTTTTATTTAACACATGACCGGTTTCAGGCTTTTATACGCCCATCTCCAAGTGTTGCAACTTGGTGCTGTGACCCCGAGCGCCGTCGTGGACGAGTACAGGACGCGGTGTGCTACCAACGAGCGCAGAGACCGAAACCGGTCGTGTGTTAAATAAAAGAGCCTTACAACTTTAGCGGTGTTTTCAACCTCTGGTACGACAAGCTAAGTAAACCCGAAAGTATATTGTAAACTTCGCTCGTCTCAAATCTCCATAAAATGCTTGTACTGGGATCAAAAAATGGCTCTGAGCACTATGGGACTTAACTTCTGAGGTCATCAGTCCCCTAGAGCTTAGAACTACTTAAACCTAAGGACATCACACACATCCATGCCCGAGGAAGGATTCGAACCTACGACCATAGCGGTCGTGCGGGCTTGGACTGGGAATTGTTTAATGTGTACAACAGATGCAAAAATAAAGGAGATATGATTGCACCCATGCGAACATCTCTCCGTCTGAGGTAAATCAATGGGCACCAACGTCTTTCTTCAGTGCTCAAAATATATGGAAACCCCATGGGGAGATATCAGGACTTAATGAAGGATGTCTAACAGCTTCGCAGCGAAACATCTGCAGCATACTCGAAACAACCTGCCAATAAAATATCCGCACACGCATTGCCAAGGTTGTTTCGAGTATTCTGCATAAGTTCCTTTGGGAAACCCTTACACATCCTATATACAGTCCCGATCTCTCTCCACGCGATTTCCATATTTTTGGAACCCTGAAGAAAGACGTTAGTGGCCATCAATTTGCTTCGGACGAAGAGAAGATCGCCTGGGTGCCCTCATGGTTCCGTAGCCAACCACGAACATTTTCCCAAGAAGGCGCTGACTCATCTTGTCTCGCAGTGGGAGAAATTTATTAACAGTTGTGGCTATTACTTTTGAAATAATAAATACTTTATTTATATTTACCGTCTGTCATTTGACTGTCCCTTATGGTAGCTGTCAGAGCGTCAACTAGTGTGAGGAATAAATGAAGCTGGCCGCTGTGGCCGAGCGGTTCTAGGCGCTTCAGTCCGGAACCGCGCTGCTGCAACAGTCGCAGGTTCGAATCCTGCCTCGGGCATGGATGTGTGTGATGTCCTTACGTCAGTTAGGTTTAAGTGGTTCTAAGTCTATAGAACTGATGACCTCAGATGTTAAGTCCCATAGTGCTTAGAGGCGTTTGAACCATTTTGAATAAATAAACAAGTCGAATAAATCCTTGTTGGCCAGCGAACGGAGCCTCAATGAACAGTGTAACTTGCTGTGCTCACAGAGTATCAGGTCTCACGCCGGGTCTTAAGTTAAGGTTGTGGTTGTGAACGTAGCTCCTGACATGGAAGTTCGAGCTTTCACTCTTAGATAGTATGAATCTGGCTTATGTGATGCTCTTCACATACACTGAAGCGCCAAAGAAAGTGGTATAGGCATGCGTACTCAAGTACAAAGATATATAAACAGGCAGAATACCGCGGCGCGGTCAGCAGCGCCTATACAGGGTGTTACAAAAAGGTACGGCCAAACTTCCAGGAAAAATTCCTCACACACAAAGAAAGAAAATATGTTATGTGGACATGTGTCCGGAAACGCTTACTTTCCACGTTAGAGCTCATTTTATTACTTCTCTTCAAATCACATTAATCATGGAATGGAAACACACAGCAACAGAACGTACCAGCGTGACTTCAAGCACTTTGTTACAGGAAATGTTCAAAATGTCCTCCGTTAGCGAGGATACGTGCATCCACCCTCCGTCGCATGGAATCCCTGATGCGCTGATGCATCCCTGGAGAATGGCGTATTGTATCACAGCCGTCCACAATACGAGCACGAAGAGTCCCTACATTTGGTACTGGGGTTGCGTAGACAAGAGCTTTCAAATGCCCCCATAAATGAAAGTCAAGAGGATTGAGGTCAGGAGAGCGTGGAGGCCATGGAATTGGTCCGCCTCTACCAATCCATCGGTCACCGAATCTGTTGTTGAGAAGCGTACGAACACTTCGACTGAAATGTGCAGGAGCTCCATCGTGCATGAACCACATGTTGTGTCGTACTTGTAAAAGCACATGTTCTAGCAGCACAGGTAGAGTATCCCGTATGAAATCGTGATAATGTGCTCCATTGGCGTTGGTGGAAGAACATGGGGCCCAATCAAGACATCACCAACAATGCCTGCCCAAACGTTCACAGAAAATTTGTGTTGATGACGTGATTGCACAATTGCGTGCGGATTCTCGTCAGCCCAGACATGTTGATTGTGAAAATTTACAATTTGATCACGTTGGAATGAAGCCTCATCCGTAAAGAGAACATTTGCACTGAAATGAGGATTGATACATTGTTGGATGAACCATTCGCAGAAGTGTACCCGTGGAGGCCAATCAGCTGCTGATAGTGCCTGCACACGCAGTACATGATACGGAAACAACTGGTTCTCCCGTAGAACTCTCCATACAGTGACGTGGTCAAAGTTACCTTGTACAGCAGCAACTTCTCTGACGCTGACATTAGGGTTATCCTCAACTGCACGAAAAATTGCCTCGTCCATTGCAGGTGTCCTCGTCGTTCTAGGTCTTCCCCAGTCGCGATGTCATAGGCTGGAATGTTCCGTGCCCCCTAAGATGCCGATAAATTGCTTCGAACGTCTTCCTCTCAGGACACCTTCGTTCTGGAAATCTGTCTCGATACAAACGTACCGCGCCACGGCTATTGCCCCGTGCTAATCCATACATCAAATGGGCATCTGCCAACTCCGCATTTGTTAACATTGCACTGACTGCAAAACCACGTTCGTGATGAACACTAACCTGTTGATGCTACGTACCGATGTGCTTGATGCTAGTACTGTTGAGCAATGAGTCGCATGTTAACACAAGCACCGAAGTCAACATTACCTTCCTTCAATTGGGCCAACTGGCGGTGAATCGAGGAAGTTCAGTACATACTGACGGAACTAAAATGAGCTCTAACATGGAAATTAAGCGTTTCCGGACACATGTCCACATAACATCTTTTCTTTATTTGTGTGTGAGGAATGTTTCCTGAAAGTTTGGCCGTACCTTTTTGTAACACCCTGCATAAGACAACAAATGCCTGGCGCAGTTGTTAGATCGGTTATTGCTGTTAGAACGGCAGGTTATCAAGATTTAAGTGAGTTTAAAAGTGGTATTACGGGCGGCGCACGAGCTATGGGACACAGCATCTACCAGGCAACTATGAAGTGGGGATTTTTCCGTACCACCATTTCATGAGTGCACTGTGAGTGTCAAGAATCCGGTAAAACATCAAATCTTTGACATCGGAGCAGCCGGAAAAAGACCCTGCAAAAAACGGGACCATCGATGGCTGAAGAGAATCGTGCAAGATGACAGAAGTGCAACCCTTCCGCAAATTGCTGCAGATTTAATGCTGACCCATCAACCAGTTTCAGCGTGCGAATCATTCAACGAAACATCATCGATGTGACCAGAATGAGATTTCCACTCTGCAGCGGAGTGTGCGCTGATGTGAACCTTCCTGACAGATTACAACTGTGTGCCGGACCAAGACTCGAACTCGAGACCTTTGCCTTTCGCGGGCAAGTGCTCTACCAACTGAGCTAGCCAGGCACGACTCATGACCAGTCCTCAGAGCTTTAATTCCGCCATTACCTCGTCTCCTACCTTCCAAACTTCAGAGAAGCCCTTCTGCGAACCTTGCAGAACTAGCACTCCTGGAAGAAAGGCTATGGAGACATGGCATGGCCACAGCCTCGTTGATGTTTCCAGAACGCGATTTATGGACAGTCCTGCAGGATTCATGGTGTCAGTTCCCTCCAGCACTACTTCAGACTAGTCGAGTCCGTAAATCCGTAAGAGTACAAGGGGTGGGGACCTCTTCTGAATATCGCGTTGCCAAGCATCCTAGATATGCTCAATAATGTTCATTTCTGGGGAGTCTGGTGGCCAGCGGAAGTGTTTAAACACAAAAGAGTGTTCCTGGAACCACTTTGTAGTAATTTTTGATGTGTGAGGTGTAGCATTGTCCTGCTGGAATTGCCCAAGTCCGTCGGAATGCACAATGGACATGATTGGATGCAGGTGATCAGACAGGATGCTTATGTACGTGTCACCTGTCATAGTCGTATTTAGACGTATTAAGGGTCCCATATAACTCGAACTGCACACGCCCCACATCATTACTGAGCCTCCACCACCTTCAACAGTCCCCTACTGAGATGCAGTGTCCGTGGATTCATGAGGTTGTCTCCAAACCTGTACACGTCCATCCGCTCGATACAATTTGAAACAAGACTCGTCCGACCAGGCAACATGTTTCTAGACATCAACAGTACAACGTCGTTTTAGACGGGCACAGGTGAGGCGTAAAGCTTTGTGCCGTGCATTCATCGAAGGTACAAGAGTGGACTTTCGGATCCTTAGGCCCATATCGATGATGTTCCCTTGAGTGGTTCGCACGCTGACACTTATTGATGGCCCAGCATTGAAATCTGCAGCAATTTGCGGAAAGGCTGCACTTCTGTCACGTTGAATGATTCTCTTCTGTCGTCGTTGGTCCCGTTCTTGCAGGATCATTTTCCGGCCGCAGCGGAGTTGTTGTGTCCCACCGCTCGTGTGCCGACTATAACACCACGTTCAAACTCACTTAAATCTTGATAACCTGTCACTGTAGCAGCAGTAACCGACCTAACAACTGCGCCAGGCACTTTTTGTTTTATATAGGCGCTGCACACCGCAGCGCTGTAATCTGCCTGGTTACATATCTCTGTATTTGAATACGCAAGCCAATACCAGTTTCTTTGACGCTGCAGACTCGAACCGTCGCAAGGCGCCTCAGACCGCGCAGGTACATCGCGCGGCTCTCTTCCAGGAATCGTTGATGTTAACCCCAGAGAGTTTGATGTCTTGAGCGAAGTGTTTTGAGCGTGAAACCAAACAATTCATAAGACATTGTTGTATTCCCTGATCTTGGATTCTTTTCCTTCGCAAACTTTGGGGTCGTATCTGACCTAGGACAAACAGCCAGGTCGTGGGAGTATAACTCATACTTTCCGAAATTATAGATATGGTATTATTAAGTTGGATAACAATCTTTTTTAGCCGGCCTGTATGGCCGTGCGCTTCTAGGCGCTTCAGTCTGGAACTGCATGACCGCTACGGTCGCAGGTTCGAATCGTGCCTCGGGCATGGTTTGTGTGATGTCCTTAGGTTAGTTAGGTTTACGTAGTTCTAAGTTCTAGGGGACTGATGACCTCGGATGTTAAGTCCCATAGTGCTCAGAGCCATTTGAACCATTTGAACCCAATGCACAAGTCCACAGAGTTGTCACTGAGGATCTCCATGTGGTCCCAGTAAGTTTCTGAACGAGATTACTTCTTGTCTTCAGCTTAGTGGCAGCTTTTGTGAGGGTCGATGTTTTTCATGTCAGTTGGTGTCAACCCAAAATGTCCTGCAGGCGGCCTCTGATTGGCGATAAGGAAGCAACTCATTTCGCTGCCAGACAACTTTTAAATCTTCTGGCTATACGAGAAGTAAATAGCAAACTCAGAAAACACTCTAAAGCAACGATTTAAAATTTTCACAAAAAGTGCTTTCACTTTTTAAAATATGTCATATCTAAGACAATTCTAATGCTTCTGAGGAGCAAGAACAGGGTTCCAATCGTGGTGAGAATCATCAGCATTTGGCAAACTCATTTGTAAAATCTAGGTCTTTGGATGAATTACAGAAGGCCTCCGCCCTCACATATTGTTAAAATAATGTCCTATTGGGGAATAACCACGGTAAGGTGCGCCGACAACTATGTTTTATTGTGCCTTTCATAGGCATGCAGAGTTGATGCCTAGTGAATACTAACAGGCTCTCAACGCCTACTGGGTCGAGTCTGGGAAAAGCATCTATCGCCAAACTAACTCCTTTATTCTAGACAGCATCAAGCATAATGAGGAAGGATGTGCCAGAAATTTAGAACATTGTGCAACCATAATGAAGGTGGGGTGGTATAAACGCTCTACAGTAAGGATCGAACGAAGCTCCTCTGCTGCCCATATGTGACTGACGGAATTTCAAATTTCCGGTGCTTTGTGAAACCTCGCCTTCAGATCTCTCACGTGTGACAACGACGACTCCATCTTACTGTCGAAACTGAGAACCGGAAACAGCAGTATAATTTTTTACTCTAAATGATGGATCCCAAGCTTACTTTCTGACAGATTAAAAACAAAACATTAAAGATTAAAAAGATCATATGCAGAAATTTCAATGAAAAATTTGAAACATTTTTTCAGCCTTTTCGTCCAGCCTATTAATAGTCATTTCCAAATACCGCGTGTTTCATCGAAGTCTGGAGGGAAAGCAAAATACTGCAAAATTATCCACGAACAAGCGTAACTGAATGAGGCTGCAGTGGACGCAGCGCCGTGTTTAGCTACAAAAAAAGTGTCACACCAGTGTTAAGGATTACCAATATATGGAACTCGCAGAAGCACACGCAGAATGATACCTAATAGAGGGCTCGTGCTAAAGAACCGTGAACACAGGATTTCCACATTCACCAAACGCAGTTCCAGTAAAGACAACGTTCTCCTTGTGTTGCCGTTAGCCGTTTAGATAGAGGTAAGAGGTGAAACGTCCCCTTAGAACACTTTATACATGACTGTGCTTAAACTGACACACAATATTTTTAGCGCAACGCAATCTGACTTTCAAAAATCCCTACAAAAGAATGGCCCTGACTAACATTAACCTATACGTTTCACAAATCACTTACCTCACCAAAAATCTTCGTTACTCGAACTACTGCAATACAGCGAGCGCCACTACTGCCAGCTAAATAAAAGATTCAAACTACGGAAGGCACAAACTACTGATAGGCATAGTTAGCAAATGAAAGATTTTAATAGAGAACAAACAATGTATTTACCTCAATAGTGTTCAAAAGTCATAATGTATATAGCAGTTCATGACATCCAGTCTTACAAATTTCAAAACTCCGCCATCTCTCTCCTCACATCCTCCACTGCTGGCGGCTCACCTCCAACTGCGCAACGCTACGCGCTGTTAACAGCCAACAGCCCAACGCTACAATGGCGAGTATTACAACAACGCAAAGCAGCCACAGACTGCACACAGCACAGCCAGTGATTTTCGTACCCTACTTACAGAGGTACCTATAGTATAGTTTATTTTACATAAAGGCCGAGATTAATTCCCCTTCCCTTCTCTCTCCGACCCCAGCCATGACAAAGAGTCACAGAATAGGTGACCTGAACAGCACCAACAAAGAAGAGAAATATAAAGGCAGAAAAAATTCTGAAGGTAGAATAAGGAAGTATGTAATGACACATCATCATTAGAGAAGGCGAATGGTAGACATAGATTTGTCGGAAGGATTCTGGGAAAGTACAGATCTGCTAACAAAATCGCATAAAAGACGTTGTTGGTGCGATTAGTTCTGAAGGACTGTTCCAGCGTTTACAGTCCTTATCAAGCAGGCACGACAACAGTCGTAGAAAAAAAATTAAAGAAACAGCTACTAGGATCATAACTGGTGGTATAACCTAAACGAAACTGGAACAAAAACGCCCAGGGAAACCCTGGAACGTACTTCTAGTGAAACCCTGTGAAATGGACAGACGTTGTATCCGAAGACGGATTTGCGACCACTATGCTGTTACCACCATACTTAACACTGGGATCATGAAAATAAGAAAACTGACATTAGAACTCTTACAGAGGCTTACCATCTATATGTTATCGTGGTTCTGTCGTCTCCTCGTTTTAACTACACCACATTAGTGTCCTTGGAGTAATAACGGCTGGTTATACTAGACATGATTTG
Organism: Schistocerca nitens; assembly: GCF_023898315.1. NCBI lineage: Eukaryota > Metazoa > Arthropoda > Insecta > Orthoptera > Acrididae > Schistocerca > Schistocerca nitens. The sequence goes on along the minus strand of NC_064620.1, from coordinate 142,470,066 downwards.
TTACCTGATATACGTAATTTTCAGATTATCTTCCTCTTCTTAAGAGCAGTAATTATGTGACAGCTTATTTGACAGATGTACCACTGATACTGTATGCTTACAGTCAGGTTTCTTTATCACAGACCATATATAACATAGACTGCGCGTGTCCGTATCTCTGCCATGTTAACGCTTGAAACCAATATTTACAGTAAGTCATGTGACTCGGGGCAGAAAGCTGAGTCCCTTTCTTTACACTGTGTTTGAAGTGGAGCTATCAGTTACAGTTTCTCACATTTATAGCTGAAATCAAGCATTGATTTTGATAATTCAACGAACTGTAGTGCAATTCTTACACATGTAAGTATTGCTGTTAACCTGATTTCTCCGAAATTCCTGATGATAAAGCAGCGGTTTTTAACAAACGACAGAAACACTGTTCTTTAGTGAATACTTGTTTTTTTTCCCACTGTGAATTCTCGTAGTTCACCGCTTTCACAGGTGTGGAACACAAAATAATAGTTTCGCACCAGGTTTTAGTTTCCGCACGATTCCACAATAATATGTGTGAAATGTTTTGGTATGCTTTGTAAGAAAGGAAATTCGTTTGCCTGCATAATTTAGGTATTTACACAAAATGAGCGCATGTTTTTTCTGACTTTAGCTAAATCCAGTACAGATACCGAAATAATATCAAGATAGGAAGTGTAATATATTACAAAATGTTGATTCTACTAGTATATTCAGCTAGATATTAATGATATATCGTCTCAAAAGCTTAGTCATTAACTAAGTTTTACATACAAGGCCCAACATCCATCCTAACTTTCAACTTGCTGTTACCACCATACTTAACACTGGGATCATGAAAATAAGAAAACTGACATTAGAACTCTTACAGAGGCTTACCATCTATATGTTATCGTGGTTCTGTCGTCTCCTCGTTTTAACTACACCACATTAGTGTCCTTGGAGTAATAACGGCTGGTTATACTAGACATGATTTGTTACCTGATATACGTATTTTAAAGTAATTCACTTACGCAACTGAGATTTTCGTCACTTTACCTACTCTCTAGGATACAAAGAAAGACTTATCTGAGCTTATATGACCGTCTTTACTTTTGCATCTAGTAAAAGCACAACTGCACAACACTTGATCTGTAAAAAATGTGTCATTAACTGTGCACTATAAATGCATAATGACATACCCAGCTTCGTGCCCCGACTCATGTGACTTAGATGTTGATTTCAGTAAAATGACGTTATGCGCAGTCTGTGTTATCTATGGTCTATGCTCTTTATGAAGCTGTAATTTCGATAACCTTTGCTAGTAGTATCGTTGGTGGTCTTGTGCAATCTCTGGTTGTTTCGCAACATATTGTGTCTCTATCCGTTTCCTAGATTGATAATTTCAATAAAGTCTTTGTGTTGAATTGTATGTTTCTGGGATTGAGGAAATTGGTAATTCAGTTTTACCCGATTCAGTTGGTGAACTAAGACTGTGTTGTGTTTGGTAAGGGAGCCTCATATTTATATATTTTAGTGGCAAATTAATTTTATTAGACATCTTTTCTATGTATGTAGTTGGTATGTATGTGAATTTGTGTTTGACTGGTGTTTCTCTTGCAGTTGTTATAATTTCATAATAATGTTTTCTAATTAATACTTACCTACAATGTTAGAAGTATTATACCATTTAATTATAGATAACCTGACGTGGCCATTTCCTATTGCAACGAATATAACGATCTGACTTAGCAGCGCTTTTGGAATCATAATTATGCAATGTCCTCAGAAGAGATATAGAAAGCAGCGGACCCAAAAGACTATAAGGAGACAGAGAGACAAAGCGTAACGTAACTGAAAGCGATACAGCTGTATAGCGAACGATGACTGGATGGATGTGTAGGAGAAAGATGGGTACTTAAGTAGGCATCCTTAAGGGAAAAGCTACTGATAAATCCAGAAGAAAGAACAGGTGATTGTGAGTGCAGCATTAGTGAGGACGCTGACCGGAAGGGACATAATAGTGGAAACAAGTCATAAAAAAGGTGGGCGATTAATTTCTATGTTTCGCAAAACAATGGCAAATCATACTTCAAACAGACAGACGTATCCACCAAAATGGTAGTAGAACTCAGGAACTGCAAGATTATTCATCTTGGCCTGTAGTGAAGCCTGTCCGTGCAGCAGAATTCACCCTGGGCCAAATGGGTATTTTGTCCTCCCACTCTCGAATGGAAGAAACAATAGAGTGGTGCGTTCTTCGTGAAACGCATAGCTGTAAAACACGCATAGTACAGTAAGCGAGATGTGATTCCCCTTCTCTAAGTGTTCGTTGCAAACCTTCCATCCCACGTAATTGCTGCCATCACAGCAGACAGCGAGAGAAATTCCCGCCCTAATACGAGTCATTTACAAGAGTTATGATGAGTAATTACCTACGCTTCCGAACGTCTCAGCCTTCCGAAACTCGCCAGCTAAAAACTTGAAACGGCTTAATTCCGTTTTCTTACATCGAATCGACTCTGGCGAGCATCTGAAAACCACGGCTATTGTGTTCTGCAGAACGCTCACGGGCAAAAATGATTGCTTTAATTGCTGTAATTGTCGAACTGTAGATACAGATCTGTTTTCCGCGAACATTAATTACCGGACCGCAAAGGCACGAAAACAACCGAGGTACTGAATACAGTGACAATGGGCTGCAGAAATGCGTTTTAATATCAGCTCCGTACTCCTGTATGGATTATAAAGCGGAAATACACCATTTGATCAAACGTATCCGGACAACCCTGGGTAATATGGAATTGACCGCTGAGTAGGTGCATGTTAAGCACACAGACATTATATAAAACAAAAGATAGTTAAAATTAACTGTTATAAATATACTCACCTAACATGTACACATTTTTGTATGAAATACACCTAGTCTGGACAAGTACATAAAATATGTTGTTATTGTGGTCTTCAGTCCTGAGACTGGTTTGATGCAGCTCTCCATGCCACTCTATCCTGTGCAAGCTTCTTCATCTCCCAGTACCTAATGCAGCCTACATCCTTCTGAACCTGCTTAGTGTATTCATCTCTTGGTCTTCCTCTACGATTTTTACCCTCCAATGCTAAATTTGTGATCCCTTGATACCTCAGAACATGTCCTACCAACCGGTCCCTTCTTCTATTCAAGTTGTCCCACAAAATCTTCTTCTCCCCAGTTCTGTTCAATACGTCCTCATTAGTTAAGTGATCTACCCATCTAATCTTCAGCATTCTTCTGTAGCACCACACTTCGAAAGCTTCTATTCTCTTCTTGTCTAAACTGTTTATCATCCATGTTTCACTTCCATACATGGCTACACTCCATACAAATACTTTCAGGAACGACTTCCTGACACTTAAATAAATACTCGATGTTAACAAATTTCTCTTCTTCAGAAACGCTTTCCTTGCCATTGCCAGTCTACATTTTATATCCTCTCTACTTCGACCATCATCAGTTATTTTGCTCCCAAACAGCAAAACTCCTTTACTACTTTAAGTGTCTCATTTCCTATTCTAATTCCCTCAGCATCACCCGACTTAATTCGAATACATTCCATTATCCTCGTTTTGCTTTTGTTGATGCTCATCTTATATCCTCCTTTCAAGACACTGTCCATTCCGTTCAACTGCTCTTCCAAGTCCTTTGCTGTCTCTGACAGAATTACAATGTCATCGGCGAACCTCAAAGTTTTTATTTCTTCTCCATGGATTTTAACACCTACTCCGACCTTTTCTTTTGTTTCCTTTACTGCTTGCTCAATATACAGATTGAATAGCATCGGGGAGAGGCTACAACCCTGTCTCACTCCCTTCCCAACCACTGCTTCCATTTCATGTCCCACGTCTCTTATAACTGCCATCTGCTTTCTGTACAAACTGTAAATAGTCTTTCACTCACTGTATTTTACCCCTGCCACATTCAGAATTTGAAAGAGAGTATTCCAGTCAACATTGTCAAAAGCTTTCTCTAAGTCTACAAATGCTAGAAACGTAGGTTTGCCTTTTCTTAATCTTTCTTCTAAGATAAGTCGTAGGGTCGGTATTGCCTCACGTGTTCCAACATTTCTACGGAATCCAAACTGATCTTCCCCGAGGTCGGCTTCTACCAGTTTTTCCATTCGTCTGTAAAGAATTCGCGTTAGTATTTTGCAGCTGTGACTTATTAAACTGATAGTTCGGTAATTTTCTCATCTGTCAACACCTTCTTTCTTTGGGATTGGAATTATTATATTCTTCTTGAAGTCTGAGGGAATTTCGCCTGTCTCATATGTCTTTCTCACCAGATGGTATAGTTTTGTCAGGACTGGCTCTCCCAAGGCTGTCAGTAGTTCTAATGGAATGTTGTCTACTCCCGGGGCCTTGTTTCGACTTAGGTCTTTCAGTGCTCTGTCAAACTCTTCACGCACTATCATATATCCCATTCCATCTTCATCTACATCCTCTTCCATTTCCATAATATTGTCCTCAAGAACATCTCCCTTGTATAGACCCTCTATATACTCCTTCCACCTTTGTGCTAGTAAGCGAGAAACCTAAACCTAAAGAGTTACGTACAGATCAGAAAGGCGAGCGACTGCCGCCGGAGAAGTGGAGTACTGTTCGATGATGCTACTTGGAAATGATCTGCCGGGGCAGTCATTTAGGATGTGGTCCACAGTCTGATTCGGTGCTCCGCAATTGCACTCTGGGGAGTTGTCGATGCCCCATTTGAGCAACATGCCTCAACATCTATCACTGCCTACTCTACAGCGGTTCAAGCGGCTCCATATTTGACGGGGTAGATCCATTCTAGGAATTCTGTCCGCTACTTCTGAGACAATGTCCAAGTTCCTAATTTCTTTACTGTTGGCAACATGCTCAGCACATTTGGTAATGATGTCGTAGTTGTCTTCCAAATCGGTGTCGTTCCAGATAAGACGACGAGACCTAAGTCGATTTGCTGGAGGAGGGTGTGTACTGTTTTCTCGACGGGGTGGTAATTCTTCTGACTGGCTACTTTTAACCACTACTTTTGAGTCATGGCCGTTCTGCGGAGTCGCGGAGATGCGACACAGGCCAGGATCGGAAGCCACGTAATGGGAGTGAATTTCAGTGTGCCTGTAACGATCCACACTGCCACGTTTAATTGGATGTCGACTTAGTTGGTATGACGGCTCCTATACCGCACTTGCATTCTACGGCATAGGTTAAGGCAAGTGGAACGCTTCTCAATGTGTTCCCATTTGCTCCCCAAGAGATTCGAGCTAATTTGCTGAAAATGTTGCTCCTAGCCTCTATTTTCTGCGCAGTTTTTGTCAGATATTGCCTATACGTCAATGACCTGACCAGAGTGACTCCTAGGTATGTGGGGTAAGTGTTGTGCCGCACTCTTTCTCCGCCAAAGTACACATCAAGTTTTTGTGAGCCAACTTGTTGCTAAGATGGAAAGGCTTACTTGTGATTTTTGAGGATTAGGTTTGAGGCACCATTTCATGTAGTATTTGTGCTTTATTTCTAGGTCTTCTGCTAGTCAGTCACTTCCGTCCTCCAATATTTGATGTTGGGTTTCCAGTAGCATACCGAGAAGCACAATCACTGTTACAAAAGGTGCGTCTCAGTTACAACTGTGTGCAGTGATTACAGTCGAGTGTACAGCGCCATGTCCCCTCAACGCCTCAGTGACTGATCGGCCGTAAGGGACGTGCAGATCGGACATCACACCATTGTCGTCCAGGGTCGCCTAATCAGATGGTACGTGATTTATTCTGTGGAGTGTTGCGAAAGACTCCCACTACATGTCTCCCCTTCCAAAAACGTAGTGCAAGTTGTGACAAGACATACCATCAGTGCGTGCAGTACCTCCAGACATCCTCGCAAAACTGTGGAAAGAGTCTGACTGTCGTCTAGATACTAAATTATTCGCGAACACTTGTTGATAAATTGGCTGTTGGCCTCTGTCTCGGTTTCTTCGGACGACGTTTATTTGATGACTTTTGTGACGTTTCATCAGAACCAGCGGCTGGCGCTGTCCAAAGCTTAACCCTCCACTGCTGCTGGTGGACTGAAGTCGAGCTCGCGGCCGCAGATTATAATTATGTACCCTGCCGCGCCAGCGTCCAAGACCGGAAGAAGAAAGCTCGCCTCATGTCCACTCTCTTCTTTCTGTCACGGTGCCAAGGTGAAAGGACTACGATAAAGTTCTTAAAATGTAAGTCCCTAGTTGCCACCGCCTAAGCACATCGTAGCTACGATCAGAGTGGAACGAGCGTTTGTCCCTGAGCGAATCCTTGCAACACGGAGATACTTGGCAAGAACGGATCAGGAACTTTTGGGCTTTCCTGTCGACTAAGTAGCAGCGTGCACAGTGACGACTGGAGCAAGATCGTCATCATAACTCACTGGAGCATGTAGAACGAATTCACCGCCTTCAACGAGCGACAGAAGGAAAAGTTTGCAAGATGGGGAAGCAGATTGACTAGGCGATTCGCATCATGTCACACGCAACTGTCATCCTCATTGGATGACAATTGGCCAAAGAAGAGTAATCTATCTTTCAGAGACGAGGGAATTTTGCTATCATCCCGAGAACTGTACCTATGGAGAAGATGATTGCTAATACCGAAGCAGCCATTCGGACCCTTCCTTGTAAAAGAGCTGAGGAAATACGTACCGAAACCGCCAGAATACTGCGCCGAGCAAAACCACCGGCTTGCAACCTGGAAAAAGAAGAGTTGCAAGTTATCAAGAATGTCAACGTCGACAAGAGTATATTGGTACTGCCTACCTATGACGGAAATACCACGGTCGTAATGAAGACCGAAGATTATGAGCAGAAGATCCGTGTCCTATTAGATCCGACGACGTACGGAAAACTAAGCGCATATCCGACGGAACGGATCACATGGAATACGAATCGGTTAATCAAGGCTTCTTTCCTCCTGGTATAGTTGCAGAGCAACCTGCGCAACAGAGAAGTTCTATTACCTCGGCTGTATGGATTACCAAAGATCCAAAAGAATAATGTTCGGTTAAGATGGATTGTTAGCGCTTCTGGCTCATCGACGTATGAACTGAAGAAACACTTGGCCTCTCTGCTCCAGCTGCACGTGAGAAAGACTGACACGTACATAAAAGACTCAGGACTTTTTATTGAAAAACTGAAGGAACTAAAACTTGAACCAAACGACAGCCTGGACGGCTTTGATGTTGTTTCTTTGTTTACCAAAGTGCCATTCGGTGACTCTCTGGACTATATCGGTTCCATTTTTCCGCAATACATCACCAAGCTCCTCATGCATCTCTCACCATAAGCTGTTTCGCATGCAATGGCGACTTCTACGAACAACTGGAAGGTGTCACTATGGGCAGTGCTCTTAGTCCAGTAGTGACCAGCTTCTTCATGGAAAATTTCGAAGCACAGGCGCTGTGTGGTACTGGTGTGGTACTGGTACGTCGATGGTACCTTCGTTGTGTGGAGTCATGGTAAGGAACAGCTCAGTGACTCCCTAGAACACGTGACCAGTCTGCATGCCAACATGAAATTTACGATTTGAAGAAAAAGACCAGCACTCACCCTTCCAAAATGCGGTGGTCACGAGGAATGGTGAACATCTGGGACACAGCGTGTATCGAAAACCAACGCACACCGACTGGTATCTGCACAAACTATCAAATCACCACCCGAGCCACTAAAGAAGGGTGATTAATTCACTCAAGACGAATATGTAAGCCGCAGCACCTCAGACACGAGATGCATCATCTGGAAAGAGTTCTGAGGAGCAGTCGGTACTCGACCAGTTACATACGAAGTGTCACAGAATCATCCACTTGGCGAAATGAAACATCGGATAAAGAAATGTCGGGTAGGACCTTTCTGCCATACATTCCCGAGGTGACGGACGGAATTGGCCGTATATTGTGCAAACACGGCGTACAGACTTTTTACAAACCGATAAAGCTGATCAAAGAGGGTCTCAGACAGGCAAATGAGGAAAAGGACCAACTTACAATGTCGAGAATATACCGAATCCCATGTACATGTGGAAAAGTCTATGTTCGAATGACTGGACGATCAGTCATTTCCAGGATCAGTGAACATAAGCGGCGGTGCAAGATGGTGCAGGTGCAAAAATCGGCCGTGGCGGAGCACGCGCTGTGTGAGACCGAGCTCAACGTAAAATTCGCCGACATGGAAGTTGTTGCCGTTGTAAGTAGGCTGTTTATGTTTTCTTATTGGCAGCGTTACGTAGCGCACTGTATGAAAATCACTGGCTGTGCTGTGTGCAGTCTGTGGATAGTTTGCATTGTTGTCTGCCATTGTAGTGTTGGGCAGGTGGCTGTTAACAACGCGTAGCGTTGCGCAGTTGGAGGTGAGCCGCCAGCAGTGGTGGATGTGGGGAGAGAAATGGCGGAGTTTTGAAATTTGTAAGACTGGATGTCATGAACTGCTATGTATATTATGATTTTTCAACACTATTAATGTAAATACATTGTTTGTTCTCTATTAAAATCTTTCATTTGCTAACTATGCCTATTAGTAGTTAGTGCCTTCAGTAGTTTGAATCTTTGATTTAGCTGGCAATAGTGGCGCTCGCTGTATTGCAGTAGTTCGAGTAACGAAGATTTTTGTGAGGTAAGTGATTTGTGAAAGGTATAGGTTAATGTTAGTCAGGGCCAATCTTTTGTAGGGATTTTTGAAAGTCAGATTGCGTTGCGCTAAAAATATTGTGTGTCAGTTTAAGCACAGTCATGTATAATTGTTCAAAGGGGACGTTTCATATGTCGACCCTTAGCCGAGGATACCTCACTGGAATCTCCTGATTTTTTTCTTGTAGTTTGTGTAATTAGTGTAGCTTTTGTTTATTACTAGCACGTAATTATAGAGAGAATTTCCTTTGTAGTTGTAGTTTTTCATTGTTGTACAGTAAAACAGTTGTGGCATGCATGTAGATTTGCAGCAAGTATTTCGCAGCTGCGCTTGCAATTAACGAGATATTATTTTCAGTGCTATGTTAATGTGTTTTCTTATTTTACTCTTCCAATTGTGTTTTCTGTGTTATTGTGACAATAATGGCGTGTGAAAAACGTAATACTAGGCTCCAAAGTAAACTGAGAAATGACAGTGAAGACGAGAGAGTGTGTTAGCGCCACCGAGTAATCAATTAACTAATGTTCAAAGTAGTAATTTGGTAACTGTGCATAGGAAAATGGAGCGGGCTGCAAATAATGGTGTAGGCAGTGAAACAATTAGTGAACAGGGAAGCATTATCGATCGATCGGTCGGCAACAGTTTGCCTCAGGAATCCGAAATGACAGAACACAATATTGCAAATACTGTAGATTCAGGTTTTGGGTCCTCACCGTTTTCTCAAATAAGTCAAGATACATTTTCTGCTTGTCAAAATGTGAATGTTGCCGGTGCAACTTCACTGCCGAAAAGCACTGAGGAACATGTTTCAGACACCAGTGCATTGTTATTACAGTTAATGCAACAAATGGGACAAAGGCTACAAAAGTTAGACACAACGCTTGAACAAAATCAGAAACAAATAGGACAAAATCTTCAAAAGTTAGACACAATGGAACAAAATCTTCAAAAGTTAGACACAATGGAACAAAATCAGAGACAAACACAGCAACAGTTAGATACAATGGAACAAAATCAGAGACAAACACAGCAAAAGCTTCAAAAGTTAGACACCACACTTGAACAAACACGTGAAGATTTAACTACCGAGTTACATAACATTGAATCGAAATGTCAAAAAGTCTGTAATGACGTAAAAACACAAATTTGTGAGCATTTGCAACCTATTTTTTCGTGTCATGAAAATGCATTACAGAATCACGAAGCAGCCATAAAAGAACTGCAAACTATTGTTCATGAAAATTACGACACCTTGCAAGCTAAAATTGACTCAGTTGCATCTACCGATTCGGTTACGCAACTTGCAAAAACACAAGAAAACTTAAAGGACACAGTAGATACTCTGAAAATTGGTTCAGAAAGACACATGGAGGAAATTAGTTCATTATCAGAGAAAGTAGTTGAATTTTCGGATCAGCTAAATAATTTATCTACGAAGGTAGATGATAATCTGAATGACACAAAACCGGTAGTCTTTAATGACACAGAGGAGTGCGAACAAATTAGGAAATTCAAACAAAATCAGAATCAAATTAATACGCAACACCAAAGAGAAATCCGGGAAGTAAAAGATCAGCTGACACAGGTAATACAAGAATTACGTATTTCAGAGGACACTCGCGCCCCAATACGGGAAGAAGGACATAGAAATACGGAACAGCCACAAAATAATAACACAGCGCATTTCGGAAATTATGAAAGAAATTGGCAAGGTGCACCGAATTTTGAAATGGAACCGCCGAAACGACGTAACAATGACCGATATGCGACTCGCCGACATGATGATTTTGACTATAAGCTTTTCATTACTACACGTAAATTTAAAACATTTAAAAATTCTGACAACGACATTCATCCACAAGCATGGCTTCATCAATTCTCTCATTGTTTTCCTCCCAACTGGTCATTGGAGCACAGGTTAGACTTTATGTGTGGCTACTTGGAGAATGAACCAGCTGTAAGAATGCGATCGGTCATTCACGATTGTCACAGTGAAGGGGAATTTTACCATGCCTTCCTCTCAGCATATTGATCTCAAGCTACACAAGACCTAGTAAAACATAGCATCATAATGATGAAACATTTCGAACAATCTGAATTTTTCTTGTGAAATATTTTGAAGACATGTTGCACAAGAATCAGTACCTGTCAAACTCATACAGCCCCTCAGAACTCATCCGCATTTGCTTAATCAAATTACCTGAACATTTACGACATATTATTTTGGCAGGACGTTGCAAAGACGACATTGAAGCTTTTCAGGGACTCTTACAAGAATTAGAAATTGACACTGACAATCGCGGAACGCGAAAACAGAAGCACAACAATTACAGGTCACATCCGTCGCAATTCCGCGATGAAAGAAATAGTAACTGGACACGACAAGGCTCTTCTCACAACACAAATCGTGACCAAAACAGACACCATCCGTATGACAACCGTTGGCAGAATAAGAGTTACAGAGAAAGATCGCATTTCCGTAGTAATGAATGTGACAGAGACAACCATAGAATCAGACAATATGGAAACCAAAATAATTATTATCAAGGGAGACAGAATAACTTCAGACGCAACGGTCCACCACGCAGTTACGTTTCCGGGAGAAATTCTCCACCACATGACTGACAAACAAGAAACTATGTAAACTACCGACAAAACGACAGACCTGAATTCCATCAGAACTGGCGAGCTTCAAACAGGGCAGGGCCTTCTCGAGAAGGCGAATTTGTAGAAGTTAGGTCTCCTAATCCCAATAACGACGCGCGCCAACAAAGAGACAGACAATGACTCGCACCGCAGGCAGCCACATGCGCCGGCTGGCTCAGCGAAAAATAATATAGACGCTAACATTGAGAAATATTTTAGCATTCCGCAACGACGTATACAACATGATAATTACTTGGAAGTTGAAACTCTGCGCACTAGAAAGGGTAAATGATTGCACCACATTTCACATGTAAAACCGTTTCTTGAGAGATGATCTGTTTTTTAACTTTGTTTTTGCCATAAAACTTTTCACTTCACATTTATAGTATGCATTGTCAGACTTAGAAACTGTTACCATGTAACAATGTTTGAAGTTAAATATCCAATCAAGAACCAAGAGAACTTATTTAAAAAGAAATTACGAATGCATTGTTATAGTGAACAGATGTCACAGCGGTATTGTGTTTGTACATTCTTGCTTGTTAGTTGCACGATTCTGTAATGACTATAAGGCTTACAGACTTAGAACATATACTGGTACTGCTAATGAGATTTTAATGCAACATTTTGGTTTACCTGAAAATACATTCTGGATTTAAAGTACTTTCTGTGAGATACTAGATGACACAATGGTTAGTTTATGTGACAGCTACACGATTTTATCACGACGCTACTAATGAGTGACAATTTACAATATCGCTTTTGAGGTGTATCTGTTTTATATCTGCACAGTTTTTCTGAATTCTTCTGTAAAGTAAAACATGTTTTAGTAGTAACTTTTGTGGTATAGCTACAAGGAGACAGCCTTTTCCGTAGCACAACAATATGTTACATCACAGTACTTTCTTCATCACAACAATAAGAGTAATAACTAAGATATCTATACGCAAAGTATTTCACTTTTGTTTATCATGAGGTAAGTACATTGACCTCTGCAGAACTTAGCTTTCGGAGGACGATAACTACGACACTTCCACAGAGATTATCTTACAACATGACGCACAGTTTAGCGCTACAGTACACGTATTTGAGTGATTAATTTTGTACTTAAAACATTTATTTTTAAAGATATTTGAAGTAAAATGATACAAAGGTTTTCCGTGACACATTTCATTCCATTGCTGTAATCTGTAACACCTGAGGGTATAATTACATTAATCCTCAGAGGGTACACGCCTACTTTGTGTACCATGTGTCTGGCAAGCACAAGGAGCCCTAGCTAATACGGTATTTGCTTTTACAACTTTACACATCGATACCATATTTCTCTAACACATGAATTACACAGCTATCTGATCATTTAACTGAGAGACAAACATTTTTTTTACTACATCAGTGACAGATGTTTACGTAATTACAAGGTTGGATAACTTCACACTTACGAAATTGTATTTTGTCTGTACTTTGTGAAATGTTCTTATTTTTTCGGAACCATTGTGATACTATAAGAGCTTTGAATGATGTATTTGGTATGGGATCATAATTTTTAAAGTACGTTTGAGGCAGATGACACTTTTGACTATGCTGTTGTGGTACGTTTATGATCAATAAGCTGATGCTATATGAGTTATTTGATTATGCTACGTATCTGTTATGATGAAATATAGAAGAAGTGTCAACGAATAAGGTAAGGAATAATGAGTAGTGGTTAGGGACTCTGGTTTGTGAAAATGGTTGTTGGAAACCAAGAATCGTACTTTAAGAGTTATGAAATGTATGTAAATGCGTGAATGTATTACAATGCTGACGAAAATTTTTTGGACACTGTTATATCAATAGGATTTTGTTTCTACAGATTTGTAACGCAAATTCTTGACCTGTGAAATATTTTTATATGAGACTGTCACTGTAGCGGAAACTGCTGTCATAAATATTTTGGTAAGAAAGTTAAGTGACCACCTTCACGTAATGCGTCATGGGCACCCAGCTGCGCGACACACGCCTGGAAAAAAGCCATTAGTGTGTGCCTTTCAGAGGCACAGGTGGAGAAGAAAAAAAAAAGAGGCCATTATCCTCGCTATTGACATTCCTTTGTAGAAAGCATCATAAATACGACACCCTCACACTTGAAAATATGATTACACTGTAGAGTTCTTAATTTATGATATTTACTGAAATGAAATGATGAGCAACATTTCATGTCTATTGTCTTGCTAGTTGAAAGATTGTTTACTGCATTATGAAATGCCATATGGCTAGTGAATGATGTTTCACACCTTGCTTTGCCTATTTTGTTTAATATCTAGTTTTTAGCTGCACTGCAGCATTGGTTAAAATAAAATTTTATTGATGTACTAATATAGATAATTTCTGTCTACAGATCCAGTAAATAATAATTTTGTGATACTTCCAAAAAAATGAGGGAGCACAAAAAGACATTTCCCTCCACAGGAACTGCATACATAATTTTCTTTTCAAGTATTTGGTAATTTATTTCATAGAATAAGTTTTTGTGGTGCACCACTTTAATGACATAGACATTAAGATGTGAATAGACACTTCCCTTATCTGCATTGTTGTCTTTACTGTAATATTTTTCTGCTTGAGCTTTGTCATGTTTAGATATAAGTTATTGCATTTGCTGCTGCTGTTTGCCAGGCATAGTGCTACTAAATTTCACATTGTATTATTCTTTTAAGCCAGTTTTACTACTAATTTATTTTTCTTGATTGCTGCTCATTGCCTTATATTAGTTGTAATATTGCTGCTTGCTTTGACAATTTCCATTTTTTTATTGCTGTTTGTATTAATTGTTTTGTGTTGCTGCATTGCCTCGTCCCTTAGTTTATGCATCTGAGCTCAGTAGATTTAAGTTAGCTTAAGAGGTGGTTGACTATATAAGAAACTAACTATGATGAATTGGAAGAAATGCATTGAGAAACTATACGCAAAAAGTACAGAAAGCAGGTATAGATAGGACTTTTTGGGAATAATGATGAACGAAGGGAGATATCCAAGAAAAAAAAAGGTTTTGTTTGCAAAATATTGTAGTACCAAATGTTACACTGAAAACAAACCCCGTCCTTTCCCCCTGTGTTATTCTGCTATGTGTTTGTGTACTCTTGTATATTTGTGTTTTTCCTGTCTTTATGTGTTTAGCTGATGTTATGTTGTAGAATTTTTCTAATACTATGTTATTCACTTTGTAAAGATGTTTAAACATTATTTGTTCTGTTTTGTTTTAATGCTCATGTGTGAAGTTGATGTTTCGAAAGTTATTCTGATCTATTATGTATGTACTCATGTCATAATTCCTGTAACTCTGATGTATATGTTATTTCGATTCTTTTGTAAAGCCTGTACTACAAATGTTATCTGTATTGTTATGTTCTTTAATGATGTATTTTGTACCTTTGTAATCGTATTCTTATGTTATAAAATTGTAATTGACACCAGTTCGTCATATTATTAACGTGTAAGTTCCATTTCACTGCACACGTTTCTGTTGGTCATAGTATATGGACAATATGTGAAAAGTAGGGACTGTTAGTGTTTGCACATGTGTTAATAATTCAGCAAGGGACTATAACAGCATTGCTGGTTCTAAGGACAATTCCAGAAACTTTGTGAGTTCACAAGTGGTGGTTATGGACTTGCTATATTATCCGCAAGACTCTGCAATGGTGATTGTGCACCTGCACAGTCACAACACATGGCTGCTGGCCATCTCTACAAGGACTACAGTGGGTCTGCATCTTTGATGATCCACCAATACCATTATTTCTGCAAGGACTGCAGTGGGTCTGCACCTGTGGTGGCCCACCAATACCGTAATCTCTACCAGAACTACAGTGGGTCTGCTCTGTGATGACCTACCTACCGATATTCTTCAAAACTTCGACTGACGTTGCACTGGGTTTGCTCTGTTGTGGCCCATTACCTGTCTGCATGTCAAGAGTCAACACTGTCTTTCCGTTGGAAGGACAACACTACTTCTTCAAATCCACTACTTCCATGTGCATTTTCTTTTACTGCTGAGACTTTGAAAAAAACACTACAATTTTACTGTGATGAATGATCAGGACTGTCTTTATGGACTGTGAGAAAATTTTAGCTTTTGACCAACATTGTATCAATAAGTGTGTGCATTTGATTTCTTTGTTATTATAATTATGATTATGAAAAAATTTTTTCTAATCTGTATTGGCCACTGCCCCAAACAATTTGTAAAAATTTTTGTGGGGAGCATGGGGGCTATGTAAGTAGGCAGTTTATGTTTTCTTATTGGCAACGTTACGTAGCGCACTGTATGAAAATCACTGGCTGTCCTGTGTGCAGTCTGTGGATAGTTTGCATTGTTGTCTGCCATTGTAGTGTTGGGCAGGTGGCTGTTAACAGCGCGTAGCGTTGCGCAGTTGGAGGTGAGCCGCCAGCAGTGGTGGATGTGGGGAGAGAAATGGCGGAGTTTTGAAATTTGTAAGACTGGATGTCATGAACTGCTATGTATATTATGATTTTTCAACACTATTAAGGTAAATACATTGTTTGTTCTCTATTAAAATCTTTCATTTGCTAACTACGCCTATTAGTAGTTAGTGCCCTCAGTAGTTTGAATCTTTTATTTAGCTGGCAGTAGTAGCGCTCGCTGTATTGCAGTAGTTCGAGTAACGAAGATTTTTGTGGGGTAAGTGATTTGTGAAAGGTATAGGTTAATGTTAGTCAGGGCCATTCTTTTGAAGAGATTTTTGAAAGTCAGATTGCGTTGCGCTAAAAATATTGTGTGTCAGTTTAAGCACAGTCATGTATAATTGTTCAAAGGGGACGTTTCACCGTATATAAGAACTGTTATACAAAATTGTTCAGGGAAGCTAAAAAAATACACAAACATGACAATAGGTTCAACAAGAAAGAAGAAAGTCTCGAAGTGAACGAATCTTGAACTCCATGTTGCAGCAAACGACCGTTTCTCGTAGCAAGCGGATAGCCGAAGAGGTAAAGCCCGCGGAAAAGCCCTTGGACGTTGGTGCGCCAGGTACACACACTGAAGCGCCACAGAAACTGGTATACGCAAGCCTATTCTAATACAGAGATATGGCAACAGGCAGAATTCGGAGATTCAGTCGGTAACACATCTATAAGACAAGTTTCTGGCACAGTTGTTGGATCAGTTACTGCTGCTACAGTGGCAGGTTATCAAGAGAGTTTGAACGTGGTATTATAGTCGGCACACGAGCGATGGTGTGGCGGGATGGAGGGTGGGGGGGGGGGGGGGGACACAGCATCTCCGAGGTAGCGATGAAGTGGAGATTATCCCTACGACCTTTTCACGAGTGTACCGTGAATATCAGGAATCAGGTAAAACATCTCCGACATTGCTGCCGCCGGAAAAAGATGCTGCAAGGACAGGATCAACGACTACTGAGGAGGATAGTTCAACGTGATAGAAGGGCAACCCTTCCGCAAATTGTTGCAGATTTCAGTGCATCAACAAGTGTCAGCGTGCGAACCATTCAACGAAACATCATCGGTGTGGGCTTTCGGAGCCGAAGGCCCACTCGTGTACCCTTGATGACTGCACTACACAAAGCTTTACTCCTCGCCTGGGCTCGTCAACACCGAAATTGGACTGTTGATAACTGGAAACGTGTCGCCTGGTCGGACGACTTTCGTTTCAAATTATATCGAGCGGATGGACGTGTACGGGTATGGAGACAACCTCATGAATCCATGGATCTTGCATTTCAGCAGGGGACTGTTCAAGTTGGGGGAGTCTCTGTAATGGTGTGGGACGTTTGTAGGTGGAGTGATATGGGAACCCTGATACGTCTAGATACGACTCTGATAGGTGACATAAACGTATGCATCCTGCCTGATAACCTATTCATGTCTATTGTGCATTCCGACGAACTCGGGAAATTCCAGTAGGACACTCCACACGTCCAGAATTGCTAGAGAGTGGTTGCAGGAACTTTCTTCTGAGTTTTAATACTTCCTATGGCCACCAAACTCCCCAGACATGAACATTATCGAGCATATCTGCGATGCCTTGCAACGTGCAGTTCAGAAGAGACTCCATCTCCTCGTACTCTTACGGATTTACCGAGCGAGGTGGCGCAGTGGTTAGAAACTGGACTCGCATTCGGGAGGACGACGGTTCAATCCCGCGTCCGGCCATCCTGATTTAGGTTTTCCGTGATTTCCCTAAATCACTCCAGGCAAATGCCGGGATGGTTCCTCTGAAAGGGCACGGCCGAATTCCTTCCCCATCCTTCCCTAATCCGATGAGACCGATGACCTCGCTGTCTGGTCTCCTTCCCCGAAACCAACCAACCAATCTTACGGATTTATAGGCAGCCCTGCAGTATTTATGTTGTGCATTCCTTCCAGCACTACTTCAGACATTAGTCGAGTCCATGTCACGTCGTGTTGAGGCACTTCTCCGCGCTCGTGGGCCCTACACCTGTCAGGCAGGCTTACCAGTTTCTCTGGCTCTTCGGTGAAAAATCTGCAGCCGCGAGCTCGACTCCAGTCCATCGTTAGCAATGGAGCGTGGAACTCTGACAGTGTCAGCCACTTGTGCTTGCAAAGCGTCAGTAAAATGATCAAAGAAGTGTCGGCAGAAGAACCCGAAACGGAAGTCAACAGGGAATTTACGGTCTAGATGTTTGTCGTCCATGCGATAGCGGGAACATTTAGCATTTGTCAAATGAAAATTAAAACTTTGATCTTAAACCAAAGTGTAAAGAGCACCTCAGGACTGTATGCGCATGTACACTATCTTATCAAAGGTATCGCACACCTATTAATTTCTCTCTGTCTCAGCCCATTTCCATTGTTCTCTTTGCCTTCTGTAGTCTTTCTACTTTTGTTTTGTCAGGGATTATCCTGTTATGTTCACGTTGTTGCCTGGCGTGTCTGATATGTTAGAGTTGTTCCGGATTCTTTTTTCCCTTCTCGTATTGGTCGCGTAAGGACAACGTGCCACTTTCAATTCCTTATTCGTTGTTCTCTTCTTTTTTTCCTGTACTCTTTGAGCTGTTCACTATGTTTTTCCTTCCTTTTTTCTGACTGGTAATAACAGTTGTTTTTTAACTTTTCTACCTCCTAGTCTATCCACATTCAATCGTTTTTCTCTAAATATTTCTCTGTTTGTTTTTTCTTCAGATTTTATATTATTTTTTTTCTAAATTCTTTCCTGCTTCATGAATACTTATCCCACAAATAGTTGAAGATCTTTCTGGTTTATGTTCAAATGTGTTCAAATGTGCGTGAATTCCTAAGGGACCAAACTGCTGAGGTCATCGGTCCCTAGACATACACACTACTTAAACTAGCTTACGCTAAGGGCAACACACACACCCATGACCCAGGGAAGACTCGAACCTCCGGCGGGAGGGGCCGCGCAGTCCGTGACATGGCGCCTCTAACCCTGCGGCCACTCAGCGCCGCTTTTTGGTTTATCTACTGTCTTTCATTCGATATAAATGTACAAAAAATACCAGTTTTCTTTTTATCATTACTTCTTATATGTTTTCTATGTTAAGATAAATTCCATCGTTACTACGTAATTTCAAGCATTACTTAGTTTTTCGTGGACCCAACATTTTCCTAATGATAATCCTTTCTAATATTTCTAATTTATCTAAACTATAGTTTAATGCGAGACATTCACTTACATATAGGTATTCTGGTTTCGCTACTGTATTGTAATGCCTTATTTTTGCGTTTTTATGCAGGCCCTTTTTGCTGTAAAAGTCTTTGAATATACCATACGCCCTTCCCATTTCATGTATCCTTTCCTCTATAGCAGTTTTCTTCAAACCATTTTCTTTATCTCTACAAAATATTAACTTTTTCAGTCTTTTAAATTTGGCCTGTATCTGTTTTCACAAATTTCGTTGCATTTTTAATGCTTGCATAAAATTTTTGTTGCCCTGCAGAAATTCTCAAGCCACTGCTACTGACTATTTCTTGTAAAAGATTAGTTTGTGTTATAGGAGATGTCACGTTCCGAAAGTATAACACAGTCATCTGCAGATCAAAAACAATTTATTCCAACATTTTTGTTTACTCTTCGCAACCTTATTGGTAAAATCTTAAATTCATTCAGTTTTTCAATTATCGCTATTTCTTCTAAAACACAATTAAAAAGCATTCGTTATGGGCTATCACTCTGCTGTACATCTATGTTTATTTCAAAGCACTGAGATATTAATCCCATAAATTTCATTTTAGATACTGTGTCTGAAAGCGTTTCATCAATAAGGTTTACTAATTTAGACTTGACTAAAAATTCTCGGATGGTTATGCATATACTTTTCTGCCAATGAAATCCAAGGCCTTTTTGAAAGCAGCAAACATTACCACAATATCTTTTCAGTTTATTAACCTGTGGCAAATGATTGGCCTCAAACTAAATATTTTTTCAGAACATGATCTGCCCTTCCTAGAACCACCTCGACATTCGCCTAAATAATTGTCCAGTGTTGTTTCTTCTCTTTTTAATAAAATCTTGGGAAATATTTTATATGGAACTGGTAGTAAAGAAATTGGTCTGTAGTTGTTAACGTCTTGTTTATTGCATGCCTTATCTAGTAGATGTATCAAGTCTAATCTTCCTCTGTCCTGGGATTGTTTTGTTTTTGAGATTTGCTCGAAGATTACTTTATCTCTTTTTTTTTTAATTTTTGGTAGAAACCATTTCTAAAGTTCCGCTGTGGTAGAGCTATAGCTTTAATGTTTACTAAAGTTTTGCTTACTTCTTCAATTTCTTTGATAGCTTGTGGTAAATTTTCTTCTAGATTTGTGTTTGAGAATTCCAGCTTATGGACTGGTTCTGAGCTAAGAAGCTGATCAAAGTATCTTGCAAGTGCTTCGTAATCTTGTGTGTGCTTAAGCCAAGCTTGCTATTTTGCTTTATTAAACACACCCTTGGAGTTTGGTATCCTTTCAGTCTCCCCTTAAAGGTTTCATACAGAAAACGTGTATTATTTTTTAAAAAGGTTTCCTCAATTTCTGTAAGTTTCTTCTTTTCAAAATTTCTTTTAGTTCCTATAATTATCTTTGCTGTTTCCTTACTTTACTGTTTAAACTAATCATTGCTTTCAGTATTGATTGAACATTTCCTGTTATTCCATTTTGAGCCCTCTCTGTTAAAGCTTCTTCACATACTTCATTCCATCGTATTATCATTTTATTTTTGACGTTTTCTGTGCAGAATTATTAATATACTTTAGAAAATTCTGGACATTTGCCATGCTTAGTTATTTTAATTTTGTCTTGATGGTTTTGAATTGATTTTTTCGATATAGTACCTCTGTGTTATATTTTATTAGTATGTGATTTTTGTTTTATTTTGTCACTTAGGATTTTGGAGAGTGATCAGAATAAAATTCGCCATTTTTATTACTTCCACACACATAATTTCGTTGGTCTGAAATCTGATCTTTTGCTCGTGGTTTCTTCCACTAGGGTCTTCCAGACTCTTCACTGTTGGAAAATCGAGTTTCTTTCTGCCTTTGAGAACTTTGGCCTGGTTTCACCTGTAACCCTAGACAGAGACCGTTACTGGGTGCTGTCGCCCAGAGCCAGTTTTCTTTCTTTTTTGTTTCTTTATGCGATTGTTACTCCTATCCTTCTTCCTCCCCATCACTTGCGAGATGGACCCCTGGAGTTGGGACCGGTAATAGCAGAGGTTTCTGTATTTCTTTATATTTTGTTTTACAGCTTTCCATATCGTTATGTTTTATGTTATATCTTTGTTTTGTGATTGGGATTTTGAAATACAAAGGATCTTTGGCGTGGTATTCTCCGAAAACAAAAGCGAGAGGACAACCAGTGCTGAGCGACTATTTGAGTAAGAATACACAATAGAAAGTGCGTCGTTTTGAGAAAGTTAAAAAAGTCGCGGTTTCCCCCGTTGCCGTCCTCCACTTTTCTCGTTCTTTTTTTCCCAGCCCCAAAAGTCGGTGGTCTCGCTCATACTTACTCTGTTCTTGAAGCTAGTCTCTTGATACTCTCCCATCTCCTGCCAGCTTTCAATTCATCAATGAACTCCATTCTCGGTTGTCCTTTCTATCTTCTTCCTTCCATAATTCCGTAAATCAGTGTCGTGAACTGGAATGAATAGCGACGTAGATGGCTAACAATGTTCGCTTCCTAGTGGTGATTGTACTCGGTAGGCGCTATGACTCTCCTGTTCTTCACAGTTCTTTTTTGTTTGATGTTCTGTCAGTCCATGGTGTCTTTTCATCCAACACCACTTCTCGAAAGCTTGTATTCTTTTCTTTCTCTGCCCCGCAAACAAAATTTCAGCTCATTGCATGCTTATGTTGCAAATATAGCTCTTTGAAACCGTTTCCTAGTAGGTAAGGAGACAGTGTTTGACGCTAGCAGTTTTCTGTTCTGGAAAAGTGATTCTTTTGCCCAGGCTGTTCTACCTTTGATGTCCATTGTACTTCAACCATCCGATGTGACACAACGTTAGAGGTGCTTGAAGGTAGTCATTTGGGCCAGCTTTTCACCGCCAAGGAGAATGGCTACGTTCAGTTTTTCATCTCTTGTGCTTTTCGTGACTTATTTTGTTTCTGTCGGAGTTCATCTCGCACTTCGCTACTAACATTTGGTTACTCTGTCTATGAATCAGATCAACCTGAAGGGTTTCTCTACAGTTAATCGTAAACTGAATACACTCCTGGAAATGGAAAAAAGAACACATTGACACCGGTGTGTCAGACCCACCATACTTGCTCCGGAAACTGCGAGAGGGCTGTACAAGCAATGATCACACGCACGGCACAGCGGACACACCAGGAACCGCGGTGTTGGCCGTCGAATGGCGCTAGCTGCGCAGCATTTGTGCACCGCCGCCGTCAGTGTCAGCCAGTTTGCCGTGGCATACGGAGCTCCATCGCAGTCTTTAACACTGGTAGCATGCCGCGACAGCGTGGACGTGAACCGTATGTGCAGTCGACGGACTTTGAGCGAGGGCGTATAGTGGGCATGCGGGAGGCCGGGTGGACGTACCGCCGAATTGCTCAACACGTGGGGCGTGAGGTCTCCACAGTACATCGATGTTGTCGCCAGTGGTCGGCGGAAGGTGCACGTGCCCGTCGACCTGGGACCGGACCGCAGCGACGCACGGATGCACGCCAAGACCGTAGGATCCTACGCAGTGCCGTAGGGGACCGCACCGCCACTTCCCAGCAAATTAGGGACACTGTTGCTCCTGGGGTATCGGCGAGGACCATTCGCAACCGTCTCCATGAAGCTGGGCTACCGTCCCGCACACCGTTAGGCCGTCTTCCGCTCGCGCCCCAACATCGTGCAGCCCGCCTCCAGTGGTGTCGCGACAGGCGTGAATGGAGGGACGAATGGAGACGTGTCGTCTTCAGCGATGAGAGTCGCTTCTGCCTTGGTGCCAATGATGGTCGTATGCGTGTTTGGCGCCGTGCAGGTGAGCGCCACAATCAGGACTGCATACGACCGAGGCACACAGGGCCAACACCCGGCATCATGGTGTGGGGAGCGATCTCCTACACTGGCCGTACACCACTGGTGATCGTCGAGGGGACACTGAATAGTGCACGGTACATCCAAACCGTCATCGAACCCATCGTTCTACCATTCCTAGACCGGCAAGGGAACTTGCTGTTCCAACAGGACAATGCACGTCCGCATGTATCGCGTGCCACCCAACGTGCTCTAGAAGGTGTAAGTCAACTACCCTGGCCAGCAAGATCTCCGGATCTGCCCCCCATTGAGCATGTTTGGGACTGGATGAAGCGTCGTCTCACGCGGTCTGCACGTCCAGCACGAACGCTGGTCCAACTGAGGCGCCAGGTGGAAATGGCATGGCAAGCCGTTCCACAGGACTACATCCAGCATCTCTACGATCGTCTCCATGGGAGAATAGCAGCCTGCATTGCTGCGAAAGGTGGATATACACTGTACTAGTGCCGACATTGTGGATGCTCTGTTGCCTGTGTCTATGTGCCTGTGGTTCTGTCAGTATGATCATGTAATGTATCTGACCCCAGGAATGTGTCAATAAAGTTTCCCCTTCCTGGGACAATGAATTCACGGTGTTCTTATTTCAATTTCCAGGAGTGTATTATCTCTCGTGTTGCACGTTTCAGTAAAATCCTCTACACGTCATTTTGTAAGCTTCGTTTAAGTTCTGCTCTACGGGATGATAGGTAAGCTTATTAGAATTCCTGAAGCATGTGATACAAGCCTGAGTGTTAAGCATTGTTCTCACTCCTTACCACTGCTAGTCTTGGGAATCCATACCACATGTCCCTGCTCAAAATCATGGGTATTTCTTCTTTCAGTACATGTTTATCATCTAGGATAACATGTTTTTTTTTCTTTTCCAGAATGAGATTTTCACTCTGCAGTGGAGTGTGCGCTGATATGAAGCTTCCTGAAAGAAAAAAACTGTGTGCCCGACCGAGACTCGAACTCGGGACCTTTGCCTCTCGCGGGCAAGTGCTCTACCATCTGAGCTACCTAAGCATGACTCACGCCCGGTCCTCACAGCTTTACTTCTGCCCGCGAAAGGCAAAGATCCCGAGTTCGAGTCTTGGTTGGGCACACAGTTTTAATCTGCCAGGAAGTTTCATGTTTTTTTTTTTCGAATGTTTCAGTCATTCCCTCGAGATGAAGCTTTATTATCTTTCAGCCGTTTTAATGCACTGTCTAGTTCTTTTCTGAATTGGTGGACCAAGCTGTGAAAGTTATCTAAATAAATAAAATTATGGACTGAAGTACTCTGTTTCTGATGGTAAGCTCTGACCTGTGATAATAAATGAACTGTCCTAATGAAACTTATACTGTCGTAATATGAAAAGTTGCAATGGTAAAGTAATTAATTGTCGTAATGAAAAGGGAAGTCGTTCATACTGTAAAAGTTAGCAATCTGACTTCAAGAATTTTGAAAAGTGTGAACTGCTTGAATTATTAACTTGTACATGAAACCTAGGGTAATTGGCTTTGCAAAATTTGATCACAAAAACTGTCTCTGAATAACGTAAGTTGGACCTGATTGAATAAATAAAAAACATGATAGTCATTTCTCCTTACCTTTATTCTGCGCGTTGCAGTACTGCTGTCTTGCACGCCGTTATGCTAAAGCTGCAAATTACTGTCTCTGCACGGAGATACTCGACAGGTACAATGAGTTCTCTCTTAATTGCAAATCGAACTGTTTTTCGAACGTACTTGGTTGGATTATCCATTAAAAAGAATCGTAAGAGAAAGGTAGCTAAGAAAACGAAATATGCGCAAAAATAACAACACTACATTTTTTTATTGAGAAAATGAGCTCAAGGCAGAATTTAAATTTAATGAACTTCTCAACATACAAACAATAAACTTCCCTATCTCTCAAATCTAACAAGTTTCAGTACAATAACCAATTTAGTACTATGGCCCAGCAATAGTGAAAAAAAGTAACAGCATTATTGTATTTACCTGACATTCCATTAGATTTCTTCCTTCACAAATCAGTTTCATAATGATGTCGATTTAACAAAATGATAAACTGAGACATTAAATTTGAATCATAATATTGCCATAGTTTCCTCACTTACCTAACTCTAACACAGCTCAATTTCGACTGCCTGTCTCCATCAAAGCTAAACGGAGTCTGCTCCACTGCGCCCTCGCGCAGTTCAAAGATACTCATTTAACTTCTGCGATACAGCTTACAACATCTTTGCTCGCTCACAGGTGATTCAGACACCAAACATTCATATACCAAAATGATACATGTTGTCCATCATTAACCCCAGTCTCAGTAGTGCCACTGACTTCACATCGCCTGTGAAATTTTGGTCCGCCGGAAAAAGAAACAAAAAAATGTAAATTAAGGCAGTTCTATAAGTAACTACGTAATCTCTCTTGTTAATTATATTTCTTTAACTTTATCCAATATATCTGAAGATGGGCAGCTAGCTGAAACCGGTTATTGAAAATAAAAAAAATTGCGATCAAAGACTGAAATGCCATATTTTTATTCAAAGAACGATCGCGGCTATCCCAGAAAGAGAATCATGTCTAATTTTGAAAACCATAGTGTTGTCATTTTTGCGCATATTTCGTTTTCTTACCAAACTTTCTATTGCGATTCTTTTCAATGGATTATACAGCCAAGTATGTTCGATAAACAGTTTGATTTGCAATGAACAGAGAACTCGTTGTACCTCTCGAGTATCTCTGTACAGATTCAGTAATTTGTAGCTTTAGCATAACGGCGTGCAGTACAGCATTACTGCAACGCGCAGAATAGAGGTAAGGAGAAATGGCTATCATGTTTCTTATTTATTCAACCAGGATCAACTTATATTATTCAGAGACAGTTTCTTTGATCAAATTTTGTGAAGTCAATGACTCTAGTTTTCATGTCAAGTTAATTACTATGACACTTTAAACTGTTCAAAATTCCTGCAGTCAGATTGATCACTTTAACAGTATGAAAGAGTTCCCTTTTCATTACAACAATTAATTACGTTAACAGTGCAGCTTGTCTTTCATATGACGACAGTACAAGGTTCATTACGACAGTTCATTTATTGTCACAGCTCAGAGCTTATAATCAGAAACAAAGTATCTTCAGACTTTTTTTTTTATTTAGAGAACTTTCAGCTGATACTAGTCGATTACACACATCTTCTAGGAGATTTTCTTCTAAATCTTGCTCATGACACAGTTCGTTCCTCTACACCTCTTTGTTTACCTGTCGTTTCTTCATATGTTACCACCCTGCTGTAGTCTTATATCCTTCCCGAAAGGTTAGATCTTCTTGTGAATTGGCTTTGAAATTCTCGATATGCGCGTTCTACATTACCTTTTACTGTCACTTTACACTTATTTGGCAATCATTCTTCTACTACTTTCACCATTTCTGTATTAATATAAATTTTGTATTGCCTTTATCGAGCCTACTCTCCGGCCATCTAACATTTTCTCCCTCGTTCATCGTGATCAGTATATTTTTCGTTTTCCAAGACTTACGCGATATCTTTTTCTCCTTCCCAAAGCATTCCTTCTGCGGTTTTTCTAAGCTGTACTCGGGTATCCACAAAAGAAAAGGAAATAAAAAAGCGAAATTTGTAACATATTGGGGATAAAGCTACACCCTCAGACCTACACACTGACGTGACAAAAGTCATTCGATACTTCTTAATATCGTGTCGGACTTCCTTTTACCAGGCTTAGTGCAGCAGCTCGACATGGTTTGGACTCGACAAGTCGCTTAAAGTCCCCTGCAGAAATACTGAGCCACGCTGCATCCACAGCCGTCCATGATCGCGAAAGTGTTTGTTGCCAGTGCAGGATTTTGTATACGAACTGACCTCTCGATTACGTCCCATAAATGTTTGATGCGTTTCATGTGGGGCGATCTGGGTGGCCAAATCATTCGCTGGAATTGTCCAGATCGTCCTTCAAACCAGTCGCGAACAATTGCCCGGTGTCACTGCGTACCGTCATCCATAAAAATTCCTTTGTCGTTTGGGAACATGAAGTCCACGAATGGCTGCAAATGGTCTCCAAGTAGCCGAACATAACCATTTCCAGTCAACTGAGGACCCAGTCCATTTCATATAAAAACAGTCCACATCATTATGGAAACACCACAAGCTTGACAGTGCCTTGTTGATTTCTTGTATCTATGGCTCCATGGGGTCCGTGCCGCACTCGAACCCCACCATCAGCTCTTACGAACTAAAATCGGGACTCATCTGACCAGGGCACGGTTTTCCAGTCGACTAGGGTCCAACTGATGAGGTCACGAGTCCAGGAGAGGCGCTTCAGGCGACGTCGTGCTGTTAGCAAGGGCACTCGCGTCGGTTGTCTGCTGTCATAGCCCACTAACGCCAAATTTCGCCGCATAGTCCTCACAAATACGTTGGTCGTACCTCCCGCATTGACTTCCGCGGTTATTTCACACTGTATCGTTTGTCTGTTAGAACTGATAACTCTAAGCAAACGCCGCTGCTCTCGGTCGTCAAGTGAAGCCCGTCGGCCACTGTGTCGTCCGTGGTGAGAGGTAATGCATGAAGTGCGGTAATCTCAGCACACTCTTGACATTGTGGATGTCTGAATATAGAATTCCCTAACGATTTCCAAAATGAAATATCCCTTGCGTCTATCTCTCGACTGCCATTCCGCCTTCAAGGTCTGTTAATTCCCGTAGTACGCCCATAATCACGTCGGAAGCCTTTTCAATTAATCACCTGAGTACAAATGACAGTTTCGCCAACGCACTGCTCTTTAATATCTTGTATAGTCGATACTACCGCCATCTCTGTACGTGATGTGCATATCGCTGTCTCGTGATTTTTGTCACCTCAGTATATGACGTTAGACTGGTTTGGAAACCATTATTCGAGTACTTCCTTCATTTCTGTATTAATCGAGTTTCTGTATTGCCTTATCTCCTCCTATCTTACATTTTCTCCTTTAATTCATCATGTTCTGCATATATTTCGCTGTCCAAGGCTTGCACGATATCTTCTTCTCCTTCCCGAAGCATCCTTCTGCTGTTTTTCTAACTTATATTCGACTTTCCACAGCCGAGCGGGATAGCTGTGCGGTCTACGGCGCTTTGCCACGGTTCGCGCTGCTGTCCCCGTCGGAGGTTCGAGTCCTTTCTCGGGCATCGGTGTGTGTATTGTCCTTAGTGTAAGTCAGATTAAGTAGTGCGTAAGCCTAGGGACCGATGACCTCAGCAGTTTGGTTCCATAGAACTTACCACAAATTTCCAACTATCGACCTTCCACAAAAGAACACGAAATAAAATGAGAAAGCTACTGGGGCAATAGCTTCAGCCTCAGACCTGTAATACTATTTTTACTTGCCAATTGACGGATACGAGCGCTATTATCTTCTGCCAACTGCTCCTCCCCAACGCAATCCCACAATCAACACATTTTCCTACAGTATTTTTGTGGAAAGTTTAGCTTTAAACACGACCAGAATTATATCATGGTATTCACGCCCCGATAAAATTACAAAAAGCACGAACAATTCTTCTGCCTCAAATTCCGTTAGAGGCTGTGGAACATTTAAATTTCTCGCAAGTTTGAGAAACTAGAACTACTTCATTAACCAAAGATGGGCTGCTGTGGTTAAACTGGGGTCATGGGTCGATGGAGTGTGATGTTACCACACACACACACAGTAATGTGGTTATTTTATGAAGAACACTGTCTCAGTCGTTTGTTTTTACAATGGATTTCGGTACGTGATTAATTTCAGAACTGAACAACGCCGAAATGGCAAGTTTTGTTGCGAAGTCCAACGAAGGAACAAACTTGGCGGATAAGGAATCAGTCGTTTTGCTTGTGTCGCTGGCTGTTTCGTTGTTTCCAGCTGCGATCTTTGCGGAATCGCCGAGCAGTAACCGGTTCTGAGCGCTCGAGGGGCACGCATCGCGAGATGAAGATAGCAGACTTGACTTGTCTGTCCCTCCGATCCCGCTGTACTATCGACCCATCGCTGATCGTTCACTCCTGCTGCCAACTGCTGAAAACATCGTACACCTTTGGTTCGAAACGTGCCGTGTGTTCGATGGTTACTACACTCCTGGAAATTGAAATAAGAACACCGTGAATTCATTGTCCCAGGAAGGGGAAACTTTATTGACACATTCCTGGGGTCAGATACATCACATGATCACACTGACAGAACCACAGGCACATAGACACAGGCAACAGAGCATGCACAATGTCGGCACTAGTACAGTGTATATCCACCTTTCGCAGCAATGCAGGCTGCTATTCTCCCATGGAGACGATCGTAGAGATGCTGGATGTAGTCCTGTGGAACGGCTTGCCATGCCATTTCCACCTGGCGCCTCAGTTGGACCAGCGTTCGTGCTGGACGTGCAGACCGCGTGAGACGACGCTTCATCCAGTCCCAAACATGCTCAATGGGGGACAGATCCGGAGATCGTGCTGGCCAGGGTACTTGACTTACACCTTCTAGAGCACGTAGGGTGGCACGGGATACATGCGGACGTGCATTGTCCTGTTGGAACAGCAAGTTCCCTTGCCGGTCTAGGAATGGTAGAACGATGGGTTCGATGACGGTTTGGATGTACCGTGCACTATTCAGTGTCCCCTCGACGATCACCGGTGGTGTACGGCCAGTGTAGGAGATCGCTCCCCACACCATGATGCCGGGTGTTGGCCCTGTGTGCCTCGGTCGTATGCAGTCCTGATTGTGGCGCTCACCTGCACGGCGCCAAACACGCATACGACCATCATTGGCACCAAGGCAGAAGCGACTCTCATCGCTGAAGACGACACGTCTCCATTCGTCCCTCCATTCACGCCTGTCGCGACACCACTGGAGGCGGGCTGCACGATGTTGGGGCGTGAGCGGAAGACGGCCTAACGGTGTGCGGGACCGTAGCCCAGCTTCATGGAGACGGTTGCGAATGGTCCTCGCCGATACCCCAGGAGCAACAGTGTCCCTAATTTGCTGGGACGTGGCGGTGCGGTCCCCTACGGCACTGCGTAGGATCCTACGGTCTTGGCGTGCATCCGTGCGTCGCTGCGGTCCGGTCCCAGGTCGACGGGCACGTGCACCTTCCGCCGACCACTGGCGACAACATCGATGTACTGTGGAGACCTCACGCCCCACCTGTTGAGCAATTCGGCGGTACGTCCACCCGGCCTCCCGCATGCCCACTATACGCCCTCGCTCAAAGTCCGTCAACTGCACATACGGTTCACGTCCACGCTGTCGCGGCATGCTACCAGTGTTAAAGACTGCGATGGAGCTCCGTATGCCACGGCAAACTGGCTGACACTGACGGCGGCGGTGCACAAATGCTGCGCAGCTAGCGCCATTCGACGGCCAACACCGCGGTTCCTGGTGTGTCCGCTGTGCCGTGCGTGTGATCATTGCTTGTACAGCCCTCTCGCAGTGTCCGGAGCAAGTATGGTGGGTCTGACACACCGGTGTCAATGTGTTCTTTTTTCCATTTCCAGGAGTGTATATACGATTAACCCTTGTTTACTACGCCGTTAGACTTGTACTTCCTAGTATGAACCGAAGACGAGCATAAATTAATGCAAGGGGCTTAGATGAAAAAACGAAAGCCATGTAAAAGTGCGATCAGAATAGCAAACATCGAACAGGGTGTTGAACCATTTGATATTTATTTCGTGGTAATTCCGTTAAAGCGGTATATTTGTAAATTGCTATAATATGCCATTACGAACAATGAAAAACAAACAATAAAGTAAACCTTTTTCTAACAACATCATAAAATCACAAAACGCTAAGAACCATTGTGTGTTGACAGTGTAATACATATATTATTTATCAGAAATAATTTTTTGCAATTAATGTAATGATCAAATAAAGAGTATATGTTTAAAAAAGATGTATCTTAGAGTTAGGCCTACATTATAATAATATCTGAGGCAATGTTAATTTTTCGTTATTAAAAGAAAGTCATTAAGGATTTCGCTGTGTCTTCCGTTTGCTATCGATGTTAATGAACGAACTGTAACCGTCTGAGAACCAGGTGTGTGTGTGTGTGTGTGTGTGTGTGTGTGTGTGTGTGTGTGTGTGTGTGCCGTGTGTGTAAATCTGTTTAATATTTCAATATAGGATTATAGTGCATTTGTTGGAATTATGTAATTCCTGTAAATACCATTTGAAATTCATTAAGATTTTTCAGCTTTTATGATTTTTAGCTGTTCGAAAATCATCGCCGACGAGCTGCAGCGGCCGCCATTTCGCGGCAAATATGAATTTAAACTAACCGTGCAAAAGGCGCCCGACCTGCAACGATTAAGTTGTTGCATTTTCAGAGCAGCACAGAAGCTGAGCAGTACAATTTCTAAATATTTTCTTGCTGAATTTTGACTTAAAGGCCAACTTGAGACTTAGTCTAGACTAACGTAATATTTTTGTGAACGGTAAAGAGTATTGCTATATAAAGTCAATGAAAGCGTTAACTAGTATAACTGGGAAAATACTTCTCTCGCAGTCAATATTACTGCAGATGCTAAACAAGTTCTATGCAGGCCAGGGTGAATCTGTATGCCTGTCTGCACCCTACGTAAAAATTTTAATGCGTAATATTTTAAAACTGATATAACTGAGCTTAGCAGGAAAATGATTATATTCACTATGAATCGCCTTATAACTGAGCTTAGCAGGAAAATGATTATATTCACTATGAATCGCCTTTTGAACTCAAACAAGACTATAGCATATTGTCTTTAATGGTTCAAATGGTTCTGAGCACTATGGAACTTAACATTGGAGGTCATTAGTCCCCTAGAACTTAGAACTACTTAAACCTAAATAACCTAAGGACATCACACACATTCACGCCCGAGACAGGATTCGAACCTGCGACCGTAGCAGTCGCGCGGTTCCGGACTGAAACGCCTAGAATGTCTCGGCCCCCGCGGCCGGCATATTTTCTTTAAAAATCGTAGTGAAATAACTTCTGTCTACTTTTTTCAACACAAAAATCAGTTGATAATGAATATTATTATTTGCCAGCTAAGTTCAGTTATACCACATTTAGATTGTATCCCCGTCGTACATGCAGTGGGCAGTCGTTCGTGGACCGTTCGCGAGGGCTCAGTTCAGATCAGTTGATTAAGATGGAAAGACGGATGTCTGCTCGACGGAGAACAAAGTTGGTACTTTCGTACACAAAAACAAAGTGTGTGATTACTACACAGAGACGTTTCCCTTAACACTTTAACACAAGGTGGACTTTCGCTAAAAACACAGTCTACATAGGTTTCATCGGTAATTTGAAAATAACGGAATGTTAGAACCAAAGTGACCACGTGGGTCTCATATCCTGTCAGCAGAAAACCTGGAAGCTGTGAGAGCGGCAATGCAACGTAAGTCAATAAAGAGAATCGCAGCCGAACCTGGAACATCGCGTCGCTCTGTTAAGTGCATTCGCGTACTAGAAGACGGTGCTCCATACTCTTCTCTGCCAGCAGAATACAGGCATAAGTTTGTGTCTTAGGTAATGCAAAGGCAAGAGGAAACGGTCTTGCACACCGTCTGCTTCTCTGATGAGGCGTACATCGTTGTTAATGGGGTGATTAATGAGCAAAATGTTTTTGGTATACTGAACGCCCAGTAACCTTTCCCGAAAGGGACAATTACGGTCGAAAAGCGTCCTTTTGGGCTGCCATATCAAGCCATGGATTAACTGAACCTTTATCGACAAAATGGTCAATTCTGAACGGTACACGTGCACGTTGCGAAAGCAATTCCTTCCTGCACGTTACGCCGTTCGACTTTACAATTCGCAGTGATTTGTGCAGGAAGGAGCCCGCCTACACACAGAAAGTGTTGTTCTCGACTTTCTCCGTGAAACGTTTGGTCAAAGAGTGCTGTCTCGCAGCTTCCCTCAGCGTGGCCAAATTTGACCACTTCACAGCCCCAACATCAATCCCTATGATTATTTTCTGGGGTGATGTTTAACAGAAGAAGTCTTCCGCCAGTATTGTAAAGGAATGATGAATCAGAGTCTTCATTATGGAAGCTGTAATTTGGTTTTTATGAAAACTGAGAATTGGTTTCTTATTCTTTGCTTTCATGTATGTCTGTGTTGTAATGTGAACCTCAATAATGCAAGTGATGTATTTACGTAAATACTGCCTGATAAAAAGAGTCGCCAAATCCATCTGAAACTGTATCGCAATTATCTTTTACGAAAAATCATTAGCAAACGTTATACTATATTAGTTATCCTGTGAAATTCTGTATTGTGCAGTGCAATAAACAGTGCTACAATGCGTGACGTCACAGTGCTTGTCTTACAGTTCCGAGATATAAAATTAGCAGAATAAGAACTCCAAATAAAATTAAAAGCTGAACTTTGGAAGAATATTGTATTCGTTTTTTATAAAAAAAATACGATTCTGTCACGTAAGTAGTTACTGGTGAATCTATAACTCTGAATGCAAATCACGTGAGCAGATAATTTCGTTTAATCTCATCTCGACAAGCAAACTAACTGACCTGAAACAATAAAGAAATAGCATGCTAAAAATTTGCCTCTTTCAGACTCATTATAAATTACATTCGAGCAAGCAATACATCGACAGCATTATCAGAATGTCTTATGTCTTCACACTTCTCAACAAAACAGTATTTCGAAAAAGCAACATATTTTGCATTTACATTTCCGTGGTACGCTAGTTATTTCCAGACCGCTCAGCAGCGTGACCGATACCCGACTCCCTCTCTCTCTCTCTCTCTCTCTCCTTTTTTTTTTTTTTTATTCGTCTCAGAGAGTAGCATTTGTAACCCAAGTTATCAATTATTTGCTGGATCTATTCAAAACTCTGTCTTCCTTTACAGTTTTTGCCCTCTACAGCTCCCTCTTGTACCATGGAAGTCATTCCTTGACGTCTTAACAGATGTCCTATCATCCTGTCCTTTCTCCTTGTCAGTGTTTTCCACATATTTTTTTACTCTCCGATTCTGCGCAGCCGGCCGCGGTGGTCGTGCGGTTCTAAGCGCTCCAGTCCGGAGCCGCGCTGCTGCTACGGTCGCAGGTTCGAATCCTGCCTCGGGCATGGATGTGTGTGATGTCCTTAGGTTAGTTAGGTTTAATTAGTTCTAAGTTCTAGGGGACTGATGACCACAGCAGTTGAGTCCCATAGTGCTCAGAGCCATTTGAACCATTTTGATTCTGCGCAGACTTCCTCATTCCTTACTTATCAATCCACTTCATTTTCAACATTCGTCTGTAGCACCACATCTCAAATACCACATTTCAAATACTTCGGTTCTCCTCTGTTCCGGTTTTCCCACAATCGATGTTTTACTACCGTACAACCCTGTGCTCCAAACGTACATTCTCAGAAATTTCTTCCTCAAATTTAGGCCTTTTTATTGGTCAGTAATGCCCTTTTTGCCAGTGCTAGTCTGCCTTTGATGTCCTCCTTGCTTCGTCCGTCATTGCTTATTTTGCTGCCTAGGTAGTAGAATTCCTTAACTTCATCTATTTCGTGACCATCAATCCTGATGTTCAGTTTCTCATTGTTTCTGCTACTTCTCATTGCTTTCGTCTTTCTTAGATTTACTCTCAATCCATATTCTATACTCATAAGACTGTTCATTCCATTCAGCAGATCATGTAATTCTTCTTCACTTTCACTCAGGATAGCAATGTCATCAGCGAACCCTATCATTCATACCCTTTCACCTTGAGTTTTAATTCCACTCCCGAAAATTTCTTTTATTTCCATCACTGCTTCTTCGATACACAGACTGAACGGTAGGGTAGAAAGGCTACATCCTGTCTTACACCCTTTTTAATCCGAGCACTTCGTTCTTGTTCGTCCTCTCCTATTGTTCCTTCTTGGCTCTTGTACACATTGTATATTATCCGTCTCTCCATATAGCTTAGCTCTATTTTTCTCAGAATTTCGAACGTTTTGCAACATTTTAAACTGTCGAACGCTTTTTGCAGATCGACAAATCCTATGAACGTGTCTTGATTTTTCTCTAGTCTTGCTTTCCATTATCAACCGCGACGTCGTAATTGTCTCTCTGGCGCCTTTACCTTTCCTAAAGCCATACTGATCATCATGTAACATATCCTATATTTTCTTTTCCATTCTTCCGTACATTATTCTTTTAAGCAACGTGGATGCATGAGCTGTTAAGTTGACTGTACGACAATTCTCGCACTTGTCGGTTCTGGCGGTCTTCGCAAGTGTATGGATTATATTTTTTCGAAAGTCAGGTGATATGTCGCCAGTCTCATACACTCTACACACCAACGTGAACAGTCGTATGTTGCCACTTCCCCCAAAGATTTTAGAAATTCTGATGGAATGTTATCTGTCCTTGCTGCCTTATTTCCTGCTTGCAAATTACCCAGACTATACTGATCCAGTATCTGAGAATGAAAGTACCTAGGCAGGCGTTTGCAAAAATATAAGCTGGTCAGAAGCAAGTGCCACACAGCCATTACTCATCAAAGAAGTAGTGTCGCGTGAAATATTAAATTTGAATCCTTATCTAAAAATTAAGTTTATGATTCTCACATCACAGCATCACGACAGGTGATGGGCCCGTATAGCGATGACATTTGCGCCCCTCGTAGTCTCACGACATGGAGACGGCCAGCGTGATGCTGTACATAGAGCCTGCACTCTTCTGAAGAGACGGCGTGGTGCCCCACACTTGTTCCCAGCGTTGTAGCTGGCTGGACCCATTGTGATAGCGCTCTGTTTCTGCGTCTTATTGCTGACAGGTCCATTTCTGGACTCCAGGCCCGAGAGGCGGCTGTGCAGTCCTGTACATCCAAGTGTACAGTATGTCGTTCCTCTCGGGTGCTAGTCGTGGGAGCCACTGGGGTTCTGCGTGGTATTGAGTACGGCCCCCCTCAGCCCATAGATTCCGTATTTGCATGACAGCCGTGGTACCCTTAAAACGCGAGCTGCAGTTGGCCACGATGCTACTGCATGCCGGATCACGTCACTAACGAAAAAATTCGAATGTGGTTTCCGAATGAGAAACCTGCTCCGTAATCATTTCTTATATACAGAATATAGACGGCCTCAGACCGATCTACTTTTTGCGACTGCGCTGGAATGCAAATCATTTGTACACTCGGGAACATGAAAAATACCGCACCATGAAGGGGAAAATGTACAAACGTGAAACTTTCCAAAGAAGTAGAGGGAGATCCGATATGTAAATGATCCAAGTGTGCTGCCAGCATGCTTGCCCACAGATCCTTTAGTGCAGGGGCGGGCAGGAATCCTGCACATGTGCGGTGCACTTTCACGCGTGCAGTTAACAGGTGTTCCGCGTGCACACAGGGGCAAGCTGGCCACCCGCTTATCTCCCATCCCCACCATACCTTCTGTCCGCTCCTTCCTCTGTAATGCGTTTTGTTTCCTAGCTTGCTTTATTGAGTGAATCAATAAGGTTGAAACGTCCCCTTAGAACATTTATACACGACTGTGCTTAACCTGACACACAATATTTTTAGCGCAACGCAATCTGACTTTCAAACAAATCCCTACGAAAGAATGGCCCTGACTAACATTAACCTATACCTTTCACAAATCACTTACCTCACAAAAATCTTCGTTACTGGAACTACTTCAATACAGCGAGCGCCACTACTGCCAGCTAAATAAAAGATTCAAACTACGGAAGGCACTAACTACTGATAGGCATAGTTAGCAAATGAAAGATTTTAATAGAGAACAAACAATGTATTTACCTTAATAGTGTTGAAAAATCATAATATACATAGGAGTTCATGACATCCAGTTTTAAAAATTTCAAAACTCCGCCATCTCTCTCCCCACATCCACCACTGCTGGCGGCTCACCTCAAACTGCGCAACGCTACGCGCTGTTCACATCCAGCTGCCGCTGCCCAACACTACAATGGCAGACAACAATGCAAACTACCCACAGACTGCACACAGCAGAGCCAGTGATTTTTCATATAGAGCGCTACGTGGCGTTACCAATAAGAAAACATAAACAGCCTACTTACAAGGTTAGTAGGAGTGCTTGAAAGAAATCATGGTTTGAAAGAGTACCTATTACCTACGATACGTTTTATTTAATTATCACAGGTGGAGTTTACAATACGTTTAATATCTGGAACAAAATTTCTACATACAGACAAACACAAACAGTTACGTAAATTCTGATCACTGATGTTTGCTCTTAACCGAGACTTATTAATTCAGCAAATGGTTTTCCAGCTCTCGCTATATTAAGCGCAGTCTTATAACTTGCACATACCGCTGGGCTATTATTGTTGTCGTCCTGAAAACTTGAAAACAGTGCTCCATAAAATGTTAGATCAATTAGATGAGAGACATGACGAGAGAAAGTCGCAGATCCCTCGTGACAACAGCAACTACGACAAATTCAAATGGCTCTGAGCACTATGGGACTTAACTGCTGTGGTCATCAGTCCCCTAGAACTTAGAACTACTTAAACCTAACTAACCTAAGGACATCACACACATGCATGCCCGAGGCATGATTCGAACCTGCGTCCATAGCGGTCGCGCGGTTCCAGACTGTAGTGCCTAGAACCGCTCGGCCACTCCGGCCGGCCAACTACGACAGATTCATCTGGTATCGTCAGATCGGTCTTCTTAAGCTCAGTCAATTCCCCATCCGCTCAGAATCCGACAATAAATTGTGCTCGTCCTTGTGAAATTTATTATAATGACCTTCAATACTAAACTTCCGTTGACCAGCGAGAATACTGCCACATATTAAACATTTCGAATTTTCACGTTTTTGCACAAAGAAAAAATGATTCTCCCATTACTTTTTAAAAGATAGCGAATCTCCACTTCTCCGTTTCTTGAAATACAACGTTCACTACATAGTGCTCGCTTCGCATCAACGTCCGCAGCTTAGCCTGGCACTACACTGCCGCAACCTGCCGGCTGTCGCCACAGCCCCGGTCGACGCCTGCACGCGAGCAGCACACGTGCAGCGCTGTGCGCTCATGAGCCGCGTGCAACGTTTGCCCGCCCCTGCTTTAGTGGCACTGCAATCTGGCGGGAGACCACATTTAAACGCCGTATAGTGGACGAGTCATACACGTGACGATCACACCCCGACTCGACGAGGATGCTAGTAGATGCAGAATGCCAGGTACACCTGTTAGACGACATTTCTCACAGTTAAATCAGTTGGATACTGACCTACTCATCTCCAAGTAAACAGCAGGCTCGTCGACACGCCGTGTGGCTCGTTCGGAGTCTTCCGTCAGACAATGTTAGGAGAAGTGGACACGAAATGGCATCCCGTGTGATGTACCGGGTCTGGAGCGACCAGGAAGGCGACGATGAGAGAGGAACGAAGGACTGCGCGGCAAGCGATCACGGCTTCAACACCGACTCACTCCTTGATAAAAGCGGATGTACGGGTGCCAATTATTGCACAAACCATATCCTAATGGAGCGAATTTGCAATCCAGGTGCTCTTGTCAAGTACTGCACCGACTCCGTCAACAGTGGTGGCAAGCCAGCATGACATGGACTACCACTGACTGGGAAAACGTGGCGATGAATGCCGACTCGTTTAGCTGACGGGTGTGGACACAGCCTGGTGAACGGTACAGTTCCACCCACGCTGTCGCGCGCCACGCCGCCCGCACATCCGGCGTGTTGGCCTCGTGGGGGGCGGGGGGGGGGGGGGGGAGACATAGCTTACGATAGCCGGTCTTCTCTAAGTGTGGTACGTGGAACCTTAACGGGCCAGCGTTATATTGACGACTTCTTCCATTCTTCGATACCACGTAGAACCCGTATTATATTGTCTGCCAGGGGCACTTTTCCAGGAAGATAATGCTGGTCGGCATACAGCTCGATTTGCTCAAGACGTCCTACTCTTCCATAGCCAGCCTGCTCCTCCGACTTGTGTTCTATATAGCATGTATTTTATGGGTTACGTATAAATTCTGTATCGCTGGCTTGCAGTTTTACTACAGTTGAGTACTGTCCCTGTTCAATATGTACCTTTGACACTGATAATGCACTTTTAAGGTTTGTCATTAACTTTCTATGTAACGTTTCTTTTCTTTTCATTTTGAATGTAAATCATTATGACAAATTGTGAAAGCCCGGGCTAGTGACGCCGCTTTGATCTTCCCGCCACAGATGGCAGTACTTTTACCACTCTGGTTTATCAGGTGGTTTCCCCCCTTCGAGTAGGCTACTCCCTGCTCTGCACTCGCTGGTGGTACACCATGTCACTGTACTCGTTCAGCGCGGCGCTCGGGGTAGCAAAACAAAGCGTAAGTGTCATGGTGTTCAGTGTAGAATTCTTTATACAGGTAGTCGTCCGTAGAATTGGCGGGTGCCGCTTTGACTTTGACTTAGGTTTTACCGCTGGTTTCTAAAAGGTTATATGGAACTTACTTTTTTCTTTTTTGTGTACACTATTGCAAGTAAAAATTGTTATTACCTCCGGTCCCTTGTTTATTTTCAGTATAACCCTTGATGATGGGAATATAAGAGCCCGAAATCGGTCCTGTTTTAAATAAGAAGAATCTTACAACTGAAGAGATATTTTCAACCTCTGCAGTATTGTGTGTTAATACACTATGTGATCAAAAGTATCCGGACACTTAGCTTAAAATGAGCCTTGTTGACAACTTCCACTCTCGTAGGCATACGTTCAATCAGGCGCTGAAAGGTTTCTTGGGGAACTGCAGCCCATTCACCACGGGGTGCTGCACTGAGGAGAGGCATCGATGTTGGTCGGTGAGGCCTGGCATAAAGTTCCAAAACATCCCAAAGGTGATCTATAGGATTCAGGTCAGGACTCTGTGCAGGTCAGTCCACTACAGGGAAGTTATTGTCGTGTAACAACTCCGCCATAGGCTGTGCGTTATGAACAGGTGCTCGATCGTGTTGAAACAAGCAATCGCCATCCCCGAATTGCTCTTCAACAGTGGGAAGCGAGAAGGTGCTTCAAACATCAATGTAGGTCTGTGCTGTGCTAGTGCCACCCAAAACAACACGAGAAACACGACCACACCATAACACCACCGTCGCCGAATTATACTGTTGGCACCACACACGTTGGCAGATTACGTTCACGGGGAAATCGCCATACCCACACCCTGATATCGGATCGCCACATTGTATACTGTGATTCGTCACTTCACATAACCTTTTTCCACAGTTCAATGGTCCAATGTTTACGCTCATTACATCAAGCGAAGCGTCGTTTGACATTTACTGGCGTGATGTGTGGTTTATGAGCGTGATGTGTGGTTTATGAGCACCCGCTCGACTGTGAAATCCAGGTTTTCTCACCTCCCGCCTAACTGTCGTAGTACTTGCAGTGGATCCTCATGCAGTTCGGAATTCCTGTGTGATGATCTGGATAGATGTTTCCCTATTACACATTACGACTCTCTTCAACTGTCGGCGGTCTCTGTCAGTCAACAGACAAGTTCGGCCTATACACTTTTGTGCATTACATGTCCCTTCACGTTTCCACATCACTATCACAGTGGACCGAGGAATGATTATGAGTGTAAGAATTTCGCGTAAAGACGTATGACACAAGTGACATCCAATCACCTGACGACGTTCGAAGTCCGTGAGTTCCGCGGAGCGCTCCATTCTGCGCTCTCACGATGTCTAATGACTACTGACGTCGCTGATATGGAGTACCTGCCAGTAGGTAGGAGCACAATGCACCTACTATGAAAAAAAGTATGTTTTGGGGGGGGGGGGGGTGTCCGCATACTTTTGATCACGTAGTATATGGATGTAGGCTTGTTTTTCTGTCTTTCGTAACTGTGAGGTCATGTCGGGTCACATTTCCGTTGAAGGGTACTTGTATTCATTTTCTGCATAAACTTCAACGCTCGTGTTTCCAGTGACGAAGATGTCTGTATTTAGCGACCATACGAGCTCATTTCAACCTACACACATCAAAAAAAGTTTTGCAGCACCTCGGTTCCGAGAGATCAACGTAAACATCAATTCCGCCCTTTTTATTGCTCATGAAAACCACACATTGCATGTTGTACCACGATACAGCGAGACCTTCAGAGGTGGTGAGCTAGGTTGCTGTACACACCGATACCTCTAATACCCAGTAGCACTGATGCATGCCTGTATTCGTCGTGGCATACTATCCACAAGTTTATCAAGGCACTGTTGCTCAATTTGTCCCACTCCTCAACGGCGACTCGGCGTAGATCCCTCAGAGTTGTTGGTGGGTCACATCGTCCATAAACAGCCCTTTTCAATCTATCCCAGGCATGTTTGATAGGTTTCATGTCTGGAGAACATGCTGGCCACTGTAATCGAGCGATATCGTTATCCTAAAGGAAGTCATTCACAAGATGTGCATGATGGGGCCGCGAATTGTCGTCCATGAAGACGAATGCCTCGCCAATATGCTACTGATATGGCTGCACTATCGATTGAAGGATGGCACTCACGTATCGTAGAGCCGTTAGGATGCCTTTCTTGACGGCCAGCGGCGTACGTCGGCCCCACATAATGCCACCCCAAAACAGCAGGGAACCTCCACCTTGCTGCAATCGCTGGACAGTGTGTCTAAGGCGTTCAGCATGACCGGATTGCCTCCAAACACGTCTCCGACGATTGTTGAAGGCATATGCGATACTCATCGCTGAAGAGAACGTGAATGCCAATCCTGAGCGGTCCATTCGCCATATTGTTGGGCTTATCTGTACCGCTCTGCATGGAGTCCTGGTTGCAAAGATGGACTTCGCCATGGCCGTCGGGAGTGAAGCTGCGCATCATGCAGCCTATTGCGCACATCCTGTGGCTGCAAGAAAAACATTATTCAACATGGTGGCGTTGCTGTCAGGGTTCATCCGAGCCACAATCCGTAGACAGCGGCCATCCACTGCGATAGTAACCCTTGGGCAGCTTGAGCGAGGCATGACATCGCTTTGGTTCACTCCAAGACGCCTGGACACTTCCCTTGTTGAGAGCCCTTCCTGGCACAAAGTAACAATGCGGACGCAGTCGGACCGTGGTATTGACTGTCTAGGCATGGTTGAATTTCAGACAACATGAGCCGTGCACCTCCTTCCTGGTGGAACTTCTGGAACTGATCGGCTGTCGGACTCCCTCCGTCTAATAGGCGCTGCTCATGCATGGTTGTTTACATCTTTTGGGGAGGGAGGTAGTGACGTCTTTGAACAGTCAAAGGAACTGAGTCCACAGTGAACGTCTATCTTCAGAAGTTCTGGGAACCGGGGTGATCCAAAACTTTTTTTGATATGTGTTGTAGGATAATTCGTTCAAGGTCATTTTCGATGATCGAATTATTCCTTCAAGGAAGGATTCGAGGACATACATAAGGATTAACTACAGGAACTTAGTCGACGCTATTAATATTGGTTTCAGGAACGAATTTTTCACTCTGCAACGGAATGTGCACTGATTTTAGACTTCCTTGCAGATTAAAACTTTGTACTGAAATAGGACTCGAAGCTGCGACCTTTGTCTTCGGCGGACAAGCACTCTGTTGACTGAGCTATCGAGGTACGAGTCACGACCCGCCCTCACAGCTCTACTTCCTCAATGTCCTTTATTCCAGTAGAGCTAGCCCACGAAGGTACACAGGAGAACTTCTGTGAAGTTTGGAGAGGAGAAGACGAGGTACTGGCAGAAGTAGAACTTCTGCCAGTGACTCCAGCTTGGATAGCTTGGTCCGTAGAGCACTTGCCTGCAAAAGATGAAGGTCGCTCTTTCGAGGCCCGGTCTGACACACAGTTCTAATCTGCCAGGAAGTTCCATGTCTTGGTTTAACTTACTTTAAATGCCCTTTTCATTATTCTGTTGCGCTATTACACAGTTTCTGGTCACTACAACATATAAAAGTTAGTGAGATCACACGGTTGTTCACTTATGAGTCGGATTTCATTTAAGAGGAGGAATGTTTCGCATCATTAAAGCTGAGGTAGTAATGTCTTAAAAACTCACAGTATAAAGTGTAAGGTAGTGACTGGTTTTCAACTGTTACCGCAGGCCGGTTTTCCGAATGTGGTGACGCCAAAGGCTTAATAAAATAGCTGGAACAGGTCACTGGCGCTAGTGTAGCGATGCAATATTGAAGCCGCCATTTTCAGGGCATCGCTGTGTTTTGCAGTTAGCAAATGATGTCAAACATCTGTCATAACGTTGTACACACAATGAATTAATAGATGAAAATAACGTTCGTACTCCTATTACAAAGAAGTATGAAAATGAAATTCCTAGCTCACGTTATATTAAGAGACTAGCTCAGTACCTGGCGTTGTCTGCGTAAGTATGTACTCCATCCCCTTCTCTCTGTCCACTGCTCCTCCCTCTGCCTCTGTCAATCTGCTCCTCCACCTCTGTCCATCTACTCCTTCTCCTCTGTCCACGCCCAGCTCCCCTCTCTAATTCCATCTCCTCCTCCCCCTCTCTTCGTCAATCTTCTCCACCACCTCTCTCTCTGTCCATGTCTTCCCCCCTCGTTCTCTACCTGTCTGTTCTTTCCCCCTCCCCCTGTCCATCTCCTTCTCCCCCATTCTTTGCCTATCTCTTCGTCCCCCTCTCTCTGACAACTTCCTCCTTTCCACTCTCTCTGTCCATTTTCCCCTGCCCTCTCTTTGTCCACCTCCTCCTCCTGTCTGTGCCTTGCTCCTCCACCCCCTCGCTGTCTGTTCATCTCCTCCTCCTACCTTCTCTTTCCACGTTGTCATACTCGCCCCAGGGGGAGGCTGATGCTTCTTATCCCTACAATACTTCTTTCCAGATTGTAACTAATGTGTGTACGAGATTTGATTGAAATCATTCCAGGAGTGTAGGATGAGCTTTTTACCCGTAGCTTTACCGGCCTACGTGCACTAAAATAAATTTTACACATATTTAACATATTTCATGTGTAATAGCACATGTATTTTACATGTATTTCTAGCGGAATTTCGCCCTGCAGTTTTATTTCGACGCAACTCAATATTCATGACACTATATATTCAGAACTGTGCGCTCTGCAGTGATATAATTTTGCAGGTACATCCAGTGCTATATTTGCCTACCATCTGCAAAATGTGTTAGTAGTAGAGAAGTACCTAATAAATTAAGACAATGCGGCAGTTTCTCACTCTGAATGTTTATGACGTCATATCTCCTCAATTAATGTGTCGTACAATGGTAGGGGAAGGCGGGGCAAGAGGGGGGTGGTGGGGTAAGACGGGAAAGGGCTATAAGCTACAGTTAGAGTGCTGCCATCTGTGGATAGCTACGTCAACATCATCAATACACAGGTCCCAGTGTGTTGACATAGCTGAACCTTAGTTTCGCGGCGGTTTCTGAGAGCTTTGCAAGGTACGTGCAATTGTTATAGTGATTTGCAATATTTTACACCTTTCGAGGTCCTAAAACATGTGTTTCGTGAACATTTGTCCAGACTGTATATATAGCACTGAACAGTACGTCTTATTAACAATAAACTGCTGTGTCAGTAGTGAATGTTCACTAAATAGTGTTAATGTAGGCGTAACATAACCTGACAGCATGGTAGGGGGCAAGACGGGGTGGGGCAAGATGGGGAGCTTCCCCGTCTTGCCCCTACTATTTGTCCAACCATTACGTTCTTATCGCCTCATGTGTTTCCCTCACTGCGGGTTTTGAACACGGACATTATACGTTGAATACAATTGTAAATAGAATGGTATTCGTTATTCCAACGTTTTCTAAATAATTATAAAGTATGCCATAGGCTATACGGTGAATAAAAATACACAAAACGTGCAAAGTCAGTATTCTTGCTATGCTTTAACGACTGACTATTGGAAACATGGTATTTACTACATAATATAGATTTCCAGGAATGATCTGACTCAATAGTACGTTCCACGTGTTTTATTTCAGATGGTTCGCAAGTGTCGGCGACAAACGTTTAGGCAAGATTGGTCATTGGAGTCAATGGTAGGCGCTGTAAATGCTGTTATAGAAGGTCATAAGGGTTCTTTCAGGGCTGC
The DNA here is from genome assembly GCF_023898315.1 of Schistocerca nitens. Classification (NCBI taxonomy): domain Eukaryota; kingdom Metazoa; phylum Arthropoda; class Insecta; order Orthoptera; family Acrididae; genus Schistocerca; species Schistocerca nitens. The sequence continues at coordinate 142,425,251 of NC_064620.1, read as the reverse complement.
TCGACAGTTCAACGTGCCACAGACAACGACTGAACGACATGTGACAAAGAAATGTGCTAATCCTGGTTGTGAAAAGGTTAGGACCAATCACTTGTGTGTTTATCCCAGAACAACAGGTAGAACTTAAAGACTACTTAACACAGATGGAAGGACAGTATTTTGGCCTAACACTTAAAGAACTTTGTGAACTTGCTTTTCAGCTAGCTGAACGAAACAACATCAAACATCCATTTAATACCGCCGCCAAATCTGCTGGAAGAGATTGGTTAAATGGGTTTCTTGTACGAAATCCTACCTTCACAATGCGAAAACCAGAGGCCACATCAATCGCACGAGCAACGAGATTTAATCGAGTTGCTGTAGATCGGTTTTTCGATCTGTTAGAAAGTCAGTTAGACACATTCAGGTTTACGGGAGACAGAATTTTCAATTGCGATGTGACTGGTTTAACAGTCATTCCAAAAGGTCACACAAAGGTGGTTGCTTTGAAAGGGCGCAGACAGGTGGGAGCAGTTACTTCAGCAGAAAGAGGGCAGACTGTGACTGCAGAAATCTGTGTTTCAGCGTCGGGTTGCTACGTACCACCTATGTTAATTTGTCCTCGAAAACGAATGCAACAAGCTTTTGAGACTGGCCTGCCCCCTGGTGCCTGGGCAGAAGTCCAAGAAACTGGTTGGATGACGAAAGAGCTATTTTTGACTTGGTTTAAGAAGTTTATTGCATTTACTGGAGCGTCAAAGGAAAGACCAATACTTCTCATATTGGACGGCCACAAAACGCACACCAAGAATTTAGAACTGATAGATGTGGCCCGCGAAAATGGGGTTGTCTTGCTGTGTTTGCCACCACACTGCTCACACCGTCTTCAACCATTGGACGTGGCATTTATGAAACGTCTCAGTAAATTTTACGAAGATGAAGTAAGATCGTGGCTTCGCACCCATCCTGGAAAAGTTGTTACGCTGCATCAGATCGCAAGTTTATTCGGCAAAGCCTTTTATTCATTCAGCTACAATGTCCACAGCAGTAACGTGTTTCGGAAAACAGGCATTTGGCCTGTAAACAGAAATGTGTTTCAAGAAAGTGATTACCTTCCCTGTTCAACTATAGACATTCATCAAGCTCACACATCTGAAGTTGCAGAAACGGAAGACCAAATACCAGAGACGTTGTCAAGACGTAAAACACCTGAAAAATTAACAACTGACGATCAAGCCTCTGTTACGTCTAACTTTCAGGTTACCAGCCCTGAAATGGTGTTAGCTATTCCAAAGGTGAATAAAAACACAAAAGGAAACCATCTAACAGGCGTGGAAAACCCGTAGTTTCAACCGAATCTCCTTATAGGAGTAAACTATCTGAAGAAATTAAACTAAAAGGAGTCCCCAAACGTGCTGCATGTAAACGAAAACTCTTCTCAAAGACGCTTAATAAACCTGGGATACCACCAAAAGGACATAATGACAACGAAAAAGTGACGAACGTTACTGAGGTCTTAACCACCCCTTCATGCTCAAGGGATAACAAACTGAGGTCGAATGGCAACGAGGAAGAGAGTGAAGAATGTTTATACTGCTATGACTTCTCTGAAGGAGGCTGGACACGGTGTATTAGCTGCGGACGCTGGGCCCACGACACTTGTGCAGGGATAGAAAGTGATGATGACGAGGCTGTCCACACTTGTGTACTATGTGAAAGTAAGAGGCCTAAATAAAACGTAATACCTGATTCTACAATTCGTAGAACCATGTTTCGAAACCTTATCGTCACATGATTTCGTTATTCCAGTTCTTATTTAAGCTTTAAAGATGAATTCATGCTAGTTCCCCATCTTACCCCGCGTATGGGGCAAGACGGGATTTGGTAGTTTATGTTTCAAATCGAGATATTTCTAACTAAATGTAACAAGTTTGCAGGTTTCTTTGCATGCTATTGTAATTCAATGGTTAAGTAAACAAATGATAATTAAACCTACTTTAATTTGTTTATTTTTATGCCTTTTTAAGGGTTTAAAGTTAGCTTCCCCATCTTGCCCCGCCTTCCCCTATGTTTTTGTAGGTTGATTCAGCAGAATAGTTGGATACTATCTGCTAAACGTGTTTCGAATCAGCAAAGAATTAATAAATTAAAACGTCATGGATGATGCCGCAGTTTTTTCTCGCATTTCAGTATTCGTCATTATATCTAGTGACGTCATATCTAGTGATATCTCCTGAACTATGTGTCTTGCAATCAGGAATTTTTGTAGGTACATTCTTCTTTACATGTGGATGCTGTCTGCGAAATGTGTTGCGAATAGTTTTGGTAGCGACGAAGTAATGAATTTAAACGTCTTGCATGACGCGGTAGTTTCTCGCGCATCTCCTAAGTGTCGTACAACAATGTAATTTTTGTGGTACGTTCATTTGTGTGTGTGAATACTGACATCTATAACTTACCGTCTTTAAATGTAGGCCTAATGCAGAAGACTAGGAAACTACATTCATGTAAGGCAGACTTGATTACTCACTAGCAGTTGTGAAGTGAAAACCCTTTTCTTTTGTTTTCCGGTAACCTTTCGTTCTCTCTGATGCCGTTGTAGTCACTAGGCCAGAACTCACATTCGTCCCTGCAAATGGCGGCTGTAGTTCCGGAAGAGTCGCCTCACGCGTCCGCTATGGCGTGGCAGAATTTCGGCTCGTTGACCTGGCGAGCTCAGGGGGGCAGGCAGACAGCACCTCTCGTCGCTTCTGCTGTCTGCGCGTGTATCCCGGCCCCCTACCGTCCCCCCACTTTTCAAAAGAACAGGTGATGCCCCGTCGCCGCGGAGTTAAATTACTTCTATTAACGGCCGTCACGTTTCTGCGAGCTAACGTTATTATCGAAACTGTCACACAGCCCGGCGTATTTCGCCATCTCCACCGGGCCAAACTAGCTGGCTCTCAAGAGCAACTGCTCTGCGGGGAAATTAACGCTTCCGGCAGCCGCTCATGCCGTCCGGTATCTACTGTGAAAATTGACCGCTGTTTCGTGTCTTTTAGTTTTTCAAAGCTGCCTATCAGACTTTTAATATCTTTAGGTGGGTACCAAAGAAGTTTGGCAAACAGGACGGAAACCTGTAGTGGATATAATTTTTGCTGAGCAAGACTGCTGCGCATTTTACACAATTTTTCAGTCAAGTTCCGCGTTTCCCTACTCACGTGTGATAAATACGGCGCGCGGTGGAGGATAGTAGCTTCTACTGCTATTAGTTCTTTACTGTCTGGAGTCCTAAGGAATACTATAAACGCAGCACGAGACCCGAATCTATCCCGTGACAGTGATGACGCTGTTCGTATCACCAGCATTTGTCCAGGCACGTCAGGAGAGTGAGGGGCGATATGCCTCCGTTCAGTAGCCCGTATGCCACTCTCCTGGGCAACATGCTGCACTTCTACGCTTTCCTCCTGGAGAGAACATATAACGCTGTTGACAGTATCACGCTCGTTGGCTGCAGACTTTAAGCGAGGCGTTCTAGGAGTTATCTGGGAGAATTATACTAGCAAATGCAAAACTGCTAAGCTGGAACGGCTAGAGGGCTGATTCAAGACTGCAGAAACTTTCATAGCTAGGGGAAAGTTAGCTGTCGCCTATAGAAACATTAAAGAGGTCTTTGGAGAAAATACATGCTCTTTCCACGAACAACAAGAGACTGGAATAGAAGGGAGAACCGATAGAGGTACTCAAGGTACCCTCCGCCACACACCGTCAGGTCGCTTGCTGAGTATAGATGTAGATGTAAAATATGGACGTCAAGAGTTCATGTGGAAAGCCAGTACTAAGCAAAGAAGTATAGAAAGGCTAGGTTAGGGAAATGAAACTGAAGCCAATACTATAGAAAAGGAATAGGACGTATAGGAAGATGACTTGAGAAATATGATTCTGGCAGAAGAATTTGACAGAGCTATGAAATATGTAACTCGAAACAAGAACCTTAGGGTAGTCGATACTGCCTCAGAATTATTGATAACCCTGAAGGAGACAGCAATGACAAGACTGTCCCACCTAGGGCCAAAGGTACGTGACACAAGGGAAATACTGTCAAACTTCAAGCATAATCTGATAGTACAAATTACAAGAAAGGTACCTGCTGACAGGTATGAATATTACCAAACTATTAGTTCAGTAAGTCATACCTCTAAATAACTGACACGAATTATTATTTACAGCAGAGTGGAAAAAATGATAGAAGCCGACGTACAGGAAGACCATTTTCATTTTCAGACAAAGGTAGTAGTAACACGCAAGGCAATAATGACCCTACGCCTTATCTTAGAAGGTAGATTAAATAAAGGGAAAGCTACTTTTACAGTATTTGAACCTTTAGCCTTTGACCATATTGACTGGAATACACTCCATTAAATTCTGAGAGTAGCTGGGATAAAATAGAGGCAGAATCCTTTCTGCAGTTATAACAGTCGAAACGTGAAAGGGAACCAGTGCCGGAGAATGGGGTAACACAGAGCCTACCCTTATGTTATTCGATCTGTACATTGATTCAGCAATAAAGAAAACCAAGAAATGTTTGGAAACGGAATTAATGTTCAGGGAGAAAATACAAACATTGAGGGTCGCTGATGATACTGTAATTGCGTCAGAGACAGCAAAGGATTTGGAACAGCAATCGAACGACATGGATAGTATCCTCGAAAGAGATTATGAAATGAACATCAACAAAAGAAAAACAAGGGTAATACAACGTAGTCGAATTAAATCAAATTATGGTGAGTGAACTAGATCAGGAAATTTGACATTAAAAATACTAGATCAGTTTTGATGTTTGGGCCATAACGTAATTGATGATGAGTGCAGAGAGAGGGTATAAAATGCAGCGGAAAATGTTTCTGAAGAGGAATTTGGCAACATCGACTGTAAATTTAACAGTCTTGCAATCAGTTTTTGCATTTGTCTGGAGTATGGCGTTGTATAGAAGAGAAACGTGGATGACAAGTTCAGATAAGAATATTATAGAAGCTTCTGAAGTGTGATGCTATAGAACAATGTCGCAGATTACATGGATAGCTGGAATAAGGTAGAGAGACACTGAATGGAACTGAGGAGAAATGTAGAGTTATGGTACAGTATGACTAAAATAAGGGATAGGTTGGTAGGACACATCCTGCGCCATCAAAATCGTAGCAAGATTACTATACGATGCCTCACTCACATAAGGACAACATATGATCACAATTACAATACGATGGCTAACTATCAAAAGGACAACATGTGATCACATGTTGTCCTTTTGATAGTTAGCCATCGTATTGTAATCTTGCAACGATTTTACATTTATATTGGAAATTATGGTTTTTAGAAATAACGTATGTCAAAGAATGTATGACTGGGATAAGTTTTCTGCAGTTGAAGATAGTTTAAGACCGAAATAGGTAGAAGAATAAATAGTATCACAGATAGCACAGTGTAATGCATTTTGTAAAATGCAAAAACTAAATTGTTAATATCTGTCGGAACACCAGAGAAAATGCATCTGATGACTCTTAGTAGGGACATCCCAGGTATAGTGTCAACAGAAACTATGACTGACTCTATGCTGATTTTGCACGCTTCCAAATTGACAAAACTTAAGCCACGTTAGAAAATTGATAAATATTTTATCATACGTCTTCACTCTTATTTCACTGAGACAGAAGCCGTGAAAACTTATGCGTGGCAAACATCAGGTTACTAAGTTGGCATTTCTGTCGCAGAATTTCATAACGTGATCTGTGGGCTCTGACGCTAGAGCATTTCATTGTATGATGCTCCCTATCGGTATATTGCGCTTGTGAGATGTCCCGTACTGTTCCATTTCGCTGCGTTTCATTCAGCTCGTTAGAAATTCACAACTCACTTTGATGACCCCGTAAGGAAAGAACATACGGTAACGGAGCAGTTTCTGCTTCTGGTAACAAGACTCTGTTAGGTACTGCCTACGTTAAAACATATTGTTTCAAGCAAGTGTTCAGTTGCACGCTATTCTTTCTTCAGTGATTTATGTAGATGTAAACATTATATTCGTTAACATTCCTAAACTAACTGCTCACAAATACACAGTTTTACAAATGGTTCAAATGGCTCTGAGCACTATGGGACTCAACTGCTGAGGTCATTAGTCCCCTAGAACTTAGAACTAGTTAAACCTAACTAACCTAAGGACATCACAAACATCCATGCCCGAGGCAGGATTCGAACCTGCGACCGTAGCGGTCTTGCGGTTCCAGACTGCAGCGCCTTTAACCGCACGGCCACTTCGGCCGGCAGTTTTACAAATAAATGGCACTGATAGAACAGACGCCATTTCCGCGTTTTGAAACCACATTTCCCATTCGGTTTAGCATTTCGTTTTATGAGAGATTTGTCCACACACAGACAGCACTCGAAGGATGAACAGTGCGCTTGCCTTATTGACTCTGCTGTAGAGAAGTATGATATAGTTTACCCGGAATTACATGGTCACTTTGATTTAGAATATCTAAAGTTTGAAGGAGGAAAATTGCAATTTCGTAGCGAACAAACATCAGTGCCTCCCACTGCGCCGGTACAACCGGTTTCCGTAGATCTGGTTCGCTTATTACTACCATGCGCGGAATAGTAACTTGCACCAGTGCTTAGGCCACATTAATCCTTTTTTTAACACAGAAACGAAAAAAAATAGTCTAACTTTTTTAATTTGCTGTTTGTATCGTAATGAATAACGGACATAATTTCAGTGCATGTGTACATGACCATGACTAAAGGCGAAGGGAAGCATTTCAAAATGACGTATCACATAATACACATCAGTTGTTCAGTACATGTACAATTTGCAGTCCATAGATGTGCGACAGTGAAAGGCGGGATGATGTTTGTGGCGGCCACCGTCTGTAGCGCATGTATGTTTCACATTTCTTGTAATGTTCAGTACGTAACAGAAGTAATTTAGATACATAAAACACCACTTTTATACATACTGCTCTGTGCAGTTACAACATGGAAATGACGTTCACGGGCGACAGCACAAGTCTGAAACCGGTTAGTTTTATAGGAAAACTTCCTGCAGATCTGATTGCAATATACTTCTCACGTACGCAGTTACTTCAGTTTTGAAATCGTAAAGCGCCCGTGGGCGATTGTGATACACTACACATCTTGCTGTTTCCGAAAGAACCAACTCTGTTGGAGTACGGTCCGTCGAGTAAAGAGGCCATCGGTTTTCTGAGATGACACGTTCCCCAAAAAAACTCTTCCATGAGATGCGTAATGTAGTTAGTTGCATGCGCAGTGGTGCCATCTTGTCGAAGCCGTGAGTATTTGATTTCGTCTTCCTTTGGCTGGCCAGTGAAATCGTGAATCACTAAACAATAACATAAACTGTTTGTGGTTTCCTCAAAAAAATATAGATTCAATTATGCGCAGTAGGGTTATTACTAACCACATTCCACTTTTCTGATAACGCAGAGTCTTTTCAAGTACTGCTGCTGATATTTTTAAAAATTATGGGAATCTGATATATCGATATTTAAAAGAAAACATCATTATAGGCTATCGATATGTCGTAAAAGTGCAATTATATCGATATATCGACGGTAAGACGTACGGACCAATAAAAATATCGGCTGCACATTGTAAATATACTGCCGGTTTTAGAGCTGTATATTTAAGTATTGATTTATTATAAGGTATTCTGTGCATCAACGATCTTGCAGCCTGATTGTCCCCCTTAGAGTAAGAATTGAAAGGAAAACGATGCACATTCACGCTTGGCGATAACCACTTCGCTAACAATGGTAACTCCACGTAAGTGCCACAATAAAAGGTGTCCCATGGGCCCGCCGCTCGGTTTCGTCACCTATCGGAGTTGTCCGGAAAACTCCACGTCGAATTCCCTATTTTTTTTTAAATTCTGCTAACGCCAGCGATCTAGCAGCAGTAGTGTCAAAATTGCGTGGTGAAATTAAACGTTCCAGTTTCTGTTGGTAGCGCCGACCGCCGATTGCGTCATTTCCTCTTACACGTCTCCGCATACCGCAAAGACCAGTTTTGTCATTTAGATTTTTGTACACCATTTTCAGCAACTGTTTTCGAATAATGCCGATGTGAAGAAATAGCACACTAGGTTTTTTAACGTAAGTAGTGTGCCATTTCTTCACATTAGAAATCTTGTCGCTTCATTCACACCGTCATCTCCCGTGCCATCCTGACTCCGGTTTTGCGTAACTTTCTTAAGTCGCTTCAGGCAAGTGCTGGGATGTTTCCTTTGAAAGGGGACTACCGACTTCATTCCCCATTCTTACCTAATCCGATGAGACCGATGACCTCGCTGTTTGGTCCCCTACCTCTAATCAACAGTCCAACCACCACCTCTTTTTTGTGCCACCTATACTCGCTTCACACAGTGAAAGAGAGAGACTGGATGTGATGAAAGTTCAAAAAGTAGTAAGACTCTTTCACACAATGAAAGTAAAATTATGTTCTACTTCAACTTCAAAAGAACAATTTCAAACATTTACCAAAAATTGCCCCAAAAGTATAATATAAAATAAAAATATCAGCACTCGATACTGCCATTTTGATATCGACAAATCTATTTATTACGGGGAAAAGCATCGCCAATATATATATCAATTTTTTGGAGATATCGATACTTTATCAACGGCCTAGCTCCAAGCGCAGCACGAGGGTTCTTCGTCGACCATAATCGTGTGTTTTGTATATTATCATGACCATAGAGGTGGAACAAAGGCCTCGTCCATATTGAATGTGATATAGAGAATATCAGTGGCATTCCACTTAATAAAGGATATCCCTATGCAGTAACGGATTCTCTTTTCATGCATCTTTTGGTTCTTGCTCTGTCGTCACATCACACGGGAATAATTTCAATGTCTCTCTACCCGCTTTATGTGTAGTTGCAAGCCAGGTATCTTATTCTTGTACCAACTTGTGCAACAATTTTGCTGGGCTCTACTACATGGACTCAGAAATATCAAAAAACTACTGTTCGTTTAGTTTATGCGGTCTTCCATTTCGTTCAGCATCCACCACTGACCCTGTCTCTCGAAATTTCTCGATAAATCGACGAATCTCATTCCGATGAATTACAGCAGTTTCCGGGAATATTTCAGCAAATGCCTCCCGCAATAACTCCGTGCATTTATTGCCTTGTCAGAACACTCGCTCAACAATAAAAATACGTTCCTCTGTTGAAAACACCAAAATTTAAAAGCAAACTGAACATTCAAACAGTGCACATTGCATTCACTGATTTTCGTCAACTGAACCAAACGGTTAAATGCTACACAACAGTAGAACAAATTGAAAAACAATCGCTTACCTATGAGAAAACAATGCTGCCAACTTTTTCGTAATTTCCAACATAATCTATATCCATATTTCGTAGTTCACTTCGTAGCACCTTCCGAACGCGCTGTATCTAGTCTATTTATCAGCGACCGCCCAGGAGCAATGAGGAGCAGTATGAATACTCCAATATCTTACCACGCTGCACCATCTACACGTCATTAGAGCCTGATTCAAATGATTCAAATGGCCCTAAACACTATGGAACTTAGAATCTGAGGTCGACAGTCCCCTACACTTAGAACTATTTAAACCTAATTAACCTAAGGAGATCACACACATCAATGCCCGAGGCAGGATTCGAACCTGCGACCGTAGCAGCCGCGTAGGTCCGGACTGAAGCGCCTAGAACCACTCGGCCACAGTGGTCGGCGATTAGTGCCTGGCTAATCCTCTCTGCGGATATCAAAATCACGAAGAAGAAGATATAAACAACAACATGCTCTACTGTTGCTTTTTCGAAAACAAGCGAAACGGTAATTACAAAATTTATGCAGATGAAGTCCTTCAGTTATATTCAACTAACCGTCTTGGTCAGTATTTTTATTTTTTGGGTATACTCGTTAAAAAGTTTAAAAAATAGCCTTGAAGACGGATAATTGTGCTGATTAGTACCAACGATCACAGACCCGTATAATGATTTTATGTCATTTTTAGACGTCATTTATATTTTTAACGAAGCAACTAACATCAGTAAAACCTTGAGTTTATGCGTGAAAGTTATATGTTTACATTAATCGTATTGTCATTATAAAGCTAACTAACGCTTTTGTATTTGTGGCTGTTTCTTCTTGGAGTAGTTTTTATTGACGTGACTAGTAGAAACAGTTAAAGCATTTATAACCCGTATCTTTTCATATCTATGAAATGAAATGAAATGATCGTATGGCATTGTTGGCCGAGAGGCCCCGTTGCGGGGAAGTTCGGCCCCCGTATCGCAAGTCCTTTTTAGTTGACGCCACTTCGGCCACTTGCACGTCAATGATGATGAAATGATGATGATGAACACACAACACCCAGTCATCGCGAGGTAGAGAAAATCTCTGACCCCGCCGGGAATCGAACCCGGAACCCCGTGCGCAGGAAGCGAGAACGCTACCGCAAGACCACGAGCTGCGGACCTTCATATCTATAATTATTATCGATAAAAGCATTTTTATGTAAATTTCTCCTAGTTATTCCTCTAAATACTCTGTTTTCAGTAAATCAGATTCCATTTTAATTTAATTTTCTCATGCTGAGAAATTAGGAGCGACCTCTTTCACTTAGTAAAAAGTTTCTAAAGGCAAAATCCTATAAAATCTTTTATTTACAGACAACCAGTTTCGACAGACTTTACTGTCATCTTCTGATCTTCGGAAATTTTTGTTACAAAATGAGTTCATTTTGGCAACTTGGCGTGAGATCCAACACAAAATGAATGCATTTCATGACATAACTTTTTGAAGACTTGATGATGACAGCGAAGTCTGTCGAAATTGAACGTTCGTAAATAAAGAAGTATTTATGCTACCTTGGCTTTAGAAAGTTTTTCCATTTTAACTGCAAGGATTATTAGGAAGAAATATTAAGAAACATGTGAACACTAGTTGACAAGGTTGCCGACTGTGTTACTATCTATGTTGTAATACTACTTCTATCTTTTTTGTATTTATCCTTATACAGAGCTGTTGTCTGCACAGTTAAAAATAGCCCACGACACAAGAAAAAAGAATCGACCCCCAGTCGCCACGCTACAGAACCACGGCCTTCAGCTCGCCCTTCGCGGCCACGCCAGTTCCAGACTGTCCTCACTCACAACAAGCACATTCGCTTCCCTCCTTTTACAGACTATAAGTGGAGACCACAAGAAAGGAGCGGCCAATAAATTAGCCCTGCGCTTACTACGCAGCGGACCCACTCAATTGGAACAAGGGACAGCGTTAATGGATCCAGCTGTGTTTATGTCTCGAACCAGGTGACTGCGACGCTTGGGAACAGTCCGCAGCTAGTGGTCTCGCGGTTGCTTTCTCGCTTCCCGGGTTCGATTCCCGGCGGGGTCTGGGTTTTCACCTGCCTCGAGATGACTGGGTGTTTGTGTTATCCTCATCAATTCATCATCATCCATGAAAGTGGCGAGATTGGACTGAGCAAAGGTTGGGACTTTGTACGGGTGTTGATAACTGCACAGTTGAGCGTCCCACAAACCAAACTTCATCATCGTCATCGCCTTTTGAACACGATAGAGAAATTGACATGGTTAAGTTATTTTGATGGTACATGTTGTTGTTGTTGTGGTCTTCAGTCATGAGACTGGTTTTATGCAGCTCTCCATGCTACTCTATCCTGTGCAAGCTTCTTCATCTCCCAGTAACTACTGTAACCGACATACCTCTAATTCTGCTTGGTGTATTCATCTCTTGGCCTCCCTCTACGATTTTTACCCTCCACGCTGCCCTCCAATACTAAATTGGTCCCTTGATGCCTCAGAATATGTCCTACCAACCGATCCCTTCTTCTACTCAAGTTGTGTCACAAACTTCTCTTCTCCCCAATCCTATTCAACACCTCCTCATTAGTTATGTGATCTATCCATCTAATCTTCAGCATTCTTCTGTAGCACCACATTTCGAAAGCTTCTATTCTCTTCTTGTCTAAACTATTTATCGTCCATGTTTCACTTCCATACATGGTTAAACTCCATACAAATACTTTCAGGAACGACTTCCTGACACTTAAATTTATACTCGATGTTAACAAATTTCTCTTCTTCAGAAACGCTTTCCTTCCCATTGCCAGTCTACATTTTATATCCTCTCTACTTCGACCATCATCAGTTATTTTGCTCCTCAAATAGCAAAACTCATTTACTACTTTAAGTGTCTCAATTCCTAATCAAATACCCTCAGCATCACAGGACTTAATTCGACTACATTCCATTATCCTCGTTTTGCTTTTGTTGATGTTCATCTTATATCCTCCTTTCAAGACACTATCCATTCCGTTCAACTGCTCTTCCAAGTCCTTTGCTGTCTCTGACAGAATTACAATGTCATCGGCGAACCTCAAAGTTTTTATTTATTCTCCATGGATTTTAATACCTACTCCGAATTTTTCTTTTGTTTCCTTCACTGCTTGCGCAATATACAGATTGAATAACATCGGGGAGAGGCTATAACCCCGTCTCACTCCCTTCCCAACCACTGCTTCCCTTTCATGCCCATCAACTCTTATAACTGTCATTTGGTTTCTATACAAATTGTAAATAGCCTTTCGCTCCCTATATTTTACCAAGAGAGTATTCCAGTCAACATTGGCAAACGTTTTCTCTAAGTCTACATATGCTAGAAACGTAGGTTTGCCTTTTCTTAATCTAGCTTCTAAGATAAGTCGTAGGGTCAGTATTGCCTCACGTGTTCCAATATTTCTACGGAATCCAAACTGATCTTCCCCAAGGTCGTCTCCTACTAGTTTTTCCATTCGTCTGTAAAGAATTCGCGTTAGTATTTTGCAGCCGTGACGTATTAAACTGATAGTTCGCTAATTTTCACATCTGTGAGCACCTGCTTTCTTTGGTATTGGAATTATTACGTTCTTCTTGAAGTCTGAGGGTATTTCGCCTGTCTCATACATCTTGCTCTCCAGATGGTAGAGTTTTCTCAGGACTGGCTCTCCCAAGGCCGTCAGTAGTTCTAATGGAATGTTATCTACTCCCGGGGCTTTGTTTCGACTCCGGTCTTTCAGTCCTCTGTCAAACACTTCAAGCAGTATCATATCTCCCATTTCATCTTCATCTACATCCTCTTCCATTTCCATAATATTGTCCTCAAGTACGTCGCCCTTGTATAGACCCTCTATATATTCCACCTTTCTGCTTTCCCTTCTTTGCTTAGAACTGGGTTTCCATCTGAGCTCTTGATATTCATACAAGTGGTTCTCTTATCTCCAAAGGTCTCTTTAATTTTCCTGTAGGCAGTATCTATCTTACCTCTAGTGAGGTAAGCCTCGACATCCTTACATTTGTCCTCTAGCCATCCCTGCTTAGCCATTTTGCACTTCCTGTCAATCTCATTTTTGAGACATTTGTATTCCTTTTTGCCTGCTCCATTTACTGCATTTTTATATTTTCTCCTTTCATCAATTAAATTCAATATTTCTTCTGTTACCCATGGATTTCTACTAGCCCTCGTCTTTTTACCTACTTGATCCTCTGCTGCCTTCACTACTTCATCCCTCAGAGCTACCCATTCTTCTTCTGCTGTATTTCTTTCCCCAGTTCCTGCCATTTGTTCCCTTACGCTCTCCCTGAAACTCTGTACAACCTCTGGTGTAGTCAGTTTATCCAGGTCCCATCTCCTTAAATTCCCACCTTTTTGTAGTTTCCTCAGTTTTAATCTACAGTTCATAACCAGTAGATTGTGCCCCTGGAAATATCTTGCAATTTAAGACCTGGTTCCTAAATCTCTGTCTTACCATTATATAATCTATCTGAAATTTGTCAGTATCTCCATGCTTCTTCCATGTATACAACCTTCTTTTATGATTCTTGAACCAAATGTTAGCTATGATTAAGTTGTGTTCTGTGCAAAATTCTACAAGGCGGCTTCCTCTTTCATTTCCTACCCCCAATCCATATTCACCTACTACGTTTCCTTCTCTCCCTTTTCCTACTACCGAATTCCAGTCTCCCATGACTATTAAATTTTCATCTCCCTTCACTATCTGAATAATTTCTTTTATCTCATCATACATTTCTTCAATTTCTTCGTCATCTGCAGAGCTAGTTAGCATATTAACTTGTACTGCTGTAGTAGGCATGGGCTTCGTGTCTATCTTGGCCACAATAATGCGTTCACTATTCTGCTTGTAGTAGCTTACCCGCATTCCTATTTTTTTATTCATTATTAAACCTACTCCTGTATTACCCCTATTTGACTTTGTATTTATAACCCTGTATTCGCCTGACCAAAAGTCTTGTTCCTCCTGCCACCGAACTTCACTAATTCCCACTATATCTAACTTTAACCTATCCATTTCCCTTTTTAAATTTTCTAACCTACCTGCCCGATTAAGGGATCTGACATTCCACGCTCCGATCCGTAGAACGCCAGTTTTTCTTTCTCCTGATAACGACGTCCTCTTGATTAGTCCTCGCCCGGAGATCCGACTGCGGGACTATTTTACCTCCGGAATATTTTACCCAAGAGGACACCATCATCATTAACCATACAGTAAAGCTGCATGCCCTCGGGAAATAATATAAAGGGACGCAACTAAATGACAAATGAAGGTCTCCAGTACTGAATAGAAAGGAAAAAAACATAGAGTCACTTCAAATGAGCAAGATGGCTCTGAGCACTATGGGACTTAACTTGTAAGGTCATCAGTCCTCTAGAACTTAGAACTACTTAAACCTAACTAACCTAAGGACATCACACACATCCATGCCCGAGGCAGGATTCGAACCTGCGACCGTAGTGGTCGCGCGGTCCCAAACTGTGGCGACTAGAACCGCTCGGCCAACTTGGCCGGCCTCCAAATGAGCAGATAACTGACAGTAAGCAGTGAGTGTATCTGAATGATCATTACAATTGCAGCTCCATGAAGGTGGCGTTCAGCAATATCAAACTGGCTTGAAGTGTTCCACGTGCATCCACATGACATGCAAATGATTAGCGTTTCAGCACAATCGGACAGTGTAGCCATGAGTGTCGGCATTGACATTCTGTGTGCTAGAGGAGATTACGCCCTGGGTTTCTCATTCATAAATCTCGTCTCAATGTTGGATGTTTGTGAGAATATGGTGCTATGCCTATTGTGAGAAAGAGGAATGCCCACCCGCACGTGTACTATTCTGGAGCGGCAGGACTGTGACGCACGGAGACTGCAGTTTATCGATCTGCACTGTTGTTTCTCGAATTGGTCACCATACTACGGCTATTATGTGGGTATGGGAACGATGGGTTTGGAGGCCATGCTGAACACCATGCAGTGTCCCAATGGCTTCACGCGACTAGCGCCCGAGATGGCATACTGACTACTGTTTATCGATCTGCGCTGTTGTTTCTCGAATTGGTCACCATACCACTGCTGTTATGCAGGTATGGGAACGATAGGTTCGGAGGCCATGCAGAACGCCATGCAGTGTCTCAATGGCTCCACGCGACTAGGACCCGAGGTGGCACACTGATTGCGGTTTATCGATCTACGCTGTTGTTTCTCGAATTGGTCACCATACCACTGCTGTTAAGCAGGTATGGGAACGATAGGTTCGGAGGCCATGCTGAACGCCATGCGGTGTCTCAATGGTTCCACGCGACTACCGCCCGAGATGGCACACTGACTGCGGTTTATCGATCCGCACTGTTGTTTCTCGAATTGGTCGCCATACCACTGCTGTTATGCAGGTATGGGAACGATAGGTTCGGAGGCCATGCTTCAATGTCTCAATGGTTCCATGCGACTAGCGCCCGTGATGGCACATTGACTGCGGTTTATCGATCTGCATTGTTGTTTCTCGTATTGGTCACCATACCACTGCTGTTATGCAGGTATGGGAACGATAGGTTGGGAGGCCATGCTGAACGCCATGCAGTGTCTCAATGGCTCCACGCAACTAGCGCCCGAGATGGGACACTGGTTGCGGTTTATCGGTCGGCGCTGTTATTGCTCGAATTTGTCACCATACCATGGCTGTTATGCAGGTATGGGGACGATGGGTTCGGAGGCCATACTGAACGCCTTGCAGTGTCTCAACAGCTCCACGTGACTATCGCCCGAGATGCCACATTGAGGTGAAAAAAGTCATGGGACACCTCCTAACATCACGTTGGACCTCCTTTTGCAGCAACTTGACGTGGCATCGACTCAACAATTCGACGGAAGTCTCCTCCAGAAATATTGAGCCATGCTGCCTCTATAGCCACCCATAATTACTGAAGTGTAGCCAGTGCAGGATTTCGTGAACGATCTGACCTCTCAATTATGTCCGATAAATGTTATATGGGATTCATGTCGATCGGTTCGGGTGACCAAATCACTCACTAGAATTGTCCAGAATGTTCTTCAAACCAATCGTTAACAATTGTGGGACGGTGATATGGCGCATTGTCATCAATAAAAACCCCATCTCTGTTTGGGAACGTGCAGTTCATGAATCGCTGCGAATGGTCTCCAAGCAGCGTAGCCGAAAATAGCTACGACACAGTCCGATACACATATTGAGGAGACACCACCAGCTTGCACATTGCCTCATTGACAACATGGGTCCATGGATTCTTGGCGTCTGCGCCACACTCGAACCCTACCACCAGCTTTTACCAACTGAAATCGGAACTCATCTGAGCTAGTCGTCTAGGGCGAACAGACACGGTCACGAGCCTTGGAGAGGCGCTGCAGGCGATGTCGTCCTGATAACAAAGGCTCTCGCGTTTGTAGTCTGCTGCCATAGCCCATTAACGCCAAATTCCGCAGCACTGACTTTTAAAGTTATTTCACGCAGTGTTGCTTGTCTGTTAGCACTGACAACTACGCAAACGCCGCTGCTGTCGGTCGTTATGTGAAGGCCGAGGCCACTGCGTTGTCCACGGTGAGAGGTAATGCCTTAAATCTGGTATTCCCAGCACATGCTTGACACTACGAAACTCGGAATATTGAATTCCCTAACGATTTCCGAAATGGAGTGTCCCATGCGTCTAGCTCCAACTACGGTTCCGTGTCCAAAGTTTTTTAATTCCTGTTGTGCGGTCATAACCACGTCGGAAACGTTTTCACACGACTGCACCGCCAGTGTACTGCCATTTCATATCTTGTGTAAGCTATACTAACACCACCTGTATATGTACGTATCGCTATCCCATGCCTTGTGTCATAGCTCGGCACATGAAGTTGTACTTCATAAATTATGCGATGGCAGTCTGCTAGACAGCGCTGATGGGAAGTGTACGAGATGTTAACGTGACCAGCACACGATACGTGTGGTCGGCAGGTGGAGGGGCCCCGCCGACGTCTGTACGTCGCCCTGCTCTGTAGAAATTACGTCTTGCCAGCGGCCACTGTTTAGGACACTAAGAACCCCTGCCAAAGTTTGAGTTTTTCTCACAGCCACACAGAACTGATACCCTCGACAAAGGAACCCAATGACTTAAAACATGCGGCAATCACTCAACGACACATAAATTATTCTGATAAAATATAGAGTTTTTTTGAGGGTTGAAGTAGCAGTTACCACAGTCCTTCATTATAGGTAACTGCATCATCTGCAAAAAATCTGACGCTACTGTTAGTACGGTCTGCTAAGCCTTTAGTGTACAACATGAACAGCAAGGGTCCCAATACACTTACCTGGAGCACACCTCAAGCTCCTTCCAAATCTGTCGACGATTATTCGCTCAAGATAAGATACTGCGTCCTCCCTACCAAGAACTCTTCAACCACGTCACAACTTTCGTTCGATACCTCATTCGATCGTACTTCGTTAATAATCGTTTGTATGGAACTCAGTAAAATGTTTCCCGGAAGTCAAGTAATACTACATCTACGTGACTTCCCTGATCCATGCTTTCAGGACCTCATATAAGTGTGAGCTAAGCCTTTCGCATAACTGAGGTTTCCAGAATCCATGGTTATGCCATCAAGATGGCGATTATATTCGAGAGACCTCATTACATCTTATTATGCATTCTGTATGCACACATCAAAAAAAAGTTATGCATCACCTCGGTTCCGAGAGTTCCGGAACCTGTGCTGAAAATTGGAATAGAGATCAACATAAACATCACTTCCGCCCTTTTTATTGCTCATGAAAACCACACATTGCATGTTGTACCAACATACAGGGAGACCTTCAGAGGCGATGTACCAGATTGCTGTACACACCGGTACCTCTAATACCCAGTAGCTCGTCCTCTTGCATTGATGCATGCCTGTATTCGTGGTGGCATACTATTCACAAGTTCATCAAGGCACTGTTAGTCCAGACTGTCTCACTCCTCAACGGCGATTCGGCGTAGATCCCTCAGAGTGGTTGGTGGGTACGTTGTCCATAAACAGCTCTTTTCAATCTATTCAAGGCATATTCGATAGCGTTCATGTCTGGAGAACATGCTGGCCACTCTAGTCGAGCGATGTCGTTATCCTGAAGGAAGACATTCATTATATGTGCACTGATGGGGGCGCGAATTGTCGTCCATGAAGACGAATGCCTCGCCAATACGCTTCCGATATGGTTGCACTATCGGTAGGAGGCTGGCATTCACGTATCGTACAGCCGTTACGGCACCTTCCATGACCACCATCGGCACCACGTAATGCCACCCCAAAACAGCAGGGAACCTCCACCTTAGTGCACTCGCTGGACAGTGTGTCCAAGGCGTTCAGCGTGCCGGGTTGCCTCTGAACACGTCTCCGACGATTGTCTGGTTAAAGGCATATGAGACACTCATCGGTGAAAAGAACTTGATGCCAGTCCTAAGCGGTCCATTCACCTTGTTGTTGGGCCCGTCTGTACCGCGCTGCATGGTGTCGTGGTTGCAAAGATGGACCTCGCCATGGACGTCAGGACTGAATTTGCGCATCATGCAGACTATTGGTCACAGTTTGAGTCGTAACACGACGTCCTGTCGCTGCACGAAAAGTATTATTCAACATGGTGGCGTTGCTGTCAGCGTTCTTCCGAGCCATAATCCTTAGGTAGCTGTCATCCGCTGCAGTAGTAGCACTTGGGTGGCCTGAGCGAGCCATGTCATCGACAGTTCCTGTGTTTCTGTATCTGCTCCATGTCCGAACAACACCGATTTGGTTCATCCCGAGATGCCTGAAAATTTCCCTTGTTGAGAGCCCTTCCTGGTACAAAGTAACAATGCGGCGCGATCGAACCGCGGTATTAACCGTCTAGGCATGGTTGAACTACAGACAACACGAGCCGTGTATCTCCTTCCTGGTGGAATGACTGGAACTGATCGGTTGTTGGACCCCCTACGTCTATAGGCACTGCTCATGCATGGTTGTTTACATCTTTTGCCGGGTATAGTGACATCTCTGAACAGTCAAAGGGACTGTGTCTGTGATACAACATCAACTGTCAAAGTCTATCTTCAGGACTTTTGGGAACCAGGGTGATACAAAACTTTTTTTGATGTTTGTATTTTACTTTCATTAAGACAGACAGTAATGATAGGTCTTACGTATAATATATTACCCCATACTTAGAAAATCTTTTACATAAATTGCGGAAATCGTAGTAGCTACGAGGGTTGTCCAGAAAGTAGACTCCGGTCGGTCGCGAAATGTAAACCAATATGAAAATCTGAAATGTCTTATTTGTAGCTGATAGCTACATCTTCCAGCTATTTCTCTAAATAGTTGTTCCGACTTAAAGCGTAGTCCTGGAGTTGTACCAGCTTTCCAAATCCTCGTCATAGAAGGCCGGCGCTTTCCGCCAATTTTCTACGCTGGTCTGCCGCTCGTTGTTTGTGCCAATATTTTGTCTTCATAGCCTGTAGTTAACGTGAGCAGACACGAAAATCAGATGGAGCCACGTTCTTGCTGTATGGTTGGTGATCAAACACTTCCCATCGAAATCTCTGCAGTCTGCGGTCGAGAATTGTCATGAAGAAGGAAATGCGTGACACCTACGTTATGTGAGGATGCTTGAAATCAGGCGTTATCTCTCGGTAGCGATTCTTGGCAGGAGACACTATTATCTAGGCATCTTTACGTGCTCACCGTCCATTCTGAACTGCAAAGTGCAATATGAAGCGGAAATATTAGGCACACTGCCCAACACATCTGTCCAAATGGATGTGGTTTCCATTTTGAGACCAATCGGAACTTACTTTCCGGACACCCTTCATATAAAAAGAAAAGCACAAGTTACAAGCAGATAGAGTCGATGTAAGGTAACTGGGGGCAATGGAAGTGAGTGACGACTGAAGATGGAAGGAAACGGAAACGTGATGAATTACAAACAATGAAGTGGGGGGGGGGGGGGGGGGAAAGAAAGTATCCTGATTTATTCAGAAATGAAGAGAGGAAAAAGCATGGATGAGACGAGAGAATTTACTTTACTGTTTGACAGAGAGTCGTCACGTACGCTAAGGTTTTATGGAGAAGCTATGAAGTTGACAAAAGGAACTGATTCAACTTTTTATTAAGTGCAACAATGTATTGAGTTCTTCACCAGTGTGCTGTGTTTCCTAGCTCCGGAGGTGGAGAGCACTAGTAGATAAGAAGCTGGCGAATGTTTTTGTTTTCTATGTATGGACACAGCTAGGATACAACATAAATGAGACTTCGTGTTGCGGTGTTCGATCTCTTACGTGAGGTTCTCAGAACATGCAGACGGAGCAACCTGACGAAGCAGGAGTACGGTAGTCACGTAACTCGTCTGGCAGCAACCACGCTAACTGAGAACGTGAAACACCGAAACGATTAAACAGACGGATGTTGCAAATGTAGTGCGCACAAGCATTCACAGTTAGTTGGGACCGCCAAGAGTTACCACTGTCCGTGCTTTGGTGACTGCACTACAACCGCGTAGGTCAGACACAAATGACTTGACTAGGTTGCGTATCACACCTTAGAAAATATGTTACTAAACGTTTGGAGTATTTTCTACCCAGTTGAGACATCCGTCTTAAGCTACACTTTTTCTGATACGGTACTGATACATCATCGATGAGACAGATCCATCAGGACGAGTGCAATATTAATATCTTCAGATCTGGCACGTAAGTAAAACTGGAGGGCATTTGCATAGAGACTATACACCTAAGACCAAAAGAAACTGGAACACCTGCCTAATATCATGTAGGGCCCCCGCGAGCACGCAGAAGTGCCGCAACGCGACGTGGAATGGACTCGATTAATGTCTGAAGTAGTGCTGGAGGGAACTGACACCATAAATCCTGGAGAGCTGTCCATAAATCCGTAAGAGTACGAGGGGGTGGAACAGCACGTTGCAAGGCATCCCAGATATGCTCAATAATGTTTTTGTCTTGAGTGTCTGGTGCCAGCGGAAGTGTTTAAACTCAGAGGAGTGTTCCTGGAGCCACTCTGTACCAATGCTGGGCGTGTGGAGTGTCGCATTGTACTGCTGGAATTGCCCAAGTCCGTCAGGATGCACAATGGATATGAATGGATGCAGGTGATCAGAAAGGATGCTTACGTACGTGTTACCTGTCAGAGTCGTATCTAGACTTACCAGGGGTCCCATATCACAGCTGCACTAACCCCACGCCATTACAGAGCCTCTACTAGCACGAACAGTCCCCTGCTGACATGCAGGATTCATGGATTCATGAGGTCGTCTCCATACCCACACACGTCCGTCTGCTCGATCCATTTGAAACGAGACTGATTCGACCAGGCAACATATTTCTAGCCATGGAGAGTCCAATGTCGGTGATGACGGACCCAGGCGAGGGTACATGAGTGGTCATTCGTCTCCGAAAGCCCATACCACTGACGTTTCGTTGAATGGTTCGCATGCTGACACTTGTTGATGGTCCAGCATTGAAATCTGCAGCAATCTGCGGAAGAGTTGCACTTCTGTCATGCTGAACGATTCCATTCGGTCATCGTTGGTCACATTCTTTCAAGATCTTTTTCCGGCTGTAGGGATGCTGGAGATTTGATGTTGTACTACATTCCTTATATAAATGGTACACTTGTGAAATGGTCGTACGGAAAAATTCCCACTACATCGCTACCTTGGAGATTCTGTGTCCCATTTCTCGTGCACCGACCGTAACACCACGTTCAAACTGACCGCAGACACTCGTTGCCTTACATAGGCGTTGCCGAGTGCAGTGCCTGTTTACATTTTTCTGTATTTGAATATGCATGCCTATACCAGTTTCATTGGCGATTCAATGTATGGTTCAAATGGCTCTGAGCACTATGCGACTTAACTTTTGAGGTCATCAGTCGCCTAGAACTTAGAACTAATTAAACCTAACTAACCTAAGGACATCACACACATTCATGCCCGAATCAGGATTCGAACCTGCGATCGGAGCGGTCGCTCGGCTCCAGACTGTAGCGCCTAGAACCACTCGGCCAGATTCAATGTATAACGCTACGACAAATGTCTAAGTCGGAACAACTATGTAGGGAAAAGCTGGAAGATGTAACTAACTGCAGCAAATAAAATATATTTGATTTCTACAGTGGTTTCCAGTCCACGACCAACTGGGCCTTACTTTCCGAACAGCCCTTTACCTGGGCAACTGTTAGTGGCGATATAAATAAGAAATAAATGAAGCCAACCAGTGTGGCCGAGCGGTTCTAGGCGCTTCAGTCTGGAACCGCTCGACCGCTACGGTCGCAGGTTCGAATCCTGCCTCGGGCATGGATGTGTGTGATTTCCTTAGGTTAGTTAGGTTTAAGTAGTTCTAAGTTCTAGGGGACTGATGACCTCAGATGTTAAGTCCCATAGTGTTCAGAGCCATTTTAACCATTTTTGAAGTAAATGGACAAATAACGAAGCATTGGAAAGTTATCCCGCATATGCAGTGGTTAAACAAAAGGAAGAAAGATATAGTGAGATTAGTATTTAATGCCCTGTAGATACAGATGGGGTACCAGGTCGGAATGCAGAAGGTTAGGAACCATGCAGCATTTACCTTAAGCGATTTAGAGAAATGACTCTAAACCTAAATCCGAATATTGGGATGGTGATTTTTAGCTGCTGACCTTCCCAATACGAGTGCCTTGTATTATCAGCGTCCCTCCAATCATACGAAGCCAGCAGACACTGTTTCCCTTCCCTGAGTCGTGGTTCTCGTCGCAGCAGGCATTGCGTGTTGTTTGCAACATGCACAAAGACACCACAGAGCTATCCAGGAGAAAGCGTTGCTAGTCTAACATGTAACAATGCGAACGGTACAAGAAGTCCGGCGCGATCCTAAATCGGCGGGTTACTTGCACACGTGGGCAGCAGCAGCAGCAGCGTCACACTGAAGGAGGCGCACAAAAACTGCCTGCGCGGTGCGTGCGCTGCCCTGGGCTGTATCGCCGGACTGCTGCCGGACCCCAGCCAGCCAGCCAGCCAGCCCCGTTCACCGAGCTGCCGTTGCCGCTGCTGGCGCTGCTGCTGCGGGGGCCATTACGGTAATCACGACCCCGCCGCCGCTAATGACGCCGAACCACCGGCCCGCTGACTCATCTCCTTATGCATGCCCATTTCCAGAGATTTATACCGCACGCCGTGGCAGGTGCGTGGACGAGGCAATTCTCGCCAAACAAAAAAGGAGCCTCTGCCGTACCAAAATGTAAAGAAAAGACTCTTTCAATTGCAACGTCTGTGATTGCCGTTGCGCATCCTCTTGTACACCAGGGACGCAGACATTGGCCGACTCACGGCCGTGACATCCACTTTACTTCCGTCTGCGTGCCAGTGTCTTGAGCATTCAGTCTAATGTTCACACTTTCAGTGTAGCCACAGCATGATTGCATTATTTTCTTGTCCAATATGTGGAGCAAGATGGTGCACGATTCCAAACTGTAGTACAGGGCGTTTCAAAAAGAATGGCCTGATTCTGGACGGTAATAATTACGAAACATGGGACGTGCCGGCAAGAAAATGTGTGTTGCCTGAATGGACGTGGCCTAGAGTTTTAGAAATTCGCGGTTCTGTGTCAGTCCATGTGTCTTCTCAGTTTTCAGTCAGTCAACAGTCAGATGGGGTCCACTCAACAAGAGGCAACTGTAGTACAGGTTGTTACAAAAAAGAATGACCATATTTTGGACGATAATAGTTGCGAAACATGAGACGTGCTGGCAAGGAAATGTGTGTTGTTTGAATCGACGTGGGATACAGTTCTAGGAAATCGCGCTTAGATGTCAGTCAGGTCGTCTTCTCGGATTGCAGTAAGCCAGAAGTAACGTGGCGTCCGCTCAACAGAATGCGTTTTGTGTACTGCAGTTTGCAAAGAGTGAGTCAGTGATTTCGATCCAGCGTACTTTTCGTCAGAGTTTTCGCACCAAAAATATTCGTCATTGTTATCGCCAGTTTGAAGCGACAGGATGCTTGTGCAAAGGAACAGTCCAGATCGACCTCGCATTTCTGACGACATTTTTGAAGGAATTCGGCAAACGTTTTTCAAGATAGTTTCAAACTAAGATTCAAGACGGGTCCTCGGGACCGTGATGTCGTACATCACGTCGCCGAGGTCTCCGCAACAATGTGGAGGAAAATTACGGTACTGGGCAGACTATACGTGGGATTCCACGCCATAAATACCAAAGATTACATTGTGGTACCTCGTTGCCACAACTGTGGTGACTTGGACCACATCATGAGGCACTGCACCAGGGGGTCGGCTTGCTCCAAATGCGGTGATAATGCA
Source organism: Schistocerca nitens (assembly GCF_023898315.1). Taxonomy (NCBI): domain Eukaryota; kingdom Metazoa; phylum Arthropoda; class Insecta; order Orthoptera; family Acrididae; genus Schistocerca; species Schistocerca nitens. The sequence goes on along the minus strand of NC_064620.1, from coordinate 142,400,565 downwards.
CACACACGGAAAGACTGTAAGGCCACAGGTGTCTGCATCCCGTGCAAGAGTCGTGGCAAGAAGTCTTGTGGAGCCACAGGACGAAACTGCCCTACCTACAGGATGCTCGAGCAGAGGTTGATTTCCCGCATCGATTATGGCTGAAAACGGCTTACCATGCAGGATGCCAAAGCATAAATCCCCGTGCAAAAGGAGGAGGGATGCAGTGAGAGCAAGTAGATTCAGAAATTTACTGAAGTCGCTTATCAGTACCGACGTACCAACAGTCGACAAATCTATACAAACTGAGTCCCCCACCAGGGACATTAGAATACAAACTGAGCTCCCATCAGAGGTTAGAGCACCCTCCTCCCAATGCCGGGACAAGCTGCCGACTAAAAATCCACAACGGCAAGAGCATCCTGTGGTAGTGGCAGACAATGTTGTAAAACCCGTCCTAGAAAGCACAATAACGAGTTCCACCGCCAACCCCAACACCAGAGACAGCCCAGTGGTTAGGTTGCCTCCCGTAGACCAGGTGAGGGTGTACCCAAACCTTGAGTACACCATGCAGCTAGCTAGACTGGAGCAGCCGACAACCCTGACCACTGCATTGCGTCACGTGGTCCGAGTAGGACATGAGTACGGACGAAGGGTAACCTTCTCGGTGATGGAGGCTGTGGACAGAATACAATTAGAGTCGGTGAACCTCCCCACTGACTTCGGAGCACTGCGAGATCTACTCAAAAAAGTGTTTGACAAACCAGGAGAAAAATTTGACCTGGATGAAATTTACCAACAATCAGTGAAGGCAAACGGACGACTGGCATATGACTGGAACAAAACCTGTACGCAGGACCACATACATACCTATTTTCCATGGCGACTACAATAAAAATCGGACAACTAAACACTCACAATAGTCGACTAGTAATGCAGGAGCTCCGAAGGGAAGTGGTGGAGAAGAGACTAGATATACTCTGTTTACAGGAGCCGTACTCTCTGGCTGGAAAAGTTGCGTTCACTGCCGCAACATGGCAAGTTGTCAGCAGCGGGGACAGCCCCAGAGCGGCTACCGTGATAACAAACACCGCACTGCGTGCAACACCTCTGTCACAGTATTCCAATAGTCACTGCAACGTCGTGGAGATACAATCTCCTTCCGGAACTATCATCATCATCAATATGTACTTTCAGTACGGTGATAGAATTGAACAACACTTACAACACCTAACAAGTGTGACCACGGCGTTGCGGGGACGCAAAATCATTATAACTGCTGATATAAACGCCAAATCCCCCCTATGGTACAGTGGCACAAGGGATGAAAATGGTGCTAAAGCAGAGGAGACGATAATGGCTCTTCAACTGGTGGTGGCGAACAGACCAGGTAATCCCCCCACCTACGTGGCTGGAGGAGGACAGGGCACCAACATAGACGTGACGTTGATCACGCCGAACGCATTGAACATGTTACAAGAGTGGAGAGTGGAAGACAATGCCACCACCAGCGATCACAATTTAATCACTTTTACTGTAGGAGGCAGAGAGTGCCGCTGGGCCATGGGGTGGGAGGTGCAAAGAAATTTCAGAAAAACAGATTGGGAACGCCTAGCCAGAGAGTGTGACATTCCTCCATTACCAGAAGGAGACGCAAGACAGGACTTCGACGTGGACGACAGAGCCGAGGGACTGGTACGAGCGGTAACGAGGGCGATTAAGGTGGCCGTACCAACCAGGAGGAGGGCCGTGGCGGCCACACCGGCACCATGGTCAGCCGAGCTGCAAGAACTACGTCAGTCTGTTAGAAGACTGAGGAAGCACTACCAGCGCAGTGTCGTCTGGTGGGAAAAGCAAAGATGGCTACAGTTATACCGGGAGGCAAAGGACACCTTTCAACAAGAGCTACAGAAGACGAGAATAAATAGCTGGGAAAGCTTTGTAACTAATCAGTTGGCCCTCGATCCTTGGGGTGTACCATACAGACTGGTGAGGGAGAAAATCCGCTCCCCAACAATGATATCAACGCTCAGGCACGGCGACGGAATGACGGAATCTTGGCAGGAAACTGCCGAGGTCCTCCTTCAGTCGCTGCTGCCTGACGATGACAGGAATAATGACACCGAAGAGCAGCGTCAATTACGAAACGAAGACCTTCATAGGTACGTAAACGACGAAGCGGTCCTCCCCTTCTCGGAAGAGGAAGTTGCTGCTATTATCAAGTCCTTAAAGAGAGGGAAAGCCCCCGGACCAGATGGCATTGTGGCGGAGGTAGTGCAGTTCTTGGCCCCACAACTAGTTGCCCCACTTACACATCTTTATAATGCATGCCTTAGACAAGGCAAATTTCCAAAAATATGGAAAACTGCAGACGTGGTAATCATCAAAAAAGGCCCCGAGAAGGACCCCGCTGAGGCCAAATCCTACAGGCCCATTTGCCTGCTGGACGGCTTTGGCAAACTCCTTGAAAAGTTGTTAGCGAACAGACTGACTGCTCACCGCATGCTGCAGGGGATGAGCAACAGACAGTTCGGTTTTAGGCCGGGACGATCGGCATCTGATGCAATCGCCCTGGCGGCCGAGGCCTGCGGCTCAGCCCCGTGTAAGTATGTTGTTGGCATCATGGTGGATATCAGTGGCGCCTTTGACAACCTATGGTGGCCTTCGCTCTTCTCCTGCCTTCGGGAGAAGGAGTGTCCAGGGCTGCTATATGGCTGTTTGAGGAGCTATTATGAAGATCGGGAGGTATGGCTATCATCCCCTAGCGGGAAAGTCCGGAAAACCATCACCAAGGGTTGCCCCCAGGGCTCCGTGTTGGGTCCCCTATTTTGGGACATCCACATGGAGCCTCTTCTGGAAAGCCTGCAACAGAGCGAAGAAGTGCTAGAGGTGATAGCCTACGCTGACGACCTCCTCCTGCTGGTCGGCGGCCGAAGTCGCGAGGATATAGAACCTAAAATAGAGCGAACACTAAACAAACTACAACTATGGTGCCGTAACACCAAAATGACGATCTCACCAACCAAGTCGACTTACCTGCTACTTAAAGGACAATTAACGAGAAACCCGACCGTGAGAATTGACGGTACGCCCGTACTACGGAGACGAGAAACGCGCTACTTAGGAATCATCATCGATGAAAGGTGGAACTTTGCAAGGCACATAGAAACCGTAACCCAGAAAGCCCTACAATTATTAAATAACCTGATTTCTATAGGACACAAGAGATTCCACCTCCCGCCTCACTTAATCAAGCTCTACCACAACAGTATACTGACATCAATAGTGGGTTACGGCTCAGGAGTCTGGGCCCACAGGCTCACGAGGGTGGTGCCTGCCATGACGGTGAGAAGAGTACAAAGAAACATGATATTAAGGTCTGTGGGAGCATATAGAACTTCTCCGGGTGGGGCACTGCTAATCATAATGGGGCTCTGTCCTTTAGATATTAAGATCAGGGAACAGGCCGCTTGGTACTGGGCCAGAAAGGGTATTAACACCAAGGTAAATTATGGGGGTAATAGTCAGGGAAAAAAGGGAGATAAGGGAAAGAGGGACAGATCTATGGCAGGAGATATGGGAGTCGGACGAAACTGGTAGAAGAACCTTTCAGTTCCTACCAGACGTCAAGGAAAGACTAAAAATGAAATATTTTGAGCCAACTAGGGGTTTGTTTCACTTTCTCACCGGTCATGGTCCATATCCGACTTATCTAAGTCGGTTTGGGAAAAGGGCGACGCCTGCGTGTGACTGTGGTGCACCGGAGGGTACTCCTGACCATGTGGTTTACGAGTGCCCCCTTTTCGATGATGTAGCCGGGACACTGAGACGACAACTACCAAGTACAAATACCTATGACCTACTGAGACAAGAGGAGACCTTTCAGAGACTAAACATACTAGCCAACGAGGTATCACAAAAAGTATTAAAAGCTTTTCTGAGAGACCTACAAGCCTAGCTAAATAGAAAACACCGATTGCGACCACAGCTCTGGTCCCATACTGCCCGTTCGTGGATAGGTCGACTTAACAGTTGGAATCCGCCACGACCGGGACTAGGGGGACAGGGATGAACCCGAATATGACAACGCACTAAACCATGATGTAGAATAAAAAGTAGATTTAGGTAATTAGAATAGGATAGTAAATTAGGAACCTGCAGCGATAAACCACCCTTGCCCGCCCGGTGCCAGGGGCACGCCCATAGGGATTAGCTCTATGGGCAAGGCTTCCAAAGTAGGTTTATAATTACACTGGCACAATTGTAACGCTGCAGGCAGTTAGTATTAACCCTTTTGTAGTAACTAGAATTCAAGCAAACTAAAATAAGAAGTAGTCTGCCTAGTACTAACCGCATAACTGTCTGTAATTAAGTATAATGTAAAAGCTGCTATTGTATAAGGTAGGAACATAGGACCCACTAATCAATAAGGTGGTGGGTCAATCTTGTATAATTATTATTGTGTTATGAAATAAAGAATTTTTTTTAAAAAAAAAAAAAAAAAAAAAACGTTTGCGTGGAGTCCACGAAAGCAGAGAACAGGTAATGCCTCATACGACTATCTAGCGAGTGTTAACGCAACATTAGGTCTATACCAGGTGTAGAATAATGAAAACGGAATTTGGTTGCGATAATTACACGTCTGTTGTTTCAAACAGATAAACAATATTTTGTTCAAAATAATCTCCATTGCTATTTACACATTTCTCCGACCTCTCCTGCAGGCTATGAATGCCAGGAGAAAAAACAGTTCTTCTTTGAAGCGAACCAGTCGGGCGAGCCATTTTCGTACATTTTCACACGAATTGAAGCGTTGTTCAGCGAGAGCATGTCGCAGTGATGCAAACAGATGATAATCGGAGGAACCAAGTCCGGAGAAAAAGCCGCATGCCCTAGTACTTCCCAGCTGAACTCCTCGATCTTTTCCCTGACCCGTTTTTCTGTGTGTGGTAGGGCGTTATCATGGAGCATATGACTTTGTGTTGCATTTTTCTATATTCCGGTCGTTTTTCACGTAATGCCCGATTTAAATCGACCATTTGCTTTTGGTAGCGATCAGTGATAACGGTTTCACTAGGTTTTAGCAGCTCATAATAGATGACACCCTTCTGGTCCCACGAAACACAGAGCATTGTCTTCTCTCCAAAGCGATTTGGTCTTCCAGTGGATGCCGATAATTTGCCTGGATTTGCCCATGATTTAGGCACTTAGGATTCTCAAAATATATCCATTTTTTATCCCCTGTCGCTACTCGATGGAGAAACGACTTTCTTTTGTGTCTGCCGAGCAGCATCTGCTGGCTGTCTTTCACTCAGTTCATGCGGAACCCATTTTCCAAGTTTCTGCACCTTCCTCATAGCTTTCAACCGAAGAGAAACGGCTTTCTGCGTCACATTCAATTGTTTCGTGACTTCGTGTTGATTTCGAGTATCATCTTCTTCCAATAGGGACTACAATTGGTTGTCTTCAAACTTTTTCGGTGGTTTCCCACTCTCGTTGTTTCTCACGTCAAAGTCACCACTTTTGAGTTTTCTGAACCGCTCTAAACACTGTGTTTTTCCAAGAGAATGTTCTCCGAGAGCTTCGACAAGCATTCGATGTGATTCTGCACCGGTTTTCTTCAAATGATAGCAGAAAACCAATAGTGTCCGCAAATCGTAGTTTGTAGGCACAAAACTTTACATGTTTATGGGTTTGAAACAGATACCGAGGTATGGAACTTGGGTTACTGTCTGCTGACATTCGTCGTTAGCCTTTACAGGAAGCAGATGGCGCTGCAGACGAGGTCTCATGGACCCTACACTGACGGCTAGCACCATCTATTGGGAAATTCCGGTTTAATACTACTATATAGTGGGAATTAGTGAAGTTCGGTGGCAGGAGGAACAAGACTTTTGATCAGGTGATTACAGGGTTATAAATACAAAATCAAATAGGGGTAATGCAGGAGTAGGTTTAATAATGAATAAAAAAATAGGAGTGCGGGTTAGCTACTACAAACAGCATAGTGAACGCATTATTGTGGCCAAGATAGACACAAAGCCCATGCCTACTACAGTAGTACAAGTTTATATGCCAACTAGCTCTGCAGATGATGAAGAAATTGATGAAATGTATGACGAGATAAAAGAAATTATTCAGGTAGTGAAGGGAGACGAAAATTTAATAGTCATGGGTGACTGGAATTCGTCAGTAGGAAAAGGGAGAGAAGGAAACATAGTAGGTGAATATGGATTGGGAGGAAGAAATGAAAGAGGAAGCCGCCTTGTAGAATTTTGCACAGAGCATAACTTAATCATAGCTAACACTTGGTTCAAGAATCATAAAAGAAGGTTGTATACCTGGAAGAATCCTGGAGATACTAATAGGTATCAGATAGATTATATAATGGTAAGACAGAGATTTAGGAACCAGGTTTAAATTGTAAGACATTTCCAGGGGCAGATGTGGATTCTGACCACAATCTATTGGTTATGAACTGCAGATTGAAACTGAAGAAACTGCAAAAAGGTGGGAATTTAAGGAGATGGGACCTGGAAAAACTGAAAGAACCAGAGGTTTTAGAGAGTTTCAGGGAGAGCATAAGGGAACAATTGACAGGAATGGGGGAAAGAAATACAGTAGAAGAAGAATGGGTAGCTCTGAGGGATGAAGTAGTGAAGGCAGCAGGGGATCAAGTAGGTAAAAAGACGAGGGCTAATAGAAATCCTTGGGTAACAGAAGAAATATTGAATTTAATTGATGAAAGGAGAAAATATAAAAATGCAGTAAATGAAGCAGGCAAAAGGGAATACAAACGTCTCAAAAATGAGATCGACAGAAAGTGCAAAATGGCTAAGCAGGGATGATGGCTAGAGGACAAATGTAAGGATGTAGAGGCTTGTCTCACTAGGGGTAAGATAGATACTGCCTACAGGAAAATTAAAGAGACCTTTGGAGAGAAGAGAACCACTTGTATGAATATCAAGAGCTGAGATGGCAACCCAGTTCTAAGCAAAGAAGGGAAGGCAGAAAGGTGGAAGGAGTATATAGAGGGTTTATACAAGGGCGATGCCCGCATCTCGTGGTCGTGCGGTAGCGTTCTCGCTTCCCACGCCCGGGTTCCCGGGTTCGATTCCCGGCGGGGTCAGGGATTTTCTCTGCCTCGTGATGGCTGGGTGTTGTGTGCTGTCCTTAGGTTAGTTAGGTTTAAGTAGTTCTAAGTTCTAGGGGACTGATGACCATAGATGTTAAGTCCCATAGTGCTCAGAGCCATTTGAAAAATACAAGGGCGATGTACTTGAGGACAGTATTATGGAAATGGAAGAGGATGTAGATGAAGATGGAATGGGAGATAAGATACTGCGTGAAGAATTTGACAGAGCACTGAAAGACCTGAGTCGAAACAAGGCCCCGGGAGTAGACAACATTCCATTAGAACTACTGATGGCCTTGGGAGAGCCAGTCATGACAAAACTCTACCATCTGGTGAGCAAGATGTATGAGACAGGCGAAATATCCACAGACTTCAAGAAGAATATAATAATTCCAATACCAAAGAAAGCAGGTGTTGACACATGTGAAAATTACCGAACTATCAGTTTAATAAGTCACAGCTGCAAAATACTAACGCGAATTCTTTACAGACGAATGGAAAAACTGGTAGAAGCGGACCTCGGGGGAGATCAGTTTGGATTCCGTAGAAATGTTGGAACACGTGAGGCAATACTAACCTTACGACTTATCTTAGAAGAAAGATTAAGAAAAGGCAAACCTACGTTTCTAGCATTTGTAGACTTAGAGAAAGCTTTTGACAACGTTAACTGGAATACTCTCTTTCAAATTCTGAAGGTGGCAGGGGTAAAATACAGGGAGCGAAAGGCTATTTACAATTTGTACAGAAACCAGATGGCAGTTATAAGAGTCGAGGGGCATGAAAGGGAAGCAGTGGTTGGGAAAGGAGTGAGACAGGGTTGTAGCCTCTCCCCGATGTTATTCAATCTGTATATTGAGCAAGCAGTAAAGGAAACAAAAGAAAAATTCGGAGTAGGTATTAAAATTCATGGAGAAGAAGTAAAAACTTTGAGGTTCGCCGATGACATTGTAATTCTGTCAGAGACAACAAAGGACTTGGAAGAGCAGTTGAACGGAATGGACAGTGTCTTGAAAGGAGGATACAAGATGAACATCAACAAAAGCAAAACGAGGATAATGGAATGTAGTCAAATTAAATCGGGTGATGCTGAGGGGATTAGATTAGGAAATAAGACACTTAAAGTAGTAAAGGAGTTTTGCTATTTAGGGAGTAAAATAACTGATGATGGTCGAAGTAGAGAGGATATAAAATGTAGACTGGCAATGGCAAGGAAAGCGTTTCTGAAGAAGAGATTTAAGTGTCAGGAAGTCGTTTCTGAAAGTATTTGTATGGAGTGTAGCCACGTATGGAAGTGAAACATGGACGATAACCAGTTTGGACAAGAAGAGAATAGAAGCTTTCGAAATGTGGTGCTACAGAAGAATGCTGAAGATAAGGTGGGTAGATCACTTAACTAATGAGGAGGTATTGAATAGGATTGGGGAGAAGAGAAGTTTGTGGCACAACTTGACTAGAAGAAGGGATCGGTTGGTAGGACATGTTTTGAGGCATCAAGGGATCACAAATTTAGCATTGGAGGGCAGCGTGGAGGGTAAAAATCGTAGAGGGAGACCAAGAGATCAATACACTAAGCAGATTCAGAAGGATGTAGGTTGCAGTAAGTACTGGGAGATGAAGAAGCTTGCACAGGATAGAGTAGCATGGAGAGCTGCATCAAACCAGTCTCAGGACTGAAGACCACAACAACAACAAACTTCTACACCTGGTAAACCTTACAATTAGTGCAATATCCTCGGGTTGATATTAAAAGAAAACTGGTTGACTTTAGGAATGCTATGCTAGAGGACATGGAGGACAATATATATTTGCCACGGTTAATTATTAGTTATGGAGCATCATTTCGCGTTAGTGGCAAAGTAAACCGACATAACGTGCGCATATGGGTACTGACAGAACCATCATGACATCATTGAGAACGAAAGAGACTCGTCTAAACTTAACGTCTTTTTGCCATTTTTCCTGAAAGTGTACGGTCCTTGTTTTTCGAGGAAAACACGGTGACTGGAATTAACTACCTTCAAATCCTGGAGAGCTAGCTTTTTCGAGAACTTCACGAGGACTTCGATGACTTGATTTTCCAACAGGTTGGAGTTCCACCACACTTGCACAACCCGTCTCCGGCTTCTCAATGGCGCTCTGTCTCAACGTTGGACAGGCACACGGGACCCCGAGACACAGCCCCTCATTCTCGACCTCCGAGATCGCCAAACATGTACCGATGCGATTTTTTCTTGTGGGGATATGTGAAAGAAAGTATGTTCATCTCCCCTTTACCTCGTGACGTAGAAGAAGTGAATAGCAGAACAATATCCACCATAACTTCTGTAAAAGCAGATACATCGTGTAGGGATTATGATGAATTTATCTATCGTCTAAATGTTGTTCGTGCTGCTGCTGCTGGTGGACACACAGAATATTTGTAACATCACTGGTAAAACAACTAATATTTTTTGAGTATTTTGCAATTCGTGCCATGTGTGTAGCATATTTTTATAAATAAATATGGAGTTTTGAAATCAGACCATTCTTTGGGAACACCCTGTATTAACTGAAATCACATGAGAGCACCAGTCGTGTGTATATGAATGTTTGTGTGTGTGTGTGTGTGTGTGTGTGTGTGTGTGTGTGTGTGTGTGTGTGTGTGTGTGCGTGCGTGTGTGTGTGTGTTTGGTGTCTATTGGCGCTCAACAATTAGGTTATCGCCATCCTTACAAATATTAAAGGAAAAGAATGTGGATAGAATGGTTACAAATTATATCACACAGTGGACGGTAAACCTACAAAATAACACTCACACTTTTCCATTCCACTCGTGTTGATCCACACAATCAGTCTGTCTTCCGCGTCTCAAGACAACGGAGATAGCGTGAAAGGTGCCGTACTGGGGATCAAAACATAAGTGAAACGACAGATCAACTAAAACGATGGCACAAGGAAATGTTACTGGCTGACCACTTACAAAAAACATGGGTGAGCCAGTCACTCTGTTGACGCATTAAAACACCTCCATTAAATTTTAGGAAACAAGTTGGACATAACACAACACCTGAAAACTCTCACCACATTCGTTTGAGCGTCACTTGGAGTAGAGGGCAGATGTGTCGGCAAATCTGTTAAGTAACCTTCAGTCCCTAGTTTCTGTATTCCATTGCCAACTGATTACATGTATAATTTGCACCCTGCCAGTCTTGTGCTTGTGATCAAGTAGTTTTCTACTTCATCATCAGCAAATATTAGGTGAATTTAATAAAACACGAAAAAAATTGTGACTCAAGGTGTTTTTATTCAAACTTTCTATGTACTGAATAGCCACCTTATAGCTGCAAAAGATGGATAAAATGAAAATGACACTGTTTTAGAACACAGATAGGCACTAAGCCCCTGTAAGACAACAGACCGAATCTTCCAGCAGTCGTTCAGTTCCTCAACGATAGAATCCCGCTCATCGTTCCTGGAGCGATTCGAGAACTGCTGACTGATGGTCCTCACCTTTGGAGAATCTCTCCGGTTGCTGCGTATCAGTTCCCCAACGGTCTGGGCATTGTGTCGATCGTCGATCGTCAGCCACGTGTCTGCGGCCCTGGTCAACTTGTTGGTACCAGTTCACTGCGGCTGGACGTGATATTCCATTTGATCCACATACCGCCACAACTTCACGGTGAATATACGAGCAATTTAGTCGTTTTTCCCTCAAAAATCGAACTGTTCCGCGTACTTCAGCTTTGGAGCGTGTTTCCTGTAGCTGCGCTACTTCATTTGCACACTGCGGGGCACCCGTTATCCGTACTGCAGCAGATCTGTGTCTGCAGGGAATCCGTAACATGTACCGATTTCTGACAATCCGCCCCCTCCTTGTTGCGCAATGGTCTTAGCATAGGACGACACGTGTAGTTACTTTCTCAAGTACCTAGGTATGTATTACAATAATTTAACTGTGGCTTGCCATCAAGTCTTCGAATGAAGCACTAGTGTAACAATTGAATTCACGACATCCATTGATATATGGCTGTATATGACATTTTCGTTTATTTGGAGAGAGTCATAAGGGGCCTGAAGATGTCATAATGAAATCCTGAAATTGGTAGCCTTGAAATAAAATAAAATACCATCTTAAGTTACACGGCTCTTGGTGAATTTCATTGACACTGACAATTACTTAACCAACCTATGTCCCCTGTCCACAATGGACCAACAGTGAACTTCTTACTTTGTCGAGTTGCCCAGCAAGTGGCCTTCGCTGGTAGCTAGTTGTGGGATGCGCGTCTTGAAGACAAGTATGCTACGATGGGCATTCAATAAGTAATGCAACACATTTTTTTTCTGAAAGCAGGTTGGTTTTATTCAGGATTCCAGTACACCATATTATTCTCCACTCTCTTGGCTACAAAGCTCTAAGTTTCAACAAGACCTGCGTTCAATACGACTGCCTTACGCCTCCTTACTGGGATGACCTGTACGCCCGCATGGTACCACTCTACTGGTCGACGTCGGAGCGAACGACTTGCTGCATCAGTTACTTCCCCATCATCTACTTACTGCTTCCCACACAGTGCATCCTTCTTTGGGCCACACAGATATAAGTCGGAAGGTGCCAGATCCGTGCCGTAGGATGGATCAGGAAGGACAGTCCAATGCAGTTTTGGGAGGCCTTGCGTTGTCATGGAGAAGCAGAAGTTCGTTTGCATTTTTATGGTGACGAACACGCTGGAGTCGTTTCTTCAATTTCCCGATGACGATGATGATGTTTAGTTTGTGGGGCGCTCAACTGCTCGGTCATCAGCGCCCATACAAAGCCCCTATCTTTACACAGTCCAATTTAGCAACTTTTACAAAAGATGATAAAATGATGACAACACAAACAACCAGTCCCCAGGCAGATAAACTCTCCAAACCAGCCGGGAATCGAACCCAGGACCATGTGATCCAACAACGCTAGCCACTAGACCACGAGCTGCGGACTCAATTTCCTGAGGGTAGCATAACACACTTCCTTGTTGATGGTTGTACGATGAGGGGCAACATCAGACTGAATAACCCCTCCAGAGTTCCACAACATCGTCGCCGTGACTTTACCGGCTGATGATGCGGTTTTGAACTTTTTCTTCGGAGGAGAGATGGTGTGGCATCACTGTACGGATTGCCGTTTTTTTCTGGCTCGAAGTGATGAATACATGTTTTATTGCCTGTGACGAGATTCGACAAAATATTGACACGATCAGCCTCGTAACGCGCAGGCAATCACGCACAAATTGTCCTGCGTTATTCGTTGTGATCTTCTATTAGGCAGCGACGAACACAGCTGGTACACCTCCCCTGAGTACTCCAACTAGTGGGCAGCAGTGTCAGCTCTTACAACATAGACGTCCAGCTGAGGAGCGAGGAGTTTGATTGTGATCCGTCGATTACCTCGAATGAGAGTGTCCACATGCTCCAACCTTATACACTACTGGCCATTAAAATTGCTACACCACGAAGATGACGGGCTACGGACGTGAAATTTAACCAACAGGAACAAGTTGCTGTGATATGCAAATGATTAGCTTCTCAGAGCATTCACACAAGGTTGGCGCCGGTGGCGACACCTACAACGTGCTGACATTAGGAAAGTTTCCATCCGATTTCTGATACACAAACAGCAGTTGACTGGCGTTGCCTGGTCAAACGTTGTTGTGATGCCTCGTGTAAGGAGGAGAAATGCGTACCATCACGTTTCCGACTTTGATAAAGGTCGGATTGTAGCCTATCGCGATTGCGGTTTATCGTGCGACATTGCTGCTCGCTTTGGTCGAGATCTAATGACTGTTAGCAGAATATGGAATCGGTGGGTTCAGGACGGTAATACGGAACGCCGTGTTGCATCCCAACGGCCTCGTATCACTAGCAGTCGAAATGACAGGCAACTTATCCACATGGCTGTAACGGATCGTGCAGCCACGTCTCGATAGCTGAGCCAACAGATGGGGACGTTTGCAAGACAACAACCATCTGCACGAACAGTTCGACGACTGCTGTTTGTGTATGAGAAATCGGTTGGAAACTTTCCTCATGTCAACACGTTGTAGTTGTTGCCACCGGGGCCAACCTTATGTGCTTTACACAAGGCATAATAGGTACATCATTTGTGTGTCTTTGACCTCCTTATTTCCAGGTGTTATGTGCATGGTGTTTGCGCTCTCTGTAAGGTAAAACCTTATTTAAGCGTAGTAACCAATTGCATCATTTTCATTAAAGGTATTACTTTATCTGAGCTTAATACACAATTATACCATTTAAATTACCTGCATTACTCAAAACGTTTATACATATGTTAAAATATTTAATGACAGTTGATCCATTTCTGTGTTCCTTAATTTAGTCTTATCTTAAGTCTATGTACATTAAACTCACAGTTTGTATCAGTTTCAGCACCTTAGTCTGTTTCCTCATATGTCTGTGCCAGAGTCTGTGTCATTCCAGGTATACTGTTCCCTAGTTTGTGTGTTTGCTCTTATTTATGTATGAAATCGTTATTTTTACGAGGGTTATTGGGAAATAAGGTCAGATCTGGTGCGAAATCGAAAACACACTGAAAATCCGCTGAAGCTTTGCACCGATGTGTTGGGCAGTGTCTCTAGTATGCCCATCGATCGCGTCGCGTCGCTCTTTTCAGTTCTAAGCACACGGTCAGCAAGCAAAGATGAATTGAAAATAATGTCTCCTGCCAAGTATAAAGTCCTGGGGAGGGGTTTCGCCTGATTTCATGCAACCTGCGTAACGTAGTTGTCACGCGTCCCATTCTTCGTGACAATTATCGGCCAGAGTCTGCAGAGGCATCGAAGATACTGCTGCAGCGTTTTCGATGGGAAGTGTTTGATCTTCCACAATACAGCCCGTAATTGGCTCCCCCCGAATTTCATCTCTGCTCATATGAACTGCTGACTATTAAGACAAGATTCTGGCGCAGACAGCGAGCTGTAGACCAGTGTAGAGAACTGGCGGAAAGCACAAGTGGCTGCCTTCAATGACGAGAGTATGGTAAATTTGGTACGACACTAAGATAAATGTCTGTCTGTGCGGCGATTATGCAGAGAAGTAGCTGGAAGGTGTAGGTAACTGTTGCAAATAAATTTTTTTTCGATTCTCGCAGTGGTTTCCACTTCGCGATCGATTGGACCTAATTTTCCGAATGCCCCTCATATAATTCGTGTCTATAGGTAGAACATTATCGGTTACGTATTGCACTATGCACCAATCGTCCGGCTGTCGTACAATTTGTCCTCTGTTGTCATACTCGGTTCAGGACGATATGTGTGTGAATACACTTGTTGTAGATGGAATAAAAAACTCTATCATAAAAACTTTTTGAAGGACATCATCTTTGGGCCAGTGACTGTTATAAGTTTTTATTACACACTATTGCAGTTTCGGCCTTCGGCCATTATCAAGTGCTGCAGCACGGCAGCGCGCAAACGGGTCACCAATTCCGGAACATTTCCCACAATCAGTTGGCGCCTTACTGCCAACTCGTAGACAAGGTGGTCTTTCCTGAGCAGACCGATCCCTGGACACTGTCTGACTGCCATTTTAACAAGCACCTGAAACAAGTTGCACGGAGAGCAATACGGTACCACCAAATACAAACAGAAACAAAGAGTGAAACGGACAGCAACTAGAATGGCAAGCACAAGTGCAACCACGCCCTGCTACCAGTGAGATGCCCTGCTACACCCGCAGGACAGGACAAGTAGTAGGAACTGAGGAAGCGGGCCAGAATGAGCGGCTGTCAGTTACACTCCAAACATAACACTTTATTTAGTTGTCCAAACATTACAGCGCAACTTCTAAGCTTGACTATCGACAAAAAGTCTTTAATTCTAAAACGGCAGAAGGCCTGTGAAATAAATACAACTGCTATAATCATCATCATCATCTTGGACAGTTTCCAGCCACTGGCTGGGTCTGTCGGGAACACAAGCCTCTCCATCGTGTTCTGTCTTTCCACCATTCCCCCTCTTCCACCTTCGTCCAGTTCTCTCCTCTTCTCATCACACATTCCTTCACTCCCTTCACCCATCTATCTCTTGGTCTTCCTCTGGGCCTCTTCCCCTCCAGTTGCAGATCAAACATCCTCTTTGGAATTCTTCCCTCATCCATTCTCTTCATGTGTCCATACCACTGCAGTCTTGATTTTTCTATCCTGTCCTGTACTGGTTCCTCCTTTAGTCTTTCCCTCACATACACATTTCGCAATCTGTCTCGTCTTGTTACACCCAACCTGCTCCTCTGGAACTTCATTTCACTAGCCTGTATTCTACTTTTGTCGCTTTTGTGCATTACCCATGTCTCACTTCCGTATGCCAATATGGGGACAAAGTAGGTTCGGTATATAATTCCCTTGGATTTCTGTGGCACCTCCTTGCTCCAAATAAGCCCCCTAATGCATTTGTAGAACTGCCCTGCTTTTCTGCACCTTTCATTTATTTCCATTGCGTTTCCCCCCTTACTTTCAATCACGCTTCCCAGGTACTTGAAGTTCTCTACCACTTGTAGTTTTTCCCCTCCACAAGTTATATCCACATTTGGCCTATTCTTCTTCCTTGTTGTGACAATTATTTCACTTTTCTTTGCAGAGAAATGCATTCCATATTGTGCTGCCGTTGCCTCCCATGCATCTAACTGCTCTTGCACCTCCTTCTCGCAATTTCCCCATAACATCAGGTCATCGGCAAAAAGCACTGCTTTCATTTTATGATCTCCAATTGCATCTGATACTTCCTGTAGGATTTCGTCCATAACAATAATAAACAATAAAGGCGAAAGTGCACTTCCCTGTCGCAGCCCATTTTCCAGCTTGAACCATGCAGTACGTTCCCTCCCCACTTTCACACAACTCTCACTTCCCTCATACATTTTCTGACTTTTCGTGTTATCTCTTCATCTATCCCTTTTGCGTTCAGCACATCCCAGAGCTTGTCCCTACAGATACTGTCATACGCCTTCTCAATATCTAAAAAGGCCATGATTAAGTCCTTCCCGTACTCATAGTGCCTTTCCTGCAGTTTCCTTACCGCAAATATGAGGTCCGTTGTTGATCTTCCCGGTCTGAAACCGTACTGCTCCTCTTGCAGTCTACTTTCAATACTGCTTCTTATTCTCTTCTCCAGGATCTTTTCATAGATTTTTCCACAGTGGCATAGCAGGGTGATTCCTCTGTAGTTCTCACATCTCCTTTTATCCCCTTTCTTGAAGATCGGGACTATAATTCCTTTCTTCCAATCCTCAGGAATTCTGTTCTCCTTCCACACCACCCTCAGCACTCTGTATAGCCACTGGGTTCCTACTTCTCCTGCTGCTCGTATCATATCCACTGTTACTTCGTCCCAACCTGGTGCCTTGCCCCCTTTCATCCTCTTTATGGCTTCTTCCACTTCATTCCAAGTTAGATCATCAGTTTCCCCACTATTATAATCGTCTGCTGCCTTAGGCTCTCCATCGCTGTTAGTTACCCGCTTGGCGGCATTCAACAGATCTTCAAAGTACTCCTTCCAAATCTTTTTGAGCTCATGCATTTCCTCCACAACTCTTCCATTATTATCCATGATCCTCAGGCACTCGCTTCTGTCGTTCCTCTTATTTCTTACCATGGTGTAAAGTACTTTTTTGTTTCCTTCACTGTCCTCTTCTAACATTCTTGTCCATTTTCCCATCCACTTCTTCTTCTCCGCCCTTACTATGGTCTGTGCCGCTTTCTTGCTTTCCTTATACACTCCTGGAAATGGAAAAAAGAACACATTGACACCGGTGTGTCAGACCTACCATACTTGCTCCGGACACTGCGAGAGGGCTGTACAAGCAATGATCACACGCACGGCACAGCGGACACACCAGGAACCGCGGTGTTGGCCGTCGAATGGCGCTAGCTGCGCAGCATTTGTGCACCGCCGCCGTCAGTGTCAGCCAGTTTGCCGTGGCATACGGAGCTCCATCGCAGTCTTTAACACTGGTAGCATGCCGCGACAGCGTGGACGTGAACCGTATGTGCAGTTGACGGACTTTGAGCGAGGGCGTATAGTGGGAATGCGGGAGGCTGGGTGGACGTACCGCCGAATTGCTCAACACGTGGGGCGTGAGGTCTCCACAGTACATCGATGTTGTCGCCAGTGGTCGGCGGAAGGTGCACGTGCCCGTCGACCTGGGACCGGACCGCAGCGACGCACGGATGCACGCCAAGACCGTAGGATCCTACGCAGTGCCGTAGGGGACCGCACCGCCACTTCCCAGCAAATTAGGGACACTGTTGCTCCTGGGGTATCGGCGAGGACCATTCGCAACCGTCTCCATGAAGCTGGGCTACGGTCCCGCACACCGTTAGGCCGTCTTCCGCTCACGCCCCAACATCGTGCAGCCCGCCTCCAGTGGTGTCGCGACAGGCGTGAATGGAGGGACGAATGGAGACGTGTCGTCTTCAGCGATGAGAGTCGCTTCTGCCTTGGTGCCAATGATGGTCGTATGCGTGTTTGGCGCCGTGCAGGTGAGCGCCACAATCAGGACTGCATACGACCGAGGCACACAGGGCCAACACCCGGCATCATGGTGTGGGGAGCGATCTCCTACACTGGCCGTACACCACTGGTGATCGTCGAGGGGACACTGAATAGTGCACGGTACATCCAAACCGTCATCGAACCCATCGTTCTACCATTCCTAGACCGGCAAGGGAACTTGCTGTTCCAACAGGACAATGCATGTCCGCATGTATCCCGTGCCACCCAACGTGCTCTAGAAGGTGTAAATCAACTACCCTGTCCAGCAAGATCTCCGGATCTGTCCCCCATTGAGCATGTTTAGGACTGGATGAAGCGTCGTCTCACGCGGTCTGCACGTCCAGCACGAACGCTGGTCCAACTGAGGCGCCAGGTGGGAATGGCATGGCAAGCCGTTCCACAGGACTACATCCAGCATCTCTACGATCGTCTCCATGGGAGAATAGCAGCCTGCATTGCTGCGAAAGGTGGATATACACTGTACTAGTGCCGACATTGTGCATGCTATGTTGCCTGTGTCTATGTGCCTGTGGTTCTGTCAGTGTGATCATGTGATCTATCTGACCCCAGGAATGTGTCAATAAAGTTTCCCCTTCCTGGGACAATGAATTCACGGTGTTCTTATTTCAATTTCCAGGAGTGTATTTTACCCTAGCTTCCTCTGTTCGGGTCTGGAAACATTCTCTGAAGGATTTGTTCTTTCGAAGTACTGCCTCTTTACATATGTTGTTCCACCATGGGGTTTCCCTACTTCTCCTCTTTGTGCTAGTTCTTCCGCACACAGTCTCAGCTGCCTCAACTAGAGCCCTCTTAAAATCTCCCCATTCTTCTTCCACTGTTCTCTGATCTTCCTTTGGCAGCTTCTTCCTGATCAGTGTCTGGTACTGGGTCCTCCGTTCATCCTCTTTCAGCATCCATGTCTTCAACCTTTTCTCCTGTATATCTGTTGCCCTCCTATCTTTTTTCTCTCTCAGGGTGGCTACCAACTGCTATAATCATTTTTTAAATTAGCCGAGCGGTCTAAGGCGATGCAGTCATGGACTGTGCGGCTGGTAATTTAGGTTAAGTAGTGTGTAAGCTTAGGGACTGATGACCTTTGCAGTTAAGTCCCATATGATTCCACACGCATTTGAACTTTTTTTTTTTTTTTTTTTTTTTTTTTTTTTTTTTTTTTTTTTTGAGACAGAAGGCGCTAGGCTCTAACCTTAAATAGCATTTAAGCCCAAGTGATGTAAGACCTGATAAGTAAGAACCCAAAATTTTAAAGCAGCTGAAGGCCCATCGTTTTAAGAACAACACAACTACAATAAATTTTCAACAGGCAGAAGGCCCACAGCTTTATCTTGAAAGAATGTAATACTTGATAAATAAGAACCTTAAAACATAAAGTGGCTGAAGGCCCACGCCTTTAAAAAGGAAATACAACGACAATAAATTTTCAACAGGCAGAAATCCCACAGCTTTATACTCAGATGTGTAATACTTGATAAGTATGATCCTTAAAACTTAAAGCGGCTGAAGGACGATGCTTTTAAAACAATACACTATAGTAATTTTTCAACAGGCAGAAAGCCCACGGCTTTATCTTCAGACAATGTAAGACTTGCCTAATGTAGAAAAACTTACTTTTAAAACGGCTGAAGGCCTTTGATTTTGAAAACACAATTACAAGCATACAGATTCCAACCATCGGCTATGAGCCATTAAAAATACACAATTAAACGCCAATAATAAAGGCAGTATAGGCAACGGCGCTCAGAAGTTCCCAGGGGGCTCGGTCTGCCCTTGAAATCTTAACGTTCGGTTAGGTGAGACAAGAAGTCGGCACAACTATACTCGATCGGCCGGCAACACGACCAAGAGACAGTCAGGGCTCCACCGACAAGACGACTTGTTAACCACCGACCAGTATACGAGAATTCCAAAGCCAAAACGTTACAGACACAGCCGCTCACAACCAAAAATACATGAAGCTGTCAAAAACTACACACCATGTTGGACAGCGACAACAGGTGGAGAAGGACACTGACTGAATTTATATCAGCGACCAGGACAGGTAACCGGAACTCTAACGGCCACAATGCAGAAAATTTCGCTGCTGCACTTGAATTTCAAACCGACAAATATAGTTAATTCCACCACACGGTGGTTGAATCTTCACCAACTTGAACACCTGCTGTTGCTCCCAGGAATACCGCCAACAGCGAACCACCAACCAAGGGGACAACGTGAACAGACGTGGCTTCGGTACTTAAATCACCACTCAACTTTCATGTCCTGGGTCAGTGAGCCACGAACATCGTAGCAATCTGAACAGTCCCCACACGCTCCGACACTTCATAGAGACCGACTGGCTGCGCCGTGCGGAGACTTGCTTCCTGATCCGATCCAACCGACCGACTGACTGCCAGTATGCCGACAACATTTAAAACAAGTTGTCAGTGGAAATGACACTAACTACACTCATAGTTTGACAAACACTTGCACGAGGACTTGAACGACACTCAGCAGTGACTGTGGAATCACGAAGACAAATTGAGAGTCGACACACACACACACACACACACACACACACACAGCCAACCCACAAGCGACCGGCGAGCCAATTCACGTCGTCCAGAAGGACGACCGACCGACAATCCACGAAGACTGTCCCTGGGTCTAGTGATGCGTGGCGGTAATGGTCGGGCGAACCATGGACAAGCTGCTCCGACCAGACTGAACTAGTGCCGCGTTCCAACTCCACGACTCGCAGGTCAGAACTGCCCTCCGGGCACGTTACAACTTGCTCCAGGACAGATGAAAACCGGGAAGTAATAGCAGTGCAGCGAAGATAACACGTGAGGGCCTTATCGATAGGCGCTGCTGCTGCCGCTGATGGGCAGACAAAGCAGCAACTCAGTGACAACAGAAACTGAAACTAACATAACGAGGTGGCAACACGCAAAAAACAGGATGTAAAGTAAGAGACGGCACGATCGCGAGCCATGCACGGCTCACACTGGTACATTTAATACGCAGTAGCACGTCGTTTTGATTTGATGCATGCCTGTTTTCGTCGTGGCATACTATCCACAAGTTCATCAACCCACTGTTGGTGCAGATAGTTCCACTCCTCAACGGCGATTCGGCATAGATCCCTCACAGTGGGTGGTGGGTCACGTTGTCCATAAACAGCCCTTTTCAATATACTCCAGGCATGTTCGATACGGTTCGTGTCTGGAGAACACGCTGGCCACTCCAGACGAGCGATGCCGTTATCCTGAAGGAAGTCATTCACAAGATGTGCACGATTCGGTCGCGAATTGTCGTCCATGAAGACGAATGCCTCGCCAGTATACTGCCAATATGGTTGCACTATCAGTCGCAGGATGGCATTCACGTATCGTACAGTCGTTACGGAGCCTTCCATGACGACCAGCGGCGTACGTCGGCCCCAAAGCAGCAGGGAATCTGCACCTTGCTGCACTCGTTGGACAGTGTGTCTAAGGCGTTCAGCCTGACCGGGTTGCCTCCAAACACGTCTCCGACGATTGTCTGGTTGAAGGCATATGCAACACCCATCGTTAAAGAGAACGTGATGCCAATCCTGACCGGTCCATTTGGCATGTTGTTGGGGCCATCTATACCACGCTGCACGGTGACGTTGTTGCAAAGATGGACCTCACCATGGACGTCGGGAGTGAAGTTGCGTATCATTCAGCCTATTGCGCACAGTTTGAGTCGTAACACGACGTCCTGTGACTGCACGAAAAGCAAAATTCAACATGGTGGCTTGCTGTCAGGATTCCTCCTAGCCATAATCCGTAGGTACCGGTCATCCACTGCAGTAGTAGCCCTTGGGCGGAGAGGCTAGTCATCGACAGTTCCAGTCTGTCTGTATCTCCTCCATGTTCGAACAACATCGATTTGGTTCACTCCGAGACGCCTGGACACTTCCCATGTTGAGATCCCTGTCTGGCACAGAGTAACAATGCGGACGCTATCGAACCGCGGTATAGACCGTCTAGCCATGGTTGGACTGCAGACAATACGAGCCGTGTACTTCCTTGTGGTGGAATGACTCAAACTGATCGGCTGTCGGACCCCAACCGTCTAATAGGCGCTGCTCATGCATGGTTGTTTACATCATTATGCGAGTTTCAAAAATGGTCCAAATAGCTCTGAGCACTGTGGGACTTAACATCTCTGGTCATCAGTCCCCTAGAACTTAGAACTACTTAAACCTAACTAACCTAAAAACATCACACACACCCATGCCCGAGGCAGGATACGAACCTGCGACCGTAGCAGTCGCGCGGTTCCGGACTGAGCGCCAAGAACCGCTAGACCACCGCGGCCGGCTTCAAAAATGGTTCAAATAGCTCTGAGCACTTTGGGACCTAACATCTGTGGTCATCAGTCCCCTAGAACTTAGAACTACTTAATCCTAACTAATCTAAGGACATCACACACATCCATGCCCAAGGCAGGGTTTGAACCTGCGACTGTAGCGGTCACGAGGTTCCAGACTGAAGCTCCTAGAACCGCACGGCCACACAGGCCGGCTTGGGCGGGTTTAGAGTCATCTCTGAATAATCAGAGGGACTGTGTCTGTGATACAATATCCACAGTCAACGTCTATCTTCAGGCGTTCTGGGAACCGAGGTGATGCTAAACGTTTTTTGATGTGTGTATATTAATGGCTTTTTAAAAAAATGTGGGGCATTACATTTTGAACGACGCTCGTAAAAAAAAAGACGGTGCTGACAAGTAAGTACATTTGGCGTCTTAACGTACGGATGGCTCAAAACTGGTTCAAATGGCTCTGAGCACTATGGGACTTAATTTCTGAGGTCATGAGTCCCCTATACTTAGAACTACTTAAACCTAACTAACCTAAGGACATCACACACATCCATGCCCGGGGCAGGATTCGAACCTGCGACCGTAACGGTCGCGCGGTTCCAGACTGTAGCGGCTAGAACCGCTCGGCCACCCCGGCCGGCACGGATGGTTCACGGAGCCCCTAAAAGTAGGGACATTTGACAAGATTGCATCCACCGCGTATCTAGGTCGCGTGGCGTCTGACTTTTCCCGCGGGCTCCCTCTGAGGTGACTGTGGTGGCGCCTCGGCGCGCTGGGCGCGGAGTCGCGGTGGCGCGGAGGCGAACAATCAGGACGTCGGCCAGAGGCTTCGACGAGGAAGGCGGGCTATTCCGGCCGCTGCGACCCGCTCACGCACGTAGCGGGCGCGCTCTTTCGGGCGGCCGTCCGCTCTCCTTCTCTATTCCGTTCGCCGCTTTCTTCTCTTTTTTTTTATCGGGACCGCCTTCACCTGCCGGGTCACGCACAGGCCGCGGCGGCGTGAGCACGCATCACGCACGCACGCAAAACTGCGGCTGTGTGCCGAGCTCGGCGCGGCCGTTCAGTCGTCCGTCGCGATCGGAGCCGCCAACACCTGTTCTACTGTGTTCTCCCCGGCGCGGCCCACACCGGAGCGGATCGGACCCACAGCGCGGCGAGGCCGACAGCAGCCAGCCGAGACCGGCGCGACGCCAGGCCAGCGGGCAGCAGCAGAGGGCACCCGGCAGCGCGCTCCTCCCAGGTAGGCGACGCCGCTGACTGCCACCAGAAGCTCTGGCGCTGTGCGCACCGCCTCCACCCGCAACACTCGCTCACAGAGCGTCCGCCCAGACTGCCTCCACATCTCCGCTATCCTGCTTACGAAACATCTGAATCGACATCCGTACTTACGAAACATTTTCACCGGGTCGAGCAACACAACTGTAATACACTATGTGATCAAAAGTATCCGGACACCTGGCTCAAAATGACTTGAAACTTCATGCCGCCCACCACCGGTAATGCTGGAATTCAGTATGGTGTCGGCCCACCCTTAGTCTTGATGACAGCTTCCATTCTCGCAGGCATACATTCAATCAGGTGCTGGAAGGTTTCTTTGGCAATAGCAACCAAGTGATGAGGAGGGGTATCGATATCGGTCGGTGAGGCCTCGAAACAAGTCTGCTTTCCAAAACATCCCAAAGGTGTTGTATAGAATTCAGGTCAGGACTCGGTGCAGGTCAGTCCATTACAGGGATGTTATTGTCGTGTAACTACTCCGCCACAGGCCGTGCATTATGAACAGGTGCTCGACCGTGTCGAAAGATGCAATCGCCATCCCCGAATTGCTCCTCAACAGTGGGAAGCACGAAGATGCTTTGAACATCAATGTAGGTCTGTGCTGTGATAGTGCCACCCAAAACAACAATGGGTGCAAGCCCCCTGCATGAAAAACACTACCACACCATAACACCACCGCCTCTGAATTTTACTGTTCGCACTTCCCACGCTGGCAGATGACGTTCACTGGGCATTCGCCACACCCACATCCTGCAATCGGATCGTCGCATTGTGAACCGTGATTCGTCACTCCGCACAACGTTTTTCTACTGTTCAATCGTCCAGTGTTTATGCTCCTTAAACCAAGTCATGCGTCGTTTGGCATTTACCAGCGTGATGTGTGGCTTATAAGCAGCCGATCGATCATGAAATCCACGTTTTCTCACCTCCCACCTAACTGTCATAGTACTTGCAGTGGATCCTGATGCAGTTTGGAATTCCTCTGTGATGGTCTGGATAGATTTCTGCAGATTACACATTACGACCCTCTTCACTGTCGGCTGTCTCTTTCAGTCAACAGACAAGGTCGGTCCGTACGCCTTTGTACTGTGCGTGTCCTTCCACGTTCCCACTTCACTATCACATCGGAAACAGTGGAGCTAGGGATGTTTAGGAGTGTGGTAATCTCGCGTACAGACGTATGACACAAGTGGAACCAAATCACCTGACCACGTTCGAAGTCCATGAGATCCGCGGAGCGCCCCATTCTGCTCTCTCACGATGTCTAATGACTACTGAGGTAGCTCACATGGAGTACCTGGCAGCAGGTGGCAGTACAGTGCACCTAACATGAAAAACGTTTGTTTCTGGGAGTGTCCGGATACTTTTTATCACATAATGTATGTTTACCAGGTGTAGAAGCATGCAACCACAATTTGATTGCAGTAATTACACGTCTGTTGTTTGATACTGATAAACAATATTTTATTCAAAACAGTCTCCATTGCTATTTATACATTTCTCGCACCTCTCCGGTAGGCTATGAATTCCACGCCAACAAAAACATTTCTTATTTTGAAGTGAACCAGTCAGCGAGCCATTTCCGTACATTTTCATACGAACTGAAGCCTTTTTCAGCGAGAGCGTGTCTCAGTGATGCAAATATATGATAATCGGAGGGAGCCAAATCTGGAGAATAAGCCGCATGCCCTAGTATTTCCCAACTGAACGCCTCGATCGTTTCACTGACCCGTTTTGCTGTGTGTGATGGGGCGTTATCATGGAGCAATATGATTTCGTGTTGCATTTTTCCATATTCCGGTCGTTTTTCACGTAATGCTCGATTTCAATCTATCATTTGCTATTGATAGCGATCAGTGTTAAAGGTTTTTCCAGGTTTTAGCAGTTCATAATCGGTGATATGGATATGGTGTTTCGAAAGAACAGACACCGTATCCATGTTAGTATAAACGTATAACACGAATTTCTAGCAAATGTGCACCATCCTTTGCAGGAGATGTTGTTTTCGATGTGTTTTGCCATTCTATTTCCTTCTTTAAGTTTACATACGGGCACCATCTCTCGTCACATGTAACAATCTACCCAAGGAATGTTTTGTGCCTACGACAGGTCAGACGGTCGGGTAAAACATATGGTATCTGTGTATCCAATATTTACACCTCACACAATTAATATATACAATGGTTGTGTGGTCGCATTCCATAATTTTTGTTGATTCCCCCATTGTTTGTCGACGATTCTTGTGAACCAAATGATTTAAGAGGTTTTCATGAAAAAGAGAAGGTCTTCCAGAACGTGGTTCGTTATAAAAGTCGAATTTCCATTCTCGGAAATGAGCAAACTATTTCCTTGCCGTCCTCTCAGCAAATATTACATCACAAATTCTTCTGGAGCCTTCTGCAAATCTATATCTCGATTAAATTCGGATAGTAAAATGTTTCTTAAGTGGTCACTTCTTCTGAAGTTGACACACCACGTTAATCAGCCTTTGAAATTGCCAAAAAGAACTCTTAAATCCATATTAGCTCCTAGACACAACAATCACTCCAGACTGTAGAAAAACGAATGAATGACGAGAAAACGCAACGCTGCCAGCCCTATGAAGAACGTCACGGACTTACGCACCGACCCAGCAGTAGCACATTTCAATTAAGCTGATAAGGCAGCTGAAGGTGCAGTTACATAAGTATGTCTTTCATTAAACCTACATTTACACTCGCTCACTGCCCTACCGCCTGCGGCAGTTGGGTAAATCGAGTGTCGTCACGGACTTACGCACAGACTCAGCAGTAGCACATTTCAATTAAGCTGATAAGGCAGCTGAAGGTGCAGTTACGTAAGTATGTCTTTCATTAAACCTACATTTACACTCGCTCACTGCCCTACCGCCTGCGGCAGTTGGGTAAATCGAGTGTCGTCACAATTTGTCTCCCTCTGCCTCCCTCCTTCCCCCTCCTTCTTCCGTCGTGTCTCATTCGCGAACGATGTGCGGGAGGAACACGATATATAGTCGTTGAAAAAGCAGCATTGCGTCGTTGACTGTGTGCCGACGTGCTGCGTGAGCGCAAACGTGCCCGCAGCTACAGCATGTCATTGCTTGTTACGTACCTGTCAGTGCTGGAAAACAGTTTTTAGGTCAAGATTTTAGATGATACACATGGATAACATTTCATAAAACGAATTTTCACCGAGAAAGATATCATACGTCAGTTAAAATTAGCGTATGACAGTGGAGATACACTGGTGTCCAAAATTAAATCAACAAACTGCTATTTCCAATATCTAAGTCACGATATAATCACACAAACTGTCAACAGATGTCCATATGATCGTCTTCTGCACGAAGATGGCATTTCGCTTAACAGGCAAGCATACCATTGATGACGTCATGGCACCTGTCAAACGGAATAGTGTTTGCTGAGTAGATCCATATTCACAATCGGTTTGTACACAATCACAGACGGTGCAGTATGACACAGAGAAGGCGCCTACCAGACTCTCTGCGATGGAGGGCCATAAGAAAAATGGAAGCACGACAGTCACAAAATGACGTGCCCCCAAGGCTTAACGTGAATCGTTACGTTGTTTCTCGGATGTGGCGACAGTTTGCAGAAACCGAAACTGTATCCCAAAGACCAGGGCAGGGCCGACAACGTATTACTTGAGAAGAGAGGGTCGTTATTTAGCTGTAAGAACACGATGGCACCGCCTTAGCACTAACCTCGCAGCATCCCTTGACGTGTTGTTTCGAGGAAAACGGCGTACATAACGCTTTGGTAAAATGGCCTTTATAGTCGATAACCAGCTGAATTTGTAGCTCTGACGCATCTTCAGAGAAGTTACGTTTAGATTGGAGTCATCTACATGCCACCTGGTCGGTCGAACTGTGGGCCAATGTTCTTCTCACAGATGAGTATCGATTTGGTCTGGAGGGCCATTCTCGGCCGTTTTGCATTTGGAGGGAACTTGGAACATGATTTTGGGACCCAAACATGGTGGAAAGAGACCGATATCGAGGAGGATCCCTAACGGTGTGGGCGAGGATTATACTGACCACTCCAAGACCTCTTCATGAAATTGCACGCGTGAATCGGAAAGGTTTGCGTGCTGTCAGGTACGGTGTCGAGATCTCGAGGTTGTTGCGAGTTGGTGTGGGCCCGCACTGCGTACTAATGGACGATAATGCTCGATCTCGTAGAACACGGGTTTTTAATGTTTTCTTGAAAACGGAAGATATTCCACCCATGGCGTGGCCTTCTCTTTCTCCCGATTTGAATCCCATAGAGCACGTCTGGAATGCATTAGGGAGACGGGTTGCATCACGTAAACATTCACCAACCATTCTCCAAGACTTGCGAGCGGCTCTGCTGAAGGAATGGGCGTTATTGTCTCAACATGGTGTTGATGAAGTTATTCACAGCATTCTCCGTCGTTTTCAGGTCTTCATTGCTACCAGGGGTGGTCATACACCATACTGAGCACATTGACCAGTTGTCGCGATGTGTGTGCAAATCCGTTAAGTTGGGAAAAACAAAGAAAATTTTTGTCTAGCGTTATGCATCTTGGAGTTGATTACATTCTGTGTTCTTTACATTGTTGTTACTTTACTATCATCTGTTTATACTGTTTCGAGGCAAAATAGACGGAACTTAGCAAAATTTCTGTTGTTGCTTTAATTCTGGACGCCAGTGTACGTTTCTGAGAGTGCCTCACAGGTGGCAGCCACAGCACCAACCGAGGACCCCTCACCATGTCTTCCAACATTTCGTTGTAGCCTTCAGCTGTTACGAAGTTCCTATACACAGACGACAACTTTGGCAGTTAAGACGGATTCTGACTCTTTTCGTCACTTCGTTTAACTTTTGCATTATTCTTTCAACTTCATTCTCACTGTAAGCAACTTAGAAGTCATCACTCCCAAGGCAACCGCATGTGCGCTGACTCAAGTGTGCAAATTTACGAAAATCCAGAAAACGGTGAAAATATACAATGATGGATGAACCAGAGATCCCAGCTCGGAAATTCGAAGATATTCAGAAATATTTTCTAAGCACCTTACTTTGGTGTAAGTCACTCTTGCTTTGCTGTGGCTTGTTGCAGAATAACTGCATTCTGTTTCATTTCTTACCCCATTTATTTATTTATTTATTGTTCCGTGGGACCACATTTAGGAGAAGTCTCCATGGTCATGGAACGAGTCAATACATGAAATTATAACATGATTGTAGAAACAGATAAAATGAAATATAAGAAACATATTCAGGCGACAAGTCGTTAGTTTAAATAAAGAAAATCAAGAATGTAACACTGGAATTTGCTTAATTTTTTAGCTCTTCCAGGAGCTCCTCGACAGAATAGAAGGAGTGAGCCATGAGGAAACTCTTCAGTTTAGACTTAAAAGCGTTTGGGCTACTGCTAAGATTTTTGAATTCTTGTGGTAGCTTATTGAAAATGGATGCAGCAGAATACTGCACTCCTTTCTGCACAAGAGTCAAGGAAGTGCATTCCACATGCAGATTTGATTTCTGCCTAGTATTAACTGAGTGAAAGCTGCTAACTCTTGGGAATAAGCTAATATTGCTAACAACAAACGACATTAAAGAAAATACATACTGTGAGGGCAATGTCAAAATTCCCAGACTATTGAATAGGGGTCGACAAGAGGTTTTCGAACTTACACCATACATAGCTCGAACAGCCCGTTTTTGAGCCAAAAATACCCTTTTTGAATCAGAAGAATTGCCCCAAAAAATAATACCATATGACATAAGCGTATGAAAATATGCGAAGTATACTACTTTTCGTGTTGAAATGTCACTTATTTCAGGTACTGTTCTAATGGTAAATAAAGCGGCATTTAGTTTCTGAACAAGATCCTGAACATGGGCTTTCCACAACAGCTTACTATCTATCCGTACGCCTAGGAACTTGAACTGTTCCGTCTCGCTTATAAAATGCCCATTCTGTCTGATTAAAATGTCAGTTCTTGTTGAATTGTGAGTTAGAAACTGTAAAAACTGAGTCTTACTGTGATTTAGCATCAAATTATTTTCCACAAGCCACGAACTTATATCATGAACTACATTATTTGATAATGTTTCAATATTACACACAAGATCCTTCACTACCAAGGTGGTGTCATCAGCAAACAGAAATATTTTTGAATCACCTGTAATACTAGAAGGCATATCATTTATATAAATAAGAAACAGCAGTGGCCCCAGCACCGAACCCTGGGGAACGCCCCATTTAACAGTGCCCCATTGGGACTGAACATCATTACCACTCTCAATATTGCGGAGGATTACCTTCTGCTTTCTGTTCTTAAAGTAGGAGGCGAACCAATTGTAAGCTACTCCCCTTACTCCATAATGTTCCAACTTCTGCAGTAATATTTTGTGGTCAACACAGTCAAAAGCCTTCGTTAAATCAAAGAAAACACCTAACGTTCGCAACCTTTTATTTAATCCGTCCAAAACCTCACAGAGAAAAGAGACTATAGCATTTTCAGTTGTTAAGCCATTTCTAAAACCAAACTGTACATTTGACAGCAAATTATGTGAATTTAAATGCTGCAGTAACCTTGTATATACAACCCTCTCGATAACTTTAGCAAACACCGATGGCATAGAAATAGGTCTATAATTGTCAACATTATCCCTGTTTCCCTTTTTATAAAGTGGCTTCACTACCGAGTACTTTAATCGGTCAGGAAACCGACCACTCCTAAAGGAAAAGTTACAGATATGGCTAAGTACTGAGCTAACATTCGTGGAACAATACTTCAGTATTCTGCTAGATACCCCGTCATATCCATGAGAGTTCTTGGTCTTTAGTGATTTAATTATTAACTCAATCTCCCTCTTGTCAGTATCATGGAGGAGCATTTCAGGTAACAGTCTCGGAACACTTTTTTCTAAGAGCGCTATATGATTCCCTGTTGGGACTAGGTTTCTATTTAGTTCACCTGCTATATTCAGAAAGTGATTATTAAGTACTGTACATATATGCGACTTATCAGTAACACGGACATCCCCACTACGCACTGATTCTATATTCTCGACCTCTCTCTGCAGACCAGCCACTTCCTTTACGACTGACCATATGGTTTTAATCTTATCCTGAGACTTAGCTATTCTATCTGCATACCACATACTTTTTGCCTTCCTAATAACTTTTTTAAGCACCTTACAATACTGTTTGTAATGGGCTGCTGCATTTAGATTTTGACTGTTTCTAACGTTTTGATATAATTTCCACTTTGTTCTACAAGATATTCTTATCCCATTAGTCAGCCACCCAGGCTGCCTCTTTGTGCTAGTACCCTGTTTTGAACGTTCTAACGGAAAGCAACTTTCAAAGAGCACGGGAAAAGTCTTGAGGAAAGCATTATATTTATCGTCTACTGTATCAGCACTATAAACATCTTGCCACTCTTGTTCCTTGATAAGGTTTACAAAAGTCTGTACAGCAACTGGATCATCTTTCCTAAAAAGTTGGTAACTATATTTTACATGTGTTGCAGCACAAAAATCTTTTAGACTTAAAATTTGTGCATCATGATCTGAAAGGCCATTCACCTTTTTGCTAACAGAATGCCCTTCTAATAATGACGAATGAACAAAAATATTGTCTATGGTTGTTCTACTGTTCCCTTGCACTCTCGTTGGAAAGAATATGGTTTGCATAAGATTATATGAATTAAGGAGGTCTACCATCATCCTCTTCCTTGCACAATCACTTATACAATTAATATTGAAGTCACCACATATAACTAACTTTTTGTATTTCCTATAAAGTGAACCAAGAACCTCCTCTAGCTTTAGCAAAAATGTTGTGAAATCGGAGTCTGGGGATCTATAAATAACAACAGTAAGAAGTTTACCTCCACTAAATTTAACCACACCTGCACAACATTCAAACACCTTTTCAGTGCAGTACTTTGAAACATCAATTGACTCAAATGGGATACCGTTTTTCACATACATGGCTACTCCCCCAAACCGCAAAGAGCTCCTAGAAAAGCTGCCAGCCAACCTGTATCCTGGTAAAGGAAGCCTCTGAATTATCTCCTTATTTAAGAAGTGTTCAGATATACCAATAATTTCAGAGTCAACATCTATAAGCAGTTCACTAACTTTATCTCTAATACCTTGTATATTTTGATGAAATATACTAATTCCCTCATTAATCGGATACCCAAGCTTTGTAGAAAGTGGTTTCTTTGTTAGAGAGACTTCCCTTAAGCAGGAATACCTATCAGCTGACTTCAATCTGAAAAAGGTACAGCTCTAACACCCACAACTACCGGAATTTTCCCATGAGTGATCCCACCACCCCCACGTATGCTGTCACCTATAAGTTTTGCCAACCTCCCCTTCCCATACCTGCAGCTCCGCATCTATATTACACTGAAAATATTCGCATAACCGCACAAATGTTGACGGTGTGTACTGTATGTCTTGTAAAACAAACTTCTTACATGCCCTCACATTATTTGCTGTTGAGAAATGTTTTGTGCCTAATTTACTCTTCCTCCTCAAGCATGGATCAGTTTTGCTCGGTCCTGTCTCTTTCCTTTTTTTTCTTTAATCCAGAAGTGCCAATCGCACGTTCACAGTGATACACAACATTATGATTAGGATTCCTGATGAAGAGTTGTCCAATACGCACATCGCGGGCGAGTGTCCACTGAATGCAGTGGAAGAGAATCACATCGACGCTATTGTTACCTGTTACCGCTGCGACACAGTACTTATGAGTCCGGATGCTTCCGTACTAGAATGGAAGATACTTGAATTCTTCTAGAGGCATGAGACCAGCCTCGTTTACGAAACACTGGTCGACAGTCGCATGAACCCAGCTCCTAGCACTGTCGCAGACGCGGAAGTACGAGTTCGCCAAACTGCTCAGGCTCTTGAGCGTTTAAGAGACTCAGTGGTGAATCGCTGTCCACTCTCCCACGCTGACGGTGGTCGACATGTTTACCAGTATCATAAACGGAACAGTTCTGCATTTGCTACTTAATGTGCCGTATACTGACAGAATACACTGAATACACTGTGATAAAAGTGCACGCATTACGACTCCACACGTATTATAAAAATGTATGCATGTATATTACACATCTCCTCCTAAACCACACGACCGATTCCAACCAAACTTGATTCACATATCACATACTATCTGGAAAGAATCGCTGTTGGGGTAAGAACTACCTCCTTCTCAAAGGGATGAGGGTGAGTGTGAAACACAAGTGTAGTTCACGACGTGCGAATACTCACACTTTATTCATCCAGCAATTCAGAATGACAACACTACGTGCCTTGCGACAAACTTTACACATACATTCAAACCTTCTATTGACAGCACTTTTTTCAGACTGTATTTACATATGCCGCTCAATGTAAGTGCAAAATTATATCATAGTACGACCCATAGTTCAGGTGATATGACGACATAAACATTGAGATGCGAGAAAAACTGCCACATCACGCATGACGTGTAAATTTATTACTTCTTGGCTAATAACTCTAATCGCAAGACATTTCGCAGACAGTACAGTCATATGCCACTGAATGCACCTACAATACTATATCGCTGTACAACATATAGTTTAGGATATTGTTGTTGTTGTTGTTGTGGTCTTCAGTCCTGAGACTGGTTTGATGCAGCTCTCCATGCTACTCTATCCTGTGCAAGCTTTTCCATCTCCCAGAGCCTACTGCAACCCACATCCTTCTGAATCTGCTTGGTGTATTCATCTCTTGGTCTCTCTCTACTATTTTTACCCTCCACGCTGCCCTCCATTACTAAATTGTTGATCCCTTGATGCCTAAGAACATGTCCTACCAACCGATCCCTTCTTCTAGTCAAGTTGTGCCACAAACTTCTCTTCTCCCCAATCCTATTCAACACCTCCTCATTAGTTATGTGATCTACCCACCTAATCTTCAGCATTCTTCTGTAGCACCACATTTCGAAAGCTTCTATTCTCTTCTTGTCTAAACTATTTATCGTCCATGTTTCACTTCCATACATGGCTACACTCCATACAAATACTTTCAGGAACGACTTCCTGACACTTAAATCTATACTCGATGTTAACAAATTTCTCTTCTTCAGAAACGCTTTCCTTCCCATTGCCAGTCTACATTTTATATCCTCCCTACTTCGACCATCGTCAGTTATTTTGCTACCCAAATATCAAAACTCCTTTACTACTTTAAGTGTCTCATTTCCTAATCAAATTCCCTCAGCATCACCCGACTTAATTTGACTAAATTCCATTATTCTCGTTTTGCTTTTGTTGATGTTCATCTTATATCCTCGTTTCAAGACACTATCCATTCCGTTCAACTGCTCTCCTAAGTCCTTTGCTGTCTTTGACAGAATTACAATGTCATAGGCGAACCTGAAAGTTTTTATTATTTCTCCATGGATTTTAATACCTACTCGAATTTTTCTTTTGTTTCCTTCACTGCTTCCTCAATATACAGATTGAATAACATCGGGGATAGGCTACAACCCCTCACTCCCTTCCCAACCACTGCTTCCCTTTCATGCCCCTCAACTCTTATAACTGCCATTTGGTTCCTATACAAATTGTAAATAGCCTTTCGCTCCCTATATTTTACCCCTGCCACCTTCAGAATTTGAAAAAGAGTATTCCAGTCAACATTGACAAAAGCTTTCTCTAAGTCTACAAATGCAAGAAACGAAGGTTTGCCTTTCCTTAATCTAGCTTCTAAGATAAGTCATAGGGTCAGTATTGCCTCACGTGTTCCAATATTTCTACGGAATCTAAACTGATCTTCCTCTAGGTTGGCTTCTACTAGTTTTTCCATTCGTCTGTAAAGAGTTGGCGTTAGTATTTTGCAGCCGTGACTTATTAAACTGATAGTTCGGTAATTTTTACATGTGTCAACACCTGCTTTCTTTGGGATTGGAATTAATATATTCTTCTTGAAGTCTGAGGGTATTTCGCCTGTCTCATACATCTTGCTCACCAGATGGTAGAGTTTTGTCAGGACTGGCTCTCCCAAGGCTGTCAGTAGTTCTAATGGAATGTTATCTACTCCCGGGGCCTTGTTTCGACTCAGGTCTTTCAGTGCTCTGTCAAACTCTTCACGCAGCATCATATCTCCCATTTCATCTTCATCTACCTCGTCTTCCATTTCCATAATATTGTCCTCAAGTACATCGCCCTTGTATAGACCCTCTATATACTCCTTTCACCTTTCTGCTTTCCCTTCTTTGCTTAGAACTGGGTTTCCATCTGAGCTCTTAATATTCATGCAAGTGGTTCTCTTTTCTCCAAAGGTCTCTTTAATTTTCCTGTAGGCAGTATCTATCTTACCCCTAGTGAGATAAGCCTATACATCCTTACATTTACCCTCTAGCCATCCCTGCTTAGCCATTTTCACTTCCTGTCGATCTCATTTTTGAGACTTTTATATTCCTTGTTGCCTGCTTCATTTACTGCATTTTTATATTTTCTCCTTTCATCAATTAAATTCAATATTTCTTCTGTTATCCAAGGATTTCTACTTGCCCTCGTCTTTTTACCTACTTGATCCTCTGCTGCCTTCTCTATTTGATTCCTCAAAGCTACCCATTCTTCTTCTCCTGTATTTCTTTCCCCCATTCCTCTCATTTGTTCCCTTACGCTCTCGCTGAAACTCTGTACAACCTCTGGTTTAGTCAGTTTATCCAGGTCCCATCTCCTTAAATTCCCACCATTTTGCTGTTTCTTCAGTTTTAATCTACAGTTCATAACCAATAGATTGTGGTCAGAGTCCACATCTGCCCCTGGAAATGTCCTAAATCTCTGTCTTACCATTATATAATATATCTGAAATCTGTCAGTATCTCCAGGCTTCTTCCATCGCCGGCCGCGGTGGTCTAGCGGTTCTGGCGCTGCAGTCCGGAACCGCGGGACTGCTACGGTCGCAGGTTCGAATCCTGCCTCGGGCATGGGTGTGTGTGATGTCCTTAGGTTAGTTAGGTTTAAGTAGTTCTAAGTTCTAGGGGACTTATGACCTAAGATGTTGAGTCCCATAGTGCTCAGAGCCATTTGAACCATTTTTGCTTCTTCCATCTACACAACCTTCTTTTATGATTCTTGAACCAAGTGTTAGCTATGATTAAGTTATGCTCTGTGCAAAATTCTACCAGGCGGCTTCCTCTTTCATTTCTTATCCCCAATCCATATTCACCTACTACGTTTCCTTCTCTCCCTTTTCCTACTACCGAATTCCAGTCACCCATGACTATTAAATTTTCGTCTCCCTTCACTGTCTGAATAATTTCTTTTATTTCGTCATACATTTCTTCAATTTCTTCGCCATCTGCATAGCTAGTTGGCATATAAACTTGTACTACTGTAGTAGGCGTGGGCGTCGTGTCTATCTTGGCCACAATAATGCATTCACTATGCTGTTTGTAGTAGCTTACCCGCATTACTATTTTTTATTCAATATTAAACCTACTCCTGCATTACCCCTATCTGACTTTGTATTTATAACCTTGTATTCGCCTGACCAAAGGTCTTGTTCCTCCTGCCACCGAACTTCACTAATTCCCACTATAAATAACTTTAACCTATCCATTTCCCTTTTTAAATTTTCTAACCTACCTGCCCGATTAAGGGATCTGACATTCCACGATCCGATCCATAGAACGCCAGTTTTCTTCCTCCTGATAACGACATCCTCTTGAGTAGTCCCCGCCCGGAGATCCGAAAGGGGGACTATTTTACCTCCGGAATATCTTACCCAAGAGGACGCCATCATCATTTAATCATACAGTAAAGCTGCATGCCCTCGGGAAGAATTACGGCTGTAGTTTCCCCTTGCTTTCAACCGTTCGCAGTACCAGCACAACCTAGCTGTTTTGGTTAGTGTTACAAGGCCAGATCAATCAATCATCCAGACTGTTGCCCCTGCAACTACTGAAAAGGCTGCTGCCCCTCTTCAGGAACCACGCATTTGTCTGGCCTCTCAACAGATACCCCTCCGTTTTGGTTGCACCTACGGTACGGCTATCTGTATCGCTGAGGCACGCAAGCCTCCCCACCAACGGCAAGGTCCATGGTTCATGGGGGAGGGGAGATTAGGATATATGACGTCATAAACATTGAGCTGCGTAAAAACTAAACTGCAGGTGAGATACAGGCGAACTATGTGTACAAAAATGTGTGAAATATGTAAGAATTATGTGAACTACATTTGGCATGTGCGTAAGAGGGCAAAGCCACGGACAAAAAAGCTACTCCAAACCCATGGATCGATTTAAACATAACTTGATACACATGCTACAAGTGGCATTCAAATGATAGCGGGTCACTAGAGTAAAGTGACCGTAAGGGTTTTATTAACTCAAAAATATACACAGTACACATACTCAAAAATAGTCATCAAAACGGTTGGCACATTTATCCCATTGCGACACTAGCCGGTCCATTCCATCCTTGAAGAAGCTAGTAGGCTGCAGTCGGATCCAGGCCTGGGCCCAGTCACACACTTCGTCGTCCGTTGCGAATCGACGTCAGCGTATAGAGGTCCAAACACATGATAGTACCACGATGAATTCACTTCCGCAACCATTTCCGGTGCGATGACACGATGAGCCTATCCAGGACGAGCACCGTCTTCCAGTGACTCGCGCCCCTCAAGGGATCGTTGGCGCCATTCCACAACACTTGAACGACTCAGACTGTACTCACGGTACACAGCCTTCATCCGTCGATACGTTTCACGACCTCCAACTCCCTCCGCCGCCAAAAATTGAATCACTCCACGTTGTCCGTGCTTACTCGCCTGCATGTTCGGTAGCGGACGATAACTTGTGTGACCACCTTGTCTTCGGCATGAAACCTCACTGGCGCTATGCAACATCAAACGGTACGCAAGCGTCAGTTTTGTACCAATAGATGTCGCTATCACACCCGCATTTACGTGGTGCCACCTTACCCGTAAGGCAAACGTAGACGCACTGACCAGGTTTCATTTCAATGAACCTCATGCTTACTATCTGGAAGGAAATAGTGCGGGGTTGAGAAGCAGCGATCTCCTACTGGGGTATGGGTAATAACGTGTGGAGTGAAGGGGTTAGGAGGAGATGGACCGACAGAGAGTCCTATGGAGGAGATGGATACAGATAGGGGGCGAACGAGGAGGCGAACAGGTAGAGAGCCTGTATACAGAGAGAGTGGCCATAGGTGAAGTTGCCCGTGATTGGTTGATTAGCTTTGGCGCCATTTTTCTGCCAAACGTCTCTCGCGCTTCCTATGTCCGCCGTGCTTTTGAGTTGAATTGAAGTTCAGAGGACTTTTGGAAACGATTAAAAGGTATCTGAATGATTGAGAGACTTGTTATGCGTTGTGCATGCATGTTCGATTTAGTTGTATATCGTTTTTTAGTACGTAATTAGCGTTTGCGATCTTAAATACGAGTTGAAATAATGAAGCGTTTTGTGATGAAGTCGCTAGGCCTACATGTCTGAAGTAAACGTGTTAGTAATTGTACAGTATTGTTTTTGACATCTGTAATTCGTTCTGCAGACGTTCGTAAACGATGTCAGGTTGTGCTGCATTTGGTTGTTCCGAATCAGAACACTAGGCATTATTTTTGTTTCAGTATTATTGTCTGACTGTTGACGCAGGCAAGTTGTAAGCACGTTTTCCGCAGTTGTCGTGTTTGCTGAAACATTATTCGTAGGTTCTCTTGAAGACAGTTTTTAATAGGCCTACTTTCTGTGGGGTAGATGGGATACGGTAGTTTTCTTGTTATATTTGGTCGTTATTACAGTAGCCTATATTTAACATTACCTGATTTTTGTAATCTTTTTCGTTTGTTATCTGTGGTGTCACCGCTAGACACCACACTTGCTAGGTGGTAACTTAAATCGGCCGCGGTCCTGTAGTACATGTCGGACCCGCGTGTCGCCACTGTGTAATCGCAAACCTAGCGCCACCACATGGCAGGTCACAAGACACGGACTAGACCTCGCCCCAGTTGTACGGACGACATAGCTTGCGACCAGACGTACGAAGTTTTCCTCTCATTTGCCGAGAGACAGATAGAATAGCCTTCAGCTTAGTTCATAGCTACTACCTAGCAAGGCGCCATTTGTATCAGTGCTTATAGCTTACTAATATTCACGAGAGATGTATTCCAACAAGAGAATAAAGTTAAGTATTATAAAACTACGTACTTTTCTTTAGTGCATTAATAAGTCTCCTGTTCCAGTACTTCAAGCCCGTCTGCGTTAGTTTAGCGTGCACCTAGCTACCTCATTGTGTCTATGCTGTATGAACTAGACACAACATTATCTACGAGAGGTGTTCATGAAAGAAAGTCGTAAGCAGTTGTTTACTTGTGACATGCAAAAAGTTTGAAGACGGGACAAGAAGTACTAATACGTCTCACACTTTTTGCAGGTCACAAGTAAACAACTGCTTACGACCTTCATTCATCTGACGTAATACGGGTACGTTAAATCTTTAGCGTTGTGCACTTCCGATACAAAACAAATGCTATACACTATATTTTTTTATTTGCGTTACTTTCATTGCAATATGTCTAGTAAACGAACTTTAAAGGACATAAATGCAAGTAACGAATAATTTTTACAGCCAATTTATCAAATTTTCCTGTGCTGTACGTAGTAGGCTACTATGAGTATATTGTAGCTGTAAAGAGAGGCATTTAACGAATGATTTCGCCATATTGTCTTGTGCTTTTGATTCGGTGAGTGTGTACTCCACTACTCCACTACTGGCCATTCAAAAGTCCCGCCCGCAGTTTGGCAGAAAAATGGCCGTCGTATCGTCCGGTTGGCCACTCTCTCCCTATACAGGCTCTCTACGAACAGGCAGAGGTGGAGGAGGGGATGGACAGAAAGAAGGGGGAGGAGAAAAGGGACAAAGACGGGGCGAGGAGGAGATGGATTACAAGGCAATGGTCCAGTCCGACATGTCGAAATCTACCCCGAAATTTTTCAAGGAGGAAGAATACACAGAAATAAATGTAACGTCCAAATTTTAACTGGCAAAGCGCGTTACATGTGTTTTCTTTTTTTTTTTTTTAACGTTAAAATTAGCCATTTTTCCTACACGGAGAATCACTTATAATAGCGATTTGTACAGTGCTTATTGCCTAGTGCAGCAATCGGCGAATAAGTAGGCGAAGTAGTTATAAGAGAACGTAGCGCCGCGTAGCGCAAAGTCCAAAGTACACACACCATACCAAAAATATCTCAAATAATTAATATTTTGAATAACTTACAGTTCATACCAACAACTAGACTCTTACAGATGTAATTGTTACACAAGTGGTTAGCAGAGGAAAGATAATCAAGGCAGTGTATGATGCTGCATTACAGACTTTAATTTGTCGACATTAAATATTTTATAACAATTCCTGTAGCACAGTTGTTACGATAAATTTGGATAACGCGAATCTCACTAACAGCGAAACAGTTTCCTGTTTATTCACTGCAGGGTATCTGTTGGATGACATTCCCTTACACCAGACACACCTGACAAAAGAAAAATCAACGCATTCAGGCACTTCTAAGTCATTACTAGTTTTATTTAGACAGAACTTGAATGGAGTAAGAAATGGTCGCTGTCATAGTTCTGCGTGTTGTGCTGTGTACCAGGCATACTTGCTCAAATTCTTGAAGCGTCATGACGCAAACTGACAATGCACAAATGACTGAAGTTTATCTATACTGTTCCGCTGGTATAACTGAAATGGCAAGGAGCCATTGGAAATTAAGTTGTTCTACAATTTTCTGAAATAAGCTTCCACTGTTGAAATTTTTACATCGAGAGACTCAATCACACTACTAGTTCCGCGAAAAATGCGAATTGTACTAACGGTCTTTTTGTCCTTGTCCTGTAGACAGAGCTGTCGTTAAGCCAGGCCAAGAGTCTAACAGGAGTAATGGACTATTTTCTGTCAACGGAGAGAAGACATTTCAGATGTAACATTGAAAATTATTCTCTCTCATTTTTCCAGATTTTGCTACATTGATTGTAATATTTTTGCAAGCAAAACGCTCCTTCTATTTTTAATTTTTGGTCCTAATTTGCCGCGATGTTCCTGAAGACAGATTTAAAGCATCAGAAACAATAACCCTATTCAGCACTGGAATCTTGTGGAAGCCTGAGTGCTTGGCTTTAAGCGCAGCATTTTAGGGAATAACAAGCCTTCATGTCAGATACGAATTTCTCTCTAGTATTACGTATCAACGACATTTCCTCTCCATATTTACTTGACATAAACTCCGTAATTTTCGTATTTTCCATATAATTTCCTGGATCTGTTTAGACAACTGCAAATCAGTAACGTTCATTTCCCTTGCAACTTAGAGCACTCACTCTAGTAGATTTCTCTGAGTAATGTGGCACTGACTCTCAAGAGCAATTCTAAATCTTTCAAATAATTTTTCTTTCACACTTTTGTGAGTTTCATTTTGGCTCATACTTCGTACTTCACGTAAATCTTTCTTCCATTTATACAATTCACGTCCACATTTTGAGATACGAAACTGGCTTTGCACTTTGCTTGCGTTCGGGAGTATTCTCCTTCCTTGATAACGCGGAACAATTTATAATCCTTTCTTTGTCACTGAAGATTATTACTGTACTGGTACAAGTTTTCTTTGGGCTCGGAAGATACTCTGTTTCTGTTCTGGACCTTAATTAGTACAACAATCATCGCTCAAACCACAATTCATGGACTAGTTCAAGTTACTTCCTGTTTCTTCTAATGTTTCCACAACTTTAACGAAACGCCAACATACTTCTAATGAATGTCAAAGAAATTAAGTGAGAAATAACACATGTGTTAGTCTGCAGAAGAAGCAGGTAATTTCGATTGCATATTTCGTTCTTCATATTTCATCCCTACGAGGTTCAAAACATGAATGTTACTGTGAAACTGTGGAACCTACACAAACACAGGTACTATTAGCCAGCAAGTACAATGAAATCACATAGAAAATTAATGAGTTCTATCACTATTGTTAACACTTATCGATACTGCCAAGGCATCTGCTAATTGCTATGCATATTAAAGGAGTTGCAAATTCGAGCAAATAGTAACTGTGAACAACTGTGTCAGAGAGATTATCGACGGTAACTGAAATTCACTTTACAGATTATGATACCATTGTCCCGTGTTATCTGGTTACCGATGTGCTGTATACCAAGGATATGTGTCCGCCGTGTTGCGCATTGCTATCTGCAACAGCTTCGGCAATGGTGTACATTTCTCCAGCCACACGGTAAGCTACGAATTTTGCAATTTTCAATTTTTTTAATACACGCAGTGTGTCTTAGCAGCTAAAATTTTGACACTTTGTTTCTTTCGGTGTATTGCCCTGTATAAAACATTCCCTTGTTGGGAGGGGGGTGGGGGGAGGGGGAGGAGATGAGCACAGAAAGGAAACAGGAGGAGATGGACAGAGAGCGGGGAGATGAGAGAGAGATGTACAGAGAAGGGGGGGGGGGGGCATGGCCTAATAGAAGATTTGAATAAATATACAGGATGGTCCACTGATCGTGACCGGGCAAAATATCTCACTAAATAAGCGTCAAACGGAAAAACAACAAAGAAAGAAACTTGTCTAGTTTGAAGGCGGAAACCAGATGACGCTATGGTTGGCCCGCTAGATGGTGGTGCCTAAGGTCAAACGGATATCAACTGCATTTTTTTTTAAATAGGAACCCCCATTTTTATTACTTATTCGAAAAGTACGTAAAGAAATATGAATATTTTAGTTGGACCAGTATTTTCGCTTTGTGATAGATGTCACTGTAATAGTCACAAACATATGGCTCACAATTTTAGACGAACAGTTGGTAACAGGTAGGTTTTTTAAATTAAAATACAGAACGTAGGTACGTTTGAACATTTTATTTCGGTTGTTCCAATGTGCTACATGTATCTTTGTGAACTTATCATTTCTGAAACCGCATGCTGTTACAGCGTGATTACCTGTAAATACCACATTAATGCAAGAAATGCTCAAAATGATGTCCGTCAACCTCAATGCATTTGGCAATACGTGTAACGACATTCCTCTCAACAGCCTTCCGTAATGTTCGCACATGCGTTGACAATGCGCTGATGCATGTTTTCAGGCGTTGTTGGTGGATCACGATAGCAGATATCCTTCAAGTTTCCCCACAGAAAGAAATCTGGGGACGTCAGATCCGGTGAACGTGCGAGCCATGGTATGGTGCTTCGACGACCAATCCACCTGTCATGAAATATGCTATCCAATACCACTTCAACCGCACGCGAGCTATGTGCCAGACATCCATCATGTTGGAAGTACATCGCCATTCTGTCATGCAGTGAAACATCTTGTAGTAACATCGGTAGAACATTACGTAGGAAATCAGCATACATTGCACCATTTAGATTGCCATCGAAAAAATTGGGGCCAATTATCCTCCCTCCCACAATGCCGCACCATACATTAACCCGTCAAGGTCGCTGATGTTCCACTTGTCGCAGCCATCGTGGATTTTCCGTTGCCCAATAGTGCATATTATGCCAGTTTACGTTACCGCTGTTGGTGAATGACGCTTCGTCGCTAAATAGAACGCGTGCAAAAAATCTGTCATCGTCCCGTAATTTCTCTATCGCCCAGTGGCAGAACTGTACACGACGTTCCTGGCGCATATAAATATGGTACGGGTGAAATCGATGTTGGTGAAGCATTCTCAACACCGACGTTTTTGAGATTCCCGATTCTCGAGCAATTTGTGTGCTACTGATGTGCGGATTAGACGCGACAGCAGCTAAAACACCTACTTGGGCATCATCATTTGTTGCAGGTTGTGGTTGAGGTTTCACATGTGGCTGAACACTTCCTGTTTCCTTAAATAACGTAACTATCCGGCGAACGGTCCGTACACTTGGATGATGTCGTCCAGGATACCGAGCAGCATACATGGCACACGCCCGTTGGTCATTTTGATCACAATAGCCATACATCAACACGATATCGACCTTTTCCGCAACTGTTAGATGGTCTAATTTAACACGGGTAATGTATCACGAAGCAAATACTGTCCGAACTGGCGGATTGTTACGTGATAGCACGTACTTATAGGTTTGTGACTATTACAGCGCCAACTATCACAAAGCGAAGAAAGTGGTCCAATAAAACATTCATATTTCTTTACGTACTTCACGAATATGTAATAAAAATGGGGGTTCCTATTTTTAAAAAACGCAGGTGATATCCGTTTGACCTATGGCAGCGCCATCTAGCGGGCCAACCATTGCGCCATCTGGTTTCCCCCTTAAAGCTAGACGAGTTTGGTTCTTTGCAGTTTTTCCGTTTGACGCTTATTTGGTGAGATATTTGGCGCGGTCTCTCTCAATGGACCACCCTGTATACCCGGGCAACGTCGGGTATGTAATAATTACGTTATTAATCTGAGCCGACGAAGTTCGTAAGTACGTTATACCAAAATATTCAGAAAATATGCCTGAAAAACCTCTGAAATTTAGTCTCAGGAGTCAGTGTTCACTTTATATATCCCACAGTCCACTGTACAGTATATGACGGAGGGTTCAGCATACCACTCTCTGTCGTATTACTTT
Source organism: Schistocerca nitens (assembly GCF_023898315.1). NCBI lineage: Eukaryota > Metazoa > Arthropoda > Insecta > Orthoptera > Acrididae > Schistocerca > Schistocerca nitens. Next base: position 142,356,670 of record NC_064620.1, on the reverse strand, counting down.
AACAGCGTTGGCGAAAGGAATATGACTGACTGTATCCCTCTGCACGTGCCGTATTCTCTGTTACCTTCTTCCCATGATCCCCGATACGACATATAAGATAATGGTAGGGTGGCAGCAGGTGATCGCATGGTATTCAAATACCTGGTCTCAGATCCACGGAACGGCATTTTGCGGGAACTAATTTCTCTTCCAAGGGTCTCCATCTATGTATACCGAGAATTCCTGTACCACTTTCACGCGCATTGCACCGCGGTCTTACGATCCGTGCTACGCGTAACGGAATTCGTTCGATGTCCAATGCGATATATACTTGTCAAGAACAACGAAAATCCGAAAAATAGAAATGACGTCACTTGTTGCCTTCTATGGAGTTTCCCTTCCAGGTGCTGTTCGCTTACTCAGAACCCTACCTGAAAAACTCAGTCTGACATTACTAACACATATCCTCTCCTTTCATATCGCTTCTTAGCCATACGATAGTGTACATTCTGAAGTGGTCAAGATGTTGATCTGCTGGGTTCTGGTAGTCATGAATTTTCCAAGTCAATCACACATCTGTCAAAATACTCAGTGTGAGCGTATCATTATTATGCGGCACAATTTCCAACGCCTTTCGGAAAACTATGAAGAAGAAATCTACCTAATCACCAGCACCTGCTGTTTGCAGGCTGTCCATTATGCATAAGAAAATCTGTGATTCACACCAACGGTTTTTCATGAGTCCGTGGTGATTATTTGAAAGAACGTTGTTTTCCTCCTGGAACGTCGTAATTTTTCAGCTTAGAACGCGCTGTACGAGCGTGCAGACAAGGGAAAATTGTACTGGTCTTTAATTCTCTGCGTCTGATCTACAGGTTCCACTGGTACTACTTTCCCAATTCTGGTCATACCACACAAGAATCAATGCCATTACGACTGACTGGTCATATGACACAACTAATAAATGTTATAGTTAGCAGTTAAACAAAATGGACAAATTATAAAATACCAAAAGCCATCTACGATCTGTCTTGTTTGCACGCTTCCGAGTCTTAATAGAGAAGCATTTAACGAAAGAACATGGCCAGGTTGTTCGTCTGCGAACAGCCAGCCACCAACTTTGCCTGTTTTTCCCTGAAACAAATATAAATCGTAAAGTAACTTGAATATATGTTAAAGTTCAGTGGTGGTGCAGATTAATGATCGACTCAACAAAAAATGTAGATATAAGTAAAATTTATTCAGAAAATAGATAAGATGTTACCTAACTTACAATTGCTCAGCTTGAGCTCCCACGAACTTGAGACAAGCTAACAAGATGACAAATGATATGAACTATTTCATATTTTTCAATGCCTTTACATTCACCATCTACACAGTTTCTGGAAGTATCGATGTATCAGATATCTTCTTTGGATCTTCGGTGAATATTGTCTTTAAATAGATGGCTTCATTTTTGATGAATGAAATTATTTTCTCGCACTGCACATCATCACATCATCAATTAAATGAGGAGAACCTAGAGAAAAAAGAAATAATGAGAAACATTTCACCTACCAACAATATTTGTGTAATATATTTGGATACGGCACTCAGGCTGTGCATAAGTCGCGACTCACGAGCCCATAGTACTGCTTTCTCCACTTATGGCAGATGACAGGGATCAAGTTCTTACAAAATATTCGCGGGGTCTTATAACATACCTACAATTATCACCATCAGAGGACTTGCTGCCCGAAGTGTTTAAAAAAATAGAGAAATGTGGATTCCTTGTTTGACCTCTTGCCAGTGATATATGTTACTTCGTAGATAAATGTAGTCAGTGTGTATTTGGTTTATCTGTACGGTTTTGTAAGTAGCGTGGGGAAATTAGTATCATAGACTTAAGGAAGACTTGAATATTGCCGAAACTCTTAACAGCCGTGGCCATGGATTGGCAAGAAACCTTGAACGTGTGGAACACAGAAATAGAATACTACACAGATGGAATTCAAGTTACTTATCTTTAGCTGGTAGGGATTTGTGCCTATTTCATGCCATTCCATTTTATTGTATTCACTGTGTTATTATAAGAATTTTGTTTTGCTACAGATAAGTTTATTACGGTAATTTGAACACTAATTGAATGTAATACCCTGCCGCTTGTGTCTTAAACGACGTGCAATAGAGACTGAAGAGGACAGGAGTTGATGAAATAGTAATAAATAAATTATAAAGTTTAGAATACATACATACATACATTAAACCTTGTTCCATAGATAATGAATACGACATTTCGTAATGATGTGGAAAATGTCACTTTAACATAAGTTTTCTTTACACAAAATAATTAATTAATTTTTTTACAGTTACTACTTTATATCTAAGAATTTATCTATTGAGTAGAAGGAGTTGTCATTCAGAAATTCTTTTAATTTGCTTTTAAATGTTGGTTGGCTATCTGTCAGACTTTTAATACTATTTGGCAAATGAACAAAGATTTTTGTGGTAGCATAATTCACTCCTTTCTGTACCAACGTGAGATATAATCCAGAACAGTGAATATCATCCTTTCTTATAGTGTTGTAGCTGTGCACTTCGATGTTATTTTTGAATTGGGATGGGTTATTAATGACAAATTTCATAAGTGAATGTATGTATTGCGAAGGTACTGGTGAATATCCTGAGTTCCTTAAATAAATAACTGCAAGGTGATGTTGGGTGGGCTCCAGCTATTATTCTGATTACACGCTTTTGTGCAATGAATACTTTCTCTGTTAATGACGAATTGTCCCAAAATATGATGCCATATGAAAGCTGTGAATGAAAACAGGCGTAGTAGGCTAATTTACTGAGATGTTTATCACCAAAATTTGCAATAACCCTAATGGCATAAGTAGCTGAACCTAACCGTGTTCAGCAGATCATGGATGTGTTTCTTCCAATTCAATTTCTCATCAATGAACACACCCAGAAATTTTGAGTATTCTAGCTTAGCAACAGACTTCCGTTCATAGTCTATATTTATCAATGATGTTATGCCATTTACTGTACAGAATTGTATAATCTGTGTTTTTCTCAAAATTTAGCGAGAGTCCATTTGCATAGAACCACTTAACAATTTTCTGAAAGACATTATTTGCAGTTTCCTCAGCTGATTCTTGCTTCTTGGGTGTGATTACTATACTTGTATCATCAGCAAACAGAACTAACTTTGCATCTTCATGAGCATAGAGTGGCAAGTCGTTAAGATATATATTAAGAACAACAAGGAACCCAAGACTGAACCCTGTGGGACACCATTCTTGATACCTCCACGGTTAGAGGACTCTGCTGATTTTTGTAGACTATCTGTACTGTTAATTTCAACCTTCTGCATTCTTCCAGTTAAGTATAAATTAAACCATTTGTGCACTGTCCCACTCATACCACAATACTTTCGCTTATCTAGAAGAGTTTCATGATTCATACAATCAAAAGCCTTTGAGAGAGCACAAAATATCCCAATCAATGGGTGATGTTCGGTTATTTATTGCTTTTAATATTTGATCAGTCAGGAAAATTAATTATGTTGCAAACTTCAAAGTTTCAACTTAGTAGGCCTACCACACCTTTTTCTCATCGTGTAATTCGGGCGTTTAGAGACACAACCCTGTCTTTCGTAGGAATACGAGAACTGTATCTGTATTATTAAGGATTTTCGATGGACTGTCTCTTGCCTAGGTCGGGAGGTCACGAGTGGAGATGGAATTGCTATACTGGTCTTCAGTGATGGAGCCCCAGCCAGAAAGTTCCATCTCAGGATAAGTTATTTCCATTTAACAGCTGTTTCACGCTAACAGGTAGTGGAGTTGGTCTTTGAGTCTCGGGGTCGCAGTGTTACGAGATACTAAACATTGCGATATCCAACAGCCAGCCATTCAGCTACTTCATAACTGTCGCTGTTCCTGAGTTTCGCTTTGACAGCGGGCAGAAGTGTTTATCAGGCAAAAAGTCCTTTTGCGCCGCCGCCGCCGTTTGAAACAAACTCCTGTGTGCGTCACATCAGATTTAACTACCTGCAGTATTTAAGAAATGCAAGGATCATCAGTCGCCGCTATCTGAGTAATTTGTCTCTTGCTGCGACTTGAAAAACTACTCAACAGTCTATCGCCGCCAAATAAATTACACTTCCGCCTTTATTTTCCCTTCATCGAGTTTCCCTTCTTGCCTCTCTCTTTACGATCTTTTGTTGCTTAACTCTCAGTTTAACGTCTTTTATTCAACGTCAAATAGCTCACCCTATACTAAGAATTAAATCTGACCATAGCTAGCATTATTATAACTGTTACTTCTGTGATATTACGACAGTACTCTTACACTGTCCAGTCGCATTAATGTTTTCACCCGTCAGAAGCCTGACTAACCACATTTTGCAAGACGGATCGCTGCGTGACGTACGCGAAGAGAGTCACTGCGGTTCTGAAAGGTACCGAGAGGGATGAGGAGCCATTCCGACTCCATTGCCGTAGTTAACTGCGGTAGGTTTCTCGGTCGAGGATCCACGGCATGAGCAGCCCGATCGAGGTAGAACCACACATTCTCGATTGGGTTTTAATGCGGGGAGTTCGGCAAATTCATCCTGGTGCTCTGCGAACCACGCGTGTCCACTGCGAGTTGTGTGACACGCTGCAGTGTCCTGCCGGCAGATGCCGTCCTGCCGAGGAAATACAAAGTGCTTACAGTGGTGGACATATTCCCCAAGGATAGATGCGTACTTGTGTTGATCCATAGCGCCTTCCAGAATGACGAGATCATCCAGGGAACGCCACGAAAACATTCCCCAGACCACAACGCTCCTCCTTCATGCCTGGACCCTTCCAACCACTGTTGCAGGGTGTTTGCTTTGAGTCGTTTCACGCCGTACACGACAACCACCTGTCATCAGAAAAAGCCACATGTTGAGACCCGGTTGACGTTAACTATTGAATTCTTTTTCAGTAGTAACTAGGAGTGGCATGTTTCAACTTGAAATAATATGACGTAAAGATCTGTGAGTGACGGATAGTCGAAATCGACAAAAATCGTTGTTCCTGACAAATAAAGGAGAGACGATAAAAATTATAATTATTTGTCACCTGTAATTTGGCGAACGTATGCTGCAACTTGCAATAGCATAATGAAACTTCTTGTGCTTGACCAGCACTCTAACTGAGACACGCGCCTTTCGTTGAGACCATGAAGGCGTTTTGAATAATGGGCGAACAACGAAACGATACAACTCTCGCCTCGCAAAGGGGTCAAATCCTGCGAAAGGGGAATTCTGAGTTCGAATCCCAGTCCAGTACCATTATTTTCTACATATGAAGTCCAAATACAAGAAGAAATAAGTAGCCTGTGACCTTATATGACGATTGGCTCATTGATAAAATAGAATTTCTAGTGTAAGAGAGCCTACTGCGGACAGAATTTCGTCTTGCCACAACATCCACCTCTGGCATGACCGCCGGGAAGCCGCGCGGTCTGGGCGCCTTGCCACGGTTCGCGCGGCTCCCCCCGTCGGACGTTCGAGTCCTCCCCCGTGTGTGTGTTGTCCCTAGCGAAAGTTAGTTTAGATTAGATTAAGTAGTGTGTAAGCCTAGGGACTGATGACCTCAGCAGTTTGCTCCCATAGGAACTTACCACAAATTTCCAATATTTCTGGCATGACCCAACCTATAATGACTGTCCCCCAATAGGTAGCGGGGGAACATCGTGTTTAATGTGGATTTGGAACCAAGTTGCAACCCAATGTCGTTCACCAGAGGCGACGATGGTTTGTTCGTGCTTGTAAATAATGATTGCCTGATGTGTGAATCGAACCCAGACCTTGAGCATATGATGTCAGAATCATTGCAACAGACCATCGATCTACAAATAGCAGTGATTCACGATTCTGTCGTAATGAGAAGGATGCTCTACACTGGATGAGAATTCTGATTGCCTGTAGGTTGATTACAGCCTGTTCAGAACATTAATTTACTGCTTCGTCCTCATCAGTGTTCACTAGCTGTCTCGGCAACCCATTGCGTAATTTCGATTTGATTTTGTAAACACTGAAATAAAATCACACAATGGTCAGCTGCGTGAACTGCAACATGACAGGAGGCGGAAGGTTTGCAGGATGTGTGGCTGTCCATTAGAGCTTCTGTGGCAGCGTATGTATATGTGTTCCAGCGGTAAATCCAGGGAGGAGGAAAAAAAACCTTCAAGTTTGCCTATGACATTGTAATTCTGTCGGACACAGCAAAGGACTTGGAAGAACAGTTGAGCGGAATGGACAGTGTCTTGAAAGCAGGCTATAAGATGAACATCCCCCCATGAACCACGGACCTTGCCGTTGGTGGGGAGGCTTGCGTACCTCAACGATACAGATAGCCGTACCGTTGGTGCAACCCCAACGGAGGAGTATCTGTTGAGAGGTCAGACAAACGTGTGGTTCCTGAAGAGGGACAGCAGCCTTTACAGTAGTTGCAGGGGCAACAGACTGAATGATTGACTGATCTGGCCCTGTAACACTAACCAAAACGGCTTTGCTGTTGTGGTACTGCGAACGGCTGAAAGCAAGGGGAAACTACGGCCGTAATTTTTCCCGAGGGCATGCAGCTTTACTGTATGGATAATGATGATGGCGTCCTCTTGGGTAAAATATTCCTGAGGTAAAATAGTCCCCCTTTCGGATCTCCTGGCGGGGACTACTCAAGAGGACGTCGTTATCAGGAGAAAGAAAACTGGCGTTCTACGGATCGGAGCGTGGAATGTCAGATCCCTTAATCGGGCAGGTAGGTTAGAAAATTTAAAAAGGGAAATGGATAGGTTAAAGTTAGATATAGTGGGAATTAGTGAAGTTCGGTGGCAAGAGGAACAAGACTTTTGGTCAGGCGAATACAGGGTTATAAATACAAAATCAAATAGCGGTACTGCAGGAGTAGGTTTAATAATGAATAAAAAAAATAGGAGTGTGGGTAAGCTACTACAAACAGCATAGTGAACGCATTATTGTGGCCAAGAGAGACACGAAGCTGCGACTGCTACGGTCGCAGGTTCGAATCCTGCCTCGGGCATGGCTGTGTGTGATGTCCTTAGGTTAGTTAGGTTTACGTAGTTCTAAGTTCTAGGGGACTGATGACCACAGCAGTTGAGTCCCATAGTGCTCAGAGCCATTTGAACCATTTGACACGAAGCCCACGCCAACTACAGTAGTACAAGTTTATATGCCAACTAGCTCTGCAGATGACGAAGAAATTGAAGAAATGTATGACGAAATAAAAGAAATTATTCAGACAATGAAGGGAGACGAAAATTTAATAGTCATGGGTGACTGGATTTCGACAGTAGGAAAAGGAAGAGAAGGAAACGTATTGATGAATATGGATTGGCACTACGAAATGAAAGAGGAAGCCCCCTGGTAGAATTTTGAACACAGCATAAATTAATCATAGCTAACACTTGGTTCAAGAATCATGAAAGAAGGTTGCATACATGGAAGAACACTGGAGATACTAGAAGGTTTCAGATAGATTATATAATGGTAAGACAGAGATTTAGGAACCAGATTTTAAATTGTAAGACATTTCCAGGGGCAGATGTGGACTCTGACCACAGTCTATTGGTTATGAACTGCAGATTAAAACTGAAGAAACTGCAAAAAGGTGGGAATTTAAGGAGATAATACCTAGATAAACTGACTAAACCAGAGGTTGTACAGAGTTTCAGGGAGAGCGTAAGGGAACAATTGACAGGAATGGGGGAAAGAAATACAGTAGAAGAAGAATGGGTAGCTTTGAGGAATGAAATAGTGAAGGCAGCAGAGGATCAAGTAGGTAAAAAGACGAGGGCTAGTAGAAATCCTTGGGTAACAGAAGAGATACTGAATTTAATTGATGAAAGGAGAAAATACAAAAATGCGGTAAGTGAAGCAGGCAAAAAGTAATACAACGTCTCAAAAATGAGTTCGGCAGGAAGTGCAAAAGAGCTAAGCAGGGATGGCTAGAGGACAAATGTAAGGATGTAGAGGCCTATCTCACTAGGGGTAAGATAGATACTGCCTACAGGAAAATTAAAGAGACCTTTGGAGAAAAGAGAAACACTTGCATGAATATTACGAGCTCAGATGAAAACCCAGTTCTAAGCAAAGAAGGGAAAGCAGAAAGGTGGAAGGAGTATATAGAGGTTCTACACAGGGGCGATGTTCTTGAGGACAATATTATGGAAATGGAAGAGGAGGTAGATGAAGATGAAAGGGTAGATATGATACTGTGTTAAGACTTTGACACAGCACTGAAAGACCTAAGTCGAAACTAGGTCCCAGGAGTAGACAACATTCCAATAGAACTACTGACAGCCTTGGGAGAGCCAGTCCTGACAAAACTCTACCATCTGGTGAGCAAGATCTATGAGACAGGCGAAATTCCCTCAGACTTCAAGAAGAATATAACAATTCCAATCCCAAAGAAAGCAGGTGTTGACAGATGTGAAAATTATCGAACTATCAGTTTAATAAGTCACAGCTGCAAAATACTAACGGGAATTCTTTACGGACGAATGGAAAAACTGGTAGAAGCCGACCTCGGGGATGATCAGTTTGGATTCCGTAGAAACGTTGGAACACGTGAGGCAGTACTGACCCTACGATTTATCTTAGAGGAAAGATTAAGGAAAGGCGAATCTACGTTTCTAGCATTTGTAGACTTGGAGAAAGCTTTTGATGATGTTGACTGGAATACTCTCTTTCAGATTCTAAAGTTTTGTCAGGGGTAAAATACAGGGAGCGAAAGGCTATTTACAATGTGTACTGAAACCAGATGGCAGTTATAAGAGTCGAGGGACATGAAAGGGAGGCAGTGGTTGGGAAGGGAGTGAGACGGGGTTGTAGCCTCTCCCCGATGCTATTCAATCAGTATATTGAGCAAGCAGTAAAGGAAACAATGGAAAAGTTCGGAGTAGGTATTAAAATCCATGGAGAAGAAATAAAAACTTTGAGGTTCACCGATGACATTGTAATTCTATCAGAGACAGCAAAGGACTTGCAAGGGCAGTTGAACGGAATGGACAGTGTCTTGAAAGGAGGGTATAAGATGAACATCAACAAAAGCAAAACGTAGATAATTGAAAGTCGTCGAATTAAGTAGGCTGATGCTGAGGGAATTAGATTAGGTAATGAGACACCTAAAGTAGTAAAGGAGTTTTGCTATTTGGGAGCAAAATAACTGATGATGGTCGAAGTAGAGAGGATATAAAATGTAGACTGGCAATGGCAAGGAAAGCGTTTCTGAAGAAGAGAAATTTGTTAACATCGAGTATTGATTCAAGTGTCAGGAAGTCGTTTCTGAAAGTATTTGTATGGAGTGTAGCCATGTATGGAAGTGAAACATGGACGATAAATAGTTTAGACAAGAAGAGAATAGAAGCTTTCGAAATGTGGTGCTACAGAAGAATGCTGAATATTAGATGGGTAGATCACATAACTAATTAGGAGGTATTGAATAGAATTGGGGAGAAGAGGAGTTCGTAGGACATGTTCTTAGGCATCAAGGGATCAACAATTTAGTACTGGAGGGCAGCGTGGAGGGTAAAAATCGTAGAGGGAGCCCAAGAGATGAATACACTAAGCAGATTCAGAAGGATGTAGGCTGCATTAGGTACTGGGAGATGAAGAAGCTCGCACATGATAGAGTAGAATGGAGAGCTGCATGAAACCAGCCACAGGACTGAAGACCACATCAACAACAAGATGAACATCAGCCAAAAAACTAGAATAACGGAATGATGTCGAATTAAATTAGGCGATGCTGAGGGAATTATTTAGGAAATGAGACACTTGAAGTAGTAGATGAGTTTTGCTATTTGGGCAGCAAAATAACTAAGGATGTTCGAAGTAGAGAGGATATAAAATGTAGATTGGTGATGGCAACAAAATTGTTTCTGACGAAGAGAAATTTGTTAACATCGAGCATAGATTTAAGTGTCAGGAAGACATTTCTGAAAGTATTTGTATGGATTGTAGCCATGTATGGATGTGTAACATGGACGGTAAACAGTTTAGACAAGAAGAGAATAGTAGCTTTTGAAATGTGGTGCTACAGAAGAATGCTGAAGATTAGATTGGTAGCTCATGTAAGTAATGAGCGGGTACTGAACCGAATTGGGAAGAAGAGGAATTTATGGCACAACTTGACTAGAACAAGGAATCGGTTGGTGGGACACGTTTGAGGCATCAACGGATCAGCAATTTAGTACTGGATGGAAGCGTGGAGGGTAAAAATCGTAGAGGGAGACCAAGAGATGAATACACTAAGCAGATTCAGGAGGATGTAGGTTGCAGCAGATGAAGAAGCTTGCATAGGACAGAGTAGCGTGGAGAGCTGTATGAAACCAGTCTTTGGACTGAAGACGACAACAACAGAAAATGGGCATTTGAAGCTGACGGCAGAACGATTCTGCTACCTTCGATATACATTACGCGTATGGACAGAGAAGGTAAGTGTATTAGGGCTCTTATGGAAGCATATAAATAGTTTTTCCCTCGCTCTAGTTGCGAATGGAACAGGAAAGGAAATGACTAGTAGTGGTACAAGGCGCCCTCCGCCACGCTCCACACGGCGGCATGCGGAGTACGTATGTAACTGTTCTTACGAAGGATACGCAGGAACGATCAATTCCATTGTTTTCTCCCACTGAAGAGCTTAAGTGTTTTAGTCTGCGCTTAGTTCGACCCCGTTCCTTTTGTAAAACTCGCTCCCGTCCTGGCAACTGCCACACACAACTGCTTTCACCTTTCCTTACTATGTTCTTGTTGCACACACGTGGCTTCGTGATACATCACGATTTGTTATTTGTAGTACTTAGTTATTCAAGTATTAGACAGTATACTTCTCAACGATCTGCTGTGCTTACCATGCTCCCCCCCTCCCCTAGCTATTAATAGGTTTTTACGTCGCAGTTTATCCTCAATTTGCGCACATGAGGCAACACAAGGACAGTGCAGGCACATGCATAGCCCAGGCATGCAAAGAAAAATTGTCGCAGAAACAGAAGCGCCATCAGCGTTTCAAGGTGGCTGGTCATATCTGCGCCTTCCTGGAAAGTAACTCATTTTGGGAGTGTGACACCAGTCTTTACGGAAATAACGACAAAAATTGTCTGACACTGAATTTTTTTACGGCCAAGGGGTCACGTCCGTTCACTCATTACAGCGACCGACGAACAATCGCCTTCTGCTAAAAGAGCTGTGACAACGGAATACAAACTAGTCCCACAGGGAGCTGGCGAGAGAATTGAAATTGACATGTACGCTCAACAAAACCCTGCCGTCATCAGTCACCGTTGTGAGAACAATCATCATTCTCTTCGTTACCATGCAATGGTGTAGATGTACTAATAAACTTTAATTCAAAGTTTTAACTTAAATTTATGTACGGAGCTTCAATGTACCTGTCGTTCCACTTTGGGTACTTTCTGTACAAGTTCCTTCTAACACAAGGCGTGCTCTGGCTGTCGCTCTCTGGGGCTATCATTCTCTATTCACCGCTGCACTTGTACACCGTTTATGATGTACCCGCTGCACATTAAACTAATTCATCAGAGTCGTTACTTTCGAACCACCACACTTTCTCTTGGCTTAGCTAACAGATAGATGGCGAATATACGGATGTGCCTTGATCTCTCTTGTCTGTACTCACTACGTGTTGTCAACACGAACCAAGCAGTCCAACACGTGGCTGTTTTTCCGACCACACTCCGTTAATAAAAGTCGTCCCCCATGAACATAAAATTCTGTAGCTAATTATTGACTAAGCCATTGGTCCAAAAAAAAAATCTGCACAATTTCTGTACTTTCTGCAAGTAACGTCTTCATATGCAACAAAGACTCAGCCCGTATTGATGGTAGACGGTCATATACTTAATTAAGGGAATAAATGGTGGGAAATCAACATATCACGCGGTAAGACGTCTTGAATCAGTGTATGTGAGCCACGTGTTTCCAAATCGCTTATATTTTTGCATAGATCTTACAATAACCTATTACCTGTGAAATGTATATGATTGAGATTTACCTATGTGTTACATGAATTTGTTGGTGTATGAAACGCCAGCAGAAACTGAAGAACTGGTTAGTAGGGTCCTACCAGTCGCATCCTACGACAGACAATAGGGATATTTGGAAGCGCGTGACAAAATTTTATGTGCAGATGTAAAGCGTATGTAAAGGCTGGCGGTGTTCACACAGAACAGATAGCACAACGTTGAGATGTGTGCAGATGTAAAGCATATGTAAAAACTGACGGTGGACACACTGAACAGGTAGCACAAGCTTGAGCTGTTGCAACCAAATATTCACTTCCAATCATTACTTCTGTCTCACTTAAGGATCCTCCGCCAACTGTTTAAGTCTGACCCTTTATCTTTGGGAGATCCAGCATGTCTTCAGAAATATCTTACACCTACGCAACAGGGTTGTTTAGAATCCTATTTCAATCTGAATTTTAGCTTCAGCTACGTGATGGCTATAAAACAATGATATTAGGAACGCACCATTTTGTGCTTATTTGCTAAGAATGTCAGCAGACAAATATTTCGGACTGTACAACATCTGTTATAAACTATTAGCACTATTAAAGTTGTGCAGATTACACAAATTTCCACTTTTAATATGTTTTTCAAATAATTTCTCTGGAATAGACGTTCTAGAATCAATTTTAATGCTAATCGTGAAAATTACTTTCGTTTCGTTTTATCAAAAGATTTTTCATAAAATAAGAGCTCACGCTTTAAAGATTCAGCAAACGGAAGCACAAATATTAATGTTGGCTTTAGGCATATACTAAAACTAATACAAACAGCTCATTTAGCAACATTATGAGCGCTCTGCTTCATTTAATTTTCAGATTTTCTCTTTTTTTTTCCCTCATAGGAACTTCATCTTGAACGTCCCTCTTCAACAACCAACAACAGTCGTCCATCATATTTTAATTCCAGCTTCCTTCCTACCTCCTCGCAGTCTCCTTAATGTCCAGATAGATGTGCTCTCCTTGCTCTTCATTATAACGTCGCAAAATTTCAGGAAAATAGTCAATAAGTGGGTGTAGGAGACTTACACGCATGCTAAAACCTACATTCTTGTATTTCGTTTGCTGTGCCTCTGGAGTCAGGATACCCATTTTTCTTTCCCTACATCTCCAAGCCCCCAGCAACTGCTTTCCCATCTTCGTCCAGAGTGTCCCCTTCCCCATTCTCCCCCAGATATTTCTTCTCTGCTCTGCACAAAACTCCACTGATCAAAAGCCTTCTTTAAACATTCCCCGATAAGATATTTAAAAAAAACAGCTGTCCAGTGCCCCACCTAATGAATGTTTTATAAGTTATCCAGAGTGCGTCATACTGGCGCATACAATTCTGATAAAGCCGAGCTCAAAACCCCCACTTCTGAGAGACTTTTATCCACATTGCGAAAGACAGAAGTCTTTACACCACATTAAATGACATCATACTAACACAGTTCATTCCCATAAGGGGAGAAGGAAAATGTTAACAACAAACGGCTGCCAAGTTTCTCATGAGAAATTAATGATAAAAAGCTCACTACCAGTCTGAGATAATTCATTTTTCTACAAAAAGCATTATCGGCAAAAACGACATTCTCTGAGCAAAGAGGCTAACTCATAAAAGTAATTTATTGTGCACTGGCCAGAGGCATAACACAGTTGATTATGCTGGCTCGTTGCGATCAGGCTCTAGAACCTCACAGGGTGTAGGTGCATCTGTCACAATCTTGACTGCTCGCTCCATGCCAGCGCCGGTCTAGACAATGCATGGTGCCATAACTGCCTACCCGTTTTCCAGTCTCCAGGTCACTGCTCCTGCTGTTGGTGGCCTGGTTCTAAAGGCCCCCATAAATAGGCCAACCATTGAACTGACCCCCCGCCTCCCTCCCCCCCTTCCGAGTGGGTCTGCCCCAACCCCTTCATCTTTGTGTCAGCGATTTTATAGCATTTGGGTCCGCGATCCTCGTCTGTCAGTTTGCTGTAGCACCTCTACCTGCTTGCCCTGACTGCTGCCTGCCATCCCATACTCAGTCAGTGAAAGCAAGTAGGGACTGCCTCACCGTTTCAATGTGCCCCCCAGTCAGACGGATCAGTGACCTTCTCAGATTAGGGGGTGGGGAGGGGGGGCGGGGAGTTCGCCTGTGTATGGGGGCCTTAAGAGGACGCCTATTCTTGCTTGGGACACCCAGGTGCTGGCTGGCAATGACGCCTGCCCTTTCCTTCTATGAGGACCCGTCCAAGACTCCATCAGACTTATACCCCGCGATAAGTATAGAGCATTCTATTAGCTAATTAATTAATTATAGAAATAGAGGGAATTGAGAGATGTTTTAATGCCTCAACCTTTGCAATTATTGATATTATCCATATTATGAGTACCATATATTCATTGACTATTAGAAACATGATACGGACTCGAAAAAATTTGAAGCAGTGATATATGGGACACGTTAGTCCAGCACTTGAGTGCTGCATTTGAGCTTTCAGTAATATACGTGAATGCATTGAGAGGCACCCACATGCCTTGCTCATACTGTGGCATCAAGCAGTCAGGCCTGTAAGATGAGTGGTCTGTCAAGCGAGTGGATTCATTCTTATTTATCGAGTAACATGAACTCTCTTACTCACAATTAAGTTACAAATTACCCTCCTGTATGAATAATACGCAACGGAAACGCACATCTATCAGTAATTTACAGAACTCTGACTGTTCACTACGCACTGGCAATACCACATTTTCTTTTTTTTTTATTTAACGGCTTTTATCAACACGTGGCTATCGCACTGAATATGAATGTCGCACACATTATAAATTCTGGATATCATGACAACATACAATTCGAAGGAAAAGGCCACCAATCTTTTTCTTTTCACTATCTTATTTATTCCGATAAATTCTATAACCTAAACACACAAATTCTATAACCTACAACAATAACACATGAGAAATTCCGCCCAGTGGGCATGGATTTACATTGGTGATTCTCTATCTTATGGTCTCGTAATTATTTAACGCTACAGTGCACTTTCTGGATAGGATGGTGGATCTTTTATTATATCTCACAATCATCATCTCGAAACTTTCCTCCAGACCAAGCGGTACAAAAGGAACACGCATAACCCACTACCTCTGAAACTACCTTGCTACTCTCCCATGCAAACCACACATACTTAAATTACATGACATACACCACACTACAACATGAAATACAACACAGGGAATAGTCACAACATTATCACTTTCAGCTTTCCCACGTCAATTAATATTTATCCCAGTTTCACACGACACTGCCCTACTTCGTAATTCTACTTTCCTACTATGAACTCTGGAGATATATGCACGTCTTCCTGTGCAATGTAAGCCAAGTGGCGTTGCTGGATAGACGGCTGACTCACCTTGCTTCTCTCTCAGAGTATTATAGTTTGAATCAAGCGTCACACGGAAACATAACATGCAAAGTAATATTAAGAGCATATTCATCACACACGCGAGTCCTCAACTGATACCATGTACGAGTACTTCTCTTTATCCTTTGTCTCATACACAGATTGAGACTCACACAGTACTCACCACGTGGAAGTACTCGTCTCTAATTTCAAGTCCTGCACACGCCATTTCCTAAATATTTCAACTTATAGTACACACGCTAGTAATTCAGCTTAACTTAAGCACACGGAAGTATTTCAACTTGTTGCTACACGTGGTTTCATTGTGACCGTTGGTCACTTCCGAAGATTACTATGATCCCATTAATATTACCTGCCTGACATTTAATTCTCCCCACAAAAGTTCCTGAAATAGAGAACTTATTATTTCAAACTACTCTTAAATATTCCACATGCATACCATGTCTCCACTCTTTTGTCTTTACGGAGCACACCCAAGACAGGTCTTAACAGCACAAGATCCAGCGGCAGAGTGCTGAAACATGGCCGTTCTTCAGGTCCTCTCGCATCTCTGCTGAAGTGGGGGAGCACCTTGCTACCGTATTGGTCAGCCACATTTCAGGCGCTCAAAGCTCAGGTAAATTTCGTCTCTTTGGTCCCACCAAAGGTGGCCAAAGGATCATCTCAAAGATGATCATATATTCACATTCACTATCTGCGGTTAGCAGACGACCATACATTCATTCATTTCACAGATCTCACCAAACTGGATGTAGGGATTTATTATGTAGGAGTGCACATGTGATCAATTAAATAAATAAATTGTCATTCTTTCCCACACTGGTATCCGGCTTCGCTGTATTAATTGAAATTGAGTTATTTTACAAAAAAAATTTGTTGTTCTGACAAAAATAATGAAGTATGTTGTACCTATTTTCAATTTCGGGCGGTACTGTACCCTTTCACCATTCCATGCATCTTTTTGTCTAACGTTCATTTTATTCTGCAATTCGTGAGCCTTCATCAATTTGTAAATTAAAGGATCAAAAAACATCCACCTCTCAATTTTTCTTAACTGGTGAAGAGACTTCAAGCAGAATCTATCTTGTGGAGGATCTCTTACAAGCTACTTCACCAACTCCAGTTTGACATGTAATCGTGGAAGCAGTTTTTTGTGATCTACAGGCGGCTCATGCAAGACATTTTTAGTCTGAGGTAGACAATTCTCGAGTTTGGCCACACCTTTAGATTGTAAAGCTTTTACTTTGCCCAGCAACCCCATGTCACAAAATGCAGGCCATCTGTTGTGATATCACCATAAAAAGTTAGTTAAGAACATATACTAATTTTCAACCGTCTGATACCATAGAGACTTTTGTTATCTACTGTAGCGAGTCCTGGCTCGGAGGATCTGAAAATACAATGGAACTTTCACTGCAGTAACATTAACTAATCATTTTAGTGTGGTAGTGCATTCTTTGGTTTTTGTACGCTGTATGTAAAGGTGTCCCATTACTGCGAGGCAAGTAAATCACCAGCCACTCAGAAGCACGCAGATCGTTGAGTTCCGAGTCTGCTGAGAGTGATTACCTGACTGACACCACTAGACTGAGTTGGCTGAGATTCGTGACATTGTGAATGCAGTTGTGATTTGGTGAAATAGTGATTTTATTTTCTTACTAGGACTTGCACAGTTTAGAGGAACATTACAGAGAACTGCTTACAGGGCTTCTATCACAAAAACAGCATCACTATTGTAAGCAGAACTGCGCTCTATTCCATAGGTTTCGTACAATACATAAATGTCGTAGTAAAGGGTAGAACTACTGGTATTATCGGTAGGATTGGTAGGGACAGAAAAAATGGTTCAAATGGCTCTGAGCACTATGGGACTTAACAGCTATGGTCATCAGTCCCCTAGAACTTAGAACTACTTAAACCTAACTAACCTAAGGACAGCACACAACACCCAGCCATCACGACGCAGAGAAAATCTCTGACCCCGCCGGGAATCGAACCCGGGAACCCGAGCGTGGGAAGCGAGAACGCTACCGCACGACCACGAGATGCGGGCGGTAGGGACAGAAACATAATTGAATGTGTAAGAGAGAATGGAAGCCGACCACTAATCTTTGTTCTATTTTTATTTTACTTTTGCGCGTAATTAGAACCGCACATTATTCATTGTTGATCCATTTCATATTCTATATCCTTACAGAACATAAATTGTCACTTATAAGAACTAAAAAATAGTTGATCGCGTACCTTTCGCGCTGTATGTAACCAAAGCAATTACTTTTAATGCAAGCACAGTTTACAAGCACAAACATAAAAAGTATATATAATTATTGTGGTTATTTTGTATTCAGTGGAATGTTCTTCATCATGATCAAAGGAAAGAGTTTCCTCTTATTACTGATATATTTAAAAGTTGTTTATGAACAACAGAAACAAGTTTTGTATATGTTCGGAGAAGTATTGAAGCGATGTTTGAAATATATTTGATTTGTGATTTCTTTTATTTTTACCTTTTTGTTGACGAAAGTGCATTTACTAGCGCTCTATGACAAATATGTATTGTTTCCTTGTTTTTTATACAACATCTATATGTCTCACGTTACAAATCAAAGATTTTCGAATAAACCTGAACCAAACACTGACCGTTTCAGTTTTGCTGTAAATAGTGTTTATTTTTTAAATTACAGACAGGATGATAACTAAGCAGAATCAAAATGTCTGTGAGTTACCTGACCCTTCCTCGACTTGTAGTTTTTAGGGGAATCTAGAATGACACTGATTATAGATGTAAAGAAAGCGATCGTTACCAGGTAATGCCCGATAGGTATGCAACGCACCTAACTTACTCGTAATGCGGGTACTACCTTAACTGACAAAAGCTGCTAGGAAAACTACCATAGTCTTAAGCGTATTTATGGCACTCTACTGTAGCCGACGACAGTTTAACTACGTTTGTAGCTGAAATAAAGTAACTTCACGATTGCCAGATGTTTGTGGTGTGGAGCGGTGTTGCCGACTACAGCACAGCATGTCACCGCTTCATACGACCGATATAAGTCACTCGGCGTTTTCGTCGCCCCCAGCCTCTCTTTATGTGACGTGGTTTGCCTAGAGACACTGTGCACGCACCTACAATATACGCGCGGTCTCAGGCGCCTTGCCACGGTTAGTGCGGCTTCCCCGTCGGAGGTTAGAGTCTCCCTCGGGCTTGCGTGTGTGTGTTGTCCTTAGCGTAAGTTAGTTTAAATTAGATTACGTAGTGTGTAAGATTATGGACCGATGACCTTAGCAGTTTGGTCCCATAAGACCTTACCACCAATTTTCAATTACCTACAATATAGGCACCACAACAAGCACGAGAAGACCGCTGAAATACCAGTACTGTAATAGAGTCATAGCATAACCCGAGGGGGTCTCACCCAGCCAGCCAGTATGACGTACGGCTACGAGACGCATAAATAGAGTTAAGACCAACACGTCGCAAGATGAGAGCTACGTTGAAACGTCCCTTTTCTCCGTGTCCCGGACCTTTCGTGGCGTTGCGCCAATTTACGCTGGCGGCCGGGCCATAAAACTACGTATTCTTGGCGATGTGCTGCGCTCGGCACCAATTACGCGACGTAGCACTCCGCGGAATTGACTGGAATCGTTTATTAGTGCATCAGGATTCATCTTCTGCCCTGTTACAATGTTAGTTTCACCACATCGCTTTATCCCGCGAGACAGGGTTAGACTCCACTACTCCAAAGTAAATAAGGAAAGCTCGTGTAGCTCTCCATCTACTTTACGTTCACCGTTAACAGCCACAAGTACATCGCCCCGCCCCCCCCCCCCCCTCCCCCCCCCCCACGCCATGACTAATAGGAACTGCCGATCACAACAACGAAAGAGGATCACAGTTCAAAGCCAACAGACAACAAGTGACACCAGAGCGCCACTCTTAAATTTGCTCGGAAACAAATTAAATGTACTGGCGGTATTTGTTGTTGTTGTTGTTGTGGTCTTCAGTCCTGAGACTGGTTTGATGCAGTTCTCCATGCTACTCTATCCTGTGCAAGCTTCTTCATCTCCCAGTACGTGCTGCAGCCTACATCTTTCTGAATCTGCTTAGTGTATTCATCTCTTGGTCTCCCTCTACGGTTTTTACCCTCCACGCTGCCCTCCAATACTAAACTGGTGATCCCTTGATGCCTCAGAACATGTCCTACCAACCGATCCCTTCTTCTAGTCAAGTTGTGCCACAAACTCCTCTTCTCCCCAACCCTGTTCAATACCTCCTCATTAGTTATGTGATCTACCCATCTAATCTTCAGCATTCTTCTGTAGCACCACATTTCGAAAGCTTCAATTCTCTTCTTGTCCAAATTATTTATCGTCCATGTTTCACTTCCATACATGGCTACACTCCATACAAATACTTTCAGAAACGAGTTCCTGACACTTAAATCTATACTCGATGTTAACAAATTTCTCTTCTTCAGAAACGCTTTCCTTGCCATTGCCAGTCTACATTTTCTATCCTCTCTACTTCGACCATCATCAGTTATTTTGCTCCCCAAATAGCAAAACTTCTTTAATTCTTTAAGTGTCTCATTTCCTAATCTAATTCCCTCAGCATCACCCGACTTAATTCGACTACATTCCATTATCCTCGTTTTGCTTTTGTTGATGTTCATCTTATACTCTCATTTCAAGACACTGTGCATTCCGTTCAACTGCTCTTCCAAGTCCTTTGCTGTCCTGACGGTTTCACGCCTTGCTCTGGGGCCTCTTTTCACCTATCAAGTTCACGCTGTAGTAATACATGCCATTCACTGAATGAGAGTTATCACGTCCTTAAATACATACGCCAGAGAAAGGTGTTCGTGACAGAGTAGTCGGTAAGTGATGAGCACACCACTGCTGGAAGCAGTTTTAAATCGTAGGTGCCCGAGACCAGAGCTAACGACATTGTGATTCTGTCAGAGACAGCAAAGGACTTGGAAGAGCAGTTGAACGGAATGCACAGTGTCTTGAAATGAGGGTATAAGATGAACATCAACAAAAGCAAAACGAGGATAATGGAATGTAGTCGAATTAAGTAGGGTGATGCTGAGGGAATTAGAAATCTCCATGGATTTTAATACCTACTCCGACTTTTTCTTTTGTTTCCTTTACTGTTTGCTCAATATACAGATTGAATAACATCGGGGTGATACTGGCGGTATTTATCCCTAGCCAAATCCGTCACTTTTATCTCACACAGTCTCCAGCTAGCTGACGGTTTCACGCCTTGCTCTGGGGCCTCTTTTCACCTATCAAGTTCACGCTGTAGTAATACATGCCATTCACTGAATGAGAGTTATCACGTCCTTAAATACATACGCCAGAGAAAGGTGTTCGTGACAGAGTAGTCGGTAAGTGATGAGCACACCACTGCTGGAAGCAGTTTTAAATCGTAGGTGCCCGAGACCAGAGCTAACGATCCAGTGACTGTACGAAAGTGGGTGGCGGTCAGACGCCCCACATTCTGAGGTGGAGATACACTGAAGCGCCAATGAAACTGGTATAGGCATGCATAATCAAATAGAGAGATGTGTAAACAGGCAGAATACGGCGCTGCGGACGGCAACGCCTATATTAGACAAAAAGTTGCTGGCTCAGTTGTTATAGCGATTACTGCTGTTACAATGGCAGGTTATTAAGATTTAAGTGAGTTTCACGTGTGTTATAGTCGGCCCACGACCAATGGGACACAGCATCTCCGAGATAGCGATGAAGTGGGGATTTTCCCGTACGACCATTTCACGAGTGTACCGTGAATATCAGGAATCCGGTAAAACATCAAATCTCCGACATCGCTGCGGACGGAAAAAGAATCTGCAAGAACGGGACTAACGACGACTGAAGAGAATCGTTCAACGTGACAGAAGTGCAACCCTTCCGCAAATTGCTGCAGATTTCAGCGCTGGACCATCAGCAAGTGTCATTCAACGAAACATCATCGAGATGGGCTTTCGGAGTCGAAGGCCCACTCGTGTACCCTTCATGACTCCACAACACAAAGCATTACGCCTCGTCTGGGCCCGTCAACATTGGACAGTTGATGACTGGAAACATGTTGCCTGGTCGGACGAGTCAGTTTCAAATTGTATCGAACGGATGGACGTGTACAGGTATGAATCCATGGATCCTTCTTGTCAGCAGTGGACTGTCCAAGCTGGTGAGGGCTCTGTAATGGACTGGGACGGGTGCAGTTGGGGTGATATTGGACCCCTGTACATCTAGATACGACTCTGACGGTGACACGTACATAGGCATCCTGTCTGATCAACTGCATCCATTCATGTCCATTGTGCATTCAGATGGACTTGGGCAATTTCAGCAGGACAATGCGACACCTCACACGTCCAGAATTGCTACAGAGTGGCTCCAGGAACCTCTTATAAGTTTAAACACTTCCGCTGGCCACCAAACTCCCCAGACATAAACATTATTGAGCATATCTGGGATGCCGTGCAACGTGCTGTTCAGAAGAGATCTCCACCCCCTCGTACTCTTACTGATTTACGGACAGCCCTGCAGAATCATGGTCTCAGTTCCTTCCAGCACTGCTTCAGTCATTAGTCGAGGCCATGCCACGTCGTGTTGGGACACTACTGCGTGCTCGAGAGGGCCCTACACGATATTAGACAGCTGTACCAGTCCCTGTGGCTCTTCAGTGTATGAGTTCCATTGAACGGACTGTGCGTAGCAAGGAACTCCGTGATGTATAAGAACGTGAAATGTCAAAGATAATAAATGTACTTAAATTATTAATTATCAAGTTGAATTTCAGATCTGTTATGTATGTAGTACAGAGAGGCACTATACGAGTTGGCAGCTGTCCTCATTTATCATGTATTGAGTTGTAATTCTGAAGATAATATAAGAAGGTGAATTGAATCTCGCTTCGTATTTATGTTTCGGAGTGAATGAGAACGAGAAGTTAATTTTCAGCAGTTCTATCTGCAGCCTTTAAGGAGGTGAAGTCTGGGCCAGATTGTAGGAAGAAGGCACACGGATTCAAGACACAGATTATCTGCACCCTAATTGATAATACTTAACGGTGAACGAATATTCAGTAAGCAACATTCATTGTATATAAAAGTAGTGTTCAGGTACAAATTTATTTGAGTGTTTGGTGGATGAGGGAAAGTATAACAAACCACTACGCAGCCCAATCTAGCCGGAAACACTTCAACGCTCATTAAAGCGTTCTAGGCACCGACGAAAACAGAGAAATGCCTAAGGAGAAATACACGCCCACACTAAAGAATGCACTTTGGATTACTCCCATACTGCACTAATTCGGTTGATTACGAAACACCACCTACTCCAGACTTGTGACATCTACAATAGAATTACCACGTCCACCAGAGGGAACACACAACTTCTGCAACCTACGAGGGCTGAGAGCCGACGTCCCCGATTTCTCGAGCTGCCAAACGCTCCCGAAATAATTTAACACAGCCTGTGCCTTTCCGCCAATCAGAATCAGGAACTTAATCTTGGCATTGCCATTGTCATCTCCCCTGTTCCTGCTTACATGGCTTCTGTGAGGTGCTGCAACCTCGAAGTTCATTAATAACTATTTCTGCTGCGGCCTTCATCGGGAAATTTCTCTCCGTATCGGCCACCCTAGTCGGCTCCAAGAAATACTACGGGAGAAAGCAGCTATTCAGTTTCATCCCCAACAAAAATCCCCCGTTCCTGCTGGAAACTGGCTGTGAGAGGACTACAATGCCGAAACATGGCTACAACACCTGGCAGGCTGGTGTTACAGCGTGAGTGGATCCGGAAGAACTGATAAAGTGCCATCTCATTTAGATATTTCCTTATTTATCCTGTCAAGATGACACCTATCCAAGCATTCTTCATCTTCGACATAAGAGTCACTGTAACATATATTTTACAATATATCTTACACCTAGCAAGAAATCGAACAGCTGAAAATTGGTATGCCTTAAGTAGTGAAAACAATAGTGGATGTAACAGAAAAATACCGGACAAGTGCCAGTAGGTTTGAGCTCTGACGCACTCGTACAGACTTAATTATGTGTATTTTAATGTTACATGTCCCTTACTGTCAAAATGTTCGTAGATGTACAGAAGGAATTTTGGACTTATTATTCTAATGTTGTCGACCGAGCGAGGTGGCGCAGTGGTTAGCACACTGGACTCGCATTCGGGAGGACGACGGTTCAATCCCGTCTCCGGCCATCCTGATTTAGGTTTTCCGTGATTTCCCTAAATCGCTTCAGGCAAATGCCGGGATGGTTCCTTTGAAAGGGCACGGCCAATTTCCTTCTCCATCCTTCCCTCACCCGAGCTTGCGCTCCGTCTCTAATGACCTCGTTATCGACGGGACGTTAAACACTAATCTCCTCCTCCTCCTCTAATGTTGTCAATGTTTATATGATTTTGTAACGACAGGAGCATTGTATTAGCAGATATATCTTGCTCATCTTGCTATGGCTGTGGCTCTGTCTAGGATGTCGGTTCCTGTTTATCCTTTACAATTAATAGGTCGAAGGTTTTTTGTTTCAGTAAAAGTCGCTGGAGTATTGTTGCTTTCTGATATCATCGGTATTTTTTCATAAATTCTTGACACTTTCTACAACACCACTTGTTAAGTAAATGCATTGTGCAACATTACAACATTACACAAAGAACGTGATAGTCACATTGACTACAACTCAAACTATTATTGCAAGTTTGGTGCCTAAAATGTCTATATGTATTATTTACGTGACTTCCAGATCCTTCCAGAACTGTATGTTGTTAAGGTGAATTTTATTATGACTGCTTTAACTGAAATTAATTTTCAAATATAATTTACAAAAAAGTTTTCTAGAAATGATTATTATGTAAAGATTTAGACGCCCAATAATTAATAACGAAGGCTGCACATTTTGAAAATATGGAAACTAACAGCTTCCTATATTTGTAAAATTGTCGATTGAATTATCGATAAATATGAAAAGAGAAATTTTTCGACATGAGAACTAAAGCATATTCGTTTCACTGTAAAGCGGTTTTTGACTCGTTCATGTTAACAACTGTGGTAACTAATTTTCATGGTTCAAGATCGATAGTGCTAGATGGATCAATATGAAAAATGAAATTATATTATCAGGAAAATTGTTTTGGTGATCAAATATATTCAAAATTATCTTTAGATATGGAATATATAATTTAAGTATAAAAATTAACTGAAGTGAGGCCGAAATTTATATGGAATCTAACATTTCAGTTGAAGTACGGAAGTTCTGAGGAGATAAAATTCATTCGGTATACACGGTGAAACGCAACTTGAATATGAACAGCGCTGTTTCAAAGAGTGCGTGCGATAGCTTCAGGTCAACATTGGAGGCGGTCATTACGGTTGAATTGGGTTACATCGAGTAACGTTACTCTTGATAGATATCACTACTCATATGTAAAAGGATTTTCGTTTTAATTTGTATTTTCTTTCAATAAATTTACTTTTAAAAAAAGGTTTCATTTGTTCGGGTTTGAGAGCTGCACCCTGTAGCTGTGGATGAAAAAACAGAAACATGGTGGAGCACAAGTAGCGAAGATATGGAAAACGGAAAGAGAAATAAGTGTAACTTGGAGAAGACGAAGCTATTTGCTGTACTTCTTAACAGAGATTTCTTTTTTAACGCGCCATTAATTTCTGTGCCTAAGGCAGGGTACCTTGTGCCAGGGTCGGGCAGCACTAATGCAGAAGGAGTTGCGATTGTTTTTATTTTATGGACGTGCACTACGATGATTCTTTGTGTTCCGGTTACGATGAGAAGATACGTGGTTCATTTCTGACGCGAGATCCTGCGGTGTGTGCAGACTGAGGATACCACTTCCTGGTCGTCCTGTTTAGCTACTGTAGTCGCCACTGTCGGTTTCCACATGGAAAGGGGGGAGGGATGGTGGGGGGTGGAGGTGGAGGGGACACGTAACTTTTCTTCGGCTGAAGACGATGGACTGGGGTACCCTAATCCTCCTAAAAGGTGGCCGGCTTACCGGGAGAGTAATTCCTCGTGACGTGAGTTGTTTCCAACACCCGCTGCAGAAAAACGTTCCAAGTG
This sequence comes from Schistocerca nitens, assembly GCF_023898315.1. Lineage (NCBI taxonomy): Eukaryota > Metazoa > Arthropoda > Insecta > Orthoptera > Acrididae > Schistocerca > Schistocerca nitens. The sequence continues at coordinate 142,331,136 of NC_064620.1, read as the reverse complement.
TCCTGCAGCACCTTAAAAGAAGCGCTGAAGCCCAAGCAGGAAATGGGCGGAGTTAGCGCCTGGGTAGTGCCTATATCGGTTGTTTCGAAAAGAGTGCAGGGACTCTGAACAAGCGCTATAGAAAAATGATACGACTTGTAAGTCAAACTGAAGAAGAAGAACAAAATTTCAGAATTTAGTAAGTTTCGACGTGAGCTCCGTTTGGTGCTCTGGAGACATCAAAATTATACGCGATTTCACGTCATATGTTTTGGAGCATCTCTGGTGTTACAGTCGTAATGGCTATCTAAATTCACCCCTGCAGATGCCTCAAGTTTCCAATCTTTTCTCTATAGATAATGTTCTTTACGTAATACCAGAAAAAAGAAGTCCAAACGGGTAAGATCAGGTCTTTTCGATGACCAGGGAACAGATGTGTCCCAGCTAATCCAACCATTTGAAAATCTTTTGTTTACTGTGTTGCGCACTTCGAGATGGTGATGAGGCAGGTCGCCATCTTGTTTGAAATGACACGATAACCAGTTTGTTCTTCAGTTTGTGTGATTTTGGGAAGCACAAACAACTGGAGCATATCTAGATAAATTATGCCTGTAATTGTTCTTTTGTCAAAAAAGAAAGGACCTGTAACTCGATTATAAAGTAGCCAACACTAGGGCTAATGATAAAAAATAATCTATCGATGTAACGATATTCTTTTAAAGACTATCTATGTAAATCAGATGTATTTTCCGCAATTATATCGATACCAAAGTGGCAATATTGAGTGCAGATATTTTTATTTTCGATTATATTTTTTCACAATACATTTTTGAAGTTGTTCTTTAGAAATTGTAGTAGAGCCTTTCGCGGGCAAGTGCTCTGCCATCTGAGCTACCCAAGCACGACTCACGACCCGTCCTCACAACTTCAATTCTGCCAGTACCTCGTCTCCTACCTTCCAAACTTCACAGAAGCTCTTCTGCGAACCAAGCAGAACTAGCACTCCTGGAAGAAAGGATATTGCGGAGACATAGCATAGCCATAGCCTGGGGGATGTTCCCAGAGTGAGATTTTCACTCTGCAGTGGAGTGTGCACTGATATAAAACTTCCTGGCAGATTAAAACTGTGTGCCTGACCGAGACTGGAACTCGGGACCTTTGCCTGTTTCATATCAGGGCACACTCCGCTGCAGAGTGAAAATTTCATTCTGGAAACATCCCCCAGACTGTCGCTAAGCCATGTCTCCGCAATATCCTCTTTTCCAGTAGTGTTAGTTCTGCAAGATTCGCAGAAGAGCTTCTGTGAAGTTTGGAAGGTAGGAGACGAGGTACTCGCAGAATTGAAGTTGTGAGGAGGGTTTGTGAGTCGTGCTTGGGTAGCTCAGATAGTGCCAGCACGGTAGCTCAGCGTGTTCGATTAGAGCGCTGGCTGGCCCCTGTGATAAAAAAACTGAGTGAAAAGATCAGCAACGAGCTTCAACGGGTGTCATGTGACGTCCGCTACGACGCAAAAAAAAAAAAGGGTAGAGCGCTTGCCCACGAAAGGCAAAGGTACACAGTTTTAATCTGCCAGGAAGTTCCAACTAGACAAATTATTTATTCCACGTATGTACTTTCCTCTAAATATAATTATGTACTTTTCTTTAAATATTATTTTGAGCAGAAATTGTACACACAACAGTTTTGTTTTCTTTCTTGCAGTCAGTTTTAAGAGGAAATTGAAGCTATGGCTTGTTGATTTATGGTTATAATGCCACCATCGAACCTTAATAATCTGAAACTATGCAATCCTAACCAATCACAGGTTAAGACTATGCGAAATACGAACTTTCATTGGAGCTACCTTTCTGACAAATCCAGCACCTGGAGATGTCCCTTCCGTACCCCTTATATCAATGACCTCAACAGGTTTACCCATTCATTTTTAGCGACTTCATTTCTCAATCAAGGTTTCGTTTACAATGACAATAAACAAGGCTCTCAAGGTCAGAGAGAGGGGAGAAGATGTTCAGAGAGGGGGAATGGGAGAAAATGGACATAAAGAGGGAGAAGGAGGAGAGAGACAGAGAGAGGTGTGAGGAGGAGATGGAGATAGATTGTGAGTTGGAGGAGAGGAGTAGATGGACAGAGAGAGGGGAAACAGGGGGGAATGGACAAAGAGGGGACTGAGAAAGAAATTAGGACATACGTACAGTTCCCATACACGTTTAGCAATTGCGTAGCATTTCCGGGTTCGCTAGCACGAATTCAATAGAAACTAATCCTGAGTAATTATTGAGAAGCCAGTAATATAGTTTTAAAGAGAAAAATAAGACAAATGCGTGGTTCAAAATGCGCCCTCGATCAGAAACGTAGTTCTTTAGTTACTTAATGTCAAAGATTTTATCTCTAAGACGAACTTTGAAAATTTATGTATTGTCAACGGCTAGTTGTATTTTCACAAATTAGTTGTCCACAGATAGGTCTCACTGATTCACAGCATATTTCTTATAATCATTACAGATTTTAAATTATGGGCTGGAGTATGGAATCTGTAACTAAAAACATGAACTTTCACTTACATAATTAAGAAAATATTAAAATAACTGCAACGTTACGGAGCATGCTTAGATAGTGATTTGTAAATGTATTTGGTTTTATATGTTTCTTCTATTCATTAGCAACAAAAGAGTGAAAGTAGCATCTACCAACATAATACCACTGTCAATGAACAAAATGTTTAAGTTAGGAAACCCAAGAGCAGTATTGGAAATTAGAGGAAAATTATACATATACATACACATTCAAGTGTATGAACTTGACTCGCGATAACCCGAGAGCTTAAACGGCTAGCAGCCATCTTGCTCATGATCACTATGGGTCATTCAGTTTTACATGAGAGTCTCGACAGTGTCTGAAATTTTCCAAGTGTCTATACAAGGACTTGTGATACACGTGTGTGTGAATACTCTGAAGCAATTCAGCTTGCGTACTTTGAATAAGTCAGGTTAGAAGAACTATTGTTAACTCTGAAACTACACAGTGATTGTTTGCGAGTGATCTGAACATGTGATTTTGTGTGTGTGGAACTTTAAATTAAAACTTACGATAAACGAACCCTGATTTATTTTCAGATATTCTTCCAGAGGTTTGCGCGATGCTTAACGTCAGATACTGCTCTAGTTTTCGTTAAGCTCATGCAAGGTGTCACTTTCATTATGTAACGAACATGTATTAAGCTGTTGCAGTGACAAAGAAAAATTAATGAACTCAGTTTTTTTTATTATCGTAAAATAGTGTGAGTTGTGAACATTATTTTCAGCGCAAATTCCTGTATGCATACTTTTGAACTTAGCGACTAGATTTTCAGGGTAAATCCGACCTAATTTGTTGGGTTGCCCTCTAGACGTTAGCATAGCCAAATCTTTAAAAAACCAACTACGCGTTCTGAGGCCCTATAAACAGCGAGTTCCAGCTAAAGTTCGATTTATAGTTCGTGCTGGTCCACGGAGGGGCTCGCTAGCTGAATTCTACAGAATAATTTATTAGCAATAACAGTTTGTCTCCAAGCAACAAGTCGGTATCTGGAGTACCAGTCCAAACAAAACATCCGTATGGTCGCAGCGATTATTTGGTGGGAGTCGCTAGTAGCCAGCTACATACGGTGTGCTTCGCTGTTAGCGGTGAACGTAATCAGGTCCGGTGTCGCATTTCGGAATTCGTCCTGATAGTATTTAGATAGCTACAGGATTTTTAATTAATGATTTTTGAGTTGTGAAGCTTAATCCTGTCTCGGGGGTCAAAGCTTGGCTGGAGACATTCACACTGATTTTACACGTGCAGCAATGTAGGAACGTAATACGTGACCGTCTGTAAACATTTCCTATTAGATCCACAAAACAGTAAGTCGCGCCCCACCCCGTCAACCGGCCGCCGATTCTCCCCACGGCAACGAGTGTGACTTACAGAGACACCACGGGACCTTCGTGTACAGACGCAAAAAACCACTGCTTAAAAGTGATACCGGTATTTTAGTTCCGTATAACCGTTTATTTTACGATATTTGTTTGGTCTCGGTTATAAAAGTTGTTTTATTTTTTTATTTTTTACTAATAACCAGGTAAAAAAAGAAATATCATTTAGCCATAGAGCCAGTACTAAAATTTATCGTTTTTTAAATAAAACTATTTTACAGAATGAGTAACTGTTATTCGTGTGACGCACTGCCTTGAATATTACCTTACTATAGAAAATTGGTGGGGAGGCTTGCGTGCCTCAGCGATACAGATGGCCGTACCGTAGGTGCAACCACAACGGAGGGGTATCTGTTGAGAGGCCAGACAAACATGTGGTTCCTGAAGAGGGGCAGCAGCCTTTTCAGTAGTTGCAGGGGCAACAGTCTGGATGATTGACTGATCTGGCCTTGTAACATTAACCAAAACGGCCTTGCTGTGCTGGTACTGCGAACGGCTGAAAGCAAGGGGAAACAACAGCCGTAATTTTTCCCGAGGACATGCAGCTTTACTGTATGATTAAATGATGATGGCGTCCTCTTGGGTAAAATATTCCGGAGGTAAAATGGTCCCCCATTCGGAACACCGGGCGGGGACTACTCAAGAGGACGTCGTTATCAGGAGAAAGAAAACTGGCATTCTACGGATCGGAGCGTGGAATGTCAGATCCCTTAATCGGGCAGGTAGGTTAGAAAATTTAAAAAGGGAAATGGATAGGTTAAAGTTAGATATAGTGGGAATTAGTGAAGTTCGGTGGCAGGAGGAACAAGACTTTTGGTCAGGTGATTACAGGGTTATAAATACAAAATCAAATAGGGGTAATGCAGGAGTAGGTTTAATAATGAATAAAAAAATAGGAGTGCGCGTTAGCTACTACAAACAGCATAGTGATCGCATTATTGTGGCCAAGATAGACACAAAGCCCATGCCTACTACAGTAGTACAAGTTTATATGCCAACTAGCTCTGCAGATGATGAAGAAATTGATGAAATGTATGACGAGATAAAAGAAATTATTCAGGTAGTGAAGGGAGACGAAAATTTAATAGTCATGGGTGACTGGAATTCATCAGTAGGAAAAGGGAGAGAAGGAAACATAGTAGGTGAATATGGATTGGGGGGAAGAAATGAAAGAGGAAGCCGCCTTGTAGAATTTTGCACAGAGCATAACTTAATCATAGCTAACACTTGGTTCAAGAATCATAAAAGAAGGTTGTATACCTGGAAGAATCCTGGAGATACTAATAGGTATCAGATAGATTATATAATGGTAAGACAGAGATTTAGGAACCAGGTTTTAAATTATAAGACATTTCCAGGGGCAGATGTGGATTCTGACCACAATCTATTGGTTATGAACTGCAGATTGAAACTGAAGAAACTGCAAAAAGGTGGGAATTTAAGGAGATGATACCTAGATAAACTGACTAAACGAGAGTTTGTACAGAGTTTCAGGGAAAGTGTAAGGGAACAATTGACAGGAATGGGGGAAAGAAATACAGTAGAAGGAGAATGGGTAGCTCTGAGGGATGAAGTAGTGAAAGCAGCAGAGGATCAAGTAGGTAAAAAGACGAGGGCTTATAGAAATCCTTGGGTAACAGTAGAAATATTGAATTTAATTGATGAAAGGAGAAAATATAAAAATGCAGTAAATGAAGCAGGCAAAAGGGAATACAAACGTCTCAAAAATAAGATCGACAGAAAGTGCAAAATGGCTAAGCAGGGATGGCTAGAGGACAAATGTAAGGATGTCGAGGCTTACCTCACTAGGGGTAAGATAGATACTGCCTACAGGAAAATTAAAGAGACCTTTGGAGAGAAGAGAACCACTTGTATGAATATCAAGAGCTCAGATGGCAACCCAGTTCTAAGCAAAGAAGGGAAGGCAGAAAGGTGGAAGGAGTATATAGAGGGTTTATACGAGGGCGATGTACTTGAGGACAGTATTATGGAAATGGAAGAGGATGTAGATGAAGATGAAATGGGAGATAAGATACTGCGTGAAGAGTTTGACAGAGCACTGAAAGACCTGAGTCGAAACAAGGCCCCGGGAGTAGACAACATTCCATTAGAACTACTGATGGCCTTGGGAGAGCCAGTCATGACAAAACTCTACCATCTGGTGAGCAAGATGTATGAGACAGGCGAAATACCCACAGACTTCAAGAAGAATATAATAATTCCAATCCCAAAGAAAGCAGGTGTTGACAGATGTGAAAATTACCGAACTATCAGTTTAATAAGTCACAGCTGCAAAATACTAACGCGAATTCTTTACAGACGAATGGAAAAACTGGTAGAAGCGGACCTCGGGGAAGATCAGTTTGGATTCCGTAGAAACGTTGGAACACGTGAGGCAATACTAACCTTACGACTTATCTTAGAAGAAAGATTAAGAAAAGGCAAACCTACGTTTCTAGCATTTGTAGACTTAGAGAAAGCTTTTGACAACGTTTACTGGAATACTCTCTTTAAAATTCTGAAGGTGGCAGGGGTAAAATACAGGGAGCGAAAGGCTATTTACAATTTGTACAGAAACCAGATGGCAGTTATAAGAGTCGAGGGGCATGAAAGGGAAGCAGTGGTTGGGAAAGGAGCGAGACAGGGTTGTAGCCTCTCCCCGATGTTATTCACTCTGTATATTGAGCAAGCAGTAAAGGAAACAAAAGAAAAATTCGGAGTAGTCTTAAAATTCATGGAGAAGAAGTAAAAACTTTGAGGTTCGCCGATGACATTGTAATTCTGTCAGAGACAGCAAAGGACTTGGAAGAGCAGTTGAATGGAATGGACAGTGTCTTGAAAGGAGGATATAAGATGAACATCAACAAAAGCAAAACGAGGATAATGGAATGTAGTCAAATTAAATCGGGTGATGCTGAGGGGATTAGATTAGGAAATGAGTCACTTAAAGTAGTAAAGGAGTTTTGCTATTTAGGGAATAAAATAACTGAAGATGGTCGAAGTAGAGAGGGTATAAAATGTAGACTGGCAATGGCAAGGAAATCGTTTCTGAAGAAGAGAAATTTGTTAACATCGAGTATAGATTTAAGTGTCAGGAAGTCGTTTCTGAAAGTATTTGTATGGAGTGTAGCCATGTATGGAAGTGAAACATGGACGATAAACAGTTTGGACAAGAATAGAATAGAAGCTTTCGAAATGTGGTGCTACAGAAGAATGCTGAAGATAAGGTGGGTAGATCACGTAACTAATGAGGAGGTATTGAATAGGATTGGGGAGAAGAGAAGTTTGTGGCACAACTTGACTAGAAGAAGGGATCGGTTGGTAGGACATGTTTTGAGGCATCAAGGGATCACAAATTTAGCATTGGAGGGCAGCGTGGAGGGTAAAAATCGTAGAGGGAGACCAAGAGATCAATACATTAAGCAGATTCAGAAGGATGTAGGTTGCAGTAGGTACTGGGAGATGAAGAAGCTTGCACAGGATAGAGCAGCATGGAGAGCTGCATCAAACCAGTCTCAGGACTGAAGACCACAACAACAACAACAGAAAATGGGACATGCAATCAGTGCTATTTTAATAACAGTGAGACCAGAAGCGAGCAACAAATACATAGTAATTCAAAAAGGACTTTTCAACTTCGTAAATTCATATAAATTAATTCATAGTACCTACAAAGGTGATTGTAGTGTCAATATGTAGGGAAATACATAGACTTTTGTCCCGCGTAGTTCGTTAGTGCCGAATCGCACCGCAAGGAGCGCTAGCGGCAGATGCGTTAAAGATGGCTGCCTCCACTGGACCTGAGCGTGCTAGCTGTGTGTTTTGGTTTGAAGAATTGAAGTCGGCGATAGCAGTTCAGCGTAATTTCTGTACCAAGTACGATAAAGATCCTTCTAGTAGGCCGTCAGTTTATGAGTGCCATATATGTTTTGAAGAAACAGGATGCTCGGTAAGACATGGGAAATCATTAAGTCGTCCAAGCACATCTGACGACATCGTTAAGCGAGACAACGTTTTGTCAACAGACCTACGAATTCGAATTGGTGTGTATCTCGCGAGCTGCAAATCCCATATACGACTGTTTGGCATGTGTTGAGGAAGCTTTTGCATTCGAAACCGTACAGATGGAGGGAGGATCGTACAAGCGGTAAAAGACACTGATAAAATTGCTCTCAAAAACCTCTGTGCAGATACGTTAAATCGATTATATGAGGATCAACATTTCTTGGAAAAAATTATCTTTTCTGACTAGTCGACTTTTCACTTAAGTGGCAAGGTTAACACACATTAACTGTAGGATTTGTGGCAGTGGAAATCCAGATCCAACATTGCAACATGTTTGTGATAGCGCTAAACTGAAATTTTTGCTCATTGAGGAAGAACAAAGTGTCCGGCCCCTTTTTTCCCGTGAGAGAACCATCAGCTGGATAGTGTACCTGGATATGTTACAACAATTTTTTTATACCACAGATCTATAAGGATGACCAAGAACGAAATGTTTACTTCATGCAAGATGGTGCACTAACCCGGTACCTGATTGACATCCGGGATTTTGTCAGTGACCGTTTTCCAGGTCAATGAATGCTACAATTGCATGGGCCACAGGGCCGGCCGAAGTGGCCGCGCGGTTCTGGCGCTGCAGTCTGGAACCGCGAGACCGCTACGGTCGCAGGTTCGAATCCTGCCTCGGGCATGGATGTGTGTGATGTCCTTAGGTTAGTTAGGTTTAACTAGTTCTAAGTTCTAGGGGACTAATGACCTCAGCAGTTGAGTCCCATAGTGCTCAGAGCCATTTGAACCATTTGAACCATGGGCCACAGGTTTCCCAGTGACCGTTTTCCAGGTCAATGAATGCTACAATTGCATGGGCCACAGGTTTCCCAGACCTGACACCACTCGATTTTTTTTATGGGGATTCATCAAGGATATCGTGTTTGTACCTGCTGTGCCAGCTTCTCTACCTGAACGTAGAGCAAGAATTTACGCCGCCAGTGAGCAAGTTACACCTGCAGTGCTACAGCGAGTCTCGCAAGAAATTGACTTCCGATGGGATGTGTGTAACATAACCAACGGAATCCACATACATCACCTTTAGTTCAAGGTAAAAAAGCTTGATGTGTTTACCTAGAAAATAACACTAAACCCAACTCTATATCTTCTTTCAATAAATTTATATTAATTTTTAAAATTGTAGAGTCCTTTTTGGAACACTCTCTACATGGCGTAAGAATTGGTACAGTACTGCTGAGACAATTACACATATAATTAGCACTAGAAGCGTGGCAACTGAAGGTTGACACGTGTAGTGTGAAAACTGAAAGTTCGTCAGAAGTAATAAATTTCGCTACACCCTGACTTAATTTAGCAAAAGAATTAATAAACCCGGAAAACTGAAAGTTAATTTAGTGACTGAAATTAATAGTGAGCTTTGTTTCTGAAGCACATCGAAATCCAGTAAAATACGGTTAGTCTTGGGCTACCTCAACAATCATTTCAAAAGCTACTTGAATCTACGCAATTTAGAAATAAGAGATTTAACTTTGAACTTGAATTAAATGATTCTAAACAATTAACAATAGTAAAATTTAGTACGTGCCAAGCTGAGCTGCAGTCACAGGTAAGCTAAAATACGGAAACAAAACTCGCACTCTTAATTTGTGCTTGTGTAATCTAAATATTGTAGCCAGCTATGAATACCTTAACTGAACTTTGAAATTAAAGCAGTGAAATCGAATGATATTACTTTAATGCTGGCGTTTGAATTTCAACGACACTCGGGTTCATTCCGGAAAAGGAAGGGACCCTGCTTGGTAATGCAATTGGGACAATGAGCAACAAAGGTTCATGCTACATTGCTGTAATTTAGTGATAAAAATTTAACAGTTTGAAAAGCTGAGGTCTGCCATACAGTTCTAAAACTTTACGTGCTACCAGTCTTCCTTGTTGGTTGATTGAAGGTTTGAAGTCGTCGATCGAGTAGGTGGCGACAGTCACTCATTGTCGGCCGTCGCTGTTGCAGAAGCTGGATGTGGCGCGCCTTCTTCTCGACACGGTCTGCAGCCGAAACGGGCTCTTGATGTGTGCCAGCCAACGCTCCCGTTCGCGACACCATGTCAGAAACTAACATAGCGAGTCGAGCGCAATTACATGCTGCCAAACCCCGAAAGCGCGGCAACTCGCGGGAGCCTCACACAACACACCTGCTCCACTGCCCTCCTCCAGCCAGACTCCGCTCTGCCCGCGCTCCACGCGGCAGAGTTAACACTACCAAAAATCCTAAACACTTTGGATCTCCACACGACCTATCGATGTATTCGTTCGATAGCATAGTTTTCCCTAGGCAAGACCCAGCGTAAAAATACAAATAATATTTACAAAACAAACCAATTATACATCGACATAAATGCATAATTATATACAAATAGTAAAACAATTACAATATATAAAGACACAGAAATATCATATCTTCAGGTAACAAAATAAGGAAAAAAATTTATAGTACAATAGATGGATATAGGAGGATATGCATTTCCGGCGTTATAGGTCGACGTGGAATGAAAGACCTAACAGGGTCCCAAAAACGGCAGATTGTGGAGGGCCCGGTAAGTTGGAGCATCAGTAACAGAGACAGCCAACTTATTGAATGTGTCAAGAGCATCTGTTTCAACAGTCATGACAGCCTACACAAAACATGGAAAGACATCATCGTGTAAACATAACATTGGGCGCAAATCGAAACTAAATGACAAAAATCGTCGTATGCTAACACGAATTGTGTCAAAACAATACAAAAGTACGGCGGCTAAGGTGACCGCAGAACTCAACAGCCATCTACGAGACCGTGTATCTATCGACACTGTCCACCGAGAACTCCATATAGCGAATGTTCATGGACGAGCTGCTATACCGCAACCATTAGTGACGACAACCAACGAAAAGAAACGTAAAACATGGTGTCAGAAGCATAAATCCTGGAAGGCTGATCAGTAGAAACACGTCATATGGTCCGCCGAGTCAATGTTTTCGTTATTTCCAACATCGGGTCGGGTTTACGTCTGGAGAACGCCAAAAGAAGCCTACAAGCACGGAGGTGGAAGTCTGATGGTGTGAGCAGCCATATCATGGTATTCTGCTGGTCCCATCATTACTCTCAAAGGCCGTTTTACGGCTAACGATTATGTGAACATTTTAGTTGTTCAAGCCCACCCTGTGATTGAAATGTCATTCCCCACCAATACATTCATACAGCCAGGGTAGTACAATCGTGGTATGAGGAGCATGCAACTGAACTGCAGTGTCTTCCCTGGCCAGCACAGTCCCCAGACTTGAACATTATGGAACCCTTGTAGGCGGTGTTGGAGCGCAAACTCCGGAACAGATTTCCGCCTCCCTCGTCACTACCGGAGTTAGAAGAGTTTCTGATCGAAGAGTGGCATAACATTCCACTGGAGACTTTACAATCATTATACGCCACTATTCCAAGAAGAATCGCAGCTGTGTTACGGACAAATGGAGGTCCAACCCCTCATTAATAAGTTATTCCCAAGTAAGTACAGATATTCACATTATTTTGCGTATCCCCTGAATGTAACTCGTCTGTCGCAGCCATTCTCACAGGGCGTACGAAGCACTGACACAGTCAAATAGACCAGTTGCACAGATGTACCGCACAAAAGAATTCATTGTTAGTCTCGTCAACCTGTGACGTGTCGAATTACATCGCTAAAGAAGAAAGTTGGAAGAAAAAATGATAGGTACGTGTGTTGCATCCTGCAGATACGTGTCGGAACTTCAAGAGCTAGAGGCAAGCGGAAATCTTCCTGTATGTGAGCGTAGCATTTTCTGCACAGGTTGAGAGGCGTCGCAGATAATTTTGGTATCTGAATCGATTGTGAGCGAGCAGCGATGTTGTAAAGCTGTATCGCAGAAGTTAGGTTATTATCTTTGGCATGCGCGAAGGCGCAGTAGCAGATAGTGGTTAGCTGTGTTAATGTTATATTGTAAGGTTATGTTTCAAATGAATGTCTAAATTTATCGATGTGTTTAGTTAATGATAAGTGATCTGAGAAGGAGGAAATGTAATGGAATCCTTTATTTAGGTGAAGATGAATTATAAGGTAATTTCTTTAAGTCAGTCTTTTATTACTGCAGCGCCGTTTTTCACTACCTTTCTCTAACAATTTTAATTGATCATGGTTTTTTCAAAAGTAGAAAAGGAACCAAGTGTGTTCCGAAAATGCATTGATTTTCAACTAATAGGTAAGTCATTGAACCTCACTAGCGTCTCTGTGTAGATACAGTAATTTGCAGCTTTAACATAGCGGCACGCAAGACAGAGAAGTACTGCAATGCGTTATCCAGATTTGCGCTGAATAGAGATAAGAAGTAAATATTTTTTTTTTCAATAAGGGCCAATTTATGTCATTCAGAGACAGTTAGATTTTTCTGTGTTGTGTATCACTTTTAGTTCTGAAATCTGTGATCAGTTTTGCAAAACCAACTATCGTTGGTTTTATCAAATTTCATTACTGAGGCAGTTTATACTGTTCAAATGTCTTGCAGTCAGATTGTTAACTTTTACAATATGAATGACTTCCCTTTACGTTAGAAGAATTAATTATTATTACAATGCAGCTTTGCCTTCACATTACGACAGTGTAAGTTTCATTTCGACAGTTCATTTATTATATAAGGTCAGATCTTACAATCAGAAATAGTACAGGGTGATTCAAAAAGAATACCACAACTTTAGGAATTTAAAACTCTGCAACGACAAAAGGCAGAGCTAAGCACTATCTGTCGGCGAATTAAGGGAGCTATAAAGTTTCATTTAGTTGTACATTTGTTCGCTTGAGGCGCTGTTGACTAGGCGTCAGCGTCAGTTGATGCTAATATGGCGACCGCTCAACAGAAAGCTTTTTGTGTTATTGAGTACGGCAGAAGTGAATCGACGACAATTGTTCAGCGTGCATTTCGAACGAAGTATGGTGTTAAACCTCCTGATAGGTGGTGTATTAAACGTTGGTATAAACAGTTTACAGAGAATGGGTGTTTGTGCAAAGGGAAAAGTTCTGGACGGCCGAGAACGAGTGATGAAAATGTAGCATGCATCCAGCAAGCATTTGTTCGCAGCCCAGGAAAATCGACTTGCAGAGCTAGCAGAGAGCTGCAATCAACTGTATGGAAAGTCCTACGAAAAAGGTTAGTTATGAAACCTGAACGTCAACTACCCGAGGCGATGGATCGGCCGCCAGGCAGCCCGTGACAGAGCACTTCATCACTGGCCTCCAAGAAGCCCTGATCTTACCCCCTGCAATTTTTTCTTATGGGGGTATGTTAAGGATATGGTGTTTCGGCCACCTCTCCCAGCCACCATTGATGATTTGAAACGAGAAATAACAGCAGCTATCCAAACTGTTACGCCTGATATGCTACAGAGAGTGTGGAACGAGTTGGAGTATCGGGTTGATATCGCTCGTGTGTCTGGAGGGGGCCACATTGAACATCTCTGAACTTGTTTTTGAGTGAAAAAAAAAACCTTTTTAAATACTCTTTGTAATGATGTATAACAGAAGGTTATATTATGTTTCTTTCATTAAATACACATTTTTAAAGTTGTGGTATTCTTTTTGAATCACCCTGTACTTGAGTCTTATTTTTATTTATTTAGATAACTTTCAAGGTGAGGTTCTCATTCATAGACACACCGAACTCCTGCTACGTTTTCCCATGCGCTACTGGGATACCGTACAAAAGTATGCGAAGCAATATTTTGCAGAGCTCAGGACAATTTAATGTCTGACAGGATAGTAAAATGACTTCGGACTTTTATTACGAGGGGCGTTTGAAAAGTCCGTGCAAAGTCCGAGAGATGGCACCACTCACGTGTGTTGTTGTTGTGGTCTTCAGTCCTGAGACTGGTTTGATGCAGCTCTCCATGCTACTCTATCCTGTGCAAGCTTCTTCATCTCCCAGTACCTACTGCTACCTACATCCTTCTGAATCTGCTTAGTGTATTGATCTCTTGGTCTCCCTCTACGATTTTTACCCTCCACGCTGCCCTCCAATGCTAAATTTGTGATCCCTTGATGCCTCAAAACATGTCCTACCAACCGATCCCTTCTTCTAGTCAAGTTTTGCCACAAACTTCTCTTCTCCCCAATCCTATTCAATACCTCCTCATTAGTTACGTGATCTACCCACCTTATCTTCAGCATTCTTCTGTAGCACCACATTTCGAAAGCTTCTATTCTCTTCTTGTCCAAACTGGTTATCGTCCATGTTTCACATCCATACATGGCTACACTCCATACAAATACTTTCAGAAACGACTTCCTGACACTTAAATCTATACTCGATGTTAACAAATTTCTCTTCTTCAGAAACGCTTTCCTTGCCAGTTCCAGTCTACATTTTATATCCTCTCCACTTCGACCATCATCAGTTATTTTGCTCCCTAAATAGCAAAACTCCTTTACTACTTTAAGTGTCTCATTTCCTAATCTAATCCCCTCAGCATCACCCGATTTAATTTGACTACATTCCATTATCCTCGTTTTGCTTTTGTTGATGTTCATCTTGTTGTTGTTGTGGTCTTCAGTCCTGAGACTGGTTTGATGCAGCTCTCCATGCTACTCTATCCTGTGCAAGCGTCTTCATCTCCCAGTACCTACTGCAACCTACATCCTTCTGAATCTGCTTGGTGTATTCATCTCTTGGTCTCCCTCTACGATTTTTACCCTCCACGCTGCCCTCCAATAATAAATTTGTGATCCCTTGATGCCTCAAAACATGTCCTACCAACCGATGCCTTCTTCTAGTCAAGTTGTGCCACAAACTTCTCTTCTCTCCAATCCTATTCAATACCTCCTCATTAGTTACGTGATCTACCCACCTTATCTTCAGCATTCTTCTGTAGCACCACATTTCGAAAGCTTCTATTCTCTTCTTGTCCAAACTAGTTATCGTCCATGTCTCACTTCCATACATGGCTACACTCCATACAAATACTTTCAGAAACGACTTCCTGACACCTAAATCTATACTCGATGTTAACAAATTTCTCTTCTTGAGAAACGCTTTCCCTGCCATTGCCAGTCTACATTTTATATCCTCTCTACTTCGACCATCATCGGTTATTTTACTCCCTAAATAGCAAAACTCCTTTACTACTTTAAGTGTCTCATTTCCTAATCTAATTCCCTCAGCATCACCCGACTTAATTTGACTACATTCCATTATCCTCGTTTTGCTTTTGTTGATGTTCATCTTATATCCTCCTTTCAAGACACTGTCCATTCCGTTCAACTGCTCTTCCAAGTCCTTTGCTGTCTCTGACAGAATTACAATGTCATCGGCGAACCTCAAAGTTTTTACTTCTTCTCCATGAATTTTAATACCTACTCCGAATTTTTCTTTTGTTTCCTTTACTGCTTGCTCAATATACAAATTGAATAACATCGGGGAGAGGCTACAACCCTGTCTCACTCCTTTCCCAACCACTGCTTCCCTTTCATGCCCCTCGACTCTTATAACTGCCATCTGGTTTCTGTACAAATTGTAAATAGCCTTTCGCTCCCTGTATTTTACCCCTGCCACCTTCAGAATTTGAAATAGAGTATTCCAGTCAACATTGTCAAAAGCTTTCTCTAAGTCTACAAATGCTAGAAACGTAGGTTTGCCTTTTCTTAATCTTTCTTCCAAGATAAGTCGTAAGGTCAGTATTGCCTCACGTGTTCCAACATTCCTACGGAATCCAAACTGATCTTCCCCGATCAGCTTCTACCAGTTTTTCCATTCGTCTGTAAAGAATTCGCGTTAGTATTTTGCAGCTGTGACTTATTAAACTGATAGTTCGGTAATTTTCACATCTGTCAACACCTGCTTTCTTTGGGATTGGAATTATTATATTCTTCTTGAATTCTGAGGGTATTTCGCCTGTCTCATACATCGTGCTCACCAGATGGTAGAGTTTTGTCATGACTGGCTCTCCCGAGGCCATCAGTAGTTCTAGTGGAATGTTGTCTACTCCCGGGGCCTTGTTTCGACTCAGGTCTTTCAGTGCTCTGTCAAACTCTTCACGCAGTAACCTATTTCCCATTTCGTCTTCATCTACATCCTCTTCCATTTCCATAATATTGTCCTCAAGTACATCTCCCTTGTATAAACCCTCTATATACTCCTTCCACCTTTCTACCTTCCCTTCTTTGCTTAGAACTGGGTTTCCATCTGAGCTCTTGATATTCATACAAGTGGTTCTCTTCTCTCCAAAGGTCTCTTTAATTTTCCTGTAGGCAGTATCTATCTTACCCCTAGTGAGACAAGCCTCTACATCCTTAGATTTGTCCTCTAGCCATCCCTGCTTAGCCATTTTGCACTTCCTGTCGATCTCATTTTTGAGACGTTTGTATTCCTTTTTGCCTGCTTCATTTACTGCATTTTTATATTTTCTCCTTTCATCAATTAAATTCAATATTTCTTCTGTTACCCAAGGATTTCTATTAGCCCTCGTCTTTTTACCTACTTGATCCTCTGCTGCCTTCACCACTTCATCCCTCAGAGCTACCCATTCTTCTTCTACAGTATTTCTTTCCCCCATTCCTGTCAATTGTTCCCTTATGCTCTCCCTGAA
Organism: Schistocerca nitens; assembly: GCF_023898315.1. Classification (NCBI taxonomy): domain Eukaryota; kingdom Metazoa; phylum Arthropoda; class Insecta; order Orthoptera; family Acrididae; genus Schistocerca; species Schistocerca nitens. The sequence goes on along the minus strand of NC_064620.1, from coordinate 142,314,573 downwards.
ACTCTCTACAACCTCTGGTTCTTTCAGTTTATCCAGGTCCCATCTCCTTAAATTCCCACCTTTTTGCAGTTTCTTCAGTTTCAATCTGCAGTTCATAACCAATAGATTGTGGTCAGAATCCACATCTGCCCCAGGAAATGTCTTACAATTTAAAACCTGGTTCCTAAATCTCTGTCTTACCATTATATAATCTATCTGAAACCTGTCAGTATCTCCTGGCTTCTTCCATGTATACAGCCTCCTTTCATGATTCTTGAACCAAGTGTTAGCTATGATTAAGTTATGCTCTGTGCAAAATTCTACAAGGCGGCTTCCTCTTTCATTCCTTCCCCCCAATCCATATTCACCTACTATGTTTCCTTCTCTCCCTTTTCCTACTGACGAATTCCAGTCACCCATGACTATTAAATTTTCGTCTCCCTTCACTACCTGAATAATTTCTTTTATCTCGTCATACATTTCATCTATTTCTTCATCATCTGCAGAGCTAGTTGGCATATAAACTTGTACTACTGTAGTAGGCATGGGCTTTGTGTCTATCTTGGCCACAATAATGCGTTCACTATGCTGTTTGTAGTAGCTAACCCGCACTCCTATTTTTTTATTCATTATTAAACCTACTCCTGCATTACCCCTATTTGATTTTGTATTTATAACCCTGTAATCACCTGACCAAAAGTCTTGTTCCTCCTGCCACCGAACTTCACTAATTCCCACTATATCTAACTTTAACCTATCCATTTCCCTTTTTAAATTTTCTAACCTACCTGCCCGATTAAGTGATCTGACATTCCACGCTCCGATCCGTAGAACGCCAGTTTTCTTTCTCCTGATAACGACGTCCTCTTCAGTAGTCCCCGCCCGGAGATCCGAATGGGGGACTATTTTACCTCCGGAATATTTTACCCAAGAGGACGCCATCATCATTTAATCATACAGTAGAGCTGCATGTCCTCGGGAAAAATTACGGCTGTAGTTTCCCCTTGCTTTCAGCCGTTCGCAGTACCAGCACAGCAAGGCCGTTTTGGTTAATGTTACAAGGCCAGATCAGTCTATCATCCAGACTGTTGCCCCTGCAACTACTGAAAAGGCTGCTGCCCCTCTTCAGGAACCACATGTTTGTCTGGCCTCTCAACAGATACCCCTCCGTTGTGGTTGCACCTACGGTACGGCCATCTGTATCGCTGAGGCACGCAAGCCTCCCCACCAACGGCAAGGTCCATGGTTCATGGGGGGATGTTCATCTTATATCCTCCTTTCAAGACACTGTCCATTCCATTCAACTGCTCTTCCAAGTCCTTTGCTGTCTCTGACAGAATTACAATGTCATCGGCGAACCTCAAAGTTTTTACTTCTTCTCCATGAATTTTAATACCTACTCCGAATTTTTCTTTTGTTTCCTTTACTGCTTGCTCAATATACAGATTGAATAACATCGGGGAGAGGCTACAACCCTGTCTCACTCCTTTCCCAACCACTGCTTCCCTTTCATGCCCCTCGACTCTTATAACTGCCATCTGGTTTCTGTACAGATTGTAAATAGCCTTTCGCTCCCTGTATTTTACCCCTGCCACCTTCAGAATTTTAAAGAGAGTATTCCAGTAAACGTTGTCAAAAGCTTTCTCTAAGTCTACAAATGCTAGAAACGTAGGTTTGCCTTTTCTTAATCTTTCTTCTAAGATAAGTCGTAAGGTTAGTATTGCCTCACGTGTTCCAACGTTTCTACGGAATCCAAACTGATCTTCCCCGAGGTCCGCTTCTACCAGTTTTTCCATTCGTCTGTAAAGAATTCGCGTTAGTATTTTGCAGCTGTGACTTATTAAACTTATAGTTCGGTAATTTTCACATCTGTCAACACCTGCTTTCTTTGGGATTGGAATTATTATATTCTTCTTGAAGTCTGTGGGTATTTCGCCTGTCTCATACATCTTGCTCACCAGATGGTAGAGTTTTGTCATGACTGGGTCTCCCAAGGCCATCAGTAGTTCTAATGGAATGTTGTCTACTCCCGGAGCCTTGTTTCGACTCAGGTCTTTCAGTGCTCTGTCAAACTCTTCACGCAGTATCTTATCTCCCATTTCATCTTCATCTACATCCTCTTCCATTTCCATAATACTGTCCTCAAATACATCGCCCTTGTATAAACCCTCTATATACTCCTTCCACCTTTCTGCCTTCCCTTCTTTGCTTAGAACTGGGTTTCCATCTGAGCTCTTGATATTCATACAAGTGGTTCCTTTCTCTCCAAAGGTCTCTTTAATTTTCCTGTAGGCAGTATCTATCTTACCCCTAGTGAGACAAGCCTCTACATCCTTAGATTTGTCCTCTAGCCATGCCTGCTTAGCCATTTTGCACTTCCTGTCGATCTCACGTGTATAGAGGTAATGTTTAGTTAGTAACATCTTTGGAAAGAACTCACACCAAGTTTCATCCATATTGGTCTATTTCTTTGTGTTTGGCATTCGCGTGAATCAAGGAAGTCGAGTGATTGTCAAAAAATGGACGAAAAAGAATTTCGTGTGGCGATTAAACATTACTGTATTAAAGGCAAAACGCCTCAGGAGACTTAAATAAAAGCTAGATAAACATTACGGTGGCCATGTGGGCACATTCTGGACGCCCTGTGGAGGTTACGACTCCAAAAGTCATTGATAAAATCCATGATATGGTGATGGATGACAGAAGAATTAAGGTGCGTGAGATTGCTAGTGCTGTGGGCATGGTTTGAAGCTGTTCAGGAAGAATCCGCAGGACTTAGAGCGTCGTTTCGTCACTGTGGATGAAACATGGATACATTATTATACTCCTGAGACCAAACAACAATCTAAACATTGTGTTACCAAGGGAGAATCTGCACCAAAAAGGCGAAGACCATTCTTTCGACCAGAGAGGTTATGGCGACTGTCTTTTGGGATTCGCAAGGGGTAATCCTCATCGACTATCTTTAAAAGGATAAAACTATTACAGGTGCACATTATTCATCGTTATTGGACAGTTTGAAAACCAAACTGCAAGAAAAACGCCGGCGATTGGGCCGCAAAAAGTCCTTTTCCATCACGATAATGCACCATCACACACCTCAGCAGTTGTGGCCGCAAAATTATTGGAAATAGGATTCCAACTCGTTTCGCATCCCCCGTATTCTCCAGACTCGGCTCCCTCAGACTAGTGTTTGTTCCCCAATTTGAAGAAATGGCTGGCGAGACAAAGATTTTATCCAAACGAGGAGGTGATTGCAGCAACTAATAGCTATTTTGTAGACTTGGAGAATTCCTATTATTCGGAAGGGGTCAACCAATTAGAACAGCGTTGGACGAAGTGTTTAAGTCTAAAAGGAGACTATGTCGAAAAATAAAAAAGGTTTACCCTAAACACGTAAGTAGTTTTTATTTTTGCACGGACTTTTCAAACGCCGCTCGTAGTTTGCGTCCCAGGATATACGCTCAGACATTCAATAATCATGACGGTGACAGTATTGTCCAACGTCCAGCAGTACACATGATTCATTAGAAAGTATGAAATTAACAGCATCGTAAACGTCATCAACATCACATGAAGTAAATTATGGTAAATGAGAGTCAGCTTATCCTCTTCTATGACTTGAAACATTCATGGATAATCATGTTCGCTGCAATCGCCTTACTTCTTTACCACATAATAAAGAGAAAAGTGAGACAGAGACAGACAGAGAAAGAGAGAATCAATTACGCACAGTGTATAAGCTGGTTTTCAACTGCAGCAGCTCCAACGCTGAGAGCAGACTCGTACGGTTCGGAGCACTTTATTGTGACATACGGCGTACTAAAGTACCGTCGGCCCGCCCCACGAGCAATGCGCGTAACGACGCACCTAATTGAAAGCCCCGACCTGCGAGTCGCCGTGAGCGGGCGTTCCCGAGCGCCGCGGCCACTAAACTGCAATCACACCTGTCGGCGGAACCTCCCGCTGCTTTACGAGCGCAGCTTTTCCTTTTATCTCTGACTTACAGCCGCAGCTACGGGCGAGCCACCCGCTGCACGCCCGTTGACAGGTCTGAACGCGCAGTTACCAGCGGACGGGATTTGTGCGTTGTCACCTGCGTTGGCGGCCAACCGCGGGGAACCGCCAATAACATTGCGCGATTACAAATTACGGCACGAGCGACTCCAACCGTGGTACCAGCCGTTCGCCGGCATTGTGCTACTAATTATACTGTTCGAGCACACATGACGGATCGGCCCAGAGCTTGATCTTGTCAGTGGTTTCTGCTCGCACCAAACCTTACTAGTTCGTTCGTCTAGTGGCTATTGTTCCTGCCTCTGGATCACGGGGTCTCAGGTTCGATTCCTGGCCGGGTTGGGGATTTTCTCTGCCCGGGAACTGTATGTTTGTGTTGTCCTCATCATTTCATCATCATTCGTGACCCTGGCGAGACTGGACTGTGTAAAGATTGGGACTTTGTACGGACGCTAATAATCCCTCAATTGAGCGTCTCACAAACCAAACATCATCATCCACTGAGGTCTTCAACGATGTACTCTGCAGTGTTCACTCTCCTCACACTTCCGACCATTGACTTGACTTGACGACGGTGTCGGTTGCGGCACACTACGCGCTTCGCGGCACTGACCTACATAATTTGGGTGAGGCTGGGGCGCAAAAATGGTGACGAAGGAGTCAGACCTTTCCATGTTAAGAGTGCCAGGTTGATACAAAGTTTACTGAAGTCTGGTAGCAGAAGCTATGTGCCCCAACACCAACAACATAAACGACAGCAGAGAATTCAGAACTCGCACAAGTTAGTACAGAACAGCGTTCCGTCCCCGCATAACTCGGGTATTTGTAACAAGATGTCCACAGCGGTGCAATCTGAAACGCCCGCTAAACCCCCTAGGCAGGACAGGTGATTAGGTTTGTGGAAAGGGTCAAATAAGGTTGGGGTCAGTTTCACCTTAAAATTGTAGTTTATTGTAATTTAATAACATATTTACAACCAAAACGGCACATAGCTGAACCTTTACAACTACGAGTTTCAAAATGCAATTCTTTCAGGGCCGAAGGTCTCCAAACAAGAAATCTTGAAAATAAACAAGATAAAAACGCAGTTAAAATAACAAATAAAATAATTAAAATATGTAAGGTATTACAACTAGGCTGGTAGCCTCAAGGCAAGGGTGGATAGGCAAACATAAACAAGATGCAATACAAACGGCAGAAAGCCCATAATCGTATTCCAAGATTTTAAAATAAATTACCATAACCTTTCAAAGGCAGAGGGCTGCAATGTTTAAGCTTGAAAGGTAATTTTAAGAATAAAGTCCCAAGGCTGAATGCCCACAGTTAATTTTCCAAAATTTAAAAAAATAAAACCACAAACCTTAAGTTTTAAGTAGCTAAAACCAGACTAAAAGAAAAGACAACACAACGGCAATTGTGGTTTATTTTTATTCAATTAATTAACGACAATATCCATTTGCCAGAATTCAACTTACTTACATAAAACACAGTAAAAATAAGAATTTTTTTATCATTGGCTATGATAGATTATAAACCAACAATTAAACACCGGTGAGAAATCCAGTAAAGACAACAGCACTCAGAAGCCTCCATGGGTCGGTCTGCCCTCGTTCAATTAGGTGAGACAGGTGGTGAGCCCAGCTACACTTGATCCATCGGAACCCAACCAAGGGACAGCCACGGACCGACCGACAAACGACTTGCTTGCCACCAATCCGTACATGAGAATTGAAACACAAAATGTTACGGGCGTGATTATCCACAATCAATACAGGTATGTATATGTATTAAGCTGTCAAAACTACACACCGTGTTGGACAGCGACAACAGGCGAGGAAAAGACACTGCCTGAAATTACGTTCCCGGCCGGAGTGGCCGAGCGGTTCTAGACGCTACAGTCTGCAACCGCGCGACCGATATGGTCGCAGGTTCGAATCTTGCGTCGGGCAGGGATGTGTGTGACGTCCTTAGGTTAGTTAGGTTTAAGTAGTTCTATGTTCTAGGGGACTGATGACCTCCGAAGTTGAGTCCCATAGTGCTCAGAGCCATTTGAACCATTTTGAAATTACGTTAGTGGCCAGGGCAGGTAACCGGAACACTAACGGCCACAAGGCAGAAAATTCCGCTGGTGCACTTGAATTGTAGTCAACCAATATAGTTAATTCCACCGCATGGCGGCTAAATTTCAGCAATAGAAACACTCGGTGTTGCTCACAAGAAAACCTCCCTAACAGCGAACCACCGAAACGAACCACACAACACTAATGGACGTGGCTTGGGTACTTGAAACCATTACTCAACTTGTTGACGTCCTGGGTCGGTGAACCACGAAGCTAGTAGCGATCAGACTGCTCCACACACTCTTCGACACTGCGCAGGGACCGCCAGCGGACCCAGCCGACTGCTTCGCGCGGCGATTTACTTCCCTGGTCTGCAGCAACTGCTCTCAGAATTTCGACAATATCTAAAATAGTCGTCAGTGGAAATAAAGCCAACTACACAGACAGCCTGACGAACACTTGCATGAATACCTGACGATATCCAACAGTAACTAAGCACGCATAAAGACAAATCAGGACTCGATGCACACACACACAGCCGACTCATGAACGATCGGCGAGCCAGAACGCGTCGTCCGGTAGGACAACCGACTGACGATACACCAAGACCATGGCCTGGCTCAAATGATGCGTGGCGGCAATAGTCGGGCGAGCCACACCAGACCTCACTGTTCCAATCCGACTGCACCAGTGCCGCATTGCAACTCCCCGACTGGCAGGTCCGGACTGCGCTCCAGATGCTTTCCAGCCCACTGGCAGACCCGAACTCGCGACCAGAACGCGCTTACGACAGACAACGACTCGAGCAAAGATACTACGAGAGGGGATATATCGATACGCGCTGTTAACGCCGGTCACCGTCAGGCAAATCAGCAGCTGCGTGACAGAAGTAATTTAAATTAACGTAGTGAGGTGGAAGTACGTTAAAAACGGGGTGTAAAATACATGATGGCGGGAAAACGAGCCACGAACGGCTCACAATCGAGTCTTCGAAACCGTTAAACGGTGAAATAGGTGAAGGTCCAACGTATCACTTCCTGCAGCCGTTTACGCTGGTGGACCCTCGTTTGTGACTAATCGATGAAAAAAAAATTCGGAATTTTGTGTGATGGTCTAAAGCTTTCGAAATGAAATGTTCTACAAACTGATTACGTAGAGTTGTGGTTATAGTATTAGCCTCATACGTAAGTGGTTGTGGGTTCTAATCTCGGGCCGGCCGAAGTGGCCGTGCGGTTAAAGGCGCTGCAGTCTGGAACCGCGAGACCGCTACGGTCGCAGGTTCGAATCCTGCCTCGGGCATGGATGTTTGTGATGTCCTTAGGTTAGTTAGGTTTAACTAGTTCTAAGTTCTAGGGGACTAATGACCTCAGATGTTGAGTCCCTTAGTGCTCAGAGCCATTTGAACCATTTTTTTCTAATCTCGATTGATACTTTGAAATTTTTTAATTGTAAATCTTTATCGAAATGACTTCCATCATTATTTTTATTCAGTTAATTGGTTTAATGTTTTTTTATTTCTATTCCTTTGTTATATTATTTTAATCATTGTTTTAACCTTTCGAATTGCTCTCATTTTTAATTCCTGTAATTCTTTTTCCAGATGGAACTTTCGTGCGTCTGAAGTTAATGATTGCCATATATTAACATAGATTTCATTTCTTCCGTTTCACTGTTCTATATTTTCGTCCATTTTATTGCATTAATTATTTATATTCCTCATTTGTATGAATTTCTGTCATTTGAATATCATCTGCATTATTTTGTCTATAGTGCAATAAGAATTTATGTTTAAAATGTTTCTACGGTCATTACCATCCAAGAAAATTCATATCTTTTGACACCGCTGCTCATATATATAAACAGATTATTCGTCTTTTGCTTTTCAACCGATAGACTGACATTTTCAAATGTTTAAATATTATTACAGATAAACAAAAATAATAAAGTAATTAACTTCACATGCAGAAAGATCCCAACTGGAAAACGATTGGTGGGAATTAAAAATGAGAGAAATTGAAAAAATTAATATTGTCGTTGAAATAATGTCGCAAAGGAATAAACCAAAAAATACATTTAAACCCATTAATTGAATAAAAATAATAACTAAACCCATTTTGAAAATGATTTTTTTTTTTTTTTTTTTTTTTTTTGTTTCAAAGCACTGAACAAGATTCAAACCCACAACCACGTGCACATGGCACGTACTGGAACCCTTACGCTAAGCAACTACTTTGTATAAAAAGCACATTTTTCAAGCTGTAGAGCATCACGCAAAATTCCAAACTTTTTTTCGTCGATTACTCGCAAACGAAGGCCCACCAAGGTGAATGATTACAGGGTGTAACACCTGCGACCTTGACCTACCTCACCGTATAAGTGGTTTCGAAAAGTCGACCTGAATGCTGGAGACCTCTTCTTGTAAATATCTACATCAGTTTACTAAGGAGAATGCCTACGCTACGCTTAGAATACTGCTGCGCGGTGTGGGATCCTTACCAGATAGGACTGACGGAGTACATCGAAAAAGTTCAAAGAAGGGCAGCACGTTTTGTATAATCGCGAAATATGGGAGAGAGTGTCACAAAAATGATACAGGATTTGGGCTGGACATCATTAAAAGAAAGGCGTTTTTCGTTGCGACGGAATCTTCTCACGAAATTCCAATCACCAACTTTCTCCTTCGAATGCGAAAATATTGTGTCGACACCGACCTACATAGGGAGAAACGATTACCACTATAAAATAATGGAAATCAGAGCTCGTACGGAAAGATATAGGTGTTCATTCTTTCCGCGCGCTATACGAGATTGGAATAATAGAGAACTGTAAAGGTAGTTCGATGAACCCTCTGCCAGACACTTAAATGTGATTTGAAGAGTATCCTTGTAGATGTAGATGTACAGCTGGACGATAGAGATAGTAAATTATTTACACAAACCTCTCTTGTGAAACACTCTGGCTATTAGTCAAAACCGTATCAAAATCCGTACATTAGTTCCTGAGTATAGCTTTCACATACAGACAGAAATACGTGTCGTGGAACTTGAATTTGTAGTATATATAGGCATAGCAGAGCGACGTGTTGGAGTGGCCAGAAGAGTGGGACAGTGTGTGACTGACACCAAACATTCATATGTCAAACATCATCAGCACCCACGTTTCCGGTATTTGACGATTCGAAGTGGAATTGAAATACACTTCTCGAACGGTTTTAGAGGCTTTCTCATATTCAGTCTGGTTCCTTATGTCTTGTGGAAATCATATTTACGAGGTGGTTCACAAATTACTCATCTGATGTTACACAGCCATGACCTTTAGGTCGAGTGCTTCTTGACCATTGTCAAGTGCTAACTCATTGCAGTGTGGCTGTTGCACTTTTCCTTATAAAGCAGAAGTACTGCTTGTGACATCACTGGATTCACAGAATAACGGTCACGTGAAACAAAATTCGCACTTTTCTAACGTATGTCCTCAAACCCATGGATTATGGCAGTCAGGTAGAAACAGCACTTCTTGACTTCCGAAAAGCATTTGACTGAGTATATGACCAAAGCTTATGAAGGAAAGTATGATCTTGTGGAGTATCATACGAACTTTGTTGCTGCATTGAGAATTTTTTGGTAGGGAGGACGCAGCAAGTTATCTTGGATGGAAAGTCGTCGACAGATGTACAAATACATCTCATGTAAAGCGTGCTGGTATCCTTCCCGTTCAAGTTGTATATTAATAACCCTGAGGATAATATTAATAGTACGCTACGACTTTTCGCATATGAGGCTCGTATCTACAGTGTACTGTCAGGACAAGGCTACGCAAATATTAAGATAGATATTGATAAAATTTCAAAGTAGGTAGAGGCTAGATCGCACATCACAAAACGAAAAATCTTAGTTCCTATAACATCAGTGAATCACAGTTGGATCCGATCAACTCATACAAATACCTAAGCTTAACACTGTGTAGTGATATGAAAGGGATTGTGGGTAAAGGTGTTGTGAATTGGCAGGAGCCAATTCACGGGGTTTGGAGGAAGCCGAAAGGCACGCGTTTAAGCTCACGCTGACTGGCGTGAGGTCTGGAACAAGGTAAAGTAATTATAGTAGCCAAAAATAGTACATAGCTTCTGGAATACTTAACTTTAATCCATAAGTGGTGAACATTGTTCTTGATTGTTCATGTATTACAATCAATAGTAACTGGTAATGGCGCCTTACTAGGTCGTAGCAAATGACGTAGCTGAAGGCTATACTAACTATCGTCTCGGCAAATGAGAGCGTAATTTGTCAGTGTACCATTCCTAGCAACGTCGGCTGTACAACTGGGGCGAGTGCTAGGAAGTCTCTCTAGACCTGCCGTGTGGTGGTGCTCGGTCTGCCATCACTGACAGTGGCGACACGCGGGTCCGACGTATACCAGCGGACCGCGGCCGATTTAAAGGCTACCACCTAGCAAGTATGGTATCTGGCGGTGACACCACAGAAGGTAGCAGACTTCGCTTCGTTTGTAGAATAGTAGCGAAATGCAGTCAGTCTACAAAGGAGATACAAAACACTCGTGCAACCCATCCTAGAATATAGCTCAAATGCATGGGTCCCATGCCAAATAGACCAAACAGGGGATGTTTCCCATGTTGACCTACAGGAGAGAGTCAAGGTAATGCTGTAGAACCTGAACTGGAACACTTTAGACAATAACTGACTGACGAGAGCCTACTAAGTCTAAAGATACAGAATTTAATGAGGAATCTAGGAATGTACTACAAACCGCCACATGTAACTCACATAGGGGCTGTGAAAAAGTGGTTAGATAGACTACAGCACATACAGAAGCATTTAAACAGTCGTTCTTCCCGCGCTCCATATGTGAATGGAACAGGAAGAAGCCCTAATAAATAGTCCTAACGGAAGGTACCCTCTGCCATGCACTTCAGTGCTTTACAGAGTATGGCTGTAGATGTACAAAGAGCTTCCTTGGCTATGAACAGTCTACGATCTCTAGATATGAACTGAGGTACCATAGTGAACAAACCTGATGTCAGATAAAGTATTTTATTTTCAAGGTGTTGCACACGCGAGAGGCCTCTCTTCGGTTCCCGGCAGGGATCGCTATTACGGTTACTTTCATCCAGCTGTGAGCCCGTCCCCGCTGATATATATCGCTGACTGCTTGTGCATCGTCGAACTCCTGCGGATTGTATCCACACGTGCCTTCCTTTCCCATTACTTAAGAGGCGTATCACCTTCAACGGTGAGCGCCTACATTTCCGTCTTATACTCTCGCCGTACCAGTATACTCTTTTACAGGAAAAGTTTCGTCAGCATACTACTTGTATTACATAAGAATATCTGCATCATATCCTGAAATCTTATAGGCGAAAATGTCCGCTTCACATACGAATAGCAAAAATGCAAGACAAAGCTCACTGTGTCCTATGCATTCAGGCGATGCGGTTACGAACAACGGTGTACAGGAAAATTCATTCACCGTGTGAGAAGACGTCCCCCGCTGTCAAACACGACAATTAGCCCCGCCAGAAAGAGAGTAATCAACTGGACAGTCCATTGTGCGTGGTCCCAGTGGAGGTAAACCGCTAACTGAATTTTTGCATCGATCACCAGACGCACCCTGGCCTCTAACTGAAAACCTTAGAGAAAACCGTAAATCATTAGCACGAATGTTCCCCAGTCACACTACAATCATTGTAGATGACTTAATCATCAAGCAACAATCGGGAACTTCACAGTTTTGTAAGAAGTGAGTGTGAAAAGATCGTAAGAAACTTTATCACATGGTTTCTCAAAAAACAACCTCATAATGGAAATATATCAGACGTGACAGCAACAAACAGACCTCGCCTTTTAAAAGATGTTCATATTAAAGAGGTATCAGTGACCCTGAAGCAGTTACGGCAGCTATGATTACTAAACTATAAAGGGCAATGAAAAGACAGAAAACCGTTTACTTGTCCAGTAAGCTGTACGAGAATTATGAACCAGTGTGACATCTCAAACAGCATTTTCTTCTGGTCAGGAGCAAGTAAAAGAACTGTGGCTCCACCTTAAAAGAATGATTGCCAATGCACTTGATAGATATGTAACTAGTAGAACAGTTCATGATGGTAGGAACCCTCCATGGTGTACAGGTACAGTAAAATAAAAACAGTGGCTACTGCGTGATACGGGTAAAACAAAGCAAAGAGCCACGCTTAGAGAAATGATGAATGAAATGCGTTTGGCTGTTAAGAGGACAATGCGTGAAGCTTTCAGTGACTTCCGTAGCAGAACCTTATCGGAAGACCGTTCAAAAATCCCGAAGAAATTCTCGTCCTATGTAGAGGCTGTTAGTGGCACCAGAGTTGTTGTCCAGACGCTCATGGACGTGACAAGAACAGAAATTGATAGCAAAAACGCAAAAGCACAGACGCTGAATCCCTTTTTTTTCAAATGAGCCTTAAAAAAGGAAAATTAAGGACAATTGTCCCAGACTGGTTCTCGCACCACTGTAAAGTTGAAGGAATCAAATATTAGTGTCGTTGGCGTTGGGAAACATCTGAAATTGCTAAAACAGAATTAATCTTCATGGATCAATGGAACGAGGTGCAATACCGAATTTTTGGCTCAAATTGTCCTCTCTTTTAATCGTAATACTCCGTGATTCCTCGATGGAGTGGCCGCGTACAGTGGTTAGTAGAAAGAAGAGGCTACGCCTGGCTAGGGTAAGGGTAGAAGATGTGCTGAACAACACTGCCGTTCAAGATCCTTGACATCTATTTGTTACAGAATCTTAAACAATATAAGCGCAAGCTTATTGAAGTATCTCGAGAAGAATTATCCCGACGATGCCAACCAGCAAGGTTTTCGAAAACGTCGATCACGTGAATCTCAATTCAAGCTTTTTTCATGTAACATTCTGAAAGCCATGAATCAAAACATTCAAGTACATTCAGTATTTCTTGACTTCCGTAAAATATTCGGTTAAGAACCATGCTTGTTATCGAAAGTACATTTGTACAGGGTATTATGTTTCTCGCTTTCATGGCTAAGAACAGCACAGATCAGACTTTCCTGCCCGATATGCCGCGAGGTTTTGCCGTCTGTTATAATCTTATGGAGTGTGTCCCGAAATTCTGCTCTACTAGAGGTCTAAGCCATATAAGGGAGAAGCTAATTGATTATGAACTAATTCCAGCGATACAGAATCCGGTATACTCCACTATATTTTTATATAAATGTCCTTCTGCGAGTTTTGTCTAAACAGGGCGACTAATAGTTAAATCTACCAATATTCACTTTTCCACATAATCACCAGCCAGTTGGATACATTTCTGCCAGAGATGAACAAGTTTTCTGAAGCCTTCACGGAAGAAGTCGACACTGTGTTCCCGCAACCATAGTCTCACAGTTCTCTCAACCTCTTCATCAGAAGCATAATGATGTCCCTGCAGATCGTCTTTCATTATCGGGAACAGATGGAAGTCAGACGGTGCTAAGTCTGGACTGTATGGAGGATGCCGTATGGTGGTGAGATTCAGTCTCTGAAGTTCTGCTGTGGTGGTACGTGAAGTGTGTGGTTTGGCACTGTCGTGCTGTAGGAAAACGTTTCCCTTTTCCTTTCGGACTCTTGATACCCGTCGTTTCAGAGTTGCAGCATTGTGATGTAACGCTCTGACGAATATCGTCCTGAATAAATCTGTCAACATTTTGCTTGTGAAACTCGGAGGTTGCTGTCACAGGACGTCCAACTCTTTGTTTGTCACGCACATCAGATGTTCCGGCCTCAACATCTTTAAACGTACTCGCCCAATGACGCACAGTACTCACATCAACACAATCACCATAAACTGCTTCCATTCTCTGATGAATCTCCTTTGGGGTGACACCTTCCGCTGTCAAGAATTCAATGACTGCACGTTGCTTAAATCGCCTTTGCCTACCGTCTGGGCAGGGTACCATACTTAACACTGTAACAAGACAACCCGCCGACTGGAACTGTAGAGAAGAGGCTACGGAACAAACGAGTACCTGCCGCATACCAATGCTGCCAACTGTTGAAGATTTACGAAGGTGGAGGTATTACTTTTCAGTCAACTCTTGAAGTTTTCACCAAATCAGCCATCTACCGAAAGCAACTGAGGAGGGCCTCAGAACCCATGCGGTAAGCATCATTCTGCCAACATGTGCCACTATTTGCAGAGGCCCTGCGGCGAACATACAAAGTGCGCACTGGTAGCCCTGCATGCTACTTCTCTCAGAGGCCACGTTATATGTCTGACGTTGGAGCTTCCAATGACTAGCATACCCATTCACTGCACTTTCCGGACTGGGCAGGAAAACAGGCCATTGGCTAATCAGGAGAAGCGTCCAATGCGGGCTCAAAAGAGTAATCAACACTGGTTAGCAACTCGTTCCTTTTGCTAAAGCATAAGGCTGACTCTCGAGTGAAGACAGATCGGCCAGTTACTGCGTATTGGAAGACACAGTGACAAGTTGTTACCAGGAGACTCCGACACCAGAGATGTCGTAAACCTCGTCACTGGTGCTGGGTCGTCGCCGTAGTTTTCATTAGTAGCCAGAAGCCTGTTGACCGTCGCAACTGCAGCTTCCAGCTGTTTACCGACAGCGGCGAGTTATTCTTGTATCCACACACAACATACACAGTCCCTATCTATATCGTACTGCGTAAAAAAAACTATATAAAATCTCAAAAATACAAAAAAATCAGTCACGACAAACAGACCACCAAAGGAGAATAAATCACCCGACTGTGACACAACTGAGACTGAGATGTACACCAAATACAAACGAGAAAAATAAATAAACACTGAAAGCTTCTCTGCAGGGTTCTCACTAAACACAAATATCGCGAGATCCGCTAGCTCTTAAAACGGAAATAAATGTCACTACTGAAAACAGTTGTAGCAACAGTTACTTTTCACAATAAACTCAACACGCAGAAAAGCTACTGCAGAAAATAAATACGCAATCTCTAATGTAAATAAACACTAGACAATCAGATAATATTCACTCCTTGACAGAAACTCGCGAGAAAAAGTGAACTGTATTAAACGCTGAGTACTAACGCAAGCTGCTGGCGTAGCTGGGTAGCTAGACTGACTGTTTTTGCCGAAATTGTGCAGATGTGCTGTACGGTTAAACTTGGCTAAAAGAAGGGATCGATTCACAGGACACGTTTTGAGACATCAAGGAGTCATCAGTTTAGTAATGACTGCAAGTGTGCAGGGTAAAAATTGTGGAGGCTTGAATACAGTAATTAGGTTCAAACGGACGTAGGTTGTAATGGTTGCTATGAATGAAGAGGGTTGCACAGGAAAGAGTAGCGTGGAAAACTACATGATACCAGTCTTTGGACTGAAAATCATAGCAGCAATGAAAGCGTATTCTTCAATACTTTTTTCTATTTATGTAAAGTTTATCCAGCCCAACAGTGCCTAAGTGTGTGTAACCGCCTCAAAACCACATTGGGGATATCCAAGAGAACCGACCCGGAACAAACTGGGGTCGAACCGAGATAGCACTTATATTTACCAACTTCCAGGCATGACACGTTACTGCTTAGTCACTTCAGCAGCTGAACAATATTTGCATTGGAAAGGGACACAAACCACGGTATGACATTTAACTAGTTACTTGTTGAAATAGTGGTTTTCCCTTGCTATGTGAATGGAGCTAACACGAACCAAATATGAGGGCTAGTTTTAGTGTCTTGGCTAATGTTCACTACATTGGTCAGATGATGCCTCAACAGTAATAGCGCATAGAATATTTTAATGCTGTTGTTGCTGTTGTGGTCTTCGGTCGAGAGACTGGTTTGATGCAGCTCTCCATGCCACTCTATCCTGTGCAAGCTTCTTCATCTCCCAGTACCTACTGCAGCCTACAGCCTTCTGAATCTGTTTAGTGTATTCATCTCTTGGTCTCCCTCTACGATGTTTACCCTCCACGCTTGTCTCCGACACTAAATTGGTGATCCCTTGATGTCTCAGAAGGTGTCCTATCAACCGATCCCTTCTTTTAGTCAAGCTGTGCCACAAATTCCTCTTCTCCCTAGTTCATTGAACTGTGGATGAAGCCCGACTAACAGGCATTACATGCATTGATCAAAAATGATAGCTGAAATCTAGATCTGCCAATAAAATTTCAAAAGGGCGACTGATATCTGAAATCTATTATTTACAAGACAATATAACAGTCGCTGCGTGCAACAGCCTCTGAATGGGGGGTAACCTGATATCTATAAGAGTTACTGAATGCGACTTTCTTCGAAGATTCACTACCCCTTCTAGCAACTTTATGTTGCAGATAGTGTTTATTCTTGGTACTAACAGATTGTGATAATTAATTTCTGGATGCTGACAAACCGTTTCCTCTCCTACTAGGTGACAAGAATAATATTTTACCAGATGTAACAGAAGAGACATTGCAGTGCTCGAGATAACGTTTAAGATATAGACTTGGCAGGTGTCATTTGTCACTCATCGCTCTCGCTCCGAGGTATGAAGTCAACGCTTGAGGATCTCACGCAATGCCATCAAGATCACCAAACGAAAAACAACACAGAGGGCGTGTGAATGGTCGTAGACAATGCAGCATTAGAGTTCTCCATGATTTCTGTTACGTTGGAAGTGTTAGCATACCATATCAGACACACAATGAACGAAATACAACGACGGTTTTCTGAACGATGAACACTGTAGAGGATGAGCGAATTAAGCAGGCAAACAGAACTTAAGATCTCAGAGTATTTGCAGTCCTAAAGCGTCCCTTGCACACAGACCAGTGCAGCGCTGCGAAACGTCATCAACAAGGCGCTGACATGCATGCCAATGGAAAGGGCGGGCAGCGCCACACTCGCAGGAAGACAAGAGTTCAGCGCCCCCTGTAAGCGCTGACTGAACCAGCCGCCCATCGCTGACCGCCCCATTTGGGTCGCAGACTTCGAGAGCATCAGTACTGAGTAATATCAAGACGATACTAAGCATGTGTTGTACGATTAGTAATAGAGAGTCAATGTAATTGCACGTAGGAGGCATAGGAAGCTACCTCATAAGAGATGTTATGTTTCTTTCCTTTTTAGAAATAAAGAGCCCCTTAATCTGGAGGTGTTATGCACAGATCATTTAGGATGCCTGCCACTGGCCAACGCGACTTCTCTCATTCCTTGTTTGTATCGGTGCTGACTCCCACAGTAGCCGACACAACAAATATAATACTCAATTCATACTTCTTTAAGGCTGCGAAGTAATGAAGTACCCAAATAACCACAGGGGAATCCTCTGACTTTTGTCAAAAAGTTTAAAGTTTCAGCGTTGGTATGAGATAATCAAACCTAATATCAAAAGACTGTAAATTTGCTATATTATAATGCAATAGCGCTAAGTATTGCTGGAGACAGCCTAAAAACTGACTCACAAAAGACGTGTTCGACGGGAGTCCTGAAAACGATAGAGAAAGAAGCACTTCACGGATTATATGGAGGAGAACAACTGAGAAGAAAATCAGGGCACGTACCTCCTACCGAAAGAAAAAGAAGAAACAAGTCTCAAAACTGTCAAGGAGTTTTAGAAATCACTAACTCTATGTGCCACAGTACATTTTTCAATTGCTTGTGCCTCAGTTCGCCCATGTTGACCGGCTCGCGGTTTGACTGACAACATTCCAGCCACGTAAAGGCTGACCGTGCGAGGCAGTCCGCAGCTCGTGGTCGTGCGGTAGCGTTCTCGCGTCCCACGCCCGGGTTCCCGGGTTCGATTCCCGGCGGGGTCAGGGATTTTCTCTGCCTCGTGATGACTGGGTGTTGTGTGCTGTCCTTAGGTTAGTTAGGTTTAAGTAGTTCTAAGTTCTAGGGGACTGATGACCATAGATGTTAAGTCCCATAGTGCTCAGAGCCGTGCGAGGCAAATCGTAACTGCTGTCAACAACATATCTGAGACGCTATGTAAATGTACAGACCTCCTCTTTCATTACGATTCCTCAACTGTAATTGTCGATACCACTATTATTTTTCGAATTTTGGACAGGTCAATAGTATCTCCGCTGCTTTTCTGAAAACTTTTATATAATCTTATACACAGTATCTCATATTTCAAGCTGAAATTTATGGAAAGGAATTACTTTATAAAATATTTTAGTTTCGATGTTATAATCGATAAGTACTTGTTCTGAATGTACAGTTAATTTTCTTAGAAACATTTGAAATTACGAATTATTTGCACACTTAAAATTTCTGTTATTAATTACGCAATCCTGTACTGTTTACTATGTTTATTTCTGGATTCATTTATGAAATAATAATCTAAATTAATAATGTAACGAAAACTACTAGGAATTCATTTGTTAAGAAAAACTGTAAACGCCTTGGGATATTTCGAGCTTGCCTCTGATGTAATCGGACGTATTTTTGTATAATAGGTGCGAACAATGTAATTTCGGCTTTGTTAATGTGAAAAATCAAAATATTGTATGATACACTAAAATGTGAGAAAATCAGTGGAAAATACATTTACGTACAAAATTCTGCAACAACAATCTTCCTATTTATTTAGTTCAGACCGACCGTGAGGACCTGATGTTAGATTTTCAGCTCCAAGAATCAGACTCCTGGACAAGAAGAATTTGAGCCATTTCAACACGATAAGCAAAGTAAACTTGAATTTTTATTGCAGTCTTCCCTCCTCTCAAATCTTCACAAAAGACTTTGCTTTTTAATTACTTGGACTGGGCATTGCTTAACATGGACAATAGATGGAAGAAGAAAGGATGGGGAAGATTACAAAGCGACAAACCATAGGAAGTTGAATAAGGGAAGACAGAGAGGGGAAGACGTTCCACAACAATGCTGATTTTATAGTTGGATATTGTATTCTATAAATTCTAACGTCATCAAAGTTGTGAGAGTTTATTGCTATTAAAGTACTCAAATTAATTACCTGACTCTTCGTACAGTTTTGGTCGTATGCTTCTCAAACGTTATATTTCTCTAGACTTATTTGATGTTATAGTAAAACGATTTTATGAGCATTAATGTAAACAAATTATTATTGTTATTACAATATAACATTATATGCAGATTGTCTCTCTCGTAAGAGACTTCGGTGTAAACAAGTACTGTTCATTACATGTTTCATGCACGTCCAGTGTCAACGGAGAGCGTCGTCTTGTTTCTCGTTACAATCAAAATTATTTTTGAAGCGGAATTTAACGTTCCCATTCGCTAGAGGGGTCCCAGATTCGTCTTGTGTGATATACGTTTTATCTGTATGTACTAACAGGGACAGTACAACACGAACGAGAACCCAGTACTCCAGGAGCGGAAGATCAGCGCAGAATACTTGGCGGTAGCAATCAGCGTCGGCCAGAGCGATTATGTCGCTGCTGCAGTACTAGCTATTCACCGTGTTTTACTATCCCTCTTAATACATATAGATAAAACGAATGTCATTCGAGAATAATTTTGGGCCGCTCTAGGGAATGAATACGTATAATTCCGCTTTAAAAATCATTTTGTATGTAACTTTAAACGAGCACTGGACGCCGCATGAAAGACGTGATGAGCAATATTTGTCTACGCTGATTCCAGCTGCAAATAAACAGCAAATACCTCACGGAAAGCAAGAGAAAATGCCCGCGATAGGATTGACATACGGTATCTTATTGTTGTTATTTTTAATACCGTATGCATCTGCGGCCCGTTAAAAGCGTTACTGATTCGGTAACGAACCGTAAAGCGGGATGACTGGACGGCGAGGCGACTTTTAACAGCAATTTAGCGTCTTTATAAAGCAAATGCTGCACTCCAGTGTGTAAATATGGCAGTAAGGTCAGAGTCGTTAAATATCGCTAATAATCGATACTTTCAGATTATATGACAGTCGATATAAAATAACTTGCCAGGAAAATAAAATAATTTTCTGGAAATGTAAGTTCCTTCATAACCGCAAAAACATTTGCCTGACATTACATGCATCTTTGAGTTTAGAATTTGAAACAAGTTTTCATGGGCAAGGTTAACATTTGAATGCACATTTACAGAAAGCATAAAATGTCATATTTATTCTTTGGTGAAGTAAAAAAATTAAATGTGAAGGCTTGTCTTTCAGGGGGTGGCTTTGAACAGCGCCTTCCGTATTCTTTGGCACATCAGCTGATCAGTGCTGGATAATGGTTGTTGTGAAGTTTGCTTTAAAGAAAAGTGTAAAATATTATGTTGGACACATCATCACTGATGATGAAATTACATTTCAGAGGAAATGACATTCCAAGGTGGAACCAGATGAAGTTTTTTTGTGCGGCCTAATGTTCCCGATATGTCAGGTTTTGCAGAAAGATGACATTTGTTCGATTCTACCTGACCCTAAAGTTGCGTCCACACCACTCGTGCGGTTCGTGCATTTGTGAGACTAGCGAGCGTTATGGGTAATGTGGACGGGGGTAGGCTCCGAGGGCCCGCAGCGAAACGGGCTGACGAGCCGCCCGAGTATATGGCTTGTCTGGCTCCGGCTGTTGTCGGTACATCAAAGGGATGCGCGGCGAGCTGCGCGAGTGGTGTGGACGGCACCAAACTTGACCAGTTGGCTCGCTGGACTCGTACAGTTTGGTCTTGGTATGAAACCTCCTGGCAGATTAAAACTGTGTTCCGTACCGAGACTCGAACTCGGGACCTTTGCCTTTCACGGGCAAGGGCTCTACCAACTGAGCTACCCAAGCACGACTCACGACCCGTTCTCACAGCATGAGTTCTGTCTCCTATCTTCCAAAATTCACAGAAGCTCTTCTGAAAACCTTACAGAACTAACATTCCTGGAAGAAAGGATATTGCGGAGACATCGCTTAGCCACTGCCAGATCTTGATATTGTTCTTTTTCTGTGTTGTGGAGCCGGCCGGTGTAGCCGAGCGGTTCTAGGCGCTTCAGTCTGGAGCCGCGCGACCGCTACAGTCGCAGGTTCGAATCTTGCCTCGGGCAAGGATATGTGTGATGTCCTTAGGTTAGTTAGGTTTAAGTAGTTCTAAGTTCTAGGGGACTGATGACCTCAGATGTAAAGTCCCATAGTGCTCAGAGCCATTTGAATTTGTTTGTATTGTGGACATCGGTTTTTCTTTTAAAATGGAGTGGACCGACGATTTTGCCATTAAATTCATAAATACTTATGAACAGTATCATGTGCTGTGTAATACAACAAACTCGCAATATAAAATAAAATTTAAAAAAAAGTGAAGCATGGGATTCCATCTCGACAGAACTACGCGTGGATGTGGCCGAAATAAAAATAAAGACCAGCTTATTAGCCACTTACAGGAAAGTCCGCCAGAATAAAAATTAGCTTGGGAAGTCTGGCGCTGGGGTTGAGGAAGCGAACGCCCCATACTGGTTCGCTATCAAGGGTTTGAATTTCTGCGCTGCAAATATGAGCCGCAGAAGACAATCAACACAGATGTACGTAAAAAATATTTATTTTTGGAAATGTATAAAAAACCTATTAACAAACTTAATGGAGTTTGGTCCCTTTTGGGTTCTGTCTCCATGGCTACTTAACTTTTGGTCTTTCTCAGATTACATTTCGATCCCTACTCATTTGCTATTTTTAATTTTTTTGGTGTTGTTCCCTTATATACTATTAATCACATCATATCTTACCTTAAAGTATTTTTTTCATATTTATTTTAGCTTACTACTATTTCCATTAGGAATATACCTAGCACTTGCTTACAGTTTTCAAATTTAAAAATTAAGAAAAGTTCTAATTTTGATAACATTATAGTGTTTATAGCAAAATAAGTTCTGAACGTCACAGAGGGGAAACGAGGAAATAGCCGGCCGCTGTGACCGAGCGGTTCTAGGCGCTCCAGTCAGGAACCGCGCTGCTGCTACGGTCGCAAGTTCGAATCCTGCCTCGGGCATGAATGTGTGTGATGTCCTTAAGTTGGTTGGGTTTAAATAGTTCTAAGTCTAGGGGACTTATGAACTCAGATGTTAAGTCCCATAGTGCTTAGAGCCATTTGAACCATTTGAAACGAGGAAATGGACTAACAGGATTGGAATTAGTAATAGGGCAACGCTTGGTACTCAGCTGATAATAAATAATACTGAGTAACATTTTTCTAACACAGTATATTTAAGCACATGTTATTTGAGGAAACAAAAATAATAAAATATGAATTAGTGAAGGCAAAACTTCACATATATAGATGGTTGAAATGTGTGCAGTCAGCAGTCACTAGTACGCACGTCGCTAGTAGCTGAAAAAAATTCTTTAGTATGTTATTGGTAATCATCTTGCCATGGAAATCATCCCTCTTCGGAAATGAAATAAGCAGCGAATTCATCTCTAATGTCTTGAGTAGTCTGCGTTGAACGCCGTGGAATGCTTACTAATCGTGTGAACGTTGTAGCAGGAGTGATATCATTTCTCCTAGTTCCTGGCTTTAAATGCCCGTTCTCCTCATGATTCACTGTCCTACAGGGGTATAAATTTGTCTGGAAGCGGAAGTTTTTCGCAAGAAATTATGGAGGTATATTCAAGTCATAATAATATTTTTGGCTTTCTCAGGCTGTAGTAATACCGGCTAAAGTATCCGGAATACGGAAGAAAGTATTCCGAACGCATTTTCCACAGTCGGCGTGCTCTTGAAAGTCTGTACTTAAAATTTTTTTTCATCGACTTCCGAGGTTGTTGCCCACTATACGGCTTCATCATATGATTGTTGAGGTGAAACGCGTCGTCTGCGACAGTAACATACGGTACTTTTTTCTGTCTACCTGGGAGGGTACGATCGTCCGGAAAAACGATAGTACCATTACTCATATTCTTAAAAAAATGTGTATTTCGAAAAACACCACCGTCTGAAATTCGACCTTGGCAGCCGACATCAGCATACAAAAAACAATAGTGACGATCCACTAGACCAAAAAGAATACTGAAAAACGTCTTATGATTGAAAAAATCTCTTCCAAAATTAACTGGGCTTTGGACTGCTTAATGCTTGCCATCCATTCCGCCGAGGAAAGTTCCATTTTCTCTCATTTTCCTCTGCTACAAGCAACCACTCTTATTGTGTCTGTGCCATCCTCAAAAAACTAAATAGAAACTTCACAATAGAGGATGACAGCCAGAAACAGTTGCAGGATAGAATTTTTTTTTTATTAAAATTCTTGACCACGGTTTCGGTACATATAAATGGAGATGATGTTTTAAATTACTGACGACGCCTTTGGCATAATTATTTTATTATTCTCCATGGCATGATGTAATTTTAGAAAAATTTTTACTTCTGATGAAGGTATATTTATATGTACCGAAACCGTGGTCAAGAATTTTAATAAAAAAAAATTCTATCCTGCAACTGTTTCTGGCTGTCATCCTCTATTGTGAAGAATTTTAACAGTTGCTGCTGCAGCCATGTTTAAAATCTTGTAAATAGAAACTAATAATTCCTCATACTATAAATAATTATTAATGGAATTGACAGCAGTGGGCATTTTAATAATTATGAACATTAATAATAATTAAAATCAATAATACTGCTTAATAGTAGGTAGGCAATCATTATAAAGAATATACTGCATTTCAGTTATTATCTTGACATTGTTCCCAATTTTTTACATTTATTATCGTACATCCCTCATTTCCTACATCCATTCTTTTATTTTTATTTTATGTGCTTTGTTATTATTTATATAAATCTATTGACGTCGCTTTGTTTCCGGAAGAATTTAAGGAGGATTTGAAAGAACAGAGGGTTGCGGGCATGGATACAAACGAAGGTACATCGAGCACTTGCGAAGAAATTAGTAGTCAAGATGTCGATCATCAAACAACGCAAGGCAACAAACTACCACCCACACCAAACAAACGCACGAAGGTATTTGCTTCACCTAGAAACAATTAGAGATAAAGGGCCGAAGATCCTCGTATAGGAGAGGCATATAATACTATACAAACTGCTTTATCTAAAACTAGAGACGAGTTTGACGGATGTGGAGAGTACGTAGCGATTGTTCTACGGTCCACGGACAAAAGAACACGTGCTTTTGTTAAAAAATAATTTTCCGACACGATTTCCAGAACAGAAAGCGGCTGTTTCGAACATTCTAGACCAAGTTCAATCAACAGAGACTACAGTGCTCGTCGCATTTACTGATTCCTTCAGCTCAACAAGTTCACGCCCATGAGCAGATGCAAAGCAACTTCCAAGAAACATCTACTTCTACTTCTGACAACACCGAACAAGGCTCTCCACATTTTCTGGATCTGCTTGATTTATAATAATTAAAAGTAATAATCTATGCGCTTAATTGTTTCTCATTCTTGAAATCTAAATGTTTTTTCTTCTTTTGCTTATTAATTGATGAGAAAAAGTGCATTAATAACAAAATTTGTATGATTTATTAACTTACCTTTACAAAGTCCTTCAAGCTGCAAGTAAGAGCTGCACATACTTCAGGAACAACATTTGATATCACTTGCTTGGAGACTTTAAATAAAAAACCGAGCCTGTTGTAGGAATCGCCAGTTGCTAGGTATCTGAGAGTTAGTGCCAACCGCTCAGTAACTGATAAGTTTGCTGTCAGCCTTTCAGCCTTTGATATTTTCGGTCCAACCGAATTTATCAGATACTCAAAATCCGGTGCTGACATACGTCAAAATGACTTGAAATACATGTTTTCAAGATCCAAGTCATCCATCAAATCAACTCCCACTATATCATTTTCTGCATCTGAAAAGTGTGGTCATCCACAACATGCGTTTTCTTGGGTCTTTGTAGCGTCTACTCCTGTCTTCTTCCTCAGCTAAAAAGCGCATCACAAGGAAGCTGGCACGTGCTGTAACCCCTTCGTCCATTTTTAAATTGGGAAACTGGCACTGGTCACGACTGCGAGTGCGGTGCGGATCCTCACAAGCCAAAGCCTGGCAAGCAACTGGAGTAGTGTGGACGAAGACAGGAGCAGCCCGAGCGTAAGTCAGTCTAGTCTCCTGACACACGAATAAGACAGGAGCAGTCCGAGCGCAAGTCAGTCAAGTCTCCTGACACACGAATAAGACAGGAGCAGCCCGAGCGCAAGTCAGTCAAGTCTCCTGACACACAAATAAGACAGGAGCAGCCCGAGCGCAAGTCAGTCAAGTGTCCTGACACACGAATAAGACAGGAGCAGCCCGAGCGCAAGTCAGTCAAGTCTCCTGACACACGAATAAGACAGGAGCAGCCTGAGCGCAAGTCAGTCAAGTCTCCTGACACACGAATATGACAGGAGCAGCCCGAGCGCAAGTCAGTCAAGTCTCCTGACACACAAATAAGACAGGAGCAGCCCGAGCGCAAGTCAGTCAAGTGTCCTGACACACGAATAAGACAGGAGCAGCCCGAGCGCAAGTCAGTCAAGTCTCCTGACACACGAATAAGACAGGAGCAGCCTGAGCGCAAGTCAGTCAAGTCTCCTGACACACGAATATGACAGGAGCAGCCCGAGCGCAAGTCAGTCAAGTCTCCTGACACACGAATATGACGAGCACGAGTAGTGTGGGCGTACCTTAAGGTACATACAAGGGGAAGGCTTCATTCTGAGTTTAAATTTGATGCCTATCACATCTGCTATAGTGGACACACTCTGCTGGTGGCTTCCTTTCCTGTAGAGTGTTTACAGATGTATTTCTTTAAAATGTGATGACTTTTTTTTTCGTTACATTGATTAAAGTCATACAGACTGTTTTAAAAAGATTTGTTTTTAGGTAATTTTCCTATTTAATAAGCAGCTCATCACCCATTTCAATTATTAGTAAAATTAAGCCCTCATCATATGAGAATTAATTAGTTTCCTACAAATGGGCTTACTCCAAACTTTGAAAAAACACAGTATATCCAATTTCCTGCTGAAAAAAAGTACAGTTCTTTCAACAAATATAACAACACATCAACAGAAGTCAGTAGACAGGCTAGAGCATACTAAGGATTTGGGTGTACATATAGATGAGAACCTTAATTAGAAAATTCAGATTTTCGATCTTCTAAAGCGACTAGGTTCACCAATTTTTGCAGTCAGAATAATTGCCAATTTTGAGAATATAGAAATTAGTCAGCTAACATACTTTGCATACTTTCACTCTCTGATGTCACACGGAATAATATTTTGGGGTAACTCAACACTTAGACAAAAAGTATTCACTGCTCAAGAGAAAATGGTTAGAATAATGTGTGGGGTTCTTAGTCGCATGTCTTGTAGGCATCTTTTTAAAAGATTGGGAATTCTTACAACAGCCTCACAGTACATTTACTCACTAATGACATTTGTTCTCAACAACATGGACCAGTTTAAAAACAACAGTGACATTCATGATTATAATACCAGAAAAAAGAAAGACTTACTCTATCCCTTGCTATCTTTGGCACAGAAAGGGGTAAAATTTGCTGCTATAAATTTTTTTGACAAGTTACCAGATGAAATAAAATATCTCAAAGACAGCAGTAATAGCTTCAATTATAAACTGAAATCATACCTCGTTGACAATTCTCTCTATACCATAGATGAATTCTTGAACAGGAATAAATAAATAAATTCATATAGTATATGCATGTTGTGCCCTTTAATTGAATGGGGTAAATAATAGAAATATTAATCTTTAACACTGTGGAAAATGGAAATGAAGTCCCATGCTTCTTTAATGAGCGTAGGGGAACGATGCGGGAGACCTGCACCGCCTTACTAGGCAAGGTCCTAATGGAGGTGGTTTGCCGTTGCCTTCCTCCGACCGTAATGGGAATGAATGATGATGATGAAGACGACACAACAACACCCAGTCATCTCGGGGCAGGAAAAAAAATATATATATATATATATATATATATATATATATATATATATATATATATATATATAAACTTCTCAAGATATTGACATGAAACTTTTGGGAAGTTGCAAAAGGTGTTGCTGAATATGATAAAGCACATTATACATTTTTATCCGCCACGCTTAGTATTTTTTTAAATTTTTCACTGTTAAACTCCCCCCCCCCCTCCCCCCCCCCCCCCTCTGCATATGGGTCGGGGTCGCTTTGAACATGGGAACATTTGCCTAGTCATGTCAATTACTGTTATATGACACCCCTATCATATGAAAGAGCCTGGTATTTTGTATGTACGGAAGCCGTTATGATGTGGAACAAAAGCAAAGCTCATATGATACAAAATTTTTAATATATATATGAGCATTGCTTTTGTTCCACATTATAACGGCTTCCGTACATACACAATACCAGGCCCTTTCATATGATAGGAGTGTCATATAACAGTAATTGACATGACTAGGCAAATGTTCCCATGTTCAAAGCGACCCCGACCCATGGGCGGAGGGGGGGGGGGGGAGTTTAACAGTGAAAAATTTAAAAAAATACTAAGCGTGGCGGATAAAAATGTATACTGTGCTTTATCATATTCAGCAACACCTTTTGCAACTTCCCAAAAGTTTCATGTCAATTTCTTGAGAAGTTTCTGTTTAATTTACAAAAATGAATTTAAAATGTTCGAAGTCACCCCGCTTTACGGTATGACTTAAGGCCCACGTGAGTCAGCGAGTAATGATCACCACTATGTACACCAGCGCCGGTTTTCCGTTTTCTGGTGGACGACGCCTGACCTGCACGATGGAGATGCGAGCGACCTGGCATTCTCAGAGGGGAGTGATTTTCACAGGGTGGTCTCCTAGCGTCGTTTGGGAAAGAAACTTCCGGAAGTGTTGGCAAGAAGCAGCAACTCCCGGAAAGTACTAGGAGCGTTAGCACCAAATAGACACTTCAAATGTCTGAATCCTGTGCTGGACACTGATTGGCAGAAAATCTTGCAGGCAGGAACACTTTTTTGGAGAGGTTTTGGAGCTCTGGTGGTCGCGAGTCAGCCGGAAGATCACGCGAGGACAGGGAGGGAGTCGGAGCTGAGATTTGAAAAACGTTGCGTGTACGAAGTAGGGGGTGAGTAGTCATCAACAAAGTTGTTTACCTTCCACGTAAAACTGAAAGGGCTGCCAAATGCGCTTCTCCTGAGTGGGTGTAAAGGACTCAGCTGCTTTCCAGAGGTTCTTTTTTTTTTTTGGGGGGGGGGGGGGGTAATAAATAGCCTAGTTGACAGAAGTCGCACATCAGAACGGCGAGATATCACATAACTCGGATTAGTGTTTTATTACAACGAGGCCGTTCTGGCGAGGTCTTATACATGACAATCAATTCCATTTGTTCCAATAAAAAGATGTGGTGCTTTTGTGTTTCTTTTTTCTTTACGTAAGGCTGTTGACCTTTTTTGTTTATGGAGGACGTACTAGAAACCGTTTGAAGACAGCGTAGTGTCTGCCTGCTGTGCTCGCTTTCCAACCCGGTGATCGATTCTGACAACGAGAGTCTCTGGAAAGCAGATGGACTGCTACAGGTCAATGACTGGTGCTATACGCTTAGTGATAATTTCTACCCTGCCTCGGGGCTCACAGCGAGGCTGCGGATCCTCATTCAGACTGTTAGTTAATGTGCAGCAGTGCACGGATATAATCCTGTTACGACAAATAACGTTTCAGGGTGAGTCTACCAAGCAACACAACGCGCTATTTGTCTCACGCTCCAGGACAGTGCGTGGATTCTGGCTGCGCCGGAAGTCGGTCTTTGCGCGACGCTACGAAAGTTTTGTGGACTAGACGGAACGGACATTTCAACTAAAAGCTACATTCAGCGGAGTGGGAGAGATGTAATGCATTCTACAATAACAGAACACGTTTTACGCTCACTTGTCATGATGTTACAGAAAATGAAAATCTCCTCTACAGGAGTCAACATGCATTCCGCAAACGGTGGTCGTGCGAAATTCGGCTGACTCTGTCCCTCCATGACGTCCATAGAGCTGTAAACATCGGCGCTCAGGTTGACGCCGTGTTTCTCGACTTTAGGAAGGCATCTGTCGCCATCCCGCCCTGCCGTTTTGTGAAAAAAAAATCAGGAACTCGACAAGTATCAGACCACATTTGCGACTGGATTCAGTACTTCCTTGCAGACAGAACTTAGCGCAACGTTCTTAACGGAACAAAATCGACAGATGTAAAGGTAGTTTCCAGAGTACCTCAAGGAAGTGTAATAGGACTGTTGATATTACTACGTCCTATACCTACAGTGCTAAATTTGCAATATTGATGACCAATTATCTCAGAAACTTTGAAAGATAGAGATCTGAAATTTTTAGGAAGTATAGTTTCACTCCTTTTCTGATTAATGAACCAGGATAAGAATATAAAGACAAATAATTAGTTGGTTACGATTTTTAAAAAATTATGTTCAATTTTTTTTTAAAAAAAAGTCCCCTATTGGTTCTCTAAGTATAAACCGTTACAAGTAGAGGTGTTTTGGTGAATCAGCAGGTGCAATATACTAAAAGGCAACATAATGTAAAATATGAAATGAAATGAAATGAAATGAAATGATCGTATGGCATTTTTGGCCGGGACGCCCCATGCGGGGAAGTTCGGCCGCCAATGTAAAATAAGACATTTGTATCTATAATAGTTCCTCAGATAATGGGTCAAATATTTTTTTTTTCAAATGTCAGTTCCGCGAAACCAAGTGTACACATTTTATTTTATATTAACTCACATATGGAGCTACGCCAGCTACTAGAAACAGCCAGGCCCATAATCAGCATTATCTGGATCCTGTACGTGATCATCCTGCAAACCTAGAAGCTTCATTCTTTTCCTGCCTCTTGCTTCTTTAATCATTTCCTCTGCTGCACACTGCGCTTTCATGATCCTGAGTCGATCCATTCACTGGAAGACTTACAGTGTGTTGGATCCTGGAGTGACACCAAGTTGCTATAGTACCATAATTCTTCCTTTATTACCAACACCCAAGCATAGGAATTTGCCGGCTGGTGTGGCCGTGCGGTTCTAGGCGCTTCAATCTGGAACCGCGTAACCGCTACGGTCGCAGGTTCGAATCCTGCCTCGGGCATGGATGTGTGTGATGTCCTTAGGTTAGTTAGGTTTAAGTAGTTCTAAGTTCTAGGGGACTGATGACCATAGATGTTAAGTCCTATAGTGCTCAGAGCCATTTGAACCATAGAGTTTTCATGCCTACAAAGACATTTTTTGGTATGTGGGTCCAAATGACATTACTGAACGACTCAATCGGGTTTTGCGTTCGACCGTGGAGACTTTTAGAAAGCAGATCAGGATGAGCTAACTCTCTGTATATTGGCTTAATTACATCCATCACTGCAGATCGTATGCTGTTTTTATGCCTAAACTGTTCCTCAGTACCCGCTGCCTGAGCTTTGAGGTACTTGCACTATGAATCAGCACCAGGTGGCAAAAGACCATGTATAGTGGTATCATCAGTGGATGGTTTGTGGAAGAATGAAGCCCACACTGCTCTTTTCATTCCTTGTAGGTCACCTGTGTTGTTGCTTATTGTCATTCCATAATACTGCTGGAGTTCATCAATGTTTTTTTTTTTTTCTGTGAGTCTCCCCTTACCATTTAGAGTCACTCACTCCGATAACTTTTCTTTTCCTTCAATTTTCGAAGGCGTGTTCCCATTTGTTTTTGAACGTGGCCCACACATTCAATGTTCAAAATATGCTTTTCACCATAAGGTTGGCTTTCCACGACTGATTTGAAGGCCTTCGAATCACCACCTCCCAAGTACCCAGTGTAGCGCACATCTCTTTCCTGGTGTGAGCGTCTGAACATAGAAACAACTGCAGCAGCCTCCGTACCCCCACTAGTTCGCTCATAACTCTTGGCACAACTTCTTTATGACTTTCACTTGTTTCATTGTCAACTTATTTACACTGACGGCAGTATTTAGTTAGCACTTCGATGTCTAAAATTTTACCTGTGTCTACATTAGTGACAGTTGCAACTGCATTTTTAGATGTGTGGCGTCTCTTCTGCCATGTAGATCAACTACCACAAGTAAGTCTGTCGTGTTATTTAATTCTATTGCTTCTTTAGCAGCGGCTTTCATAGAAGCAACAGCAACAGATTTGACATATTCACCAATTACTTCTGTGTACTTTGTACTTGATCCTGTTGGTGGGTTTGACATGTTTAGCGTCGCACACAGTACTTGAGCTCCAGTCAATCCTATATCTGTGTACCTCATTCCATACAAGAATCTAACATTGCTCTCAAGCAACTCATTCTTGCTCTTCTGAGAAGTCCAAAATGACGTAGAGAGCCTGCAAACATTGCACTGAACAATAAGTTTGTTAGCTAGTCCACTCTTTGCAGATGTGTCCTCAAAGATGCTAATTTGCCCACCACAAAGCTTATATGATACAGCATCTTGTAAAACTTGACATAACACACTCAAATTTAATAAAACATAACCTAAACTATTTACATGATCTGTGTCAATAAATAAATTCTCACAATTTCCAAGTTTCCTTCTCGAAGCAATAGTAAGCGTGTCCTTTTCATGTGCCTGTGAAACATTTATTTCAGGATGAGCACTGGATTCAGATACAGGCGTACGAGTATGCTCATTTCCATAGAAACGCCGTCCGACCATCCTGATTTGGGTTTCCGTGATTTCCCTAAATCGCTCCAGGCAAATGCCGGGATGGTTCCTTTGAAAGGGCACGGCCGATTTCCTTCCCCGTCCTTCCCTAATCCGATGAGACCGATGACCTCGCTTTGTGGTCTCTTCCGCCCCAAAACAACCCAACCCTATGGAAAAGTCGCTTTTTAAAACAGCTGTTTGTTTTCGTCGTGTTGAAAAGAGGTATAAGAACGTGTAATAGTACACCAAACCACTATGTTTACAGTTGAACACCTATAAGACGCTACACCCACAAAGTAAATCCACAAGAAGCATGTGCAGTACTGCTTACACAGTGCATCCAACCTCTTAACATGAATTCAAGGAATGAATAGCTGAAAACCACAGCTCTGTAGATTGAATAGTTCCAGAGATAGCAAGTCAATGCAGAAACACCGGTTTTTTTTACACTTGCACTATTAACGTTGAAATGATAAAAAGTACACTTCCAATTGGAATTAATCGAAAAATGATGCATCAAATTATTCAGGAGAGATCAAATAGTATAAGAGATAATAATCAGAAAACGTTGCGAGGAGCCGGGGCTAGCAGTGTATTTAACACTAAATTCTTCTAGAATCTTCATATGGAAATGATGCTCTAACCCCGCTTTTCTAACTCCGACTTTTGCTGTTGGACATGGATTAAGAAGAAACGCGAACTGACTATAATCGACCCTGCAAGTGGAGTAGAGAAGAGTTTGGCATCTGCAATAATTTAATTTGATAGAAATTAATTTTATAAAGGAAAGACTCATTGACGTAGTGAGAAATGAAAGGGTTGCTCTACCAATGTACAGAATGAAAGTTCTGTCCAAAATAACAATTTGATTTATTATGATTAAACTCAAAATAATAAACAAAACACATGAAACATTTATAATACGTCAAACTGGATACTCAAATAAATGCGGAGAAGGTGAAGTTGTCCATAAACTAGCTTGTGACATTTGTGACCAAGTGGTATGTGGAGCCAATTCCTTGCAACTCAAATCTTACGAGAAACACGCAGCTAACCCAACATAAACTGCTGCTACAGTAGTGAGAACTCAGACAATGAACACCCAAGACAGAACCACATTAGAAAAGACGGGAACAGGCGCACTCTACTGAGTTCTCATTATTACATAACAAAATTCTCTATCTGCCGGTGCTGCGGACATATATTACCAAACTGTCTTCTTAACTGCAAGCGAAGTCACACAGTAACTCCGATACAGTCAACTTTAGCCAAAACTGCTCAAGACGGACAACACAGGCCGCTTGTTCACAGAATGCTCAATTGCCAACTGCACTCAGAAAGTTACGTTGAAGTCTAAACATCAGCAACTTCGTCAAACAGTTACAATTAAATGAAAGTATATTAGACAGCCAACGGAAGGCAGACTGTCCAGAGCAGCGAGAGCTCAGTCTTGTAACCTACTCTGACCGAAAGGCGAGAGCCGACCCTCTCAAGAGCACCCGTACAAGCCGAACACAGAACATTACCGCCCCCACCACAGTTGCCGTGGTTAAAAGTTCCAATCAGCAACTCGTGAACCGGTGGACAGTTCCACTCTATAGGCGGAGCACTACTATTCCACCAATGGAGATACATGGCGCAAATTTCTGCTCCGATTTTGCTACGTCACGGAGCTATCCCCTGGGCAAGCCAATCATAGTTATGATTTTGCGGAAAACACGGGAATTTGCCCGCGAAGACTACCTGTGAACACAAGTCATTCCCACGCCTCGCTGGTAGCCCGTCAGAAAGTGTTTTCACTAAGTTTCTGTGAAGTAACAGAATCTCTAACCCCAGCCGCTCCTTCAGGCCCCTGTGGGCGTGTCGCCCCCGCTCTTATGTGTCATGTGTCGGCGTCTGGACAGTTTCCACTCGACTCCCTCACACCCGTCAGCATAACCCTTTCAAGATTAGGAGCACCCGCCTGTCACCGGACCACCAGGGCAACGAAGAGATGCTGCGTGGGAAGTCCGTGTGTGAAGGAATAGCAACTTTTCACCGCTTGCAACTAGAGAGGAAAATATTCATATCTTTTGAGTTCTCAATATCAGCCTTGACCATACTCGGCTATACTTCCCCAAATCGAATTACTCAGAGTAAGATATAAATATGAGCTGGGCAAGACATTGTGTGCATCGTAAAGGCATGCCACCTCTCAATGTCACTCTTTGACCAATTTCACCATATGTACTCCTGTTATGCCTGTTCGCAAATGAGGCGGTAAGTAACAATTTCAGATGACTACATCGATTTTCAAAATTACATTCAGAGGACTGATGAATGGTGCAGTCTCTGTCTATTGACCCTGAACATCAATAGATGTAACATACTGAGCATACATAGGAAAGAAAAAATGGTTCAAATGGCTCTGAGCACTATGGGACTTAACATCTGAGGTCATCAGTCCCTTAGACTTAGAACTACTTAAACCCAACTAACCTAAGGACATCACACATATCCAAGCCCGAGGCAGGATTCGAACCTGCGACTGTAGCAGCAACGCGGCTCTGAACTGAAGTGCCTAGAACCACTCATCCACCGTGGCCGGCTAGGAAAGAAAAGGCCACTACTGTACAGCTACACTATTGATGGCAAATTGCCGGAAGCAGTACATACAGTAAAATATCTAGGAGTAACTGTCCAGGGAGACTAAGTGGAATGGTAACATAAAACAAATAGTAGGAGAAGCAGATACCAGACTGAGATTAATAAGAAGAATCTTACGGACATGTAACTCTTCCACAAAAGAAGTGGCTTATAAGGCGCCTGTTAGACCGATTTTTGAGTAGTGGTCATCAATATAGAACCTTTACCAGATAGGATACGTAAAAGAGGTAGAGAAGATCCAACAAACAGCGGCGCCTTCGTTAAGAGATCGATTAGTCGGCGCAAGAGCGTTACAGAGATGCTCAACAAATTCCAGTGCCAGACGCTACAAGAGAGGCACTGTGTATCACGGAGAGGTTTACCGTTGAAATTTCGTGAGAGAAATTTCGGGGAAAAGTCGGGAAACATATAACTTCCTCTCACATAACTGTCGAGAAATGATTACAACGAGAAAATTCGAGAAATTACAGCTATTACGGAGTTCTTCCCACGCGCCATTCGCGAATCGAACAGGGAAGGGGGAATCGGATAGTGGTACCAGAGATACCCTCTGCCACACACTTCCAGTTGCTTTGCGAAGAATAGACGTAAATGTAACGAGCTCTAAGACGATATCGCCAGCATCCCGCTCGTCGCGCAGAACGACTGTTTTCCACTGAGAAATAGGAGGCGTACGGTTAAGAAGATGATGGCGACAATTGTGTAACTATGGTGACGATATCTGTGTATGGTTCAAATGGCTCTGAGCACTATGGGACTTAACTTCTGAGCTCATCAGTCCCCTAGAACTCAGAACTACTTAAACCTAACTAACCTAAGGACATCACGCACATCCATGCCCGAAGCAGGATTCGAACCTGCGACCGTAGCGGTCGCGCGGTTCCAGACTAAATTGCCTAGAACCGCTCGGCCACCAGCGGCCGGCGATATCTGTGTAACTTGCCAACTATACACGGAGGTGACAAAAGTCTTCCGATAGCGATATGTACAGGGTTATTACAAATGATTGAAGCGATTTCACAGCTCCACAATAACTTTATTATTTGAGATATTTTCACAATGCTTTGCACACACGTACAAAAACTCAAAGAGTTTTTTTAGGCATTCACAAATGTTCGATATGTGCCCCTTTAGTGATTCGGCAGACATCAAGCCGATAATCAAGTTCCTCCCACACTCGGCGTAGCATGTCCCCATCAATGAGTTCGAAAGCATCGTTGATGCGAGCTCGCAGTTCTGGCACGTTTCTTGGTAGAGGAGGTTTAAACACTGAATCTTTCACATAACCCCACAGAAAGAAATCGCATGGGGTTAAGTCGGGAGAGCGTGGAGGCCATGACATGAATTGCTGATCATGATCTCCACCACGACCGATCCAGCGGTTTTCCAATCTCCTGTTTAAGAAATGCCGAACATCATGATGGAAGTGCGGTGGAGCACCATCCTGTTGAAAGATGAAGTCGGCGCTGTCGGTCTCCAGTTTTGGCATGAGGCAATTTTCCAGCATGTCCAGATACACGTGTCCTGTAACGTTTTTTTCGCAGAAGAAAAAGGGGCCGTGAACTTTAAACTGTGAGATTGCACAAAACACGTTAACTTTCGGTGAATTGCGAATTTGCTGCACGAATGTGTCAGGATTCTCTACCGCCCAGATTCGCACATTGTAACTGTTCACTTCACCATTAAGAAAAAATGTTGCTTCATCACTAAAAACAAGTTTCGCACTGAACGCATCCTCTTCCATGAGCTGTTGCAACCGCGCCGAAAATTCAAAGCGTTTGACTTTGTCATCGGGTGTCAGGGCTTGTAGCAATTGTAAACGGTAAGGCTTCTGCTTTAGCCTTTTCCGTAAGATTTTCCAAACCGTCGGCTGTGGTACGTTTAGCTCCCTGCTTGCTTTATTCGTCGACTTCCGCGGGCTACGCGTGAAACTTGCCCGCACGCGTTCAACCGTTTCTTCGCTCACTGCACGCCGACCCGTTGATTTCCCCTTACAGAGGCATCCAGAAGCTTTAAACTGCGCATACCATCGCCGAATGGAGTTAGCAGTTGGTGGATCTTTGTTGAACTTCGTCCTAAATTGTCGTTGCACTGTTATGACTGACTGATGTGGGTGCATTTCAAGCACGACATACGCTTTCTCGGCTCCTGTCGCCATTTTGTCTCACTGCGCTCTCGAGCGATCTAGCGGCAGAAACCTGAAGTGCGGCTTCAGCCGAACAAAACTTTATGAGTTTTTCTACGTATCTGTAGTGTGTCGTGACCATATGTCAATGAATGGAGCTACAGTGAATTTATGAAATGGCTTCAATCATTTGTAATAGCCCTGTACATGTACAGATGGCGGTAGTATTGCGCACACAAGCTATAAAAGGCCACTGCATTGGTGCAGCTGTCGTTTGTAGCTTGTTGATCCGTGCGAAAAGGTTTCCAACGTGATTAAGGCCGCAAGACAGGAATTAACTGACTCTGAACACGAAATGGTAGATGGAGCTAGAGGCGTGCGACGTTCCATTTCGGAAATGGTTAAGGAGAGGTCCACAGTGTCAACAGTGTGCGGAAAACACCACATTTCAGGCATTACCTCTCACCACGGACAACGCAGTGGCCGACGGCCTTCACTTAACGACCGAGAGCAGGGGCGTTAGCATAGACTTGTCAGTACTAATACAGAAGCAAAACGAAATAACTGCAGACATTAATGTGAGACGTATGACGAACGTATCCATTAGGACAGGGCGGCGAAATTTGGCGTTAAAGGGGTTTGACAGCAGACGGCCGAAGCGAGTGCCTTTGCTGAGAGCACAACATCGCCGGCAGTGCCTCTCCTCGGATTGTGACCATACAGTTTGGACTCTGGACGAATAGATGAGTCCCAATTTCAACTGATGCTGTTGGTAGGGTTCGAGTGTCGTGCAGATCCTACGAAGTCATGAATCCAATTTGTCAACAAGGTATTGTGCAAACTGGTGGTGTGACCATAATGGTGCGAGCTGTGTTTACATGGAATGGACTGGGTCATCTGGACCAACTGGTCCAACTGTCAGATGAGTCCCAATTTCAATTGATAAGAGCCACTGTTCGGGTTCGAGTATGGTGCAGGCCCCACAAAGCTATGGACCCAGGTTGTCGACAAGGTACTGCGCAAGCTGCTCGAGTGTCCATAATGGTGTGGGCTGTGTTTACATGGAACGAACTGGGTCCTCTGGTCCAACTGAATTGATCACTAATTGGAAAACAGTTATGTGCGTTTACTTGGACACAATTTGCAACAAACAACCGTGGAGTTTTTATGGACAACAATGCGTCATACCACTGGGCCACAACTGTTCGGAATTGGTTTGAAGGACACTGTGGACAATTCGAGCGTATGGTCTGGCCCCCATCGAACATGTATGGTAGAATCGAGAGGTCAGTTCGTGCACAAACTCCTGCACCAGTAACACATTCCCAGTTATGGATGGCTAGAGTGGGAGTATGAATTAATACGAGGTGCATTCAAGTTCTAAGGCCTCCGATTTTTTTTCTAATTAACAACTCACCCGAAGTCGATGAAACTGGCGTTACTTCTCGACGTAATCGCCCTGCAGACGTACAAATTTTTCACTACGCTGACGCCATGATTCCATGGCAGCGGCGAAGGCTTCTTTAGGAGTCTGTTTTGACCACTGGAAAATCCCTGAGGCAATAGCAGCACGGCTGGTGAATTAGCGACCACAGAGAGTGTCTTTCGTTCTTGGAAAAAGCCAAAAGTCAGTAGGAGCCAGGTCAGGTGAGTAGGGAGCATGAGGAATCACTTCAAAGTTGTTATCACGAAGAAACTGTTGCGTAACGTTAGCTCGATGTGCGGGTGCGTTGTCTTGGTGAAACAGCACACGCGCAGCCCTTCCCGGACGTTTCTGTTGCAGTGCAGGAAGGAATTTGTTCTTCAAAACATTTTCGTAGGATGCACCTGTTACCGTAGTGCCCTTTGGAACGCAATGGGTAAGGATTACGCCCTCGCTTTCCCAGAACATGGACACCATCATTTTTTCAGCACTGGCGGTTACCCGAAATTTTTTTGGTGGCGGTGAATCTGTGTGCTTCCATTGAGCTGACTGGCGCTTTGTTTCTGGATTGAAAAATGGCATCCACGTTTCATCCATTGTCACAACCGACGAAAAGAAAGTCCCATTCATGCTGTCGTTGCGCGTCAACATTGCTTGGCAACATGCCACACGGGCAGCCATGTGGTCGTCCGTCAGCATTCGTGGCACCCACCTGGATGACACTTTTCGCATTTTCAGGTCGTCATGCAGGATTGTGTGCACAGAACCCACAGAAATGCCAACTCTGGAGGCGATCTGTTCAACAGTCATTCGGCGATCCCCCAAAACAATTCTCTCCACTTTCTCGATCATGTCGTCAGACCGGCTTGTGCGAGCCCGAGATTGTTTCAGTTTGTTGTCACACCATGTTCTGCCTTCATTAAACTGTCGCACCCACGAACGCACTTTCGACACATCCATAACTCCATCACCACATGTCTCCTTCAACTGTCGATGACGTTCAATTGGTTTCACACCACGCAAATTCAGAAAACGAATGATTGCACGCTGTTCAAGTAAGGAAAACGTCGCCATTTTAAGTATTTAAAACAGTTCTCATTCTCGCCACTGGTGGTAAAATTCCATCTGTCGTATGGTGCTGCAATCTCTGGGACGTATTGACAATGAATGTGGCCTCATTTTAAAACAATGCGCATGTTTCTATCTCTTTCCAGTCTGGAGAAAAAAAATCGGAGGCCTTAGAACTTGAATGCGCCTCGTATATCTGCCGGAGACTCCATGCCAAGTTGAGTTGCTGTACTGTGCCGGGCTAAAGAAGGTCTTACACGATATTATTAGGAGGTATCCCATTACTTTTGTCACCTCAGTGTAATCTGTACCACGGGACATAATCATCCTGCTACTTTGCATCTGAGGTAGGCCTAATTCAAATGAATGTGTTACTAATCTCACGACGACTGGCTGGCCTAGTAAACGAAATTCTTCAAAGTCGTCCAGAAAGTCGGCGTCCTGCGCGGACACGTACGCCGGCTGCGTGCAGTCGGTCTCGGCGGCGACACACGTGTCTTTACGGGCGCGGGCGGTGGCCATTGTTCGCGCGTAATGTGGCCGCCAGAGGCCACGCGCCACTCCCCCAGGTAGCGCGCGCCGCTTATCGCCGTCGTAAAGCAGTCAGCTGACCGGCCGCCGAGTCCTCCTCGGTGACGACCTGCCGCTGCGCAGTCAGCTGTCAACCCACCGAGCGGGCGCCGAAAAGTGAGGCTAACTCACATCTCAGGCCTATGTGTAATCGCTACTACAAAACGCCACTACAGAAAAAATGGTTCAAATGGCTCTGAGCACTATGGGTCTTAACATCTGAGGTCATCAGTCCCCTAGAATTTGGAACTACTTAAACCTCACTAACCTAAGGACATCACACACATCCATGCCCGAGGCAGGATTCTAACCTGCGACAGTAGCAGTGGCGCGGTTCCGGACTGAAGCGCCTAGAATCGCTAGGCCACAACGGCCGGCGCCACCTCAGTTTACATATTATCTGCACCTGAACCACTCTTGCAAGACCATGTAGAAGAAGAAATATTCTTATAGTGTAGGCAAATAATCCTACTGTGTAAGACTTGATGTACACTTGCAAGTTCCCGCTTCGTGGCTTATCTCCCTGTGTGGTGCGTACTGTAAGACCTTCGGTACAAACACCATCAGATTATTTGACTTGTCGCTCTAACGAAGTAGGCGAGTGTCAGCAATATGTCTCGTGGTCTTATCGTGGCGTGTTTATCTTCTACCGTTAGGTCAGACGATAGAAATGTCACTTGCACGCTTAGAGTAGCAGATTGATGGTGATCAACTTTAAACAGAACTTGATTAATTTCCACACACATTTATTAAAATAATAATAAGCATAAACATTACTTATCTTGATTCTGGATGATATTTACAATTGACAATCTGAACTTCCTTTGGTCTTGGTACGTTAATCTTATACTCACATATCTCTGATACTTGACAAAGTGTCTATGCATTTCTCTTCATGGCTATGTACAGGAATATGATAATCTTATTAGGCGCAGACTGAAACTAGACTATAGACTGGTACAGAGAAATGCAGACTAATGCAGACAAATGCAGACTGACTACTCGGAGGTCTGTACACTCGTTATAATACCTCGAGCGTTCAGGTATCACTGCGCGAGTGTGATCCGCGAGGAGAAAAGGTTCTACGTTAGCAGCAATCTCATTGGCTGCGTTACATATTAATACGCGGATCGGTGGAAGCAGAATTTGGCCCGTCTCTAAGATAGCGCCATCTCGTAGTGCGGAGATGGACGAGCGCTGCGTCTGCGCTGTTGTGCTTAGCGAGGCGCGCTCTAGTGGGAAAGTTGTGTATGCGCTGACTACGCGGAACTATGTACACAACACTCCCCCAGCGCAGAAAGATAACTGTGGACTGGCCACTTCTCTAAGACCTAAGTACAGGTGACAATTATTGAACTATATGAAATAAAATTGTCACAACTTCTGAAAGATTTGCGTTAGGACGTTCAAACTGCACGGTTGCCCGCGGGACACGATTGGAATTAGTATGGTTTGGTCTAGCGACGAAGCCCACTTTAATTTGAATGGTACCCAGAGGCCACCAGCATAGGCCTGGATTGGCCGCCATATTCTCCGGATATGAACACATGCGACTGCTCTATGCAGAACTATAGACAAGATGTACAGAAATAATCCCAAAACCATTGTTGAGCTGAAGAGAGCCGTTCAGGAGGTCATCAACTAGATCGATGTTCCAGCACTTCAGCGGGTCAAGCAGAATCCCATAGGAACTTAGCACAAATTTCCAATTTTTTCTCGGCATGCTTCATCGACAGTCATGTGGCGCGTTGCTGGAACGACGTGCGACATGGAGAACAGGGATCTTGGCTTGACCGCTCGGATCACAAGGATGGTAATAAATCGTAGATTTTTAGTTACCTGCCCGATCATTAAGTTTCAACCGAAAAGCAATTATAAATGAAAGATGTCGCTTAACTGGTCATGGGCCACGTGGTATACAGGGCCACGTTGTACCAAAAATTGAACAAAGAAAAAGTCTAGACACATCAAGTCCTGAACATGTCTGAATTACCTGGAGTATGATGTAGCCAGTATCCCAACTGTACAGGTGAACGAGTGAAAATCCGATATTGTACCACCGCCATGGGCCATGGTGTGCTTCCATGAAAAAATGAAATTAAGTCTGTACATAAGTGAAGATGCATTTAAAGACTCGAGACGTTGTAGACAGAATACTGAGCCAAGTTGCAAAATGCTTGCCTCAACGTTACCACAAGTCTCGCAGATCGCTGCCTGTGAACGGCCATCAGAAAGAAACGTCCATCGATTCAAATACCCAGAGTCCTTGAGCAAGCTGCGACACCACTGCTTCAGGATGAAGGCTAGCCTTCATGAATGCAACACGCTCGGCGAGATTCGACGAGCGTAAAGCCGAGAGCAGAACTGAATGCTTCGTCTGCCATAAAACGGGACTCACAAAAATGGGACAATCGCCCGCACAGGTCTCTGATAGGTCCGCACACACTGTCTGCAAAGTGTAGCCTTGCATAAATGCCTTCACTCGCCTAGTCAAAGACTGTAATACGCTAGCCGGCCGTCGTGGCCGACCGGTTCTAGGCGCTTCAGGCCGGAACCGCGCTGCTGCTACGGTCCTTAGGTTAGTTAGGTTTAAGTAGTTCTAAGTCTAGGGGACTGATGACCTCAGATGTTAAGTCCCTTAGTGCTCAGAGCCAATTTTTTTTTTTTTTTTTTTTTTTTTTTGTAATGCGTTAAGCAGTCGATAACATAGTACAGAAGGCCTTTGCAACTGACTTACGACTAACAATAAATAACTTGAAACCTGACATAATAAGGGACAGCAGTCGAACTGTGATACGTGTTGAGACACCACAGACAATTTTTCGCTTATTTTGTGCACTTTCGCTTCCATCAACACATTATTTGGAAGCAGTTTTGTCGCTGAGTTGCGCTGGTGATTGTATCATCTACAGTCACATAACGATGTTGGAGGTCATTCAGATTAGCCTTCTTGAACACTTTTTTAGCATGGGAAACCTCCAATCGCACAGTGTAAACGCCAGACAAGCAGCAGGATAAGTCATTCAGATTAG
Source organism: Schistocerca nitens (assembly GCF_023898315.1). Classification (NCBI taxonomy): domain Eukaryota; kingdom Metazoa; phylum Arthropoda; class Insecta; order Orthoptera; family Acrididae; genus Schistocerca; species Schistocerca nitens. The sequence goes on along the minus strand of NC_064620.1, from coordinate 142,272,115 downwards.
CCTTCTTGAACACTTTTTTAGCATGGGAAACCTCCAATCGCACAGTGTAAACGCCAGACAAGCAGCAGGATAAGTCATTCAGATTAGCCTTCTTGAACACTTTTTTAGCATGGGAAACCTCCAATCGCACAGTGTAAACGCCAGACAAGCAGCAGGATAAGTGGGTCGGGTGCGCAGTAGGCAACTGCGCATCTCCCGGACCACACGCTCTGTCAGTGCGGCTGTTTCTGTTGATGCTCCCGCCAAGTACAGGTTGCGAAGTGTTAGTCATCTCCTGCAAGCAGAATAGAACAGTATATCAGAAATTCAGCAAAGAAACATTTATGAGTGATGATGTTTTGCACGAATTGCGCCGGATATGAAGACTGCCATACTGATGCTTTAGAGCGTACAAGACTCCCATCTCCACGTTCTGCGATAAGGCGTGGACGTCCAACGCCATGTCGCTTACTCGTGGTTTACCGTCGTTCAACCACTTTCTAGAGACGCTCACGACACTAGCACGTGAACAATCGACCAGCTACGCCGTTTGCGAGACGTTCATCGCCGGACACTGGGCCGTAGAACCTGCCCTTTGTCAAAGCCGCTTGCGTCACTGGTTTTTCCCATTTTTCAGCCCATAGCGTCGCTACAATGATTCTTCATTCGTCTCTCCCGCGCTAATATCTTCCCTTACGGCGTCACGTGTCCACAACGCTACCATGTGGGATTCAATGTCGTCGGTCTGGTCACAACGTCATTATGTAGCAACGTCATTATGTAGCAATTATGGAAGTGTGGGGTGTCACATTGTCCTGCTGGAATTGCCCAATTATGTCCGAATGCTCAATGGACATGAACGGATTCAGGGACTCAGACAGGATGTCACCTGTCAGAGTCGTATGTAGACGTATCAGGGGTCCAATATCACTCCAACTGCATATTCTTCACACCATTGTAGAGCTTCCATCAGCTTGAACAGTCCCCTGCTGACATGAAGGGTCCATAGGTTCATGAGGTTGTCTCCATACCCGTAAACGTCCATCCACTCGATACACTTTGATACGAGACTAGTCCGACCAGGCAACATGTTTCCAGTCATCAACAATCCAATGCCGATGTTGATGGGGCGAGGTGAGGCGTAAAGTTTTGTGTTGTGCAGTCATCAAGGTACAGGACTGGGTCTTCGGCTCCAAAAAGCTATATTGATAATGTTTCGTTGAATGGTTCGCACGCTGAACACTTATTGATAGCCCAGCATTGAAATCTACAGCTATTAGCGGAAAGGCTGCACTTGTGTCATGTAGAACGATTCTCTTCAGTCGGCGTTAGTCCCGTTCTTGCAGGATCTTTTCCCGCGCGCAGCGATGTCGCAGATTTGATATTTTACCGGATTCCTGATTTTCACGGCACACTCGTGAAATGGTCGTACGGGAAAATTCCCACTTCATCTCTACCTCGGAGATGCTGTTTTCATAGCTCGTGCACTGACTATAACAACACGTTCAGACTCACTTATATCTTGATGACTCGCCATTGTAGCAGCAGTAACCGATCTAACAACTACGCCAGACACTTGTTGACTTATGTAGGCGTTGCCGTCCGCAGCGCCGTATTCTGTCTGTTTATATATCTTTGTATTTCTTTAACGCTTCAGTGTAAAAGCACCTACGATTTTTTTTTTTATAAATGGAAACATATACTCGTTTTAATGACATTCGAAAGCTCTTGAAGTGACGAATACAGTGCACTTACACCAAGACTCGTCATTATATCAACTCTTTCGACTGTTTACAAACAGAAATTGTATCATGTATTGACAACTGTTTCCTACTTCGACGTTTCTTGTGCACAGACCAATCAGGAGTAGCTAGTCACACAGCTTTCATAAAGTATCTTATCAAAAGTGTCCGGAACACCCCTCTGTAATGCAGAAATGGATCACTAGATGTTAAAAGAAGCGGACCCGATAGTATAAAAATAGACAAGGAGTGAGGCAGTAGAGGTAGGATGTGTCGGTGAGGAGACCTCAGTGATTTAGACGGTCCACTAGTCACTGGATGTGCGACCGGTTCTAGAATATTGCCCAACTGTGTGGTGTGGGATCCGTAACAGATACCACTAACAGGGGATACTGAACGCAGACAGAGAAGGGCAGCACGAATGGTCACAGGTCTGTTTCCTCCTTGGGAGGTACTGAAGGATCTGAACTGGCAGACTCTTGAAGACAGACGTAAACTGGCCCGAGAAAATCTATTAGCAAAGTTTCGAGAACCGACTTTAAATGACTAATCTAGACATAGGTATCGCGAGGATAAGATTAGAATAATTGCTGCACGCCCAGAGGCACTCAGACAATCATTCTCCTCGCGCTCCGTACGTGAATGGGACAGGAAGAAACTCTAATAACTGGTACAATAAGACGTACGCTCTGCCATGCACCTCACGGTTGTTTGTAGAGTACAGATATAGCTGCATTTAGATGTCACACGAGCAATGTATCCATCAGGGATATTATAAACCTTTTACAGCTGCCCAAGTCAAATGCTGGTGGTGTGGTTGTGAAAAAGGGGAAATGCGTCCAGGCCACCTCATGTTTTGATGGGCAGTGACCGTCGAGCAGTGCGGCGGGTGGTGGTAAAGAGCATGGAATCACTTGAATTAATCACTCGTGAGTTCCAAAGCGCTACCACCAGGCCAGCCAGCACACTGACGTCGAGCAGATCCTCCTCATAAGCCACACACATTTCTGTAGTCAGCGCTGAGCGACGCTTGAGGTGGAGACGCCACTGGGCAGTGATTTGGAGCAATGAATCACGCTGTGGCAATCCGACGGAAGGGTTTAGGTTTGGGGGATTACCTGGAGAATTCTACATGCCATCACTTAATGAAAGTAAGTCTTCTCGTCTCGACTGTATACCAGTTAGGTTCCTTTCAGAGTACGCTGATGAAGTAGCTCCATTCTCAATAATCATATACAGTCGTCCAAGATGCTACTCCAGGAGGCTGTAAAAATGAGTGTGCGCAACGGAAGTACTGAACACAAAAATGAAGATTTGGCCCTACCTGACTACCCCCTGAAGCAGATCTTAGGATCTCTTAAGGGTGATATTATCTCCTCCTTCTTGCTCTTTAACATATTAATTACAACATAAACATAAATGAATGATTAAGGGAACTAGTAACTACCAAATGATAAATGTTGTTTCTGTTTATACTTTTTTGTACAGTAAAACTGTAGTGTTAGCAGTTAGCCAACACTACGCACACTACTTGGTTGAGGAGGCCGATATGCACGCGTTAACTCACGCAGGCTGGCGTGAGGTCTGAAACAGGATACGTAATGAATGCTATAAAGAAAAGTACGTAGCTGCTGGAATACTTAACTTTAATCCATCATTGTTGTACATCGCTCTTGACGATACAAGTAAGACTCTGTAGATACATGCAATGTAATGCTAATGGCGCCTTGCTAGGTCGTAGCCATTGACTTAGCTGAAGGCTATTCTATCTGCTCTGCAAATGAGCGAGGCTTCGTCAGTGTGCATCGCTAGCTAAGTCGTCCGTACAACTGGGGCGAGTGCTCGTAAGTCTCTCGAGACCTGCCGTGTGGTGGCGCTCGGTCTGCGATCACTGACAGTGGCGACACTCGGGTCCGACATGTACTAACGGACCGCGGCCGATTTAAAGCTACCACCTAGCAAGTGTGGTGTCTGGCGGTGACACCACAAAAACCACTTTTATATATTACAAATGTTTATGTATCAATATCCAATGGACATAAAGAGATACAAATGAATTTCCTAACTAATACTACTCTTCAGTTGCCCAAATCTGCCCCTTTTTATGGCTGCACGATCGAATATAAGTACCACAAGATGACTGACATCAACTACTTACCAAACATTAGAAGTCACTACTTTCAAAGATGATCTACAGTGGTGTGCTACCTCAGTGGAAATAAAACTTACGTGATCACAGCTGTTTAGCTTTATAGCCCTAATAAGCCGAAGCAATTAGCGATATCACCGTATGTACTGTGTCCGGTGCGTCTGAGTGATGGTTCTCGTACACGTCTGCGACGATGGAAGAACTCCAGCCACAAAATAATACAAAAGACTCATTCAAACACTAGGATGTCAGAAAACGGTCCTCTGACTAGTATAATCTACGACTGTCTTCTCCTCTCTGTGTTCTACAGGCGAGAAACGCGAAATTCCAGCCACATGGATGGGGTTAAGATAACGTCTCAACCTGAGTATAGGCAGAAGAAGTGCTCTCAATCACTGAACGCTACGTACTCAACGACGGACCCGCAGGTGAAGTCCAGAATCATATAAGTTGGTAACAGTACAGTGCCTAACCGTCCTGACTATAAAATTGACTGTGCAAAATTTATCTAAGAATCTCTCCTATTTATGAAGGAAAGTGTACCTATAGCAACAAATGGAGCCAATAGTACGTGAAGAAATAATGAAATTTCACGTATAAAAAAATTATTCTTTTATGTTGTTGACTAACAATAACCTATACCTTTCATCAATGACTTACCTCACCAAAATCTTCGTTACTCGAACTACTGGAATACAGTGAGCGCCAATACTGCCAACTAAATAGAAGATTCTAACTACTGAAGGCACTAACTACTGAAGGCACTAACTACTGATAGGCATACTCAGCAAATGAAAGATTTTGATAGAGAACAGACAATGTATTTACCTTAATAGTGTTCAAAAGTCATTATATATGACATACAGTCTTACAAGTTTCCTTTTTCTGGCGGACACACGTCCAGATCGTCCGCTTATAGCAACCTCACAAAACCCTGGCATCTCTCTCTCCACATTCACCACTGCTGGCGGCTCACCTCCAACTGCGCAACGCTACCCGCTGTTCCCATCCAACTGCCCAACAATACACAAGCAAATATTCCAACAGTGAGACCAACGAGCCACAGACTGCACACAGCGCAGTCAGCGATTTTCATACAGAGCACTACGTGGCGTTACCAACATAAAAACCTAAACAGCCTACTTACTCACTTACGAATCCGTATGCTGCCACGACACGTATCGCCAAGAAATGTGGGAAAGAGCAGTTTCATCGGCAACTTTCAACTATCGTACATCTCTCGAATAGTTTTGCAAAAAGGCTCAATGCCGACATTAACAAGGGCAAGCGTTATATCGGAGTATTCGTCATTTCAAGAGCTTTTGTATGGCGTTAAAAACTGTCGTTCCTAAAAGAACATATGCTCGCTTCACTATATTGATTGATACAAGAATTCAAAGTAGTGACCATGCAGAAAAAGTACGTGCTCTTCAACGTACTATCACTTGGCGGAAACCTCGTTTAGATACCTGAAACCTTTCCGAAAGAAAACGGGTGAAACGTCTTACGTAACTAGCCTTTTTTTTAGCTGAATAATTGCTTAGTGCAAGAAAGAAACTGGGAACTTTGGAAGCAGTGAGGGGAAGTTTATGGCAGATCGAAACCTCCAGTCCGTTAGTAATCCGACTTCGGTTCCGAACTGGTAGAGCGCTGCTAGCAATATGTAGGTACGGGACTCCGCAGAAACATGCAGGGTGCGGCAAAATTCAAAAATTGCCGTTTTTGGTTAGCAGAACGACTGAGACATTCCTGTCGATTATTTAAAAAAATCTGCAAGAATTCCACTGGTTTATACTCCTAAAAGTGAATAAATTGAAAATAACTTTAAAAGCGAATCTATGCGACCAATAAGAGTGTTTGTTTACAAAAGTTCACATCTGATTATGTCAGTGGACTTTATTGCACCACTTTTTAAAGTCGACTGACATAACTAAGTTTAATAACATGTATTTTGAAAGCTATATTTTATAATGTATTTGGGTAAAGTGTAGCCATTTAAAAAGATAAATGTGGGAATCCTATCAAAAAACATTCATATTTCCCGCCGACTCTTAATAAACTAGCACTGAACCAAGAGGAGTCTTATTCCCTTGCAAATTATTAAACTACCATGCCAGCTGGGCTGATTTATCTGTAAATCCACGCCTACGTGTTGTACTTTGGTCCACCCCACGCAATTTGAGAACGTCGCATTTCTTGAAGTGGAAATCTTGTCTACCTTGATTTTTCACATGTTTTTCCCTGTCTTCTAGCGCAGAAAACGGTTTTTATTTTCTAAATTTCGATTGATGCTTTTGGGAGCATAGATCAGATATAGATGCACACATGTATGGCACAGCAAGACTGTCTTCTTCAGGGTCAACTATAAGGGGCATTCACATGAAACGCGGTCACTACCGTAAAGTAACGGTAAGGATTTTATTAACTCAAAAATGTAGTTATACACAGTACACATAATCAAAAATAGTCGCCGTAACTGTTGGCACATTTGTCCCATTGCGACACTAGCCAGTCGATTCCATTCTTGGAGAAGCTTGTAGGCTGCTGTGGGATCCAGGCCTGGACCCAGTCATACACTTCGTCGTCCGTTGCGAATCGATGTCCGCGAATAGCTTGTATTAGAGGTACAAACACATGAAAGTCACACGCTGAAAGATCGGGACTGTAGGGTGGATGTTCCAGCGTTTCTCACCGAAACTGCTGCAATGTCGTCTTCACTGCATTGGCCGTGTGTGGGCGAGCATTATCATGCAGGAGGATAACGCCACTGGACAACATGCCTCGGCGTTTCGACTTGATGGCTCGTCTAAGGTTGTGTAAAGAGGCTTGATAACGCTGGGCATTGATGGTGGTTCCCCGTCCCAGGAAGTCGACAAGCAGTGGGCTCTTGTGGCCAAGACAGAAGAACATCATGACCTTACCAGAACTGGTGTGCACGGCCTTTGATTTCTTTGGAGGTGGCGAAGTCGCATGTTTCCACTGCTTGCTCTGACGCTTGCTTTCCGGTTCAAAATGGTAACACCGTGTTTCGTCACCTGCGACAATACGCGACAGAAAGCTTTATTCCTCCTCGTGGTACCGTTGCAGATCACTTAAAGACAGCGCCATTCGAGTATTACGATGTTCGGCGGTCAGTTGGTGGGGAACCCACAACGCTCAGATATTTCGAAAGTTCAGGTGTTGATGCACTATGATGTTGGCGGTGCCTAGTAATTGATGATCTCGTCCACGGTGATTCTGCAGTTGTCCAAGAGTAAAGCATTCATTTCCGCAACCACTTCAGGTGAGATGACAACATCAGCCCGTCCAGGACGAGCATCGTCTTCCACTGACTCACGCCCCTCATGGAATCATTTGCGCCATTCCACAACACTTGAACCACTCAGACTGTACTCACCGTACACATCCTTCGTCCGTCGATACATTTCATGGCCTCCGACGCCAAAAATCGAATCACTCCTCGTTGTTCTTGCTTACTCGCCTGCATGTTCGGTAGTGGACGATAATCTGCGAGACCTCTTTCTCTTCGCCGTGAAACCACACTGGCGCTATGCAACATCAAACGGTGCGCACGCGTCAGTTTTTTTCCAATTGATGGTGCCACCAAACCCGCAGTTACGTGGTGCCGCCTTACGTGGAAGGCAAAGATAGACGCACTGACCAGGTTTCATTTGAATGAACGTCATAGAATCGCTCCGCCGCTGGAAAACTGAATGTGCATTCAGCAAGGTGTTACGGGTAAATACCACAGAAAAATGGGTAACTATTGTGAACATTAAGTTGTGCAGTAGGAGGAGGGTGTATCCATGTGGGATTTGGGGACGGATGGTGGATAGGTATTCTGCAACCATGTTTAATTTTTGCTGAGAGTAAGCGCAAGAATTCGGGAGTCAGCGTGTTCGAATGGTACTACCTTTCTGGGCGCTGGCTACAATCACCTCACAAGTCTTTTTGGAAGGGTGATGTCATTTTGTTTTCACACCCAAAACAGACAATCGATGATGTAAACGCCTTATTCATTTAGGCATATTTAAAAGTTTTGAATTATAACTTGATGTGTTCCGCTTCACAGCAGCGGCACATTGAAAATTTATCACAAATATGTCACCATTATCATTATATGTCAGTTAATAATGCATCAACGATATAAGGCTTCAAAAGATACTATAACAACCAAGACAGGAGACAAAAATCACATGAGCAATAATTAGCGTAATGGATAACATCGTTGTTTACGGAACAACACATTTTGCGAGTTTCTTATCAATGTAATACAAGTATTTTCTACAATATTCGATATTATTTTCATTTCGGCCGATTCGAGAACGGACGAAATAAATATTTCGCGATTTCCGAAAATTCAAATGGCTCCAAGCACTATGGGACTTAACATCTGAGGTCATCAGTACCCTAGATTTAGAACTACTTAAACCTAACTAACCTAAGGACATCCCATACAGCCATGCCCGAGGCAGGATTCGAACCAGCGACCATAGCAGCAGCGTGGTTCCGAACTGAAGCTCCTACAACCGCTCGGCCACAGCGGCCGGAGCGATTTCCGAGTGTGTGGTTAGGCACGTACCTAAGAGGACAGCTTAAATTCCTACGAATGAAACGAGGAGCAATAACACTCATGTTTTTCCTCGTCACAAGTCGAGAGCAATTCCTGCGGTTGTCGACTCTGCGTGTGACGTCAGAATGACGATACGTTTGCAGAAAGTCTTAGCGATCGATAACCATAGTACGAGGTAGGGACATCGGGTAGTTTAGGGACTGTATTTTGGCAGTGAACTGCACTTCGTCACATCCGCTTTGAATGCAGGACAACGCTGAAACCATCACCGGGCCGAAGAAAAATCATAATTTTCCGTGAATAGCCTGTGTTAAAATTCTGCAACACAAATTTCAGGAGGGTGCGAATGCCCCGCTTACCCACCCCACCCCTCTCCCACCACCTCCACCCTCCTCCCTGAGGATGCCCATTTAGGCAAGACCGCCGGCCGAAGTGGCCGCGCGGTTCTGGCGCTGCGGTCTGGAACCGTGAGACCGCTACGGTCGCAGGTTCGAATCCTGCCTCGGGCATGGATGTTTGTGATGTCCTTAGGTTAGTTAGGTTTAACTAGTTCTAAGTTCTAGGGGACTAATGACCTCAGCAGTTGAGTCCCATAGTGCTCAGAGCCATTTGAACCATTTTTAGGCAAGACCAGGTGTAGAAGTATTTCCCTATAGATGGTGCTAGCCGTTAGTGTAGGACCCGTGATACCGCGTCTGCAGCACTATCTGCTTCCTGTAACGGCTGACGACGAATGTGAATATACAGTAACCCAATTTCCATTCATCAGTATCTCTTTCCAACCCGTCAACATGTCGAGTTTTATGCCTACGAACTACGATTTGCCGACGGTATTGGTTTTCTGAAACCATTTGAAGAAAACTGCTGCAGAATCGCATCAAATGCTTCTCAATGCTCTCGGCGAACATGCTCTTGGGAAAAGACAGCGTTTCGAGTGGTTCAAAAAATTCAAAAGTGGTGATTTTAACGTGAGAAACGACGAGCGCGGGAAACCACCGAAAAAGTTCGAAGACAAAGAATTGCAGGCCCAATTGGATGAAGATGATACTCAAACTCAACAGGAACTCGCGGAACAATTGAATATGACGCAGAAAGCAGTTTCTCTTCGGTGAAAGCTATGGGAAGGTGCAGAAAGCGAGAAAATGGGTTCCGGTCGAACTGAATAGAAGACAATAAGCAAATCGAAAGACCACTTGTGAAACGCCTCTCGCCGGATACAAAACAAGTCGTTTCTTCATCGAAGAGTGGCAGGTGATGAAAAATGGATACATTTTGAGAATCGTAAGCGTCGTAAATCACGGGTGAATCCAGCCAAATCATCACCATCCAGTGCAAGACCAAATCGTTTTGGAAAAAAGACAATGCTCTGTGTTTGGTGGGATTAGAAGGGTGTCATCTGTTATGAGCTGCTAAAACCTGGTGAAACCGTTAACACTTATCGCCACCAACACCAAACGATCGATTTAAATCGAGCATTGCGTGAAAAACGACCGAAGTATGGAAAAACGCGACACAGACTCATATTGCTCCATGATAACGCAACATCACACACAGCAAAACAGGCCAGGGAAACGGTCGAGGCAGTTAGTTGGGAGATACTAGGTTACGCGACTTATTCTTCGGACATGGCTCCGATTATCATCTGTCTGCATCACAGGGACACGCTCTCGCTGAATAACGCTTTATTTCGTATGAAAATGAACGAAAATGGCTCGCTGACTGGTTCGCTTCAAAAGAAGAACTGTTTTTTGGGGTGGCATTTATAGCCTGCCGGAGAGGTGGGAGAAATGTATAAATAGCAATGGAGATTATTTTGAATAAAATATCGTTTGTTAGTTTCAAACAACACATGTGTACCAGAATGAGATTTTCACTCTGCAGCGGAGTGTGTGCTGATATGAAACTTCCTGCCAGGTTAAAACTGTGTGCTGGACCGAGATTCGAACTCGAGACCTTTGCCTTTCGCGGGAAAGTGCTGTACCATGTGTAATTATTGCAACCAAATTCCGGTTTCATACTTATAGACTTGGTAATCCTCTTCGATATCGCGTGGCAGACATATTCCTCTAAGCGCATACAATGAAATAAGATCAAAGTGGACGAGGCAGATACCAGCGGCTCTCCTGGTTCCTCCACCCTTGACAGGCGTTACGCGGACGAGATCGACCGCGGGCCGCAGTCGAATATTTCTGGTATCGAAAGCGTTACGTGCCCAGTCCCCGAACAAGAGACCGACCGACCGGCGAGGGAGGGCGCGGTTGTTTTTTGCCCGGCCGCCTCACGCACATACGCAGGCACGCAGGCGCCGCTTCCTGTCGCTGCACTGCGTGTGGCACGCGAGCGCACGCAACACGCAGCACGCAGCACGCAACACGCTCTCTCGCAGCGGCCGCCTTTGTCAAGGACGCGCCTCGCTTGCTCGCCAGTCGACGCGCAGCGTTCACATTACTCCACACTGGAAACGCCTCGTGCCTGTCGCCGAAGAGCACGTTCTCCTCTTCCAACACGGGCTGCCAGCTACAACAAATGTACTGCAAGTAACCTTATAGGTCGGGCAAGCACAGCTACAGAACATGTACAATCATACAGTTTTAAATCAGAGGTGATAAAATATTCTGTATTGAACTGAGTGAAATCCCAAATCCGCAAGAGGTGTTTAGTGTGTTTCTCCATGTATGACGACCGGTTTCATACCCTGGAGGTATAAAATGGTTGAAATGGCTCCGAGCACTATGGGACTTAACATGTGAGGTCATCAGACCCCTAGAACTACGTAAACCTAACTAACGTAAGGACATCAGACACATCCATGCCCGAGGCAGGAATCGAACCTGCGACCGTAGCGGTCGCGCGTTTCCAAACTGAAGCGCCTAGAACCGCTTGGCCACAGCGGCGGGCCTGGAGGTATATCTCCGGCCATATCTGCATCTAAAATGAAACTAAATAATTAAAAGCGCTTATTACGAGGGTCGTTCAATAAGTAATGCCTCGCTTTTTTTTTCTCAGAACACACTTATTCTTAAGCGCCAGAATTTGGTGGCAATATACATCAACCAGTCTTGTCCATGTCCTGTTTTTCTACGTAATCTCCACCACATTCTATGGCCGTAAGCCAACGTTGTGGAAGACCATGTATTCCCTGCTGGTAAAAGCTCTTGTCCTGTATGCGTAGCCATGTTTTCACTGTATGTCTGACACACTCGTCATCTTCAAAGTGTGTTCCCCGTAGAGAATCTTTAAGCGGCCGGAAAGTTGGAAGTCTGAGGTTGCCAGGTCTGAACTGTAGGGTGGTTGAGGTAATGATGAATAACCCAGTTTGGCGATGTGTTCCCGGGTTCTCAGACTTTTGTATGGGCGTGCATTATCGTGTTGGAGCAAGACATCTGCTGCATTCTTGTCCGATCTAACACGTCGGAAACTGTTATTGAGTTTATTCAGAGTCTTCACGTACGCCTCTGAATCGATGGTTGACCCTGTTGGCATCACATCCACGAGAATGACGCCATCACAATCCCAGACGACTGTCACCATGACTTTTTCGGCCGAGGGGATTGTCTTGAATTTCTTCTTCTATGGTGAATGAGGATGATACCACTCCATGGACTGCCTTTTTGTTTCCGGCGCAAAGTGGTCACCCTGCTTTCGTCCCCCGTAACGATCCGTTGCAGAAAGGCCTCTCCGTCGGTCTCAAAACACTCCAACAATTCCGATGAAATTGCCTTTCTTTGAATCTCGTGGTCAGCTGTAAGCATTAGAGGAACCCACCGTGAGCACTTCTTTGAATATCCGAGAGTCTCGATCATTGCAGACGCACTTCCAATGCCGACCGACAACTGTAGAACCAATTGTCGAGTTGTGATGCGCCGGTCGGCACGAATAATGGCATCCGCACTTTTCAACATGTCTGAAGCAGTGGCTGTGAAGGACATCCCGAGAGTGACTGATCATGGGGCTCTGTTCCTGCATTTCCTGAGGCTCTAACTTTCTTTACCCATCGCTCAATTGTGCTCCTACCAACTGCAGCATCGCCATACACTGCACACAAAGTTTATGGATGTTCACGGCGGTTTTTTTCTGCACACAAGAATTCAATAACAGCTCGCTGCTTGTAACGTGAGTCGTATGTAGATGCCATTTTGGCGTGTACTACGGCTCTGCCATCTGCCAGAACGGTTCGAAATTTGACAGAACAAACAAATATCAAGTGTGAAGCACCATTAGGACTTTTGTCTATGTATATTAATGACTTTTTGTAAAAAATTGAGGGCCGTACTTACTGAACGAGCCTCACATATTACCCAGCACTTGAATATGAAGAGATCGTAATGTTTAGAAACGCTGCATAAATCACAGCCCCATGTCTCACAACAACAAATACACAAGAAAATGCTGTACAATGTGTGCGTTGGTTTTTAGTCCGCATTCGTTCACGTGATTCTGATGTCATTCACTAAACGAAAACCGACCAGGTAAGATAATGTGTTCCTAGGTAGAACAGTCTCACTTACTAAAGATTCAATTGTATGTACGTGGCTGACAGGTAATAAAAAAGGATGTGAGAAACTTACCACGTAAATCTGTTCGAATTTAAAAGCTTACGCATTCAAGTACCACGTTGGCTGGTAAAGGAAAGAACCTGCTGCACATCATTTAAGTACCTGAGCCAGTGCCCCGTGGACAGTCTACGCAACACACTTGCCAGATTTTCTTCAATAACCTGGAGCCTGTAATCTGTTCTGCTCGCAATTACGCTAATGCGGTCGTTTGGCTGGCCGCGCGCCAGAGCGCCGCCGCTGCATAAAATAGAAGTCGCTGCTCGCCAATGGCCGCGGCTCACTGGCTGGCCGGCCGGCTGCGAAATGACGGGGCGGCAGGGGGTGACAGACGGGACTGCTGGGGCCTCGCTCGGTTCCAGTCCTACCTCTGACTTTACGCAGCAGGTATAACACAGTCCAGGCGATCGAAATAAGCAATACACGATACACTGAAGCGCTAAAGAAACTGGTATAGGCATGCGTATTCAAATACAGAGGTACTGTATGTAAACAGGCAGAATACGGCGCTGCGGGCGGCATCGTTGATATAAGGCAACAAGCGTCTAGCGCAGTTGTTAGATCGGTTACTGCTGCTAAAATGGCAGCCTATCAAGATTTACGTGAATTTGAACGCGGTGTTATAGTCGGCGCACGAGCGATGGGGTAGAGCATCTCCGAGGTAGCGATGAAGTATGGATTTTCCCGTTCGATCATTTCACGAGTGTACCGTGAACATCAGGAATCCTACAACAACGGGACCAACGACGACTGAAGAGAATCGTTCAGCGTGACAGAAGTTCAACTCTTCCGCAAATTGCTGCAGACTTCAGTGCTGGGCCATCAACATGTATAGGAGTGAGAACTATTCAACGATACATCATCGATAGCGGCTTTCGCAGCCGAAGGACCACTTGTGTACCCTTGATGACTGCACGACACAAAGCTTTACGCGTCGCCTGTTAACATCAACATTGGACTGTTGATAATTCTAAACGTGTTGCCTGGTCAGACGAGTCTCGTTTCAAATTGTGTGTACGGGTCTGGAGACAACCTCACGAATACATGAACCCTGCATGGCAGCAGGAGACTTTCGAAGCTGGTGGTGGCTCTGTAATGGTGTGGGGCGTGTGCATTTGGAGTGGTATGGGACCCCTGATACGTCTAGATACGACTCTGACAGGTGACACGTACATAACCATCCTGTCTGATCACCTTCATCCACTCATGTCTGTTGCGCATTCCGTTGTATTTGAGTAATTCCAGCAGGACAATGCGACACCCCATACATCCAGAATTGCTATAGAGTGCCTCCAGGAACAGTCTTCTGAGTTTAAGCGCTTTCGCTGGTCACCAAACTGCCTCGTCATGAACATTATCGAGCACATGTGGGATGACTTGCAACGTGCCGTTCAGAAGAGTTCTCCATCCCCTCGTACTCTTACCGATTTATGGACAGACCTACAGGATTCATGGAGTCAATTCGCTCCAGAACTACGTCAGACATCATTTAAGTCCATGCCACGTCGTGTTGCGGCACTTCTGCGTGTTCGCGGAGGCCCTACACGATATTACGCAGGTGTACCAGCTTCTCTGCCTCTTCAGTGTATAAGCCGTCTCTCAATCTGCGCATAACATTCAGCGTAGTCGAAAGGCGTCACTTGTCTCTGACACAGAAGATTTGCATCATATTCAAGGCTCGTCCACGTGTTTGTGAAGCGTCTTTCTTCCCTTCTTGGAAACAATTTGAGACTGTCTTCGAAGTGTACATTCTGGCTAACGCGGAACCAACAAAATCTGGAATTGTCCGTTTCTGTTGTTACATTCTGTCTCGTTAACTTCCTCACATGTTCACCTGTCACCTTTAATGTTCGAGTACATTATTAGCGGTCTACTGCTTGGTGCAGCTACGTCGATTACATACCTGGGCGTAATATTGCAAAACTATACCAAATAGAACGAGCATATGAGGTCGGTAACAGGGAAGGTGAATGGTCAATTCCGATTTATTGTGAGAATTTTAAGAAAGGAGACTATGTATATAACTCTAGTGCGACCCATTTTTTAGTATTGCTCGAGTATTCGAGATCCCCACTATGTCAGCTTAAGGAAAGGCATGGAAGGAATCCAGAAGCGTGCTGCTATTTTTGTTACGATACGTCTGATCAGCACCCGAATTTTACGGAAATAGTCCTTGAACTCAAATGGGAATGCTTGGAGGGAAGACGACGCTCTTTCCGCGAAACTCTCCTGAGAAAATTTAGAGAACTGGCATTTGCAGTTGTATGCAGACCATGTCTACGGCAACCAGCGTACAAACAAGCCGAGAGAAATTAGCGCTCGTACAGAGGTTTATTGACAGTCGTTTCTCCTTCACTCCACTTGCGAGTGTTAACATGAAAGGGAGTGACTAGCAGTGGCACAGGGTACCCTCCGCTATGCGCCCTATGGCCGCCTGAGGAGTATGAACATAAAAAATATAACCTAGCGGCAAGACAAGTTTCCTTACTTGTGGAATTAATCAGTTCTGAAACAATAATTATTTACATTTGTTATGTAATCTTTGGCTCGTGATAATCGTTAAGTTATGGATCGTAAGCGTCTAGACAACAGTTTAAACATCTATACGAAATGTAGATTTACGTGCTCGTGTGCTCGTCATATACAAGTATGTAATTAAACACAAGGGACAAAATATTTGTCAGCCCCAGGAGAAATAGTGTCGATACCCTGTAACACAGCCTCTGGAGTCGTCATTGACCTCAGTTCAGTGGAGAAGGTAGACCAGAAGTTGCTCCACGTCACCGTATCCAGCTGAATTTATTCACCGATGACTGAGCTACCACATGCGGAGATGGTAGCTATGTTTCATGTGCGGCTCCAAATAGTTCCAGGCATTTCCTGAGGGGTTAAGACCGAACTATTAAGCAGACCAGTCGAGGTACCATAAATTGCCTGAGTGCTCCTCAAACCAGGAACATATTAGTGCAATCCTTTGAAAACTGCTGTTGTCAAAATGAAGACGGGAGTTTCCACAGCATAATCATCAACAGTGTGTCATCGAAAATATTAAAATAAATGGTAACTTGAATCCGTGGACCGAAGTCATGGTAGGAAAAACGGCACCCAAATACAGCATGGAACTACACCCTCTACACGGTGTGGATTAAACGTCTCTCTCTGTGTCCGCGGCGCACTCAACGTCTTGCATTATTCGAAGAGAGGTTAAATCTCGACTAGATGGACCACACTACGCGTCTGCAGTCAACTGCTGTTTATGAGGTCTGTTCAAAAAATTCCGCAACGTTCGTAATTTCGCGCCAATGGTGTGTTGGAGCAAAATGCGGTTGGCATCCCTTCAAACGCCTGTGTTTAATGTGTAACTGTCGGAAGTTTCATTGTTGTATGTCTGTTAGTTATTGTTCAGTGCTGTATTGAGTAGAACGTTGTGTCGGAAAGTTAGCGAATTTCGAGATGTCAGAGTTAGAGGAGCAACGCGTATGTGTTAAATTTTGCTTGAAACTCAAGAAAACCTTTACAGAGACACACCAAATGATGCAGAAAACCTACGGTGATGAGTGCTTGAGCCGTACTCGGTGTTACGAATGGTTCACAAGATTTAAAAATGGATGGACTGATGGTAAAGGTGCCCCTCGTTCAGGACGCCCTTCGTCGTCTACCGACGACGCTCACGTCAGGAACGTGAACGCGATTGTGCTTGCGAAACGAAGACTAACTGTTCGAGACACTGCAGAAGAATTTAATGTTTCAGATGGATCATGTCATGAAAACCTGACAAAGCGTATGGAATGCATTGTTCTGCCACCACGGTTCGTGAGTCAAGACCAGAAAAAATCTTCGCCTCGCAATCTGTGAAGAGCTTTTGGATCGCGCAAATAAGAACTTCGCCTCGCAATCTGGGAAGAGCTTTTGGATCGCGCAAATAAGAACGAGATGTTTCTTAGGAGAATCATAACTGGTAATCAGACGTGATTCTACAGCTATGATGTGGAGGCCAAGGTTCAATCTTCACAATGAGTCAGGAAAGGCTCTCCAAGACCAAAAAAGCTCGTCAAATTTCAAAATCATTCTAATAGTTTCTTTGACTTTGAAGGATTAGTTCATCATGAATTCGTGCCACAACGAAAAACTGTTAATCGATGGTACTATCGGGATTTGTTGCGATACCTACGAGAAAATGTGAGAAGGAAACAGCCTGACATGTGGCGAAACGATTCGTGACCCATGCATCACGATAAAGCAACCCCACATTCATCCCTGTTGGTGACTATTGCACAAGAAACGAAATCACTGTGCTGCCTCATCCTCCATATTCTCCAGACCTGGCCCCTGTGCACTTCTTTTTTATTTCCAAATTTGAAAACCCCGTTGAAGGGACAAAGATTTTCAACGGTAGATGAGATAAAAGAAAATTCGCAGACGGCATTTCGCGCGATCCAGCCAGAGGCGTGCCAAGTCTGCATCCGGAAATGGAAACGGCGTTGAGAGTCGTGTATCAGTTGTGGAGGAGAGCATTTCGAGGAGACCTTGAACGATAAGTAGAAGGTAAGTGTAGACAAATTTTGTGGACAAAGTTCCGAAATTTTTAGAACAGGCCTCGTAGTTCCTATATTGTTTGTAAAGTATCCGGGACTTTGAACACTTCCACAAGAAACACACAAGTATATAGTTCATCTTCTACTTTTAACAACACAATTAATTCAGCGCATATGGTCTTGGTTGACCGTCACAAACAAGAAACAAACTTTGTAAACAGTTCCGACCAGGAAAATAAGTTGACGGCTAAACGCAAGTACTTGGACTAAAAGTCTCGGTTGAGGAACCAATAGAATGAAAGGTTCTACAGTAAGAGTTCGTTCTCCACTAGCTTGCCTACCAAATCTTTAAGTCCTCACTCTCCTTGAGAGGAGCACATTGAAACAGACTAACACTGAAGTTACGATCTGTATGAGTTCACAGTTTCTACAGTCTGATGCAATACCAATGACTCGTCGAAGTCCCTTGGTAGCGAAGACGGCGTGCTGTCGAGGTGGTGCTGGATCGGTAGCAGACTTCTTCTCCTGGCTGGTTGCCTCCCGGGTGCCGTGATCGACGCGGGCGCGGCGCTAAATACCTGCACGGCGGAGGTACACTTCCTCCTGATCGGCTGCAAGCGGCATTGTCGGATGCAGCAAAAGGATCGTGGCAGGAGCGACCTCTCTTGCTGATTTGCACGCCCTCTGTGCGTTGTCCCGGTGTACGCGGAGGCGCTCTGCAGGGCGCGCTGCAAATGGCGGAACCGGAACGTCGTGTAGTCGCAGGGGCTGAGTTGGCAACCCACACGACGGCAGTGTGTTGCAGTATAACATCGGCGCCTAACGGCACTCGTGACACGCCAATTTGGCCCTGTGACGACGTGAAGTTTTACCTTCAGATGTGAGCAGTTGAATTTTGCGAGTTATCCGTCTATAATGTCATTTGCATGCAATGTGCTTGTAAACTGGTTGACATGACTTGCAATCAATGACCGATGGTGATTTCTTGATTTCTGCGGCGTCGAAAACTCCCATGTTCCTCTAGAACCTTCTGCCGCACAGACCACACGCGTTTAACAAATAAAGAGGTCATTAAGTATACTGTGCCATAAGTGACTTGAAATGTCCAGGGAGATGCAGCAATTGTAGAATCATGAACGTTTCTCAAAAAAACACGCACTCACTTAGTACAAACTGAGAGTGACTTAATTAGCTCTTGACGACGGAAGTAAGGGTTGACAGCCTGTTCTCTCAGTAATGGAGTCAGGGAACCTCGGGTAGTGTTTGCGCGCGTCTTCTCTCACAGGCTGGTCTGCCATTTCCTTAAGAGCCCTTGCTCTCCGTGAAGCCAAGTCGGTTATTTCGCTACCTAGGAGAGATACGACTTACTCTAATGCCCGTCCAGTGAGCGGGAAAACACACACATTTTTTATGTTCCTTCACAGCGAGTTTGCTGCCTCTCCGTGCCTCGCACACAGTGGTACAGCTAATTACCCATTACATCGGCAACTACTTTTACATTCTTAGTTTTCATTCCTTAACATCCTGCGACTCCGCACGAAACGAATACGTCAAGTACAATGTGTGCCGTAGCTGTTTTTTATATGTCTGGAACATGCGTCTTAAGGTGGCACCCAGTAAAATATAATGGAATATTCCTCATTCGTGAGGCCATATTGTGCATAGTTGCTTTACAATTCTTGAAGGTATTCTCGTTCTGTCGTTGCAGAGATAGTTCGAAAAAGTTTCATTTATCGGGCACCTCTCCCTAAGTCACCACCGTATTCGACGTCTCTTGTCTTGCAGGGTACTGCAGGACCGCGATTCATCACTGAATACAATGCACCACCACGTAGTCCGTGGTTGTATCGTTATGCAGAATGCTCAATTTTGTCAATGAATTAAGAAATGATATTAAAATACTCCGACAACACATGTTCACTGTAGAATGTACTACCTGTGACGAGAGCAAATACGTGCTGTGAATACGTTTTCTCGAAAGCTACCTCTGTTGTTAAGTAGGCAGTGCCCACGAGAAGTGATTTCATGTGATTCATGTTAAAGATGTTGACGATGGTTACACTATATGTAATTTATACCATTTTCGTGATGTACATAGCGTCGCTCACGTTTAATATGGACACGTTCTTACATTTAAAAGACTCAACGTACGGACACGGTGACGACATGTATATATATATCAGAATATTTTTAGATTTTGACATGTCTTAACGCAAAGTATAAACAATGTGTTATTTTTGGTATTTTTCGTAGTATAGTATAATAATTTATATTTAAAGTTCAGCTATTTCCAGAGATCCATTGTGTGCTGTAATTATCGCATGGCAGCGAAACTTGCTAAATTTTCTAATACGTTAATGCGGAATCGATTTACGCTGGAAAAAATTTGTTTCAGTTTTTGCCACCAGGCGCAAATCTGGCGCTGTGAATGCAGGAAAGACGTATACAGATTTTCCCACACGTAATGGATTAGGAACGGGACGTGGGCAGAAAACGGAAAACAGGTGATAAAGGAATAATGTTGATTTTTTATTAACCACTACTTAAAAAAATTGTGCAAAATGAAGACGGGAGATGTCGACGAGATGCTGCGTCCGCAAAGCAACGCGATTAACAATTGCTCGCAGCAGTTCCGATGACATCTAAGCAAAATGTTCCTGCATACTGGCCTCTAGATCAGGTAGAGACCGAACGTGTCCTGGTAAACGAATTCTTTTAGATATCCCCTGAGCCAGAAACATGGATTCAAATCAGGCAATCTTGCAGACCATGGATCCTGAACACCTCTAGTGATAACACGTTCGTGAATGGTTTTATTAACCCCTTAACATACAACCACGTGTGAGCCCGTGGCCTGGTATTTGGCCAAAATGTGATTATCGCGAAACTGGGCCGTGCGTCGGTGAGCCGAAGTGTAATCTTCAAGCGTCTGGACCTCGCTATGTCGGTCAGACGAAATACAAAATTCACGTGCCTAGACCGCGGCACATCAGTCGAGCAAAATGTAAGTTTCATGAGCCTGCACCATACTAGGTCGGTTTGACGATAAGTAAACTTCATGAGACTGGACCGCGGTCAAGCAAACTGTAATCGTCACGGGCCTAGACCGTGGTACGCCGGTCGTGTGGAATGTAGACTTCACGAGCCTGCACCGTGTTACTTCCGTCGGGCGAAATGTAAACATCAGGGGCCCGCACTGCGGTACGCCATTGGGCAAAATGTAAACTTCACGGGCCTGGATCACGGTGTACGTCTGTTGGGCGAAATGTAAATTTCACAGGAGTGGACCATGGTACGTCGTCAGTCAGATGAAAAGTGAACTTCACAGGCCTGATCTGCGGTACTTTATCCCATGACTTCTGTGACCTCAGTGCTGATGTATGACATGTAAAGCAGAAATTGAGAAATGGAAATATCTCCGTATTAGGGTGCCACTGTAACAGTCTCATGACTCACTCCGCTGCTCGTCCTTTTCCACAGAACCGAAAGCGCAGATGTACCGACCAACAGAGCTGCACACGACTATATAAAGGCCGAAGGTAGTTCAGTAAAATGAATGTAACAGGTCACATTGACACGTTCCGTAGTTCCAAGAAAATTATGTTTGGCCAAGAATTGCTATGGGGCCGAAAGTGAACGTAAGAATGGAACTTTGGTGGATGATCCCAAAAGCCAGATCGAAGAATTCAACCTGCCAAGTGTAATGGGACATCCTCCTGTAGCATTACTTTTCATCAGCGGTAGTTGTCGATACCAGTATTATTTTTCGAATTTTGAGTCTGAAACCTACATTTAAAAAAATAGCTGTTGGTTATTTATCTACTTAATTGTTCTGCATTTACAAAGACAATCATCAAACTAAATGCTTAGCGCAACGTATCAACTGCAATATTGCTATTATTCGGTACTGAATTACACAGTGTACTTACAATTCTATACAATATTGCAAATAATGTTTAGCACCCTATGGCTATACCAGACAGTCTGAGTATGTCCTTCAGATCACCCCTCACACACGGAAATGGTCCACTGATTGGATTTCACCGTACTCACATCCACTGCTGTCCGAAAGACCCCACTTGTCGAAAAGTTCCTACTAACATTGGTTATGACGTGATTCAAAGTTGTCCGCAATTCCCTTGTGTAATTTCCCCCCTCCTATCTGATTCCATCTATTGTCCACGTTAAACAATGTCCAGTCCAAGTAATCAATAAGCAAAATCTTGTATGAAGATTTGAGAGGAGCGAAGATTAGAATGAACTTTCTAGTTTACTTGGCTTGTCATGTTGAGATGGCTCCAGATCTTCTTGTCTAGGGGTCTGATTCTTCAAGCTGAAATTCTCACATCTTTTCCTCGC
Source organism: Schistocerca nitens (assembly GCF_023898315.1). Taxonomy (NCBI): domain Eukaryota; kingdom Metazoa; phylum Arthropoda; class Insecta; order Orthoptera; family Acrididae; genus Schistocerca; species Schistocerca nitens. Next base: position 142,250,225 of record NC_064620.1, on the reverse strand, counting down.
GGTTGGTTTGAACTAAATAAATATGAAGATTGTTATTGTAGGATTATTTTTTTAAATATACTTTCTCAAATTTTAATATATCATACAGTATTTTGATTTTTCACGTCAGAAAAGCCGAAATACAATGTTCGCACAAAAATACAAAAATACGTCCGATCACATCAGAGGCATGCTTACGACCCCACACTCTGCGAAAATAACAATATTCGAAAGGATTTATAATCTTTGTTAACAAATGAATTTCTACTAGTTTCCGTTACATTATTAATTTCGATTAATAGTTCTAAAATGAATCCAGAAATAAATATAGTAAACAGTACGGGATTGCATAATTAAAATTGGAAATTGTAAGTGTGCCAATAATTCGTAATTTCAAATGTTTCTAAAGAATTATAATTTTAACTGTAATTTCAGAACTAGTACTTATCTATTATAACATCCAAACTGAAATATTTTATGAAGTGAAATATGACAAACTGCGTATAAATTTACATGAAAGTTTTCAGAAAATCAATTGAGATAATATTCACCTGTCCAAAATTCGAAAAATAATAGTGGTATCGACAACTACTGTTGATGAAAAGTAATGCTAGGGGAGGATGTCCCGTTACACTTGGCAGGTTGAATTCTTCGATCTTTCTTTTGGGATCATCCACAAAAGTTCCATTCTTACCTTCACTTACGGCCCCATGGCAAGAGGGTACTCTTTTAGAAAAACTACTAATACAAGTAGACTCGTTAAGAACTGATTTACTGGAACTAAGCCAGACGAATGGAAAAACTGGTAGAAGCCAACTTCGGGGAAGATCAGTTTGAATTCCGTAGAACCGTACGAACATGCGAGGCGATAATCACCGCACGACTTATCTTAGAAGCTAGATTAAGAAAAGGCAAACGTACGTTTACAGCATTTGTAGACTTGGAGAAAGTTTTGATAATGTTGAATGGAATACTCTCAAATTCCGAAGGTGGCAGGGGTCAAATACAGGGAACGAAAGGCTATTTATAATTTGTACAGAAACCAGATGGCAGTTATAAGAGTCGAGGGGCATGAAAGGGAAGCAGTAGCTGAGAAGGGAGTGAGACAGGGTTGTAGTTATCCCCGGTATTATTCAATCTGTACATTGGACAAGCAGTAAAGGAAACCAAAGAAAATTTGGAGGGAATTAAAATCCAGGTAGAAAAAATAAAAACTTTGAGCTTTGCCGATGACATAGTAATTCTGTCGGAGAGAGCAATGGACTTGGAAGAGCAGTTGAACGAGATGGACAGTGTCTTCAAAGGATATAAGATGAAGATCAACAACAGCAAAACGAGGATAAAGGAATGTAGTCAAATTAAATCAGGTGATGCTGAGGGAATTAGATTAGGAATGAGACACTTAAAGTAGTAGACGATTTGGGCAGCAAAATAACTGAGGATATAGAAGTAGAGAGGATATAAAATATAGACTGGCGATACCAAGGATAGCGTTTCTGAAGAGGAGAAATTTGTTAATATCCAGTATATATCTAAGTGTCAGGAAGTCTTTACTGAAAGTATTTTTTACGGAGTGTAGTCATGTATGGACGTGTAACATGGACGATGAACAGGTTAGACAAAGAGAGAATAGAAGCTTTCGAAATGTGGTCCTACAGAAGAATGCTGAAGGTTAATGGGTAGATGACGTACCTAATGAGGAGGCACTGAACAGAACTGGGGAGAAGAGGAATTTGTGGCACAATTTGACTAGAAGAAGGGATCGGTTGGTAGGACACGGTCTGAGGCATCAAGGGATCACCAGTTTAGTACTGCAGGGAAGAGGGTAAAAATCGTAGAAGGAGACCTAGAGATGAATATAGTAAGCAGATTCAGAAGGATGTAGGTTGAAGTAGTTATCGGAGATGATGAGGCCTGCACAGGATAGAGTAGCGTGGAGAGTTGCGTAAAACCAGTCTTTGGGCTGAAGACCACAACAATAACAGGCCTCGTTATAAATAAATTACTCGTGCCCGAATGATCAGTTTTGTGACGGTATCTGACTTCGACAATGAAAAGGAAATTGTAGGTGTAACCCACACTTACAATAAATTTCGTGAGTAATGAATGGCAGACGCAGCACGTACGACTGAGCATCAACAGATGTGATAATCGCACGTAACAGAGTGCGTGCCCAGAGGAGTCAGGGCAGTGCAGCAAGCTGCGTTGGGCGCGCGCCACGTGACGTAAAGCCGTCGGCACACGGACCGTGCTGTCGAACGTTAACGTCGAGCGTGCCAAGTTCAACGTGCTGCTGAACGCTCAGGAACGATGCGACTTGTGCATACGGTACGTGGGGTCCCAACGTGGTATACGCGATCGCAACGCACTCCAGCGACTGTTGAGGGATGTTTTTAGTTCATAAATTACACTGTTTACTCAACGGGCGCGCGTAAAATTCCCACGTTAGCTCTGTTAAAACGCACATTTCCTCCGTCGTCCACGAAAAGGAAAGTACCATGTCCAGTCAATAAAGACACAGGCTTATAAAAGTTCCATTACAAACAGTGCGGTACAAATTTGGGATACTTCTCCGCATAAGATAAACATTGTTTCATCACTCCCACATTTTAGTAAAACCCCAAGGTCAGTCTTACTTGATCACTGTTCCTACCCAGTAGCAGAATCATTGTAACATGTGAATTAGAAAGCGTAAAAGAAAAAGGAGCAAAATATCTTTATACCAGTAGCGCAAACTGTCCTGTAGATTAAGCCAATCGAACAAAGTCAAAAAAGGTGAACTTATATTTCCATACATCAAATATTATAGCATATACTTATATTAAACTAATAATAAAGTATCAGAACCTAATAAATACGCAAATGTTAGGAAAAAAATCATTGGAAGTGTTAAAACGCGAACCAACGCTCAATTGGAAACTCTTTACTAGACGCGGACGCTACTCATTACGCTAAACCAACATTAGACTCCGCGCACGTAAACATATTGTGTTACCCTTTGCTAAAAACGTTAATCGTAGATAATTATGTTACTAATTTAAATTTAATTATAACAAATTGTACCAAGAACAATGCGTTTTGGGTGGATCTTCAGTGTGTCGCTGCCTTCAAATAGCCTACTCTCATAATACGCAATTTAGAATAATTCGTTTGCCACGAATATGATGTTTCTCATTATTTTATTGGAACGAATCACGCAAGTAACAACGAGATTTCCAGTGATTCTCAATTTGCTGATGCTCAGAAACGGCATATATATGCATCTAGGCTTGAAATGAATGCCAATATGGCGCCTCACAACTCTGTGCTAAAGGGAGACGGCGTGCGTGTGACGTAGGTGGCGTTTGGCCATCTCATTGGTCAACGCTCAGACGCACGCTCAGAATATCTGACACGCCCGATATTGCTCTGCACGTTCGGAAAGACTCCCGACAATGCTATTCGACGCTATGACGTCAGAAACTCGGCGCGCTCAACGCTGAACGTTCGGATGCACGGTCCGTGTGCCGACGGCGTAAGGGTCGAGCAGGCGGTGGCAGCGCGTCCACTGTGCGCTTGGCGGCGTTTCGGTAGCGGGCAGCGGGACTGGGCTGAGCTGGCTCACGGCATTGACCGTGGGGAGCCGCCTGTTCCAATTGCCGCGCCTGGGACCGCGCCAAGGACGCAGATGCAGACGCCCGTCCTCGGAGAAATGGCTTTCACCCGCCGCTATAGCTGCTACTGCTGCCTGGTCCTCGCCTCTGTCAGCAGCCTCCTGCTCATAAGGCGCTCGACACGGCCCCACATCGTCCACTACTGCGTGAGATACGATCGTACGGACTATCTACATCTGTACTCTGCAAACTGCTGTGCATGGCGGATGGTACGTCCCACTGTACCGGTTACTGCGGATTCTTCCCCGTTCCATTCACTTATGGAGCGCTTGTTTTGTTTATATCCCTCCGTCAGTGCTGTAATTAACCTATTCTCGTCCTCACGACCCTATGGGTGCCATACATAGGGTGTTTTAGTACAGGTTGTTTCAAAAAGGACTTTACAACTTTGAAAATTCATATAAATTAACTCGTAGAGCGACGGAAGTGATTGTAGTGTCAGTTTGTAGGAGAACACATCGAAAGAAAAGTTCGGAGTAGATATTAAAACCCATGGAGAAGAAATAAAAACTTTGAGGTTTGCCGATGACGTTGTAATTCTGTCAGAGACAGCAAAGGACTTGGAAGAACAGTTGAACGGAATGGACAGTGTCTTGAAAGGAGGGTATAAGATGAACATCAACAAAAGCGAAACGAGGATAATGGAATGTAGTCGAATTAAGTCGGGTGATGCTGAGGGAATTAGATTAGGAAATGAGACACTTACAGTAGTAAATGAGTTTTGCTGTTTGGGGAGCAAAATAACTGATGATGGTTGAAGTAGAGAGGATATAAAATGTAGACTGGCAATGGCAAGGAAAGCGTTTCTGAATAAGAAAAATTTGTTAACATCCAGTATTGATTTAAGTGTCAGGAAGTCGTTTCTGAAAGTATTTGTATGGAATGTAGCCATGTATGGAAGTGAAACGTGGACGATAAATAGTTTAGACAAGAAGAGAATAGAAGCTTTCAGAATGTGGTGCTACAGAAGAATGCTGAAGATTAGATGGGTAGATCACATAACTAATGAGGAGGTATTGTATAGAATTGGGTAGAAGAGGAGTTTGTGGCACAATTTGACTAGAAGAAGGGATCGGTTGGTAGGACATTTTCTGAGGCATCAAGGGATCACCAATTTAGTACTGGAGGGCAGCGTGGAGGGTAAAAATCGTAGAGGGAGACCAAGAGATGAATACACTAAGCAGATTGAGAAGGATGTAGACTGCTGTAGGCACTGGGAGATGAAGAGGCTTGCACAAGGTAGAGTAGCATGGAGAGCTGCATCAAACCAGTCTCGGGACTGAAGACCACAACAACAACGTGTCTCGCGTACTTCGCTAGTGCCGAATCGCACCACAAGGAGCGCTAGCGGCAGTTGCATTACAGATGGCTGACTTCACTGGACACGAGCGTGCTAGCTGTGTGTTTCGGTTTGAAGAAACGAAGTTGGCGACCACAGTTCAGCGTAATTTCCGTAACAAGTACGCTAAAGATACTCCTAGTAGGCCTACAATTTCTGAGCGGTATAAATGTTTCTACAAAACAGGGAGCTCGGTAAGACGTGGGAATCCATCAGGCCGTCCAAGCAAATCTGACGACGTCTTTGAGCGAATGAGACAACGCTTTGTCAAAAGCCCTACGAAATCGACGCGACGTACTTCTCGCGAACCGCGAATCCAATATACGACTGTTTGGCGTTTGTTCAGAAAACGTTTGTGCTTGAAACCGTTCAGATTGACGATCGTACAAGCAATAAAAGACACTGATAAAATTGCTCGCAAAAACTTATGTGCAGATATGTTAAGTCGATTACAGGAGGATGAACGTTTCTTAGACAAAATCATCTTTTATGGCGAGTCCACATTCCACTTAAGTTGCAAGGTTAACACACATTACTGAAGAATTTGGGGCAGCGAAAATCCACATCAAACATTGCAACATGTTCGTGATAGCCCTAAACTGAAAGCTTTATGCGCATTGAGCAAGAACGTAGTGTACGGCCCCTCTTTTTTCCGTGAGAGAACCATCAACGGGATAGTGTACTTGGATATGTTACAACAATTTTTGATACCACAAATCGATGAGGATGACAAAGAGCGAAATGTTTACTTCATGCAAGATAGTGCACCACCCACTACCTGGCTGACGTCCGGGATTTTCTCAGTGACCGCTTTCCAGGTCAATCGATTGGCCGTGATGCGCCAATCGCATGTTCCCCACGTTCCCCAGACCTTACACCACTCGATTTCTTATGGGTATTCATCAAGGATCTCTATCCAACATTGAGCAAGAATTTACGTCGCCACTGAGCAAGTTACACTTGCAATGCTTCAGCGTGCTTAGGAAGAAATTGACTGCCGATGGCATGTGTGCAGGATAACCAACGGAAGACATATACAACATATTTAGTTTAAGGTAAAAATCTTGATGTGTTTCTCTACAAAATAACACTAAACTCAGCTCTACATCTTCTTTCAATAAATTTATATGAATTTTTAAAGACCTTTTTAAGCACCCATATTCCTAAAGTCATCATTTAAAGCCGGTTCTTGAAATTTCGTTAGCAGAATTTTCTCGGGATAGTTTACTTCTGTCCTTAAGAGTCTGCCAGTTCAGTGTCTTCACATCTCTGTGACACTCTTCCACAGGTCAGGTAAATCTGTGACCTTTCGTTGTGCCCTTCTCTGTACACGGTCAATATCCCGTGCTACTCCTATCTGGTACGGACCCCGCACACTGATCAATTTTCTAGTATGGACCGCACTATCGATTCGTAACCAACCTCCTTTCCCCAGCACTCTCCCAAGAAACGAAGTCTACTACCGCCTTTACTCACGACTGAGCCGATGTGCTCATACCACTTCATAAACCTACTACCTGTTACATCCAGGTATTTGTATGAGTTGACCGATTTCAGTTGTGACTCACTGATGTTGTAGTCATAGGATACTACGTTTCTTTTCGATTTGTGAAGAACACAGTTTTAAAGTTTCGAAAAGTTAAATCAAGTTCTCAATCTTTGTGCATTCTAAAATCTCATCAAGATCTGTTTGAATATTTATGCAGCTTGGTCCAAATTCATTACATATGACTGCATAATCTGCGAAAAGGCTAAGGTTACTATTAATATTCTCTGCAAAGTTATTAACATACAACAAGAAAAGCGATGGTCCTAACACACTTCCCTGTGGTATTCTCGAAGTTATTTCTACATCTATCGATGACTCTCCATACGAGATAACTTGCTGCGTCCTCCCTACCACAAAATCTTAAGTCCAGCCACAAATTTCTCTTCGTACCCCATAGGATCGTACTTTTGATAGAGGTAGTGAATCAAATTCTTTTCGCGAATCGAGAACTACATCTGCTTGACTGCCTTGATCCAACGATTTCAGTATGCTATGTGAGAAAAGCGTGAATATCTTTGAAATCATGTCATAGGCTGGAGGAATATCCAACTAATAGAACACAGTACGCTATACTGGACGGCGAATGTTCCACAAAAACGAAACTAATATCGAATGTACCTGAAGGAAGTACTACAGGACCTCTGATGTGTTAAAAAGATGTAAACGTCTGACATTTCTGGCTCTTAGTACTCAAAGCATCCTACGTTCTGTAGCAAGTAGCTGACCTCGTTAGAAGGTACTGCTCGGTGTATGCCACTGGAAAACGAAAGTGTGTCGTTTTGACAAGACACCATACAGAGTGTTAAACTGTAACTATTTACAGCGTACTGCAGTGGTGGGGAGGAAGTCGAGAGGAATTGTTTGATACAGGCCACTTGCGGTCTATCCAGACCAGAAACAGGCTACAACTGGCCTACAAAAGCCACATTAAGTTACAGCGCACGGGCGCCACGCCAGTTTTTCATTAAAATCGTTGTTGAATCTTAAAAAATCTCTTGTTATATTGCATGTATAAAATATAAAATTGTCGTTTGTGTAAATTATACCTCAAAATACTGTGAATTTTAGTAGCATCAAGTTAAGAATTAAATATTTAATCTTTTCATCAGATGAGAATCAACAGCTGTAAAGTATTTTAGAAAATGCATTCTAACAATCATCTGCATTATTTGCCTTCTATACAATCTACCGGTTTACATCATCGCTGAATGTCTGTCAACATCGAAACTGGAAAAAAAATTGAAAAAATGTAGTGCATAAGAAAATAACATAACTCGTCAACAATATGGGTGCAAAATTACATATGTATACTTACAAGGTAGAAAACATCAGTTACAAACATATCCTATTTCCTTTTTAAGCTGATACTACATGTAGGTTGTCACAGTAAAACCACCTAACAACAATCGCAACCCATCCTTGAAATATTAATGAACGTATCTCAAAATGCATTAAGCCAAATGGACAATGTACCATAGAAGAATGAGACGAACATAACACTGGAAAAGTTCCACATTTGCGGAGTAACATCAAAAACAGTACATTTGTCATACATAGCCAACATAAAAAGGAACTTTTACATCATCAGTACAGCAAGAGATGGAGTATCTGTAGCAAAAATCTTGGACAGAAGGAAGACATGCAGAACAGTGACAGGGAAAGATACAGTGTACACAATAGCAAAGTAAGAGTCCACATAACGGTGAAAGCAGGTACGCTAAAAATAAGAAATATACACTCCTGGAAATTGAAATAAGAACACCGTGAATTCATTGTCCCAGGAAGGGGAAACTTTATTGACACATTCCTGGGGTCAGATACATCACATGATCACACTGACAGAACCACAGGCACATAGACACAGGCAACAGAGCATGCACAATGTCGGCACTAGTACAGTGTATATCCACCTTTCGCAGCAATGCAGGCTGCTATTCTCCCATGGAGACGATCGTAGAGATGCTGGATGTAGTCCTGTGGAACGGCTTGCCATGCCATTTCCACCTGGCGCCTCAGTTGAACCAGCGTTCGTGCTGGACGTGCAGACCGCGTGAGACGACGCTTCATCCAGTCCCAAACATGCTCAATGGGGGACAGATCCGGAGATCTTGCTGGCCAGGGTAGTTGACTTACACCTTCTAGAGCACGTTGGCTGGCACGGGATACATGCGGACGTGCATTGTCCTGTTGGAACAGCAAGTTCCCTTGCCGGTCTAGGAATGGTAGAACGATGGGTTCGATGACGGTTTGGATGTACCGTGCACTATTCAGTGTCCCCTCGACGATCACCAGTGGTGTACGGCCAGTGTAGGAGATCGCTCCCCACACCATGATGCCGGGCGTTGGCCCTGTGTGCCTCGGTCGTATGCAGTCCTGATTGTGGCGCTCACCTGCACGGCGCCAAACACGCATACGACCATCTTTGGCACCAAGGCAGAAGCGACTCTCATCGCTGAAGACAACACGTCTCCATTCGTCCCTCCATTCACGCCTGTCGCGACACCACTGGAGGCGGGCTGCACGATGTTGGGGCATGAGCGGAAGACGGCCTAACGGTGTGCGGGACCGTAGCCCAGCTTCATGGAGACGGTTGCGAATGGTCCTCGCCGATACCCCAGGAGCAACAGTGTCCCTAATTTGCTGGGAAGTGGCGGTGCGGTCCCCTACGGCACTGCGTAGGATCCTACGGTCTTGGCGTGCATCCGTGCGTCGCTGCGGTCCGGTCCCAGGTCGACGGGCACGTGCACCTTCCGCCGACCACTGGCGACAACATCGATGTACTGTGGAGACCTCACGCCCCACGTGTTGAGCAATTCGGCGGTACGTCCACCCGGCCTCCCGCATGCCCACTATACGCCCTCGCTCAAAGTCCGTCAACTACACATACGGTTCACGTCCACGCTGTCGCGGCATGCTACCAGTGTTAAAGACTGCGATGGAGCTCCGTATGCCACGGAAAACTGGCTGACACTGACGGCGGCGGTGCACAAATGCTGCGCAGCTAGCGCCATTCGACGGCCAACACCGCGGTTCCTGGTGTGTCCGCTGTGCCGTGCGTGTGATCATTGCTTGTACAGCCCTCTCGCAGTGTCCGGAGCAAGTATGGTGGGTCTGACACACCGGTGTCAATGTGTTCTTTTTTCCATTTCCAGGAGTGTATAAACCATATTTTTGGTGTGCGAATACTTACGTAACAAAAACAGATGTCCCATAATTAATGACAAATATCGGAAGTCACGTGCAACCAAATCTACGACAACCTTTTTAGTTGATCTGTTTTACCTAAGTATACATATGTAATTTTGCACCCTCATTTTTGGTGAGTTACGTCATTTTCGCGTACACTGCATTTTTTTTACATGTTTTTCGGCTTAGATGTTGACACACAATCAGTGATGATGGTCACCGACCAAATCCGTTAGATGATACAGAAGTTAAATAAAGTTAAAATGCATTTTCTAAAGCAAACAATTAAATAGTTTTGTTTATCTGGCTGTCTTACTACGACATCCAGAGTCGGTGGATTCATGAGGTTGTCTCCATATCCGTACACGTCCATCCGCTCGATACAATCTGAAACGAGACGCGTCCGACGGCTATGGTTTGTGTTGCGCATTACTCCATCCGTACTGTTCAGAACGCATGAATACACAAGTTCGGCAGGTGATTCCACACGGCAAGGTGATTCCACACGGGACGGGAAAAATCGGTTCTTAATTCTCTTCAGACCAAAAATTCGCATAAGAAGCATAATGACGTCGGTCTGTAATTTTCGTGAGACTGGCGTAAGACATTTTCAGTATGCTGAGCATGGTTTTCTGCCACAAGCTGAAATCGAGAAACGTTATGTTCCACAACAGATCTGAGTGCCTCGGGGAGAACGTTCAGAATGCGTTGCGCAATGCGAGTCTCAATTCTTCTACTTCCGTTATATGAGTGCGTTGTGCAATGCGTGCCCTCAATTCAGCTGCGTTCGTTATTGGAGCACTGAACACAAAGCCTTTCAGATAACCCCACAATCGCAAGTCACACTGATTGAGATCAGGTGATCTGGACTGCAGATGTGCAATGTTGCAGACGGAGGAAAGCAATTGATTCGACGTCTGTCGAAAATGTGGCCACAGCGCTGCAGGAGGGGTCGAATAGTGGTGTGCAAACACGCAGTGCACGGGAAACTGCACGACCGTAGGACATGCCTGCGAGCACGGTGCGCAAAATCCTACGACACATCCTCTATATGTAGCCATGCAAAATCGCTCGTGTCCAGGAGTTGCTTCCTCCTGACCTGCCAGGAAGACGAACGTTCGCGATGGGATTCCTTGTTCGCATGGAAGTGGACAATGAAGGGCATGGAACAGGTGCGAACAGCCAAGCCAGTTCCCATCGCCAAGGACATATCGATACGCAGAATTGCAGAATGTGGGTAACGGAAAATCCGGAAACACATCAACCGGTACCATTTCACTCTTCAAAGGTGCCTGTGTGGTGCTGGTTGACTGCATCGTTTATCATACAGTCATATTTTTTTGAGCAGGTCAGGAGGAAGCAACTCCTGAACACGAGCGATTTTGCATGGCTACATATAGAGGATGTTTCGTAGGATTTTGCGCACCGTGCTCGCAGGCATGTCCGACGGTCGTGCAGTTCCCCGTGCACTGCGTGTTTGCACACCACCACTCGACCCCTCCTGCAGCGCTGTGGCCACATTTTCGACAGACGTCGAATCAATTGCTTTCCTCCATCTGCCAAATTGCACATCAAAACAACCTATATTTTCGAATTTTGTAATCATTTTCTCCAGACCCTTACCAAACATCGGATAAATGCGTTTTCTCATACGCTTGAGTGTCCGGAACTTCTACAGGGCTACTGGGGCACAATGACCATTCTTGTGAAACAGCTTTACCAACAGCGCGCGATCCTTCGTGGAGAGAGTCACGTTGGGCCTCTCGCACGCAAACTGAGGAAAACCCGTGCGCCGGACGTTTTTTGTTGTGCGCGTACTGATGCTTACGGCGCCATATATCGGTAAAATCTTCGTCAGAATTTTTTTGTTCCACGTTCCCCCTGATTCGATAATATGCTGTTCAAATCTGACATCATTATGAGCAGTGGTTTTCTTTCTGCTGCGTTTTGAGACTGGATCTTTAATTATAGACACCCTGTACCACACAGGAAAAAAAGTACAATTTCGTTATTAGGTGGACTGGCGCAAATCATAGTGACTGACTAGCGAAATATTTGGTTATTACCTAACCCCGACAACACACTGTTGAACAAAAGCATGCAAAGCTGTCACGAACCCTCCGCAACGTACAACCCCAAGGGACAAATGGCTCTTAGCACTATGGGACTTAACTTCTGTGGTCAATCCCCCCCCCCCCAACCCCAAGGGAAAAAAGGAAGCGAGAGTCCAGAGTGCCGAATATAAGACCAGTCTTTTAACCACTTAAACTCATCGTCGGCGGATCATCTTCAAGATGAAGTACCTTGAACTTCCTCCAAGTAGAGACGAGTTCAGTCCATTATAGGAAGAATCCGAACCATAATGTATCATGATTTTTTATACAAAAAAGTCATTGCCAAATGTTAAAGTCTCGTCGTTTAACAGGAAAAATGACGTAGAACCTACCAGTAACGACCATAGTGCCGTAAGGCATTCGGGCACTCTTAAATGACATCAACAAAGCCACGCATGTCCTCCTAGCTGATATATAAATATAAAGCAGACTAACTGCTTTTGAGATCAGTTCCCATTCTCCTAACACGGCTGGGAATATGTAGCGTGTAAATGTGACATTGGTAATGCTGGCCTGCAGCTTAAAGTTACTTTTGTAAACTTGTAAGTCATAGTACAACCAAAAGGAGTGAACGAAAATGACAGTACAGAAACGAAAGCACATGGGACACATGTACCATCGATGACGTTCGCCGACGACATACCATATCTTACCGATATTGAAAAAAATTTCGATCAAATATAAAACAGATACGGCTAATCCACTCATAAAAATACATCAAAGAAGTAAAGTGTTGGATAAAAGTATAAAGAAGAATATCAACTTGTTAAAGGACAGATTTGAATAAGACACATACAAAAGAATTTTTCGAACTATAACTGAAGCTTCTACGAGAAGGTCGAACAAGACCAACAAAGAAAGTCTTACGGTTGTCATATATCTTTCTTCATCGAAAGCATTTTACTGACTTGAAAGATTTACGAGGAATTTCAGCCTATGCTTCTGATACGGAACGTCTGAAGATCGGTGTTGTTAGAATTAAACAATCTTCTGTCAAGCAATTGTAGGAAAAGGAATGGAAAGCATTTGAAACGTGATGCTTCAGAAGAATATGAAAAAAATGCGTAGAGACAAAGCATAAAGAGCGTACGTACGAAAGTGATAGGAGAGGAACGAAGTACGCGAAATATTCACACAAGAAGAAATAAATTGCCTAGAGCGTCCATGAATTTTCATCTTGGCCTGATAGAAGCAGTAACTGGGAAAACTTGAAAGGGCAGGCAAAAAAATAGTATCGAAGATTTCGGGAGCAGTAAACATGCAGAGATAAAACACATTCCATTATATACGCATCAGCCCTGACGGGCGCATATTATTAGTGTCACAGTGATTTTTGGCGTAACAATCGTAACGAACTGCCCTTAACAAGGCAGCGTAGACCGAACTCTCTATACAAGGATACAACTGAAAATCACCTCCAGCAGCTCTTAGCCTTGAGAGCAATGTGGTAGTCCTATGTGTCTCCAGTGGCGCTTACTTAAACACTTTAAAAGTGACAAGACCAAAACTGTATTACAGTCTCCGGTTAGTGGCAGTACAGAACTAGTAACGCAGTCCATCCGCTTGCAAAGAATACTTTCCAAGCGACATGCAGATCGAATGCTACTTGACTTCCACGACCAGACTAAATGCAACAGCTTTGGGAATCACGGTACTCTTTAATTCCACGCGAAGGACTACATTCTGAAAGACGGCAGTCGCTTTGGGGCCAGAAATAGTTAAATTATAAGGAAGAGATGGGCACTGTTCGTGCAACGCACTGGCCGTTGACTGCGTTTGAGTAACACCGTGGTGAATGAAGCTCATACGTAAAATACACGTATTTAACCTCGCGACACGCACGGACGTGGCGCTGAGCTAAATAATACCCAGGAAACCGGAAGCACGCAACAAAGGAATTACTTCACTGCAACAGGATGGCATTTTACACGAGAGGTCCGCGGCAGTGAACTTTTGCAAACGTGTGCTTCAGTATTTAATGTCTCATTAGCATCGGCGTTCATCGTAAATAGCGTGGCGAGACGCTGTCGAGAGCTGAGGGAAGGCCTTCCACCTGCGCTTGACGCAACCTCGAATTTCTCATATTATCTACTCCAGTTCCATCCAAGCACGTCTTCCAAAATGGTTCAAATGGCTCTGAGCACTATGGGACTCAACATCTTAGGTCATAAGTCCCCTAGAACTTAGAACTACTTAAACCTAACTAACCTAAGGACATCACACACACCCATGCCCGAGGCAGGATTCGAACCTGCGACCGTAGCAGTCCCGCGGTTCCGGACTGCAGCGCCAGAACCGCACGGCCACCGCGGCCGGCGCACGTCTTCCATAACTTACTACTGTATGTACCCCATTCACTCCTTTGCTCCACTTGCTCCCTTTTTCATTTTTTTTTTTTTTACTGTCGCCCAACAGTTATTCTGCCCCCCCCCCCCCCCCCCATTTTTAATTCCCCATGACTTTTTCTATATCATAATCAAGTCACTTCTGCTCCCAAAAAAGTCGTTACTTCTCAGTTTTCCTACAGAGTCACTCGAGACCAAAAATTAGTCACTCCCAGCAGACAACTCGCTAATATTACAAATTACTCATCCAGCTTTGATAATTGCCCCAGTTCAGTGGGAAAGAGAGTCCACACATTGTTCCAAGTACGCCATATTCAGCCAAAGCCACTCATTCATGATTAGATCTTGAAAACTTCCCGTCTCCTCTATACCTCTTTTGTTAATAATAACCTTCCCTTTTACAATAACCTATGTAACCTTCCCTTAAGATTTCTATCTCATGCTTAATAATAACAAATGAAATCTTTCCTTTGAAATTTATTCTCTTTCTCAATCTTGGCATACAAATTTAATTGCTGCTTATTAAAAGTGATTTTCTGATTATTTCGACGAAACATAGAATGTGTCGCCGTCGTGGCCCTCGGTCGTTACCTGCAATAACCCAAAACTGTTCCTTACCTTTTTTACTGTTACTGGATCGCCATCTGATTGCTACATCGAACTGCGACATGAATATACTTACTCTGGTTTACTATGCTCTATTAACTGCTGGTGGGCTGTCATAATAAGTGGCTGTATTTATTACCAAAGCTGACGTTATTCTTTAGTTAATTTGACTGAAGTTACGTAATTCATAGTTACACTTTTTCTTGACAACAATAAATTTTTTTCAAAGTTTTACGTTAATGGTTTTTTGAGATGGATTATAATCAGTAATGGAACATTGCTGGCAAAAATTAATTATATTCTGAAAACGCTTCAAATATTTACTGCTGGTAATGAAATGATTTTACAATCGTTCAAATGGGACTTACTTTTTACAATAATCTTACAACCAGCATTGCGCAAACATAACTTCAGTAGTCTTGAGTTTCACAAAGAAAATAATTCAATAGTATTAGTTCCTCTTATGATAATAGTTAGTTGGTGTCTCTGTACATCCGTTTATAATCTCTTGTAGATCATAGCTGGTGGCTGGCAGGCACACTGCTCCTCTCAACCTCTCGCTTCAGACCTGCTACCAAATCGCTTCACATCTCGCTTACTACTGACATCCTACGAACGCTAAAGTGCGGTCTCTCCTGCCAACAATGCTTTCTGGTACAGACAATCCCTGCTACCATTACAAAATGTATCAATGCGCGGTCTTTCCCGCTCTTTTCTTAAAATGTATCCGTACGCGGTTTCTCCCGCCGTTTTTTAAAATTATATCAACAATACTTTGGTGCAGATATTCCCTGCTACCACAATTATTTTCAACATGACAAATATTAATTATTCCTACTTAATCCTATTACTAAAATATAAACATCTTTCATAAATTGTGATTTGACAATAGACAATAGAAATATACACGTCTTACAATCTCACAAAGTTACCAAATTGCAGGGATACTGATTGCTACGTTTCGCTTTTAAATGGTGCCAATATTTTCTGCGGGATTAGGCTCGGGTGATTGATTGGATCAGTCGAGGATCGACACGGTGCCAGAATGGTCGTAGAACCAGGAACGTATACGTACAGCCCCTCGATCATCTTGAAAGACTGAAGTGTTAACAGAGTCCTCATCATGGAAATTAACATGAAAGGGCAATATATGGTCAACGTCAATGTTGAAATAAACATCCTGGTTAATTTTCTAGTCACGCTGCATGAGTGGGCCAAAGCGAAGGTACGACAAACGGAACCACTTTCTGCCTTAAACACACATTTCACGTACTGTGGTTAACAATTTCATTGGTTTATCGATGCACACGACACTTTGCGTTATTGGAAAAAGAGGAAAACCGTGACTCATCGGGCCACACAACACGCCTCCAGCCATCTACTGTCCATTTTGTGTGTGTTTGGCCCACTGAAGGTTCGTTCCTTTATGTCTGCTGCGATCAACAGCCTTTTGGGAGGCAGGCCTACAGCATTCCAAATGTCTGCTGCCCGAACCAGCTAAATACATTCGTAAGATGAGAGATGATAATAAGAGCGGTGACACCCCGGCTAAGTATCAACCAATAAACCTGGAGAAGGCGTCCACCACTACGAGAATATACGTATTGCCTTTTTTCGTCCGGGGAAGCGGGCCCAGTAATCGGCAAACAATTTGTCCAACGGATGCTCTTCCCGCTCCGACTGCAGCAATCCCCCCGCCAGGGAGTTACTTGCATTTCCCTTCTTACAGTCTCGGCATTCTTTGACTAAACCTTCAAATCTTTATAAAGTGTCGGCCAGGTCAGCTGCTCCTTGACCTTCTCTAAGGTTTTATAAAGGCCTAAATGCCCTCCTACTGGAGAGTCATGGAAGTATCAGAAGACAGGAATCACTAATGTTCGTGGGAGCACAGGATGCTGTTCTTCAGAAAATAATCATTGGATTCGTGTCCATCTAGTATTTGCTTCCTGAGGACCCCTCACAATGGGTCTTGTTCTTGTTCGGTTTTCAAATTATTAAATACTGGGGGTACCTTGATCAGAATCGTACATACTAGGTGACTGTCCGGCGTTTCCCCATCAAGCTCGTACTGTTGAAACATACTGCTAACCAGCAACATGATTATCAGATCCCTTAACGTGCCGAACCTTAAAATGGAAAACCGAAATGCGGACCGCTCACCTCACGAAACGCCCTGTCTTCCTAGGACGAGCTAGGATCCAACTAAGGGCCTGATCATCCGTCTCTAGGTCAAATTTAAGATGTTCGAGATAGAACCGAAATTTTTCTAGGGGAAATAACACAGCTAACGCTTCGCACTCATATAGCGAGTAACTGAGCGCAGGCCCCTCCAGACGTTGGGAAGCAAATGATAACGTACGCCTGATATCTTGATCTTCCTGTAAAAAAACTGTCACCACACCTGTATTGCAAGCTTCAGTCTGGACTACAAATCTTTTCTTAAAGTCAGGTACTGCTAAAACAGGTGGGTTGGCAATCGCAGTTTTAATTCCTTCAAAAGGTGCCCTCAGACTTTCAGCCCAAACGAATTTCGTATTATTTCTGCGTAAGAAATTTAACAGATCTGCAAGTTGCGCTAAGTTTGGGACAAATCTGCGGAAATAATCAGCCATTCCTACAAATCGGGCAACATCCCTCTTATTTCGTGCCTGCGGAAAATTCCTCAATGTCTTAATGCGTTCCTGATCAATGCTAATTCCGTGACCGGACACCAAGTAATCCAAAAATGACACTTGGCGCTTAGCCAAGGTTATCTTAGAGGGTTTCACAGTCAGCCCCGCATCCCTGAGCCTGGATAGTACCTTCCGGATGTGCTCTAAATGCTCTTCAAAGGAGGCACTAAATATGACCACATCGTCCAAATACTCGTAATTGAAGACACAGTTAAACATTAAATCACCTAAAATTTTATCCAATAAACGGGATAGAACTGCTGCACCAGTTGACAAACCAAACGGAACTCGTTTGAACTCATATAAACTCCAATCTGAGGCGAAGGCGGTGAGATGCTTCGACTCCTCCGTCAAGGGTATCTTGTAATAAGCCTGATTAAGATCTCCAGTAAACCAGATGAAACAGTGGAGGTCAGGCAAGGGCACCGATTCTAAGATCATCTTTTCATTGAGAAGCCTGTAATCATCCACAGGTCGGAAATCCTGCCTCTGATCTTTAGGTACTAAGAAAATGGGGGAAGCATAGGGGGGAGGTGGACGGTCTTTTGACTCTGTATTTCTAAAAGCCTTCAATTTTGTGTCGCAATATCTTTATCTTAGGTGATGACAAGCGATATGGAGACTGGCGAACCGGCACGTCATCCATGACACGAATATGGTATCTGATGCCGTCTGCGACTTCTGAGGACACAACCCACAGATACCAACTCTTCCTCATAGACATTGGCAACGGGGTGGCAAGAGGGATAGTCGATACTACTCTTGAGCTAGTGGCGCCACACAGAACTGTCTGCTAACTTAATGGCGCCACAGCTCACACAGCGCAGCGAAATTTGGCGATAATCGGCTACAGCAACAGTTGACCGACACGAGTGCTTTTGCTAACAGCACGACATAACCTGCAGCGCCTCTCCTGCGCTCGATAATATATCGGTTGGACACTAGAGGATTGAAGAACCGTGTTGTCAGATGAGCCCCCACTTCAGTTGGTATGAAGTGATGGTAGAGTTCGATTGTGGCGCTGACTCAAGTTGTCAACAATGCCCTGAGCAAGCTGGTGGGGGCTCCGCAATGGCGTTGGCAGTGTTTACGTGGAATAGACTGGGTCCTCTGATCCAACAGAACCGATCTTGACTGGAAATGGTTATGCCCGGCTACTTGGAGACCATTTGCAGCCATTCGTGGACATCATGTTTCCAAAGAACATTGGAGTTTTTATGGATGACAATGCGCCATGTCACCAGGCCACAAGTGATCGTGTTTACTTTGAAGTACGTTCTGAAAAATTCGAGCGAATGATTTGGACACCCATCTCGCTCGAAATGAATTCCATCTAACATTTGTGGGACATAATCCAGAGGTCGTTTCGTGCACAAAATTCTGCGCCAGCAACACTTTCGCAATTATGGACGGCTACAGAGGAAAATGAAGACACGTTGGTAGGACTTGTCGACCTGGAAAAAACGTCCGACAATGTAAAATGGTGAAAAGTGTTCGAAATTCTGAGAAAAATACGGGTAGGCTATAGACAGAGACGGGTAATATACAACTTGCACAAGAGCCAAGAGGAAGTAATGAGACTAGACGACCTAGAATGAAGTGCTCGCATTAAAAAGGGTAGTCTTTCGCCCCTATTGTTCAGACAACGGTGGAAATAAAAGTAAGGCTCAGGAGTGGAATTAAAACTCAAGGTGAAAGGATATCAATGATACGATCCACCGATGGCATTGCTATCCTGGGTGAAAGTAAAGAATAATTACATAACCTGCTGAATGGAATGGACAATCTAATGAGTAAAGAATATGAATTGAAATTAAATTGAAGGAAGACAAAAGTAGTGAGAAGTAGCAGAAATGAGAATAGCGAGTTTGATGGTCACGAAGTAGATGAAGTTAAGGAATTCTGTTACCTAGGCAGCAAAATAACCAATGACGGCAGGCCGGGGTGGCCGAGCGGTTCTAGGCGCTTCAGTCCGGAACCGCGCGACCGCTACGGTCGCAGGTTCGAATCCTGCCTCGGGCATGGATGTGTATGATGTCCTTAGGTTAGTTAGGTTTAAGTAGTTCTAAGTCCAGGGGACTGTTGACCTCAGATGTTAAGTCCCATAGTGCTCAGAGCCATTTGAACCAGTTTTGAACCAATGACGGACGGAGCAAGGAGTAAAGCAAGAGCAGACTAGAACTGGCAAAAAGGGCATTTCTGGCCAAGAGAAGTATACCAGTATCAAACATAGGCCTTAATTTGAGGAAGAATTTTTGAGAATGTACCTTTGGAGTGTAACACTGTACGGTAGTGAAACATGGACTGAGGTAAAACTGGAATAGAAAAGAATCGAAGTATTTTAGATGTGGTGCTACACACGAAGGTTGAAAATTAGGTGGAGTGATAAGGTACGAATGAGGAGATTCTGCACAGATTCGGGGAGAGGAAAGGAAATGTTGAAAACACTCACAAGTAGAAGGGAAAGGATGGTAGAAAATCTAAGACATGAGGGAATGACTTCCATGGTACTAGAGGGAGCTGTAGAGGGCAAAAACTGTAGAGGAAGGCGGAGGTTGGAATACATCCAGCAAAAAATTGAGGAAGTACGTTGCATGCGCTACTCAGAGATGAAGAGGTTGGCACAGGAGAGGAATTCGTGGCGGGCCGCATCAAACCAGTCAGAAGACCAAAAAAAAATAGAGGCAGCATGTATCAATATTTCTGCAGCGACCTTCCAATGACACGTTGAGTTCATGCCTCGTCGAGCTGCTGCTCTATAGGGGGGGAAAGGAGGGCCGACACGATATTGGGGCGTATCCCATGAGTTTTGCATCTCAGTGTAAGTAAAGATTACGCAGGAAGTTTCGCATGCAGAAATCGTATGAGTGGAAGAAAAGTCTACCAGCATGGGTAGACAGCGGGAGGATAGGGATCTGTCGAGACTGTGGTTTATCGTGAAGCGATATTGCTGCTCGCGTTAATCACAAACCCACGACTGCGATAGGGAATCGATGGGTTCAGGAGGACCGTACCGAATGCGATGTATAATCTCACTAACCCCGTGTCAGAGACATACTGTTAAGTCGGAGGTGCGTGGTCGTGTAGCCTCATCGTGCTTTGTTCGTTTGCAGCCCGACAAGTATCCAAACTGATAAGTGATAACGTCTGGAGCAACACAGATTGCCAGTATGCCGACCGTACTTGCGGCTGCCCTAGACGCAGGAGCAGACAGAGGTGCTCCCAATGACCCTTTAGTGGCATGCCGTCGTCTTCTCATTCGAGTCTCGGTTTTGCGTAAACCATCAAATTGACGCTTGCGTGTGCGAAGGCTCAGTGGAGAACGAACGTTGCCACTTTGCATTCATCATCTTTGTATACTCCTCGTATGTGGCTTAATGACTTGGCTTGCCATTGGATACACAACGCAGTCACAAACTGGTTAGCATAGCCGTTAATATGGATTCCAGCCTAAGGCTGGTGGCTCCTTTAGGTGATGTTATTTTCCAGTACATAACACAAGGCCGTAACTATACTGTATTTCTCTTACATGTTTCCGATACAGACTTGGTGCCATTGCTGCCATACCCAACACGTGTTCCAGATCATTCATCCAGGTAAAACATCTGGTCATGAGGTATCAAGAGACTGGGTCGCCACTATTTATCTCCCACAATGACTCATCAACTCTGGTATATACACTACTTGACAAAAAACTTGAACCACCCAGAAGATGGGCTGTATTGCAATGAAACTTGATATATGCACACACCTTTTGCGGTTTGTAAAATGATTAAATTCGCAATTCACTGTGACAGGTAGAACAACCACCAGAGATAATTAGTGTTGTTAGTGATTAGTGGAAAATTGGAAATTTGTGTGTGTAAAATCTTATGGGACTTAACTGCGAAGGACATCACTCCCTAACCTTACGTACTACTTAACTTAAATTATCCTAAGGACAAACACACCCACCCATGCCCGAGGGAGGACTCGAACCTCCGCCGGGACCAGCCGCACAGTCCATGACTGCAGCGCACTGGAAATTTGTGGTAAGGTATTATGGGACCAAACTGCTGAGGTCACCGGTCCCTAAGCCTACACGCTACTTAATCTAACTTCAACTAACTTACGCTATGGACAACACACACACACACGGCCAAGGAAGGACTCGAACCTCCGATGGGGGAAGCCGCACGGGCCGTGACAAGGCGCGCAAGACAGCCTACCAGGCTTGGTAGGGCACATAAGGGGTGTAACAGCGTCAGAAGTTGACTGTTCATTGTGAAGGACACTAACATGCCGTGCATTCGTGTGAGACAGCGTTTACAGCATCTGACAGAGTTGAAAAGGACTTCAGTGTAAGTGTCCATGCCGGCCGATTGAACTGCGCAACATCCAGAGCTGTGAGATGTTTGGATGTGACAGTGGCCCGATGCTGAACCGTGTGGCAACGTGAGGTTCCAGTCGATCACGCCTCCCTGCCACAAATAGGACATCTGTACTGCGCAGTAAGCACATCTTAAGCCCCTTCACTTATGCGCCTACTATCCGAACAAGTAATGGGCTCTCTGCAATATTCTGTATCATCCCGCATCAATCGTCCAAGGCTAGTAGCAGCTGGACTGGGAAATTACAGTCCCACGCTTAGGCTGGCGCCAGCACCACGACACAAACGGCGTGTCGCGAAGGGAAGAGCTTGGACTGCTGTAGAATGGCGTCGCACTTTCGTTCAGACCCTGGATGGCCGTCGTCGGTGGGTTTGGCGGAGATCCGGGAAGAGGACACATTCTTCCATTGTTTTGGAGAGCCACAGCGGTGTTACTCCTGGCGTCTTGGCGTGTGGGGCCACCGAGTATGACTTCAGGTCACAGATGGTAGTGATTGAGGTACCTCTGACGGCACAACGGTACGTCACGGAAATCTTCCGTCCTCGTGTGTTGCCCCTCATGCGACAGTGTAGCAGTGATATTTTTCAACAGGATAATGCTCGTTGTAACTTACTTACAACAAATAAAGCCAATGTTTGTCTGTGAAAATGGACTCGATAAGCAACCTGAGCTATCAGTAATTGGATTTTAACCTGCATAACACTGTGTGCGTGCTGTATGAGTGTCAGTTCCACTGTCATTTAAGCCATCAACACATCGTTACATGAAAAACTTAAAACTAACATTTGGATGAGCTATCTGACTGCGTATCTGAATATGAAAAACTACAGGAACAAATGAACGTGTAGCAATGAATACCTAAGCTATCTGACTAGTGCAACGGAATTTACTGGATTGGAGCACATGACATGTTGGGGTTTGTCAGTGTCTCTGTTTTGGCCCTAAGTTTTGCACTCATCTCTTTAGATGACTATCTTTTTCCAAGTGGTTTACAGCGATTCGCAGCAGCAGCGGCTAAAGCCTATTGTTACTAAGAATGAATTTAATAAAAAGGAATTTGCTTGGCTCCTGTTAACTTCTAAATAACCTGTAAGAAGGGATTTCATAGATTAAGTCTATTTAAAAACTTCAGAAATCATCATGACCAATAATAGTTTTAGAAGTATTAATAATGGCGGAATGCCTAACAGTGCTCTTACAAGTTTCAATAATGGCTGAGTGCCATATTAACAGATTATTCCAATTTCAAAGTTACATTAACATTTAATAACCACAAAAATGGTTCAAATGGCTCTGAGCACTATGGGACTTAACTGCTGAGGTCATCAGTCTCCTGGAACTTAGAACTACTTAAACCTAACTAACCTAAGGATATCACACTCATCCATGTCCGAGGCAGGATTCGAACCTGCGACCGTAGCGGTCGCGCGGTTCCAGACTGAAGCGCCTAGAACCGCTCGGCCGGCTAATAACCACAGCATATTTATGAATCAGATGTGGAGAATAATCATTATTATTTGGAGGATAAACAGGCTTCTTTAACTGACAAGCGAAACATAGGATTATTGCAAACTCGGACTAACAATCACAAGCCTAACCCTGCAACTGCGCTCTACTTTATGCTTGCGAATTTTACCTTCAGTTCCACCTTCAAGTATAGTTAAGCCATCTAAATCTCTCTTGGCTATGTAAATGAAATCAGGCCTTGAGTGTGGTAAGATCTGCCATCACCGACGTGTGGGCAGCGTGACATGTCTTGTGTCTCCGAGCTCTCGACCAACAATACTGAAATTTTACTATCGCAGACGGACCTCGTCTCACAACAATGCTTAGAATCGCGCTCAGATTGTTACTATCGATATCTGAGTGCTTATTTATTTCCATTCTCACACAATGCAACGAAAGCCTTAAGTTGGCTTCATTGTTTTCGCTGCTCTGTGTAATATTTAATCATTGTAATGGAGAGTTCTGACACACTTCTTACATTGTCCACACATTGCACGTATCTCTATAAACTGTAAGAGTGATGTTGAAGTACTCCAGTGGCCAGTTAATGTCCCAGATCTGTGCCCAGTTGTACACGTGTGGGACCAGGTCGGACTTCAGGAGTCGGTAGCCAGGACATATGAAGGCACATTTACGACAATTGTAGAACAGCTTGCCTCAGGAGAACAGGCAACGTCTTTTTTTCCATCCTTCCCAACAGAATCAGTACAGGCGTTCAGGCCACATGTGTGGACGTTTCCTCTTCCGCTTCTGAGTGTTTTCCTTTTCTTTTTTTTTTTCATTCTGTCACGCAGTGCAGCTGAATCAGAATGGAATTAAGGACCACCAATTGTAGTCCAAGTTGAGATCGTTCCGATGACCAGCCGCCGTTGTGTAGCCGCCCTCCATCGATCTGCTGACGTCGACTTCTCTGACGTAAGATATGATGTTGTTCTCTACTGTACGTGCCCGGCCTTTCGTTACATCTACATATCAGACGGAGCAGCCACAAACATCTTCACTGGAACGGCGACTAAATTTCCGGTTTTAATATTAATAATTAATGTTGACTTTTTGCACAGCCTATCACCATTCATTAGTTGCTGCGTTACCGAAGACAAGATAGTTAATAACGTCTTTGGATGCTAATTATTATTTCAGCTTCCTATTTTCGCCGTTACTACTGATCCGCACTGTTTCCGTATTGTTTCTGTCCGATTGGAAATGAAATGTTAAATGGCTTTTAAATCACAATTTACGCTTCATAATATTTCATAATCGAACCTTCAGTCATCAAGAGATACAGTTCGCAGCTTGCCTATGATTATCGTTGACTGATACAAACGCTATTGTGGAAATCACTTTAGCTTTTATTAATCATTTAATAATAATGAAATGATCATGAATGATTGTGTTTTGTATATAGGGAGAAGGAGGGTTAATCCTACAATTACCCTCAGCAATGACGTCAATTAAAATGTACGTGATTTTTATAGTTCGTCACTCAAAGATATTATAGCAAGGACTATGGTCCATTACTGTACTCGATACAGTCATTCAGACTTCGTACGCTTTTACTTTCACAAAGATAAGTGTCAAATTCCGTTCTCACATCCAATTTAACGTCCCTTCGCATAGTCCACAGATCCTATTATCGGTTATTCGGCATGCAATATAATTTAATACTGAGCGCTACTTTTTTTTCGAACACACAATTCCTCAGATATTCTTAGTCCTTGACCTGACTGCAAAATTCTGTCCCTTATTAATTAACTGTAGTCAATTTTCTTGCAGTTTAACAAAGGTGCCCTGATCGCTTCCGTAGCATATCACACGGAAATGCCAGTTATATCGCACGCCGTAGCTACGTAGACTTATTCAGAGCGCAGAAAACAAGACAAGAGAACTAACAATACCTGCGCATTGTTTATATAGTAGAATTTAGAAACAAAAGAAACCACGTTAGACCCGCTTTGATTTCCCTGAAGCGCTACTTTGCTGCAGGCGTTATTCTGACGAGAGGTTGTATATCGAGCCGTCCGGTGTGGCCGAGCGGTTCCAGGCGCTGCAGTCTGGAACCGCGTGACCGCTACGGTCGCACGTTCGAATCCTGCCTCGGGCATGGATGTGTGTGATGTCCTTAGGTTAGTTCGGTTTAAGTAGTTCTAACCTTAGAAGTTAAGTCCCATTAGTGCTCAGGGCCATTTGAACCATTTTTGTATATCCATAATTTCAATTAAAACTTTTTCATATCTATTAATTACTTCCGCTATTATCGAGCACCTCTCCCCTATATGAGAATAAGCCTGACAATATTGTTCTCAATTAAAAGAGCGGTTATAGTTGCTGCCAGAGGACGCAGCTCTGTGTGTGTACTGTACACGCATTACGCTATCCTTCTTGGGCTTGCAGTTTTAATGATCAGAAATATAGTATTCTCGGTATGTAGACGATATTTTGATCATATACAGTGGTTCCCAGGAAGATATTGAGCGACTGTTGGGAATCTTTAATGGTCTTCATGAAAAAACCAGCTTCACTTGTGAATTAGAAAATAATAATGGGCAGCTATATTACTTGGACTTCAGTATTGCCATAGACAACGACAGACTTTGCTTCGACATTTTTCGAAAAGCCGTTAATACAGGATTGCATCCTCATTCCCATAAAAAAACACTTTTCCATTCAGCCATTCATCACACATTTTCTGTACCTTTGTCACCAGACAACCTTAATGATGAGATGAATTTGATAAAACTATTGCAGTTAATAAAGGTTATGATATCTCGTTAGTTGAAAACATCAGTGCCATTTCTGACAGTAACGAGTATAAAAAAGTTTTTTAGATTCCACTTTAGGCCCTATTTATTATAGAATTCGTCGTCCTCTAGTTCAAAAATAAGGATGCAGAGTTGCCTTTTCTAGTAACAATAACTTACAGAAAAATCTCATTCGCACTCTGAAGTTCACAGTTGCTCCTTCACACAGTTCAGGAGTTTATAAAACCACTTGTGACACGTGTCTTGTTTATTATATAGGACAAACTGGAAGGTCTTTCAGTGTCAGGTGTAAGGTACATTTATTGGAGAGAAGAGGCTCTAATACAAGAAATTCCGCTTTTGCTGATCATCTCTTAACTTCCGGTCACAAGCCAAAATTTCCATTTCACCTAGGGAAAAGAAAGGTCACAGGCTCGACGTACTCGAAGACCTAGAGGTTTTCAAGCATATTGCTAAGAACGATGGCCTCATCAACGAACAGTAACAATTACGCTACAAAAATTTTTTCAGTGGATTTTATCCACTACTTGCGAAATTTTGATTCCTTTATTTTTACTATGTTTTCCTGTCTATCTCATATAGATATCTGCTACTAAAGTTTCCTTCACGCATTTTTTTTGAACTGTGCAACTGTTTGTGTAAATATTCTACAATATTCTGTACTTTAAGTAATGAGCGTTTCTACAAAGCCTAACAAAAGGCTGTTAGTTGTAATTCATTTACTTGACTGCTTTCTTCTTTCAAAACTGCATTAAGCTCTCACCCTTTGAATTTTGCTTTTCATTAGTAACTGTTGTTTAATTCGATTATTATCTGTTATCGTGTCTCAAATGGGCATATGTGACTGTCCGCGCCCGGTAGACGGTGCAACTTGTGACCTGTTTCCGTGTCAGCAGTGTAAGCCACTAGGCCGATCAGTCTGAGGGCGTTCCTCGCAAGGTGTACGTACCAAAGGATGGAACATTTTTAATTTCTGTATTGAGCACGTATTCTCCAAACTATGACTATTGCCTGCTGGCAACGTAACTTTACGTAAGTAAGCCGGCCGCTGGTGGCCGAGCAGTTCTGGCGCTACAGTCTGGAACCGCGCGACCGCTACGGTCGCAGGTTCGAATCCTGCC
This sequence comes from Schistocerca nitens, assembly GCF_023898315.1. NCBI lineage: Eukaryota > Metazoa > Arthropoda > Insecta > Orthoptera > Acrididae > Schistocerca > Schistocerca nitens. Next base: position 142,223,026 of record NC_064620.1, on the reverse strand, counting down.
TCGGGCATGGATGTGTGTGTTGTCCTTAGGTTAGTTAGGTTTAAGTAGTTCTAAGTTCTAGGGGACTTATGACCTCAGCAGTTGAGTCCCATAGTGCTCAGAGCCATTTTTTTTTTTTTTACGTAAGTAAGCTTTCTACGTTATGACAATTTTCGTCTTTGTTTCTGCCATATTTATTTCTGTGTGTATTATTTTGGGGGGTTGTTAAAATTTCATTCTGATGAAGACATCCTTAGAGGAGTCGAAACCTAGATCAACGTATTAAAAAATTCTTTGCAACCGGATGGCTGCGCTATTTCTCCGTTGTAGAAGAAATAATTTATTTCGTTGGCGGCACGTGTTTCTCTCCGACGAAAAGGCTAGAACAGGTTAGGAAATTGTGCCTGACCGCATCAGTCTGTTCAAAGGACTGATGGGAAAAAAATAAAAAATAAAAAAGCTCTCAAGTATTGGCGTTCCCCGCCAGATAATATGGGACAGCTGTGAACGTTACCTTCCTAACGGCTGTACTAAAGTACTCAACGCAAATGTGTCGAAATAGTCCGCGACTCTTGCGCGTGTTGCGAGCAGTGTGGTATCAGGAGGACTTTTTGCCTCGTAACTTGGCAGCTCACACGGCAAGGTCGCAGAAAAAAGCGACTGACGACACGTGTGTGTAAAAAACCCAGCCACGCGCTGCTGCCGCCGCCGCCGCTGCTGGTTGCCTCGCAATGCGTCGCCCACAGGTCGCTGGCCTGTGGCAGGCGAGCTCGCAGTCCGGGGTTGCGACCGTGGGTACTCGCCAGCTGCGTCGTGATGTCGCAGACCACCTCCGTATGTCACACAAAATCCGGCTTGCTGACAGAAAAAAAAAGTGTCGGATGACCACTCAGTGAATTGAATAACGAAATAGTAAGTCATTCCCCAAGGAGACTACAATCAATTCTTTGAAACATCAAATTTCAAAATTACCTTGTCATACAGGGTTCTTGAAATGGAACATTCGTTATTTCAGAGGTCTCCATGAAAAACGAGTGATCGTAGAACAATGAAATTCTGTGAAAACATTTGTAAAGAGATGCAGAAGAGGAGAAAAAGATAGACCATTGAAAGAAACAGATTTTATGTGCTGGCGTAAGCTATCGCCAGCACACCAGACGGTAAAGTGGTTGCGAGAAGATCGGCAGTAGGCGCAAGCAACTAGTAGGCCAAAGACAGACTCGCATCCATCGCGCCGCCAACGCCATCTCGACCGCCAGTATTTCGACCGCCGCCTCGGACCGGAGGGCACAGTCAGTCATCCAGTGAGTCGAGTCGAGTCATCAGTCGCTGCCCAGTGGGAGTCGCAGTCGCAGTTAGCTCAGCCTCTAGCTCAGAGTCAGACAGTGTCTAGTGGGACTTGTAATCCACAAGCAGCGAGGCTAATGGGGACTGTTACGGGAGAGGAGCTTGTACCACAACAACTAGTTTAAAGATAAGTAATTTCTTATTCTCATGGATTAAGAACCCTGCTAATACATGCATGCCGTTGTGTTATAGAAAGAGGATACCGGCCACCAATCAACATCCTCTCCTCGCTTCCCCCGGTACAAACCCACAGTGACAATGAGACGACACAAAATTTTAATTTCCACATAACAAGTTTTAAACCTGGTAATCTCGGTAGTTAGGCAGTTTGGGACAGTGGGCCGATGATTCGGTTTTCTCCAAATGCGTTGCGGAGTAGCTGTGTGAAGTGGAACTCCATCGTGCATCCAATAGTTGGCCCCTACGGCAGGGATCAAGTTTTGGCGAAGCAGATCACAGTAGGGCATGCCATTCACGCTGCATGTCCTTGGTCCTTGAGATCGAGTTGCTCACTAGTACCGGCAACTGGCGTCAAGTCATGTCGCTAAACACTACTGACAACGCACATCCTACAGCGCACATCATTCCTATACAGATAGGTACGTGTACAGTAAATAATTTTCCAGTACAGCGGCCCAAGCGGCGAAAGTTTATTACAACCACCTTGTTTACTTATTACTTGCTTTATGTGTATTCGCTTAAACTTTTCACCAAGCAAATTACGAATATTAACAAAGCAAAATCAATTCGAATTAAGGAAAATGCTATCAGAAACCAATGCGAATGATTGTGCAGATGGAACTGCTTTGAGACCTAACAGTGTAAAATTTTTGTAAAGGCGCATCCATGAAATATGCAAAGTTTGTTGCAATGGTTAAATGGAAATCATGGCCATTAACAAGGCTAAGAAAATCGTTGCACCTCATATTTTCGGCAGAAATGAAAGATATCATGTGCAATATTTTGTTACTTTGCTTCTATGTGTACGAGAAGAGAACGGAGAAAATATAAATATGCAGCACACGAAGCGGACGAAAGAGAATACAGATTTAAAAATGACACTGGGAAAAGTACAAAATTGCTAAACAGGAATGGCTAGAGGACAAAGGGAGGCTTGAGAAGCGTTTATAACCAAGGAAAAGATACATACTGCCTACAGGAATATTAAGGAGACTTTCGGAACAAAGATAAGTAGCTGTATGAATATCAAGAGTTCAGATGGCAAGCCAGTACAGAGAGGACAAAGCTGGAATGAGTATAAGAGAGTGCTATGAGAGAGAGATGAACTTGAAGGCAATATTACAGAAAGGGAACAGGAAGTAGAAGATGAGACAGAAGGTACGATACTGCGAGAAGAATTTGAAGAGCACTGGAAGATCAAAGTTGTAGTAGACAACATTACCTCACAACTATCTAAATCATTGGTAGAGCCAGCCATGACAAAACTATTCCATCTCGTATGTAAGGTATATGAGATAGGCAAAATACCCTCAGACTTCAAAAAGAATGTGATAATTGCATTTTCGAAGAAGGCAAGCGCTGACAGATGTGAACGTTACCGAACTATCAGTTTAATAAGTCATTGTTGCATAATACTGACACAAATTATTTACAGAAGAATGGAAAAACTGGTAGAAGCCGACCTCGGAGAGTATCAGTTTGGCATTTTATGAAATACTGACATTACGATCTATCGCAGAAGACGGAGTCCAGAAAGGCAGACCTACGTTTATAGCATTTGTAGACTCAGAGAAAGTTTTTGACAGTTCTTACTAGGCTACAGTCTTTGCAACTCTGAAGGCAGCATGGATAAAATATAGGGAGCGAAAGATTATTTACGAGTTATAAAGAAACCAGGTTGCAGTTATAAGAGACATGAAGAGGCGGTTGAGATTGGAATGAGACAAGGTTGCAGCCTATTCCCGACGTTATTCAATCTGCACTTCAGGGAAGCAGTAAAAAAGCCAAGGGGAAATCTACAACTAAAGTTCAAGGAGAAGAAATAAACACTTTTAAGTTGTCAATGACACTGTTCTTCTTCTGTCAGAGACAAAAAACGACTTGGAAGAGCAATTGAATAAAATTGATAGTGTCCTGAAAAGACTAAATGCCCTATAAGATTAATGTAAACAACAGTAAAGCAAGGGTAATGGGATAGAGTCGAATTAAATCAGCCAACGCTAAAGGATTTAGGTTAGGAAACGATGCATTCTAAGCAGCAGAGGAGTTTTACTATTTGGACAGCAAAAGGCTGTGATGGTAGACTGGTTAGAGCAAGAAAGCATTTCTGAAAAAGAGGAATTTTTAGAAATCGAGTAGATGTTTTAAAGTTAGGAAGTCTTTCCTGAAGGTACTTGTGTGCAGGGTAGGCTCGTATGGAAGTACACCATGGACGATAAGCAGTTCAGACAAGAGGAGAACAGTAGCTTTTGAAATGAGGTACTACAAAAGAGTGCTGAAATTAGATGGATAGACTGAATAACTAATGAGGAAGTACTGAAACGAACTGAGTAAAATTGAAATTTATGCCACAACTTTCCTAAACGAATGGATCGAAAGATGGGACACATCTTGAAGCTTGAAACAGTCGTCAATTTGGTAATATAGGTAAGTGTGTGGGGGGACATAACCCCATATTAATGTCCACTAATAAGTGTCCGAATACTTTTAATCAGACTCAGGGTATCAATACTCTTTACTAAGTTGCATTCTGGCCAAAGAAGTCACGAACCTTTAACACACCGAACTGATAAGCACAATAAAAGCGAGTATCGAGTAATTGGTTATAGCATTTCATTATGCTCATCTCGCTCAATATCATGTTTTCTATCGCTTCCAGTACGCGGTTGTTAAATGTGCACATTTGTGCCTACGTTCATATGAATTTAATGTATTTATTTCTTAGGGAGCATTCTGGAATTGCGTCTGCATGTCCCCTCCTTCATAAGCTTAACTGGTTTTTACTGTACAGTTTCAAAATCATCTTTCCAACACTGATCATGTATACTTCAGAAATGGGGGTAGGTAGAAAGGTTCGGTTTGCGGCGTGACGTTCACATTCACCTAGAGTTTTAGTAGCCGTTTGATAGGGTTGAATGAATGCGTTATTTGTAGTATACAGGGTATCCAAGCGATATTCATGGCACCTACGGATTCCTTGAACTTCGTATACCACTGTCTGAAGATCGGGTGTAATGGCGGTGTAGGCGTAATGAGTCCGAAGTTACGCTTGACCTAGGTGTCAGATTTGCTACCTGTCACCCATTCCACGACCATTTCGCTCAGTAACTAACCTGGATGAAAAAAAACTTAAGGTGTGTGTGTGTGTGTGTGTGTGTGTGTGTGAGAGAGAGAGAGAGAGAGAGAGAGAGAGAGAGAGAGAGAGAGAGAGTTTACCTATCCCCATTTTAGAAATATACATGATCAAAGCTCTAAAGATCGTTTTGAAAAACCTTTATTAGAAATAGGTAGTACACCTGAGATGAAAAACGCTGATCTGAGTCGGAATCTCTAAACCGATTACAGCTGGTGGACAATGTACAGGGTAGTCCACCCTTCAAGAACAAAGACAGGTGGTGGGATTCGAACTCGGAACCTTGTCTTTCGCAGACAGTGCTCTCAAAGCACGGTTCTCGCCCGTCCTCCAAGTTTCACAGCTGTCCTATCCTCTTTCCTACCGCCCAAACTTCACAGAAGTTCTCCTGCATACCTAAGGGACTAGCACTCGCGGAAGAAAGGGTATTCCGGAGAAATGGCTTAGCCACAGCCTAGGGGATTGTACACAGAATGAAGTTTCCACTCTTCACTCTTCTTATAAAACATCCTGGCAGATTAAAACTGTATGCGTATCCGGGCTGTAACTAAGCCGTTTCTCCGCAATATCTATTCTTCTGAGAGTGCTACTCGCGCGGGTCATGCAGGAGAACATCTGTGGCGTTCGGGAAGTACGGAAGAGGTAGTGACAGAAACACAGCTGTGGGGTCGGGTCAACAGGTAATTACAATTTACGTCAGAATTGACTGTGATAAATTTACTAGTTACTTGTTCGGTACTCTTTTCTAGTCGCTGGTAGGTGATTTCTTTTATTCCTATACTACGTTCTGTGTTTCCTAACAATTCAGTGGCCTCGGTGATCAAAGACATCGCAGCATGTTCTCTTATACTTTAGCAAAATGTGCTGACTTTTTACTTTAGTTTTGGGCGGCTTTTGTTTTAAGTGCTGCAGACAGCCGCTGCTTGTATGCCTTTCTTCATATTTACATAAGTAGTGTTTTGCTGTTCTGTCTCTTCCATCATTCAACTCGGAATTAAGACGTCGAGCACCTATTCCGTTCTTGACACTAGTCAGCAGGCAACATAGTTTCTTTAGTTGATGACCTAAACAAAGACTAACGCCTTAACAGACTGAAAGGTAATGAGTTGGTACTTGATTGGTCGGCTAATTCCACGTTTAATTTTTTGATAGCAACGCTTCTTTCTTTTTCATGATGATTGTGTAAGAATTTGCAGAGCGCATTAAGAACACGGGAATAACGTGAAAACATTTAACTGATAAGTACAGCAGCAAGCTATAAATTTATTTTAAATGCACCATGACCAGGTTCTCATTTGAAAAATCCATCTTCAGATGGTTTTTATATGTGTGTCTGCTGAAACATATGTCCCTTTCCACGTGGTGTGGCGCCACAAACGAACAGAAAATAAACCACAAAGGTGATAAAATCTAACGCAATTACTTATCCAGTTATTAAGGGCTCTTTTAATGTATCAGCTATGTGGAACAAGTTCCTGAAGACGAAACTGCTTTCTGTGAAGGTAACAGGTTTGTATAATTAATGCCGTGAGTGTACTGGTAGAGCGACTGTGCAGTCTATGTAAAAAAAAAAAAACTGCAGCGGTTGCCATACTCTCTTTCTGAACACCATGCGATTTTCAGAGCTTTTCCATCTTACTGTTCAAAACTATGACTGGCAAATACGTTTATGCATAGAGATGATCAACAGTAAACGTCGAGCAAAGAACGCGAGATGGAATAATTTATAACATAGAATACAGAAAAATACAGCATATCCAGTCAGATAAATTTTATTAGGCTTTGTCACCTTACAACGTATTTCTTGTTCATTTTATAGTGCCACACTTTTAAAAGATCGCTATTATAGGTTTCAATGGACATGCAAAAACAATCAGAAGAGGGATTGTTCTGGTCTGAAACCGGTAATAGTGTAATTTGTCAATTATAGTGTCAGAACAAAAGAAACTGTATTACACTGAATGAGTATAGTATGCAGATCAGGAAACTTTTATAGGCAAAGTACCCACCGAAACTTAAAACGCGGTGTATTTTCTATTACAGTGTTACTGTGACTGTGGCAGCATCGAGGGAACGTTACGTAAGCGAAATTAATGTGGCTATGACACTAGGCTATTTTTCGGAGCAGTGCTAGTAATAAAATTCTCCTTTCGTTGGAAAAATTGAAATGTGTTGTGCCCTGGTTCAACGAACGCTTGGTGCCATCGTATAATTTAAAGTGCTTCAGTTTCTGAAAATTTCGCTTCCGTAATACAATACATATAATTCCTAACACCGGTATCAGAAACGGTGGGATAACAATTAATGAAGTCATACATTTTGTCGAAATTCGTTCAGAGGCTGTTCTTAATTCATTTTCTTGATTTTCTTTTCATTTTGTTTAGTCAAATTCGAAACTGAAATAATGTAGTGCAGTCTGAAATATTTAATGTAGCGTACATCAGTGAAGCAACAAGACGTGAAGTGCTTCTTTAACTGTTTGATAAATTAATTACAGTAATGGATGTTATCAGAAAATGGATTAATTAGTACGTTATCATAAAATATGTGAAAATGAAATAAATGTTACGTTATCAAAACATGAAATAATTAATACAGTTTTATTCAAGAATGTAACACGAATAACGCTTCAAAAGAGACACCAGTAATTTAGCAAGCAACCACTTTTATTTTCTCTTTTAATTCACCAGTTCCATATTTTCCCCACTTCTTCCTATCTTATGTCCGTCTTTGTTTTTGGAAATAATAGTCGTTGCGTACCCCACTGTAATTTTCTTTCTCCCTGTACCGTTCCTTCCAATACAATGTCCAATGTTAAGAGCGGTATCGTATGTCGACCTTATTATTCGTATAGATTTCCCTTCCACTTGTATTTCTCTACTGACATTTTCTTTCGCATACTTTATTACTTATTTCGCACACATGTTAACGTAAGTACCTGAAGTTAACGTAAGTACCTGAAAATAATGTAGCCCTTCAAAGCCATTCCCATGCAATGGCGTCTAGTATTCTCTAAGGATACTTTCGAAAGTTTTCGATTACTACAGGACGCTCATTGGACACATGTCGCGTTATCACTTTATAGGACCATTTCATCAAACGATTCTTATGGTGAACCGTAGCATCAAAAGTGTCTAAGAAGCTCTACCAGGTGTAGTGGTGACTCTTGAGAGCACACGCATTTTCCAAATGTAATTTAAACAAATCTTGGAGTTTTATACAGTCACGTCCTGTCACTCCAAAGCGCCATTCCACACGTGCTCTCGGTACCGTACTTCTTCATGCAGCGCCGCGCCAAAATAAACTAGTGATAATGCGAAATTAGCCACACACGAATGACGTACTCTTCACATATAACAAAAGTCTAACTCTGAAAATCTAACTAAGTAGTATAATCACAAGACAGTATACACTATGTGACCAAAAGTATCCCGACACCTGTCTGAAAACGACCTACAAGTTCGTGGCACCCTCCACCGGTAATGCTGGAATTCAATATTGTGTTGCCCACCCTTACCCTTGACGACAACTTCCACTCTCGCAGGCATACGTTCAGTCAGATGCAGGAAAGTTTCTTGGGGAATGGCAGCCCATTCTTGACGGAGTGCTGCACTGAGGAGAGGTATCGATGTCGGTCGGTGAGGCCTGGCACGAAGTTGGCGTTCCAAAACATCCCAAAGGTGATCTATAGGATTCAGGTCATGTCTCTGTGCAGGCCAGTTCATTACAGAGATGTTATTGTCGTGTAACCACTCCTCCACAGGCCGTGCACTATTAACAGGTGCCCGATCGTGTTGAAAGATGCAATCGTCATCCCCGAATTACTCTTCAACAGTTGGAAGCAAGAAGGTGCTTAAAAAATCAATGTAGGCCTGTGCTGTGATACGGCCAAGCAAAACAACAAGGGGTGCAAGCCCCTCCGTGGAAAACAGGACCGCACCATAACACCACCGCCTCCGAATTTTAGTGTTGGCACTACACACACTGGCAGGTGACGTTCACTGGGCATTCGCCATACCCACACCCTGCCATCGGATCACTTGTGTTCCGTGATTCGCCACTCCACACAACATTTTTCTAATGTTCAATCGTCCAATGTTTACGCTCCTTACATCAAGCTAGGGATCGTTTGATATTTACCGGCGTGATGTGTGATTTATCAGCAGCCGCTCGACCATTAAATCGAAGTTTTCTCATCTTCCGCCTAACTGTCATAGTACTTGCAATGGATCCTGATGCAGTTTGGATTTCCTGTGTGATGATCTGGATAGATGTCTGCCTATTACACATTACGACGCTCTTCAACAGTCGGTGGTCTCAGTCAATCAACAGACAAGGTCGGCCTGTACGCTTTTGTGCTGTACGTTTCCCTTCACGTTTCCACTTCACTATCACATCGGAAACAGTGGACCTAGCGATGTTTAGGAGTGTGGAAATCTCGCGTACACACCTATGGTACAAGTGACACCCAATCACCTGAGCACGTTCGAAGTCCGTGAGTTCCGCGAGCGTTCCATTCTGTTTTCTCTCGATGTCTGATGACTACTGAGGTCGCTGATGTGGAGTACTTGGCAGTAGGTGGCAACAAAATGCAACCAATACGTAAAAAGTATGTTTCGGGGGGTGTCCGGATACTTTTGATCACATAGTGTATATGCGAGCAACATACACTCCAAGGGAAAGAAAAGATGCACCACGAAAGGATTATCCTAATGGGGCAAAAATCGGTAGATACTCAAGTGCATGTACAAACAAAAGGTTACAATTTCAGAAAATTTGGACGATTTATTCAAGAGAAAGACATTTAAAAATTGATCAATCCTATAAAGCGTTGCTCCACCTCTCACCCTTATGCAAGCAGTTATTAGGCTTGGCAGTGAGTGATAGAAGTTTTGGAGGTCTTCCTGAGGGATATCATGTTTATTTCTCTCCAATGGCGCGCTGGATCGTCAAAATTCCGAGCTGGTTGGGGTGCGTTGCCCATAATGCCCCAAACGATTCCAACTGGGGAGATTCGGCGATCTTGCTGATCGAGTTAGGGTTTGGTAAGCATGAAGACAGGCAATAGAAACTCTAGCCGTGAGCAGACGGACACTGTCTTGCTGAAATGTAAGCCTCTGATGGCTTGCCATGAAGGGTAACGAAACTGGGCGTAAAACATTGGCCACGTACCGCTGTGCTGTAAGGGTGACGCGGATGACAGCCAAAGTGACCCTGCTATGAAACGAAATGGCACCCCAGACCAAATGTCCTGACTGTCAGGTTAGGGGCTAATAATCTCGCCGTTAAACGTCCGTAATCTCCGAAGACACTCACCCACGACTGCTGGGTTGGTACTCTGCCGCTAACTGAGGCGCCTCCAGACACGTCTTCGATGGTTATCGAGGCTCAGTTCGAGGCGGGACTCGTCACTAAAACAATTCTCCTCCAGTCAGTAAGTTTCCAGGCCAAAGACGTGTCTGGAAACGCCCCAGACAGCTGTAGGATACCAACCTGACTGCCGTCCGCCATACTGTGCGACAACCAGGAGTCTTGAGCTGTGATGCCATGTCGTTTCCAAGGAGAACCCCTTTGGTAGTCATGCGGGACACCAGTACAGAACAGCAATATGTCGACGACATTCTACTCCCTGTTTTTTTGACCTCCATGCCAAGCCATCCTGCGCTTACATTTCAGCCGCCCGCCCGCACACGGCGAGTGTTTCTGCTCCTTTTCTTCGTGCTTGCCAAACCCTATCTTGGCCAGTAAGGTCGTCGGATCTTCCCCAATTGGCTCTGAACACTATGGGACTTAACATCTGAGGTCATCAGTCCCCCAGAACTAATCTAAGGACATCACACACATCCATGCCCGAGGCAGGAATCGAACCTGCGACCGTAGCGGTCGCGCGGTTCCAAACTGAAGCGCCTAGAACCGCTCGGCCACATCGGCCGGCGATCTTACCCAACTGAGAACGTTTGGAGCATTATGGACAAGGTCCTCCAACCAGCTCGGCATTTTGACGATTTAACGCACCAATTTGACAGAATCTGAAACGATATCCTCCAAGAGGTCATCCAACAACTCTATCAATCAATGCCAAGCCGAATAACCGCTTGCATAAGGGTCAGGGGTGGACCAAAGCGTTATTGACTTGCTCAATTCGTAAAGCTCTTTCTCTTGAATAAATCTTGCCATATTTCTGAAATTTTAAGCATTTGTTTATCTGTACATGTACGTCACGTCTACCAATATCTGTCTCGTTCGGATAATCTGGTGCAAGAATTCCAGCTCCTCCTGTAGGTGCCTCCTGTCTCTCTACAAAGTTTCTGAAAAGGGTGCCTGAGTATTCATTATATAGGGTGAGTCACCTAACGTTACCGCTGGATATATTTCGTAAACCACATCAAATACTGACGAACCGATTCCAAAGACCGAACAAGAGGAGAGGGGCTAGTGTAGTTGTTTAATACAAACCATAAAAAAATGCACGGAAGTATGTTTTTTAACACAAACCTACGTTTTTGAAATGGAACCACGTTAGTTCTGTTAGAACATCTGAACATATAAACACATACGTAATCAGTGCCGTTTGTTGCATTGTAAAATGTTAATTACATCCGGAGATATTGTAACCTAAAGTTGACGCTTGAGTACCACTCCTCTGCTGTTCGATCGTGTGTATCGGAGAGCACCGAATTACGTAGGGATCCAAAGGGAACGGTGATGGACCTTAGGTACAGAAGAGACTGGAACAGCACATTACGTCCACATGCTAACACCTTTTTATTGGTCTTTTTCACTGACCCACATGTAAATTACCATGATGTGGAGGACGCATAAATTGGCCAGCCCGTTCTCCTGATCTTACACCTCTGGACTTCTTTCTGTGGGGTACGTTAAAGAAGAATGTGTACCGTGATTGCCTACAACCCCAGAGGATATGAAACAACGTATTGTGGCAGCCTGCGGCGACATTACACCAGATGTACTGCGGCGTGTACGACATTCATTACGCCAGAGATTGCAATTGTGTGCAGCAAATGATGGCCACCACATTGAACATCTATTGGCCTGACATGTCGGGACACACTCTATTCCACTCCGTAATTGAAAAAGGAAACCACGTGTGTACGTGTAACTCACCCCTCATGGTAATGTACATGTGCGTCAGTGAAAAAGACCAATAAAAAGGTGTTATCATGTGGACGTAGTGTGCTGTTCCAGTCTCTTCTGTACCTAAGGTCCATCACCGTTCCCTTTAGATCCCTACGTAATTCGGTGCTCTCCGATACACACGATCGAACAACGGAGGAATGGTACTCAAGCGTCAGCTTTAGGCTACAATATCTCCGGATGTAATTAACATTTTACAATGCAACAAACGGCACTGATTACGTATTTGTTTATATGTTCAGATGTGTTAAAAAACATACTTCCGTGCATTTTTGTATGGTTTGTATTAACCAATTATACTAGCCCCTCTCCTCGCGTTTAGTCTGTGGAATCGATTCGTCAGTATTTGATGTGGTTTACGAAATACATCCAGCGGTAATGTTAGGTGACTCACCCTGTATAAGGAACTTTGACATGAACAGCTGTTGTCGTTGAAACGCGGGACTTAGGGAAAGCAGGTAAAGATGTGGACGGGGCCTAATCAGTTACCGTTGGTTGCACAGTAAACACTTATACTTTATTTAAGGTAACAATTTTCAACAATCACTTCAAAGGAATTGACTGTAACACAAACTACACTGACGGCTGAAGGCCTTATGAGGAAAGAATTCAAAATTAAGTATCGGCTGAAGGCCACAAGCAATACCACAATTAACGGCTGAAGACTTGAATTACAAGTCAAGAAGAGAATTACTCGTTGAAAATATTCAAGTCACTTGTCGGCTGAAGGCTGCAATAGGAATAATTTAAACAAAATATTATTTTTTACACAATTAACACAATCTGACCAAATAAGAAGGGAGTGATCCACAGACAGTGCTCCAAGGATCGATCTGGCGAAGTCCTTCCAACGTAAGTAAAGTGAGACAGGCAGCCCAGTGTTATACCCACTTAACACGATGGCAACTCAAACCAGTCACAGTTTAAACGCAAGATCAACACTCTCGCAAAAGCTACCTAACGTCCGATGCCCAGTACAACGATGGAATAACCCATACCATGCAGACGGGCAGACTACACTCTAGACATCGCAAAATGACAAACATTATACAAGATAACATGTTCAAACGGAAGAGTAATCCGAGGAAATCACAACAGGCTGCCTCCACAAATCCAGTACTAAGACGCCGTTACAATGACTGCTCATTCAAAACCACACTAGATACACACCGATCCGGGAAAACAATTCCACAAACAACTCAAACAATACTAAAACTAGTCACTGTGGAGCAACAAGGACGAATTACAAGTCGACACAAACAGAGAACCCAGAAGTGGTCGGAAGACCAAATACACGTCGTCCGTTGAGACGACCGACCGAACGACCAACCAACGGTTGCCCTCGAGCACGTCAAGCAAGGCAAACGTCCCAGTATGGATCGCCAAATAAAAGCTTGTTACCATGAGGTCACTTCGGCGGACGGACACACACACAATGGTAGCGGTTTCACTACTCGGCTTTAACGATCCATTGAACTTAAACTAGCTGAATCCGGTGCTTGACGTGGTCGTGCACTCTCGCGACCACATGCTTCCATCGGGCAGTGCATGTATTTCCAGCTGACCCGGCGAGTCCTGGGGCTGTGCGGACCTCACTGGTGCTCCGTCCCAGCCGAACTCCCCTGACACACCACGGCACGGAAAAGAAGAGGTCGCTCCAAAGGTAGTAACACAGTACTCGCTATCGATAAACGCCGCTGCTGCCACTCACGGACAGAGAAAGCGAACAAACGTAGTGGCACCAGCGAACAGACTAAGAAAACGAGAGGTGACAATTCCAATACACGCCAATCCCTCTATGGCACCAAGGCGAGCCGCAGTACGGCTCAGTCGTCTTTGAATGCTCAATGCCACACAACATACTCCTCATGAAGATATGGAAGGAACGTTTTGTCGTGGAGACGAAATAAACATCCTGATTCGTGTTCGTGGTAACCCGTACGGGTGGGCCCAGCTCGTGGTACGCAAAAAAAAAAAAACCAGAAACATCACGGAACACCCGTGGCCTGAACTTCACCCTCCACACACACTTGGATTAACGCCGCATGAGCCATTGGTGTACCGACACTCAGCATTATTTGGAGAGCGACAAAATATCGATTCGTCGGACCACACTACCGGCCTCCAGTAGGCTCATGTCCACTTTCTGTGTTATTTCGTTCACTCATTAACAGCTTGCACAAAATAACAGATTTCCTTATATGGGTTTTTAGAATATGCGCGTTGTCTTTTTCGTTCAAATGATAAACTAGAATACAGTTTCATCAAAGCATTTCTACGTCTACATCTATACTCGGCAATCCACCTCATGGCGTGTGACGGAGAGTACTTTCTGTACCAGTCTCACTTCTCCCTTATCCTGTTCCAATCGCGAATCGTTCGTATGAAAACGATTATCAATAATTCTTCAGTGTCACAATTTCGTTGACAGAGGACCAGCAACTTTTTCAAAATTGCATAAAGCGTTTTCAGTTAACAGTTGCAAAAATGGTTCAAATGGCTCTAAACACTATGGGACTTAACATCTAAGGTCATCAGTCGCCTAGAACTTAGAACTAATTAAACCTAACTAACCTAAGGACATCACACACATCCATGCCCGAGGCAGGATTCGAACCTGCGACCGTAGCGGTCACGCGGTTCCAGACTGAAGCGTCTAGAACCACACGGCCACACCGGCCGGCACACAGAGTATTGTCTTCCTTCCAAAGCGATTTGTTCCGCGAGCTCTTGTTGAGTTTGAGTATCATCTTCATCCAGTAAGGCCTGCAATTCGTTGTCTTCAAAACGTTTTCCCGCGCTCGTCTTTGCTCACGTCAAATCACCTTTTTTGAATTTTTTTAACCACTCGAAACACTGGGTTTTTCCTAAGAGCATGTTCGCCGAGAGTTTCGACAAGCATTCGATGCGATTCTGCAGCAGGTTTCGTCAAATGGTAACAGAAATCCAATGCTGTCGGCAGTTTGTAGTTCGTAGACACAATGATCGACATGTTTACGGGTTGCCGGCCGAAGTGGCCGCGCGGTTCTGGCGCTGCAGTCTGGAACCGCGAGACCGCTACGGTCGCAGGTTCGAATCCTGCCTCGGGCATGGATGTGTGTGCTGTCCTTAGGTTAGTTAGATTTAACTAGTTCTAAGTTCTAGGGGACTAATGACCTCAGCAGTTGAGTCCCATAGTGCTCAGAGCCATTTGTTTACGGGTTTGAAACAGATACCGATGTATGGAACTTGGGTTACTGTGTATTGACATTCGTCGTTAGCCGTTACAGGAAGCAGATGGCGCTGCAGACGCGGTCTCACGGGCCCTACACTGACGGCTAGCACCATCTATTGGGTAATTCCGGTTTCATACTTCTACACCTGGTACTAGTTGATTCTCTCTGTCTGAACTAACAATGAAGCACAGTGCGACGTAGAACGCCTCTCTTCCAACGTCTGCCATTGGGGTTTGGGTGGGCACCTCCGCGACGCTTTCGTGCTAACTGAATGAACCTGCAACGAAACGCGCTGCTCTTCTTTGGATCTTTTGTATCTCCTGTATCAATGCTACGTGGTACGGGTCCCAGAAAAACGAACAGTATTCAAGTATTGGTCGATCGATGGCTGTGTAAGCTATCTGCTATGTGGGTGAACTACACTTTCTGAGGATCCTCTCAGTGAATTTCGGTCCGGGAACTGCGTTAGCTGTGATTAGTTTTATGTGACTGTTACACTTTAAATCGCTCCGAACGGATACTTCAAGCTATTTTATGGACATGACTGGTTCCAGTGACTGTCTGCAATCGTGTAGTCACACGGAAATGTGTATTACTGCATATGTATGCCCATATCGGCAACAGAAATTGACCTGATGTTGATGTGGGTTTATATGGATTATACACCCTTATTCTCAACGTTAAAGTTTCTGGTGACCTACTTCAAAAGTACCGAACTTCTCCTGAAGAAAATCTACGTGGAGGAGGCCCCAAAAGCTAGAGACAGAGATATACTCCATGAGACGCATGTGGCTCTCAGGAGGACAATGCGTGGTGCCATTAACGGCTACCATAGCAAAATATTATCGAGTGATATTTCACAAACCTCGAAGACGTTTTGTCGTGTATAAAGGCGTACATATTAATGAGCTGGAAGACAATACTGATGTTAATGTCTGGCACTTTCGGCAAATGATGATGTTATCTGTTATAAATTACTATACGGGAAAAAACTTCACACATAGTCAATCAGATCTTGATCATGATTACATGTGGCAATAGATAGACAACTTTCTTTGAATGTGCAGAAATGCAAAACTGTGCACTTATCAAAACGTGGAAAAGTAGTCTGCTATGAATGCTGACCAACAAGGAGAGTGAATATCAATATTTCGGTCGGCCGGGGTGGATGGGCGGTTCTAGGCGCTTCAGTCTGGAACCGCGGACCGCTACGGTCGCAGGATCGAATCCTGCCTCGGGCATGAATGTGTGTGATGTCCTTAGGATAGTTAGATTTAAGTAGTTCTAAATTCTATGGGACTGATGACCTCAGATGTTAAGTCCCATAGTGCTAGGAGCCATTTGAATTTTTGAACCAATATTTCGGAAACTTTGGAAAGAATTCAGCCGATTTCGTTTTCAGACATATTAATATGGTAGTGATTTCGTGCCGAAACAGAGGAATGGAAAGATAGTGACGGTTCTACATAAAAAATGAGGGGCTCAATTTCACTTGGCCAGTAATTTCTGTGGTGGAAAATGGTTCTGCCCAACTCACTACCTAACAAAGCGTAAAGAAAAAACGTCGGTCTCTAACCAACCACATGTAAAAAAATCTGCGAGACATCTGCTTGGAAGAAAAATGAAAATCCTCTTAATTAGCCCATAATCGTAATTTTATCAATAAATTGGAATTGGAATTGTTTTGCTTAAGCCAGTGTGTTTTCGTTTGTTTCTGTATATATTTTATAGCATGTGTGTAGAAGGGAGGGGGGTTTATGAAAGGGAGTGGCAGTCCACGAGAGCAGTCAACGGCCTTTTTTCTTTTAGAGATCTAAAGACAAGGAAAGATTAACTAACTGTAGAATTACAGAAGTGGCTGACGAATTTACTTCCTCTCCAGCATACGTGCTTTTTTATTGTGTTTTTAGAGTTTCTGAGCTTCTCATTGATATTTTTAAATTTTTCTCTTTTTCCTTCTTCAGGTTAAAAGGAGACTACATCTTTAAAACCTCCGTGAATGGTTTGTTAATTTTTTCCTTGTTTGTTCCTGGTCCTGTCCCTGTCTTTCTATCTTTCAGATAGGTGTTGGTGTTTTTCTTCTTCTGTCTTTGCAAAAGGTCGTTTTTATACGTAAATATGAGACTCTGGTTTCCCATAAAATTTCCACATCGCTGTTTCCCACATTCTTCGCCTTTTCAAGCGGAGGAAGAGCGGAGCGAGTATTCAAATGAAGTTTTCGCAGGCGCGTGTGCTATCTGATGCCATACGTATCAGGGCAGAGATTCCCGGCCGATACGTGGCTACGCCTCCCCCGCCGCTAGTACAGCCTGCACGGCGCCTACGCGGGTTAGGACAGACTGCTTAGCTACGCTAATGAGCCTCAATAATTACAGCGTTTATCAACCTGCGACCAGACGCGCCACAACGATTTGCCTTTTTCAGATGAAGTAATTAGCCGTGAAAGATAGCCGTATCTGGACTTACGAGCCGACAAGTTATGTACAGGGGATCTCACACTTTTTGCCCCGTCTCCCAGCTTGTATTTGGTTCTTGTTGTTTCAGTCCCTGCTGCGTCTGAGTCCTTAAGGGGCAACAGAAGAGGCACACATCTTCCGAATTTACAACCGTCTACACAATTTTCGTGTAATATTGTGTGTAAATTCAAAAGCAGGTGCCTTATAGTGTATCCACAAGGCACTTGCTTTGGAATTTACACACTACTGCTACATAAAAGCTCTCATCTGTTCTCACTGGCTTCTAACAAGCACTTACAAAGCTCAGCACTTCTGCTTACATGAACTTGCTACTAATGAAATCCAGTTTCCACTTTTTCAGGGCTGCTTCACGTCACAGTTGCTTAATCTTTCTTGTATCTCGCAATTGTTGATATAACGTTAATCCAAACTTTTTTCCTAGAGCGAAAACATCAGTTACACTGTAAAAACAGCTACTGTGAGGAAACGTGTGTAGACATCGATTGATGTGTGAGCATTGGGACTCGCATTCTAGAGGACGGTGGTTCAAAACCCGTCAGATTATCAAGATTTAGGTTTGATGAATGCTTGGATGGTTCCTTCGAAATGCCACAGCTGACTGATTTTTCTCTGCCCGTAACGACCTAGTAGTCGATGGGTCACTTAAGTCTACGCATCTTTCCTTCCGTTCTTCCGTCATGTGTGGACAGAAATATGGTCTTCATCGCACAAAATCCAACTACAGCACGTGACGCTACAGTAACGTCTTTAACTCCTAGAAGCCTGCGCCCCAGAGACTTGGAAGATAAAGATATTATCACCACGCGTCACTTGCTTCCACTGGTGATCTATGATCTTAGGAATTGCAAGTATGTCTGAATCCATACCCACACATTGGAGAAATTTTTTACCGTTGAGTTTAAGAAGAATAATTATATTTAATTAAGAACAATTAAAATTTACATTTAAAATCATGGTTATTCGTTTTAGAATGCCAGAGTGGGTGAGATTTGTAAAAAGTTTTGTCATTTTGGTAGGGACTAATCTGTATGTTGGGACTGCGTCGCGAGCTGTACAAGTTTCGAGGGATCCGGGCACACGTTGCTCGCTATGATTCGAATAAACTGATTTTTTTTGGCCAATTAGCTACACAGTTTTAATAAATTATGATTTAGTACGAAGTGGCACTGCAAAGTGGCGAAGAACTGAACATTAAATCTTGTCATAAAGGCCCAAACAAATAGTATCCTTTTACGTGAATATTTCGTACCAAGCGGTGTTGATTAGCTTTATAAGCAGAAATTCTCGTAAGTCAATCATTGGACAAATTTTGGATTTTCTATGTTTAGGATACGTGGAAATGATGATATGACTCTACCAAACGTAACAGATTTTCATACTTCAGGAAAAAATGTACAACGAACGTAATGCCACAAAAGAAATTCATCTCGCTTGAGCACTATGAGGCAATGATAATAAGTTGATGCTACGTAGATACGAGGATGGTATTCTGAAATTTAGTTTCTATGACATATAGCATGTTTCATATTGCTTAATTATAACAGAAACGAAGATGTCACGAAAAACGGGTGTTCAGAAAATTACAGAAACCATACTAATAGAAATGAAGCTGGACAGATAGTACTGACAGCACAGTATGGCAATAAAATCTAATACGGCGGAGAAGACAAAGATGAGTGTGGGAACATTGGATATTCCAAGAAGGCTCGTTAGCCGCTACAAAGGCCCTAAACCGCCGTATAAAGGACGATACGATGCGTAGACACAGTTTTAAGGGAAAAACCTACGTCCTACTTTCAGAATCTTCCTTATTTTATTCGTATGAACACGTTACAAGATTACCGAGAGTATCTCCCGCAACGAAAGATCCCGGGTCGATAAAAGGTCAAGTTACTTTTGTTTACAACGGTATAGGAACAGACACAACCACAGGCAAATAGGTACATCATGTGTCTACACAACACAAACAAACGCAATTCCCTATACCAAAGGCGCGGCGCGGATCCAGCTTTCAGTTATAGAGGAGTGGGGCTGGTCTCTGGGGTCACAGTCTTGTGGTATCCTTCGCTCTCGCTATCCCCTCCCACCCCCACCCCCACCCCCTCCCCTCCCCACGCCACCAATCGCACCCAAATATTGCTTCCCATCACAAACACACACAGTAAACATGCCACATGCGCTCGAATATTAATAAAAGTAATCTAAAAGTAAAGTCTGTGGAGCATGCCCGTGACCAGGTTGCTGGCTTAACTCACTGTCCATAGGGTGGTGTTTCTTTACCATCTAACACATGCTTAATCTGCGTTTTCTGTTGTTTCAGGTAAGCCAGCACAAATGATCAACTCGACACAGTGCGAAGCCAGCGTGTCTCCACAAATCTGGGAGAACCCAGTCACATCGATTCACAGTAATGTAGAGAATTTAAGTAATATCTTTCAATTGCTTCAGAGGATTCACTATCGTGATTGCAGCATGCAGAATCAATAGTGTACAGATATATTTTTGTGCGGATGCTGCCCCACAGTTCGTAAATATTTAAAGCAACTCTTATTTGTTCACCACCATGAGTTTCTCTCGAATAACCCTTTATTCGCTACCACTTTTTATCGAAATGATCATCATCAGATAACATGAATTATTACAACAGCCTAAATGGTATCACTCTTACTGTTGAAAGTCGTTTTCTGCTGGTACCTCTCATGTTATGTATTCATAGATGAATGAAGTGCTTATACTTGTCTGGAATTACAAGGCATGTTTTAAGCAAGGTGCCTGAAATTTGAGACGCGCCAGCCAACAGAACATGCTTGGCAGGCGGAATCGGTTAGCGAGGCCCTCATGGGCAGCGGGCAAAGCGGCACACACTGTTCTCCTGCTTGCTGCTGCGAGGTTGTGCTGTCTGTTTGGTTCTGACGCTTTGTCTGCTGCTGAAGAAATGGGCGGCGTCTTTCTGAGTTTTGGGAAGATGTTTGCTTACTTGCGCGGCCTTGTATTGTTCGCTTTGTGGAATATCAGATTTATTTACGCTAGACACTTTGTAGTAGTATTCAACGTAGACAATATTAGTTCTTTGTTCGAGTTTACAGTTTCGTCAGAGCACGTGAGAATCGATATCAAGTTTATTGATCTTCAGTCATGTCGGGTTGCAAGTTGCTTATCACATTCCCATCCACTGATCTATACTGAAGCTCAAATGGCTCTGAGCACTATGGGACTTAACATTTGAGGTCATCCGTCCCCTGGAACTTAGAACTACTTAACCTAACTAACCTAAGGACATCACACACATCCATGCCCGAGGCAGGATTCGAACCTGCGACCGTAGTGGTCACGCGGTTCCAGACTGAAGCGCCTAGAACTGCTCGGCCATTTCGGCCGGCCCCCCTTTTCCTGATTTTACCGCACTCTTTAGATACATTAGATGCCTTGGCATGCTGCTCCCTCTAGATTTGATTTATACAGTTTCGACCTTTTAATATGGGTTTACAATAACATACAGTACGTTACATCTCTAATTCATGTATCGATCTATGAACACAGTGAGTCAAATTGCTGTATCTCTGCTGTAACTGTTTCCACACAAAGTGACAGTGGTGTTCGACAACGAAAGCGAGTACCTATAGTACTATGTAATGTTGCATTTATTATTACTGCCCTATTACTGCACGCAGTAAGCTTTCCAGTTTTAATTCTGATGCTTGCACATTGCGTTCTCGCTCTCAGATCTGCTATATCGCAGTTTTTTAACAGGATAATAATTGTATAACATATAGACACCCGTAAATATAGTTTTAGTACCCCACGCCCGGGTTCCCGGGTTCGATTCCCGGCGGGGTCAGGGATTTTCTCTGCCTCGTGATGGCTGGGTGTTGTGTGATGTCCTTAGGTTAGTTAGGTTTAAGTAGTTCTAAGTTCTAGGGGACTGATGACCATAGCTGTTAAGTCCCATAGTGCTCAGAGCCATATAGTTTTAGTCTGTCTGTTGTGAAATATTATTTTCCTATGTCAGTAAGCCAAACTTATACTTGTTGTACACTTTATCTATTTCTTTCTGGACTTCGCTTTACAATGGCTTCTAAGGCCGAAATAGGCTAATCGTACAAGGTTTAATAAAATTAATAGTTGTAAAACAAAAACAGCCGAGTAGGAAGACTCCAAAATCTCCTTTAAGAAATACACGGCTGTGGTGCCCACGGGAAGAAAATGATCAATGAACAACGATGGCTAAATACCACAGTGCGATACACGCGACTGACGTGGATCAGTATGTACAGGTGAAATGTGAAAGAACATGTCCCACATCCGTCGAATGCGGTCGCTTATTCGTCCCGCATCCAGCCCGTAGTGGACCATGCCAGGCCTGCCTGAAGTACAGCAGCAAAAACTCGGACTGAAACGCTACAACAGCTTCAAATTAAGTCATTGCAGGCAATATTCTATGCAACAAGAAAGTTTCCAGCCTACTACCTACATCAAGCAACTGAAGGAGAGAAAGCTATTAGAGATGCCTGCAACACGCCCGGTATCATTGCGGTGAAAATAGCATCTTCCATACGCGGACTTCGACAGCGAAATGACTAAACAGTTCGCTGCAAGTGACCAACAGTTCTCCTTTATACGTGGTAAGAGTAATAGATGATGGTGACCATATCTTCAAAAATCTACTGCCTGCGAAGAACGTCAAATTCAAAACCAATCATAAAAGTCACTTAAAAATAGCAGGCAGCACTTTGCATCAAACCACTAAAATTAAGATACAGTCCCTTAAGGGATTATATATAGCTTTGGGAAATTTTGAACTACAATAGATTTACAAAAGATTTCTTGCTATCGCATGAAATATTCATTCCCTACCATTCGTTTCTAGCCTGAAAATAATTAGTGTAGTATCCTCTATGGCCCGTGTAATTTTGATTTGAAGAATATGTAACAAGCTGCATATGCGCTCTTGAACCATTCAGGTGGACGAATCTGATGAGATGGAACGAGACCGCTCCTTTTCATAACAACTGCAAGAGCTGGTCGTGTCAAGTGAATAGGATTGATCACGGTGAGATTCCTGGGTGTCTGGGTGTCTGAGATCGTGCATGATTTTCACATGACGCCGCACGAGACTGCGTCATCAGTAGTCTGTTAGGGAAAAAGCACCGCTGCCAGACTCAGTTGCCACGGGCAACGATGTACTGATAGTAGGGTTCGCATCGAGTATCGTGGATTGCTAACAACATGCAGATAGACTGGCCACACTGCGGTACATCTCCCACCCATCTATTATTAGTGAGCAAGAACGGCGAGAGCCCGAAAAATCCAAAACCGCCTACTCGCTTTGGAACACATTTGACGCTTAAAAAAATGGGAAAAGGTGACTGGATTCGTGAGTCGCGCCATATATTGGAGCACATCAATGGCAGGCCTTGACTATATCGAGAAACATACGAGCTGATGCATCCATATTGCTAACGAGGCACTAAAATTAGTTTGGGGAACACAGACGTATGGAGCATGTTTTAACTGGATGAAATAAAATCCATGTTACGCAAAAAATCTGTAAGTTACGTACTCCTCCTTAAACTTTATCTGAGTACGTAAAAGAAATGGCCTGAGTGTTCAATACCCCGAAAATATTCCCCTTGGTCTACAAAATTTTAGTCCATAAATGAATGGAAACGCGATGTGACTTACATAAGGGGACGATCAAAAAGTTTCTGTTAGAAAATTGTACAGTCCAGAATAGATACGCCACGCATAATCACCTTGTGCATTGAGGCAAGCAACCCACCGACGCTCCAGGTTGAAGATACCAGTTTCGTAAAACACCTTGTTCGGTTGCGTGAAGAAGTCCGTAACTGCCTGTTGCACACACTCGGCCGACAGGAATCGTCTACCCTTTAAGGCTTTACTTAAGGGACCTAAGACATGATAATCTGATGGGTAGAGGTCAGGAGCTGCGCTACGACATTTACGATATGGGGACTTTCGTTATCATGAACCAGCAGCAACATTCCGCAACAGCGGTGTTCCGTAGACATGCTGCCCAACACAGATTCTTCATTCTCCGATGAATGTCTACCGGTGTTCGTCCTTCGGCAGCCAACAAAAGACTAACAGCACGTTGGTCTTGCGTGGACGCATCTAGTAATAACTTTCGTCATTTGCAGCAGGCAGGTGGAAAACACATTAATGCTTCACTAATCCCTCGCTTATATCCTGGCATCGGAGTCGGGCTATGTTCAATATACTCTGCAGCAACGCCGTCGAAGGGAAACCTTTTGATTGCCCCCTTATATTTATGAGATGTCCGAAAGCGGGAAAGATTTTCATAGCGTAACAGCCTGAAAGTATACGGCGCACTCTTTTAAAGAGAGAGTGTGTGCACTGGAGATGTAGACTGCTCGTTCTGTCTCTTGGTACCTCCCCCTCACTTATCGACCTTAATGATGCACCTAATGGAAATTTGGGAAAAAGCAATCGTCACCGAAGTTAATTTGTCGGTAAAGAGGGAGGAAAGGGTTACATCCAAATGAAAGGAAAAATGCAAATGAAATTGGTGGAACTTAATTTTGAGAGAAGGATAAAATTAATAAAGAAAGTAAATGTGCGGTCGTTACGTTAACAATTAATTGGCGTTAATTAGATATTTGAGATTTGGGGAAAATTAAGGTCGCCAGTCCTATGGACAACTACTATAATAACTGGAAATGAAAGATTACTGCACATATATTTAGCACTAAAAGCGTGGCAACTGAAGGTTGACACGTGTTGTGTGAAAATTGAATGTTTGTCAGAAGTAATAAATTTCGTTACACTCTGACTTAATTTAGCAAAAGAATTAATAAAACCGGAAAAATGAAAGTTAATTTAGTGACTGAAATGAATAGTGAACTTTGTTTCTGAAGCACTACGAAATTCAATAAAATAAGGTTAGTCTTGGGCTACCTCAACAATCATTTCAAGAGCTACTTGAATCTACGTAATTTAGAAATAAGAGATTTAACTTTGAACTTGAATTAAATGATTCTGAACAATTAACAATAGTAAAATTTAGTTCGTACCAAGCTGAGCTGCAGTCACAGGTAAGCTAAAGTATGGTAACAAAACTCGCACTCTTAATTTGTGCTTGTGTAATCCAAATATTGTAGCCAGCTATGAATACTTTAACTGAACTTTGAAATTAAAGCAGTCAAAAGGAATGATATTACTTTAATGCTGGCGTTTGAATTTCAACGACACTCGGGTTCATTCCGGAAAAGGAAGGGACCCTCCGTGGTAATGCAATTGGGACAATGGGCAACAAAAGTTCATGCTACATTGCTGTAATTTAGTGAGAAAAATTTAACAGTTTGAAAAGCTGAGGTCTGCCATACAGTTCTAAAACTTTACGTGCTTCCAGTCTTCCTTGTTGGTTGATTGAAGGTTTGAAGCTGTCGGTCGTGGAGGTGGCGACAGTCACTCATTGTCGGTCGTCGCTGTTGAAGAAGCTGGATGTTGGCGCGCCTTCTTCTCGACACTGTCACGAGGCGAAACGGGCTCTTGATATGCACCAGCTAATGCTTCCCGTTCGCGACACCGTGTCAGAAACTATCATAGCAAGTCGCGCGCAATTACATGCTGCCAAATCCCGAAAGCGCGGCAACTCGCGGGAGCGTCACACAACACACCTGCTCCACCGCCCTACTCCAGCCAGACTCTCTCTGCTCTGCCCGCTCTCCACGCGCAGAGTTAACACAACCAAAGATCCTAAACACTTTGGTTCTCCACACGACCTATCGATGTATTCGTTCGATAGCATAGTTTTCCCTAGGCAAGACCCAGCGTAAAAGTACCAATAGTATTTACAAAACAAACCAATTATTCATCGAAATAAATGCATATATATATATATATATATATATATATATATATATATATATATATATATATATACAGTAAAACAATTACAATATATAAAGACACAGAAATGTCATATCTTCAGGTAACAAAATAAGGAAAAATCTATAGTACAATAGATGGAAATAGGAGGATATGCATTTCCGGCGTTACACCTGCTTACAAGAAGAATTAGTCACAATAGTCATTCTCAACATCTTAGGACCAGCCTGTGTCTCTAAAACTTGCTGTTGGGCACAGCGAGGCTATTCTGAGCATTACAACTGTAAGTCATATGACATGAATTTCTTTTAAAAAGATCTGTCAGTGTGATACAGTGATGGTCTTTAAATTGTGAACACACTCCAGCATATAAAAGGTCAAAATTCCTTTACACGAAGAAAGTACTGAACAAACATCTGGAGAAGGCAGAAATGACAGTACATAAAAACAGTGGGGCTATTCCACCCAGTCATGAGACTATTCCGTCCAGTGTATTTCAGCGTCCAAATCACAAGCATACTTTTGCACGTACACATTCTTCGTGAAACCATGTAGCACATTTCTGACACTTTATACAGAGGAGTTGCCTATAACAATTGTTACTGCTTGTTTCATATCTTCCTCAGACCATAAAGCACTCCGCTTTTCGTTTTTGTATGTATGGGCCATCTAAAAAGAATCCAAGAAATCGTATTCTCTAGAATTTCACATCGAAACATGAGTTAAACTCATAATATGACTAAGCGGAAAAGCCCCACGTGTACAGTGCGAAATAGCCCCTTCCCCAGAAATTTTGAAACACGCGACTAATCAGACCTTTGTGGAAAAAGGTGGCAAAATTTGTTGGTACACGCACTGCATAACATGTGGTCTAATACAAGTAACAATAAGAGTTTAAAATTTTACGTTATTGTGATTGGTAAACCTTAACTTGTTAGGTTCTATTCTTAACCATAGCCATAATCCATCACAATTCGCTTACCTCTTGTAGTGGACTGTTAAGGCAGCCAGTCCACAGTGAAGTAGCCGAAAGGGCACGCGTCAACTCACGCCGACTGGCGCGAAGTCTGGAACAGGATTCGTAATGAATGTGATAAAGAAAAGAACGTAGCTACTAGAACACTTAACTTTTATATCGTCCTTTGGTATACAGCATTCTTGATGATACAAGTGAGACTATCTTGAGATACAAGCAATGGTACAAATGGCGCCTTGCTAGGTCGTAGCCATTAACTTAGCTGAAGGCTATTCTAACTGTCTCTCGGCAAATGAGAGAAAGGCTTCGTCAGTGTAGTCGTTAGCAAAGTCGTCGTACCACTGGGGCGAGTGCTCGTACGTCTCTCGAGACCTGCCTTGTGGTGGCGCTCGGTCTGCGATCCTGACAGTGGCGACACGCGGGTCCGACATGTACTAATGGACCGCGGCCGATTTAAGCTACCACCTAGCAAGTGTGGTGTCTGGCGGTGACACCACACCTCTAGAGTTTGTTCTTCTGTCCTGTCAATAAGGCAACAGAAAACACGTTGACTACAACGCCATGCGGCGACACAGAGGTACTGGCACACACAGAAGACAAAATGACCTGACTATGCGAGGAACTATACTCACGCTCATAAATTAAGCATAATGCTGATACATGGTGAAACAACGCTCTGGTGGACCGTTTGAGGATTCAAATCACCTCGGGGTGGGGGGAGGGGGTGGGGTGGGGATGGACCATGCGGTGCATTTTACCTGCGGTCGTCACACGGTGGCGCTGGCAGCTGTCCACATACGCAGAGGTGTGTTGGTGCATGTCAGAGTACGGTGCAGCGAGTAAGTGTGCAGACTTTTTCAGACGTGCTAATCGAGACTGTGTGTTGAAAATGACTCAAAGAACACATATTGATGAAGTTATGAGGGGTAGAATACTAGGGCGACTGGAGGCTGGTCAAACAAAGCAGGTCGTAGCACGGGCCCTCTGTGTGCCACGAAGTTATGACAACGATTCCAGCAGACAGGAAACGTGTCCAGGCGCTATAGTATGGGATTCCACAGTGTACAACACCACAAGGAGACCGATATCTCACCATCAGTGCCCGCAGACGGCCACGTAGTACTGCAGGTAGCCTTCCTCGGGACCTTACCGCAGCCACTGGAACAGTTGTCTCCAGGCACACAGTCTACAGACGACTGAACAGACTTGGTTTATTCGCCAGGAGACCTGCAAGGTGCATTCCACCGACCCCTGGTCACAGGAGAGGCCGCAAAGCATAGTGTCAAGAACACAGTACATGATCATTGGAACAGTGGTCCCAGATTATGTTCACGGACGAGTCCAGGTACAGTCTGAACAGTGTTTCTCGTGGGGTTTTCATCCGGCGTGAACCAGGAACCACATACCAACCCACTAACGTCCTTGAAAGGAACTTGTATGGAGGTCGTGGTTTGATGGTGTGGGGTGGGATTATGATTGGTGCACGTACACCCTTGCATGTCTTTGTCAGAGGAACTGTAACAGGTCAGGTGTTTCGGGACATCATTTTGCACCCGTATGTCCGCCTTTTCAGGGGAGCAGTGGCTCCCACCTTCCTCCTTATGGATGATAACGCACGGACCCAACGAGCTGGGAGTACTTAGAAGATATCAGGCGAATGGAGTGGCCTGCCTGTTCCCCAGACCTAAACCCCATCGAGCACGTCTGGGATACTCTCGGTCGACGTATCGCTGCTCGTCTTCAAACGCTTACGACACTTCAGGAGCTCCGACAGGCACTGGTGCAAGAATGGGAGGCTATACCCCAGCAGCTGCTCGAACACCTGATCCAGAGTATGCCAACCCGTTGTGCGACCTGTGTATGTGTGAATGGTGATCATATCCCATATTGATGTCGGTGAAGATGCGCAGAAAACAGTGACGTTTTGTAACACATGTATTACGGGACGGTTTTCTCACCTTATCACCGATACTATGGACTTACAGATCTGTGTCGTGTGTGTTCCCTGTTTGCCTATGCTATTAGCCCCAGTTTTGTGTAGTGCCACGTTATGTGGCACCCCATTCTGCAATTATCCTTCATTTATGAGCATTAGTGTAGTACACTTTTGCAACATTTCTTATTTCAAGCGGATTAGCCCTGTGAGCGGAATAGCCCTGCTGTAGCCTAATATGCACGCTGAGAAATAAATATACTACCTACCATCGGCAGTTTTTTGTCTAAATAATAGTTCCACTAAAGGCAGAATATATTGAGTTAATTCTGCTCACATCAGCTGCGGCTTTAGACAAAGGATATGTGAGGACACGGGATGCGACCTCAGAAATGTGATAAGTTACAAGTGAGTTTGGGCTGAAAACAAAAAGAGGAGAATTCGAAATCACCTTCGAGTATTTCACTGCCCTCTCCTAATAGAAACTCATAATCTGTAAACAACGCCAAGTCTGTCCAGAGCAGAACACTGAATGAAAGCCGATAATACAATACAGCGTCGGAATACAATACGCACACCGACGCGATTGATAGTCTGGAGCAACGAACTGTACGAGAGTGAACCTCGGCTGCCCACGTGGCGCCTTCCTACAAGCGTTCGGCTCACGTGCCAGACCCTGGTAACGCTCGCCAATCGCCAGCTGTGGTGCCCCTGAGCCGAGGTCGGTAGCGCCTGTTTGTGGGACTTTTAAAAACATAATTCAAGAAATAAGCGCGAAAATTCATGCAATTCAATTACATACGCTGCTCAGTCAACGCAGTCTGACCACTTCCAACCGCGAAGTTGCATGCCGCCTGGTGGCGTTCCGGGCATATAAGCGGTAACAAATGTATGTAAACGGAGCAGACATGGACGGGGAACTCCCTAGCGAAGGTATGGGCTGCAAACGGGGAAATTCACTGAGAAAAGCGATTTTGACAAAGGGTAGATTCTTATTACGCAGAGCCTGTGAACGAGTATCTCGTAAGCGGCGAAACTGGTCGAATTTTCACGTGCTGCTGTTGTGAGCATCTACGGAAAGAGGTAGGACAGTGAAACTACCACTAGGCGTTAAATGATTGGACTTACACGACTCTTCACAGAGCATGGGGTACGGAGGCTTATCTGCTCTGTAAAGTAGGATACACGGTGATCTAAACTGTAAATTTGTGGTACGATCTTATGGCACCAAACTGCTTAGGTCATCGGTTCCTAAGCTTACACACTACTTAACGTAACTTAAACTAACTTACGCTATAGGAAACACACACACCCATGCCCGAGAGAGGACTCGAACCTCCGACGGGGGGGAGCCACGCGGACCGTGACAAAGAGCCCAAGAGCACGGCTACCCCGCGCGGCGACAGGGATCTGTGGCATCTCTGCCGAAAGACCACAATGCTGGTGCACACACAAATACACTACTGGCCATTAAAATTGCTACACCAAGAAGAAATGCAGATGGTAAACGGGTATTCATTGGACAAGTATATTATACTAGAACTGACATGTGGTTACATTTTCACGCAATTTGGGTGCATAGATCGTGAGAAATCAGTACCCAGAACAACCACCTCTGGCCGTAATAACGGCCTTGATACGCCTGGGCATTGAGCAAACAGAGCTTAGATGGCGTGTACAGGTACAACTGCCCATGAAACTTCAACACGATACCACAGTTCATCAAGAGTAGTGACTGGCGAATTGTGAGGAGCCAGTTGCTCGGCCACCATTGACCAGACGTTTTCAATTGGTGAGATATCTGGAGAGTGTGGTGGCCAGGGCAGCAGTCGAACATTTTCTGTATCCAGAAAGGCCCGTACAGGGCTGAAACACGCGGTCGTGCATTATCCTGCTGAAATGTAGGGTTTCGCAGGGACCGAATGAAGGGTAGAGCCGCGGGTCGTAACACATCTGAAATGTAACGTCCACTGTTCAAAGTACCGTTAATGCAAACAAGGGGTGACCGAGACATGTAACCAATGGCACCCCATACCATCACGCCGGGTGATACGCAAGTAGCCGGCCGCGGTGGTCTAGCAGTTCTAGGCGCTCAGTCCGGAACTGCGCGACTGCTACGGTCGCAGGTTCGAATCCTGCCTCGGGCATGGATGTGTGTGATGTCCTTAGGTTAGTTAGGTTTAAGTAGTTCTAAGTTCTAGGGGACTGATGACCACAGATGTTAAGTCCCATAGTGCTCAGAGCCATTTTTTGATACGCCAGTATGGCGATGACGAATACACGCTTCCAATGTGCGTTCACCGCAATGTCGCCAAACACGGATGGGACCATCATGATGCTGTAAACCTAGATTCATTCGAAAAAATGACCTTTCGCCATTCGTGCACCCAGGTTCGTCGTTGAGTACACCATCGCAAGCGTTCCTGTCTGTGATGCAGCGTCAAGGGTAACCGCAGCCATGGTCTCCGAGCAGATAGTCCATGGTGCTGCAAACTTCGTCGAACTGTTCGTGCAGATGGTTGTTGTCTTGCAAACTTCCCCATCTGTTGACTCAGGGATCGAGACGTGGCTGCACGATCCGTTAAAGCCATGCGGATAAGATGCCTGTCATCTCGACTGCTAGTGATACGAGGCCGTTGGGATCCAGCACGGCGTTCCGTATTACCCTCCTGAAACCACCGATTCCATATTCTTCTGCTAACAGTCATTGGATCTCGACCAACGCGAGCATCAATGTCGCGATACGGTACACCGCAATCGCGATAGGCTACAATCCGACCGTTATCAAAGTCGGAAACGTGATGGTACGCATTTCTCCTCCTTACACGAGGCATCACAACAACGTTTCACCAGGCAACGCCGGTCAACTGCTGTTCGTGTATAAGAAATCGGTTGGAAACTTTGCTCATGTCAGCACGTTGTAGGTGTCGCCACCGGTGCCAACCTTGTGTGAATTTTCTGAAAAGCTAATCATTTGCATATCGCAGCATCTTCTTCCTTTTGGTTAAATTTAGCGTCTGTAGCACGTCATTTTCGTGGTGTAGCAATTTTAATGGCCAGTAGTGTATTTCGGAGCAAACCGTTCCTCGTACATTGCTGAACGTGGAGCTCCGCAGCAGACCACCCCTACATGTCCAGGTGTTGATCCAACGACACTGTCAATTTACGATTGCAGTGGGCACGAGACCATCGATACTCGACCGTCGATCAATGGAAACGTGTTGGCTCTTAGGGTGAATCACATGTTTGCTACTCTACGTCGTCGCCACAAACGCTGTCATCGAGATGAACGGCGGCTCGAAAACGTGCAGCGCGCCAAAGACGCAGCCTCGTGGCAGCAGTATTGTGCTATGGGAGACATTCTGCTGCGCTTGCATGGGACCTCTGGCAGTAATCGAAGACAAGCTGACAGCTGCGAACTACCTGCGTCGTCTCGTGCTTGAAGTCTTCCCCAGCGGCGATGTCATCTTTCAACAGTATAATGTCCGTCTCCCGTAACCAGAACAGTGCTACAATGGTTTGAGGAGCATCACATTTATTTATTTATTTATTTATTGTTCCGTGGGACCAAATTAAGGAGAAGTCTCCATGGTCATGGAACGAGTCAATACATGAAATTATAACACGATATTAGAAATAGATAAAATGAAATATAAAATAACATATTCAGGTGACAAGTCGTAAGTTTAAATGAAGAAAATCAACAATGTAACACTGGAATTTGCTTAATTTTTTAGCTCTTCCAGGAGCTCCTCGACAGAATAGAAGGAGTGAGCCATGAGGAAACTCTTCAGTTTAGACTTAAAAGAGTTTGGGCAACTGCTAAGATTTTTGAGTTCTTGTGGTAGCTTATTGAAAATGGATGCAGCAGAATACTGCACTCCTTTCTGCACAAGAGTCAAGGAAGTGCATTCTACATGCAGATTTGATTTCTGCCTAGTATTAACTGAGTGAAAGCTGCTAACTCTTGGGAATAGGCTAATACTGCTAACAACAAACGACATTAAAGAAAACATATACTGTGAGGGCGATGTCAGAATTCCCAGATTTTTGAATAGGGGTCGACAAGACGTTCCCGAACTTACACCACATATAGCTCGAACAGCCCGTTTTTGAGCCAAAAATACCCTTTTTGAATCAGAAGAATTACCCCAAAAAATAATACCATACGACATAAACGTATGAAAATATGCGAAGTAGACTACTTTTCGTGTTGAAGTGTCACTTATTTCAGATACTGTTCTAATGGTAAATAAAGCAGCATTTAGCTTCTGAACAAGATCCTGGACATGGGCTTTCCACAACAGCTTACTATCTATCCGAACGCCTAGGAACTTGAACTGTTCCGTCTCGCTTATAATATGCCTATTCTGTCTGATCAAAATATCGGTTCTTGTTGAATTGTGAGTTAGAACCTGTAAAAACTGAGTCTTACTGTGATTTAGCATCAAATTATTTTACACAAGCCACGAACTTATTTCATGAACTACATTATTTGTTACTGTTTCAATGTTACATACAAGATCCTTCACTATCAAGTTGGTGTCATCAGCAAACAGAAATATTTTTGAATCACCTGTAATACTAGAAGGCATATCATTTATATAAATAAGAAACAGTAGTGGCCCCAGCACCGACCCTTGGGGAACGCCCCACTTAACAGTGCCCCATTGGGACTGAACATCACTAACACTCTCAATATTGCGGAGAATTACCCTCTACTTTCTGTTCTTAAAGTAAGAGGCGAACCAATTGTAAGCTACTCCCCTTACTCCATAATGGTCCAACTTCTGCAGTAATATTTTGTGGTAAACACAGTCAAAAGCCTTCGTTAAATCAAAGAAAACACCTAGCGTTCGCAACCTTTTATTTAATCCGTCCAAAACCTCACAGAGAAAAGAGAATATAGCATTTTCAGTTGTTAAACCATTTCTAAAACCAAACTGAACATTTGACAGAAAATTATGTGAATTTAAATGCTCCAGTAACCTTGTATATACAACCTTCTCGATAACTTTAGCAAATACCGATGGCATAGAAATAGGTCTAAAATTGTCAACATTATCAATGTCTCCCTTTTTATAAAGTGGCTTCACTACCGAGTACTTTAATCGGTCAAGAAACCGACCACTCCTAAAGGAAAAGTTATAGATATGGCTGAGAACTGGGCTAACATACATAGAACAATACTTCAGTATTCTGCTAGATACCCCGTCATATCCATGAGAGTTCTTGGTCTTTAGTGATTTAATTATTAACTCAATCTCCCTCTTGTCAGTATCATGGAGGAGCATTTCAGGTAACAGTCTCGGAACACTTTTTTCAAACAGCGCTATATGATTCCCTGTTGGGACTAGGTTTCTATTTAGTTCACCTGCTATATTCAGAAAGTGATTATTAAATACTGTACATATATGCGACTTATCAGTAACACGGACATTCCCAGTACGCACTGATTCTATATCCTCGACCTGTCTCTGCAGACCAGCAACTTCCTTTACGACTGACCATATGGTTTTAATTTTATCCTGAGACCTAGCTATTCTATCTGCATACCACATACTTTTTGCCTTCCTAATAACATTTTTAAGCACCTTACAATACTGTTTGTAATGGGCTGCTGCATTTAGATTTTGACTGTTTCTAACGTTTTGATATAATTGCCACTTTGTTCTACAAGATATTCTTATCCCTCTAGTCAGCTACCCAGGCTGCCTGTTTGTGCTAGTACCCTGTTTTAAACGTTCTAACGGAAAGCAACTATCAAAGAGCATGAGAAAAGTCTTGAGAAAAAACTTTATCAGCTTTCCTGAACAGCTGATGACTATATTTAACACGTGTTGCAGCACAAAAATCTTTTAAAGTTAAAATTTGTGCATCATGATCTGAAAGGCCATTCACCTTTTTGCTAACAGAATGCCCTTCTAGTAATGAGGAATGAACAAAAATGTTGTCTATGGTTGTTCTACTGTTCTCTTGCACTCTCGTTGGAAAGAATACGGTTTGCATAAGATTACATGAATTAAGGAGGTCTACCAGCATCCTCTTCCTTGCACAATCACTTATACAATTAATATTGAAGTCACCACATATAACTAACTTTTTGTATTTCCTATAAAGTGAACCAAGAACCTCCTCTAGCTTTAACAAAAATGTTGTGAAATCGGAGTCTGGGGATCTATAAATAACAACAGTTAGAAGTTTAGCTCCGTTAAATTTAACCACACCTGCACAACATTCAAACACCTTTTCAGTGCAGTACTTTGAAACATCAATTGACTCAAATGGGATGCCGTTTTTCACATACGTGGCTACTCCCCCACACCGCAAAGAGCTCCTCGAAAAGCTGCCAGCCAACCTGTATCATGGTAAAGGAAGCCTCTGAATTATCTCCTTATTTAAGAAGTGTTCAGATATACCAATAATTTCAGAGTCAACATCTATAAGCAGTTCACTAACTTTATCTCTAATACCTTGTATATTTTGATGGAATATACTAATTCCCTTATTACTCGGATACCTAAGCTTTGTCAAAAGTTATTCCCTTGTTAGAGAGACTTCCCTTAAGCAGGAATACCTATCAGCTGACTTCAATCTAAAAAAGGTGCAGCTCTAACACCCACTACTGCAGGAATTTTCCCATGAGTGATCCCACCAACCCCACCTATGCTGTCACCTATAAGCTTTGCCAACCTCCCCTTCCCATACCTGAATTCACGCTGATGCCTCGGCGACCAAATTCGCCTGATGTAAATCTTGTGGCAGGCATCTGGGTCGCTTTCGGGCGCCATCACCGCGTACGTAAATCAGCAGCCCGTTATTTACGCGAATAATTACATAACCTATGTGTAGAAATCTAATATCACATACTTCCACAAACTTACCAAGAAACTGTCGGATCCCTGATAGGCAGAATTAGTAACCTATTTGGTTCTAAAGACGGAAAAAGAAGCTATTAAGCAAGAGGTCATAATGTTTTGGCTCAGCAGTATAAGTCCTCCATGGGAGAAAGTGGAATCATTAACACAAATCATCAAAAATACAGCGAAAGGGACCCCATATAAATTCTAATCCCTGCACTAACATTAAACATGAGGTATAGTAACGTTAACCATAACCGATATTTGCGGATAAGTTAATCAAAGACCGATGTTAATCCTTGAACATGGAACAAAGTTTCTCGCTCGGAACAATAGAGTTAGCACGGTCGCAAAGAAAGCACATCTCTAAAATGATTTACAATGAAATATTACGCCAAAACGCGGTACAGGCAACGTTCTCACCATAAATTCCAGAATGTTGCAGTGTAGAAACGGCCATCGCAATAAAACACTAGACGGAAGTAATCGAATTTGGGCGATTAGAAGCATGAAAACTGCTGGCTACGCCGTCGCGATGCGAAAGGTCCCAGCGGTCGCTGAAACTCAAGTGCCCTATGTCTTTCCCTCCACATATCAGTCTAACTTAAATCTCAACTGGCCTATTCCCTGACTGGTCAGAAGGGTTGCCGACAGGTGTTGTTGACATACCTTGATGGGGGCAGCTGAAAATGTGTGCCCCGAGCGGGACTCGAACCCGGGCTCTCCTGCTTACATGGCAGACGCTCTGTCCATCTGAGCCACCGACGACACAGATGAATAGCGCGACTGCAGGGACTTATCCCTTCCACGCTTCCTGTCAGACCCGCATTCCCAGCTGTCCATAATCTACGTACGTAATGTTCCTAATAGATACTTTGCCCATCCACTCGTTACTCGTGCCCACTTAAGTTGGCGATTCCCGTAAGAGTTCGGGCAACCCGTGCACATTCGCACAGACGAAAGTAAATGGCTGGGTAGCCATTTAACTATATATGAAGATAGTAACTGTTCTCGAGAGAACAGCTACCATTGATGACCGTGCAGCTTCTCTAGAATAAATGATAATTGAAACACATTTTCAGCTGTCCCCATCAAGGTACGTCAACAACACCTGTCGGCAGCTGAGGGTTTCAATTAATTATCATTTATTCTAGAGAAGCTGCGCGGTTATCAACGGTATCTGGTCTTTGGAGAACAGTTACTATCTTCATATACAGGGTGTTACAAAAAGGTACGGCCAAACTTTCAGGAAACATTCCTCACACACAAATAAAGAAAAGGTGGTATGTGGACATGTGTCCGGAAACGCTTAATTTCCATGTTAGAGCTCATTTTAGTTTCGTCAGTATGTACTGTACTTCCTCGATTCACCGCCAGTTGGCCCAATTGAAGGAAGGTAATGTTGGCTTCGGTGCTTGTGTTGACATGCAACTCATTGCTCTACAGTACTAGCATCAAGCACATCAGTACGTAGCATCAACAGGTTAGTGTTCATCACGAACGTGGTTTTGCAGTCAGTGCAATGTTTACAAATGCGGAGTTTGCAGATGCCCATTTGATGTATGGATTAGCACGGGGCAATAACCGTGGTGCGGTACGTTTGTATCGAGACAGATTTCCAGAACGAAGGTGTCCCGACAGGAAGACGTTCGAAGCAATTGATCGGCGTCTTAGGGAGCACGGAACATTCCAGCCTATGACTCGCGACTGGGGAAGACCTAGAACGACGAGGGCACCTGCAATGGACGAGGCCATTCTTCGTGCAGTTGACGATAACCCTAATGTCGGCGTCAGAGAAGTTGCTGCTGTACAAGGTAACGTTGACCACGTCATTGTATGGAGAGTGCTACGGGAGAACCAGTTGTTTCCGTACCATGTACAGCGTGTGCAGGCACTATCAGCAGCTGATTGGCCTACACGGGTACACTTCTGCGAATGGTTCATCCAACAATGTGTCAATCTTCATTTCAGTGCAAATGTTCTCTTTATGGCTGAGGCTTCATTCCAACGTGATCAAATTGTAAATTTGCACAATCAACATGTATGGGCTGACGAGAATCCGCACGCAATTGTGCAATCACGTCATCAACACAGATTTTCTGTGAACGTTTGGGCAGGCATTGTTGGTGATGTCTCGATTGGGCCCCATGTTCTTCCACCTACGCTCAATGGAGCACGTTATTATGATTTCATACGGGATACTCTATCTGTGCTGCTAGAACATGTGCCTTTACAAGTACGACACAACATGTGGTTCATGCACGATGGGGCTCCTGCACATTTCAGTCGAAGTGTTCGTACGCTTGTCAGCAACAGATTCGGTGACCGATGGATTGGTAGAGGCGGACCAATTCCATGGCCTCCACGCTCTCCTGACCTCAACCCTCTTGACTTTCATTTATGGGGGCATTTGAAAGCTCTCGTCTACGCAACCCCGGTACCAAATGTAGAGACTCTTCGTGCCCGTATTGTGGACGGCTGTGATACAATACGCCATTCTCCAGGGCTGCATCAGCGCATCAGGGATTCCTTGCGACGGAGGGTGAATGCATGTATCCTCGCTACCGGAGGACATTTTGAACATTTCCTGTAACAAAGTGTTTGAAGTCACGCTGGTACGTTCTGTTGCTGTGTGTTTCCATTCCATGAATAATGTGATTCAAAGAGACGTAATAAAATGAGCTCTAACATGGAAATTAAGCGTTTCCGGACACATGTCCACATAACATATTTTCTTTGTTTGTGTGTGAGGAATGTTTCCTGAAAGTTTGGCCGTACCTTTTTGTAACACCCTGTATAGTATATGTTTCCATGAAGGCGTACCGGACACGTCCAGCGCCAGATGGGCGGCGCCGCAGCGATCGCAAGGCGCTGCATCCTTTCTCCCCCCCCCCCCCTTCCCATCTCGGCGAGGACTTCAATGTTTATATCTTATTCCTTCCCTTTCATTGTCGACTAACAGCTTTTAGATGATGAAAAAAAAGTCATATTTCTCTGTATTTTCAATACGCTTACCCTCCCTTCGTTTCCAAAGTCAGTCCCGGCAGTTGCGGGGAACACAGTGGCCAGGTCTCCAGATCCCACCCCAGCCTACTATACCTCCCCCCCCCCTTTCACTGCCAAACCCACAGCGACCTTCAGTATTCTAAAAAAATAAAAGCAGACGGATACACTGCTTCTTCTTCTTCTTCCGTATCCGGATGCACCAATTATATCTTCCCTTCCCAGTACTTAGCAACGTAGTTTGCTTTGTCATTGACTTTCAAAATATCATCTTTAGTGCATGTTATAGACATATCTGGGCAAATCAGTAGGTGGTCCAAGTCCTGTATTGCTCCGCATTCACACCGCATTTGCACCCAGTTACTCCAGTGCGCAGCCGGTTTAATGACCTCCAAGTTGTAAAAGGTAGTTGAAATCCTGCAGATCCCTCCTCAAGTAGTTCCATTGTGGAGTGTGGCACCATTTCTTCCCAAAGAGATAGCCGCCTTGCGCCGCGCTTGGTGGCGAGCTCTTCAGTAGTTTCAATGAAAATCCTGCGGGATTTCAGCCGGACACGTTGTTTTCCGTGCATATGCATCGGGTGTCGAGGTTCATTCTTTTGATTTGATCTTTCGATCTCGGCGGCTACTTGTCTGCGGATAGTGGGTGGTGCTATGCCTATGATGGGATAAATTATGTCTGTGGGGGTTGGTTTGAGGCATCCTGTGGCAATACGTACAGTTTCGTTTACGGCGACGTCAACTTGCTTAGTGTGAGCAGAGTTCCTCCAAACTGGCGCCGCATATTCCGCTGCTGAGATACTCGGCACCAGACCCGTGGTGCGCAAAACATGTGGTTGAGCTCCCCACGATGAACCTGTTAGCTTCCGCAGTATGTTGTTCCTGGCACAGACCATTTTTAGTGTTGTGACAGTGCTGCTTAAAAGTAAGTGCTCTGTCCAGTGTTACTCCCAGGTATGTTGGGCTGCTTGTATGTTTCAGCTCTTCCCCTTGCCACATGACTCGGAGTTTCCGTTTGGCTTGTTTGTTCCTAAGATGGAAGGCGGATACTTGAGATTTACTAGGGTTTGGTTTAAGATTATTGCCGTCGTAATAGGTAGCAAGTTCTGTTAAGGCTCCTGTGAGATTCTCCTCCACTTGTTCAAAGGTTTTATCCTGAGTGGCCACTGCTACATCATCAGCATATATGAACATTCGTGTCTGGTGGCTGATGGGAAGATCATTGGTATAGATGTTAAATAATATTGGAGCCAAGACACTACCCTGTGCAAGTCCATTTTTCTGTGTTCTCCATCGGCTGTTTTTAGATTGTAAGGTTACATAGTAGCGTCTGTTCTGTAGCAGGCATTGCACGAACATAGAAAGGGTGTAGTCCTTAGTGACATTATACACCTTGTGGGTAAGCAACTTATGGTTAACTGTGTCATATGCAGCACTGAGATCCAGGAATGCGACCCCAGTTACTTCTCCTCTCTGATAGCCGTCTTCGATGTACTGTGTGAGATTAAGGATTTGGCCACAGCATGATTTTCCTGGTCGAAATCCAGCTTGTTCGTTAATGAGGGCTTTGTCCACATAATCAGCTATGCGTTTGAGGATCATTCGCTCCAGCACTTTAAATAAATGACAAAGCAGTGAGACAGGCCGGAAATTTTTAGCTTCAGCTGGGTCTTTCCCTGGTTTTAATAACACAATAACCCGAACTTTCCTCCACAGTTTAGGAACTTGCATTGTTGTGATACAGTTATTCATTAGCTCTAGGATCCATGCTTGTACTCCCGGTCCAAAATGTTTAATTTGCTCATATCTCAGATCGTCGAGGCCAGCGGCCTTATTGTTTTTCAAATCGTTGATGGCATCTTGTAGCTCCTGAATGAAGAACGGGCGAGCTAGGAAGCTAATCTCCTGCTTAGAAAGGTTTACTCATAACTCGAGTTAATGTAAATGATATGAAACCTGCAGGTGTTTCATAAGAAACAGCTTTCAACCTAATGTCTTGCAACTTGTACCTATTTGTTGCCTACAAAACCCCGTAGGCATTTCACGCTTTTGCAAATGCTTCAAATGGCTCTGAGCACTATGGGACTTAACATCTATGGTCAGCAGTCCCCTAGAACTTAGAACTACTTAAACCTAACTAACCTAAGGACATCACACAACACCCAGTCATCACGAGGCAGAGAAAATCCCTGACCCCGCCGGGAATCGAACCCGGGAACCCGGGCGTGGGAAGCGAGAACGCTACCGCACGACCACGAGCTGCGGACTTTTGCCAAACCACTGCATCACGCCATGTTTCCGAAAGTCAGTCAGATCAATTACAGAATCCACTGACATGACGAAGCTTTTATGCCCCACCCCGTACCCCTTTCTCCCCTTCCCAACACTACATTACATGTGGAACATGTGATATCAGCGCTCCTCGCACCAAACTCCGAAAGGAAGACAGTAGGAGCAGAAATTAACGTCCCGCTGACGATGAGGCCATTAGCGATAGAGCAAAAGCTCGGACTGTGGAAGGGTGGGAAAGGAAATTGGCCGTTCTCTTTTCGAAGGTACCATACCGGTATTTCCCTTACGTACTTCAGGGTGACCAAGGAAAAACTGATTGTGGATGGCTGGAGGTGGATTTCAACTGCCATTCTCCAGGATTTACTGTTACACCTCGCTCTGAACCGAACTCTGACCAATGTCCACGAGTTGTGGACAACAGTTGAGTCGTAATGCCTCCGAAACGCTTGTTATCTCTCGTGGAGCCTATGCTGAGTCGCCTTCAAGAGGACGAAATGGGGTGCTAAACGCTGCGAGATGCGTCTGGTATAACTCGATGTGACATCTACTGCAGTAACCCCATATGTTTTGGCAACGCACATTCAAAGTTATCAGAGGAATTCAGTGGTCCGTTGCAACCGGTAACCAATAAAAAAATGGTTCAAATGGTTCTGAGCACTATGCGACTTAACTTCTCAGGTCATCAGTCGCCTAGAACATAGAACTAATTAAACCTAACTAACCTAAGGACAACACACACATCCATGCCCGAGGCAGGATTCGAACCTGCTACCGTAGCGGTCGCTCGGTTCCAGACTGTAGCGCCTAGAACCGCACGGCCACTCCGGCCGGCAGTAACCAATATAAAACTTAATAAATAACTACGAGGGGGTTCAAAAGGTAAGTTACACATTATTACAGAAAGACAAGTAACTTTTACTGAATGCAACACTACACATCAAGGTGCCACAGGAATACGATACGGTTTTTCGACATAATCGTCAGGCCTCTGCAAACAACGGCCGGAACATCGCACCACTCGTTCCATTCCTCGACGACAGAAATCCGCTCCTTGGTCGCGGAGCCATTCGAGAACCACTAAGTGGACACCTTCGTCGTTGGAAAAACTCTTTCCCTCCAGATGTCCTTTCAGCTTGACTGGACATTGTCGCCTGTGGGCGATGTCGACAGCCTTCCTCCACGATCAGCATCATCCACGTCTGTGCTGCCTTGGTCAAATAGATGGC
Source organism: Schistocerca nitens (assembly GCF_023898315.1). Taxonomy (NCBI): domain Eukaryota; kingdom Metazoa; phylum Arthropoda; class Insecta; order Orthoptera; family Acrididae; genus Schistocerca; species Schistocerca nitens. The sequence goes on along the minus strand of NC_064620.1, from coordinate 142,181,382 downwards.
TGTACGTGACATTGAGTTGGGTCCATATGACGCCAGCTGATAAATTATAGAACTGTACGACGTCTGTTCAAAAAAGTCAGGAACATTCGTAATTTCGCGCCAGTGGTGTGTTGGAGCGAAATGCGGTCGGCATACCCGCACACGCCTGTGTTTAATGTGTAACTGCCGGACGTTTCATTGTTGTATGTCTGTTAACTTTTGTTCAGTGCTGTATTGAGTAGATCGTTGTGTCGCACAGTTTGCGAATTTCGAGATGGCAGAGCTAGAGGAACAACATGTTGTAACAACGAAAATGCAGGATGCATGGCACCTGCTACCGATATATAGCTTTTTTAAAAATTGTATGTAAATATTTGTAATTTAAATGCTTTCTTTTAATAAATAAGGACATTGCTTCACTGTATGCGTACATTTAGGTAGAAGTCTGTTGACGTTTCATTGCATTTATCCGTGTTTTACTGTGAAACTTATAAGCTCTGGGAAGAAGCCAAAGGAATTGTTATTTGTCTCGACTAGCAACAATAATAGCAACGCTTGTGCTTTGTAAAATCTTTGGGTAGCGAGTTGTTGCGCAGAGCGCGCGGAGAGAGAGGGACGGGTTCCAGCGCTTGTAGTGTGCGGAAGTGTGGTGTTAACGCTATCGCGGTACAGAGTACCATTTTCGGCGACTTCATGTACGCGCGCCGGCCAGATGTCTAGAGCAGGAGTACAAACAGTGGACGGGCGGAAGAGGCTGTATTAATTACGATTGCCCGTTCCTATAATTAGCCGTGGCTCCACAATATGCTACCGCCCTCAACAACAGCAGCAGTTCCAGCAACACAGTTTCGTCGTCGGCTCCGAGTTTCGTCGTATGCACAGCACTGAAGTAAGACTGTTCATTGGTAGAAAGTATTAACGGCTAACCCAGCAGCACAACTGGAGGTGATCTGATGGAGAAGATTTATTTAAATAATAATCAGTTAAACTCAGGGGGATTGTGTCCTCATTGCCCCCAGACATTGTTACCAAGCAGGATCCTTGTTCCATTTAATATGCTAACTGAGTGTCACAAGAAACAAACTGAACATTTACAGCCTCTTTATTACTGAATAAATTCTCTTTTAAGAATTTTAGCCTCAGTCTACTTTCAATTATCTGTTGTACAACAGAGTCTTCAGTATATGACTGAAGTAATTCAATTTCATTTTTCAAGTTTGAGAAGCAATTATTGGAAAAAATCCAAATCTAAAGAAATGCACAAATTAAGAGTGTGGAAGTTTTATTTATTTTACATATAGCTTGGAGCACATGGCTGTTTGGTGTGGTACGTATTCTAGTATTTAATTCTGTTCAAGTCAGTAAAAAAGGCTCAATTGTTCAGAAAGTAATATGAAATCCAATTTGTAAAATAAGTACGGCAAAGTAAAAATTGTTGGCTTTTTTTCTAAATTTCTTTGATGACGTTATGCTGAGGTCACTGAAAGTCATTGTTCACGTAACGAAGTTCAGTACTAACATACAGTTTAATTGCATATTTTCAAATCATTACTCGATTGACTTTTTCAAAATTTAATGCCAAACATAACGTAAGAGCGACTTTTCAGGTTTCTTTATCATTACATACTCACTTACAAGTAGTCATAAAATGTGACAACCTTCAGTTGCCACGTCTGTGTTTAATAATGCATGTTTTTCTTTCCCATCACATTGTACAGGATTTTGGATGTAACTTGCCCTAGTGGGCTGGCGACCGTTAGTTATTTCCTTTTCGTTCATTAGGGTAACTTTTGGATTCATGATCAGTGGTATCCCTTTTCTGTCCAGTGTTGTTCGTGAGTGACTGCAAAAAATAACTTTCATTTTCCAAATTATAGCCCTGTTCGGTTTAATTACTTTTAATTTTAGTAGACTTTCCATCAGAAGGGTCGGTTGTACACTTTCCTCCTACTTATCGGTATCACTTCTACGGAAAAGATAGCCTTATACAATTAGAAAAAATCCATTAGGCATACACGCGATTCACGGTCATGTTTTATATCGCAAGCAGGATAGGCCGATTACTAAGAGGGAGGTTACAACGTCTGCATAAATTTTGCTTGAAACTCAAGAAAACCTTTACAGAGACACGCCAAATGATGCAAGAAGCCTACGGTAATGAGTGTTTAAGCTGTACTCGATGTTACGAATGGTTCACACGTTTTAAAAATGGCCGGACGGAAGTTGAAGGTGGCCCTCGTTCAGGACGCCCTTAGACGTCTGCCTCAGACGCTCATGTCAGGAGCGCCAACGAAATTGTGTGTGCCAATCGAAGAATGACTATCCGAGAGATTGCACAAGTATGTAACATTTCAGTTGGATCATGTCATGAAATCCTGAAACAGCACCTTGGAACGCATCGTGTTGCCGCCTAGTTCGTCCCCGACTTTTGAGTCAACACCAGAAAGACCATCGCCTCGTAATCTGTGAAGATCTTTTGGATAGCGCAAATGAGAACGGTATGTTCCTTAAGAGAATCATAACTGGCTATGAGACATGGGTCTACAGTTATGAGACCGAGCGAGGTGGCGCAGTGGTTAGACACCGGACTCGCATTCGGGAGGACGACGGTTCAATCCCGCGTCCGGCCATCCTGATTTAGGTTTTCCGTGATTTCCCTAAATCGCTCCAGGCAAATGCCGGGATGGTTTTTCAAAGGACACGGCCGACTTCCTTCCCCGTCCTTCCCTACTCCGATGAGACCGATGACCTCGCTGTCTGGTCTCCTTCCCCAAACCAACCAACCAACCAACAGTTATGATGCTGAGACGAAGGTTCAGTCTTCACAATGGTTGAGGAAAGGTTCTCCAAGACCATAAATAGCTCGTCAGCCCAGCTGAATGTCAAAGGTATGCTGACAGCTTTGAATTTGAAGGATTAGTTCATCATGAATTCGTTCCACAAGGACAAACTGTTAATCGATGGTACCATCGGGGCGTGTTGCGACGCCTGCGAGAAAATGTGAGAAGGAAATGTCCTGAAATGTGACGAGACAATTCATTGTTCTTGCATCAAGATAATGCACCCGCACAATCGTCCCTGTTGGTGCGTGACTACTGCACCAAAAATGAAATCACCGTACTGCTTCATCCTCCGTGTTCTCCAGATCTGGGCCGGCCGAAGTGGCCGTGCGGTTAAAGGCGCTGCAGTCTGGAACCGCAAGACCGCTACGGTCGCAGGTTCGATTCCTGCTTCGGGCATGGATGTTTGTGATGTCCTTAGGTTAGTTAGGTTTAACTAGTTCTAAGTTCTAGGGGACTAATGACCTCAGCAGTTGAGTCCCATAGTGCTCAGAGCCATTTGAACCATTTTTCTCCAGATCTGGCCCCTGTGAGAATTTTTTTATTTTCCAAGTTGAAATCCCCACTGAAAGGACGAAGATTTGAAACGACAGACGAGATAAAAGAAAATTCGCAGACGGAGCATCACGCGATCCAGCAAGAGGCGTACCAATACAACTTCCGGACGTGGAAATGGCGTTGGGAGCGGTGTGTCAAACGTGTAGGAGAGAGTATTTCGAAGGATACCATGCACTGTAAGTAAAAGGTAAGCGTAGAAAAATTTTGTGTACAAAGTTAAGAAATGTTTTGAACAGACCTTGTACATCTGCTGAACTTGGTGAAGGGTACTGCTGTCGGTACAAAGCAGCTACAACGTAATGCTCTCCATACGTGTTACAAAATGCGATGTGGGTACAATTTCGAGTCCACGGACACGTGAACTTACATACCATTGCATGATATTCGTCATACTGGAAGGTAGGGTTCTGAAGAAATAAGACGCGGAAGAGAGAGATTATAAATTACTAGTCGTCTAATTCTTGTGGGAATGCTGTGGTTAGGTAACCATTAGGTGGAACCAACCTCCATACTGGTTGCGCACTATGTCAAAGGACCTAACACGAAATTTCTTCCGCGCCGATGCATGAATCCGTTCCCCTCCAACCCTTTTCTGCGGATCTCCAACACCACAGACGTCGTAAACATTTCCACTCCCGTTATACATCAGTAGGACATTGTTTACTTATCCCTGGCCGTGGAAGACAGCTCAGCGTTTCCGCGTTTAATTGCAGGACGTATTATGTACGGAGGGGAGACTTGGGGATACTGCGTTTTAATCTTCGTCGCTTTATCTTGTTTCATATGCGGCTGAACCAACCCGTGTCATTATCGCGGCGGGGAAACATTAATTGCCTTCTTACTCGCTTACAGCAGTTCCCGCGTATAGCTGGGATGCGTGGGAAGATACGGCAGGTGCACATACGTTACACGCAGAAAAGGCTGCTGCGTTCATAAGCCTGACGCGATGAACACTTCATAAGAACCCGGCAAAGTCTGATAATTAGCGTGGAGGAGGCACACTGATGCAAAGAATAAAGTTATAAATGACGACATGATATGGTATTTATTACAATCCCACATCTAAACATTTTCTCACTGAATTTTAAAATTCTAAAACCTTGCGAAAAATTGGTGTTATCAGTTTATACTTGTGAAGAAACTGATAGTGTGGATAACTACAGGTCGCTTTCCTTAGACTTTTGTAAAAGTTTTTTGAGAAGCCCATGTACGGACGAATGAAAGAACACATTCCTGTTATTAGATTCGCTGTTTAGACGCTGTTAGAGGCATCAACAAAGTAACAATTTTTTTGCGCGTAAAGAACTTGAAAGTTTAATGAAGATCTAAGAACTGTAGGTATCCTCTTGAGTTTAAGAAAAGAACGAACAGCTTAGGGCACACTATACTCGAAGTGCTGTAGATTTGAGGGAAGTCTCATCGATCACGCAGAAAGAGGCCCACAGCTGTCAACAAACAGACAACAAATCTTGGTTCCCCCCCACTATGTGCATGGGAAAAGCGGAGATCGAGGGAGATCCGGCACCGCAAAGTATAGATGTACCGCAGGGGCCGCTCTTGGTCCACAGTTTTTCTTTGTGTATATCAATGATTCGCCATTCGATCTATTTTCTGTTTGTAAACGACACTAAATTCTTTTTTACACAACATAGTTGTATGGAGATAAACAGCGATTAATTTACTTATAATCAATTAGTCAAAATGACAGTCACAATCGCATTATTTATTTTGCCGCCAACCGGTTTCAACCCGCGATGGGATCATCTTCAGGGCAATTTACACCATTTGGTCGCTCGCTGAAGTCGTCACCCTGCCTGTGCACGGTTGGTAACTATTGATAGTAACTATCGATGGTTACCAACCGTGCACAGGCAGGGTAACGACTCCAGCGAGCGACCAAATGGTGTAAATTGCCCTGAAGATGACCCCCTCGCGGGTTGAAACGGGTTGGCGGCAAAATAAATAATGCTATTGTGACTGTCATTTTGAATAATTGAGGACAATAAATTCATTGTGAAAGACGTGGAATGTCATCTAACTTATTTAACAAGTACGACAATGTCTATAATAGCTTACAATAACGAAATTGTTACTTCGTTGTTGTTGTGGTCTTCAGTCCAAAGAGTGATTTGATGCAGCTCTATTTGCTACTCTATCCTGTGCAAGACTCTTCATCTCCGAGTAACAACTACAATGTACTTCCCTCTGAATCAGCTTACAGAATTCATCTCTTGGTCTCCCGTCAATGATTTTTACCCCCCGACGCTTTCCTCCAGTACTAAATTGGTTATCCTCGTTTGTTGACGTTCATCTAATAACCTCCTTTCAAGACACTGTCCATTACGTTCAACTGATTTTCCAAGTCCTTTGCTGTCTCTGACAAAATTACAATGTCACTGTCAAACCTCAAAGTTTTTATTTCTTCTCCCTGGGCTTTAATTCCTATTCCTAATTTTTCTTTCGTTTCATCTACTGCTTGCTCAATATACAGATTAAATAACATCGGGGATAAGCTACAGCAATGTCTCACTCTTTCCTCAACCACTGCTTCCCTTTTGTGCCCCTCGATTCTTATAACTGGCATTTGGTTTTCGTACAAATTGTAACGAGCCTTTCGCACCCTGTATTTTAACTCTGCCACCTTTCGAATTTGAAAGGGAGTATTCCAGTCAACATTGTCAAAAGGTTTCTCTAAGTCTACAAATCCTATAAATGTAGGTTTGCCTTTCCCTATCCTATCTTCTATGAGAAGTCGTAGGGTCAGTATGGCCTACATTTATATGGAACCCAAACTAATCTTCTCCGAGGTCAGCTTCTACCAATTTTTCCATTCTTCAGTAAAGGATTAGTGCTAGTATTTTGCAGCCGTGACTTACTAAACTGCTAGTTCGGTAATTTTCATACCTGTCAACACCTGATTTCTTTGGAATTGGGATTATTATATTCTTCTTGAAGCCTGAGGGTATTTCGCCTGTCTCATACATCTTGCTCACCAGATGGAGGAGTTTTGTCATGGCTGGCTCTCCCAAGGCTATCAGTAGGTCTAATGGAATGTTGTCTACTCCCGGGACCTTCTTTCGACTTAACTCTCTCAGAGTTTTGAAAAATTCTTGCTGCAGTATTGTATCTCCCTTCTCATCTTCCTCTACGTCTTCTTCTATTTCCATAACATTACCCTCAAGTACATCCGCCTTGTATAGACGCTCTACATGGTCCTACGTTTCTGCTTTCCCTTCTTTGCTTAGGACTGGTTTTCCATTTGAGCTCTTGATATTCATACAGGTGGTGCCTTTAATTTTCTTGTAAGCATTATCTACCTTACCCCTAGTGATACATGCTTCTGCATCATTACATTTGTCCTCTAGCCATTCCTGCTTAGCCACTTTGGACTTCCTGTCAGTCTCATTTTTAAACGTTTGTATTCCCTTTCGGCTGCTTCATTTATTGAATTTTTATATTTCCTTACCCATGGATTTCTACTTGCACTCGTACTTGATACGCTACTGCCTTCACTATTTCATCTCTCAAAGTTACCCACTTTTCTTCTACTGTATTTCTTTCCCCTGTTCTTGTCGACCGTTCCCTAATGCTCCCTCTGAAGTCCTCTACAACATCTGGTTCTTTCAGTTTATCAAGGTGCCATCTCCTTAAATTCTTGCCTTTTTGTAGTTTCTTCAGTTTTAATCTGCAGTTCATTGTCGCTTAACTGCAACACAACATATTGTATGCTGTATCTGATACAGAGCGCTTGTTAAAGTAGCACTAGATTGTCAACAGTACAAATAATCAGGAAGATCGAAACCAGACGAACAGCTTTCTTCAGAACGTTACGTTCAGCGTATCACAATAAAATGAGTGCTGCTTTCTTCGCTGTTGGAAGAATTTACATTGAAACAAGAAAATTGTTCCCACTGTTTCTCTTCAATTTGTTGTATTTTGCGATGTTTTTTGAGTGTCCTTGCAGTCACGAAGCTGATTCTCAGGTCAGAAAAGGTGCGTAAAGCTATCCTCGGCGAAAGTTCCCACTCATCAGGCAATGATCAAGTGTCTCAAAGTTCTATCATCCCTCTACATACATTCCTTCATGGCATTCGTGGTTTACAATAGTGATTTACTCAAAATGAAATGCAGTATTCGGTCAGTTGGAACTAAGAAGAAAAGCGGTTTTCACTCGGATTCCTGAAACATAGCATAAAAATGTGTGCCTTGCTCTGTTGGTTCCATACAATAAATGTTTCCCGCATAACTGAAAAATGTTTGTCAAAACTCAGTCTTATTCAAGACATTTTACCTTTTTTTACACAGTTTTTGAATGGCAGTATACTGTTCCTGAAAATTTATTGAATTTCCAAGCGTACGTCAGCGACTTCGTCTTTGGAGGCGATTTAAATTACGTTTAATGTGATACAGATTTGTGTACACTTATGTGTGTATTTGTCTGTAGTGAAATTTTAATTATACGCTACGTATATCTACTTGTTTACATAGTAAATTAACAATTTACGCAGATTTGGTTCCATTTTCTTGGTCTGTAGCCTGATGTCAGTATCTAGTAACAGTGTTCATTTATAATTCGTGGCGTAAGAACATTGTTAGTCAAACCTCCGTAACAAATGCCTTAATGGGCCATCTGTATGTACATCTACATGACTACTCTGCAGTTCGCGGCGGTGTTCGAGCATTTGCCGCCCCCAAGCTGCTGACACGGAGGCTCATGGTCCCATTCCCGATGACCAAATTAGAATTTTTTTTTATTTTAAGAAACGCTCGCCATTCAAATGTATGAGACAACCTGCTTGAGTAAATCAGCAGAAAAATTCACACGTCATTACCTGAAATGCGTTCTGATAGTAATACTCACAGCATCATTGGTATCTAAAATTAAAGCAACAAACCTCTGTTTCCCCGTCCTGTGTCTAACTCACGATGTAATCATAGAAACTATCAACTAGATGTCCGTACGATCGTGTTCTGCACGGAAGATGGCATTCCAGTCAACGGATAACCACGCCAATGATGATGTCAGGGTACCTATCAAACGGGGTAGTGTTTGCTGGGTAGTCCAACATACAAAAAAAAAAAAAATGTTCAAATGTGTATGAAATCTTATGGGACTTAACTGCTCAGGTCATCAGTCCCTAAGCTTACACACTACTTAACCTAAATTATCCTAAGGACACACACACACACACCCATGCCCGAGGGAGGACTCGAACCTCCGCCGGGACCAGTCGCACAGTCCATGACTGCAGCGCCCTAGACCGCACGGCTAATCCCGCGTGGGTCCCACATCCACATTAGCTGTCTAGACAGTCAAAAAATGGTTCAAATGGCTCTAAGCACTATGGGACTTAGCACCTGAGGTCATCAGTCCCCTAGACTTAGAACTACTGAAATCTAACTAACCTAAGGACATCACACACATCCATGGCCTGAGGCAGGATTCGAACCCGCGACCGTAGCAGCAGCGCGGTTCCGGACTGAAGCGCCTAGAACAGGTCGGTCACAACGGCCGGCTACACAGTCACAGGTGGTGCAGTATGGCACAGGGAAGATACCTACCAGACTCTGCGGTGGAGGGTCAAAGAAAGAAAGGAAGTAGGACAGTTGCAAAGTGATTTGTCCTGATGGCTTAATGTGAATCGTTGTGTTTTTTCTCGGATGTGGCGACAGTTTGTAAAAGCCGAAACTGTATCCCGAAGACCAGGGCAGGGCCGACGACTTGTGACTTCTGAAGAGAGAACAGCTATTTGGCTGTAGAGGCACGACAGTACCGCCTTAGTACTTCACGGCACCGGGCATGTGAGCTCGCAGCATCTACTGAACGTGTTGTATCGATGGAAACGGTGTTCAGAAGGCTTCGGCTTTACTGTCGGAGACGTGCTGCATGTTTACCTCTGATACGTCTTCACAGAAGGGAACGTCTAGAGCGGAGTCATCAACATGCCACTTGACGCTCGAACAGTCGGCCAGTGTTGTTTTCACAGATGAGTCCCGATTAATTATGGAGAGTGAGTATAGGTGGATTCGCATCTGGAGAGAACGTGGCACACGATTTCGGGACCCAGACGTTGTGGAAAGAGACCGATATCGAGAAGGATCCCTAATGGTGTGGGCAGGAATTAAGTTCACCACTCGAATCCCGCTTCATGACATTGTACTGATGAACTGGCAAGATTGAACTGCTATCAGGTATCGTGACGAGATCTTTGGACTTCATTTGTGGTTGTTACCAGGTGCTGCGGGCCCACACGTCGTATTAATGGACGATATTGTTCGGCCGCGCGGGATTAGCCGAGAGGCCTGAGGCGCTGCAGTCAAGGACTGTGCGGCTGGTGCCGGAGGAGGTTCGAGTCCTCCCTCGGGCATGGGTGTGTGTGTTTGTCCTTGGGATAATTTAGGTTAAGTAGTGTGTAAGCTTAGGAACTGATGACCTTAGCAATTAAGTCCCATATGATTTCACACACATTTGAACATTTTTGATACCGTTCGATCTCATAGAGCATGGTGGTTGGTGTTTTTTTGGAAACGGAAGATACTGCACGTATGGCGTGACCTGCTCGCTCTCTCGATTTCAGTCCCATAGTGCACGTCTCGGATGCAGTAGGGAGACGCGTTGCATCACATTAGCACCCACCAACCACTCTCCAGGTCTGCGAGCAGCTCTGCAGGAAGAATGAGCGTTATTGCCCCAAGATGAGACTGATGACTTCGTTCACGGCATTCCCCGTCGTTGTCAGGCCTGTGTTGCTGCCAGTGGTGGTCATACCCCATATTGAACAGATTAACCATTTGTCAGAATGTGAGTGCACATCCGTTAAGTCGGTAAAAAACGAAGAACATTTTTGTCCATCGTTATGCATGCTTGTTGCAGTTGTTTACGTTCTGTATTCACTACACTGCTTCTACTTTACTATCACCTTTTTGTATTGTTTTGTGGCAAAATAACCACAACCTTGCAAAATCTCCGTTTGTTGCTTCAATTTTGGACACCAGTGTATTATGCGTCAGCCACCAAGGCTAACTTGCAAACGTCTGACGCTGTTCATGGTTCTCGAATACTGCGAGCGCACACACACACACACACACACACACACACACACACACACACACGCACACTCACACGGTGAGCCATTGTACGGAGCGGTTTGTACCGTTTCTTGATCCACTCGTAAACATAGCGGATGAAAAGCTGACCGCCGGTATGCCTCTGTACGTGTACTAAACCTCCATTATCTTGCCCTCCAGGACTCACGCTAAATGATCGTTGGAGGCAGTGCGCCCGTTTCGCAGTCTGTCGCAAATGCTGCCTCTCAAAACTTCGTCAATCGTGTTTCGCGAAAAGATCGTCTTCTCCACTCTAATACACTCCTGGAAATTGAAATAAGAACACCGTGAATTCATTGTCCCAGGAAGGGGAAACTTTATTGACACATTCCTGGGGTCAGATACATCACATGATCACACTGACAGAACCACAGGCACATAGACACAGGCAACAGAGCATGCACAATGTCGGCACTAGTACAGTGTATATCCACCTTTCGCAGCAATGCAGGCTGCTATTCTCCCATGGAGACGATCGTAGAGATGCTGGATGTAGTCCTGTGGAACGGCTTGCCATGCCATTTCCACCTGGCGCCTCAGTTGGACCAGCGTTCGTGCTGGACGTGCAGACCGCGTGAGACGACGCTTCATCCAGTCCCAAACATGCTCAATGGGGGACAGATCCGGAGATCTTGCTGGCCAGGGTAGTTGACTTACACCTTCTAGAGCGCGTTGGGTGGCACGGGATACATGCGGACGTGCATTGTCCTGTTGGAACAGCAAGTTCCCTTGCCGGTCTAGGAATGGTAGAACGATGGGTTCGATGACGGTTTGGATGTACCGTGCCCTATTCAGTGTCCCCTCGACGATCACCAGTGGTGTACGGCCAGTGTAGGAGATCGCTCCCCACACCATGATGCCGGGTGTTGGCCCTGTGTGCCTCGGTCGTATGCAGTCCTGATTGTGGCGCTCACCTGCACGGCGCCAAACACGCATACGACCATCATTGGCACCAAGGCAGAAGCGACTCTCATCGCTGAAGACGACACGTCTCCATTCGTCCCTCCATTCACGCCTGTCGCGACACCACTGGAGGCGGGCTGCACGATGTTGGGGCGTGAGCGGAAGACGGCCTAACGGTGTGCGGGACCGTAGCCCAGCTTCATGGAGACGGTTCCGAATGGTCCTCGCCGATACCCCAGGAGCAACAGTGTCCCTAATTTGCTGGGAAGTGGCGGTGCGGTCCCCTACGGCACTGCGTAGGATCCTACGGTCTTGGCGTGCATCCGTGCGTCGCTGCGGTCCGGTCCCAGGTCGACGGGCACGTGCACCTTCCGCCGACCACTGGCGACGACATCGATGTACTGTGGAGACCTCACGCCCCACGTGTTGAGCAATTCGGCGGTACGTCCACCCGGCCTCCCGCATGCCCACTATACGCCCTCGCTCAAAGTCCGTCAACTGCACATACGGTTCACGTCCACGCTGTCGCGGCATGCTACCAGTGTTAAAGACTGCGATGGAGCTCCGTATGCCACGGCAAACTGGCTGACACTGACGGCGGCGGTGCACAAATGCTGCGCAGCTAGCGCCATTCGACGGCCAACACCGCGGTTCCTGGTGTGTCCGCTGTGCCGTGCGTATGATCATTGCTTGTACAGCCCTCTCGCAGTGTCCGGAGCAAGTATGGTGGGTCTGACACACGGGTGTCAATGTGTTCTTTTTTCCATTTCCAGGAGTGTAGTTCACTAGCCTGCTGTCTTCAAGTTGATGTCCCCAGCGCAGAAAACAGCACGCAGGTCGTAGGTTCTGTATCTTGAGGCTGAAACTGACTTTTAGGGAGGTTCTGTTCTGAAATAATGTATCACTTCTTTGGGATGCCACTCGCGTATTTTGATATAGCCACACGAGAAGACTACATGATCTTAACACAACACTTTCTGATGCAGCAAAATACATGATCAAACACAATGTTTAGGAAAATGTATCTTTACACTATTTGTGGCACGTGTCTGTGCCTCATGACTACTGGAGCGAATCTTTTAATACTGAATACTGGCAAACACATCCTGCCACAGACAACATGACTGTACATCTCCACTGCCTAATCCAGAGTGACGAACAGGAACTTAAATAAAAATTGGAAACACATCCTACGACAGACAACATGTCTGTTCTTCTTTTCGACTGTCTAATCCAGAGTGACGAACTGCCCGAAACACTTCGCGCGCCATACCAGAACGCTTCCGAAGTGCTTCGTCCGCAATTTCGTGAGTCTTTTGTTTTTGATTTAAATTGTTTTTGCCGGCCGCTGGTGGTCGAGCCGTTCTAGGCACTTCAGTCTGGAACCGCGCTACCGCTACGTTCGGAGGTTCGAATCCTGCCTCGGGCATGGATGTGTGTGATGTCCTTAGGTTAGTTGGTTTAAGTAGTTCTAAGTTCTAGGGGACTGATGACCTCAGATGTTAAGTCCCATAGCGCTCAGAGCCATTTGAACCGTTTGAAATTGTTTTTAATAATTCTAAAATGACTGATTGAAAGTCAGCTGTTGAGAGATATTTATGTCATTCCAATGAGTAGTTTAACTAATAATAATAACCATACTTTAACGTTTTGGCACCCTTGCTCCGAACACAGCAGCCAATCACAGAGCAGTAGCACTGTGCAGGCGGTCTCTCTCACGGGAATGGTACATAATCTAAAATCTATCACAGGTACCTCACACCACATTTCGCCATCTATATACTTCTTGCATCTCCACTGCTCTGGGAACATCTTCTTAGAGCCTAATATGATGGCTGACTAAGCCAGAAGTATTGCAATAATAGTGGCTTTTTAAAAACATGTCGGGCATTACTTATTGGACGACCCTCGTATTAGTATGGAGTGTAGCCATTTAGAATCATGGACGATAAACAGTTTGGACAAGAAGAGAATAGAAGCTTTTGAAATTTGGTGCTACAGAAGGATGGTCGAGATTAGGTAGGTAGATCACTTAAGTACTGAGGAGGTAACGAATGGAACTGGGGAGAAAAGAAATTTGTGGCGCAACCTGACTCGAAGAAAGGACAGTTTGGTGGGAGATATTCTGAGGCATCAAGCGATCGCGAATTTATGGGGGGGGGGGGGGGGGTAATAGCCGTAAAGGGAGGCCAAGAGATGAATACAGTAAGCAGATTCAGAAGCATGTAGGTTGCAGTAGTTACTCGGAGACGAAGAGGCTTGAGTCAGAGCAGTCTTTGGACTGAAGACCTATATCTCTGACATCGATCTATTGTAGAATTTTAGAACATGTTTTTTGCTCGCGTATCATGTCATTTCTGGAAACCCGGAATCTACTCTGTAGGAATCAACATGGATTCCGGAAACAGCGATCGTGTGTGACCCAACTCGCTTTATTTGTTCATGAGACCCAGAAAATATTAGATACAGGCTCACAGGTAGATGCTATATTCCTTGACTTCCGGAAGGCGTTCGATACAGTTCCGCACTATTGCCTGATAAACAAAGTAAGAGCCTACGGAATATCAGACTAGCTATGTGGCTGGATTGAAGAGTTTTTAGCAAACAGAACACAGCATGTTGTTCTCAATGGAGAGACGTCTACATACGTTAAAGTAACCTCTGGTGTGCCACAGGGTAGTGTCATGGGACCATTGCTTTTCACAATATATATAAATGACCTAGTAGATAGTGTCGGAAGTTCCATGCGGCTTTTCGCGGATGATGCTGTAGTATACAGAGAAGTTGTAGCATTAGAAAATTGCACCGAAATGCAGGAAGATCTGCAGCGGATAGGCACTTGGCGCAGGGAGTGGCAACTGACCCTTAACAGAGACAAATGTAATGTATTGCGAATACATAGAAAGAAGGATCCTTTATTGTATGATTATATGATAGCGGAACAAACACTGGTGGCAGTTACTTCTGTAAAATATCTGGGAGTATGCGTGCGGAACGATTTAAAGTGGAATGATCATATAAAATTAATTGTTGGTAAGGCGGGTACCAGGTTGAGATTCATTGGGAGAGTCCTTAGAAAATGTAGTCCATCAACAAAGGAGGTGGCTTACAAAACACTCGTTCGACTTATACTTGAGTATTGCTCATCAGTGTGGGATCCGTACCAGGTCGGGTTGACAGAGGAGATAGAGAAGATCCAAAGAAGAGCGGCGCGTTTCGTCACAGGATTATTTGGCGTTACGGAGATGTTTAGCAAACTCAAGTGGCAGACTCTGCAAGAGAGGCGCTCTGCATCGCGGTGTAGCTTATTGTCCAGGTTTCGAGAAGGTGCCTTTCTGGATGAGGTATCGAATGTACTGCTTCCCCACCTCCCGAGGATATCACGAATGTAAAATTAGAGAGATTCGAGAGCGCACGGAGGCTTTCCGGCAGTCGTTCTTCCCGCGAACCGTACGCGACTGGAACAGGAAAGGGAGATAATGACAGTGGCACGTAAAGTGCCCTCCGCCACACACCGTTGGATGGCTTGCGGAGTATAAATGTAGATGTAGATGTAGAACAACAGCAACTACTACAGTTGAAACTTTGTGACCAAGCCTCGTGCTGGGTTCTGTTAGTGAGGAAATCTGGGACCCGGTGCGTGCAGCGGCTGCTCTCGCCGCAGGTGGGGGACGGCGGTTTCACCGGCTCTGCGCGGCTGGAAAGCCACCCCGCGCTGGACGCAGACCCTTCGCCTGCCGCGTGGCGCAACGGCGGCATCGGCGCCTCTGCGTGTCGCAAGGCGTGCCGCGGCTTCGGCCCGCCTCACCCGCCACGCCTCGCCGTGGACAGACCGGGCCAGCCGCGTGATTCAGCGAGCCGGGAGAAACGCCCGCACAGGAAAGCCGCCGGCGTTCCACTACGCCCGTCCACTGGCCGTTGCACTCGGCGCCCAGCTCGCGCCGCAGACCAGTTCCACTACGTGACCACTCAACTGACGACACGTTACCCAGAGTAGCCCTTTACATCACAAGGTTACAACCCACAGAGCTCACGGGTTGTAATAGGTCAGAACGACCGAGACGTATGGCTTGGGAGAGAGGGATGAAACACAGGCAAGAGTGTCATCGACTTTATTGCATCGAAGATACACAGCGGGCCCTCTGCTGAATTCGGCAATGGCAATGGCAGCGTGCGTTGGCCAGCGTGAATGCCGGATTCTGCAACGTCGGCCTCTGTTGCCCAGCCTTGCAGGCGTACCAATCCTACTCGCGCCACGACGAAGTGGCCGCTCCGGGTATTAAGGGAGGTAGGACGTCAAACGGGCCGACTTGGAGCAGGAGAGGCACTACAGGACATTTTAATTTCCACTGTCTATACTTTTACAAATAAATTTATAAACCTTTTTCGGCATGACCAGGAAGGATTCGGGATTCGCACCCATTGCAGTGGAAGTACAAAAACGTAACAAAATAATTTTTGAAACATCCTGGCAGGTTAAAACTGTGTGCCGGACCGAGACTCGAACTCGGGAACTTTGCCTTTCGCGGGCAAGTGCTCTACCGACTGAGCTACCCAAGCACGACTCACGCCCCATCCTCACAGCTTTACTTCTCCCGGTACCTCGTCTCCTACCTTCCCGAGTTCGAGTTTCGGTCCGGCACATAGTTTTAATCTGCCAGGAAGTTTCATATCAGCGCACACTCCGCTGCAGAGTGAAAATCTCATTCTGAAAATAATTTTTTGTTATATCTGAAATTTCATCAGTTTTTCACTTATTATTGGCTGTATTTGTTCCTATAGGTACACTTTTCTTCACAACTAGGAGAGATTTTTCGATGAATTTTGCACAGCATACAGACCATAGTTACAGGTGTATGAAACTCTAGAAGTTTCCAAATCTATTAAAAACTGCGGTAAAAATTGAGATAATTAACTATAAAATTTGAGTTTTTTCATAAATAAATTCTAGAGTTTCACACACCTGTAAGTATGGTTTGTATGCTGTGCAAAATTAATCGAAGAGTCTCCCCTACTTATGAAGAAAAGTGTACCTATAGCATCAAGTTCTGCCAACAGTAACTGAAAAAATGATGAAATTTCACATGTAAAAAAAAATTATTTTGTCATGTTTGTGAACTTCCACTGCTATGAGTGTGCATCCTGAATCCTTGCTGGTCATGCTGACAAAGTTTTATAAATTTATTTGTAAAAGTATAGACAGTCGAAATTAAAATGTCCTGTGGTGCCTCTCCTGCTCCAAGTCGGCCCGTTTGACGTCCTATCCCCCTTAAATGTGCCCGTGGCCCGGAAAACGGTTGACTCCTGCCTAAAGCGCGACTGCTGGACCCCATGTAGAGCGCCGAAGCGAAGCAGCCCACCGCCGTCGTTGTAGTGAGACTTATCAGCTCCGGCTGTCCGTACAGCGTAGCTTGTTCAGAGCCTGCAGACAGCTCTGCACCCGAGAGGCCCCGAGTTCACGGCCCTACCCCGTCCCCAGAAAGCAGAGGCTAGCAGCCACTGCGCGGAGTGGCCGCGCGGTTTGAGGCGTCATGTCACGGATTGCGTGGCCCCTCCCGACAAATGTTCGAGTCCTCTTTCGGGCATGGGTGTGTGTGTTGTTCTTAGCATAGTGTGTATGTCTATGGACCGATGACCTTAGCAGTTTCGTCCCTTAGGAATTCACAAACATTTGAAAATTTGCTAGCAGCCTTCTTGCTGCTCACGCCGGTATAGCTGCACGGTGCGACGCGCCCCTCAACAGCAATGGCCCTCCGTGCGGCAGAGGCTGGAGGCAGTTTCAGCGGGACGTTTGGCTTCCGATATCCATCACCAAAAGGTCGTTGTGATTGGCCTGAAACTTCGGCAGTCGTCATTCTCTCCAGTTATAGACTCGGACAAAAAAGCGACACGACTGCCCAACTTGAGCCTCCAGGCTCGATTATTTATACACTACTGGCCATTAAAATTGCTATACCAAGAAGAAAAGCAGATGATAAACGGCTATTCATTGGACAAATATAGTATACTAGAACTGACATGTGATTACATTTTCACGCAATTTGAGTGCATAGATCCTGAGAAATCAGTACCCAGAACAACCACCTCTGGCCGTAATAACTGCCTTGATACGCCTGGGCATTGAGTCAAACAGAGCTTGGATGGCGTGTACAGGTACAGCTGCCCATGCAGCTTCAACACGATACCACAGTTCATCAAGAGTAGTGACTGGCGTATTGTGACGAGCCAGTTGCTCGGCCACCATTGACCAGACGTTTTCAATTGGTGAGAGATCTGGAGAATGTGCTGGCCATGGCAACAATCGAAGATTTTATTTATCCAGAAAGTCTCGTACAGCACCTGCAACATGCGGCCGTGGATTATCATGCTTAAATCTAGGGTTTCGCAGGGATCGAATGAAGGGTAGAGCCAAAGGTCGTAACACATCTGAAATGTAACCACTGTTCAAAGTGCCGTCAATGCGAACAAGAGGTGACCGAGACGTGTAACCAATGGCACCCCATACAATCACGCCGGGTGATACGCCAGTATGGCCATGACGAATACACGCTTCCAATGTGCGTTCCCGCGATGTCGCCAAACACGGATGGGACCATTATGATGCTGTAAACAGAACCTAGATTCATCCGAAAAAATGACGTTTTGCCATTCGTGCACCCAGGTTCGTCGTTGAATACACCATTCAGGCGCTCCTGTCTGTGATGCAGCGTCAAGGGTAACCGCAGCCATGGTCTCCGAGCTGATAGTCCATGCTCCTGCAAACGTCGTCGAACTGTTCGTGCAGATGGTTGTTGTCTTGCAGACGTCCCCATCTGTTGACTCGTGGCTCCATGATCCGTTACAGCCATGCGGATAAGATGCCTGTCATCTCGACTGCTAGTGATATGAGGCCGTTGGGATCCAGCACGGCGTTCCGTATTACCCTCCTGAAACCACCGATTCCATATTCTCCTAACAGTCATTGGATCTCGACCAACGCGAGCAGCAATGACGCGATACGATAAACCTCAATCGCGGTAGGCTACAATCCGACCTTTATAAAAGTCGGAAACGTGATGGTAAGCATTTCTACTCCTTACACGAGGCATCACAACAACGTTTCACCAGGCAACGCCGGTCAACTGCTGTTTGCGTATGAGACATCGGTTGAAAACTTTCCTCATGCCAGCACGTTGTAGGTGTCGCCACCGGTGCCAACCTTGTGTGAATGCTGTGAAAAGCTAATCATTTGCATATCACAGCATCTTCTTCCTGTCGGTTAAATTTCGCGCCTGTAGCACGTGATCTTCGTGGTGTAGCAATTTTAATGGCCAGTAGTGTACGTCTTTTCCCTACGCCTCTGGCGTAGTTGCTCTGGAGGGGACAAGTGGAGTGCTCTTTGATAATTACAGCGTCAGCTTTCCTCAGCTCGCTTCGGCCCCTACACACAGGTCACTAGGTACTGTTTTAACTGCAACGTATGGATTCATCACAGCACGTTGGTTCCCTGTGCTGCCCTGATTACTTCACATTTGTATACAGTTCCCGCCGGGCCGGGCCTTCTAGCCTGCAAATGGTGTCATAAATCTGCCTCACAGAATCGTTTGCAAGATATCAACATCGACCGCGCCGGCCATCCGATGTGCCAGTGTGTTCCACAACTACTGCATTCCAGCCATAGCTGCGCGAGATTTACGAGAATTCCCCAAATCCATGGCTGTACTCATTCGTGGCGTAGCAACTTGCAGTCAAGTGTACCGTAATGCTCACAGGACCAGACGCTACACTGTATGATGGTGGTAGGTCATCGATGTCCGGATCTCGATGGACCACCATTCCTGAGCGCGCGGGTCAGCAGTTTCCAGATGTGAGATGGCTCGTGTAGCCCCTGAGGCGACGTTAACGAAACATCGATAACAAAGTAAACATTTATTGTTCAAAGATACACAACCGTCTTGGTTCACAGACTTCTAGAAGGACTATGGGTCTGAGGTGGCACAAGCCAAGCCAGAATGTACTGACGCCTGCGTGCGACGCACTGTCTCGGTCACGATGCCACAGGGAACCCGCGGAGTCATCACCCAATGACGTCACAGGATCGTTAACCACGCCGTGCTGGTGTCGCCGCCCACACTCCCCACGGTCCCTGGCAAATCTAGAAAGCGGGTAACCGGGGCGCGCTCTGTCACATCGTAGACCGCGCCTTGGAAGGCACCCACCAGCTCTGCCCAGAGTGCAACTGGTCGTGTTGAATTATTTCGATAATAGTCTTCTCCCTGCACTTGCTGTCAAGTCACCAGAAAGCTAGCTGGAAGGTGGCGCAATCAGCTCTCCATCAGTCTTTACTCGGATGGTGGCACTCCATCTCACCTCCTCTAGCCTCGCTCACAGCTCCACAAAATGGGTAACCGGGACGCGCCCTATCGCATCGTAGACAGGCCTTTGGAAGGCATCCACCAACTCTGCCCAGAGTGCACGTAGACATGACGAATTATGGTGCGGTCTTCTGTCAGGACAAAGGCCAGCAGTGTCGAAGTCTGCCTACACGAACACAAACAGTGGCATGTCCTCACAATGACAGATGATGGTCTGCTTTTTGAACTTGGTGGTCACGTCACCAGAAATTTCGCTGGAAGGTGGCGCCCTCAGCTCCCCGTCAGTCTTGATTCGGATGATGGCACTCCATCTCACGACTACAATGTGCCAGACTGACAGAGATCCTCCTCCAGGCTGGCCAGTTGCAGACTAGAATACTTCCACTGGAAATGGAGTAATATTTATATAAGGCAAGTCCATGTCCTTTGCCACAGTGAGGTGACCATGACAACAGCTGCCCTGCATTTCTTGTCTGGTCAGCATCTGGCCAGTATAGTTGCAGCTGAAACGTGACTCACCTTCGACTTTCAGCACTATTCACGGACATATTCTGCATAATCAATATACTGAATAGCTATTCCTGCGTCCAAGTTACACCATTCGTAAACACAAAAGCGTAATTCTCTCTACGATGTCACTCTGAGTGAGGTCTTGCCCCCTCGTGCTTATAGGATGCCTAAAGCAGGACGAGTTCTCGGAATGCTATACAACAACAAATAAGATTAGTAGTTTTATTTCTATTAAACGGATTTGACAATATTTAACTTGGATTACAGGAAATGTCGCTAGCGAGAGGCGACATGAAAAACAGTAAAGTCCTTGCTATAAACATAGTCCAAGTCAGCACTTGATACGGATCACGACAATCTGATAGCGTACCACTAATGTCCGTTGCAGACTGGGCAGATCTGAGCGGCCGAGGCTGGCAGGAGCGGCTCTTATAGTCATCTCTTCCAGGGACCTTGTGGCACCCAGCTCTTAACAGTGTGTAGCAGTTAACTCCCTCTCGCGACTGTATTACATACAACTCCATCGATCCTCCCTCGGTCGTATTTTTCCCAGCTGTTGCGTACTGACTTGCTTTGCTAGTCTCTTGCATTACCACGGGAAGACATCAAAGTTTTTAATTAACTACGTAAAGCCTGTAATCCTGTGGTACTCGAGTACATACGGACCACTAATAGAAGCATCAACACCCACCCAAAAGAATTACGATCTGAGCAAAATTGTTAAACAGGCAGCAGTTGCGATGGTACAGACTGCTTGTGGCATTTGTAGTTTGAAGTGCTGTTGCCGTATCTTGCTTGTGCGCGTGGATTCTTTGGCCTATAGAGTCCAGCGGAGCAATGTCTGCTTTGTACTGCCCAAGCACAACTGATGCCAACACACGCCTTCGCCTCTGTGTCCTACCGAGCGAGGTGGCGCAGTGGTTAGACACTGGACTCGCATTCGGGAGGACGACGGTTCAATCCCGCGTCCGGATATCCTGATTTAGGTTTTCCGTGATTTCCCTAAATCTCTCCAGGCAAATGCCGGGATGGTTCCTTTCAAAGGGCACGGCCGACTTCCTTCCCTAATCCGATGAGACCAATGACCTCGCTGTCTGGTCTCCTTCCCCCAAAACAACCAACCAACCTCTGTGTCCTGTCGCACAGTGGCTACATCCAACACTGCACACAATATGTGAAACTTAAACTAACAAAAAGCCCAGTTGGCCACCGGATTCCCGAATTTGAATACACAAAGCTAAGTCAGTGTAAGTCACGTCCAACTGCAACACATTATTGATTAGCTTTATACAACATTTAAAAAATAGTATGCAACGCTATACTCAAACGTACAGGTATCTGCCAGCTCGTGAGTGTCGGTGAAGAAGTCTTGAGCGTCTGCCACTCACGAAGGCGCAGGAACAAGTTTATTTTTCGGACGCTATCGTCTCCAGACTGGCTCGTACAATGAATGTTCGTGCCACCCATTCCAAGACTGGTAACTCCCTCCACGCTACTTGCGTCTTGACAATCGTTTATAGTAACTGCAGCTTCGGAAACGTAATGAACCTTCCCACATGACTACGCCTGTATATCTTGAAAATATGAATTCATTTTTATAGTAAACACCACATACCCAGTGTAAATGCAGAACTGTGATTTGTTGACTCCATATTTGGTGGACTCCAGTATGTTTTTGGGGGCCTAAGGCTGGTCAGAATACGGAATCGTGAGCCACGGGCGGTCAACAGCTTTTTATTCTGGCGCCAGCCTGTCGGTGGAATCTGCAGTGTCGCATTCACCCACACTTTTATGAGGGGTTTTTAAAGGGATTTTGTGTCTCTCCAAACAATCGTCAAGCTTGGCTGTACTTTTTCGACTCCAGCACCGGTCCTCAAACCAATGGCCATCGCAACCGCTGCACTTGAAACTAAATTGACTGCCTCCCTACTTATTTGCTCCGTTACACTACATAGAAGTTCATAGAGTGGGCCCAGAAATCCACCAAATTCGATTCTGCAATACTACAATTTTATCAAGGTCCGTTCTTTACTATGCTTCTCTGACAGGACACAGAAATTCAGGAACACAAAAACAACCTTAACAGAAATGGAAGAGGACTGAAATTAATCAAATTGTGGGTTTTAGTGCCAAGTAAAGCAACCTGTGCCAACTCTTCAGATGTACGTAACCTATTTGAAGCCGTTGTTTTTGGAAGGAATCGGATGCCGCCACACCCCGACCACTGGCCGGTTACGAAGAAACAGATCAGTAGTGTCAGTTTGCTGACCTTGTTTAAGTTTAAAATTAAGTAAATAGACATGTTAATAGCCTCTGACGATGTCCCCAGCATTAGGAGCCGAGGCTTTAGGTAGAAACGCATGATTTACATCACCCGCTTAACACCCGTAAAGCAGAAATCAAGGTTATCAACAAGTACTCGTCCTTTTCTCTGCTTATTTCTACTCTACGCCAGTAGCAAAGCAGAAAATATTACCCTTCCTTCTCCAGTGCTTAAACTTGCTGTGGCCAGCCGGGGTGGCCGAGCGATTCTAGGCGCTACAGTCTGGAGCCGCGCGACCGCTACGGCCGCAGGTTCGAATCCTGCCTCGGGCATGGATGTGTGTGATGGCCTGAGGTTAGTTAGGTTTAAGTAGTTCTAAGTTCTATGGGATTTATGACCTTTGAAGTTAAGTCCCATAGTTCCCAGAGCCATTTGAACCACTTGCTGTGACACTGGGTGCCTTCTGGCACATCGTATTGCCGTCATAAAATACACCAACAATTTGGCTGCCATACAATGTTAACAATTACGTATGCAATACAAGACGAACATTAATAAAACCGACGAATTGCAGGGTAGGGACATATACCTGAATGGAAATGGAGGAAGACACTTGTCCGGAAATGCATTGTCGCCACAGTAGATGGCACTGACGAATGACAGTTCCTCTGACCATGTGCCGTGCGTTCCTTGTGAGTGGCAGGCTGTGTGATTGACGCAGCGTACTGTAAGCAGCAGAATGGTCTGGTATTTATATAGGGAGAAAGCCGAGATGGGATTTTGTGTACAGCCAAGCAAATGGAAACGGTTGAAAGGTTCAAAAATGGTTCAAATGGCTCTGAGCACTATGGGACTCAACTGCTGAGGTCATTAGTCCCCTAGAACTTAGAACTAGTTAAACCGAACTAACCTATGGACATCACAAACATCCATGCCCGAGGCAGGATTCGAACCTGCGACCGTAGCGGTCTTGCGGTTCCAGACCGCAGCGCCTTTAACCGCACGGCCACTTCAGCCGGCTGAAACGGTTGAAAGGCAGCCCGACTGTATCAAAATTAGTACCCTGACAGACAACTACATCACACAATATTTCAGGCCCTTTTTGGGCGTTTGTGTGATCATGGGTCGTTTCAGACAGACGAACGTGCATGGAGGCGGGGAACCGTGCGTACACCAGATCTGGAGGACCGAGTTCTTTGGATATTGAGACGAACTCTTGTACTACCTCCAGACAAGTGGCCCATCTATATGATTTAGTTCACACAGACTCTCAAAAAGGGATTGGAATATTGTGTGAAGTGGTTGGTGTCTGTGAGGGCCCCTTGAACGTTTCCATCTGCTTGGCCGTACACAAAAACCATCTCGGCTTGTTCACGACATGAATACCGGATCATTATGCTGCTTACAGTACGCTCCGTCAGTCACACAGACTGCAACACGCAAGGAACACACGCCACATGGTCAGAGGAACTGTCATTCGTCAGTTCCATCTACCGTGGAGAAGATGCAGACGTTCGTAGGGCCTCTTTCCTTCCATTTCCAGTCAGGAATCAGTCCCTGCAGTTTGTCGGTTTTATTAATCTTCACCCTGTATATCTACGAGGGTTGTCCAGAAAGTAAGTTCCGATCGGTCGCTAAATAGAAACCACAGTGAAAATCAGAAACATTTTATTTGCAAGAGTTGCTACACTTTCCAGATACTTCTCTTCATAGTCGCCCCTCCGACTTAGACATTTGTCGGAGCGTTATACCAAACTTCCAACACCATCGTCATAGAAGGCAGCCGCCTGTGCTTTCCGATAATTTTCTACGCTGATCTATAGCGCGTAGCCTGTGCCCAAGTGTTGTCTTTGTATCCAGCATTGCATGTGAAAAGAGATGATACTCAGGACGAGCCAATTAGGGCTGTGTTGTGGTGAACAAACACTTCCCATCGAAAAGGCTTCAGGAGCGTCTTCACTGCTCCTTCAGAGTGCGGCTGAGAATTGCCATGAAGATGGAAGTGCGTCGCAGTTGTGTTAGGTGGGCTGCATTCATTAAGGCGGGAGACATCGTTGTTCTAGGCACCTTTACTCGCTCACAGTGCGCTCACAACTTAAAAGAGCGTCTTGATGCGATCGACGGTCATACTAGAGACACTACCCAACACATATGTGCAAAGCTTCATCGGGTTTTCACTGTGGTGTCCATTTCGCGACTGATCGGAACTTACTTTCTGGACAATCCTCGTATTACTTATTACGCTGTAGAACAAATATTAGAAGTTTTCGTCGTGTTTCGCTAAAATCCAGACAATCTTCCAACGTCATATGTTTGTTTTTGTTTCTTCTGCGAAGCGACATCGAATTCAGAATGATATGACGGTACTTTGTCGATAACATTAAGTCTCTGTTTCAAAAAAAATGTAGGATTAGCTCTTTTTCCCAAAAAATTCCTTCCCCTTCTCCTTCTTCTTTTTCTTCTTCTTCTTCTTCTTCTTCTTCTGACAGCGAAGTTCAAGTATTTAAGAGGTGTTCAACCAGCTGTGTTACGGTTGTACAGCCAAATAAGAGTTACTGTGAGTGACGGAAGAAGGAAAATTGGAACAGTACAATAAGTGGGACGTACCTTCCTTAGCATTACAGGTACAAAAAATACCGTTTGCCAGAAGCACCCTTCCACGAATCTTGGCGGTCTGAGGATAGGGTTTCCGCTGCGATCATAGTTTTCGCTGAGCAACTGTGTTTCCCAAATTTCCACACAATGTTTCACAGCGTTATTGGTTAGAGATGAACATTTTGGGAAAATCTCTCGATCCTAGCAGCTCAATAGTCAGTATATGGCCGTCCAAGTTATGGTTTCATTTTCACCTGTACATTTCCATTCTCGTTGGCTGGGAACAGTAATTCTAGGACGTAATTTTACAGCAAAAACATACCGTAATTATTCTGCAGGACTTATTTAGTGCGAGGTATACTTTTCTGAAATAACATTCCTTGACGATGAAGGTGAAGTCAAAATAAGGAAAAATATTACGAATTCTGTCTGTAGAACGGCGGATGTCAATTACTGCATGACAGGCACATATCAGCTCAGCGAAAACTTTGAGAATCAGATGCTAGCAATTTGTTTCCGTTCTACTGTCTCGCGTCTGTAATTTTATTATTCGTATATTTTACATTTCTTTCCGTACAATGATACTGTAGTGGTTCCCCTACAAGGAATTTGCGTTGGATAGAAATTACACTTGACACTGCATTGTTCGCTTTAAAGAGGAAATAAATAACTAGCGATATTTCAACACGACTCACAGATGACTTCAAACAGATATAGCGGCAAGTTAAAAAAGGGAAAACAAGAATGAGTAATAGGGTACCTCTGGGTAGCAGCTGATACCGTCCGCCTACTGTCAGACAACAGCGTTACCTTTAGAAAGACCGCACGGCGCGGCACAGCTGTTCAGGATGATTAATGACCTGGTGATGACCTCGTCACCTATGGTAATTCAACCAGCCGTGAGTTCCAACAGATTATTGTTTCCCGGGCGCGACGGACAGCATGGACCTAACAGCGCCACGTTATTTTTGACAAACGTCCCCTACAGGTTGAGTCCATTCTACGTGATCAAATTTAGTCTGTAACGAAATCAAGTTGACAGCTGTCGGATTCCGTAAAACGAAACCACATACTATATTTACAAGTCCCAAGTTACGTAGTTCTCTGTGTTGAGAATCTAAGTCTAGCAGCACTGCTAGCATCTTATATCAGGTTACGACACTTAACATATTGGTAACTATGCTAGTGAAGACTCTCTTCACTTCATTCCGTACACCTCTTACAGTGACAAGCGAATGCGGTAACACTGTTGGAAAGCATGCGTGCATCTTGATCATAACCATATACACTCCTGGAAATTGAAATAAGAACACCGTGAATTCATTGTCCCAGGAAGGGGAAACTTTATTGACACATTCCTGGGGTCAGATACATCACATGACCACACTGACAGAACCACAGGCACATAGACACAGGCAACAGAGCATGCACAATGTCGGCACTAGTACAGTGTATATCCACCTTTCGCAGCAATGCAGGCTGCTATTCTCCCATGGAGACGATCGTAGAGATGCTGGATGTAGTCCTGTGGAACGGCTTGCCATGCCATTTCCACCTGGCGCCTCAGTTGGACCAGCGTTCGTGCTGGACGTGCAGACCGCGTGAGACGACGCTTCATCCAGTCCCAAACATGCTCAATGGGGGACAGATCCGGAGATCTTGCTGGCCAGGGTAGTTGACTTACACCTTCTAGAGCACGTTGGGTGGCACGGGATACATGCGGACGTGCATTGTCCTGTTAGAACAGCAAGTTCCCTTGCCGGTCTAGGAATGGTAGAACGATGGGTTCGATGACGGTTTGGATGTACCGTGCCCTATTCAGTGTCCCCTCGACGATCACCAGTGGTGTACGGCCAGTGTAGGAGATCGCTCCCCACACCATGATGCCGGGTGTTGGCCCTGTGTGCCTCGGTCGTATGCAGTCCTGATTGTGGCGCTCACCTGCACGGCGCCAAACACGCATACGACCATCATTGGCACCAAGGCAGAAGCGACTCTCATCGCTGAAGACGACACGTCTCCATTCGTCCCTCCATTCACGCCTGTCGCGACACCACTGGAGGCGGGCTGCACGATGTTGGGGCGTGAGCGGAAGACGGCCTAACGGTGTGCGGGACCGTAGCCCAGCTTCATGGAGACGGTTGCGAATGGTCCTCGCCGATACCCCAGGAGCAACAGTGTCCCTAATTTGCTGGGAAGTGGCGGTGCGGTCCCCTACGGCACTGCGTAGGAACCTACGGTCTTGGCGTGCATCCGTGCGTCGCTGCGGTCCGGTCGCAGGTCGACGGGCACGTGCACCTTCCGCCGACCACTGGCGACAACATCGATGTACTGTGGAGACCTCACGCCCGACGTGTTGAGCACTTCGGCGGTACGTCCACCCGGCCTCCCGCATGCCCACTATACGCCCTCGCTCAAAGTCCGTCAACTGCACATACGGTTCACGTCCGTGTGTCCGCTGTGCCGTGCGTGTGATCATTGCTTGTACAGCCCTCTCGCAGTGTCCGGAGCAAGTATGGTGGGTCTGACACACCGGTGTCAATGTGTTCTTTTTTCTATTTCCAGGAGTGTAGACGGTACTGACACTATCTAACAGGACCTGTGTTCAGCAGAGCTGTGTGTAGCATACGGCCCTTTGCATTTATACCTTGCTTTAAATATTAATCTTAAATTTATGTTCCACCAGGAAGCCAACTACAAAGCTTTTCGCTACTTTTGCAAAGGCACTTCACCTCCTGTGTGTTGCGTCACGCTTTTACACTTGCGTGACTTAATTACACATACGTAATGCCACACACGCATTAGCTCTGCACAAGAACAGGTTAATAATGCTAAAATTTAATAATTTTGAATTTAAAAGTTGCTTACCCGTAGCTTAAAACTGTCTGTATTACTATTAAGGCAATCGTATTATTTCAAAAGCGTTCAGCATATGTTAAGATGGGTTATGTTGTAACACTGTACACACGAGACTGCACTCGTCGTTACGCAAATGGCTCTGATACATCCGCTAAACTACAGCATCTGTATTCAACACAGGCACGAGAATCAGTACAGCCTTACATTCTGCCATTTTCATCTGAAAAAGAAATACTGTTATCTAAAAGAAGGGACAAAAAATTAGTTTTGTATTTGCACTCAAAATCATTAACATAATTTTTCCTCAAATTTTGCAACTTGACAAAGTGGAGCCAACAAATCCAAATTTGTTTCTCTATTTTTCTCCCAAATGTTACTGAACTTGTTCAAAGAAAAATTATGCCACTCGTTAATACTGTTTTTTTACGTTATTCTTGCGAAGTCTAAATAGTTAAATCAACTATGAACTTTGTCAGAGATTGTTCAGAACTAAAGTTACAGTAACTTTCCATAACATAACTGATCTTGCTGTTACAGCCCTAATCGGAAAAAGAAAACCGTTATTGCCTTTTAGCTGAAGAACAGCGTGTATGTTGAGCAGTTAATATTTTGCACAATCTAAATACGTAGCCACTGCTCGCCATATTGCATTTCTTGACTCCAGTTCAAATGGTTCAAATGGCTCGGAGCACTATGGGACTTAACATCTGAGGTCATCAATCCCCTGGAACTTAGAACTACTTAAACCTAACTAACCTAAGGACAGCACACACATCCCCGTCAGAGGCAGGATTCGAACCTGCGGCCGTAGCGGTAGCGCGGTTGCAGACTGAAGCACCTAGAACCGCTCGGCCACACCAGCAGGCCACCTGGTGTTACATAAGTGACATTACTTACCACTATAAATGTCTCTTGTCAACGTTATGCAATACTTAAATGCAAAAAAAATACCTGCTTGTTGCGAATATCAGCCGTCGACTGCAGCACATCATTGTCTAAGACACAACTGACTGCCAGTCACTCCTACTGTCTGCACACGTAGCGCGTCAAGGCAAGATGAAGGCGTCAGAAAAGCAGCTCACCGTATAAACAAACCAGGAGGCAAACACACTCACAAGGGAAGCACGTGATATCGAACGGACAGGAACGCACGAAAATGCGCGTAGAATATAAATAGCTCATTTCAAAGACAGTGGTATGAGACACTCGCATGCAGAATTTGGCGTCTTACCACGGCAGGCATCTGAATGAACACGTACTCAAGGTGTAAGAAAGAGGCTTCAGTTACGCAAAGAAAAGAAATATGCACACAATGCGACCTAAAACATATATATTTGAATGTCTTGAATTATTACCGTATTTACTTCTGCTTAAAATAATTACTCTACCTGAATAACAATTTTTTTTATACTGACACGACAGTGCTGCACGGTTATTCACTTTTCAAAGTGCCGGTGTAGGATTTCAATGAAGTGGCCAGAGCAAAGTGAAATAGAACAAAATACACGTCTGATCAATGCCACTTTTTCACATTCAGCATCACATCTGCATTCAAGTAGTCCAATATAAAACGCTGCGCTAATTACATTTTCAGATGGTGATATTCGTATATAGATGTTATACCTTGCCCTTTTCCAAGTGTACTGTCATACAGCCCTGTATTTCGGAGCAGAAAGTTGATCGTATGGCGCAGAGTGAATTCAGATGATGACATGACGATCGTGAACGTTTTTCACACTGTAGTCTTACAAACTCGTCCACCCTTCTCATGTAGAGCTTATATTGCGTAAAGAAGTACACATGAAGAGGCTCGGAAATTTTTTGTTGTCTTCGGTAAGGCTATGGTCCTATTACATCGATCATCTTCCTCAAGTTGGAAGTTCCTCTTGGCGTTTCTCTCTGTTCGCGGTTTAAAATTTGGGTTGTTTCGAAACTCTGCTTTATGAAAACAGTGTACGTTTCTTTTTTATTGACACAGAAATGTTTGGACACCTATGTGTCATCTAACAACATGGACATTTTCAATCGATACAAAACAAGCAAAATGCATATTTTACAATTTTTAGGCCTACAATTGATGAATGATTGTTGTTGTTGTTTGGGCTTCAGTCCAGAGACTGGTTTGATGCATGCTACTCTATCCTGTCCAAGCTTCTTCATCTCAGAGTAACTATTGCAACCTACATCTTTCTGAATCTGCTTAGTGTATTCATCCCTTGGTCTTCCTCCACGATTTTTATCCTTCATCCTTCCCTCCAAAACTAACTTGGTGATTCCTTGATACCTCAGAAAGTGCCCTACCAACCGATCCCTCCTTTTAGTCAATTTGTGCTACAGATTTATCTTTTCCCCAATTCTCCTCAGTACCTCCTCTTCAATTATATGATCTACCCATCTAATCTTCAGCATTCTTCTGTAGCACAACATTTCGAAAGCTACTATTCTCTTCTTGTCTAAACTATTTATCGTCCATATTTCACTTCCATACATGGCTACACTCCACACAAATACTTTCAGAAAAGGCTTCCTGACACTTTAATCTATACTACATGTTAAAAAATCTCTTCTTCAGAAACTCTTTCCTCGTCATAGCGAGTCTACATTTTATACCCTCTCTACTTCGACCTTCATCAGTTATTTTGCTCCCCAAACAGCAAAATCTATCTACTACTTGAAGTGTCTCTTTTTCTAATCTAATTCCCTCAGCATCATCTGATTTAAGTTGACTACATTCCATTATCCTCGTTATGCTTTTGTTGATGTTCATCTTATATCCTCATTTCAAGACACTGTCCATTCCGTTCAACTGATCTTACAGGTCCTTTGCTGTCTCTGACTGAATGACAACGTCGTCGGTAAACCTCAAAGTTTTTATTTTTTCTTCCTGATTTTTAATTCCTACTCCAATTTTTTCTTTTGTTTCCTTTACTGCTTGCTCAGTATAAAGATCGAATAACATCGGGGATAGGCCACAACCGTCTCTCACCCCCTTCCCAACCAGTGCTTCCCTCTCATGCCGCTCTACTCTTATAAATGCCATCTGGTTTCTGTACAAATTGTGAACAGCCTTTCGCTCCCTGTATAAATAAGAAATGTGTAAATATTAAATGATTATAAGCAAATTCTAAACAGTGTTTCGCTCCCTGCATAAATGATAAATCTATAAATAGTAAATGATTATAAACTTTATAATTTATACAAATTTCTAAAAATATTTTTTTATAAAAATGAAATTGATCAATGGAAATGACTCATAGGATTCGAATCATGTCTGGGTTAACAAAAAAGGAAAATATAGTGATTGCATAACGTAGATTTTCGAAACAATCTGAATTTTATTACATCGATATTCTGTTTCTAAGCGTTACCAAAGACCGTCTCTTAGACCTTGAATAGGACATCGTTCAAATGTCTCTCGTGATAAGACGTGCAGTTTTGCATGCGAATGGCTCATAAAACTGTTTTTGGGATGAGTGACTTATATTCTAACTGCACTTTCGTGCTATGATGAACGCTCGAGGTCACGCACTTCCCTTGTCAGCAAACCCCGTTGGGTGTCTCCAAAGCAGACACACGCAATCTGCATGGATTGTAACGACCGAATATTGTCGGAGAAAAGTTGAATTTATTCTATATTTTTGGTATTGAATCCAAATGGCAACGGTTAATCACGTTTTCTACCTCACAGAACGGATGGACGTGCGAATCCCGCGCTATTGTTGGAAGGTAGTGAGCATGCTGCAGGATGTATTTCGTGGCTTTTTCTAAGAGTCACGAGGGGAGCACTTTCATTTAATCCGTTGCGAATCCAGTCTCTTGCACCAGAAGTTTGCCTGAGGAGGATGGCATCTTTCTGTGCGAAAAAACATCTTGTCATCGGCCAGAACTTCCCGCAAATCATTGGAAGAGGACAGTTTGGGCTTCGAAGTCTGGATTTACTAAATATTGTCCGTATTCAGCTCAGACACACAGCCATAGTTGCAGAGTCGTGTCT
The DNA here is from genome assembly GCF_023898315.1 of Schistocerca nitens. Lineage (NCBI taxonomy): Eukaryota > Metazoa > Arthropoda > Insecta > Orthoptera > Acrididae > Schistocerca > Schistocerca nitens. Next base: position 142,149,420 of record NC_064620.1, on the reverse strand, counting down.
TAGCTCAGACGGACGTCTCTGGAACCTCAAAGTATAATTTCCGCTAAGCTACACTGAAGAGCCAAAGAAACTGGTAGACCTGCCTAATATCGTGTAAAGTCCCGGCAAGCACGCAGGCGTGCCACAACACGACTGGCATGGCCTCGACTAATGTCTGAAGTAGTGCTGGAGGGAACTGACACCATGAATCCTGATGGGCTGTCCATAAATCCGTAAGAGTACGAGGTGTTGGAGATCTCTTCTGAACAGCACATTGCAAGTCATCCCAGATATGCTCAATAATATTCATATATGAGGGGTTTGGTGACCAGCGGACGTGTTTAAACTCAGAAGAGTGTTCCTGGAGCCACACTCTAGCAATTCTGGACGTTTGAGGTGTCACATTGTCATGTTGAAATTTCCGAAGTTCGTCGTAATGCACAATGGACATGAATGGCTGCAGGTGATCACATGCTTATGTACGTGTCGCCTGTCAGAGTCGTATCAAGGGTCCCATAAGAATCCAACTGTACAATACCCACACCATTACTGAGCTTCCACCAGCTTGAACAGTCCCCTGCTGACACGCAGGGTCCATGGATTCCTGAGTTTGTTTCCATATCTGTACACGTCTATACGATTGATACAATTTGAAACGAGACTCGTCCGACCAGGCAACATGTTTCCAGGCATCAACTCTTCACTGTCAGTGTTGACGAGCCCAGGCGAGGCGTAAAGCTTTATGTCGTGCAGTCATCGAGGGTACTGACTGGGCCTTCGGCTCCGAATGCCCATATCGATAATGTTTCGTTGAATGGTTCGCACGCTGACACTTGTGGATGGCCCAGCATTGAAATCTGCAGCAATTTGCGGAAGGGTTGCACTTCTGCCATGTTGAATGATTCTCTTCAGTCGTCGTAGGTACCGTTCTTCAGGATCTTCTTCCGGCCGCAGCGATGTCGGAGGTTTGGTGTTTTACCGGATTCTTAATATTCACGGTACACTCGTGAAATGGTCTTACGGGAAAGTCCTCACTTCATCGCTACTTCGGAGATGCTGTGTCCCATCGCTCGTGCGCCGACTATGGCACCATGCCCACACTAACTTAAATTTTTATAACCTGCCATTGTAGCAGCAGTAACCGATCTAACAACTGCGCCAGACACTTGTTGTGTTATATAGGCATTGCCGACCGCATCGTCGTACTCTTCCTGTTTACGTATCTCTGTATTTGAATACAAATGCCTATACCACTTTCTTTGGCGCTTCAGTGTAGTTCACTTAACAAATAAAGCTTAGCACGGCCCAGAGGGTCTGTTGATCCTATCAGTTAACTAGCGGTGCTACTCTCCTTGATTATGGATTTTCTCGTGCACAGTCCTATTGCGCGATCTGCGTACCACATCGCAGAATGTCTCCACATTCTTCTGTGATCAGTGATGAGGTAGGGAGGGAGGATATTTTAACACTATTAATTTCCTGGAGTCTATCGAATATAGTCGGTGTTCCGTTCAGTCCGCATAGTCATAGATGTACCGCTACCACTCTCGGTGTATTAAATGATAATTAAATCAAACTTTAAGCTGTCGACAGGCGTTGACATACATCAACAGGGACAGTTGAAATTGTGTGCTCCGACCGGGACTCGAACCAGGGATCTCCTGCTTAAATGGCAGACGCTCTACCCATCTGAGCCACCGAGGGCACAGATGGTAGTGCGACTGCAGGGATTTATCCCTATCACGCTCCCCGCGAAACTCACATTCCCAACTTAATGTCCACACACTACATTCGTAGTGCCCCTGACCATTACACTCATTAATGGCTCAAATGGCTCTGAGCACTATGGACTTAACATCTGTGGTCATCAGTCCCCTATAACTTAGAACTACTTAAACCTAACTAACCTAAGGACATCACACACATCCATGCCCGAGGCAGGATTCGAGCCTGCGACCATAGCAGCAGCGCTGTTCCGGACTGAAGCGCCTAGAACCGCTCGGACACAACGGCCGACTGTAGTTAAGGCTAACCGGCCATTGACCTTCTTCTTCTGTGGTGGATACACACGCATTGCCCGAACTCTTACTGGACTAGGTAAGATTGTCTGCCGAAAATAATGAGTGTAATGGTCAGGGACACTACGAATGTAGTGTAGTTGTGTAGACATTTAGTTGGGAATGTGGGTGTCGCAGGAAGCGTGCAAGGAATAAATCCCCGCAGTCGCATTATTCTCCGCGCCCTCGGTGGCTCAGATGGATAGAGCGTCTGTCATATAAGCAGAAGATCCCGGGTTCGAGTCCCAGTCGGAGCACACATTTTTCAACTGTCCCCGTTGATGTATATCAATGCCTGTCGACAGCTTAGGGTTTGATATAATTATCATTTCATTCTAAGAGAGGTGCATGGTCACCGACGGTATCTGTTCTTTCGAACATGTCCCAAAGAACAGATGCCATCTTCATACTCCGTGTATTAGGTTTCTCTACGACTTGAATCAAGTACCGGGTGTACCGGTATGAAATGAGCGTTAAGATACAAATGTGTCGATAGGGAACATTTGTTGTGAACGAGCCTTAATTTTTTTTGTTTGGTTGGTATGACATCTGTCAAAGATATTTAGTATACATTAAGTCATGGAACGAACAACATCATATGTTTTCATCGTGTTAACAATGTCGAATTTTGTACCAGAAAGTGATGATTTGCGGAAAGCATTAATTTTTTTTGTTTTCATTTGAAAAAAAGTGCTGCAGAGTCGCATCGAATGCTCGTCGAGGCATATGATGATCATGCTCTACCAGAAGCAACATGCAAAAGATGGTTTCAACGGTTCAGAAATAATGATTTTGGTGTAAGAAATGAAGAACGTGGAAGACCACCAAAAAAGTTCGAAGACGCCGAATTGCAAGCAATATTGGATGAAGATGATGCTTTTGAGTCAGAAGCAAATGGCAGCAATGCTAAATGTTGCACAGCAAACAATTTATGACCGTTTGAAAGCTATTGGAAAGATCCAAAAGTGTGGAAAATGGACGCCACGTGAATTGAATGAAAGATAGATGGAAAACCGAAAAACCATTAGTCAAATTTTGCTTCAAAGACACGAAAGAAAATCAATTTTGCATCGAATTGTTACTGGCGATGAAAAATGGATTTATTTTAAGAATCCTAAACGGGAAAAATCATGGGTTAATACGGGACAACCATCAACATCGACTGCAAAACCAGATCGATTTGGCAAGAAGACAAAGCTCTGTGTTCGGTGGGATCAGAAAGGTGTGGTGTATCATGAGCTTCTAAAACCCGGTGAAACTGTGAATACTAATCGCTTCAGACAACAGATGTTCAATTTGAACTATGCAGTGATCGAAAAAAGACCAGAATGGGCCAGAACACATGGTAAAGTAAATTTTTTTACACGACAATGCACCTGGACACAAAGCAAAACTGGTTCAGGATACAATCAAAACACTTGGCTGGCAGCTGTTACCCCACCCGCCGTATTCACCAGACTTGGCCCATTCCGTCTACCATCTGTTTTCATCAATGGGACACGTATTGGCTGAAGAATACTTCGATTCCTATGAAGAAGTCGGAAACTGGATGTCTGATTGGTTTGCTTCAAAAGACGAACATATCTTTTGTCGTGGTGTCCACAAATTGCCAGAAAGTTGGTCAAAATGTATAGAAAGCAATGGTCAGTACTTTGAATAAAATGTTTTTACTTTTCAATTCACAAAAAAACGCTCATTTCATACCGGTACACCTGGTAAACTGACAATTCCTTTGTCTCCAGCGGATACCGTCACATTCATTTAACTTCCATGAACACCGATTTAAATTGTGGCGCGACTTTTCCGTAACATACGTTGTTAGTGTGCTGTGTTATACGGTAACTGCTATTTTAATATTCACATGGTTTTCCTTCTGAGTGGCTGCTTACTCATTCGACGCTCAAATAGTTCCAGCGAAACCTCGCTTCCATCTACAGCAACATTCACGACACACCATTGCTCTATCAATAAATATAATAACGTACGAATACCTTCGAGCAAAGAACTAGAGTGTGTGTAGAATATGTGCAGCTCAGTACAGATATCACAGGTCGTGATACTCATGGAGACTCACGGCACGAAATTCAGTTAGCCAGTAGTATGCTGAAAACTACGGTTACATGGGATACCAGCAGGTGGTCATAAATATGTCGCTCAACTCTACACCGCCGAATCGCCTAAAACATGCAACAGATTTATTTCCCGAACGGTCCGGGATATCGGAACGAAGTTTTCGGTAAATGATGGTAGAGAACTATAATTTTGTTACATGCCCGTACTCTTAACTTTAGTGTAAACCGAAGTATTAAAGTAAGTGTAGTTTTTTTTTAATATAGAACGCGCACTACAAGGAGAATTCAACGCTCCATTGGTAGACATAATTCGAAACAAGGCTCCTAGAGTAGACGACATTCCATCAGAGTTACTGAGATGACAAAATTATTCATCTTGCTGTACAACATACGTGGGGCTGGCGAAACAGCCTCACACTTGAGGAATAATCTAACAATTTGAGTTCTAAAGAAGGCTGGTCCTCACAGATTTGAGTACTGGCAAATCATGTTCAATAGGTCATCGAAGAAAGACACTGACACGATTTATTTAGAGAATTATCGAAAATCTGGTAGTTGCCAACCTCAGGGAGGATAGGTTTGCTTTCGGAGAAATGTGTTTTATTTAATTACTTATTTATTTATTTTGGCTTTTGGTTTCATGACCACACAACCAACCATAGTTCGAGCACAACAATAACAACTGTCAGATTTAATTATTACGTATGTACAAATTTCAGTGCAACTACAGTAAAAGAAGTATACATTTTGTAAAATTGATTTGTAAGCACTACGCTTATCTCTGTGCAAAATTAAAGTTTAAGTTAGTTACAACAACAGGTGTAACTAAATAACTAGATAGAAATGCACATGACTTTGTGTCCGAGTGGACCCCTTCTCCTGAGGTTGTCTTGTGTTGCAGCTCTCCTCACACACCCCGTTGTACTCCTAGGATCTAAATCCTGACGTGGCTGATTGTATGGACACTCCAAATTCCCTGAGAGCTGCGTATGTCAGTTGATACAGCCTAACGTCTGCTTTTGCCAAAAGAGTGGTAACGCAGTGGGGGCTTTGTATCCTGCAGCACTCAGCATCGTTAGTGACCCATATATCCTGTCTGTCTTTTCGTGGTACCCTAATATTATATGGTTGATGTCTTCTTCTCCGCAACTACAAAAAGGGCTGCCGATCAGTCCCAGGCGATGCAAATGGTTTTAAAACTACCACGATTGAATTTCATTCGTATAAATTTTGTACACTGAATTGACAAAGAAACTGGAAAAGGCATGCGTATTCAAACACACAGATATGTAAACAGGCAGAATACGCGTTACGGTCGGCAACGCCTATACAGGGTGTACATAAAGTTCGGGAACACTTCCAATTATTTATTGGACAAGATGTAAACATTGTACAGATGTCATACATATTGCATTTTGAAGAGAAACCTGAAAGTAGGGTTTTTTTTTTTTTTTACACAAATATTCGATATGTCAACCATGAGTGACCCGAGAGACATCAATACGGTAATCGAATTCTTGCCATACACGTCCCAGCATGGCATCGCTTCTCTTTGCCGAGCACAAGCAACCCGTCGTAACGAATTTTTTGTGCCAGTGGTAAATGGCCTTCCTTGTTAGTGGCTTCTTACCGCACTGGGTTCTAAACATCCGTTGAACGGCTGTAGCACACTTGTTTTGTCGAACTCCAACACACAGAAAACTCGCTCCGCAGCGAAACTCGCCATGTTTGCGACTAGCGCTGACTATCGGCAAATTACCAAACTATGCTGTGGCTTTATACATGAAAAAAAACTTTAACAATGGGACACAGCATTTCCGAAGTGGGAATTTTCCCGTACAACCATTTCACGAGTGCACCGTGAATATTAGGTGTCTGGTAAAACATCGAATCGCCGGCCGAGGTGGCCGAGCGATTCTAGGCGCTACAGTCTGGAACCGCGCGATCGTTGTGGTCGCAGGTTCGAATCCTGTCTCGGGCATGGATGTGTGTGATGTACTTAGGTTAGTTAGGTTTAAGTCGTTCTAAGTTCTAGGGGACTGATGACCTCAGAAGTTAAGTCCCATAGTGCTCAGAGCCATTTGAACCAAAACATCGAATCTACGACACCGGTGCGGCCAGAAAATAACGGGACCAACGACGACTGAGGATAATTTTTCTGCGTGACGGAAGTGCAACCATTCACAAAATTGGTGCAGATTTTAATGCTCAATATGGGATTTCGGAGCCGAAAGCACACTTGTGTTCCTTGATGACTGCACGACAAAAAGCTTTACGCCTTGCCTGGGCCATTCAACTCCGATATTGAACTGTTGATGACTGGAAACATGTTGTCTGGTCAGACGAGTCTCGTTTCAGATTGTATCGAGTGGACGGACGTGTACGGGTATGGAGACAACCTCACGAATCCATTGAGCCTGCATGTCAGCAGGGGACTGTTCAAGCCGCTGCAGGCTCTGTAATGGTGTGGGGCGTGGGCAATAGGAGTGATACGGGACCCGTGATACGTCTAGATACGATTCGGACAGGTGACACGTACGTAAGCATCCTGTCCGACCACCTGGATCCATTCATGTCCATTGTGCATTCCGACGGACTTGGGCAATTCCAGCAGGATAATGCGGCTGTCCACACGTCCGGAATTGCTATAGAATGGCTCCAGGAACACTCTTCTGAGTTTAAGCACTTGTACTGTCCAACAAAACTTCCCATAAATGAGCATTATTGAGCATATCTGGGATGCCTTGCAACGTGCTGTTCAGAAGAGACCTCCACCCTCACCCTCCCCCCCCCCCCCACCGCCCGTATTCTTATGGATTTATGGAGACCCCTGGAGTTTTCATGGTGTCACTTCCCTCCAGCACTACTTCAGAAATTAGTCGAGTCCATACCACGTCGGCCTGTGGCACTTCCGCGTGCTCGCGGGAGACCTACATGACATTAGGCACGTGTATAGTTTCTTTGGCTATGCAGTCTATAAAACCGTATTGGCACCATGTGGTTCATATACCAAAGAGTTGACGGGATCATATGGTGTATTGCTCTATAACGTTTCCCTTTCTCGTTGGTTCGACGCTCCAGTCCTCATCTCACCTCATTTGCATCATTATTTTAAGTCTTTGAATGAAGTCCAGAGATACTTAGGAAACCATGATGCACTGATGGCGCTCCGTCTTACCTTGCAAGGTAGGTCGAAGAAAGTCAAACCTACGTTTACAGCGCTGTAGATAATGCGAAACATTTCCCGAAACGAGTCGCGTAAAATAGAAATGAAGGAAAATCATGACTATTAGCAGCAAAGTTATTCGTAAAGTAACGCATTGTTTCCAGAGTGTCAGGTTTTCACAAACCACTTCCAATGGATCAGATCAGAATCTTACCATTGATACCCTTTCACTCTGATTTTTATTCCCACTCTCGAACGTTTCTGTTATTTCTATCACTGCTTCTTCGAATTGTAGAGTGAATACTAGGGGCGAAAGACTGCATTCGAGGACTTCGTCCACTTCCGTTCCAGCGGCACGGCGGCCCTATCGTCGCCGTAACGCGAAGGCAGACCCGGCGATCCCCGCTGGCGCTCGCGACCTCCAGAGTGTGGGACGTCCCGCCAAAGAACGGCCTCCGCCGCAGCCGCCGACGCAGGGCGAGGGGCGGGCCGCCGTCTTGTGAATAATAAAAAGCAGATAAAGGCTTACGGCGCACGCACAGGTGTCGGGTATTGTTATGTTTGGTTATGGCGCGCGCGGCGCGGAGCACGCGCCGCCCGGCCTGTCATTATATGCAAAGCCGTGCAGTTTACCGCGACGCCAGGAATTCCTGCCCGCCAAAGGTCACGCGGGAGGCCCGCAGCCTGCACGCCGGCCGTGAGGTCCGTCCGGGCAGGCCGCACAGACACAGCACGGGGCTCCGCGTCTTTAGAGGCGGCGCTCGGAAAGGAGGACGCGTACGCTATGCAAAGGGACCATCTCAGCACTCACCCAAAATCTGTTTAGGGGCGCAACGATACCTCAATGCACGTGGCTGGATTAGAAACTTTCATATCTCTCATAGCCACTACGGTGCATCGAACGGCACTTCACGGAGGCATAGATATCCTGCGGCCAACACCTGCAGTATCGGTACCGTGGGGCCAACACCACCAGTATCTATCAGATAAATACAGGGTGTTCAAAAAAAAGCGCAAACAACGATTAGTATGAAACTTTGTGGCAGATTAAAACTGTGTGTCGGACCGAGACTCGAAATCGGGACCTTTGCCTTTCGCGGGCAAGTGCTCTACCGTCTGAGCTACCCAAGCACGACTCACGCCCCGTCCTCACAGCTTCACTTCTGCCGTTACCTCGTCTCCTACCTTCCAAACTTTACAGAAACTCTCCTGCGAACCCTGCAGAACTGCAGAACAGGTTCCGACTTCGAGTCCCGGTCCGGCACACAGTTTCAATCTGCCAGGAAGTTTCATATCAGCGCATACTCCGCTGCAGAGTGAAAATCTCATTCTGCAAACATCCCCCAGGCTGTGGCTAAGCCATGTCTCCGCAGCATCCATTCTTTCAGGAGTGCTAGTTCTGCAGGGTTCGCAGGAGAGCTTCTGTAATGTTTGGAAGGTAGGAGACGAGGTATTGGCAGAAGTGAAGCTGTGAGGACGGGGCGTGAGTCGTGCTTGGGTAGCTCAGACGGTAGAGCACTTGCCCGTGAAAGGCAAAGGTCCCGTGATCGAGTCTCGGTCCGGCACACAGTTTTAATCTGCCAGAAAGTTTCATATCAGCGCACAGTCCGCTGCAGACTGAAAATCTCATTCTGAAAACATCCTCCAGGCTGTGGCTAAGCCATATCTCTGCAATATCCTTTCTTTCAGGAGTGCTAGTTCTGCAGGGTTCGCAGGAGAGCTTCGGTAATGTTTGGAAGGTAGGAAACGAGGTTCTGGCAGAAGTGAAGCTGTGAGGAGGGGGCGTGAGTCGTGCTTGGGTAGCTCAGACGGTACAGTATTTGCCCGCGAAAGGCAAAGGTCCCGAGTTCGAGTCTCGGTCCGGCACACAGTTTTAATCTGCCAGGAAGTTTCATATCAGCGCACACTCCGCTGCAGAGTGAAAATATCGGACTGGAAACGATTAGTATGTTGTGCGGGAAGGCGAAGTGATCTGTTTTCAAGAATGAATCGTAACCAGAAATGAGAGCCTTAGGGACTGGAGAGCGTCGAAGTCTAAGAACGAATGCTTGTGGTGGTTTGTTCCGATTCGTTTTCGTGTCTGAATACGGAAGGTATGTAACCATTTAGCCATCTGTGTAGTGCGTATGGACGATCTGAGCCTAATAACATTCCTTGGCCTGCGCTGCATTTTGTCGCACATCATTCCACGTTCGCGGCTATCGAGAGACGCCTCAGAGAACCCGGAAAGTTGCACGTAGCTATTTGCTGCCTAAAGTGTGTCCAATGTACAGTAAAGTAGCAGCACTTTGTGCCTGGTACATGTAAATACTATCTCCACTCTACTATTTGTCCTATAATAGGTCTCGAAACGTCGAAACGTATTGCAGATCGTCCACGCTCGACTTCAACACTAGGTTGGGGAGTGGACATGCTGACAATGTTAGGAGGGGTCACAGCCACCAGCACTCGGCAGAGAGTCCAGGCATTACCGGAGGAGGACTACCCACGACGGGCACAGTTTGCGCAGTGGTATTTATTGCAATGCATATTCCACCCAGAATTCCCGAGTCTGGTACTCTTTACGGATGAATTCACGTTTCCTAGAGATAGAATATTAAACTTGCACAAGTTAAATGTTTGGACGGACGAAAAGCCGCGTGCGCAAGTGATACAAAGTCACCATCGCTGGGTCGGTATTAACATCTGTGGTGGGATAACTGGTAACCATATAATTGAGGCATATCTACTGACAAACAGACTAACAGGACCGATCTACATCACATTCATTAGAGATGTTTCACCTACGCTACTGGATGTTCGGATGGACATGTGGATGCAACACGATGAAGCTCCACCACACTTTGATGTCGACGTACGAAATGACCTCAGTGTCGCGTATCCCAATTGACGGAATGGCAGGGGTGGATCTGACAGCTCTCGAACATTTTCTGTGGGATATCATGAAGGGTATGGTGTACGGCACACTTGTAACATCAGTGGAGGACCTTATTGCGCGAGATTGAAATACTTCAAAGACAGCCGCATGTATTGGCTCATGTGCACGCTCTACAGAGCTCAAGCCGTCCGTTTCTGGATGTGGGTTCCTTCTTGAAAACCCATGTGTGCCTTCCCGCACAACATACTAAGAATTAGTGTGTGTGTTTTTTTTTGGGGGGGGGACATTCTGCGTACACTATCTGGTCGTAAGTATGCGGTAACCCCCATGTAATACGGATTTCAACACTAGATCTTACGAGAAACGGATCCGCTAGTATAAAAGGAGGCGTCGATTAATGTGTTGTCAGAAGAGAAGTGGTAACAGGCGACTGGATCTCACAGCAGAGTCCTAGTCACTGAATGTCTCCACAGACCTTTCAGTTCATCTCAAGGTGCCCCTGTCGGATGCCGGTGATGTGACTGTGCAATGGAAATGCCAAGGTTCAAATGGTTCAAATGGCTCTGAGCACTATGGGACTCAACTGCTGTGGTCATAAGTCCCCTAGAACTTAGAACTACTTAAACCTAACTAACCTAAGGACAGCACACAACACCCAGCCATCACGAGGAAGAGAAAATCCCTGACCCCGCCGGTAATCGAACCCGGGAACCCGGGCTGGGAAGCGAGAACGCTACCGCACGACTACGAGATGCGGGCGAAATGCCAAGGAACAACCACAACTAAACCGAGACTAGACAGACCTCATGTACTGACGAACAGAGACGGTTGTAAACAACGGCACGAATTCAGCGGAATGAATGTAAGCTGTAAAGTACTATCAGCGGTCCAACTATCACGATGTGCGTAGGAAGAATGAGGTAGAGTGATCGAGTATCTCTCCAGAAGCCACAAACTTCTCCAGTCAGTGCTAATCGAACCTTGAGGGGTCGTGAAGAGCGACGCCACTTGCCGTTGGATGACTAGAAATACGTGATTTGAGGTGATGAATCAGGCTGTACTTCGCTGAAATCGTATGGACGGGTTTGGAATTTTTCTAATGCTGGAGAAATGTGCCCTGCCATCATGTGTAGTGCCAACGAGTGAAGTACGGAGGAAGTGGTGTGGTATGGGGTTGTTTCTTGTGGTTTGTCTGTGCTGCCCTTACCCAGCTTAAAAAACTCTAATTGTGCAATGACATGAACACATTTTAGGGCATTATGCATAGCGTACAGAACTGGAACGGTTTGGAGACGATCTTTCTCTTCTTATCAGGGTGAAAATGGTTTGTGAACAATAACATCCATGTAATGGAATGGCCCGCTCCAAGCCGCGACATGAACGCAGTGGAACACTGTTGAGATGAACGAGAATGTCGACTTCGCTGCAGATCCCAGTGCCCAAAATCACCACCTTCTTTGGTTTCGGCGCTTGAGGAAGAATGAGCTACCATTCCTCCACAAACTAATCAGGCACCTCATTGAAAACGTCCCCGGCAGACTTCAAGTCGTCACAAAGGCGTAGGGTGGACACACTCCGTATTCATGTCCACTGGCAGGTGTCTGAATACTTTTGATAAGACAACGGGTAGTCTATCAGCATAAGAGAGTCTCGCTTTTCTTGACGCGTCACTTTCCTTTCAATACTGAACCGTTCAACGACTTCCTCTGTCTTTAGCGACAGGAATCAGGGTAGGTCGGGTAGCACAGGACAGCGGATAGTATCGGACAAGAGCCGCTTCTGAAATCACCCGCCAGTGGTGGCACCCGTCGGGCCACTGCAGTGAGAACTATGGTGGAAAAACACCACAGTCTCTTTCTGAGTGGCATCAACTTTTCTGTTCCTAGTGAGTTTTATGGTACACGAATTTAACTTTAGAGTGTTATCTTCAGTTTGCAAGTAAGCAGAATTATGTTTTTATAGCATGTTTAGATGTAGCTGATATTATTCTCTGTACTGTAGGCTGCGTCAGTGTCTAGCCCAAGTAATAGCAATGGGAGTGCTAAACGACCACACTGCTACATTCGGCTCTTGTGTTATACTTATCTAGATAGGTAGTTTACAAACAAATTTTTTTTTCTTTTTCGTTAACAGGCAAAGATGTAAAAATCGCGGTATAAAAAAGATGAAAATAAGACAAAATAAGCCACGCAAAAAGCCAGCCTTCTTGAAACGAAAACTACTTGTTTTAGCCTATAGTCGCAATTTTATTTTATTCTGCATACTGACCACTGGTTTCGGTACGCAGTACAATCCTCAGGCCGTCCTGTGACATAATAACAGCACATTCTTAAAATAATAATGTGAAAAGGGTTACGAAACATTTTCGCCCAATAATAGTAACCTTCTAATACACAGGTGACCCCTTACCTCTGGCACGTAGTCGTCACAACCACTTCCCAGATAGGTGTCTCAAAAACTAAAACTAGAAGTTACTGCTAAACTTAAAAAAGGTGCAAATTCATATTTCAAAATTTTTGTGGCTGTGAGAGTGTATACAATTATATAAAATGTAATGGTCGGACAATCGGTTGCACACAATTTTTTAAAAAACGTATTAACCAGGTTTCGATAGTTCTAAGATTTTCTTCATCAGAATGGTAAAATTTACTTAGAAAAATATATAAGGTATTGATAAAATACATAAAATAGATATAAATGTGAACATTCTCAACCAAAACCAGAAAACTATGCTTACATGAAAACACATATAAACTTAAATTTCAGCAACCGTGCTCTCGTCAAATGATAAGTTTGTGTTCCATGAGTCACGAATAAAAACATAATAAAAAAGACAGAGTTACCACAGAATGATAAAACCATGCTTGCAAGTGGCGGCATAAGTTAACTGGTGTAGCCGGCTAAGACCGGCACATGCACAGCACAAGAGGCATCAGACTAAACGGTATGTAAGCCTAGCTGCCGTGAGATGGACACGACGATTAGTAGTGCCATCCAATAACCAAACGGCAAACTTACAAACATCTGCGTTAAGAGCAAAATTACATAACTCTGGGTATACACTAGTAACATATAGTACCCGGATAATACGCAATATGAAAGTTTGCAAAAATAGTAATTCAGACTCGTTACGGGTAGTTTTAAATAAAATAAAAAGCTGACAGTGATAGTTGGATAAGAGAAACCGACATTCCCGACGCTACTGCGAGGAAAAATTCGAAAATCAGGCAGTTCTAAGTAATGGCTTTAAACCTTGAAAGAAGTTTTTATTAGGCAACTGTAATTGTTCGTTAAGAATAAAACCGTCTTTAAGCGAGAGGTGCTTGAAAAATTACAATTCTTCAAGAAGTCCAGTCAGAGACCTTTTTTTTCGGAGTTCAGGAGACTGACACCTTGCACTTCTTTGGGTTTACGCCCTGTGATTAACAAATGGTCGGCAAAGGATGAATTATGAATATTAGTACCATTTTTTCGTAGAAGATGTTCTCTAGATCTTACAGATATAGCTCGCCCTGTTTGTCCAATGTAATAGGCCGAACAAGAGTCACAGACGATTTTATAAACCCCTGACTTTTGCAAATGAGACTGTGTTCAATCCAAATTGTGAATATGATTAATTTTTAGAGAATTATTGGTGGAAAACACTACTTTGCAGTCATATTTATTTGGCAGAAGACGCTGTATTCTGTAAGAGACAGGTCCAAGAAATGGTACAGGAATAAAATTTTTCTTATCATTTCGCTCATTAATGGAAACGCCCAGAGTGGTCATTCTGTTCTTCGTTTTATTGTTGAAAATGTTACTTTTTCTAAGTAACTTTTGTCATTCTGATGTAGATAGTCTTAGAACTATCAAAACCTGGTTGATGTGTTTTTCAAAAACAATTGTGTGTAATGAGCTGCTGACTATTCATTGTATGTAAATATCTATAGATGAAAAATAGCATAAATTATGAATTTACGAAATCACATAATACAAAATTAATCTGTACCACTGTAATAGAACATTAAAAGCAAAGTAGCAATTCTTAGAAGCCATGTGTACATTCAACATTTGTATACTGTTTATATCAGTATAAACCTATCATTATAAAACATCACTATAGAACATGACTACCAAGATTTCCTACTTTTTTAATCTTTTAATATTACAGTGGAGACTGTTTAATTCTGTATTATGCGATTGCATAAATTCATATTTTATGCTATTTTTAATCTTTAGATATTTTTATAGTGTAACTCTTTCTTAAGATGGAAAACTAGAAACAATTAAACTACGTATCTTAGGCCTAATTTTATCACTGGTGGCCGCAATTTGCATCTAATTAAAGCTCAGCATTAACTTTTAGTTTCTGACACACCTACTTGGAAAGGGAGCGTGACGTCCGCGTGCCTTGCGTAAGGGGCCCCCTATACAGAAACGGTCTGAAAAGCTTGTAACGCACTGCACGACGGGCTGTGCTGACCAATAATTGTGAAGAAAAAAATTAGATATACTGTGCCGTTCAGTTGACACTCCCATTAGCCAATCAGGTCGTTGCGAGCGCAAATTCGTGCACTTGCATGCGCTAAAATGCGGTAATGCACAGACGTCTATAGGTCAGTGAGTCACCACTTCTTCAAATGCTCATTGCCAGTTAAAATGCGTCTTTTTCGGAAGAGATAAATTTGAGACAGGCGAACAAAAGCTACGTTTGTTCTGTTCGAGGAAATCCAACGGAGGACACACTTCGCGACACAGTCTCTGGCAAGCTGCTTGAATTTGACCGAACAACGACTTGACTGACTAACTTCAGTGCGAATTAAATCGAAAACGGGGCAACGTATCTAATTTTTTTCTTAACATCTATTTCCCTGCACAACCTACCCTACAACAGTCTTACGAGCTTTTCACGATATTTCTAACCACCCGGTATATTTTAATGTTACAGTTAATACCATACGTTTGCTATTATAGAGAAAAATATTATGTAAACGATTCTCACATTAATGTTTTAAATCTGTAATAATATTACTTTGATCATAGGATGTCCCGAGGATAGTACTCCGTATGTGAACCGGTAGCCAGTAGGTAAAATAAAAAAATTGCGACTACAGACTAAACCAAAGTACTTTTGCCTGAGTATGTTGGTCGCTGTTCCAGCGGGTAGTTTGTCGGGAATATGTTCGTGACATGACAGTCAGTCATGGAAGTCGGTGAGAAATATTTAGTTCAGAGAAGTATGTTAAGTTTCAGACATACAGCTTTACGCGAAAACAAAGAGGATACCATGAACCTGATTTACAAAATATACGTTACTTTTTAGAGAAAATTCAGTTGTGAAGAGGGAGCAGATGTACGACAAATGAATTCATTGCCACGTTTGTGAGGATAGGTGCCATGAGAATTATGCCCTTATAGATCTAAACAATCTTTACTATACATTTTATGCTAAAGTTTAAATTACTGTTTAGATTTAGGCCTGGTTTTGATTTAGTTCAAAACTTTAACTCAGTGTCTTTATTATCAGTTTCGATCAATTTGAGAGAACTTCCTCCCAACGTGAGAACACATTACTAAGATGTATAACGTGCAATAACTTCAGTTTAATGTTTATAACAACTTACGGTGAAATTACCATTTTTTCCAACCAAAATGCAAAGCGTGGAAAAATGTTTAAAAGACCAACTAAATATGTTGTTACGACACTGAATTTTATATTCAACTAGCTGCTAGCCGCGGTTGCTCTTGCATATCACTAGTTTTCTTAGGGTGAGAGATGGTGAGTAAATAAGGTAGTACATCATAACATCTGGGTATATAGTCGTGTAGATATGTAGATATGTATGTATATATGTACATTGGTGTGAAAACTTTAAAGACGAAAGCGACTTACGCGTGAAGTGTCACGGCCAAGTAACAAAACTGGATGAAACTTGCACCTTAAAGAGAAATAACTACTAAAGGTTAGTGTATTATACATCCTCAGCAACTGTAGTTGAATACATCGAAATAACCCGCAACCAACTGCATAAAAGAAGTTTTTTTCTTAACTGGTTTTGGGCACTTAGTGCCCTTCTTCGACAGGCCATACAAGCAAATACGCTTTAAATACGAGGGGCGTTTGAGAAGTCCGCGCAAAAATAAAAACTGCTTACGTGTTTGGGGTAAACCA
This sequence comes from Schistocerca nitens, assembly GCF_023898315.1. NCBI lineage: Eukaryota > Metazoa > Arthropoda > Insecta > Orthoptera > Acrididae > Schistocerca > Schistocerca nitens. The sequence continues at coordinate 142,133,114 of NC_064620.1, read as the reverse complement.
CTTTTATTTTTCGACATACTCTCCTTTTAGACTTATACACTTCGTCCAACGCTGTTCTAATTTGTTGATCCCTTCCGAATAATAGGAATTGTCCAAGTCTGCAAAATAGCTATTAGTTGCTGCAATCACCTCCTCGTTTGAATAAAATCTTTGTCCCGCCAGCCACTTCTTCAAATTAGGGAACAAATAGTAGTCAGAGGGAGCCAAGTGTGGACAATATGGGGCATGTGAAACGAGTTGGAATCTTATTTCCATTAATTTTGCGACCACAACTGCTGAGGTGAGTGCTGGTGCATTGTCGTGATGGAAAAGGACATTTTTGCGGTCCAATCGCCGACGTTTTTCTTTCAGCTCGGCTTTCAAACGGTCCAGTAACGATGAGTAATATGCACCAGTAATATTTTTACCCTTTTCCACATAGTCGATGAGGATTATCCCTTGCGAGTCCCAAAAGAGAGTCGCCATAACCTTTCCGGCCGAAGGAATGGTCTGCGCCCTTTTTGGTGCACATTCTCTCTTGGTAACCCATTGTTTAGATTGTTCTTTGGTCTCAGGAGTATAATAATGTATTCATGTTTCATCCACAGTGACGAAACGATGCTTAAAGTCCTGCGGATACTTCCTGAACAGCTGCAAACCATCCTTGCAACACTTCACATGATTCCCTTTTTGGTCAAGCGTGAGCAATCGCGGAACCCATCATGAGGATAGCTTTCTCATGTCAAAATATTTATGCAAAATATTATGTACCCGTTCATTCAAGATGCCCACAGTACTAGCAATCTCATGCACCTTAACTCTTTTGTCATCCATCACCATATAATGGATTTTATCAATGATTTCTGGAGTCGTAACCTCCACAGGGCGTCCAGAATCTTCAGCATCACTTGTGCCCATGTGGTCACTTATAAACTGTTCTAATCGAAGATGCAGAGTCACCGTAATGTTTATCAAGCTTCTCTTTAGTCTCCTGAGGCGTTTCGCCTTTCATAAAGTAATGTTTAATGACCACACAAAATTCTTTTTCGTCCATTTTTTGACAATCATTCGACTTCCTTGATTCACACGAATGCCAAACACAAAGAAATAGACCAATATGGCTGAAACTTGGTGTGCGTTATTTCCAAAGATGCTACTAACTAAACATGACCTCGATACGCGCCGGTGGTGCCATCTCTCGGACTTTGCACGGACTTTTCAAACGCCCCTCGTAAGTAGGTGAGATACGAATATAAAAATTATGGACGAAAAGTTTAAAAAATATGAAGAAAAAATAATTTGCGAGTGTCAACAATAAGATGCATAAAACAAAGAGCAGTTGTCCTAAAAAATACAGGAACAGTAAGTAACATAATGCTGAATCCATTAATATAATAAGAGCTCGTAGATGCTTACAGGTGGCTCTATAATCACTTTCAGATACTTAATATTCGCTAACGATTGAGAATTGTCTCTCCACTGACTCCAGTCACTAGTTCCAGCGCCTTGACGCGCTTCGCACTTTCCCTACTAGCATGCTGCTCGCCTCACTACAGCTGTTTCGGATTAGTTCCCAAATTTCCCATCGGCAGCGCCAGTTGTCGTTGATGTGAACTTATTTTATTTATCATCAGGCTTTTATATTACCTATTACGCAGCTTATTGCCACTTACATTTTTGTTTATGGCCGGCCGGAGTGGCCGAGCGGTTCCAGGCGCTACAGTCTGGAACCGCGCGACCGCAGGGTCGCAGGCTCGAATCCTGCCTCGGGCATGGATGTGTGTGATGTCTTTAGGTTAGTTAGGTTTAAGTAGTTCTAAAATCTAGGGGACTGATGACCTCAGAAGTTAAGTCCCATAGTGCTCAGAGCCATATGAACCATTCTTTTTTTTTTTTTTTGTTTTTTTTTTTTTTTTTTTTTTTGTTTATGACTTATGACAACTATAGTTGCGTACGTTTTCGTTTTATTGCTTTATCGCACTTTCATCCCACACAGAGACCAACTTCAAGACACGTATGTCATTAGCTGATTAGCTCCAGTTCTTGCATTATCCCTACACTTATTGTTTGGCTTCACTATATATTTTTGTACAGGGCACTATGAGCCACATTTAATCATCTACGAGCTCTTATTGTATTAGTGGATTCGGTATTGTATTAGTTATTGCTGCTGAATTTGTAGGACAACTGCATTTTGTTGTATGCATCTTATTGTAGACACTCGCAAATAACCTTATAGGTATAAGCATGTACCATTTTTTTTCTTTAAATCTGACTTATATTTATTTGTCGTGTATTTTCCTTTACAGCCTTCTGAGGAATGACACTAGGTGTCTGAAATCAGTTAAGAAATTAAATTTCTTTCATACAACAGATTACTAATTATATTTATATATATATATATATATATATATATATATATATATATATATATATATATATATACCTGCTATAGTATAGTACAGTACAGTACGGAAGGCAACTGAAAAAATTACGATATGAGACGAACAAAATTGATACTTTAAAAAAAAATGGTTCAAATGGCTCTGAGCACTATGGGACTTAACATCTGAGGTCATCAGTCCCCTAGAACTTAGAACTACTTGAACCTAACTAACCTAATGACATCACACACATCCATGCCCGAGGCAAGATTCGAACCTGCGAGCGGTGCAGACGCACGGTTCCGGACTGAAGCGCCTAGAAGCGCTCGGTCACACCGGCCGGCTGATACTTTTATTCAAAGGCAATGATTACATCGAAGTAACCGCGATTCATGACGGTCTCCTGGACATTACACAAAGCAGGAATTGGGTCTTAATAAGGTGTGTGATTACCGTTGAAGGAAATGCGTGTACTGCAATGTGCTCCCATGCTGGCCACAAGGTTGGCCGGAGGTTTCATTCCTCCACCAGCGTCATTGTCAACTGCTAGATGATCGCTGGTACATGTGGACGTACTGTAATACTTCTTCTCAAAGCATCCCACACGTGCTCGACGGGATTTGAGTTGAGGTAATAGGCAGGCCAGTCCATTAATCGAATGTCCTCTCGTTCCAAGAGCTCCTCTAACTATGCTGTTGGACGCGGTCGCGCATTCTCATCCATAAAAATGAAGTCAGGCGCTAATGCGTCCCTGGAAGGACGCACATGAGGAAGGAGTAATGTCACAAAAACGTTGATCAATTTGGAGGTCAGTACGCTCATGCATCTTCACGCTTCCTCACACAACAGTACCTGGAGCACGAAACCGATCATGTTCGACTGTGCTGGAAGTATTGCGAGAGGTGTAAACACATTACGCACTCTGAAACATCATCACCTTTCCTGTCACGATTCTGGTTTCAAGGTCGTTACTTTGACGTTGCGAATCCTCTTGCAGTTGCAAAAGCTGTCTCCCCCTGAAAACGTTTGACGTCGAGATGCCAAGCCACTGTTTGCGATCTTTCATATTTCAGGGCTCACCAATTATTAGGATTTCTCCGTAATTGACACGCTAATAATTCAACAATTCAACGGTACTTGAATTACATGCATTTTATTCTCACAGTTCGCAAAATGCAACTTGACATCCGCTAAATAAACACAGAACTGAAAACTCAACGCAAAGAGAAAAATTGGTAACTAGATCAAATGTCCAAAGGAAAAATATATGCGTTTTTAAACGCTATCAAAAGTCGATGCGTCCCAAAATACCATATGCTAACAGATATTAGGTCAATGTCTGACAGAGGAACATCGTTCCCTCACCTTATTTCTGTGTAGTCTTTCCCACGCAACACCAGCGATACAGCCAATATCCCGGAACATCGATATGGTCGTACCACGCGGAAAGACTACAGATAAATATGCCGAGTTATATACTATCTGCCGGCGGTGCGGCTGAAGGGTTCTAGGCACTTGAGTCTGGAACTGCGGTGCTGCTACGGTTGCAGGTTCGAATCCTGCCTCGTGCATGGATGTGTGTGATGTCCTTAGGTTAGTTAGGTTTAATTAGTTCTAAGTCTAGGGGACTGATGACCTCAGATGCTAAGTCCCATAGTGCTTAGAGCCATTTGAACCATACTATCTACCAGAATCAGAACCGCTATGAATGTTCTTTAATCACCGAGTCGACATAATCTCTCTCGTAACATATGGACGTTCCGTAATTTCGCGACGTCCGAATGACGTAATTCGGCCAACTACACACGAAATGCCAGGCGGTCTACAACATTTAACTGCAGAATATGTCGTTAAAATTTGGGCAAATAAACAAATCCGACGTGAGAACAAAAACGAGGAATATGTATCCACTGACGTCGTTCCAGAAAACTACGTATTCATACAGGCTACCAACTATATACTCTATGTAACTTGGTACTTCACACGCAGGATGCTGTAAGCGAAGTACCGACAGAAGTCAGCCGGTACTGACATTTCCGCTAGATGCCAACCTTAGTTAGCAAACACTATTGTTCGCAACAGCATTGTGCAGTAGTATTGTGTAAACTGCAGCGCAACAACAAGGTTCCCGTTTCGCTTACACAAAATCATTTTATCGCTCGTTAACACCGTGTGTCACAAGCACTTGTGTGTCTGTTTTACGAGATCCCCGTCCTGCGAGTGCGGTGTCTGTGGGAGGCAGGGATGGCCTACTTCCGCTCCCAGCACGTCTCACGCAAAGTGTCAAATTAGTGCACTAGCGAGGTCAACACCAGCACGTGACCGAGTCCCCGAAGAGATTAACTGTGGCGTTCAATATCCTTAAGAAACTTAGTCTATAACGAGGAAGCTCTAAAACCCAACCATACTCATTTACTACAGAATCCCTCAAAATCAGCCTCTTTATCGTGCCTAAGTATAACAAAATGCATCTACCACGGGCGACAGAAACGTGAAGCACCCAAATGTCAATGTAAATTGCTACATTTACACACCCTCGGTGGGAGCATCAACGATTAGGGCTACAATTCTCTGTGACAGATTGACCGGCCACCAAAGTGCGTTACTGTGGAGCGTGCTTTGTATTATTACCAGGCCTGGTAGATACATATTAGGGGTGCGAACACCGTTAGATGTTGAGTGGTCACTGTGAAGGACACGGAGATGCAAAGTATTCGTATGAGAAAGCGTTGTCAGCAACTGACAGTGTCTGAAGGGGTAATCATTGTGGGTCTCGATTTGGCCGGCAAGTCGAATCTTGCAATATCCAGATTTGTTGGGGGATTTGGATGCGACAGTGTTGGACTGCATCGGAATGTGAGGGCTGGCATAGTCGTCACGAGGCTCCCATCGACCACGTCTGACCACCACACAGGACGATCTCCTAGTACCGCACAAGGCACGTCGTAACCCTTTCGCATCTGGGCCAGCCATCTGAGAAGAAGTAACATACTCCCTGCAACATTCTGTCATCCTGCACCAGATAGTAGCAGAAGCCGGAACTACCGTTCCATGCGTAGGCTGCTTTTTCTGGCGGCACAGTGTTTAGCAATGAATCGCGCTTCTGCACGGCTGGATGACATACGCGGCGAGTATGGCGACGACTCGGAGAGAGGTCAGATTCTTGCAGTCTTTTGAAGTGTCACAGTACTGTTACTCCTGGCGTCATTGTGTGCGGAGCTATTAGACATGACTTCAGGTCACGGCTAGCAGTCAATGAGGGAACTCTCACTGCACAATGGTACGCCAAGGACATCCTGCGTCCTCACGTGTTACCTCTCGTGCGACAGTACCATGGAACCATTTTTCAACAGGACAATGTTCGTCTACACAAAGCGCGTGTCTTTATCAACTGTCACCGCGATGTCAGCTAGAGCCTCAGATATGTCAATGATAGAAGACGTGTGGGGCCAGCTCGGAGTTCACCTGCGACCCAATGCCACTGTCCAGATACCAGAGACCAGTTACAATAGTTCTGGGCCAGATTCCCTCAGGAGAAAGCACAACTCGTTTATGACACTCTTCCAAGTCGAATAAGTGCACACATCCAGGCCAGAGAGGGTCCAACGTCATACCGATAAAATACTCCGAAGTTCTTTGTAAATTTTTCTCGATTCTGTAATCGCAGCAATAATATCACATACCCTCTCAACCCTATGAAATTTCATGTAAATTCCTCCTCTCCTTCTAGACAGTTCGCTTTTTTCAACAGGCAGTGTTTGTGTTGGATTACAAGTTGAGCCTGTAACATTGTCAAGGAAAGAGGAACTGGCAGGTTTGTAGCTATGAGGACCTGTCGTTAGCCCTGTCTGAATAGTTCCGTTAGTAAGAGCAGTTCCTGTGAAAGATAGGGTCCCTGGTTCGGGTCCCGATCCGCCACACAGTTTCAGACCGTCATGAACCGTCATACAGCGCACTCTCCATTGCAGAGTGGATTCAGTCCCTAGACTGTGAATGAGCCATTTCTCGATAACACACTTCCTTCCAAGAGTGCTAGTCCGAAATGTACGCAGAAGAGCTTCTGCATAATTTCGTGAGAGCTGCTGAGAGATTTGAAACCGTGAGGACGGATTATGAATCGTGCCTCTATAGCTCACCGAATCTAAGTTTATCTCTAACACTAGGCAAAACTGACCAATAATCTGACTGTTTAATGTTCCCAGAATTACCTTCTCCAGGAACATTGGGTTTTGGAACAAGTGCACCATATGTCTAGAGAAAGCATCCAAAATTTGTTGGGCACAGCGTTCACAACTGAATGAAGATGCATTTTATAATGAACTTTTATTTATTTCTTTATGACTATCTGAGTACCCCATGTTGCCTGGGTACAAATTTGCTCCAATTTATTCCATCTCCTCCTTCACCACTCTCTGCCCATCTATTCTTATCTCCACTATGTCCATCTCCTTCTCCCTCCTCTCTGTCCACCTCCTCCGCTCCACCTCCATTCTCTGTCCACCTGTTCCTCACCTCTTTTCTGTCAATCTGCTTCTCCCTCCCTCCCTCTGTTCATCTGCTCCTTTCTCGTCTGCTACTGTCCCTCTATCTCTACCTGAGCACCTCTACGTTAAGTTTCACAGATCCCTGTACTCTCTCTTTCTGTCCATTTACTCCTTTCCTCGCTCTCTGTCCACCTCCTCCTCACTTATTTCTGTCCATATCCTTCTCTTTCCTTTTCTCTGCCCATCATCCCCTTCCTCTCTCTCGGTCCTTCTACCCTTCATCTGTGTGTCTCCTCCTTCCTGTCTCTCTGCTCACCTCCTCGTCCCACTTCTATCTGTCCACCTCTACTCTCCCCCCTCTCTGTCCATTTCCTCCCCTTTCTCTCTCATTCCCACCTCTCTCTGTTCCTCTCCTCCTCTACTCCCTCTCAGCCCATTTCCTCATCTTTTATTATTCATTTCCCCCTTTCCCTCTCTCTGTCCACCTTACCCTCCTCCATATCTCTGTCCATCTCCTGCTCCCCCTCTCTGTCAGTTCATTTTCTCCTTACCCCTCTTTCTCTGTCCATCTCTTCCTACCTGTTCCCTCTCCATGTCATCAGCTCTACATCAATAGGAGGTTGCTGGTCCTTACCCCCACAGTACTTTTTTCCAGGTATCAATCGCATCCAGTGACGCCTGTAGGCTGAGGATGACACGGCGGCCGGTCGGTATTCTCGGGCCTTCATCGCCAGTTCGGGTGGAGTTTAGTTTTATATAATATGTATACCACGTTTGGTTGAAATCGATCCACGGGCTTAGGAGGAACTTTTCACCCACTGCTTTTCCCGCATTTGCACATGCCACATATACTTAACATATTTCACGAATATACCCACGGAATTTTGCTCTACACTTCCTCTTTTACACAGCTCAATGTTCATAGCGTCATATCTCCCGAACCATGTGTTGTGCAACGATATAATTCTGTAGGCAGATCCAGTGGTATATGTGGACACTTTCTGCAGAATGTTTTGGAAGGAATCGATTTTTTAGTAAAAGAAGTAATAAATTAATAGGTCATGCCGACGCGGTAGTCGTACTGTATGAACAACGAAAACGTAGTATGTAATAAATTTTCTTTCTTTCATTAAATGGCTTTGAGCACTATGGGATTTAACATCTGAGGTCATCAGTCCCCTAGAACTTAAAACTACTTAAACCTAACTGACCGAAGGACATCACACACATCCATGCCCGACGCAGGATTCGAAGCTGCGACCATAGCAGTCGCGCGGTTCCGGACTGAAGCGCCTAGAATCGCTCGGCCACCGCGGCCGGCTTTCTTTCATTATTTTGTGGGGATGTGAGCGAGATAAAGTCCCTTTAAAGGTTTAAAATTTTGTGTAAAGTTAGCTGGAAGTCACTACGTGCTCTCATTCTCAAATACCGCCTGAATATAGTCTGGCTATTTGCGCATCGTGGGAGACGCTTCTTGCCCACTCCCATCCCCACCCCTTTAAGAGTAGGTGATTCTAACACCCACAGCGATTCTTTCCAGATTTTTCACGTTTCGTTGAAATCGATCCAGTGGTTTTGGGAGGAGATGTGGAACATACTTACGTACATACAGTTTTATAATATGTATGGATCTCTGACTAGGCTTCAGTCTTGTACAACAGGTTGCTGGCATTATACACGATATCATCAGATTCCCCACAAAAATAAGTGTGAAGAATCGTCACTTTTTCAAGGCGCAATGGCTTATCCAATAGACTTCGACCGTGCAACAGCTGATACCCTATTCTGATATTTCGGCCGGAAAACTTCCGGTCATCCTTCGAATGTGTCGAAAGAAGAGGATATAGATCTCAACGGTTGCAGGTCCGAAATCTAATGGATCAAAAGGAAAGAATTTTAATTTCATATATATATATATATATATATATATATATATATATATATATATATATATATATATATATATATATACACATCGTGTGTCTAGGAACTGTCGATACCATCTGTAACACTGACAACGTTCCACCCATTCGGAGGATCAATTTAGTACCTCAACCTGAAACGTCTTTGCACTGTAATCACGGAATTGCACTTCGCAAACTTGAGAACACAAAATTATTCCTGCTGCGGAGTAGCCATTTTAAACATATGACGGTTACCAAGCAAAACAGAAGACAACTGACAATTAGCGGCTATTAATATAAACTAGACTATGTATTCGTTTCTCCAATAGCCGAGCCGAGGCGCAGCGATCGATAGTTTGGACAAAATAATACTTTGTAGTACGTATATTCTTTTTGAAACACCATATATATATATATATATATATATATATATATATATATATATATATATATATATATATATTGTTTTGCTTGGTAACCAAAAATTGGTTCAAATGGCTCTGAGCACTATGCGACTTAACTTCTGAGGTCATCAGTCGCCTAGAACTTAGAACTAATTAAACCTAACTAACCTAAGGACATCACACACATCCATGCCCGAGGCAGGATTCGAACCTGCGACCGTAGCGGTCGCTCGGTTCCAGACTGCAGCGCCCAGAACCGCACGGCCATTTCGGACGGCGCTTGGTAACCGTCATATGTTTAAAATGGCTACTCCGCAGCAGAAATCATTTTGTGTTCTCGAGTTTGCGAAGTGCAATTCCGTGATTACAGTGCAAAGACGTTTCAGGTTGAGGTACCAAATTGATCCTCCGAATTGGTGGAACGTTCGCAGCTGGTATCGACAGTTTCTAAACAAACGTTGTGTCTGTAAAGGAATGAGTCCTGGCCGCCCTCGTGTTCCTGAAGGAAATGCTGCACGAATTCAAAATGCTTTCCAACGTAGTCCTTCAAAATCAAGTCGTCGTGCCAGTCGGGAGTTACAACTGCCTAAAACAATAATTTGGCGTGTTTTGACACGTCGGTTGTGTATGAAGTCGTACAAGTTACAGCTATTACAAGCTCTGCGTCCTCATGACAAACTCAAACGTGTGGTATTTTGTAACGAGATTGTTGATGCTACTGACAATGATAACGCTTGCGCACAACGCATCGAGTTCAGTGATGAAGCGGCTTCCCATGTTAGTAGTCAGGTAAACAAATACAGTGTTCGAATTTGGGGTCTACCGAACCCACAGGCAGCCACTGAACATGTACGAGATTCGCCCAGTCAATGTGTTTTGGGCGATAACCCGATCATCTATTTACGGCCTATTCTTTCTTGATGGAAACACGGTTAACGGTCAGCAGTATCTCGCTCTGTTACGAAACTGGTTGTTTCTGAGGCTGCACGAAGACAACTTCATTTTTCAACAAGACGGGACATCCACTCACTGGAATCGCCTAGTGAGTGAATATCTGAATGAAACTCTAGCGAACCGTTGGATTGGTCGTCAAGGATCTGGCGGCTTAGCATGTCTCAGCTGGGCTCCACGGTCACCGGATTTGACACCCTCTGACTTCTTCCTTTGGGGTTTCGTTAAAGACAACGTTTATGTACCACTACTCCCATAGAACCTGAAAGAGTTGAAGAACCGGATCCGTACTGCCATAACATCAGTGACGAAGGACATGCTTGCCCGAGTATGGGAGGAATTATGGTATCGTGTGATATTGTTCGTGTCGCTGATGGAGGACATATTGAACATCTGTAATCTGAACTTTAGAGGTTCGTAAATATGTGTGTAAAGCTTCATATTCGTATGTCTTAAAGTTTAACAAATATATGCAATCGAAATATGTATATTCTTTTTGAAACACCGTGTATATTGTCGCTTCATTCCCCTCACCCCATATGGGCGGGGAGGGGGCAGTCAAAGGATAAAAGTCACTGTTCTTCAACCATATGAGAGCAAAAAGTTTAAAACAGGGTATAAAATTGGGCATGGCAGATTAACAAATGATTGTCTGACATTAATAAAAAGATATAGATTCATGTATATAATTTAAAATATAAATGGCGGAGAAGTTGATGAATTGAAATATTGGCACAGATGTAACGGCAATTGAGCATTTCACAAAAGATAAAGGACAGGGACAAGAGTATAAGTTAGAAGTAGTGAAAAGCTAGTGATAAGTGGGCCTAGAATACCAGGAATAGGGGTATCGTAGGGATGTAGCAGTTGGGGTAGGGCTTAAGAGGGTGTCTGTGCGGGTGGATGGACAGAAGAGGAATTCGGGAGAGTGAAGAGGGATGCGATAACGGACCAAGGCATAGGACAAGAGTGAAGAGGAGTTGAGAGGAAGGGAGTCGTGACCAGAGGAGATGGGATGGGTATAGACCAGGGCGGATTTCATTGTCAGGTAAGGGAAGGCAGTTAAAGCCCTGACCAGAGAGGATGTGAAGGTTTAGTGCTGGGGGAATGTGGTGATAGAGGCGCGGCAGAGCAACAGGAGCAGCGAGCAGGGGGGGGGGGGGAGGAAGAGGGGAACTAAGGGGTGGGTAGTGTCGACTTTGCGGGTACATGTTACGACATATAGTTACGAATACGAAAATTATTCAGATTTACTGTGGTACATGTTGTGACAAAGGTACAAATATAACCGAAAGTCATCAGTCAGATATAACATTTCATCTCCATTATAATTAAAACATGCACAACGTGGTTGTTGTCATTTGACATTATCGCCCCAACGTACAGCTAGCGCACTAGCACCGCATAAGCAGTGCTCGGCTAAGGAAAGGTTCTGGCCGGCTAGGGTGACCGAGCGGTTCTAGGCGCTACAGTCTGGAACAGCGTGACCACTACGGTCGCAGGTTCGAATCCTGCCTCGGGCATAGATGTGTGTGATGTCCATAGGTTAGTTAGGTTTAAGTAGTTCTAAGTTCTGGGGGACTGATGAACTCAGAAGTTAAGTCCCATAGTGCTCAGAGCCATTTTGAAAGGTTCTGGCAAGAGAGGGCACTTGCGGTGTGCGCAAGGAGGATGCGCGACAGTGAATGAACATTATCATACTAAACTCGCTTAAAACGTTAAAGTTACAATTATGACATTAAAAACCAGATCATCTTAGCTGTGTACGTATTTAAAATAACAAAATGGCAGCAAATAATAAGTTACCATCCAAAAAAAGGTCATTGTGGTAAAAACAAAATCATAAAAGATAGGTCTATTTCTGTGTGAGCATTTCGAGTCATCGCCATAGATTTTTCGTGGTAACGTCGGGATAAAGTGATAACAAGTGTTTCGCATTAGTATGTAGTTTAATTATCAAAGTGTGGCTGTGCGGTTATAGGCGCTTAAGTTTGGAACCACGACAGCTACGGTCGCAGGTTCGAATCCTGCCTCGGGCACGGATGTGTGTGATGTCCTTAGGTTAGTTAGGTTTAAGTAGTTCTAAGCTCTAGGGGACTAATGACCTCAGATGTTGAGTCCCTTAGTGCTCAGAGCCATTAACTATCAAAGTCTTTGGTACCATGATGACGCGAGTAGTATAACGGTTACAGAATAGATAAATGACAAGTTCGGGTTGTCATTGGGCAGTGTGCCCCTGATGGGCCAGCTACATAATTGCTTTGCACCATTTTTTTTCTTTTTTTAGCGGCGCTGCCATAGCTCTCGCATTCGATCGGCTCTGGACTTTAGCGTTTTTGGATTCCTTTCGACGTAAGTTTTCCTCTGAGTGAAGCGTTCTCTGATTCTGAGTTTATTTATGTATCGTATGAGACGACAACATTCATCGTTTTCCAACTTTCAGTTTAATACCCATTTTCACTTATATTGCAGGCAGCATTTTTATTGTCTCGCTTCAGGTACCAGTAACTCAAAATGGCTCTGAGCACTATGGGACTTAACATCTCAGGTCATCACTCCTCTAGAACTTAGAACTACTTAAACCTAACTAACCTAAGGACATCACACACATCCATGCCCGAGGCAGGATTCAAACCTGCGACAGTAGCGGTCGCGCGGTTCCAGACTGAAGCGGCTAGAACCGCTCGGCCACCGGCGGCCGGCTACTAGTAATTCTCTAAAAGCTCTTCACGATGACATCGGAATCAATGTTCTAGCTAAACACGTATCCATGCTACACCAGTTTGTAACTTTATAGGGAGCTCATGCGTAACAATCACGGGCATACATTTATAGTGGTACAATGACGTCATGTAAAACAAATACTCCACGACAAACACGTACAGAGATGTCCTGCCTGGCTACGTGCACTTTCATATCGTGTGTGTGTGTGTGTGTGTGTGTGTGTGTGTGTGTGTGTGTGTGTGTGTGTGTGTGTCAGTGTGTGGTATTTCCAAAGTCCTACCATCCATGTGGCTCAATTTTTGGGGTATGAAGGTATATGGCTCGAGCTCATCTTTATTTGTCTTAAGCAGGTTTTCGATAAGTTCAAATTACGAAATTTGTGCTACAAAAGTTGATTCGGATCTAAAAAACAAGAGAAATATAGCAGCATATTATATATACCACATAATACGTTTATTGTATGTATAAAAGGAAACATGTATTACAGACCACTGATGATGTTTCCCGAATGAAAGAAGCGAAACGCGTATGGCAAAAAAACAAACTGCCTTCAGTTAGTTGCATAGACGGTACATACCCCCACGAACATATATATACACTCCTGGAAATGGAAAAAAGAACACATTGACACCGGTGTGTCAGACCCACCATACTTGCTCCGGACACTGCGAGAGGTCTGTACAAGCAATGATCACACGCACGGCACAGCGGACACACCAGGAACCGCGGTGTTGGCCGTCGAATGGCGCTAGCTGCGCAGCATTTGTGCACCGCCGCCGTCAGTGTCAGCCAGTTTGCCGTGGCATACGGAGCTCCATCGCAGTCTTTAACACTGGTAGCATGTCGCGACAGCGTGGACGTGAACCGTATGTGCAGTTGACGGACTTTGAGCGAGGGCGTATAGTGGGCATGCGGGAGGCCGGGTGGACGTACCGCCGAATTGCTCAACACGTGGGGCGTGAGGTCTCCACAGTACATCGATGTTGTCGCCAGTGGTCGGCGGAAGGTGCACGTGCCCGTCGACCTGGGACCGGACCGCAGCGACGCACGGATGCACGCCAAGACCGTAGGATCCTACGCAGTGCCGTAGGGGACCGCACCGCCACTTCCCAGCAAATTAGGGACACTGTTGCTCCTGGGGTATCGGCGAGGACCATTCGCAACCGTCTCCATGAAGCTGGGCTACGGTCCCGCACACCGTTAGGCCGTCTTCCGCTCACGCCCCAACATCGTGCAGCCCGCCTCCAGTGGTGTCGCGACAGGCGTGAATGGAGGGACGAATGGAGACGTGTCGTCTTCAGCGATGAGAGTCGCTTCTGCCTTGGTGCCAATGATGGTCGTATGCGTGTTTGGCGCCGTGCAGGTGAGCGCCACAATCAGGACTGCATACGACCGAGGCACACAGCGCCAACACCCGGCATCATGGTGTGGGGAGCGATCTCCTACACTGGCCGTACACCACTGGTGATCGTCGAGGGGACACTGAATAGTGCACGGTACATCCCAACCGTCATCGAACCCATCGTTCTACCATTCCTAGACCGGCAAGGGAACTTGCTGTTCCAACAGGACAATGCACGTCCGCATGTATCACGTGCCACCCACCGTGCTCTAGAAGGTGTAAGTCAACTACCCTGGCCAGCAAGATCTCCGGATCTGTCCCCCATTGAGCATGTTTGGGACTGGATGAAGCGTCGTCTCACGCGGTCTGCACGTCCAGCACGAATGCTGGTCCAACTGAGGCGCCAGGTGGAAATGGCATGGCAAGCCGTTCCACAGGACTACATCCAGCATCTCTACGATCGTCTCCATGGGGGAATAGCAGCCTGCATTGCTGCGAAAGGTGGATATACACTGTACTAGTGCCGACATTGTGCATGCTCTGTTGCCTGTGTCTATGTGCCTGTGGTTCTGTCAGTGTGATCATGTGATGTATCTGACCCCAGGAATGTGTCAATAAAGTTTCCCCTTCCTGGGACAATGAATTCACGGTGTTCTTACTTCAATTTCCAGGAGTGTATATATGTCCTGGACTCAGGTAGGCGCACCAACTCAGGATCGAATCCGCCAGGCAGATTAACGAGAGGGCCGGTAGGCCGGATACCCTGGATGTGGTTTTTAGGCAGTTTTCCACATCCCGCTAGGTGAATACCGGGCTGGTCCCCACGTTCCGCCTCAGTTACACGAAGCGTAGACATTTCAAAACTTTCGCACTATTCCATGGCTTACACTAGATGCAGACAGCTGGGGTACACTAATTCCGTCGGGGTGGCGTCGGGAAGGGCATCCGGCCACCCTCTGCAACTAACACCATCAAATAAACAGTAACACGGCCGAGCCCCGCGCTGCGGCGACACAAAGGCTGCAAGATGTATATAGTGGACGTCCGAATCTGCTCCCAGAGGAACGGCAAGTCAAGTTCATGGGCTAATGACATGCACAGAGTATGGCCTGAAGGCACGGATTCTGGGCTGTCTGGAGCAGGCGTAAGGATGAAGGGTGAACTGTGCCCTATGTCGAGCAGCAGTAAAGAAGCGCCAGGGGGATTTTAGCAGAATAAAGGCGGAGCTTGGTACTGCTCCGTGTTCCGTGTTGCTAGTAAAGAATAGATCAGGTGGAGAAGGTGTAGGAGCTTGAATCGTTTCTCTCGTACAATTGTGTTAAATAGTAGCTTCCTATCGAGGATAGTATGAAGATATTTAACTCTGTCCGTCCAGTTCAGTGGTCGATTGGGCACAATCAGAGGATCACGAAGATGAAGGAGTCGTCGTGTAAACACCACGGCCTTCATTCTTTTTGCATTGAATTTAATACAGTTTTGCTCCGTCCATTTTTCAGTTAATGTCAGTTGTCGTTGGAGGCGGCTGATGACGGCAGTAGCTTGTCGGCTAATCGTCAATAAAGCCGTATGATCTGCAAATTGGGGAAGCACCACTCGTCGCAAGACTAGAAGGTTGTTAACATAGATGACAAAGACAATTGGTGGCAAAATCGATCCCTGTGGAATGCCTTCCGAAAGGTGTTTGAGATCGGAGCGTTGTCCTTCTATCTTAGCCGTTATCTGCTTGTCCTGAAGAAAGCTGTTGGTGGACTTCATGAAATAGTCAAGAAGGACGTGAAGGTAATACAATTTGGTGATCAGTCTGTCACGCCAGACCCGATCGTACGCCTTCTCTCTATCCAAAAAAATGACAGCGGTGTAATTAGACACATTCACACTATCAGCGATATATTCTGAGATCCATAGAAGTTGTAATTACGAAGAAAGCCGAGGTTGAAGCGCGAACTGATCCGGCCTTATTACATCCTGTTCCAGGGTTACAGGTCGTGCGCACTTCCAGAAAGCGGCGTTTCCGACCGTTTTGTAGGCGTCATGTGTAATTACCCCCTACTGCCTACTTGCAGCTATTGTCCACATTAAGTCTTTTATGAAGATTTGAGAGGAGCGAAGATTACAATAAACTTTCTAGTTTACTTAGCTTTTCATTTAGATTTGGCTCCAGCTCTTCTTGTCTATGGTCCTGATTCTTGAAGCTGAAAATGTTATAATTTAGGTCCTCACGGTTGTATTGATCTAAACAAATTTGACAATTCCTGAAAGAAAGGATACTGCGGAGACATGGCTTAGCCACAGCCTGGGGAATGTTTCCAGAATGAGATTTCCACTCTGCAGCGGAGTGTGCGCTGACATGAAACTTCCTGGCAGATTAAAACTGTGTGCCCGACCGAGACTCGAACTCGGGACCTTTGCCTTTCGCGGGCAAGTGCTCTACCATCTGAGCTACCGAAGCACGACTCACTCCCGGTCCTCACAGCTTTACTTCTGCCGGTATCTCGTCTCCTACGTTCCAGACTTAACAGAAGCTCTCCTGCGAATTTTTGTTTTTACGTTAATATATCTTCTCACATTTTAGTCTTTTAATTTTTCGCATTAACAAAGCCGAAATTACACTTTTCACACAAAAATACAAAAATGCGTCCTATCACAATAGACGCATGTTTACGACTCTCACACTGCGGAAATAAACATATTCCAAAGAGCTTACAGATTTCTTAACAAATGAATTTATACTAGTTTCTGTTACACTATTACTTTCGATTATTACTTCATAAATGAATCCAGAAATAAATATAGTACACAGTGAAGGATTGCGTAATTAATAATAGAAATTTTAAGTGTGTAAATATTTCGTAATTTCAAATGTTTCTAAGAAATTAATTTTAACTGTACATTTAGAACTAGTACTTATCGATTATGACGTCGAGACTAAAACATTTTATAAAGTAATGCATTTTCATACATTTTAGTTGTTACAGTGTATAAAATTACATGAAAGTTTTCAGGAAAGCAACTGAGATAATGATTTCGTAGACTTTCCCGGCGTAACAACTGCTGATATCCTTCACGGGTTTGCACCCGGATCACGTCGTCGTCCAGACACAATATTTCGGCGGACCAGCTGGCCGCCATCAACGCTCGTGCACTGCCTCGCCGGATTCCAGCCACAGCGACGGAAACCTTTATACACCAACGGATAGAGCACCGCGCGTGCGTGAGATAATGGGCAGCGCCTGCTGGTGGCAAGCACACACGCAGCGCGCCGGTGGGAGAACACGGCAGAAACGATAAATTGCAACAGCACTAGATAGAAGAATCCAATTATCGAAAAGAAGACCGCTGTTTTTTAATGTCGGAGAAAATCGGATTCCATATCTTACATAGAGGAAAACTTTTATCGCTGTTAATAATATTACTTGATAATCTTATTTCAATGGATTCTTTAAGAACACATTCCCAATAGCGAGAAGCAGAAGAAACCAATCGTGTCTTGTCATACATCATCCTGTGTCCTTCGTTAAGGCAGTGTTCCGCCACTGCCGACTTCTCAGGCTGGAACAACCGAGTGTGCCGATGATGTTCCACACACCGGTCTTGAATAGTTCGAATAGTTTGACCAATACACTTCTTTCCACAGTGACACGGAATTTCATAAACCCCGGGCTTCCTCAAGCCCAAATTCTACATCTACATCTACATCCATACTCCGCAAGCCACCTGACGGTGAGTAGCGGAGGGTACCCTGAGTACCTCTATCGGTTCTCCCTTATATTCCAGTCTCGTATTGTTCGTGGAAAGAAGGATTGTCTGTATGCTTCTGTGTGGGCTCTAATCTCTCTGATTTTATCCTCATGGTCTCTTCGCGAGATATACGTAGGAAGGAGCAATATACAGTTGGACTCTTCGGTGAAGGTATGTTCTCGAAACTTTAACAAAAGCCTGTACCGAGCTACTGAGCGTCTCTCCTGCAGAGTCTTCCACTGGAGTTTATCTATCATCTCCGTAACGCTTTCGCGATTACTAAATGATCCTGTAACGAAGCGCGCTGCTCTACGTTGGATCTTCTCTATCTCTTATCAACCCTATCTGGTACGGATCCCACAGCGCTGAGCAGTATTCAAGCAGTGGGCGAACAAGCGTACTGTAACCTACTTCCTTTGTTTTCGGATTGCATTTCCTTAGGACTCTTCCAATTATCGTTGACTGAGACAAGAAGGGCTCTAGTCTTGGCCACCGGCGTAAAAACACTTTCAATATGATATTTTCTTAAAATTCTTAAAATTTTGGATGATATACTTCCCGCAAAGGGTAAATAAGCAACAGCTTCAAAAGTATCCTCTATTGGCTCGCGTGACGGACCAAACTGAAAAGCACGGCATATTTGTTGTTCCGTATATCCATTCTGTTTAAAAACAATCTTCAAATAATCAAGTTCTTCTTTCAAATGTTCCTCGTCAGAAATGGCATAAGCTCTATTCACCAGAGTCCGCAAAACTCCACTACGTTGGTGTGGTGGATGACAGCTGGTCGCATGAAGATAGCGGTCCGTATGAGTAGGCTTCCGATACACACACTATGTCCAAAAGTTCCGGCGACGCAGTGCACGAGCGAAGATGGCGGCCAGCTGGTCCGCCGAAATATTGTGTCTGGACTACGACATGATCCGACTGCAAACCCGTGAAGAATATCAGCAACTGAGATAATACTGACCTGTCCAAAAATCGAAAAATAACACTGGTATCGACAACTAAGGAAAAGTAATGTTAGAGGAGGATATCGCGTTACACATGGCAGTTCCGACCAAGTACTTTTGAACAGTAGTTATTTCCGATCAGGTCCTCGCTCACTGTTGCCACGTCGTTTGACGATCGGAAAAGCCACGGCTAAAATGTTTGGGGTCGGAAACACCCAGTTGACATCACAGGTCGCAAAGACATCATTCGGAAAGTCCACGACGCCATATATCCGTTGTGAGCATAACCATCGTTTACGCATTATTAGTCACGTAGTTACTAGCAATTCAATCTGACCGGACTTTTGTCACGTAAGAAAGTTCTACCGTCGAGGAAATAGATTTTATCTCGTGAAAAGTACACTACTGGCCATTAAAATTGCTACACCAAGAAGAAATGCAGATGATAAACGGGTATTCATTGGACAAAATTCACGCAATTTGGGTGCATAGATCCTGAGAAATCAGTATCCAGGACAACCACCTCTGGGCGTAATAACGGCCTTGATACGACTGGGCATTGAGTCAAACAGAGCTTGGATGGCGTGTACAGGTACAGCTGCCCATGCAGCTTCAACACGATACCACAGTTCATCAAGAGTAGTGACTGGCGTATTGTGACGAGCCAGTTGTTCCGTCACCATTGACCAGACTTTTCAGTTGGTAAGAGATGTGGAGAATGTGCTGGCCAGGGCAGCAGTCGAACATTTTCTGTATCCAGAAAGGCCCGTACAGGACCTGCAACATGCGGTCGTGCATTATCCTGCTGAAATGTAGAGTTTCGCAGGGACCGAATGAAGGGTAGAGCCGCGGGTCGTAACACATCTGAAATGTAACGTCCACTGTTCAAAGTGCCGTCAATGCGAACAAGAGGTGACCGAGACGTGTAACCAATGGCACCCCATACAATCACGCCGGATGATAACGCCAGTATGGCTAAGACGAATACACGCTTCCAATGTGCGTTCACCGTGATGTCGCCAAACACGGATGCGACCATCATGATGCTGTAAACAGAACCTGGATTCATCCGAAAAAATGTCGTTTTTGCATTCGTGCACCCAGGTTCGTCGTTGAGTACACCATCGCACGCGCTCCTGTCTGTAATGCAGCGTCAAGGGTAACCGCAGCAATATTTTCCGAGTTGATAGTCCATGCTGCTTCAGACGTCGTCGAACTGTTCGTGCAGATGGTTGTTGTCTCGCAAACCTCCCCATCTGTTGACTCAGGGATCGAGACGTGGCTGCACGATCCGTTACAGCCATGCGGATAAGATACCTGTCATCTCGACTGCTAGTGATACGAGGCCGTTGGGATCTAGCACGGCGTTCCGTATTACCCTCCTAAACCCACCGATTCCATATTCTGCTAACAGTCATCGGATCTCGACCAACGCGAGCAGCAATATCGCGATCCGTGTTTGGCTATAGGCTACACTCCGACCTTTATCAAAGTCGTAAACGTGATGGTACGCATTTCTCCTCCTTACACGAGGCATCACAACAACGTTTCACCAGGCGACGCCGGTCAACTGCTGTTTGTGTGTGAGAAATCGATTGGAAACTTTCCTCATGTCAGCACGTTGTAGGTGTCACCACCGGCACCAAACATATGCGAATGCTCTGAAAAGCTAATCATTTGCATATTAGAGCATCTTCTTCTTGTCGGTTACATTTCGCGTCTGTAGCACGTCATCTTCGTGGTGTAGCAATTTTAATAGCTAGTAGTGTAGAATCCTTCCAGACAGGAACTACCCACAATGCCTGCGCGTTTTCCCAGCGACACTGCACACGGTCTAAGATCTCCGTCGAACCTGACGAGTGTAGTGGCTGCAGGCATCTGATTACGCGGTACCCGGAAGTGTGGCGAGCGTCTTTCTCCCCGCGTCGCGTTCCGGCGGCGGCCACGCTAACTGCTCGCCGGCCGGGCTCCCACATTAACGCCGGCTGTCGCAGTGCGTATGAGCACGCCAGTGCGCCAGCGGGAACACGCACGACCCTCGCCACATCCGGCTGGCCTCGTGTGCTCCGGGTTGCCGCCCTGCTGCCTCCACCACAGCGCTAGCGGGTCTCTGTACCGCTATCAACTCGTCTGTACGTGGTGTTGTCTCTTGCACTGATATCTTTGTAATTCCATATCTCTGTCATTTTTGTTCAATCTCGCTGAAATTTTGCCCACTTATGTATAAGAATTGTGACGTCCACGCACTCCAACCGCGTGCTGATACTGTCGACGCCGTAGAGCTGCTACTGCCAAAGCTCTCGCACTGGAGTTGAGACACGATGCGCGATGACGTAGGTCCCCGTTGGTGAACGGGAGACAGAAATGCGAACTCTTACGACGTATGCTTCGTCTGATTTCAGATTGAATGATTCATTGCCCGGATGTGCAGTGGTTGTTAAATCTTATCTCATCCGCATCGTACACACCACCAGTTGCGAGGAAACATTGTAATTATCAGTCTTATCGTACGTTGTTGGCTCGTTGCTGTGGAGTTGTTGAACCTGAATGAAGCGAGATCCATAGATACTCATTGATCACGTCTGAGTGAACCTACGTCGTAATGTTAAAAAAATGTTCAGAAGTTCTCTTTTCAGTTAATGAAGTAGGTATTTTGATATTCAGATTATATTGTCCCTGCTGAACAGTCGTTGGTTGACTATCATTGATTAAATCACTTAATAATGTAGTCCACGCTTGATATTTCACTTGAAACGAACAGTTTATTGTTCCTTGGCCACTAAATACTTCATAACTTTCGCACCACACGCACACGCAGTTGGTTGGTAAAGTCAGTTCTATTAAAATTAAGTTTCTTGACAATTACGACAACTTTACTCTTCAGCGTAATTGTATTATCTTTGTGAAGTCGTGTAATTGTGTCCTACTCGAGACTAATTGAGTGTAGTCCTTTGATACTGCTATACTATCCACTCTTCTTTTAGTTCCAACTATTTGAAAGTCATGTCCAATATTCACTAGTTTCGTCAATAAAGTTCAATTGACCCGTTATGCACGGTTAAACGCGTCTATTAGTTCCTGTCTCCGCTTAGAAAATCAGTTTCCGAAGTACGTGAATCAAGTCACGCAAGAAACACTTCTGAACGCAAAACAATCTCGTCGCGTTCCTTACTCTCAATAACTATGACAAGAATTGTTCTCGCACGACTTTACAGGACGAGAGCCAGCAAGCGACTTCTTCTGTGAAAGAGTATTGTAGGCGCATTGAATTTCTTCGTTGCGCTTTCAACTCTCTTCCACATAAAAGTTATCTCTGACTAACATCACCTTGGACTTAGCTTTCAAGATATTAATTGCAATTATCACTTGGATGTTTGTCCATTAATTAAATCTGAGGTTTCTTCCTCCTCTTTTCATAACAAAACCTCTCAGTGATGTATAATGTTGTTGTCATCAGAAATTCTTGGTGTTAGCTTAGAGGCAAAGATGTCGTATTTGCCAAGATAACTCTTCCCTGCTTCATACTATGATATTCTGCCTGAATTGACTTTAAGGAGTCGTTGGGGTGTTATAGAACCCAATATGCTTTAAGGGGGGGTAGGACGAACGGGCCGACTTGGAGCAGGAGAGACACCACAGGACATATTAGTTTCCGCTGTCCACACTTCTACAAATAAATTCATAAAACTTTGTCAGCATGACTAGGAAGGATTCACGACTCACACTGATAGCAGTGGAAGTTCAAAACATAACAAAATAAATTTTTTTTACATGTGAAATTTCATCAGTTTTTCACTTGCTACTGGCTGCATTTGATGCTATAGGTACACTTTTCTTCATAAGTAAGAAAACATTCTTCGATGAATTTTGCACAGCATAAAAACCATACTTACAGATGTATGAAACTAGAATTTATTTAATTTTTGTTATATTTTAAACTTCATGTTTGGAAAAAAATCTTATAGTTAACTATCTCAATTTTTACCACAGTTTTTAATAGATTTGAAAAATTCTAGAGTTTCATCACCTATAAGTATGGTTTGTATGCTGTGCGAAATTCATCGAAGAATCTCTCTTACTTATGAAGAAAATTGTACCTATAGCAACAAATGCAGCTAATATTAGTGAAACAATGATGAAATTTCACAGTTAGAAAAAAATTACTTCCTTTTGTTTTTGAACTTCCACTGCTATGAGTGTGAATCCTGAATCCTTCCTGGTCATGCTGACAAAGTTTTATGAATTTATTTGTAAAAGTACAGACAGTGGAAATTAAAATGTCCTTTGGTGTCTCTCCTGATCGGCCCGTTTGGCATCCTACCCCCTTAAATAATTTTCACAGAATTATTAATAAAATTTTAATGCTGTGAGAGAATTTTGAATTTTTTGTTACATTATTATTTTAAGGTACGCTTTTTCATTATTTCCAGGAAAATTTGACAAGTGGTAATCTACACTAATAAATGTACAGTTAAGTGCAATAACTTTTTGGCAAATTATTTCTATTATTTTCTGTGATATTTTGGATTTGAACATTTTTAGGGACAAATTTTCCACATATTATCAACCAGAAAACTATTTATAATGTCTAGATTAAAATTTTGTTCCACTTAAATATTGCTTCCGTGTAAATGAATAGGTGAGCCAAATTTCATAGAAATTCTTCCAATAGTTTCTTATATATGTGTTCCTGAAAGGAGAAAACCTTAAGTTGCAGAAAAATCGTTTTAAAGTTTGGATGAAATGTTTAAAAAAAATTTTAATCGTACCTTAGCTAAAACTGCCCGTATCGATATTCTAGTTATTCCTCATCATCCTCTGCAGCTCTTTTAGATCCTCTACTCCTTTGCCTAGCGATTTTTTCTATCGTCGCTGCTCATCCATGATCCGCAGTATCTGCTCAGTGGTGACTCCAGGTGTGAAGCCCAATCTTCTGAGGATGTGAAGTCTTGCTGAATTCCCATCATTAAACACTGCTGCAGCTTCCAGAACAGAAACATTCGCTACCAAATTGGAAAAAAACACAGTCTTTGGACCTCTGTTCCAAATAAGAGCATTGAAAATTTCATTTGGGTTCTGCGTTTTGCCATGAAGTCAATATTCTAGCAGTTTTGGTGAATCCAGTGCTCGAAAAGTTGGTTTAATGGCCATTTCAACCTCATAAGGAACGTTACTTTTATGGCTGTAAGCTTCCCTACTTTGAAAACATAGGCCATGTTGAGGTGTAGTGTCTGTCGACAAGTAACGAAATCAAATGGCTCCTACTGCTTTCCTCACACTGTCAAAATCTGTGAGGTTTTTTCTAATTGCAGCACCATAATAGACTTGCAGCCTGTCAATTCTCTCCTTTGTTAGTCTGTTTGTACCTCACAGTGGCTTCCCATCCTCTAGTAGTTTGCCATTATTGTCTGAGTCGTCCACCCATCCTCTTCTGAATATGGCCTAAGCAGTCCAATGTTCCAACAGTGCAGTCTTTTCCATAGGGTTGACTCTCAACTACATTCCTGAAAACAACAGAGTCTCCATCTCCTAAATACTGTGTATCTTACTCCATACTTTCGCAAAGACCTATGGAAAATGAGCTTCATACCAGCAGCTTCCATTCCACCACTGGAGCCTACATAATTCCTGCTATAAATACATTGTGAGCTTCTTGCCATACTGTTCCTTTACCTGCATCATTATAGTTCTTGTGCAAGGAACATGCAGAACAATATCTAGACATCCTCTGTAGGTCTACCATTTTTTCTTTGTCGACACTAATGGCTGTTGAAGCTACATGCAGTGAAGTATGCCTGCTCTTCGTCCAGGAAATGTCACAGGAAACTGCTGTCTTTGATATTAGTTGCATCAGAATTATCTTGAATTGCCCCCTGGACTGCCATTTTCATGCTCACTTCACTTACTGCTGCAACTACATTGAGGAGAGCAGTGTTAATTGCAGTAAATTTTAGGGGAGGACCAGGCACGTTCATAATACCACATAAAAGGCTTGCGCCATCTCTTCCAATGCCTATACAGCTCAGTCCATAAGCAAATCTCACACATTCTATTACTGGCCTTCGATATCGCGAATGGTGTGTCAGCATTACAATTTTGACATAAAATGTGCAAAGTTCAGTGTGCAAACCAAACCTTCTCTCTTTCCATCATCCACCAAATTCACATTTCCCCCACAAAAAGCGCACTTGCCTCTGCCACCAATTTCAGATCCAAAATTCTAAAACCTGTGTTTCTGTCATGATTTGTTTCTTCTGACACAATATCCTTCCCAAGTTTTAATTTAGATGCACTTGGAGACAAGCTAATGATTGCATCTGCAGGCCCAACCCTTTCGCTTTATATTGGAAATATGGGACTTACTATTTTTTTAAATACTTTACCAGGCCTAGGCATTGTAAAAAAAACGATCAATATATTCAACCTTACACAAAGAATGACAATAAATCAAACTTCACTCAAATTCCACCAAACAGCACAAAACTTGTTACAAAGCTCCACAGCCTTCTATATCACACAGTCTGGACCACAAAATGGCTCCACAGCCTTTCATACAACACTGTTGTGTTGTGTACGAAATATCACAGTCTTCTAAAGCTATATTTTCCAGATTGACAGGCAAAATTGAGCTAGAAAATGTTTGCTCCACTGGGTACCTTGAGTAGTGGGCATGGCGCATTACACTGCTCACGGTTTTAATTCCTTTATACCATTTGTCGTTCGAATTTCAAAGGAAAAATTTGGGATAATAATCACAAATATATTTACTTTCAACAACCAAATAAAAAAATTGTAGTTTTTTATGATTTCTGCCACCGTCTCTTCTTAAGCAACACTAACTATGTGAGAAACAGGTAAGGAGACTCAGTTTCACCAAAATTTCTGTTTGATGGCGTTGCTGCAGCGTACATCCACCGTAGCGCGACTCCGATAGATAAGCACCGGCATGTAGGCAAGGGATTAGTGCAGCATTGATTTCTTTCCGGCGTGCATGCAGTAAACGTGGAAACGTGAAGAACTTTGGGGACGTATACCAAAAGCGTCCGAAAAGGACCAATTTGCTGACATTCTTTTCTTGCCTGCCGAAAGACAAACAGCGGTAGACATCCATTGTAGAATTAACAATGCGTATAGGACAACAAGTTTGTGGAAAATCACCCTTGTGGAATGGTGCGCGAAAAGGGGTGCTGCTGCTTCACGATGACGCACATTCAGCCCCCCCTCCCCCCCCCCCCCCCCATATGGTAAATGTCACAGATGGGAGACACTCGAGCACTCACCCTATAGTCCTGATCTCCCCGCTTGCGATTATCATGTCTTTCGTCACTTAAGAAAAGCTTTGAACGGTCGGCGATTCCTCTCGGACGAGGATGTGCATCAGGCAGTTACGTTCGTCTTCACGCATCAGGATACGGTGTTACATAAAACGCGGTATTTTCAATCTGGAGCATCGGTGGGATTATTGCCTCAATACTCACGGTGATTTAGCCTGATTGGCATACTGATTGTGGACTGTACGACCTTCGAACGGATGCTTTTTGATCTCCCTTTATATTAGTGGTAACGTAGGTGAATTAGTAAGTTAAGTCCCCATAATAGACAAACTGTTGTTAGTAGTATTTCCATTTAATTTTTTTAATGCACTATTAATTAATATCAGATTTTATGACAAAAGTTTGATAAATGATTTAAATACCAATTTTCTTCTAGAGACTGTGTTGTATTATAGCAGCCTTCATTAGTTTAATGATCCTTGCTACAAATATGCACCGCATTCGAAGATGACTGTCTCCCCATTGCGCACTCATGAACCCATACCACTTCCGTGTAAAACGTTATAACTTAGCGGCTGATCAGTATTAGTCGCGCGTGCTGTTGAGTTGTCAGTAATGGAGGACAAACAACAAAACATTCCCCCTCCCACATCCTCTAACCCCATAGTGGGCGCGCTCCTTCACCTCTCCCTAATATAAACGGCTATCTTAGCTCACGGTCGAATTCACCAACGCCAATTAAAATTAAGCACATCTTAAAATATTACTTCCTTGTAAGTAGTTTTCTTTGTTACTGACTGGGAAAACAACACACTTGCGAGCTCTTAACGTTAGCTGACGTTTATGGATTCAGCTCTTAACATTACAGACATTTTATTATAAACTACAACTGAGAACCATGGGCCGAACGAGTATTTGATTCGAGCTGCAGCTGTTTGACGACCAGTGATATAGCAGGAAGAATACATCATTAAATTTGCAGGCAATTTCAGAGTATCCACAGTGAAACCTTTTTACACAGAGCCGCTATCTATGGCAGCAACAGTGGCGCTAACTCCGTTGGGCATCGAGTCGAGCTGAGCTTGAAGATCAGGTATCGCTACGTCATTCCATCCTGCTTCAACTCTGTAACCCAGAGGTCATCAATCGTAGAGGCTGGAGAGCGGTGACGTTCCAGCCTCCCGATCACCCGTGACCAGGAGAGAGACATTTGGAGGATCTACTGATCCTGGTGTCATGTTCTAACATTTGATAGAGGGAAAAAGGGGGGCTACAGGTCTGTCTGCAATTTCCGAATGATCAGGAGCAAATGTAGGCAGACAAACTTCCGATAAGGCAGGCTCATTGCATGGATCAGCGCCAAAACTGTCACAAGGTACCTACTAGAGGCTCGGGTTTTGAGACTAGCTAGCAGTAGGGGACTCGAGGAACTCAGAGGTCTAATTAACACTGTCTATCTGCAATCAAACTAACTACTTCACTGAAAGCTAATTCTAAACATTAGAAAGAGAAAATGGTGTAACTGGTTACAAGACACAATTCAGTGACTAAATCTGTGGGGTGAGAGCTAGCAGAAATAGAAATCACTAGCAGCATTGTAAAGTATGAACTTTGAGACCATCACACCATTTGAGAGAAACAGACTTGTCGGAGCTTATCCAAGGCTGTCCACGATCGACAAGGAGTTGGCGCCCAACGATCTGACTGAGAACTTTTTCTAATACAAAAACGTGGGATTTAAACGATTCTGGCGGGGCTGTATTCCTTCCTTCCTTCCTATAGTCGGTCCACCAATCCACCGGCTTTTACAGTCTTCGGCCAGTCTGGCCAGTGGCTATGCACCTCCACGGCGCCTCTGGTCAACCACATGCAGATTCCTCCCCTTCTCCTGTTCAGTAGGTGGGGATGTGCCTGGACTTTACATCAACAAACTCCAAGTTTAATAGCAACAGCGTTCAGCTGAAAGCCAAACGTATGTGCCCTTCCTCTTTCGGCCAGCAACAACAGTGTTTTATGTCACTTTGCCCCGCCCGAAGACCTCTCGTGAGTGTGGCCCGCTGTCGTAGCACTCTCACCAGGATAAACCAACTGACTTTGCTGCACTCAGGCGGAAGTATCAAACTTGCTGACTCTGCTAACATGTATCTTTCTGTGGCCATCTTCTACTACGCATTACAACAGAGTCTAGGAGGTGGACGGAGTTACCAAAAGCAAATGCCTGCCCTGGGACAGCTGCCCAAAGTGTCTGCAAGTCGCAGCGTTACTGTTTACTTCCGGTAACCTAAACGCTAATACTTTGCTTGCTCTCTGCGTTGCGTCTCTGATTTTTATATCTTGAACTGCCCTTGCTGGCTTCCAACAGTGTTAAACTTAAGAATGTACTAGTCAATATATCGTCAATTAATGACAATGGCAAGAGTGGAACACTCTCTGCATCAAATTCAGGACTCAATGGCAAAATGCTGTCTACATCTAAGATATATGGTACTGCCATCGCACTTAATACATCAAAAATGTAACAGTTGCTATTCGGATTACCAGCTATGCGAAACAAAGGTGACCTTGTTCTTTACCCAACGGCACTCCACACCATCACGCCATTACTATTGGACCCATCTGACAGTGACGAACCGGGGAGCAGCTGTTCTCTTAGCAGCCTCCACACACGAATTTGTCCATTGTGATGCCGTACACAGAACAGATACTCGTCTGAGAAGGCGACTTGGAGCCACACCTGTGTTGTCCAGTGCTGTCGTCGAACGCACCATTCTATTCACGTCTGCCACGGCATCAAGAGGGGCCGCAATTATGCCAGCCAAAACAATGCTCCTCGAGCTGACTGTCCGTGGTGCTCCAGAAGTCGTCGTATTGTTCTTGTGGATACGTGTCTGGCTCCAAATAAGTTCATTTCCTGATTTGCTTCCGTAACTGCATGGTCCTGCGCGGCCAAAAGAACAGTGTGTCTCCTCTCGTGCGCTAGTCGTGAGGGGATGTTGAGATCCTGCAAGGCGCTCAGTACAGCCCTCCCGAACAAAAAATGTTGTTCAAATGTGTGTGAAATCTTATGGGACTTAACTGATAAGGTCATCTGTCCCCACCTCCTGAACACACTGATTCCATATACGCATCACGGTCGCCGGATCCCGGCCAGCGTGACCAGCGCTATCAACTTTTCTCCTTCTTTTAGTCAAGCTGTTGCTTACACTTTTCTTCTCCTCTATTCAGTCCAGTACTTTCTCATTAGTCACCCACCTGCTCATCTAATATCCAGCACTCTTCTGTAACATTTCATTTCAAATACTTCACTCTCATCTTATTTGTGCTGTTTACCGTCCATGTTTCACTTCCATGTAATTTTACACTCCAGACAAATACTTCCAGAAAAAATTACAAATTTAAAACACCAAATTTGGATGGTGCACAGCATTACTTTATTTAGTTAACTGGTTTTCGGCTTACAAGCTGATAACCAGTAAACTTAACAAATTAATATCGTACAACTCCATACTTTATGCTCTTAATTTATAGATATTAAGTTGTTGTACCAAGTTGCGATGTAAGAATCAACTACCTTTCAGAAGAGACTTCATATCATCTATATTTTTATTCGACGTTAACATACCCCTCTTTTTTACTGGTACCGTTCTGCATTTCATATCCTCTCGACATTCGCCATCGTCCCTTATATTGCTGTCCAAACTGAAAAACTCGTCTATATATTCCAGTCTCTCATTTCCTAACATTCGCCATCGTCCCTTATATTGCTGTCCAAACTGAAAAACTCGTCTATATATTCCAGTCTCTCATTTCCTAACATTCGCCATCGTCCCTTATATTGCTGTCCAAACTGAAAAACTCGTCTATATATTCCAGTCTCTCATTTCCTAATCTAATTCCTTCAAGCAGGAATACTGAAGGATTGTAAATGCGAAGGAAGAAGTTAAGATCTGCGAGTTAATGGCCCGTCGACATCGCAGTCATTAGAGAAACGTGAATCAGTTTATGGGGATAAGACTGGGAAAGCGAATCGACACTGCTCTATTGTAGAAAATTTCTGCACTGGTTTACGTAAGATCCTGAAAATCTGCGTCTGGATGGTTGAACAAGTGTTTGAACCTGACTCCTTCGTAGTACTAGCCTAGTAGCTTGCCACTGCTCGATTAATTAAGAAGTTACAGGATGAGACAAAAAGAGGTTAGGAACACTGTCCTGGGATCCGGGAGAGCTTCTGTAAAGTTTGGAAGGTAGGAGACGAGATACTGGCAGAAGTAAAGCTGTGAGGACCGGCCGTGAGTCGTGCTTCGGTAGCTCGGATGGCAGAGCACTTGCCCGCGAAAGGCAAAGGTCCCAAATTCGAGTCTCGGTCGGGCACATAGTTTTAATCTGCCAGGAAGTTTCAGTTTGAATCGTGTATCACATGTGAAAACGACCGTTATTTAGATTAACTTAACAAGCGTAACAGTATAGAGCATTAATCCGCCCCACCAATAAAAAGCACCTGAAGTAATATGCCGCGCAGTCCCTCGCAGAATAAGGAACGCGCACCCCACATCGCAAGGGTGCGACAAACATGGGTTCTGGCCTCCAGTGAAACTTCGCCGACGCCACGAAAGCACAGGTGGCTAGACGACAAAAACGTTCCGTGGGACTCAAGTGAAACCATTGAGGTGTATTGCGCTGGACAATTGGTCAAATATTCAAACCTCTAAACAAAATTAAAATGATATATTTCTTAAGGAATCCTATAGTCTGAACTAGAAGGAATAATTACGCCGCGTCCCCTTTGAAAATTCAAAGACCCCTGTACAGCACTAATTTACTTGGTACAGCTCCTCGATATGTCTCTGTTTTCTAACGAAACACAAAATGTGACATAAATAGCCACCATCCTCGTCTTCAAAGAATTCCTTGCATAACAATCTGATACTACACTCCTGGAAATTGAAATAAGAACACCGTGAATTCATTGTCCCAGGAAGGGGAAACTTTATTGACACATTCCTGGGGTCAGATACATCACATGATCACACTGACAGAACCACAGGCACATAGACACAGGCAACAGAGCATGCACAATGTCGGCACTAGTACAGTGTATATCCACCTTTCGCAGCAATGCAGGCTGCTATTCTCCCATGGAGACGATCGTAGAGATGCTGGATGTAGTCCTGTGGAACGGCTTGCCATGCCATTTCCACCTGGCGCCTCAGTTGGACCAGCGTTCGTGCTGAACGTGCAGATCGCGTGAGACGACGCTTCATCCAGTCCCAAACATGCTCAATGGGGGACATATCCGGAGATCTTGCTGGCCAGGGTAGTTGACTTACACCTTCTGGAGCACGTTGGGTGGCACGGGATACATGGGGACGTGCATTGTCCTGTTGGAACAGCAAGTTCCCTTGCCGGTCTAGGAATGGTAGAACGATTGGTTCGATGACGGTTTGGATGTACCGTGCACTATTCAGTGTCCCCTCGACGATCACCAGTGGTGTACGGCCAGTGTAGGAGATCGCTCCCCACACCATGATGCCGGGTGTTGGCCCTGTGTGCCTCGGTCGTATGCAGTCCTGGTTGTGGCGCTCACCTGCACGGCGCCAAACACGCATACGACCATCATTGGCACCAAGGCAGAAGCGACTCTCATCGCTGAAGACGACACGTCTCCATTCGTCCCTCCATTCACGCCTGTCGCGACACCACTGGAGGCGGGCTGCACGATGTTGGGGCGTGAGCGGAAGACGGCCTAACGGTGTGCGGGACCGTAGCCCAGCTTCATGGAGACGGTTGCGAATGGTCCTCGCCGATACCCCAGGAGCAACAGTGTCCCTAATTTGCTGGGAAGTGGCGGTGCGGTCCCCTACGGCACTGCGTAGGATCCTACGGTCTTGGCGTGCATCCGTGCGTCGCTGCGGTCCGGTCCCAGGTCGACGGGCACGTGCACCTTCCGCCGACCACTGGCGACAACATCGATGTACTGTGGAGACCTCACGCCCCACGTGTTGAGCAATTCGGCGGTACGTCCACCCGGCCTCCCGCAAGCCCACTATACGCCCTCGCTCAAAGTCCGTCAACTGCACATACGGTTCACGTCCACGCTGTCGCGGCATGCTACCAGTGTTAAAGACTGCGATGGAGCTCCGTATGCCACGGCAAACTGGCTGACACTGACGGCGGCGGTGCACAAATGCTGCGCAGCTAGCGCCATTCGACGGCCAACACCGCGGTTCCTGGTGTGTCCGCTGTGCCGTGCGTGTGATCATTGCTTGTACAGCCCTCTCGCAGTGTCCGGAGCAAGTATGGTGGGTCTGACACACCGGTGTCAATGTGTTCTTTTTTCCATTTCCAGGAGTGTATATACCATACGTCCAAAAAGTTCCGAGACTGATTTTACTCCTGGCGTATAAGCGATGTCAACGCAGTAACTACGGTGGCATGTTGAACTAACAACAGTAAACAACAAATGTGCATTCGACCAATCCGTTGCGAGCAGGCAGTGCGAAGTACTGGACGTGCGACCGTGCTGTGTCAAGGGGCCTGTGGCGCAAATCGCGATGGAGCAACATCTCTAAGTCAGTCCAAGAGGTTCTTCAGAATATTTTGAAGAGAAAAGTGTGTGCAAAATTCGTCC
Organism: Schistocerca nitens; assembly: GCF_023898315.1. Lineage (NCBI taxonomy): Eukaryota > Metazoa > Arthropoda > Insecta > Orthoptera > Acrididae > Schistocerca > Schistocerca nitens. The sequence goes on along the minus strand of NC_064620.1, from coordinate 142,100,350 downwards.
CGTACACCTTGACTCCCGAACAAAACTTGATTAAAATGCAAAATGCGGACAATTCCTTTCTGGAATAAAATCATTACAGGTGAAGAGATTTGGTGTTATCAATACGAACCTACCACAAAACGACAATGAGCAGGGCTGCAAACAACTGGAACCTGTGACTGACTGTTTGCAGCTCTAAAAATAAACTAAACTCCGTTCGAACAGGCCTTGGAAGGCCGTTCGGACCGACTGGCCGCCGTGTCATCCTCAGCCCACAGCCGTCACTGGATGCGGATATGGAGGGGCATGTGGTCAGCACATCGCTGTCCCTGCCGTATGTCAGTTTACGAGACCGGACCCGCTATTTCTCAATCAAGTAGCTCCTCAGTTTGCCTCACACGCCTGAGTGCACCACGCTTGCCAACAGCGCGCCGTCCGCTGGCCGAGCGGTTCTAGGCACTACAGTCCGGAACCGCGCTGCTGCTACGGTCGCAGGTTCGAGTCCTGCCTCGGGCGTGGATGTGTGTGATTTCCTTAGGTTAGTTAGGTTTAAGTAGTTCTAAGTCTAGGGGACTGATGACCTCAGATGTTAAGTCCCATAGTGCTTAGAGCCGTTTGAACCATTTTAGTCAATAGGGAAACAGTCACAGAGAAGAGCCATACTCCAAGCTCCCACAGTGCTGTATTCACCAAAACAACTCATATGGTGAATACCCAAGGTAGCAGGAAGTGAAGTACAGATAAATTGTTGTTGTACAAGGTAGCTGTCTTGCACACTAATAGCTCGTGTGCTCACAGGACGATATTATCTAAAACAAGCAATATGGGCAACACAGTGATAAGCAATAATTAACATTTCTTGAATGGTTTATACAAAATAAAATAGTTAGCTTTGTATGGTGAATGAGGCGCGGTTCTGTAGAAAAACCTACATGCTAATGTGACCTAACACTCTGAAAGAGAACTACCTAACCTACAAAAGATCTGGACTGCTGTATTTAACTGTTTTGAGAAGGTTTATTTCTTGGTCGGTGGATTTGGGGAAGGGGACCAAACAGCGAGGTCATCGATCGCTTCGGCTCAGGGAAGGATGGGGAAGCAAGTCAGCCGTGCCCTTTCAGAGGAATCATCCCGGAATTCGCCTTAGCCGGCCGGGAGTGGCCGAGAGGTTCTAGGCGCTACAGTCTGGACCCGCGCGACCGCTACGGTCGCAGGTTCGAATCCTGCCTCGGGCATGGATGTTTGTGATGTCCTTAGGTTAGTTAGGTTTAAGTAGTTCTAAGTTCTAGGGGACTGATGACCTCAGAAGTTAAGTCCCATAGTGCTCAGAGCCATTTGAACCATTTGAATTCGCCTGAAGCGTTTTAGGGAAATCACGGAAAACCTAAATCAGGATGAGCGGACGGGGGTTTGAATCGTCGTCCTCCTGAAAACCAGTCCAGTGTGCTAACCACTGCGCCACATCGCTCGGTAAAGGTTTATTAATCTCCTTTTGGTTCCTACTAGCTATAAAGTGACATCCGCAGGGGCCAAACCATTGACATACAGAAGATGGGAGGAAGAAAAAACTTTAATTGACTTTAATCCTGTCCCTCAGTGAAACATAGATGTCCAGTATCTTCATGCTAATCACAGTGTAAAAATGCAACTGTCAACAAACTTTATAGTGGGTCACATGCAAGATATAACACAAGCAGCGGTGAGAGGTAAGTTTTGAGCTCTGCCTCTAAATATGAATATTACTTTGACACTCGGTGTGTTTTGTCCGAAGATCATTAGTCAATAGCGGATGGCTGTGTGGCGGCAAGTGCTGATCTGCGTCGACTGGCGATAACTGTTGACCGGAACTGCTGAACTGGTGCGAACTGGAGAACGTTTCGAACTGGCCGACCGTAGCTGCCCTTACGTTTGTATCCGTGAGTGGCGGAATAATATTGCTTCTGCAATATCGTTGGCGAAGATGGAAAATAGTTTCCGGTATCAGCGTCGCCTGTGGCAGTGATATAACTACAGGGGCGTCAAGTGGACTATTTGAAGGTTTCGTGGTGGCTGTCTGTGTGGCGACAGATCGGAACTTGAGCTGCGCCACGGGCGGAGAGTGAGTGGATGGTGGCGCCCCCTGATGATATCGCTTTGCACCGTGTGACTGCGTGCACAGCACACACAAACAAATATTTTTGATTGCCTTGAATTAAGCCTCGCCAGGGCCACTTCGCTCCTCAGACACCGTCTCCGGCTATTTGACAGCTCCACGTGCTGCTAGGCAGACTCTTCAGTCCGAGCACGCGCACTTTCACGAGACCGCAACACTCGCCTAGTATAATGGAAAACTGCAAATTTTAATTCGACATGGGAACGCAGTTACGAACTCTTTAAGAGGTTTCCATACTTGCAGAACAACTTTACTGATTATTGATAGTCATTCTTTTCCGGCCTGACTGCACACTCTTGAAATATCACACTTCAGCCACTGTGCATACTCCTGAAGTACCACTTCAACCACTGTGCACACTCCTGAAGTACCACTTTAGCCCCACGGAGCCCATGACTTGCCCCACTGCAACTGCCAAGGCTTTCAGTCAATTCCTCGATTTCGCATCCTCCAAGCCGCTTCAAGGAACTGTTCCAACTTTTGTTTCTTTCAGATAGTCAGCCTCCGGAGCAGAATGCACGCACTTTCATTGGCCAATTTCTGTTCCCACTTAAGGCGCATACACACTAGGCCAACGAACGACAGCCAGCAGCTTCGCTGGCCGAGATTTGTCTAGCGTGTACGGGCGACAATTGGAGCCAAAGAAGCGGTTGGCCTTGGTTGCAGTTCGGTCTGCTGCGGTAACACCAAAGCGCTGGCGGTTGGTTGGCTTTGGGCCCCTCCCCTAGTGTGGATGCTTGATCCAATGACGCAGTAAATAGGGCCATAGGAATGACACAGACAATACATAGTATGAATCCTAATTGACATAGCCGGTGCTTCGACAACATTTGATGGTTCAAAAATGGTTCAAATGGCTCTGAGCACTATGGGACTCACCGAGCGAGGTGGCGTAGTGGTTAGACACTGGACTCGCATTCGGGAGGACGACGGTTCAATCCCGCGTCCGGCCATCCTGATTTAGGTTTTCCGTGATTTCCCTAAATCACTCCAGGCAAATGCCGGCATGATTCCTGTGAAAGGGCACGGCCGACTTCCTTCCCTATCCTTCCCTAATATGATGAGACCGATGACCACGCTGTCTGGTCTCCTTCCCCAAACAACCAACCAACCACTATGGGACTCAACTGCTGTGGTTATAAGTCCCCTAGAACTTAGAACTACTTAAACCTAACTAACCTAAGGACAGCACACAACACCCAGCCATCACGAGGCAGAGAAAATCCCTGACCCCGCCGGGAATCGAACCCGGGAACCCGGGCGTGGGAAGCGAGAACGCTACCGCACGACCACGAGATGCGGGCACATTTGATGGCCAGAGCTGTTTGCAAGACTTAGAGAGATGAATGATCCACTGGTTCTACACAACAGCCTTTGAGATTATTTTAAAGACAGGATAGTGAAATGGAAGACTGGTCGCCAAAAGGTCATAAAGAGGGTAATAAAGGTATGTCCGCAAGGATCCATTTGCGGACCGATTTCATGGGACATAGAAACAGAACCACTACTGAATGCACTAGAAGACAACGACGTGGCTGACAGGGTGGTTGCGTACGCTGATGACCTTATTGTCATAGTATCTGCAAACTCCAGGTCCCAATTAGAGAGTAAAACCACGCGGCGCCTCGCATTCACTGGTGAATGGCGCACGAACAACAAACTCACAATAGTAACAACCAAAAGTGTTTACCTACTTCCGAGAGGCGCACTGAAAAGAAGTCAAATTGCAAAGTTAAAGAACATATCTATAAAAATGAAAGTTGTGACTAGATAGCTTGGCATTTATATTGACGAACATTTACACTTTAACGAACATGCCACACTAACAATTAACAAAGCTACGAAACTGATGTATAAACTTGCAAGACTGGACACTATACGATACAGACTACCCCTTCAGACAATGATGACATATTACACAGGACTCTTTGAGTCAATAATTTGTTTTGTTGCTAGTGCTTGGGCAGATCGATTATGCTTAGGTATCCATAAAACTACGTGAATGTTCTACTCAGAATCTCGGGGGCTTTCGGTACGACCTCGATTGAGGCACTGTGCGTGGTACTGGGAGTTTTCCCTGTAGACATCACGACGCAGAGCAGCTGCATACTGGCTGAAGGGGGGAAGACGTAACAAAATAAGAGAAATAACTGGACGAGACATAACCGACAAACGGAACTTAAACAAGTGGAGAACTGATACGTGGCAGACGGAATGGAACGCAACTGACAAGGGAAGACGAGTCTACTCTTCCTTCCACAGTATACGAGAGCGCATGAATCTGAAGTACATAAAACCAACATGCGGGATGGCCATGGCCCGAATCCTGTGCATAACCACTGCTTTGGCCTAAAGCAGACTCACACTTGTGTCTGTGGTGAGGATGGTACACCTGAACACATAGTGCTCATCTGAGATGCCCCAGAACACATAAGACCGAGTCCAGGAAACCAGGACATAGGACAGTTAATAAGCAGACAAGATGACTGCAACTCTATAAACAACATCACAAACGTAGTAACGCAAGACTTGTATGCCGCATACAAACAGGAGAGACCATACGCTAGAATAAGACAGGCTCCACATCCGACTGATCAGCAGTACGCAGTAAACGACAGTAACACAAGCACATCCATCGAATCGAATGCTATATCACTCACAGAAAATGAAGACGAGACAAACATAGCAAAAGTAGGCGAAGGTACTACAACACTAAATCGAATCAATGAGAAAAAACCTCTCTGTGTAGCTGTTTATTACACCTTCTCATGGGATGTAACACTATCTGAAATGTGATATTTCTTCGTCTTTCGCTGCATCAGATGTAACTGACTCCATGTTTTACCGAGCCCTCGCACCTAATGCAGCAGACTATGACATTTTAAATTAACTCCACATCCCCACTGTTACCTTAAGTTCGGAGACACATTGTAACCTAATTAATCAATACATTAAATTAAGTATTACCACTGTTAAGACAACATAGGTAATAGATGTAACCATACACGCAGAAAGTATAAAGGAAAGAGTGTCACATCATATCTAAGTCAAATTTCCATCTCTTGTTTCTTCCAGTAAATACACTTTTAATTTTAATTTAAAATACATCCACAACCTATTATGTATCTTATTTATTACCATTATATATATATATATATATATATATATATATATATATATATATATATATATATAACTTTCTGTAAAATTTTCAACAAAAAATGTACTAGTAATAAAACTGAATTCATATGACATAACATGCAAAATCACACTATGTACGACCTGCTATATAATAATAGGCAGCAGGTCTTTACTTGAGAAATAAATAAATAATGGTCCAATGTCAGTTGGTTCAGTAGCGATTTGTTGTGTCTGTAGAACGTGTGTGTATTTAAGTTCTTCAGAACAGCCACAAGTCGCACTTATTATGTTTTATTGACTGGTGTCGCTGTTTAATTTAACAAGAGCATCATAAGAAACTCTCGAATTTACAGTTAAAAGTACAGTATTGGCTGTTAAATTAACGAGTAAAGCTAGTTAATAAAGGAGTGTATTTATTGTGTTATATGGAACATCGAGAAAGCATTACAGCTGATAGAGTTTTATCGTGAACTGCAATGTTTATAGGCACCTACGAACTGCAATTATAAAAACAAACCGAGAAGACTAGACGCTTGGAGGGAAATAACCCAGAAAGTTATAGGCCCTATGTGAAAAGAAAATGGTGTCTATATTGACTACAAAGAGAAACAAACAAAACTATGAGTCACAATTAACTTTCTGCTGCAGACGCAACTCTCCTAAAAGAGGTGTTAGGAATTCAGTGACAAACCGAAATCTGTAGCTTTTGTTAGGAAAACAGTTATGAAATAGTCCATATTCCAATTCAGATTTAACGGAGCCATTATTTTTGTCCCACGACACTGGTCCCCACTTTTGTAAAGAGAGGTTGTCCACAAGCGTTGTTTGTTCTTCCTCTTTTCCTCATTCCTTGGAATACAATAAATGCTGCACATGCAACGACTTCTAAATCCTCTTCTTCCCTCATAATATCGGCCGGTCTAATTGTAATTAAAACGCTACTTTGAAACAGTAACAAAACGGGAGAAACATAGGAAAGTTATCAGAGCCAACTGCAATTCCACATGGCCGAATCCCTTGGCTTCATGCCCTTCGTTTTGGTGTGGATAAGAAGCCGAACGCCAATTCATTGGCGACCAACGTTCGGCCCCCAGGTAAGTGTGGTTGCTATTTTCTATACACATAAGTGATCTGTCAGACAGGCTGGGCAGCAATCTGCGGTTGATTCGCTGATGATGCAGTGGTGTACAGGAAGGTGTCGTAGATAAGTGATTGTAGGTTGATGCATGATGACCTAGACCAAAATTTCCGGTTGGTGTGATGATTCACAACTGGCTCTTAACGTAGAAAAAACGTAAGTTAACGCGGATAAGTAGGAAAAACAAACATGTAGAGTTCGGCTACAGCATTATTAATGTCCTGTCTGACACAGTTACATCGTTTAAATACCTGGGCCTAGCGACGTAAAGCGATATGAAATAGAACGAGCTTGTGAGGATTGCCGGCCGCGGTGGTCTAGCGGTTCTAGGCGCGCAGTCCGGAACCGCGCGACTGCTACGGTCGCAGGTTCGAATCCTGCCTCGGGCATGGATGTGTGTGATGTCCTTAGGTTAGTTAGGTTTAATTAGCTCTAAGTTCTAGGGGACTGATGACCACAGATGTTAAGTCCCATAGTGCTCAGAGCCATTTGGACCATTTGGACTTGTGAGGATTGTGGTCGACTTCCGTTCATTGGGAAATTTTAGAAAAATTTAGTTCACTTGTAAAGGAGACCGCATATAGGACGCTGGTGCGACCTATCCTTGGGTAGTGCTCGAATTTTTGGGCTCCACACCAGGTCGGACTGAAAGAAGACATCGAAGCAATTCAGAGGCGACTTTCTAGATTTGTTACAGGTACGTTCGATCAACATGCAAGTGTTACGGATATGCTTCGGGTGCTCAAGTGGGAATTCTTGGAGGGAAGACGAAATTCATTTCGATTAACACTTCTGGAAAAGTTTAGACAACTGACATTTGAAGCTGACTGCTGAACGATCCTTCTGCTACCAACATACATTTCGCGTAGGAAGATAAGATACGAGAAATTAGGGCTCACACGGAGGCATATAGACAATCGTTTTCCCTCGTTCTATCTGCCAGAAGAACAGGAAAGGAAACGAGTAGCTGTGATACAGGGTACCCTCCGCCACGCACCTTACGGTGGCTTGCGGCGTATGAATGTAGATGCAGACGCAGAATCCAGTCCCTGTCGTTCGTTGGCCTAGTGTGTACGCACCTTTACAGACTTTACCTGCCAGTTTGCTCCCAACAGCTGCTGGAGAACCTCTGCCTTCACAGCAATGGTTCAAATGGCTCTGAGCACTAAGGGACTTAACATCTGTGGTCATCAGTCCCCTAGAACTTAGAACTACTTAAACCTAACTAACCTAAAGACATCACACACATCCATGCCCGAGGCAGGATTCGAACCTGCGACCGTAGCAGTCGCGCGGTTCCGGACTGAGCGCCTAGAACCGCTAGACCACCGCGGCCGGCCCTTTCACAGCAAAATAACAAGCCCTTGAGCCATCCTAATAGAACCCAACCACAGAAAGAACCACTGCACTTTCTGCAGGACCTGACCATCATTTTGCAGGACAATGCTCAAGCACGTACAGTGCAAGCTGTTACTCATTTATTTGACTGATGGGGCTGCTAAGTGCTATACCACCTACTGCACTCCCCTGAATTAAGCCCACGTGCGTTCAACTCGATTTCTAAACTGAAGGAAACACTTCACGGCATTCGCTTCAGAACTGCTACAAATTCGTCGGACAATAGAGCGCGCCGCTCGAACTGTCAACACAACTGGCACTGCTAAGAGTATCCTACGACTTCCACATCGCTGGCAACGGATTATACACAATGCTGGTAACTACTTTGAAGGACAGTAAAACTTTGAAACACGTATCTATTTTGTACGAGCTGTAAATAAATAGTTGCCACTAGTAAAGTTCCAACCCTCGTAAATCCCTGTGGCATGCTTCACAATCTTCTCAAATTGCGTGTTGAGCATCGCACATGCGTTATACATTTGATATTTTTCTTTGCAATGCAAAAATTATCATTAAGCAACGGTACAAAGATATCATTCATTAAATATTCACCAAGGCTGTAAACAGAGCAAAGACGATTTGTGGGATACACATCGTGTAACACGTTAATAACAGGAAATTGTTTGCACCTGCAGTGTAAACTTATTGGCTTTGAAGTATTTCGTCAATAATTTCCACTGACAGTAAAAAAAATCCTATTGTCTTATAAAAATAAGTTTACGCTTAAGGTGCAAACATGTTACTGTTATGAACATGTTACATGTTGCACATCCCATACATCATCTTTGCTCTGTTTACATCCTTGGTCACTATTTAATGAAAGATGCTTAATGATAATCTTTGTATTGTAAACAAAAACATCAAGTGTATAACGCATGTGCGATATCAACATGCAATTTTAGAAGATTGTGAAGTGTGCTACAGCGATTTATTTACAATATGTGTGCTATGGTCGATTTAAAGAACATATACACCGAGCTAGAAAACCACATGGACCACAACAAAACAGAACGCCATCTACTGGAAGGTATGTAAGAAAACACAGCTATTTTGGGTGTCATATATGCACTTTAGCGTATTTTTATTAATGAAACAACAGATAAAATGGCACTAAATACTCGAATATTCTTGTGGAATGTGGAGCAGATGACATGCTGCTGATCAAAACATCTATGTAACGAAAAATATTAGTCATCTGAAGATGGGCATGGTAGCCCGAAACCGGTTATGGCTCTAAAATAAAACATTAAAAAGTATTTGCATGTGGTCGCGCCAGTTCACTTGTCTGACAGCATCCGCACTGCACACAGAGATTTATTTAGACGTTTCGGAAGTTATATGGGTTGCTCTCCCCCCCCCCCCCCCCCCCCAACTAAATTTATCATTAAAAAAATGGCTCTAATCAGAATGGGACTTAACATCTGAAGCCATCAGTCCCATTGAACTTAGAACTACTTAAACCTAACTAACCTAAGGACATCACACACTTCCATACCGGAGGCAGGATTCGAACCTGCGACAGTAGCGGTCGCGTGGTTGCAGACTGAAGCTATTATCAAGTTGTAATCTCAAGAAATTAATACTGTCAACCCTCTCCATCTGATTTTCGTCATATTGTAAATATATACAAGGTGGACATCTCTTACAAGATTTGAACAGCATGTAATGTGTCTTTTCGATGTTCAGTGACGAGGAATTGGCTAGAAACTATTTATGAGTGTCTATGAAAGTGTCGTTAACACTCTTTCACACACTATACTTAATATGATACTTATCCCAACGTTTGTATAATCTCCAAACAACAAAAATTTGGTCTCTGTAGGGCAACATAAACAATAAAAAGTAAGAACCCAAAGAAGGAACCTTGTGGGACATCACATGCCGTTAGGTCCAAGTTGTATGACTGATAGTTCAGTACAGGGCTCCTTACCGGCACTCTTTTTTTTCCGGGAGGAGAGATACAATTTTAACTGTTTGCTGCCTTATCTGTGATACCGCGTTGTAACCTTAGGGAGAGACATATTCTGAGGACATTAGCAGTGCTGTTTTATGTTCCTGGGACATGCATGACCCAGCTGTCTAAAAATCTGTCTACGTGAGAGCTGGGAGGGACATCACAAGTTGTCCTAATCACACATTTATGACAAACGATATTAATTTCCTCAATGAAGATCTGCTACGTGATATGACAGTGTAAGTAACTGTTGGATAAAAACAGACGAAATGATTAAACATTCTGCTAACCACGATATAATTTCAAAACAGACAGCTGCACTTACAAGCTGAAGGAGTAATACAACACATAAACTCCAGTTGAAGTTTTTGTCGGTGTTCGGATGTAGGTAGTTTTTAATCTTTATTTTTTTATTCTTTGTCCCGTGCTTTAATGTCAACGTGCATATTAAGTCTTGTCAAATCGCGAACTGAATGTACAATGTCTATCCAGGTTAGCTGTAGCTGAGTTGTAGAGAAACAATAAGTCCAAAGAAAAATTATTTAGCCATTGACGTATTTGCAATAATCTCGGCTACATTTGTCGCATTATAAGCAAACAGAAGTGTCCCAGCTGTATAAACATTTCACTGAAGGTCTTCGATACATGGAAAACATTCCAGTTTCAAAACGTTGAAACTAAAATTGATGAATGTTCTCTTATACGTAATATAAGTAAAAAAGTGATGTCGATGTCGATTCCTTGAAGAAATTTTCTACATTATTCTGCATACATAAATGTGAGCTCTTGATGTCTGTTATATCTTCAGTGTCATGAATTTTGAATTTGCTTAAAGCAATTGTGTGACGCCAAATTTATATAGTTTTGATCAGTGACGGAGGATTCCACATGAGCATTTTTGTCATTAAGGCATTGTTTTATCTCATGGTAACGAAAAGAAACCTGTTCTGCGGGAAAATTCCCGTGGAGACCGATCAAGGAATTTATACTGTATGATATTTGCTATTTTTGTCTTCATTAAAACAGCAAATAGTTAAGACGTTCAGCCAGAAGTCAAATACTTGTTTATAAAGATTGATTAATGTATAATAAGATGTTGCATAGCGACGGTGGAATATCCTAATTAATGTAATTCGTTGTCTTTGGGCGGCAATATAAACAGATGAATACGGATCGATATGCGATCCTTCACTATTTTGTTCGCTGGAGAACAAATGAAGCCCTGACCGCTAAACACTCGTACTGTTTTTCTTAAGTAAGACGGACGCAGATTTATGGCGGTCTGATCTAACGTTTTACTAAATGTATAAAAACGTGTTCCGTCTAAGTTTGAGTGAAGTGCAAAAAGAAGAACTGTTATAACTTATCACGACGACACACGGGCGACTCAAGAGGAAAATGGCTATATAAAAGAGCGCTCAATGGACATGAAACGGACATAAAAATCTACCGTTATTATAGTACTAAGCATAAGGTACGATATATGTTTTAGTTGTAATAAATATTTATTCTGGTAATATTGAATCATTTAGCAGTGCTCATTCCTATCATCTCCTCAGTATTCAAATGGTTCAAATGGCTCCGAGCACTATGGGACTTAACTTCTGAGGTCATCAGTCCCCTAGAACTTAGAACTACTTAAACCTAACTAACCTAAGCACATCATACACATTCATGCCCGTGGCAGGATTCGAACCTGCGACCGTAGCGGTCGCGCGGTTCCAGACTAGCGCCTAGAACCGCTCGGGCACCCCGGTCGGCTCTCCTCAGTATTATTTTCATTTTAATTATGCATTTTGGTAAGATTATAGACACGAAGATCATGTGCGTGTTACATTGACAAAAAGAAAACTGTTTTATCGTCTTCTTGCATCAGCTTTAATATTGAATTTCCCTTTTGTGTGATGTTACAGTTGTTCTTGCGCCCCCAAGAACTTTTTGGTCCCTTACGAAATTGTTTTGTCATAACAATAACTTCACGATCGGGTATGACCATATCTACGATCAAGAAGTAATTAGAAAGACGATAATGCAATTTCTTAATCAATAGCACGCTAGCTGTGACTGCTTCTAGCCACGCGAAACTGCACGTAAATACTATTCACATTTCATAATGCAATATCTTACGACAATGGTCAATCCATGATTCTTACGCCAATTGTGATTGATAAAACAGTAAGCGAAATCTCAAATTCCAACTTTTCCATTGAGTGACATCACTTTTATTTTATTACTTCACAAGTGCTACCTTGCTCATCCTTTATTAAGTGTGAGGCAAATTATTTCAGCGCCGAAACAACATTTCGTCCACAGTTTTGATTTCTAACAGTTCTCCCCAAATTACCGGATGCACAGCAGCGCAATCTGAGAAGACAGTTTTCCACAAGCTTTCGGTTAATAATACAAGATAGCAGGCTGAATGCCCAATAAGTGATAGCGTAATCACGACGATTATAATTACGTGTAATGAATATACGACCCCAAAACACTTTGGTACGAGCGTGTAATAACGCCCCTCTGGTTGCCTCTAAGATTACCCACATTACGGGCTATTTTGCTCGAGTGTGCGAGCGAATTTGACGCAGAACGTTTCCCGACGGAAACGGCGCTCTCGGTAAGGCCGCAGTGAAGGATTATGCAATTAATGACGCGCATGACAAGCAATAAAAGCTGAAATATCAAGCTCCGAGGGCTTTCCTACGCCGTCGACGCTGGCGACGGACGCGGCGGTGCCGTGCGTTTCGCGGCCGCCAGCGAGTTACGACTTTTCAAATTCTGGGGGAAACGGCCGTTTTCCCGCGGCAGATCATAGAGTTTAAGCGGCCTGTGTTTCGCGCCGTATAATTAGAGACACATTCGTCCGAGGGCGAGAAACGTGCCAAGAAAGCCGCGGTAATAACTGCGCAGCGCAGAGCTGCCTTCCCCGGCTGTCTCTGTGGCGGCGGCGACGACACGGCGCGGCGCTGTTTGGGGAGGGGCAAAGGCCGCCAGACACTTGGCGAACAGCAGCGCAGCGCTCGTTCGCATTACTTTCCTATGTGGGCGATGTCTCCCGGTAGCTGGCTTTGCCTCACTTCGGTTTCAGTTCGCCTCTAACGCAGTAGCGTTCGGTTAGGAGGTAGCCCTCTACAAATCCAGAGGAGGTAGGAGCTTTTACCACCATTATACCATGACCAACAAAAGCTAGAAATTACGTTATATTTATAATTTTTACTTTAGGACCGTCTAACTACAACTAAATGAAAAACTATTTTATTTCCTTACGCGTTTCGCCTTTATTCTCTGCAAGGCATCTTCAGTGGCAGGTTGCGTGGGCGAGTATCTGCACTACTGGCCAATAAAATTGCTACACCAAGAAGAAATACAGATGATAAGCGGGTATTAATTGGACTAATATACTAGAACTAACATATGATTACATTTTCGCGCAATTTGCGTGCATAGATCCTGACAAATCAGTACCCGGAACAACCACCTCTGGCCGTAATAACGGCCTTGATACGCCTGGGCGTTGAGTCAAACAGAGCTTCGATGGCGTGTACAGGTACAGCTTCCCGTGCAGCTTCAACACGATACCACATTTCATCAAGAGTAGTGACTGGCGTATTGTGACGAGCCAGTTGCTCGGCCACCATTGACCTGACGTTTTCAATTGGTGAGAGATCTGGAGAATGTGCTGGCCAGGGCAGCAGTCGAACATTTTCTGTGTCCAGAAAGGCCCGTACAGGACCTGCAACATGCGGTCGTGCATTATCCTGCTGAAATGTAGGGTTTCGGAGGGATCGAATGAAGGGTAGAGCCACGGGTCGTAACACATCTGAAATGTAACGTCCAACGTTCAAAGTGCCGTCAATGCGAACAAGAGGTGACCGAGACGTGTAGCCAATGGCACCCCATACCATCACGCCGGGTGATACGCCAGTATGGCGATGACGAATACACGCTTCCAATGAGCATTCACCGCGGTGTCGCCAAACATGGATGCGACCATCATGATACTGTAAACAGCACCTGGATTCATCCGAAAAAATGACGTTTTGCCATTCGTGCACCCAGGTTCGTCGTTGAGTACACCATCCCAGGCACTCCTGTCTGTGATGCAGCGTCAATGGTAACCGCAGCTATGGTCTCCGAGATGATTGTCCATGCTGCTGCAAACGTCTTCGAATTGTTCGTGCAGACGGTTGTTGTCTTACAAACGTCCCCATCTGTTGTCTCAGGGATCGATACGTGGCTGCACGATCCGTTACAGCCATGCGGATAAGATGCCTGTCATCTCGACTGCTAGTGATACGAGGCCGTTGGGATCCAGCACGGCGTTCCGTATTACCCTCCTGAACCCACCGATTGCATATTCTGCTAACAGTCATTAGATCTGGACCAACGCGAGCAGCAATGTCGCGATACGATAATCCGCAGTCGGGATAGGCTACAATCCGACCTTTATCAAAGTCGGTAACGTGATTGTACGCATTTCTCCTTCTTACACGAGGCATCACAACAACGTTTCACCAGGCAACACCGGTCAACTGCTGTTTGTGTATGAGAAATTGGCTGGAAACTTTCCTCATGTCAGCATGTTGTAGGTGTCGCCACCGGCGCCAACCTTGTGTGAATGCTCTGTAAAGCTAATCATTTGCATATCACAGCATCTTCTTCCTGTCGGTTAAATTTGGCGACTGTAGCTCGTCATCTTCGTGGTATAGCAATTTTAATGGTCAGTATTGTACATTGTAAGACGTGTATATTTCTATTGTCAAACCACAATTTATGAAAGATGTTTATATTTTATTAATAGGAATAAGTGGGAATAATTTGTCATGTTGGAAATAATTGTGGTAGCAGGTATTGTTTGCACCAAACTATTGTTGGCAAGAGAGACCGCAAATTGATATGATTTTAAAAAGGGCGGGAGAGACCGCGTATGAATACATTTTAAGAAAAGAGCGGGAAAGACCGCGCATTGATACATTTTGTAATGGTAGCAGGGATTGTCTGCACCAGAAAGCATTGCTGGCAGGAGAGACCGCACTTTAGCGTTCGTAGGAAGTCAGTAGTAAGCGAGATGTGAAGCGAGTTGGTAGCAGGTCTGAAGCGAGAGGTTGAGAGGAGCAGTGTGCCTGCCAGCCATCAGCTATGATTTATAAGAGATTATAAACGGATGTACAGAGACATCAGCTAACTATTATCATAAGAGGAACTAATATTATTGAATTATTTTTTTGAGAAACTCAAGACTACTCAAGGTATGTTTGCGCAATGCTAGTTGTAAGATTATTGTAAAAAGTAAGTCCCATTTAAACGTTTGTAAAATCATTTCATTCAGAATATAATTAATTTTTGCCAGCAATACTGCAGTACTGATTACAATCCATCCCAAAAATCAACAACGTAAAACTTTGCAAAATTTTATTGTTGTCAAGAAAAAGTTTAACTATGAATTACGTAACTTTAGTCAAATTAATTAAATAATAACGTCAGCTTTGCTATTAAAGAATAACGTCAGCTTTGGTAATAAATGCAGCCACTTATTATGAAAGCCCACCAGCAGCTAACAGAGTATAGTAAAACAGAGTAAGTATATTCACGTCGCAGTTCGACGTAGCAGTCAGATGGCGATCCAGTAACAGTAAAAAAGGTAAGGAACAGTTTTAGGTTATTGCAGATAACGACTGAGGACACATTTTATGATTCGTCGAAATAATCAGAAAATCACTTTTAATAAGCAGCAATTAAATTTGTATGCGAAGATTGAGAAAGAGAATAAATTTCGGAGATTTCATTTGTTATTATTAAGCAAGAGATAGAAATCCTAAGGAAAAGTTTCATAGGTTATTGTAGAAGGGAAGTTTGAGTAACAAAAGAGATATAGAGGAGACGGTTATTGTGTAACAGAAGAGATATAGAGGAGCCGGGGAGGTTTCAACATGTTACGTTTTTGTTCCATTTTTAGTGCTGTTTCTCTTCTTATAATTGCATTGCAGTGCATCAGAACAAGTGCTCAGTTTCTAGTGCTGTGAAAAGTGGAGAACAATGGGGAACATTCCTTATCGAGATCAGACGTTTTTCACTGGCACAAATCATTTTGGACGGCCGACAACTCGATGAAGGTGAGCGTCGCTCAGGGAGACCTTCAGCTTCAGAAACGGACGAAAACACCGATACATGCGTGATTTTGTGAGATCAGACCGAAGTTCAACAAAAACGAAGATGGGTGACCTGTTAAACACTCTCACCGTACGTCAAATCTTGACCGAAGTTTTGCAAATGGAGGCAAGCGGATGCTGCATCATAAGAAGGGCCCATATCACACGGCCACTACCATCACGGAATTTTTGACCTCAGAAGGCATTCCTGTCATTCCACTGCTCTCCTTTTCACCTGACCTGAGTCCTTGTGACTGTCTTCTTCTCACGAAATTGAAAAATGTCTCAAAGGACGTCATTTTGGGACTAAGGAAAACATTCAAAAGAATCTGACCAACATGTTAAAGGCCCTACCAGTCGAAGCCTTTCAGCACTGCTCGGAAGACTGGGAACAACGTCTCCGCCAGTGTGTAGCTGCCAAATGCAACCTCTTTGAAGGGGACGATAATGTTTTTTGTAAAACTAAAAACTTAATAGACAAAAAATCGGTCTCCTTACTTTCCTCACTCACTTAAAAAAATGGTTCAAATGGCTCTGATTGTTGTGTCTAGACCATACAGCCTAGACACAATGCTGTAGCCGATAGGGCACGCAAAGCTAACGCAGACGGGCGTGAAGTCTGGAACATGAGAACTTATAAATGAATAAGAAGAAAAGTACGTAGATGCTTGTTACTTAACTTTTAATTAGTCCTTGGAATACATCTCTCTTGAATATTAGCAAGCTATAGGCACTGATACAAATGGCGCCTTGCTAGGTGGTCGCCATTTAACTTAGCAGAGGGCTATTCTACTGTCTATCTCTCGGCAATTGAGAGCAAGGCTTAGCACGTCCAATCGCTAGCTATGTTGTCCGTACAACTGGGCTGAGGTCTCCTCAGTCTCTCGAGACCTGCCTTGTGGTGGCGCTAGGTTTGCGATCCCACAGTGGCGACACGCGGGTCCGACATGTACTACAGGACCGCGGCCGATTTAAGTTACCACCTAGTAAGTGTGGTGTCTAGCGGTGACACCACACTGATCACTATGGGACTTAATATCTGAGGTCATCAGTCCCCTAGAACTTAGAACTACTTAAACCTAACTAGCCTAAGGACATCACACACAGCCATGCTCGAGGCAGGATTCGAACCTGCGACCTTAGTGGTCTCGCGGTTCCAGACTGAAAACGCCTAGAACTGATCGGCCACACCGGCCGGCTCACTCACTTCAAATTTGGGTTGTTTCTCTTTCCATGGCTTGGGCCCACTCACTGAGGTTACCGTGAACGAATTAGTATTTTTTTTTCAAAATCCTTGGTAAGCAAGTGTTGATATTTTTTCTACTTTAGCAAGATGACTACGCTGTGGACACTTCTGTCTTCCACAACGACAACAGCCGTGTTCACAGGGCCGTACGCAGGTGTTGGTGGTTTGGCGAGCGCTCAGGCTCACTGTCGCACACCGACTGCCCTGCTTAGTTCCACGAAAAATATTTGGCACTCTCTGAACCAATAGCTGAAACGTAACGTCCAACATGGCGCAGTTTGACAGCTCTAATGGTTGTAAGTGACGCCATATTTAGGCCATACGTTGTGATACCATCTATTAGCATAATGTCTCTCGAAAATGACTTTAGTGCGGTATTGGGAAACGTATCTCTAGACAATTTTATGAATCACCACGAACTTGAAGGGATTTAAAATTTTTGCTACAACACTTTTTTAGAATCTGAATTCTGAAAATCCTCTATCATACGAGGAAAGCATATACATATGCATATGATACAGAGAAGAGGGAAGGAGGGAGGGAGGGAGAGAGAGATAGAGAGAGAGAGAAAGCTTTCATTTACTGTTATTACATTATGACATTATGAAGTTCGTACAAGTATACAAGCAGAGATTAAGGAAGTGTAACAAGCCAGAAATACATCACACTGAGAATTCGTCTGTATCTTTTTCTGCTGGACTATAGGAAACAAAGTAAATGCGTACGAGGTAAGTGCCGAAGTTTTTACGATTGGAAAAGACTCACTTGAAGCTATGCATCCTAGCTGCCAACAGGGCACAGACCATGAATATGGAGGCAGTATTCCCATGTGATAGATGCTTCGTAACAGGACAAGGCATACATGTGATGGCCTATTGGAATGCAGTTTGGTCGGGCGCGGCGTTTGGATTACACAGCCGTGTGGCGCTTGAGGGCGGCCTCTGGCCATGGCCGAGGGCGGCTTCTGCTGTGCCGCATGGTTACCACGAGGTCCGATGGCTTTGTTTCAGACAAAGCGGGAACTACGTGTGGCTTTTTTCGCGAGTCCGTGACGACTGCGGCTAATGGCCGTTGGAAAGTCGCAATTGCTCTACTATCATCTACACAAGTGTAGCGCAAACCATACTATGTACAGACATACAGGGTGTCATATGAAAGATGGTTGAATTACGCATCTAATGATGTTAAGAGGTCATCTGACTGTTTTGTATAAATGAAGTTGCAAAGGCAAACAGATTTACTTATTATATACACACTTGGTAAATTATAACTTGTAATCACGCCATCAATGAGGCTGAGCGATCAAATTGTTGCTTTTGATGAGCTGCATACACTGAGATAATGATATGATCCACAACTATAATGATCAGGATGAAAGAATCGATTTTATTGGATATTAACCAAATTCAGCATAACTTATATGCGAAGACAGATACACTGACAACATGGCAGTATGTATGTATTGGCGTCGGATGTTAGTAATTACATACACTATTTAGACTGTAAGATTATTATGTTTTATTAAACATTTTTATCGTTAAATGTTAAATTTACCTATTTGTGCCCATAGTTTTAATTGTATCAAAGAAACGTAAATTCCGAATACAGCAATGGAAAGAGGAGACAGCATCTCATGAATATGATGTACCATTTGTAATTGTAAACTAAATAACAAAGATGCCAGAAGCATAAACAGTTTTTGCAGTTGGAAGCTCGAAGTGTGAATAATTAAACTCTGATTTATGGTACTTAGAAATTATTATGATATATGTTTTATGTTAGATTTTTAGCACACAGGTAATGGAGCATCGGAATTTCAATTAAGTGTGTGTATCAAAAGTTGTAAATTTTCACGGCAGGGTGACGCTGAGAGTCAGAGAAGGGGCTAGTCTTTAGAGGGGGCGCCGACGATTTAGAAGGTCAGTCGCAGCATCGTGGGTTGGTGGCTGATGTTTGGGAGTCGGAGGCGATCGCTTTGGCCGGTGGTCTAGCCACGAATTAGGTGTTCAACTTTTGGAAGGCAGCATTTGCGGATTGCCCGAGTTTAACACAAAACTTGATGAAATAACGTTTGTCTAAATTCCACTCCTTCGTTATCGTAACACACAACGAAAACACAACTTCAGTGACGGCGCTCTCAGAAATCACGCGACGTCTGTAAGGAGCTGCAACTCCAACTGAGCGTCTGGAGGGGAAGAACACACCGGTCTGCACAAGTAGAACAACACAGCGTTGCCATATCGCTTCCAGTGGTGCCAGTCTCAATACTTTTCTGCCACAGTTCGTACAACGCTGCATCATCTCCAGTTTGAACCACAGCCTCCACACACTGTGGGTTCCACTCCTCATTCAACCATCTGAGCACTCAGCTTCTGGCCTCATTCGCTGGCTCTTCGGACCACAATGTATGCCTCCGGTCAGCATTTCGTATTGTCTGGCCCATCGAAAACGCGCACCTTTACGTGCACCTGTGTGCAACGGCCTTCTGCGAGATCACCGACTCCAAATGGTTTTTGTGTGAGGTTTCTTGCACAACGCTCGCTCGGAACTGGTTGAGAAGGACTTTCGTTCATCGACAGCAGCGTTTCCTCTCGGCTTTGACGTCAATTGCCACTGACAGCTCCTGTCAGGCTCTTTTTACGATCACTGTTCTCACACTGCGTTACATAGCTGCGGGTGCTAGACCATTCCTTGTGACCACGTTGGACAGAGGTCCTTGGATAGCTTGCGTCAGCCAACAATTCGGCAGTTTCATTTTTGGTGGGACCGTGGACATATTCAAACACGAGAGTTCCTTTTTACCACTCTGTCGCGTCTCCCCGTTTGACTCCCCTGATATTTTGTCGGGTGAGCAATCGACCTATTAATCGACCTAGCATCTCATCTTCAGCGGAAGACTCGAGTGCCAGTCATGATCATCAAGACCCAATTCTTACATACCTGATAGTGACTAAATCTATAGCATATGGCCTTACTTCACAGTAAAATCGGTACAATAATAGTTCTAAAATAGAACCGGCGTCCGTATTCTATGTGCATGTGTAATCAGTGGCTAAAGGTGCCTCACAAGTAGAATACTTCTCAGTGGGACCCGATGCTTCGTTGAGGTATTCCGACATATTTCCGAAGAGATTTGTCTGTCTTAGACGAGGTAAAAAACAACCTTTTCACCAAGAACCACCTTTGAAATGTGAGTTCTGTGCGTGATACCCGCTGCGTAATCTTCATTTATATACAGACTGTAAAAGAAAGTACGAGCATACGCAGTAGTTTCCCAGATAAGCGAGAGGCTCGAAGAAATGTTTCAAATGGCTCTGAGCACTATGGGACTTAACATCTGAGGTCATCAGTCCCCTAGAACTTAGAACTACTTAAACCTAACTAACCTAAGTACATCACACACATCCATGCCCTCGGCCACCGCGGCTCGAAGACTTCTTAAGTAATAGAATCCTACGTGCTCATCGACGGCGAGTGTTCATCACAGACAAGGCTATCGTGCCCCAGGCAAGTGTGATAGGACCTCTCTTGTTCTCTACATAGACTGCAGCGCCAAAGAAACTGGTGTAGGCACGCGTATTCAAATACAGAGATATGTAAACAGGCAGAACAAGACGCAGCGGTCGACAAGACCTATATAAGACAAGTGTCTGGCGCTGTTGTTAGATCTGTTACTGCTGCTACAATGGCATGTTATAGGGTTTAAGTGAGTTTGAACGTGGGGCTATATTCGGCGCACGAGCGATGCGCCACAGCATCTCCAATGTAGCGATGAAGTGGTGATGTTCCCGTAAGAACATTTCACGAGCGTACCGTGAATATCAGGAATCCGGTAAAACATCAAATCTCCGACATCGATGCGGCCGGAAAAAGATCTTGCAAGAACGGGACCAACGACGACTGAAGAGAATTGTTGAACGTGACAGAAGTGCAGCCCTTCCGAATATTGCTGCAGATTTCAATGCTGGGCCATCAACAAGTGTCAGCGTGCGAACCACTCATTTACATCTACGTGACTACTCCGCTATTCACAATAAAGGGCCTGGCAGAGGGTTCAATGAACCACCTTCAAGCTGCCTCTACCGTTTCAGTCCCGAACGGCGCGCGGGAAAAACGAGCACTTAATTTTTTCTGTGCCAGCCCTGATTTCTCTGAGTTTATCGTGGGTGCCAACAGAATGTTTTCTCAATCGTAGGAGAAAACTGTTGCTTGAAATTTCATGAGAAGATCCCGTCGCAACGAAAAACTCCCTTGTTTTAATGACTGCCACTCCAATTCACGTATCATGTCTGTGGCACTATCTCTCCTATTTCGCGATAATACAAAACGAGCTGCCCTTCTTTGAACTATTTCGATGTCATCCGTCAGTCCCACCTGATGCGGATCTCACACCGCACACCAATACTCCATATAGGGCGGACAAGCGTGGTGTAAGCAGTCTCTTTAGTAGACCTGCTGCACCTTCTAAGTGTGTGATCATTCCAATTTAGGTTATTTGTAATGGTAACTCCCAAGTATTTAGTTGCATTTACAGCCTTCAGATTTGTGTGAACTGTCGCGTAATCGAAATTTAGCGGATTTCTTTTAGTACTCATGTGAATCACTTCAGACTTTTCTTTATTCATGGTCAATTGCCACTTTTTGCACCATATAGATATCTTATCTAAACCATACTGCAATTCGTTTTGCTCGTCTGATGACTTTGCAAGTCGGTAAATAACAGCATCATCTGCAAACAATCTAAGGGCGCTACTCAGATTGTCTCCTATGTCGTTGGTATAGACCAGGAACATATTACTTTTGTTTTACTGGATGACTTTCCGCCTATTACTACGAACTGTGACTTTTCTGACAGGAAATCATGAATCTAGTCGCACAATTGAGGCGATATTCCAAAAGCACGGAGTTTGGTTAGAAGACGCTTGTGATGAACGGTGTCAAAAGCCTTTTGGAAATCTAAAAATATGGAATCAATCTGAGAACGATATTTTCTGAATTCATGCTATGTGTCAATAAATGGTTTTCTTCGAGGTAATTCATAACGTTCGAACACAGTATACGTTCCAAAACCGTCTGCAAATCGACGTTAATGATATGGGTCTGTAATTCATCGTATTACTCCCTTTTCCCTTTTTAGGTATTGGCGTAACTCGAGCAATTTTCCAGTTTTTAGGTGCGGATCTTTCTGTGAGCGAGCGGTTGAATATAATTGCTATATATGGAGCTATTGTATCAGCATACTCTGCAATCTGAACCGGAAGTCTTGCCTTTATTAAGTGATTTAAGCTGCTTTGATACACCTAGGATGTCTACTTCTATGTTTCTCATATTGGTAGTTGTTCTTGATTGGAATTCAGGAATATTTAATTCGTCTTCGTGAAGGGGTTTCGGAAAACCGTGTTTAATAACTCTGTTTCAGTGGCACTGTCAACAGTGACTTCACCGTTGATCTCGCGCAGTGACGGTATTGACTGCGTCTTGCCAATGGTGTGCTTTATGCATGACTAGAATCTCTTTGGGTTTTCTGCCAGACTTAGAGATAGAATTTCGTTGTGGAAATTATTAAAACCTTCTCGGATTGAAGTACGCGTTATATTCCGAACTTTTGCAGAACTTTGCCAAACTTGGGGATTTTGCGCTCTTTTAAATTTTGCATGCTTTTTCGTTGCTTCTGCAACAGCGATCTGACCCGTTTTGCGTACCATGGGGGATCAGTACCATCAATTATTAATTTGTGTGGTATATATCTCTCAATTGCCGTCGATACTATCTCTCTGAAATCATTCCACATCTTTTCTACGCTTACGTGATCGAAACATCATCGATATGGGCTTTCGGAGCCGAAGACCCACTCGTGTACCCTTTATGACAGCACGAGACAAAGCTTTATGCCTCGCTTGGGCCCCTCATCGCCGACATTGGACTGTTGATGACTGATGTTGCCTGGTCGGACAAGTCTCGTTTCAAATTGTATCGAGTGGATGGGCGTGTACGGGTATGGAGGCAACCTCATGAATCCGTGGACCCTGCATGTCAGCAGGGCACCGCTCAAGCAGGTGGAGGCTCTGCAATGGTGTGGGGCGCGTGCGGTTGGAGTGATATGTGATCACTGTTACGTGTAGAAACGTCTCAAAAATTGTTCAAATGGCTCTGAGCACTATGGGACTTAACGTCTGAGGACATCAGTTCCCTATAACGTGGAACTACTTAAACCTAACTAACCTAAGGACATCACACACATCCATGCCCTAGGCAGGATTCGAACCTGCGACCGGAGCGGTCGCGCGAGAAACGTCTCTGACGGGTGACATGTACGTAAGCATCCTGTCTGATCACCTGCATCCATTCATGCCCGGCGGGGGTCAGGAATTTTCTCTGCCTCGTGATGACTGGGTGTTGTGTGATGTCCTTAGGTTACTTAGGTTTAAGTAGTTTTAAGTTCTAAGGGACTGATGACCATAGATGTTGAGTTCCATAGTGTTCAGAGCCATTTGAACCATTCATGTCCATTCTGAATCGTGACGGACTTCGGCAGCTCCAGCAGGACAATGCTACACCCTACATGTCCAGAATTGCTACAGACTGGCTCCGGGAACACTCTGATGAATTTAAACACTTTCAATGGCCACCAAACTCCACAGAGATGAACATTACTGACCATATCTGGGACGCCTTGCAACGTGCTGTGCATAAGAGATCTCTACCCCCTCGTACTCTTACGGATTTATGGACAAGCCCTACAGGACTCATGGTGTCAGTTCCCTCCAGCACCGCTTCAGACATTAGTGGAGTCCATGCAACGTCGTGTTGCGGCACTTCTGCATGCTCGCGGGGGACATACAAGATATTAGGCAGGTGTACAGTCTCTTTAGCTATTCAGTGTATGTACTTATGTAAGTGTCGATCTCATTCTCTACACACATAAATGATCTGATGGACAGGGTGAGCAGCAGTCTGCGTCTATTTGCTGATGGCGCTACGGTGTTCGGGAAAGTATTGTCCTTGACTGATTGTAGGAGGATACAAGATGCCTTGGACAAAATTTCTACTTGCTATAATGAATGCCTTCTTCCCCTAAATGTGAGTTGGTGCAGATGAGAAGGAAAACTATCCCGTAATGTTAGAACACAGATTAGCAGTGTTCCGTTCGACATATTCACGTCTATTAAGTATCTAGAAATAACTATGCAAACCGATATGAAATGGAGCTATAACGTGAAGATTGTGGTAGGCAAGGTGAATAGTCGATTTCGGTTTATTGGGAGAGATTTTAGGGAAGTGTGGTTCGTCTGGAAAGAAGAACGCTAGTACGAGCCATTTTTGAGTACTGCTCAAGTTTTTCGAAACACCATCGGGTCAGATTAAAGGAAGAAATAGAAACAATTCAGAGGAGGGTTGATAGATATATTACCCTAAATCTGTTACTTGTAGGTTCGATCGACGTGTGAGTATTACTGAGATTCTTGTTGAACTCAAATGAGAATCCCTGCACGGCAGACAACGTTCTTTTCGCGAAATACTATTCAGAACATTTACAGAACCGGCATTTGAAGTAAGGACTATGTCCACAGATATAGATGCATAAATAGACGGTTCTATGCCTACTTACTTTCTGCGCCGGGACACAACGGTGACCATTTTCTTATCCAAGCATTCTAGTTTTGACACTTGTAACATGTGACCTCCATGGTGCTGCACCTGTAATAACCAGTAGTGCACTATTTGCTGGCCGGCATTACAGACCTTCAATCCACTGGTTCAAATGGCTCTGAGCACTATGGGACTTAACATCTACGGTCATTAGTCCCCTAGAACTTAGAACTACTTAAACCTAACTAACCTAAGGACAGCACACAACACCCAGTCATCACGAGGCAGAGAAAATCCGTGACCCCGCCGGGAATCGAACCCGGGAACCCGGGCGCGGGAAGCGAGAACGCTACCGCACTTCAATCCACTATTTCCCGGATCCTAGCTCTATCATCCTAGGGGTCCAGTGCTAAATTACGTGACTACCAACTAAGAGACAGGTTCGCTTTGAATGTACGAGAAACTGATGAAAAATGCTAATGATTCTAACTGTAGTAAATGGTATACGTCGGAATAAAGTGTTTTGTATCCCGCCTGCAAGGCACGCGTGGGTCTGCTCCTGAGATCTGCAAAATAGGCCGAATGAAGGAAGCCAGCAGGAGCAGGTGAGGTAAAGCACTTCGGTACTGCAAGTAAAGCACCGTTAGTGGTGTATAAACATATACAAACATAATACTCAACTTTTGGTACAGATGAGCACGCAGGTGCGAAGCTGTTCATCAAAGCTAACAGTTACTTGAAGTTACAAAAGCAAAGTCTGTAAAGGCGAGGGCCCCCCCCCCCCTCCCCCGCTACAAGTAGAAGCTTGTTCAACTCGGTAGAAAGTAGAAGTAGAGCGACGCTCGTTGAGTTCCACAGCGTCGACTAGAGGGCGCTGTGGTCGGCGTAGTTCGTCCGCTCTCGTAGTGCCAACCTACGACCGTGCACATACGCTGTGGCACCGGAACTATCGATACCACAAACTGAATTTGTAAATGTCAATAATAATAACGTGAGATGATGTAATGCACAATCTGAGAGATCGTTTCATGACGTAATACGTGTTTATCTTCGCGAAAAATGACCCGTTTCGCCGGCCGTTGTGGCCGAGCGGTTCTAGGTCCTTCTGTCCGGAACCGCGCTGCTACTATGGTCGCAGGTTCGAATCCTGCCTCGGGCATGGATGTGTGTGATGTCCCTAGGTTAGTTAGGTTTAAGTAGTTCTAAGTCTAGGGGACTGATGACCTCGGATGTTAAGTCCCATCGTGCTTAGAGCCATTTGAACCTTTTTTTTTTTTACCCGTTTGTCAATTTGCTCACTATCTGTGTAACAAGAGTGCTTTACATCGATTTCTATGGAGGAATAATTTCCACTAAGTTTACACAACAACGTATTCAAGCTAAATATGTATTCAGACAGGTATTATGTATGAGGTCATCATAATCATCATCTTGGACAGTTTCCAGCCACTGGCTGGGTCTGTCGGGAACACAAGCCTCTCCATCGTGTTCTGTCTTTCCACCATTCCCCCTCTTCCACCTTCGTCCAGTTCTCTCCTCTTCTCGTCACACATTCCTTCACTCCCTTCACCCATCTATCTCTTGGTCTTCCTCTGGGCCTCTTCCCCTCCAGTTGCAGATCAAACATCCTCCTTGGAATTCTTCCCTCATCCATTCTCTTCATGTGTCCATACCACTGCAGTCTTGATTTTTCTGTCCTGTCCTGTACTGGTTCCTCCTTTAGTCTTTCCCTCACATACACATTTCGCAATCTGTCTCGTCTTGTTACACTCAACCTGCTCCTCTGGAACTTCATTTCACTAGCCTGTATTCTACTTTTGTCGCTTTTGTGCATTACCCATGTCTCACTTCCGTATGCCAATATGGGGACAAAGTAGGTTCGGTATATAATTCCCTTGGATTTCTGTGGCACCTCCTTGCTCCAAATAAGCCCCCTAATGCATTTGTAGAACTGCCCTGCTTTTCTGCACCTTTCATTTATTTCCATTGCGTTTCCCCCCTTACTTTCAATCATGCTTCCCAGGTACTTGAAGTTCTCTACCACTTGTAGTTTTTCCCCTCCACAAGTTATATCCACATTTGGCCTATTCTTCTTCCTTGTTGTGACAATTATTTCACTTTTCTTTGCAGAGAAATGCATTCCATATTGTGCTGCCGTTGCCTCCCATACATCTAACTGCTCTTGCACCTCCTTCTCGCAATTTCCCCATAACATCAGGTCATCGGCAAAAAGCATTGCTTTCATTTTATGATCTCCAATTGCATCTGATACTTGCTGTAGGATTTCATCCATAACAACAATAAACAATAAAGGCGAAAGTGCACTTCCCTGTCGCAGCCCATTTTCCAGCTTGAACCATGCAGTACGTTCCCTCCCCACTTTCACACAACTCTCACTTCCCTCATACATTTTTCTGACTTTTCGTGTTATCTCTTCATCTATCCCTTTTGCGTTCAGCACATCCCAGAGCTTGTCCCTACAGATACTGTCATACGCCTTCTGAATATCTAAAAAGGCCATGATTAAGTCCTTCCCGTACTCATGGTGCCTTTCCTGCAGTTGCCTTACCGCAAATATGAGGTCCGTTGTTGATCTTCCCGGTCTGAAACCATACTGCTCCTCTTGCAGTCTACTTTCAATACTGCTTCTTATTCTCTTCTCCAGGATCTTTTCATAGATTTTTTCACAGTGGCATAGCAGGGTGATTCCTCTGTAGTTCTCACATCTCCTTTTATCCCCTTTCTTGAAGATCGGAACTATAATTCCTTTCTTCCAATCCTCAGGAATTCTGTTCTCCTTCCACACCACCCTCAGCACTCTGTATAGCCACTGGGTTCCTACTTCTTCTGCTGCTCGTATCATATCCACTGTTACTTCGTCCCAACCTGGTGCCTTGCCCCCTTTCATCACGGCTTCTTCCACTTCATTCCAAGTTAGATCATTAATTTCCCCACTATTATAATCGTCTGCTGCCTTAGGCTCTCCATCGCTGTTAGTTACCCGCTTGGCGGCATTCAACAGATCTTCAAAGTACTCCTTCCAAATCTTTTTGAGCTCATGCATTTCCTCCACAACTCTTCCATTATTATCCATGATCCTCAGGCACTCGCTTCTGTCGTTCCTCTTATTTCTTACCATGGTGTAAAGTACTTTTTTGTTCCCTTCACTGTCCTCTTCTAACATTCTTGTCCATTTTTCCATCCACTTCTTCTTCTCCGCCCTTACTATGGTCTGTGCCACTTTCTTGCTTTCCTTATATTTTACCCTAGCTTCCTCTGTTCGGGTCTGGAACCATTCTCTGAAGGCTTTGTTCTTTCGAAGTACTGCCTCTTTACATATGTTGTTCCACCATGGGGTTTCCTTACTTCTCCTCTTTGTACTAGTTCTTCCGCACACAGTCTCAGCTGCCTCAACTAGAGCCCTCTTAAAATCTCCCCATTCTTCTTCCACTGTTCTCTGATCTTCCTTTGGCAGCTTCTTCCTGATAAGTGTCTGGTACTGGGTCCTCCGTTCATCCTCTTTCAGCATCCATGTCTTCAACCTTTTCTCCTGTATATCTGTTGCCCTCCTATCTTTTTTCTCTCTCAGGGTGGCTACCAACAGCCGATGGTCACTGTCTAAGGCCTCAGTTGGAATGACCTTAACATCTGTGAGGCTGCTCATCATCTGCCTATCCACTAGTACATAGTCTACTACTGAAGTTTGGGACCAGTCTCCACTGTACCAAGTTATTTTGTGGCTACTTCTCTTCTTGTACCAGGAATTTGCGATCGCCAGCCCATTCCTCTTGCAGAATTCCAGCAACAATTTTATGTATGAGGTAATGTTCCAAAATGTCTATATAGAGCACACTCACTTTGTGTACGCGCAATTAAGTCATTAAACTGCGCTATTGATGAGAAGCGCGAAATCTCTCGGTAGGCGGTAATCCACCTGCTTGCAATTATATTCGTCACGCTACAAAGTTTTTCTATTAAAAAATTTAATAATCTGCAGACACGAACATTTTCAAATGGTTTCATGACGAGGTTTAATTGTCTTTAGCGTTCGCCTTCAGGTCTAAAAACATAAAGGAAGAGATCCAAACGTATTCACTAGACAGTCTGACAGAGAGTATCAAGTGACAACGATAAGCACATTACATAACGTAAAAACATATTATCTTTTCAATTTTTTTAAATGCAACCATACAAGAATGTGGTTGGTATAAAACAGTTAAACGGTCAGAATAAAATTTTACTTTTACCAGGTTTCGATACCCATCAATGGTTTCTTCACAAGTAAGTTCACGAATGCCAAAAAACGATTATGAATAAACATTAACACAGAGGAAATTAAGAATAAAAGCTTTTTTTTCGAAAAGGTTTATAAGAATACTTTACGCACATGTATTAACTTATGAATGAATTTAAGATCAATAACGCTCTCGTCACACAAAATCCTCCATTAAGAAGTTGATATTAAAACCACATAAAATTAAAGACATTGAAACTGACATAAACCTCGTAACTGCCAATAGAACTATGGCTACATGGAGCAACAGTCGCTGCAGATGGCATCAGACTAAGAGGCTCACAGGCCGAAGTAGCATCATATTTGACACTGAAGCCTGTTCCAAATTTTCAACTAGTTTCACGAAAAAAATACTTTCACATGTGAGTTCGAAAACTAATTCGATTAGTCAAGTTATTTGGTTTTAACATCAAAAACAGTTGATAACAAAATTCTTTTCGATATTTTTCGCAAGGAAGTTTGCACTGATCAAATAATGCCGTCTTCTTGAACACATCCGCATTATCACAAAAAAGCCTTTCATGCACAGAGCTGTCTCTACTCCTTTGCCGGCCGTTGTGGCCGAG
Source organism: Schistocerca nitens (assembly GCF_023898315.1). NCBI lineage: Eukaryota > Metazoa > Arthropoda > Insecta > Orthoptera > Acrididae > Schistocerca > Schistocerca nitens. Next base: position 142,070,746 of record NC_064620.1, on the reverse strand, counting down.
CGGTTCTAGGCGCTTCAGTCTGGCACCGCGGGACCGCTACGGTCGCAGGTTCGAATCCTGCCTCGGCCATGGAGATGTGTGATGTCTTTAGGTTTAAGCACTTCTAAGTTCTAGGGGACTGATGACCTCAGATGTTAAGTCCCATAGTGCTCAGAGTCAACCATTTCTACTCCTTTACCTGCTGAAAATCTCGAAGCTGAAATTAATTTGTTTAAAACTATTACGGTCGATAACTGATACGAGGCAAACATATTGGATAACATTTTCAAAAATAAAAATAGTAGCAGAATTACCCCTCTTGGCACTTCTCCTAATAACGAACGTGATGAAAAGAAAAAAACTGTTTTCTATACCGTGTTTAAGATTTGTGTCTTACAGGACACATCTCTTTCAGAACAAATGTGACTGAAATGTAACATTTTCTACTAATAATAGCTTAAAAATAATCTTATTCATAATTCGAAACGAGCGTTTTCTCTCTTACAGTACTCAGATGTCTTCAAAATTAGCTTTGACATACATTCAGCCTATTATGTAGGACAAATAGGATGGGCAACTTCTGTTAGCTATAAAGAACATCTCTTAGGAAAGGAAAGATACCAACATATAAAGTTCGTCGTTTGCCCATCGTTTATTAATTACAGGCCATAAGCCTTAAGACCCCCGTGATGGCAGTTTCCTGCACCCAGAGAGGAAGGGCTTTAGACTTAAAATTCTTAGAGTTAGAAATTTTCAAACAATTTTCTTTTGATAATGGTCTCATTCTTAACGAACAGCTGCAATTACGTAATAAAAAAATTTAATAGTATAAAGCCGTTGCTTAGAAACGCCTAAAATTGACTCCCTTTTTTCTTCAGAGTAGGCTCTATGATATCGTTCTCCTCTGACTCTTTCATTTACTACATTGTACGTTTTTTATACAAAAATGTACCTCATGTTTGCTGTTACATTGACCTACATAATTTTCCATTTCGCGAAATACTTGAGATGAACACTTATTTGCTACTTAAAATAGTTTTCAAAAATTAGGCAGCTTCTATTTTCGATTGTTACTGGATGGTGCGTGTTGTTTCGTGGCCACTTTGGCATGTGAGCTTCTTCGTCTGACATCACCTCCAGTGACTGCGACCTCTCACATCCCTTAGAGGCACCGCACTACTCCATGTAACTATAGTTTTAGCGGCAGTTTCTAGCTTGATGCCAGTTTCATTGTGTTTAATTTTATGTGATTTTAGTATTAATTTCTTAGTGAAAGTTTTTTTGTGACGAGATCATTATTACGATTAAATTCGGTCGACAATTTCTACATAAGAGTACAATTTTTTTACAAATCTGTTCGAAAAAGCTGGTTATTCTTTAGTTTTTACAGCCTTTTCAGGTAATCGTGAGTTTTCTGATGAAGATACGCACTGACTGTGTCCAAACTTGCTAAAATTTTGCTGCAGCCGGTTGGATGTTTTATATCTAACACATTATTTTCACCATTTTTTTATACATGACATGTCAGTTTGTGAAGCAGGTACGAAACTGTTTCGATAAAATGAGAAAAGTTTATATGTCGAAGTTTTTATCACATCGTAAATGGATTACCTTCAGTAAAATATTTAATATAATACTTACTAAATTATTAATTAAATAGTAAAAATTGTAGTCTAGTACTTACTAAAACATTGGTTAAGTACTGGCGAGACATCACTACAGGGCACTTGCACTGTGATCGATAACTTGTTTACTAGCAGTCATCAGAATCCTGCAGCTGCCTCAGACCAGTAGTGCAGCGTGAGGGGGCGCAGGCATCCGCTGTGGAAAAGGAACGCCTTCCTGGAGCAGAAGATAAAACACACACACACACACACAGCATACATGGCTGTATGTAACCACGATGAATTAATTTTGCCCATCCAGCAATCAGTCCGGCTGCTTCACACTTGCTGTGTAGAATCTGATTTCCCCCCAGCGCGTTCCAGTGTCTACACAGCAAACAGGAAGTGCGTGGATACGTAGCTGACTGGACACAAAGCCTTTGTCACAGACACGACTTAAGTACGTACTGTGACCTCCCGCACTCAGAAGCCGACCAGTTCGCACGGCACACATGCTATTGTTTATCGTTGTCCCCATCTTATTGTTGCTGACCTAAGGTGCATCCCAGACTGAGTGATTACAAATGATCATTTGGACAGGAAGCGACATGTAGTGGGTTTCAGCCAGTCCGTCGACAATGTGTCATAAGATACTCTATTATATTTTGAAAAATGTTATGTATTTCCCATCGGGTAAAATTTTTGCGCAATCGTTTCAATTCTCTCATTCCATCGAAACAGTTATGATTCACAACTATGACATATTATGATATCTTTACATACTCGCAAAGCGAGTCATTCGGAAAACCAAGTATTCGGAAAGATAGCCCACTGATGAAGTATTTAAAATCATACATCCGCACATATTCGTGGATGACATTATTCGTCTGAAAGATAACCCACAACAATAATAGCTGAACTCCACTAAGAAATCGACAAAAGAACATAAAGTTCACACTTAAAAACGAAAAAGACCAAATAAATTTTCTCGACACGACAATAACATAGAGAAATGCGAAATATTCTTTCAGTATACACAGAATATGGCAGCCAAAGACACAGTAAGATATTCCACATTCAACCATCACCACAATCAGAAGTTAGCTGCACCAATGCATATGTTATGCACAACAAACAGGAGGCCTCTCAACAACACAAATTATGAAAATTCATACAACCAAACAAATAACTTGCAACATGGACACGATACATATGTGGTACACAGGCCGAATCGAAAAATTGAAACTCAATTGTAGAAGAAACACAACATACTCTGAATCCAAGGAAAGTCACAACCTTCCAACCCACAAATACATATCAGACACTCAAACACACCACACGGAAACAATTACCATGGTATACTATGACTTACACAGATAAACTAACACAAAGAGTTGGCAACCATAGCAGAGAAACAAGGTGTTCACACAGAGCATAAAATTGAGCATTCTATACAAACAATCAAGAGCGACAAATTACAGGGAGCAAAATATACAGATTTGAATTCCAAAGCTGTGATGCAGTATACATAGGAATGACCCGGTACAAAAAATACTTTAGTTGTTTGAAGTATGAAAAAAGTATTCCACATTTGCAGAGCACCACAACTATCATCCCACTAACGTAGAACAAGACATGAAAATCTTCAGGATAAATAACTATAACAACTGCTTAACCCCAATGCAGGAAAACAACCAGCTATTGTAGAAAACGAACAGATGATAAAAGACTAGACATACGTAAATATAACTCTCTCTTCAACATGGTAAAAGAAAAGAAGTAGTGAACAATACAATAAAAATAAATAAATAGATACTGGTATAAATATACACCAAACTATACAGAAACATATATCAATTTACACACACACACACACACACACACACACACACACACACACATGCACGCACGCACACGCAGACCACAGAAATCACAAACACAAGTTCGACAGTTGGCAACACCATTCAATAATCGTCAACAATATTCAAAACGAAATGTGACGAAAACGTGTTTTTATATTATCAGTGCCGTGCAAGTGAAAATTCGAAATGCTGGAGCCAGAAGAACAGCTTTAAAACGAGCAAAGGAAGCATACATGCTGAGCGGCACCTACAGAATTTTGACCATTATTACGTTACAGAAAGTCAGAAATTTCCAGCACTGTTTCTCGCTTGAAAGCGCGTAAAGCCAATGGAGAAAAAAAAGGTCCCATGAACATCTGTCCGGAAAAGCACCGTTGCCACGGTAGATGGCAAAGTTCCTCTGATGACGTGCCGTGTGTTCCTTGTGTGATGCAGCCTGTGTGATTCACGCAGCGTACTGTAAGCAAAAGAATGGTTCGGTACTCATGTCGGGAGCAAGCCGAGATGGTTTTTGTGTACGGTAAATTAGACGAAAATGGTCTAGAGGCAGTACGACTATACCAAAACAAGTACCCTCATAGACACCAACCACAACACACTACATTTCAAGCCCTCTTTAAGCGTTTGGGTGATCATGGGTTACAGCATGTTGCCGGACCACTTTCCTAGATCTTGTGCTAGGGTTCGTCTCAGTATGCTGTATGCTGCAGAACCCGGTTCTCCATATCTGGTGTCCAAATTTGGCGTACGCACAGTCCGCCACCTCCCTGTACGTTCATCTTTCTGAAAGGACCCATGATCACACAAACGCCCGAAAAGGGCTTGAAATGTTGTGTGATGTGGTTGATGTCTGTGAAGGTACTTGTTTTGGTATAGTCGTGCTGCGCCTCGATCGTTTCCATCTGCTTGGCCGTGCATAAACACCATCTCGGCTTGTTGCCGACACGAATATCGGACCATTCTGCTGCTTAAATTACGCTGCGACAACTACACAGCCTGCAACACACAAGGAACACGCGGCAGAGGTCAGAGAAACTTTCATTCGTCAGCGCCATCTGCAGTGGCAACGATAAATTTCCAGACCGATGTCCATTAATCTTTTTTTCCTGCGGTTTGACGGTTTTATTAATGTTCACCCTGTACATTTAAGGCCACTGACAATGGCTCATAAAATAAATCTGAAACGTATGTAAAATGATATAATTGGTTTCATTCTGTTGCACAAAGACGAACTTACCATTAAAATTATCAACAGCACACTTACAAAACATTTGGTAAAATAAAAGATGTTCTATTGTGTTAGATGCACGCTGCATAATGTACATTTTAATACTAGTTACACAACGTAGCTTTTATTACTTTATAAACTCTACCATATGACGACGGAGGCTTTCTTAAGTGCTTAATTTTTTTCTCTTTATTTGGCTGCGTAATGTCTATCGGAACAATTTCTCATGTTAGTGCCAATACATGATCCTCAACGAGGTAAACACAATTACGATCCAACTGATATTATAATTTTATTATTTTATAATACTAAGCAAAGCTTATTATGCCGCGTGATGTTCGTTGTTTTCATTGTTTCGTAAATATATTTTTTTATTTTTATTTTTAGTTTGTGGCCGGACGGTCTCCATCTATCCACGGCCATCTGTCAACATAAATGAGAAAAATTGTGTGCCCCCTCCGTTTGTGAATCGTCTAGCTCTGTTCTGTGTGTCACTGTATTTTAGCTGTTTGTGGATCGCATTTTCTGAGATAGAGAGTCCGTCCCAGCCCAGCAATTGCCTAAAACAGCCTAAAAACCGTCTAAACAGCTCTTTCGGGTTGGCCGACGTACCGGAGGAACATTCGTTAATCAAATGGAGGAGATTGCATGCAGGTCCGGATCACCTCTCAGTCTCGCAAGCCAGCGCCTTGTGTGTTACGCTACACGAGCAGATCACTAAGCTTTTTTTTTTTTTTTGTTTAATCGCCATTTGACTGTACAACAAGTTATACTCCACAGTCTAGATTTGCGCCTTAGGTCATTTTCAACTGTTACAAGCATCAAAAACCATTGGGCTTGAGTAGAACACAAGTCATCGTCAAAATGTGTATCTTTGTTTGTATAAACCAATTTTGTCAAAAGTAAATGCGAGAACATTTGTATAATAGAACAAAAGTTCTCTCATTTACTTTTGAAAAAAGTGGTTTATATAACTGAAAATACATAATTTGATAATGACTTGTGTTCCTCTAAGTCTAATGATTTTTTATGCTTGTACCACTTGGAAATGAATTTGAACCGAACTCTAGATTGTGGAATGAAACCTATTGTACAGTCACATTGTGGTTATATCTTTCGAAAAATTTTATATGAATGTGGCCCCACTCCAAAGTAGAATCATGAAGATCACTTAATGTATTTCAAATGTCCTTCACAAATGTAGTACTTCAAATGTTATTTGTAAAATTAATACAGCTTATTTTTATTTTTAGACCTGAAAATGACCTTCTCAGAACGTTAAAACCTCTTACGTCAAAACACTATTGTGACTGTATCACTAAATAAGAAATTCATTATTTTAGTAATCTTCTGTCGTCCGTTAGTTACGAAAATGAATACAGATTTCGCAAGGATAGAATTTATACCCTAATGAGATACCAAAAGAATAATTATTTTTTAAATATAGCAATCGAATGTGTATTCACAAGATTATAACGTCGTACTTTGTAAAATGACGCAGTGATGAAAAACGAAAACGTAAATTCATCGTGCAGAAACCGTCGCTAGGCTTTATTGCTACGGCCCAACAACATTTGTCAGCTACTGAGCTCATTCACGTAGCACCACAACAGCTTAGCTGTATCGAATCTTATCGACGGGTACAACATATTCCAGAAATAATGTCAGATTCTGGCCACAACACGCATGCAAATACGTGCCCTCGGAGATTCGGCGGCAGTCGTCTCGTAACTCCGAACAGTAGGCCAACGTTTCTGCTGCCGTAAGGCAGGTCGAGCGTACCGTTACTCCTCTATTTGTATCTTTTCCTGTTTAACTTCTCATCCCTTTGCGTTTCTAAGAGCAGGATGTCATTACGTAATGCGTGCTGCAGTGCGACAAAACCTGAGTAATTTCGCCTGCAAGCTTCTTTCCATATTATTATCTCAACCACGTCCCAGGTTCAGTTATTAATTTTGCGCTCTTCTCTTTTTGTGAGCTTTGCGTCAGATTTTTTTTTTCCACGCAACTCAGCTGTTAATACCGAGCCAGGTGGCCCAGGGCTTAAGGCGCTGGACTCGCGTTCTGAAGCAGCAGGGTTCAAGTCCCCATCCGGATATCTGTATTCATCTCTTTCTTGTTTCTCTGCACTGGAAGCAGGAAGGTTTAAACCTTCGCGCAGATATCCAGATTCATATGATTAAGTAGATTTTCCCAGCATAATAAATGTTGATGATCTTCGCGGGTATGTATCCAGATTTCATCGTCCCGACGACACGAGACTTCGAACTTCCAACAGGCCGCGATTCATGTTTTTCGTGGTTCACTAAACAACTCAGTTCGAATATCTGTACAGTTCCTTTATAAATTCACCTCTCATTTAGCACAGCACCCTTGTACAGGCAGATCCGTAATGCCATCGTGATCGGCGGCACCATCTATGTGAGCCAACATCTTAAGCATAAGAAACCAGCTCGAACGAACGGATTGTCACAGGCTTCAAGGCATGTGTGAATCAAAGCAAAAAACTGCTACCTATTAACAAGGCTCATGCCATTTATGTTTCTTTATTATTATTATTATCTTTTTATACAGCCATGTTAGTTCGACAAATGGATCTAAACTCTAGATCAATACTCATTTAAAGCCAAACTTTCAACTCATTCCTTTTATATTTTATTAAAACCCTAATTATAGAATTTCGATAACTGCAAACACATTTTATGATTGCATTTATTTAGTCAGAACACAATGCAATTTCTTTTTTATTATCGTGCGTGTTTTATAGTTACATGGAATTAATTCTTGCATTAACCGAATCAGTCATGCGGAAGAATTTAACATGGCCAAATGACGTACGCCACACACTTCCACACTCTTAATGCTTCAGTAAGAGCCCCACTTAATCACCTCTCGATAGTGCGACCGTTAAAAATAGTCGCTTGGTCGACTGGACTAGACTGGTATGAACCGACCTTCCATTCGTGCGAAGGTATATACGGAAACCAAAATTTGGACAGACGTACCGGATTATGAACCCCACTTCACTTGTAAAACTGTCTAACGCCTTAATCCGTCTTTCATCTGTTCTTCCTTCTTATTCCACTTCTGCAGTACTAAATATACGCAGCTAATCTTATTCATAAATCCTGCCAGTTACATTTACATCATAATCAGAAAACAATTTGTTATAATACTATGATACACACAAGAAAGTGAAAACAAACGATAAAAATAATGCCGCACTGGATATCAAAATATCTCAAGACTGAGTGCTGCTAATTACACTGGCTAACAATGAAATTTTTTTCTTAAAGCAAAAACTTTTTTCTGGTATATTTTTGGGCGCTCATTTCGGGTAAAGCACGAAAAAATGTGACATTACATGCAATGTTGACAAAAATTGGAAATTTATTTGAGGTATGTAAAAATTCCTGCCTCCATTCCGTGTAACACTTGAAATTATGAAAGAATTTATTACAACCCTACCAAAAGATGATGAAGTTTTCAAGTATTCTACAAGCAGTTTCCCGAGCCTATCAGATGTCAAGCTGAAAGAAGAAGTTTTCGCTGGCCCTGACAATCGGAAACACGTAAGATCTGAAAAAAATCTAAAGACATGGAAAGATCACCTTGGATATCCCTTAAAGATGTTACTACAAGTTTCTGGACAACGAACAGACCCTGATTATGAGACTATAATAAGAAACATGTATATTCAAAGTACTGTGTGCCTCAATGAGCTTGAACTGTACTTCTTGCACCCTCATGTCAGCTGTTTTCTAGACAGCGCAGGTGAGGAACAAGGGAAAGGTTCCCTCAAGGGATTAAAGAAATGGAACTATGACCATTAGGGCTGATAGGATGTCAGGGTGGTAGCTGGCTAGTGCTGGATGCTGCACAGTGCTGTTCTCAGGCGGTGGACGAAAGAGAAACATCGAAACGGAATATTGATGGGGAAAAGAAGGGAGTGCCTTATTTTAAACATGTTTCCGTTGAATAAAGTTTCTTTGAATATGTTTGATTACTATGAATATTCTGAATCTTCATCACTTCCTTACATGACAGAGAGCAACCCTTGTCTGTTTTAAACTTGGCGTAATAAAAACATTAGGATCACCTAAAGCAATGTACCTGTGTTAGTGTTCTTACTTTTACTGCAAATTTTGTGTTATGGCTTGATTCGATTCCTTCCTTGTGAAATATAATATTTAACACAATACCAACATTTTTGTTGTAATCTGTTCGTGTCACTTCTTCAAAGCAGTCCACTTCAATTTGGGATTTGTATCCCTCGATGTTACCCAAAACCGAAAACACAAAATTACTCTACGCTAACTTTTTCTTTCCTTTCATTTTGTGTCGTCCCATTGTCACTGAAGGCTTCTACCATAGGAAGCAAGGACATGATGTTGTTTCGTGGCCAGTATCCTCTTCTATAACACAGACTGCAAGCATGTATGAACAGGGTTCTTTATTCATAAGAACAAGAAGTTACTTCGGTCCGCGGCGGCGATCTAAGCACCGGCGGCCAAGAGGGCGTTGGCAGCAAATTTCTTGTGAGTCTGGCTTTGACCTCTCTCCTGATAGGCGCATTACTTGCACCTACTATCGATCTTTTCTCACGATCTCTTTGCCGCTTGGTGTGCTGGCGAGGGCTTACAGTAGCACATTTCGAAGTAAAATACATCACTTAAGGCGAGTTACACTACTGTATTGAATCTCCTGCCAATTCAGCAGTGACCTACTACCTGGCCAGTTATTCAACTCAACAGTATGCAGACCTTTTACAACTCTACCTTCCCTGTAAGTATAATTCACTGTCATAAATTCATGTTTTTAACCTCTAAAGCGCCTTTTCAAAATAAAACAAATTACCATTAGCAAAAGACACAAATGAACCTGCACTGCCTTTGGTCTGCGAGTGAAAAGACATCTGTGATCTTCACCAACACCAGCCATGTAAACAAACAATTCTCAATCTGCAGATGATAGTGTAAACCACCGAAACACTTGGTGGCAAAAATAAACAAGTGACTGGCGTAGAAATTGTTTAATTTGTATACCTTAGATAGATGGCTTATGCTTTGTTATTAGTGTTCTTCCTCATATTTTCCCGCTCTTTGGTCGGAATCTTTGCCTCTACTCTGTTCCTTTGTTTATTTCTTCTGGTATATGATGTACCGAAGATTTTCTTATACTTCTTACTCTTTTTGTGTGCCTTCCGTGTAGCTTATTTTAATGAAGAATATTTTTATAGATGTCATCTCGCTCTTTTCTGATATTTTCTTTACAGAAGGATCTAGACTCTTTGATTATTTTGTTTTAAATAAAAGTATTTTAACGATAGTTTTGGAACCTAGCCTGGGTCCACTCAAAGAATAAAACATAGTATTGTGGCAGATATATATGACAGTCTTAAGCTCTTCTCCTTCATGTGGCATCTTTGTACTGGCTGATTTCCTGATTACTTGTCCCTGCCACACAATTTCACAAACAGCTCTGTGGTATTGTGGCAGTGCCTAAAGGTAAGAGCAGAAATTGACCGAGAAACGTTGATTTTTAGAAGATAGTGCAGTCTAATGGCTCTACCTTTTGCATTGCAACGTGATCTGGACTTCTGTTCTCTTTTGTTAAAACCTGCCTCTGGTTTTCCAGAGCATCCCTTCCTAAGTTGCTGCAACTATCTTAAGTTTACGTTTGTGAAAGTAGTTCCTTGATATACTATTTACCAAAAGTTACTTCGAGTTACTTATATTGGTCTGCCGTGTTTGTTCATTTTAGAGATGCATTTTTACAACCATCCAAATTAAGAAATTGAGAAATGGTTTTTGTTGTTGTTGTGTTTACTTGTGCACTGTAGTATTGGATCGCAGATATAAAATTTCACCATTGCTCTTAATGATAATGCTTAAGTCGTCCCCATATACAATTGTGGCCTTTCTTAGAGATATGGTTTTAAGCCTTCCAGTTTACTGTTTATGATGTAGCATGCGCGGTGGAAGAATGCAATAGGAACGTCAGTTAATAAACACTTCAGGGATAAAAACAAATTGGTTCTTTTTACTCCGCACTCGTTGCCTATGTGTAGCATCTTTGCCTACGAGTACAAAGTTCCTGGGTCCGGAGTTCGATCCCAGGCACTGCTTGGATTCCTATTTAAAAAATCATCAGCTATTGTGATCGCAGACTTTAAGGAGTCACACTCATTCAGCCAACGGGCCTCGTTAGAAAGAGGGTGGATAGGTAGATAGATGCTCAGGGCATCCCTGGAACCCTCACTAGCAATAATAATCTAGAAACAGGAATAGTATGGTAAGCTAAGATTTCCCGACTTTCAAAGGATTCCAAACCGGCTCTACTAGCATTGTTACAAGCAACGAAAGCTACAGTTAGCCATCCGTTACCCAAACTGGAAGAAGAAGAAACTTTCATTAACGAAAAATTTAACCTCGCACCACAAAATAAAGTAGGTCCATTAATAAGAACAAATTGAGTAGTTTTACCTACACCTCTTTTTCGTTCTTTTTACCCTTCGCAGAAGATTTCGGAGCACCAAGAGTGCCGTCCACATTGACAAGTGAGTGGGGTGGGGCGCTGCTTCTAAAATCGGAAGAATCAACGACAAGAGAATGCGGAAGGCAGCGGATACCACGACATTAAAACACACACTGTGTGTATCCCGAGGACGTGCAAGGGGTCAAGGATTTGGGAGTCTGAATGCTATAGAGCAAGTGGAGAATATGGTAAAGGAGATGAGTAGGCTTAAATTACGTTGGTACATATTAGTGAACTGAAATGTAAATCCTAGAGAGATTAGTGGTGAACTGATTATAGCGCAATAACAGCAGTAAATAGTGTGATAGGTGTAGGCGTCATGGTGATCGAAAATGTAAGTATCAGGGTGAGTTACTCTGAGCAATCCCGTGACCAAATTATGTCTGTGAGGGTTGAAACTAAAGCAACTTCAAACACTATTGTAAGAGTTTACTTCGCAAACTAATGAGGGATGAGAATTCAAATGCTTTGTCCAATATGACTTACTGAAGTGTCTTCTAAACAAGATTTTAAACAATGGGGAAGATACACCATAGTTTAATAGGCACGTTAGAAAGTTGCGACTGGGAGCTTCTTCACAGATTTAAACGGAGTCAAAACTTAACTGACAAACAAAAGCTGAACGAAGTGAACTGAGTGTAAGGACAGCAATGAGAGAATTGTTAAATGAATTTGAAAGTAAAATACTGCCAACGAATCTCAATAAAAACCCTAAGAGGTTTTCGTCTAATGTAGGGTCAGTAAGCTGATCGAAATCGTCTATTCAGTTGCTCAATGGTCATACAGGCAATGATAAGGAAGATGACAGAGAGAAGACCGAAGTACTGAATTCAGTCTTCCGAAGTTGTTTCATTACGTAAGATAGTAATTTCAGTCGCTCATTTTAATCATGGCACGAACAGCGAAATGGCAGGCATTGAGATAAGTGACAGCGGAACAGAAAAGCAACGACAGTCACTTAGTATTGGAAAAGCAACTGGATCAGATGAGGGGCTTGTAAGATTCTATAGAGATTATGCGATAAAGCTTGGATCTCTTTTAACAGTAGCATACAGACAATCCTTCTTTCCACGAACAATACGAGACTCGAATAGAAGGGAGAACCGATAGAGGTACTCAGGGTACCCTCCGCCACACACCGTCAGGTGGCTTGCGGAGTATGGATGTAGATGTAGATACAAAAATGCACGGAACTATGTTTTTTAACACAAACCTACGTTTTTTTTAAATGGAACCATGTTAGTTTTGTTAGCACATCTGAACATATAAACAAATACGTAATCAGTGCCGTTTGTTGCATTGTAAAATGTTAATTACATCCGGAGATATTGTAACCTAAAGTTGGCGCTTGAAACCTCCGACGTTCAGTTGCGTGTTGTAACAAACACGGGCCACGGTCGGCGAGCAGCATCTGCAGGGACATGTTCACGATGACGACCGTGTTTACGAGTGTGGCTGTAGTGCACTGTTGTGGTTTGGTCTAGCTGTCGCAGTGTCCGCATGTAGCGCTTGCTGCTATTGTTATTCTGCATTCGTCTCCGCACGCAGACCAACTGTAGTACACCGTGTTACCAGACGTCTGTGATAGTGTAGTGTTGTAGGAACTGTGACCATGGTGTATTCGAACTCTGAAAAGGCGGAGATGGTACTCATCTATGGCGAGTGTCGACGAAATGCAGCTGAAGCCTGCAGGGTGTATGCAGAACGGTACCCGGACAGAGAGCATCCAACGTGCCGCACATTGCAAAACATCTACCGCCAACTGAAAGCAACTGGTATGGTCGTAGCACGCAAACGGGTCCGTAACAGACCCGTCACAGGAGAAGCGGGTGCAGTTGGTGTGTTAGCTGCTGTTGCCATGAACCCACACATGAGTACACGGGGCATTGCGATAGCCGGTGGACTGAGTCAAAGTAGTGCCATTCGCATACTGCATCGTCACCGCTGTGTCACTACATCAGCAACTACATGGTGATGACTTTAATCATCGAGTGCAATTCTGTCAATGGGCATTAACAGAGAATGCGTTGCAGTTCTACTTGTTTACCGATGAAGCGGGTTTCACAAACCACGGGGCAGTGAATCTACGGAACATGCATTACTGGTCCGTGGACAATCCTCGCTGGCTCAGACAGGTAGAGCGACAGCGACCGTGGACTATAAATGTATGGTGCGGAATCATTGGCGACCACCTCATTGGTCCTCACTTCATTGCAGGGGCCCAAACAGCTGCAACATACATCGCGTTTCTACAGAATGATCTGCCAACGTTGCTCGAAAATGTCCCACTGGAAACGCGTCGCCGTATGTGGTATCAGCATGATGGTGCGCCTGCACATTCCGCAATTAACACTAGGCTGACCCTTGACAGGATGTTCGACGGGCGTTTCATAGGACGTGGAGGACGCATAAATTGGCCAGCCCGTTCTCCTGATCCTACACCTCTGGACTTCTTTCTGTGGAGTACTTTAAAGGAGAATGTGTACCGTGATGTGCCTACAACCCCAGAGGATATAAAACAACGTATTGTGGCCCCCTGCGGCGACATTACACCAGATGTACTGCGGCGTGTACGACATTCATTACGCCAGAGATTGCAATTGTGTGCAGCAAATGATGGCCACCACATTGAACATCTATTGGCCTGACATGTCGGGACACACTCTATTCCACTCCGTAATTGAAAACGGAAACCACGTGTGTACGTGTACCTCACCCCTCATGGTAATGTACATGTGCGTCAGTGAAAAAGACCAATAAAAAGGTGTTAGCATGTGGACGTAATGTGCTGTTCCAGTCTCTTCTGTACCTAAGGTCCATCACCGTTCCCTTTGGATCCCTACGCAATTCGGGCTCTCCGATACATACGATCGAACAGCGAAGGAGTGGTACTCAAGCGTCAACTTTAGGTTACAATATCTCCGGATGTAATCAACATTTTACAATACAACAAAAGGCACTGATTACGTATTTGTTTATATGTTCAGATGTGCTAACAAAACTAACGGGGTTCCATTTAAAAAAAACGTAGGTTTGTGTTAAAAAACATACTTCCGTGCATTTTTTTATGGTTTGTATTAACCAATTACACTAGCCCTCTCCTCATGTTCGGTCTGTGGAATCGATTCGTCAGTATTTGATGTGGTTTACGAAATATATCCAGCAGTAATGTTAGGTGACTCACCCTGTATATACTCAAGCGACAAAGAAACTGGTATAGGCACGCGTATTCAAATACAGATATACGTAAACAGGGAACACGGCACTGCGGTGTCAACGCCTTTAAAAGGCAAGTGTCTGGCGCACTTGTTAGATCAGTTACTGCTACTACACTGACAGATTAGCAGAATTTAAGTGAGTTTGAACGTGGTGTTATAGTCGAGGCACAAGCGATGGGACACAGCATCTGCGAGACAGCGATGAATTGGGGATTATCCCGTACGACCATTTCACGAGTGTACCGTTAACATCAGGGACCTGGTAAAACATCAAATTTCCGACATCGGTACGGCCGGAAAAAGATCCTGCAAGTACGGGACCAACGACGACTGAAGAGAATCGTTCAACGTGACAGAAGTGCAACCCTTCTGCAAACTGCTGCAGATTTGTGTGCAGAGCCATCAACAAGTGCCAGCGTGAGAACCGTTCAACGGTACATCATCCATATGGGCTTTCTGAGCCACACGCCCACTCATGTACCCTATATGACTGCACGACATAAAGCTGGGTCCGTCAACATCGACATTGGACTGTTGATGACTGGAAACACGCTGCCTGGTCGAACGAGTCTCGTTTCAATTTGTATCGAGAGGATGGACGTGTACGGGTATGGAGACAACCACATGAATCCATGAACCCTGCATGTCAGCAGGGAAATGTTCAAGCTGGTGGAGGCTCTGTAATGGTGTGGGGCGTGTGCAGTTAGAGTGGTATGGGATTCTTGATACGTCTAGATATGACTCTGACAGGTGACACGTAAGCACCCTGTCTGATCACCTGTCCATTGTTAACTCCGATGGACTTGGGCAATTCCAACAGGACAATGCGACGCCCCACACGTCCAGGATTGCTACAGAGTGACTCCAGGAACACTCTTCTTAGTTCAAACACTTCCGCTGGCCACCACACGCCACAGACTTGAACATTATTTAGCATATCAGGGATGGCTTGCAACGTGCTGTTCAGAAGATATCTCCACCCCCTCGTACTCTTACGGATTTATGGGCATCCCTACAGGATTCAGGCTGTCAGTTCCCTCGAGCACTACTTTAGACACTAGTCGAGTCCATTCCACGTCGTGTTGCGGGAGTTCTGCGTGCTCTCGGGGGCCATGCACTATATTAAGCACATGTACCAGTTTCTTTGGCTCACTGTAATGCGCACGTAATATGATATTCTTGGATAAGGATAATCTTCTCTGTCAGAATCTACGTGGATCCAGCAAACGGAAAGCTTGCAAAACTCGATGTGCTCTCTCCATCAATGAGATTCAGAAGGCCGTAGATGTTTGCGTCCAACGTGGTACAATGTTACTTGACTTCAAGAAAGCATTCGATGAAGTTTCGCACTGTCGCCTAGTGAACAAAATAAATGTTTAAAGAGTACCGGGCTATATTTCTGACAGGATTCAGGAAATACCTGTTGCTGGAACTCAACACGTAGCTTTTAACGGAACTAAATATACAGATTTAAGATTAATTTCAGGAGTAGCTACAGGAAGTGCGATAGGACCGTCACCATTTAAAGTGTATACAAATAACCTAGCAGATAACCTCGAAAGTCACAGGAGGTTGTTAGCAGATGATGCAGTTGTCTATAAAAAGGTAGCATTACCAGAAGTCTGCAGCGAACTGCGGGAAGACCTGCAGATAATTGACGGATGTTGCAGCGAAAGGCAGCTGACTTTGAAAGTAAATAAATGAACATACTGAGCATAAAAATGCCAAGAAATCCAATACTGTACAATTACACTATCGATGACAAACTGCTGGAAACAGTACCAGCCGTAAAATGCCTAAGAGCAGCCATGCGGAGTGACATCAAGTGGAATGACCACATAAAACAAATAGCAGGGAAAGCAGATACCTGGCTGAGATTCACAGGGAGAATCTTAAGGAAGTGTAAATCAACCACGATAAAAGCCACTCACAGAACACTTGTTCGACCGATTCTTGAATAATGCTTATCATTGTGGCACTCATCCATCCCAGGTAGGAGTAATACAAGAGAGACAAATTCCAAAGAATAGCCGCGCTCTTCGTCACGGAATTGTTGACCAGTAGTCGGCACGAGATCAACATGGAGGTGCTCAACAAATTTCAGTAGCAGACGCTACAAAATTGGCATTACACATCACAGAGATGTTAACTATTGAAATTCCTCGCTACTACATTCCGGGAAAAGTCGGGAAACATATTGCTTCTCCCCACCTACATCTCGCGAAATGATCACAACGATAAAATGCTAGAGGTTAGAGCTAATACGGAGGTTTACTGAAATCATGTTCCCCATGCGCCACTCACAAGTGGAATGGGGAAAGGTGGATCGGTTAATGCTAGCAGATATACCCTCCGCCACATACCGCCAGATGGATTGTGAAGTATAGCTGTAGGTGTAGGTCTATAAAGCAGAAGAATCAATAAAATATGCGAAGTGGAATGAAAAATTTTAAGTCGTAGGCGACTGGAATGCTATTATAATCCATTGAATGGGAGGTACAGCTTAAATGTGAGAGATTAGCTTCTCCCGGGGTGTACAATGCTAAAATACCTTACGGTAAAGCAGGCGGGTGACGTCATCGACAACCACTGATATTTCGCCAGTCATAATCGTGATTTTATTTTCAATGCACGATGCATTTTAAGTTGTTTTGCAAAGCGCCTGAGGATAAGCCCCCAGGGCTCGAAACGCATCGTGCACTGAAATAATATCACGATTGTAACTGAAGGCAGTTGTATGTATTTTATGACAGTAAAGCAGTCACGGAGGAAACACTGACAGAAATGGATACGTGACCGCTACGGTCGCAGGTTCGAATCCTGCCTGGGGCATGGGTGTGCGTGATGTCCTTAGGTTAGTTAGGTTGAGGAATTTTCTAAGTTCTAGGGGACTGATGACCTCAGAAGTTAAGTCCCATAGTGCTCAGAGCCATTTGAACCATTTTTGAACAGAAATGGATAAAATTAACTTTTTTTCAGATATGCAGGCGATACTTTTGTTGTTTGGCCTTATGGCAGTGAGAATTTGAACAACTTTTTTTAGATCGCCTGAATTCAGTCCACCCAAATATTCGTTTCACGATAAAGGTGGAAAAGGATGGCTGTCTTCCTTTCCTCGCTGTATTGGTCACGAGGAAAGTGAATGGTACGTTGGGACATGCAGTTTATACGAAGCCTACTCACATTAACTTGTATCTTCAGGCTGATAGTTGTCAGCATCCGGCTCAACGTGGTGGGGTACTTCGTACCTTGGTTCACAGGGCTCAAGTGATCTCGGACCCTGACGGCTTGTCAGCTGAATTAGCCTATCTCGTAGTCACCTTTCGTCAGAATGGTTATAGTGAACGACAGGTTAGACGTGCGTTGCGCTATCGACTAATTGTGTACCGGGTGAGCGATGACAATACCGAGGTGGCACGAAAGTCTGCGGCCGTTTCGCGTTGCGTAGGGAGCATTTCGAACAGGATTGGTCCATTTTGCGGAAATATGATGTGAAGTGTGTTTACGTGGTTTTCGACTACCATCTAATATCAGGGCCCTTTTTCGTTCCGTACAGGATGATACCGAAATGCGTAAAGCGGTTGTGTACTGTATTCCTTCCAGTTGTGACATGTCACACACTGGGCAGTCTATCAGGACTGTGGAGCACCGGTGGAGCATAAGCGGCACACACGTTTACAAAAGCCGAGTAAATCCGCCGTTGCAGAACATTATCTTGGCACCGCTAATCCTAAGAAATATACGAGTGTCCTTCAATAAGTAGTGCCCCACATTTTTTTTCCAGAACATATTTATTGTTAAGAGTTACAATTTGGTGACAATATACATGTCTTGTGCATGTCCTATTTTTCTACGTAGTCTCCATCACGTTCTATGGCCGTACGCCAACGTTGTGGAAGAGCATATATTTCTTGCTGGTAAAAGCTCTTGTCCTATAGGCGTAGCCATGTTTTCACTGCATGACTGCGTCACCCCCACAGTGTATTGTCCGTAGAGAGTCTTTAAGCGTCCCAAAGAGATGGAAGTCCGAGGGTGCCAGGTCTGGACCGTAGGGTGGATGAGGCATTCGTGGACCCATCGTGAGCACCTCTTTCAATATCCGAGAGTCTAGATAATTGGAGATGCATTTCCAATGCTGACAGACAACTGTAGAGCCGATTGTCGAGTTGTGATGGTCCGGTCAGCACGAATAATGACATCCGCACGATTCAGCATGTCTGAAACAGTGGCTGTGACAGGACGTCCCGAGCGTGGCTGATCGTGGAGCTCTGTTTCTGCATTTCCTGAGGCTGGAACTTTCTTTACCCATCGCCCAACTGTACTCCTATCAACTGCAGCATCAGCACACATTGAACACAAAAGTTTAAATACGTTTACCACGGTTTCTGTTTCTGCACACAAGAATTCAATAACAGCACGCTGCTTGTAAAGTGAATCGTATGTAGACACCATTTTGACGCTCTACTACGGCTCTGCCATCTGCCAGAACGGCTCGAAACTTAACCAGCACACAGAACAAACATCAGATGTGAAGCACCAACAACAGAGTTTGTCTCTGTATATTAATGGCTTTTTTAAAAAATGTGGGGCATTACTTATGGAACGACCCTCCTAACAACACGGAGATTAAGGCATCCACTCCCAGCTACTGGGTTAGTGTTATTAAGGAAGCTGTTGAAATTAAATTAGCAAGTAACCTTATAAATAGATATGGTGGTTTATGTTTAAATTCTGCATGGAATCCTGCTCTCTTACTTGTCAAAGATCAGAGGGACAGAGTTTATGCTACCTCACCAGTTGATAATCAATATCTTTACGAAGTTCCTCTGAAAACCAAGGTTTCAAATTCCCTTGTACAGCGTTTACTTGTTGCAGTTTTGCCTTGAAAATGGCAGGGTGTGCTTCTGTCGAAATATTGGAGATTATCGACGACATCGCCAGGTGACATTCCCATAACTCATTTGAACAAAGCTGTAACTACACTCCTGGAAAAGGAAAAAAGAACACATTGACACCGGTGTGTCAGACCCACCATACTTGCTCCGGACACTGCGAGAGGGCTGTACAAGCAATGATCACACGCACGGCACAGCGGACACACCAGGAACCGCGGTGTTGGCCGTCGAATGGCGCTAGCTGCGCAGCATTTGTGCACCGCCGCCGTCAGTGTCAGCCAGTTTGCCGTGGCATACGGAGCTCCATCGCAGTCTTTAACACTGGTAGCATGCCGCGACAGCGTGGACGTGAACCGTATGTGCAGTTGACGGACTTTGAGCGAGGGCGTATAGTGGGCATGCGGGAGGCCGGGTGGACGTACCGCCGAATTGCTCAACACGTGGGGCGTGAGGTCTCCACAGTACATCGATGTTGTCGCCAGTGGTCGGCGGAAGGTGCACGTGCCCGTCGACCTGGGACCGGACCGCAGCGACGCACGGATGCACGCCAAGACCGTAGGATCCTACGCAGTGCCGTAGGGGACCGCACCGCCACTTCCCAGCAAATTAGGGACACTGTTGCTCCTGGGGTATCGGCGAGGACCATTCGCAACCGTCTCCATGAAGCTGGGCTACGGTCCCGCACACCGTTAGGCCGTCTTCCGCTCACGCCCCAACATCGTGCAGCCCGCCTCCAGTGGTGTCGCGACAGGCGTGAATGGAGGGACGAATGGAGACGTGTCGTCTTCAGCGATGAGAGTCGCTTCTGCCTTGGTGCCAATGATGGTCGTATGCGTGTTTGGCGCCGTGCAGGTGAGCGCCACAATCAGGACTGCATACGACCGAGGCACACAGGGCCAACACCCGGCATCATGGTGTGGGGAGCGATCTCCTACACTGGCCGTACACCACTGGTGATCGTCGAGGGGACACTGAATAGTGCACGGTACATCCAAACCGTCATCGAACCCATCGTTCTACCATTCCTAGACCGGCAAGGGAACTTGCTGTTCCAACAGGACAATGCACGTCCGCATGTATCCCGTGCCACCCAACGTGCTCTAGAAGGTGTAAGTCAACTACCCTGGCCAGCAAGATCTCCGGATCTGTCCCCCATTGAGCATGTTTGGGACTGGATGAAGCGTCGTCTCACGCGGTCTGCACGTCCAGCACGAACGCTGGTCCAACTGAGGCGCCAGGTGGAAATGGCATGGCAAGCCGTTCCACAGGACTACATCCAGCATCTCTACGATCGTCTCCATGGGAGAATAGCAGCCTGCATTGCTGCGAAAGGTGGATATACACTGTACTAGTGCCGACATTGTGCATGCTCTGTTGCCTGTGTCTATGTGCCTGTGGTTCTGTCAGTGTGATCATGTGATGTATCTGACCCCAGGAATGTGTCAATAAAGTTTCCCCTTCCTGGGACAATGAATTCACGGTGTTCTTATTTCAATTTCCAGGAGTGTATTTACGATGGTGGATGAAAAATTAATGCCTCCTTATCAATAAAGTGCATAACAACTGGGATAAACTACAGCCCTATCTCATTCCCTTGTCAACCACTGCTTTCCTTTCATAATATATATTCGATCTGTACTGTGAACATGTAGTAAAGGAAGCCTAATAAAAATTTGGTGTATGAATTAAAGTCCAGGGAGAAGAAATAAAATTTTTAGGTTTGCCGATGACATTGTATTTTTGTCACAAACAGCAAACCACTTAGAAGAGTAGTGGAACGGGATGGGCAGTATCGTGAAATGAGGATATAAGACGAACATCAACAAAAGCAAAACGAGGATAGTGCAATGTAGTCGAATTAAATCAGGTGATGCTGCGGGAAGCGATTAGGAAACAATATACTTAAAGCGCTGGATGAGTATTGTTACTTGTGTAGCAAAACAAACTCAGGACGGTAGAAGTAGAGAGGATACAAAACGTAGATCAGCCATGGCAAGAAAAGCGTTATGAAGAAAGGTATTTGTTAACATAGAATATAGATTTAAATGTTAGGAAATCTCTCCTGAAAGTATCTGTATGGAGTGTAGCTATGGAAGTGAAACACTGACGAGAAACGGTTTTGACAAGAAGAGAATAGAAGCTTTTGAAGTGCGGGACTACAGAAGAATGCTGAGTATTAGGTGGACAGATTACGTAACGAATGAGGAGGTATTGAACAGAATCGGGGAGAAAAGAAATTTGTGGCGCATCCTGACTAAAAAAAGGGATTAAATCTGGATACGGTGGAGTTGTTTCGGGCTTATTTTTATAGTTCCGTAGGATGGTCTTCACTCGCTTGAAGACACATCTCAAAATTATTACTTTATTACTACAGGAAGAATTGTAATGGTGTGTCATTGTCAGCGAATGTACATATCTGTAAAAAAACCAACTGCAAAAGGTGCTAAAGAGTACTCATATGATGTAAAAATTATGGAAACATTTGCGACAAAACTGATTACAATCTGTAATGGGAAACTGACTTCGAAAGAGTATGACGTAAAAATTGTTCAGAATGTTGTATCGCGTTTTGTGAGTTCTCCACTTCCTCCACTGCAGCGAAATTCACGCAGTGCATATGCGACGATGTTGGTTTCCTTATATCGAGCAACGAAACCACAAGGTTCAAAATGGTTCAAATGGCTCTGAGCACTATGGGACTCAACTGCTGTGGTCATCAGTCCCCTAGAACTTAGAACGACTTAAACCTAACTAACCTAAGGACATCACACACATCCATGCCCGAGGCAGGATTCGAACCTGCGACCGTAGCAGTCGCACGGTTCCGGACTGCGCGCCTAGAACCGCGAGACCACCGCGGCCGGCGCGAAACCACAAGGTGTAGCCGTAATTTTGATCTCACGTTTAATGTTCCAACAACGCACCAGACGTATTAACATTGAGTGAACCGTGTACCACATCTACTACTAAACTGTTACAACGTACATTAGTGGAAATTAATATTTTTATGACAGCACACCACGCTACGCAGACGGCACACGTCTGTACTGCCCAGCGGCCAACCGCGAAGTGCTCGTTCCGCCGACCGTCAATGTCCGGCGTTTATTAACTATTAAGTTCAACAAACAATTTCCAGTTTAATTTACAGCTACTACGGCTTCATTTACGCGAGGAGATTCTTCATCATCATCATCATCATCCCACATCATTCCATCTTATTTCACGAGTCGGAAAACGTGGTTCCTCCACCAAAGACGCTCCTGAAACTTGTCTCTATCTTCAGCGCTGTCCCACGTATGTCCTCCTTGCTCGACGTCACATTTCGCCATATCCTTGTACCTTCGCCTTGGTCTTCCTCTTGGTTTTTTATCTCTCAATTTTCAAAAATGGTTCAAATGGCTCAGAGCACTATGGGACTTAACATCTGAGGTCATCAGTCCCCTAGAACTTAGAACTACTTAAACCTAACTAACCTAAGGGCATCACACACATTCATGCCCGAGGGAGGATTCGAACCTGCGACCATAGCGGTAGCGCGGTTCCAGACTGAAGCGCCTAGAATCGCTCGGCCACAACGTCCGGCCTTTCAGTTTTAAACCACACATTACTCTTGGTAGTCTGGTAACATCCATCCATCGCGTATGCCCATACCGCCTTAGCCGCTGCCAGATTTCTTGTGTTGAACTCTTACAACTTTGCTTTCCGATCTCCACATTTCGCATTCTATCCCTTCGTGTCTTTCCGACCAAGATACGTACAAACCTCACGTCAGCTGCCTGAATTCTGACGACCTTTACTTCTCACAGTCCATGTTTCACAACCTTATGTCAAAATGGGAAAGTTACAGGTTTCGTAGATGAAACACTTACATTTTAGCGGTACTTTCTTGTTCCATATTTCGTCTTTAACTGTTTGACAGACGTTACTATCTGATTGGATTCTGTTGACTTATTCCAATCACTGATACTGAAGTCATAGGATACTACTTTTCAGGGTTTTGCGGAGTGCATTATTTTACATTTAGGAACATATAAACCAGCTACCAATCTACACACCAGTTTGACAAGGTATGAAGATATGATTGCTTATTTGTACATCTTCTCAATTATCATTACACAAAGCCTACTTTTTTCAAGCTCCAATCAGTCGCTAAATTAAAACCGCAGTGAAAATCCAGTTAAGCTATGCGCATATGTGTTGTACAGAGTCTCTTGCACGCCCATCTACCATGTCACGTCGCACTTTTCAGTTCTGAGTGCACAGAGAGCGCAGAAAGACACCTAAATAACGGTGGCTCCCGCCAAATGTGAAGCCCTGTTGAGGTGTTTCGCCTAAATTCATGCAACCCACATAACGTAACTGTCATGCGTTCCTCGGCCACGCATTGCACGTACAACAAAGACGCCCCAGCAGCGTTTTACATTGAAGAACCAAAGAAACTGGTACACCTGTCTAATATCGTGTAGGGCAACGGTGAGCATGCAGAAGTGCCACAGCACAATGTACTGTGGACCCAACTAATGCCTGAAGTAGTGCTGGAGGGAAATGACACCAAGAATCCTGCATGGCTGCCCATAAATCTGTAAGAGTACGAGGGGGTGGAGATCTCTTCTGAACAGCATATTGCAAGGCATCCCAGATATGCTCAATAAAGTACATGTCTGGGGAGTTTGGTAGCCAGCAGAACTATTTAAACTCAGAAGAGTGTTCCTGGAGCCAGTCTATAGCAATTCTGCAATTGTGAGGTGTCGCATTGTCCTGCTAGCATTGCCAAAGTCCGTCGGAATGCACAATGGACATGAATGGATGCAAGTGATCAGAGAGGATGCCTACGTAAGTGTCACCTGTCAGAGTCGTATTTAGACTATCAGGGGCGCCATATCACTCCAATTGCACGTGCCCTACACCATTACAGAGCGTCCACCAGCTTGAACAGTCCCTTGCTGACATGCAGGGTCCGTGGATTCATGAGGGTGTCTCTATAGCCGAACACATCCATCCGCTCGATACAATTTGAATCGAGACTCGTCCGACCAGACAACATGTTTCCAGTCATCAACAGTCCAATGTCGGTGTTAACAGAGCCAGGCGAGGTGTAAAGCTGTATGTCGTGCAGTCATCAAGGGTACACGAGTGGGCCTTTGGCTCCGAAAGCCAATATCGATGATGTTTCGTTGAATGGTTCACACGCTGACACTTGTTGGTACCCCAGCATTGAAATCTGCAGCAATTTGCAGGAAGTGTTGCACTTCTGTCACCTTGAACGGTTCTCTTCAGTCGCCGTTGGTCCCGTTTTTGCAGGATCTTTTTCTGGCCGCAGTGATGCTGGAGATTTGATGTTTTACCAGATTCCTGATATTCCCGGTACACGCTGTAATGGTCGTACGGGAAAATCCCTACTTGATCACTACCTCGGAGATGCTGTGTCCCATCGCTCGTGCGCCGACTATAACACCACGTTCAGACTCATGCAAACTTGATAACCTGCCATTGTAGCAGCAGTAACCGATCTAAGAACTATGCCAGACACTTGTTGTCTTATGTAGGCGTTACCGACTGCAGCGCAGTATTCTTCCTGTTTACATATCTCTGTCTTTGAATACACATGCCTATACCAGTTTCTTTGGCGCTTCAGTGTAGAAGGTAAGTGTTTCATCACCCATCATACAGGCCGGACTTGTCTCTGATTTCTATGAAACGTCACATTCAAGCCCGAAATTACTTCCACATCTATAGGTGACACACTAACCAACAAAACACGTTGCCTCCTCCCTTCTAAGAAATCTTCAATCCAGCCAAAAAAATTTCGTTTGATAGCCCATATTATCGTAGCTTCTTCAATCAATGCTGATGTTGTACTGTGTCAAATTCTTTTTGGGAGTCAAGAAACACTACATCCACGTGAGTACCTTTATGTCTTCCGTTGAGGATGTGATGTGAGAATAACGCTAGTTGGGTTTCTCATCATAGATGTTGTCAGAATCCATGCTGGCTGGCATGGAAGACGTCACTCTGTTCTAGACTCTGCTTTCATTCGAGCTCACAACATGTTCTATAACAGTGGCATGTCAATGGCATGCAAAGCTAGTTCTATTAATGATTTCTGCAACACTTCTTCTAGACGGCAGTGACGAGTACTCTTGCCGAAGACTGGACGCAGAGTTTTGTCGAGAGATTTATATACAATATAGTTAAAAGTGGGGCTAAGTCAGTTACAAACTCTATTTACAATCTTACAGGGATTACAAAAATGGCTCTGAGCACTATGGGACTTAACATCTGTGGTCAGAAGTCCCCTAGAACTGAGAACTACTTAAACCTAACTAACCTAAGGACATCACAAACATCCATGCCCGAGGCAGGATTCGAACCTGCGACCGTAGCAGTCGCGCGGTTCCGGACTGAGCGCCTAGAAACGCTAGACCACCGCGGCCGGCACAGGGATTACATCGGAGCCTGATTGTTTCAGTCAATTGCAATAATTTCAGCTCTTCCTCAACGTAAGTGGCAGTAATACCCACATCACTGTATTGTAATTCTGTCTATATCTGTCGTATCTTTGGTATAAGTTATTTATGTCATGTAAGATTTACGCAGAATAACGATTAGAGTCGGAACTAAGACAGGTATCATATATTTTAAATATATCCGCAATTGCGCATATGGACAACCGTCAAGTGTAGAATAGAATGACGACAGTGAAAATTGGTGCCAAACCGCGACTTGAATCCGGATTTACTTCTTATCGCGAGCTGTGGCCAAATGGTAAAGCGACCATGGTCAAACGGTAAGGCGACCGCTCGAGATAAGGAGGAATACCGGGTTCGAGTCCCGGTCCGGCACAAATTTTCACTGTCGTCATTCCATTCTACAGTTGATGGTTGTCCATATGCGCAATTGTGAATACATTTGAAGTATTTCATAACGGCTGTAGTCGGCGCAGCATGCATGCATGTCCAAAGCAACTTTGTAAACCAGAATAACACACGCACTGCGATATCGTTTGTATAAGATAGGTTAGCAGAGAGGAAGCAACGCAGATAAGGCAGTTGCTCAGAACTTTCGTTCGCAGATGAGCAGCAGTGGGGGATGGGGATGGTGATGCAAACTGACTGTGCAGTGAGTCGGTGTTCAAACTGCGCGCTGTGCTACAACTAGTTGGCCAGCGAATTCTAGAGATGAGAAGGGTTTGCTGGATGGCTTCCCAGTTCAAATATAACTTCTTAGCAATAAACTTTATGTACTGTCTCTACATACCTAATTGGCATACTTCCCAACTAACACTCGTCCCACTAGTCACAAATATTCGCCTTTACCCCCGTCGTGATTAGAATGAATAGTTCCCTCTCACCTTCACTGAACTCTGACAGTGTAGTATGAACCCCTGCCATCCAAGCACTAATTATAATTAGTGAAGTAAATCAACGTTTGTCCACTAGACAGTGGACGAGGGCAGATATAACTTCAGTGTAATCAGTTTGAGCGCTAGAAGAACAGCTCCGGGATACGACAAATGATCTACGCACTTGTGTGAAAAAATGGTGTACTGACTCCTTTACCTGCCAACGGCCTTGATGGAGTAATAACACCGGTTCCCATCAGATCACCGATGTTAAGCGCTATCGGTCTGGGCTAGCACTTGGATGGGTGACCATTCGGTCTGTTGAGCGCCGTGGGGTGGGGGGGGGGGGGGCACTCAGTCCTTGTGAGGCAAAATGAGGAGCTACTCGGTTGAGAAGTAGCAGCTCCGGTCTCGTAAACTGACATACGGCCGGGAGAGTGGTGTGCTGACCACATGCCACTCCATATCCACATCCAGTGGCGCCTGTGGTCTGAGGATGACACGGCGGTCGGTCGGTGCCGTTGAGCCTTCATGGCTGGAGTTTAGTTTAATTTTAGACTCCTTTATCTTCCTTTGCGAAGGAAGAACTGGAAACGGATATAGGCATTTCTGCTTTCGTCCTGTTACGCTTAATTTCAGTTCTTGTGTCACCCATGAGAGACATAGCTTTGGTGCCACTGACAGACCTTACACACGCGCAAAATTTCTTTGGTTTTGGTGAGACATCTTTCAATAAGATTCTGCAACGATAAAAGTTGAAGGTTTCACGCATTGCCGTTTTGAAAGTCAAACGCGTTTCATTCACATCTCTATCAATAGCCCACTGCTTTGTTTACACCTATTGTACAGCTCGCTGTTTCTTAAGAAGTTACGAGTATTTGCTGTGACTGCATGTTGTAAATGGTCCCTTTGAAGAAGATGTTTTAGAAAAACAGAATAAAATCCCAAACAGAGCTCCACTTTTGCAAATATATGTGTGACAAAAAAGGGAAGCACCCAGAAGCTGTGTATGAGCCGGATGTTGGGGAAGGAAACGAAATGAAATTTCAAGGGTTGAAAGGGTATGCGACATTATACTAGTGATTACCAAGTCGAGTCAAATTTACAAAGAACTTGGCAGTCTGAGCCCACTTAGTACGACGTTGCACCCCCTCTGAGGCACGGAACATAAACTTTTAGGAAGGGTGATAAAAGTCGTGCATCCTTTGCTGAGGTGGGCTGACCCACAACTGTTGTTTCTAACTGGTCCTCGATGTCCTGTATATTGGCATTGAGACAGGACTGATTGCCGAGCTGATATCACACATGTTCCGTCTGGAACAGATCTGAGAGCTTTCAGGCCACGAGACTAGCTCAAGATCAGCCATACAGTTCGTGGACACACGAGCCATGTGTGAACGAGCATTGTCCTCCTGAAAAACTGCGGCACGAGACTATCGTATGAGAGGTGGTGACATATGAGGGCGTAGGACGTCCGTGAAGTACCGCTGTGCTGTCAGAGCTACCTCAGTTACTACCAGCCGTAACATGAAGGCGCCATACCTCGCGATCCCAGAAGTAACACGGCAATGCGTCTCCAAAATACTGGTAGTACAGGACGGACCTCCCCCAGGTTGCCGCTGTACTCCCCGATGACAGTTACCCATAGCAGTGTAGGATCGTGATTCATCAGCAATCTAAGGTTTCTGGATAATGGCACCACTCCAATTGGTATTGCAGTGTTAACGGCATCCTTCGCATGGTACGGTAATTCTGTTGTCTGGCTGCCGAAAGTCTTCGACTAATGGTTCAGAAGGACAAAGAATGCTGCTGGGACTCCCTTCACCTACACCTACATGCAAATCGCACTTAATTGCCTGGCAGAGGGTTCATCGAATCACCTACACAATAATCCTCTATTATTTCAATCTCAAAAAGCTCGCGGAAAAAACGAACACCTACATATTTCCGTGCGAGCTCAGATTTCCCATATTTCATTATGATGATCGTTTCTCCCTATGTAGGTTGGCGTCGAAAAAATAAAAAAGTATTTTCGCATTCGGAGGAGAAAGTTGGTGGTGAGAAGATTCTGCCGGAACGAAAAACGCCTCTGTTTTAATGATGTCCACCCCAACTCCTGTGTCCGCAGCTCGTGGTCGTGCGGTAGCGTTCTCGCTTCCCGCACCCGGGTTCCCGGGTTCGATTCCCGGCGGGGTCAGGGATTTTCTCTGCCTCGTGATGACTGGGTGTTGTGTGATGTCCTTAGGTTAGTTAGGTTTAAGTAGTTCTAAGTTCTAGGGGACTGATGACCATAGATGTTAAGTCCCATAGTGCTCAGAGCCATTTGAACCATTTTTGAACCCAACTCCTGTATCGTGTCAATGGCACCCTCGCCCCTATTTCGCGATGATACGAAACGTGCTGCTCTGCTTTGAACATTCTCGATGTTCTCCGTTAATCATATCTCGTAAGGATCCCAGATCACACAACAGTACGCTGAAAGAGGACGGACAAGCGTAGTGTATGCAGTCTCTTTAGTAGATCTGTTACATTTTCTAAGTGTTCTGCCAATAATATGTACTCTTTGGTTTGCCTTTCCCACAACATTTTCTGTGTGTTCTTTCCAATTTAGGTTGTTCGTAATAGTAATTCCTAGTATTTAAGATAAATGTACAACCTTCAGATCTGACGGATTTATCGCGTAACTTAAGTTTAACGGATTCCGTTTAGCACTTATGAGAATGACCTTACATTTTTCATTATTTAGGATCAGCTGCCAATTTTCGAATCTTACAGGTATCTTTTGCAAATTATTTTGCTATTTGTTTTGATCTTCTGCTGATGTTACTAGAAGATAAACAACAGCATGATCTGCAAACAACCTAAGACGGGTGCACAGATTGTCTTCTAAATCGTTTATATAGACAAGCAACAGCAGAGGGCCTATAACACTACCTCGGGGAATGCCAGAAATCACATCTGTTTCATTCGATGGCTTTCCGTCAATTACTCTCTGACAGGAAATCACGAATCCAGCTATATAAAAAAGACGATATTCCAAAAGCACGCAATGTCACTACGAGCTGCTTGTGAGGTACAGTGTCAGAAGCCTTCTGGAAATCCAGAAATAAGAAAACAATTTGAAATCCGTTGTCAATTAGCACTCAACACTTCGCATGTGTAAAGAGCTAGTTGTGTTTCACAAATAACTTTTTTTCTAAATCCGTGTTGACTGTGTGTGCCAAGAAACCGTTCTCTTCTAGGTAATTCGCTAATCCTTGGGTGGCAGCCTCAGATGTTAAGGAGTTGCCTTGCGCTTGCTGCACAACACGGCAATCCTGTTGACTTGACCCTTGACGACGAGTGTGCCTCCTGTCCCCAAAATTCCATGCAATGCAACATTGGGCCACTGTCACCAGAACTGCCCCAAAATCTGCACAATTAGACCAGTCGGCCAAATTGAGAAACGTTTCAAGACGCTCCATGTGCTGATAACGCTGTCTCACACGAGTACACTGCATCTCAGTGTTTTCGACAGTGACAACTAAACATCTGACGCTGACTGTGCCCCTTATGTAACTTAACAGTTTGGTCGCATAGTCCTTACCATAAATTTCCAAAAAAAATTCCTCCTTCCTTCTTCCATCTATTGACCGCATTAAACAATATCCAGTCCAAGTAATTAATAAGCAAAGTGTTTTATGAAGATTTGAGAGGAGCGAAGATTACAATAAACTTTCCGGTTTACTTACCCTGTGATGTTGACATGGCTCCAGTTCTTTTTGTCTAGGGGTCTGATTCTTGAAGCTGAAAATCTCACATCAGGTTCTCACGGTTAGTTTGAAGTAAATAAATCTGAAAATTTTTGTTGCAGCAATTTTTTTACGTAAATATATTTTCTCACACTTTGGTATATCAAACAGTCTGTTGGTTTTTACATTAACAAAGCCGAAATGACATTGTTCGCACAAACTACAAAAATTCGTCCGATCGCATCAGAGGCATGCTTACTATTCCTACACCCTGCGGAAGTAACGATATTCCAAAGGGTTTACAATTTTTCTTAACAAATGAATTCCTACCGGTTTCCGTTACATCATTAATTTCGATTATTATTTCATAAATGAATCCAGAAATAAAAATAGTAAACAGTACAGGATTGCCTAATTAATAACAGAAATTTTAGGTGTGCTAATAATTCGTAATTTCATATGTTTCTAAAACAGAATAACATCAACTGTACATCCAGAACTAGTAATTATCGATTATAACATCGAAACTAAGATATTTTATAAAGTAATTCATTTTCATAAAATTTAGCTTGAAATATAACATACTATGTAGAAAATTATATGAAAGTTTTCAGTAAAGCAAATGACATAATACTGACTTGTACAAAATTCGAAAAATAGTACTGGTATCGACAACTAATGCTGGAAGGAAATGTGCCGTTACACCGTTCTACCTGTCGCAGAGAATTTCAAATCTAGTAATTTACATACCACCCCATAGTTTGTATGTAGACATGCTAACAGGTCTTCCGGGTGCTGCAGTTTTCCTTCTTTCTTTCTTTTTTCAGATATTGTAATTGGTGCCTCCAAACACAAGCAAGTGTGCCTACAAAGTCACAGTCTGAAACTGTAAGTAAATAATTACATCATCATGAGTTGCAAGTCACTAGCATTTCGTTCTATGTGTTTGGATGGTATGTAGTGCTCCACTTTTATACTTCGCTCATCTTAAGAATAAGCCTGATGTAAACAAACACAAACGCGTTGACTGGTCAGCAGCCTTAGCTCTCGTGCACTGGTGTTATTCCGTTCTTGGAAGTAGGTCCAACTTATGTATTAGACATTCTATTACTATCTCACTGTAAATGAAACTTTACGATATTCTCATGTATTAACAGCCAGAAAAGTTTTTCTTAATCGTACTTTAGCTACGTAATTTTTATTCCAAAAATCTCTGTAAGCGCTATTCGTGTTCTGATTGTCTCGCTGTTCAGATATACCGCGAAAATGGACGAGATCGCTCCCTGATTAGCAGTGAAATACACGCGAGGATTAATGTTAATGGCTAGAAATAAGTTGTTTTTCAAAACATTACAGAGAAAAATCAGCTCTGACGTTTTTCAAGAAATATTATGTAATAAATATTAGGGATAGTATTTCGGATATATTGGTGGCGTGACCGCAGGTGTCGCAGATTGATAATAGGGCGGGCTAGTGGGCGGAGTTTCGCAACCCGTTATGATCTACAGTTTTTTTGTTCGGTTTGAATACCTAAATCATTTGAATATGAAATTTATCTAATATGTGTTAATTAAATCATAATTAACCACCATTTTTTCAAGAAAAATGCATGTCTTCTAGTTTATAATTACTTACTACACACACAAATTTGGTTTTCATTGGAAATACAAATTCTTGATTATCGATATATTATTAAAAATTGTTAAGGATTTCGAAATTAAGAAAACATTACACAATTAAACTTTTTGAAAAAAAACGAAAAATCAGATATTCTTTGTTTGAATATGCCCATTGTTATATAGAACAGATGTGGTCTCACACGAGCCAGAATGATAAGCGTCGTAGAAACACAGAAAACAATGATTATCACGGTGTGGAGCACACTGTACGAATCATGCATTTTTACAGTTGTCACCTTAACACTGCAATCTGAACCCAACACAACTGATCTGGAGCCAAGTTAAGGGATGTGTTACGAAAAATAAAACGATATTTAAGCTGCCAGAACTAATGCACGGATAGCTGTAACACATCACAGCCGAACGTTGGCGAAATGCAGAACAGCGCGACATATAATTGAAATTTTGAAATTTGTGGTAAGTTCCTATGGGACCAAAGTGCTGAGGTCATCGGGCCCTAGGCTTACACACTACTTAATCTAACTTAAACCAACTTACGCTAAGGACAACATACACACCCATGTCCAAGGGAGGACTTGAACCTCCGACGGGGGGAGCCGCGCGAACCGTGGCAAGGCGCCCTAGACCGCACGGCTACCCCGCGCGATAGCGCGATGTAAAAGAGGGGGAGGGAATGTGGACTTTTCGGTGGCTCGTGGTTATGTTGCTGATCGCCTCGTTATCAACGCAGTAGTACTGGAATGAACCGCATCCCTCGGAGTCCGATATGAAAGACGTTCAGAGATTACCAGACGACTGACTATCATATATCATCAATGGCTTTAATATTTAACTACATGGGGAAATCCCAGCAGTTTGTTTGTTTGTTTTGTTTTCTGGGCGCAAAAAAAGACTGGGGTCATACGCACCCAAGTCAAAACTACAGAACACGAAGACAGCGAGAAGTTAAAAAACGTCTACACGTCGACCCTAATCGACGTAAGGAAAGACAGCTAAAAGCAGGGACGTGGAGAAAGGGCTATAAAATGCACCGTAGCGAAACGGAGGTTCAGGACTAAAAATTAAATGGACGGATAAAAAGTCAAACGCGGTCGACACCCAGCGCGTCGTTCGCTAAAACGGCCGATAATTCAGACGGCAAACCCAAGCGGGAACGTAAACGGTTAAAAAATGGGCATTCCAACAGGAAGTGGCTGACAGTTAAAACCTGGGCGCAATGTGCACAATGTGATGGGGGAGCACCACTTAGCAAATGGCTAAAAAGGCAGTGCCCTATACGCAACCTAGTTAAAATGACCTCCTCCAAGCAGGACGTCCAAGCCGATGGGAGAGTTTTAATAAGCTCGAGTTTATTCCCATGAAGGGAGGACTAATGGCGATGCCAAAGTGACACCACCTCCTGACAGACGGCAACATAGAGATCATCGTAGGGAATGTAGGAACTAGTAGGCTGAGGTACGAGGACTGCAGCTTTGGCAGCAGCGTCAGCAGCCTCGTTTTCTGGCAGACCGAATGCGCTCTTACGCCGCACGTAACTCATGCAGACCAATTACCCTAGTTCAAGTAAGGAATTTTCATCACTCTCGTTTTTAATTTCAGTACTATGTCAGCTAAGATCGAGAGCATGTTAAGTTTTCCATCAGCTCACCTAAGAAGCGTTTCGCCTCAGTTTTACGTTTATTTCCTTCTGATCAAAAATTAAATGACATTCAAGGCTATATTGTTCACTACTCTCCTCTTTTTATGTCTTTACTACAACTGTTCACATCACTGCAGGTTAACTGGAAAAGGTCCATCCAAGTTAAACGCGCCTACAAGGCTGTTGTCCCGTGTTACCGCTGAGTCTAAGTGCGTGTAACGCGCAGCATAAAACGTGCCCTTATTATCCTACTTGACTTTACTCGAGACAGCTTGGCTTCTGCTCCACGTGAACCGAAATCCAAAGAGGTCTACCGGCCGGTGAGGCCGAGCGGTTCTAGGCGCTTCAGTCTGGAACCGCGCGACCGCTACCTTCGCAGGTTCGAATCCTGCCTCGGGCATGGATGTGTGTGATGTCCTTAGGTTAGTTAGGTTTAAGTAGTTCTAAGTTATAGGGGACTGATGACCTCAGATGTTAAGTCCCATAGTGCTCAGAGCCATTTGACCATTTGAACCAAATAGGTCCCAGAAAACGCGGAAGAATGCATAATGTAATGTTTACGTGATGTTTATTCTTACGATGAACGGATTATAGTGGTGTTAACGGCAGTCTACGTAGGCCTAAGTGACGGTAACTCTGAATTTCGGCTGATGGCTAGTCTCCGACTAATGCCGCAGCGGTATCGTTTGAGAGCCACGTAGTCCTCGCACTGTAGTGCTGCAGTCGCACGCGATGTCGCCGGTACCTCCAGACAACGGGGGCGTCGATTGTTAGCGCGGCGGTCCGCCTGATCGAACGGCGGTAAGAGGGCGCCGTGCGGGCAGAAAAAGCGCGCTGAGGACGCGTGGCGTGTGTGCCGGCCTGTCGGAAGTCCGGTTCACACGTACGTAACGCGCGCGCACACCGCAGCGCGGCGCGGCGCGCCGGCAAAAACGCAGCCAAGGCCGCACGCAGTTTTGCTGCGGCGCCAGTGCGTGACCGCGCGTTACGTAAGGCGCCATTACCACCCCGACACACACGCAGGCCCCAACGCTGTCGCCAGCTAGGCGCTACTTTACAGTCCCGTGATACCGCAGGCACGTCTGCAGTTGCTTCCCTGGCCTCAGAGTTTCGCATCGCTTTTTCTCTCGCACTGGTCCACGGCCCTCTTCCTGTTACGGGGTGGAGATTATTACAGTAATGTTCAGAAAAATACAGAACGCCTTGAACGATTAGCGATAGGACGTTCATATTCGCAGGGCATGTACACCAGCATGTTCTGCAGAAATGATCAGCATTTCAGCCACTCGTTTCAGCCTTTGCCATGTTGTCTAGTAGGCAGAGGGTCCGCCATGGGCCCAGATAACTTGTTCCGTGAGTGATGGCATCGACGCGTATAGCCGACCATGCTGCATTTACACGGCCCAAAGTTCATCTGTGGTGGTTGGCATTGGGTCACAGTGCTGCACAAATCATTTCACGGTATCCCATAGATTTTTCGATTGTCGACAAGTCTGGTGATCTGACGCGCCAAACCAAAAGGCGACATCTTGTGACACCAAGAAGACACATGTTCGCGCAGCAACATGTGGCAGCGCATTGTCTTGCTGAAAAATGGCGTCTGGGGTGTTATGCAGGAAGGAATGTGGCTACGGTTCGCAGGAATCATTCACGTAGGTCACACTGGTCACAATGCTCTGGACACGCGCCAACTGATTTGTGGTTGTAATCGATAGCACCCCACGCGATAAGGTCTTGAGTTGACGCTGTATGTTTTGTGCCAGTGCAGCCACTGTGATACCACTCCCCCTGTCTGTGGCGAGCAGAAATGAGGCCATCATTTTCAAACAAGCAGAACCTGGATTCGTCCGAAAACAATACGTGACGCCATGCCTGTCCCCAGTGACGTTGTTCCATACACCACTGACGTCCAGAATGTTTATGCGCATTCGTCAAAAGCAGGCGGTGAAGTGGACGATGCGCTTGTATGTACCCGTGCTGTAATAAACGACAACGGACTGTCTCTAGTGATAGTGTACGATATATTACACTGTAGCGTCAGAGCCGAGGAGGACCGAGGATGACGCAGATCTGTCTTGCAGTGCCATTCGGATGAGGTGTCGATCTTCTCGGGGTGGGGGGTGATCTAAGTGGTGAGACCTTGATCCGTCTCGTCAAGTTCTACGGTCTTCCGTGAACTATTCTGACCTTCGCTTAATAGTGACAACGTTTTGCCAGCAGGTGGTGTTGCCCCGAGATATCAATGTTGGACTTGAGCCCGCAGGCTGACATGGTTCAAATGCGAATCATTTCTGCAGAACGTACTTACGTACATTTCCTGTGAATATGAACGCCTCATCTCCAATCGTTCAAGGTGTTCTGTTTCTTCTGAACATGAGTGCACTCTCTGCACTTGTTACGTCTATAAAACGGTGCATTGGCCGCGACCTTCTTATAGCACTGGCTTTAATCGTTTTTCTTGGCTATCTGCCTCCGTAGCAGAAGTTGTAACACACGCCCCTGAACAGGTGCTCGATTCAGAGGTGACCGACAAGAGTCCTGGAGGTGGAAAAATTTTCAAGTCCAGTATTTGCCAGTTCAAATGGTTCAAATGGCTCTGAGCACTATGGGACTTAACATCTGAGGTCATCAATCCCCTACACTTAGAACTACTTAAGCCAAACTATCCTAAGGAGATCACACACATCCATGCCCGAGGCAGGATTCGAACCTGCTACCGTAGCAGCAGCGCGGTTCCGGACTGAAGCGCCTAGAACCTCTCGGTCACAGAGGCCGGCTATTTGCCAGGAAAAGGAAGAGTGGTGAAGTGACATCGTGCCTTAAAACACCTGACCTTTTTTCGGTCTATATCTATTTCTGGGTTGCCTCATTGACCCAGAGACTGAAGAAAGTAAAACCGCTATATTTCAGCCTATCCACAATGGGGTTCATGGCACATGCCACTCTCTATTTAAATTTTCTTATATTTTTTGTGCCAGACAACGAAGCATTCAATATGGAGTCCCAAATTGCACACAGAGCACTACTTCCTTGCATTTTTCTTGCAAAATTTCATATTTTCTTTGTTTCCCCAACATCATGCGTCCAATCAAGCGCCCGCTTCCAGAAGTACTGAGTTCAAGTACGCCTGCCATTTTTTGATCAGAAGCAGCGGATTATTTAGGAAGATATGCCCTTGCCACCATCCTTCTGAACTGGAGCAGTTGAATATTCTCATTCGTGAGTCGGTTGATGTCATTGGAGTTGAACAGTGCTACATTTATTGCGTTGGTACACAATGGAAAGTACGAGTACCGTTTCTTACATCGAATTCTGACACAGTCCAATTTGTCCATGCCTCGCATATGCTTGTTGTATTCTGTACTTCTTGGTTCTCAGCTTTGCTCTTTCTCTTTACTTGGATACTGGACTCACTGTCTCATGCTTTAACAAGAGTTTTACACAATTGTTATGTATCCACATTTCTGCCATTATCTCTCTGTTCTTGTCTAATCTGTAGTCAGACGTTCCTCTTTCTTTCTTTCACATGCTGTTCGCACTTTCTACGGGACAATTATTCATTCGATTCATTCGGTCGGCTCTATTCGCCCTCACTCTCATTTCTGAGAGCTCTTCCATCAAACGGAAACTCGTGAAGAAGTTATGTGACTATAGGCTTTCCCGGCGTAAACTACTGATGAATGTTTCTCGGGTCTCCAGCCCGTTGGTAGCGTTGATATCTCGCGACGTTTCGGGAAGTGTATACTACCCATCTTCTGGCGAAGTGGCAATGACACTTGCCGAAACGTTGCGAGATATCAACGCTATCACCCGGCTGGAGACCCGAGAAACCTTCATCAATCGTGAAGAAGTTGTTAAAATAGATTTTGTGACGTTCAGGAGATTGCAGAACAGAAGTCATATTCAGTACAACTGATCCGCCAAGTCACAAAACTTTCAACTTCACTTTTGAATCCTTCGATTTTCTTTCATAGCCTGACATAAGAAACAGTAACCACTTCCAGAAAAGCACACGGCCCACTGATTAAAAAGTAATCTCACTGGTTTCCAGCGAATGAATTGTTTTAGATACTTGTACTCGTAATATCGAACTATTCGGTCATCAGTGCTCAGGATGTCAGAAAAAAATTGAAATTTCATTAAATTCTTATTCAGAAAGCCCATCGTGGATGAATTCTGAAGATTGTATCCCTTCCGTCAGCTGGGATTCTGTTCTGACGTGTGTTACTTTTAAAGTGCAGATGGATCTTAATTTCTAGATATGATATCTGTTGTGGCTCATACATCTTATATCAAAGCCCTCGTCTTCATTCCAATATACACTAAAGCGCCAAAGAAACTGGTATAGGCATGCACATTCAAATACAGAGATTTGTAAACAGGCAGAATACGACGTTGCGGTCGGCAACGCCCATATAAGACAACAAGCATCTGGCGCAGTTGTTAGATCGGTTACTACCGCTGCAAGGGCAAGTTATCAAGATTTAAGTGAGTTTGAACTTGGTGGTATAGTTGGCGTATAAGCGATTGGCACAGCATCTCCGACGTACCGATGAAGTGGGGATTTTTCCCGTATGACCATTTCACGAGTGTACCATGAATATCAGGAATCCGGTAAAACATCATATCACCGACATCGCTGTGAACGGAGAAAGATCCTGCAAGAATGGTACCAACGACGACTGCAGAGAATCGTTCACAGAAGGGCAACCCTACCGCCAATTGGTGCAGGTTTCAATGTTGGGTCATCAACAAGTGTTAGCGTGCGAACCATTCAACGAAACATCATCGATATGGGCTTTCGGAGTCGCAGGAGACGAAGCCTTACACCTCGCCTGGACCCATGAACACCGACATTGGGCTGTTGTCG
This sequence comes from Schistocerca nitens, assembly GCF_023898315.1. NCBI lineage: Eukaryota > Metazoa > Arthropoda > Insecta > Orthoptera > Acrididae > Schistocerca > Schistocerca nitens. The sequence goes on along the minus strand of NC_064620.1, from coordinate 142,032,201 downwards.
ACTGGAAACATGTTGCCTAGTCGGTGGAGTCTCGTTTCAAATTGCATTGAGCGGATGAAAGTGTACAGGTACGGCGACAACCTCATAAGTCCATGGATCCTGCATGTCAGCAGGGGTCCGTTCAAGCTGGTGGAGGGTCTGTAAAGGTGTGGGGCGTGTGCATCCTGTCTGACCACCTGCATCCGTTCATGTCCATTGTGAATTCCGACGGACTTGGGCAATTCCAGCAGGACAATGCGACGCCTCATACGTACAGAATTGCTACAGAGTGGCTCCAGGAACACTCTTCTGAGTTTAAACACTTCCGCTGACCACCAAACTCCCCAGACATGAACATTATTGAGCATATCTGGGACACCTTGCAACATGATGTGCATAAGAGATCTCTACCCCCTCGTACTCTTACGGATTTATGGACAGCCCTGCAGGATTCATGGTGTCAGTTCCCTCCAGCACTACTTAAGACATTAGTCGAGTCCGTACCACGTCGTGTTGCGGCACTTCTGCGTGCTCGCGGGGGCCCTGCACGATATTAGGCAGTTGTACCAGTTTCTTTGGCTCTTCAGTGTAGTTGTTCCTGCGGGAGAGCATGGTGTCCAGTGAGAGCAGTATTCCTCTCTTTCAAACCCCACCCTACGGGGAGAGAGGGAGAGTCTTAGTTTTAGCGAATCAAAATTTACGAAGTAAATAAGTATTTTTTATTTATCCGTAACCATTTTCCACGCAAAAATGAGAACATAGATTTTCTTGAACTACATCGCCAGCTACCAAGAAACAAAACAAACGTTTAAGACAAAATGTATGTAGTTATTTATGTAGAATCTGATTGTGTAATAAAAATGGGGCTTCCCATTTGAAATTTTCAAGTTGCCTTCCGCTCCACCCCCAGGGGGCTGTGGTGGCGGGCTAATTTTACCACCAGCAGATGTCCCCCTCGAAAATAATAAACTTTGTATTCTGCACATTTTTTCGTGTGAAGCTTCTTTTTCGAATTATTCTAGTTTGTCAACTTAAAATTTACAGCCTGAATACGAGCAAAGGACTCAGACTTATGTTGTATGTCGCCCATCACGTGCGACATCATTGTTATTTCAAAGTTAAGTATTGTCAATCTGCTTTATTGAAATAAAACTACTAATGTTATTTGCCTGAACTGTTGCGTAGCATTCCGAGAACGCAGCATCCCTTCAAAATGGCTCTGAGCACTGTGGGACTTAACATCTGATGTCATCAGTCCCCTAGAACTTAGAACTACTTAAACCTAACTAACCTAAGGACATCACACACATCCATGCCCGAGGCAGGATTCGAACCTGCGACGGTAGTGGTCGCGCGGTCCAGACTGAAGCGCCTAGAACCGCTCAGCCACACCGGCCGGCCGCAGCATCCCTTAGACACCGTATACGAGACGAGTATGCAAGACCCCACACTTTTGATCAGATAGTGTATGGTTACTACACTTACGAATGTTTAAAAAGTATGTAACATAATACATAATATGAAAACTACCTCTTTGCCTTTTACTTATAAATTTGATCAGTGCACTGCTCCAGTCTACAATTGAATAATGACTTCTTCACACACGTTTGAGAGCGCGCGTTAAGAGCAAGGACATCTTTCTTTCTCTCTCTGCCTCTTTCTATGTGTGCGTGTGTGTGTGTGTGTGTGTGTGTGTGTGTGTGTGTGTGTGTGTGTGTGTATGTGTATGTGTATGTGTATGTGTGTGTGTGCGCGCGCGTGCGCGCGCGAGCGCGCTCGTGTTGTCAGAACCGTGGTGATGGTGTAAAACAGGAAACTGTCTCTCCGAAAGCGACAAATATTTGACTAAAACATCCAGCCCAGTATCGCGACTATACCCCCTAAAAAGAAAAGTTTGTTCCTGGTGCGTGCTGCAGATGCTTGAAATACTGTATGCCTATCGTATTCATTCTCTAGAAAGGAGTACAATATGAACTGTAATAATGGATTATTCACATTTCCCCCCGTTTCTAAAGCACTAAAGTGTCTGCTGGTGTTAACTGTGTGACAGCTGATAACTGTGCGCTTCGATAGTTAACACGCCTATCGGCACAATGAAATTCTAGACCTGTCATTAGGCATGCTAGGGAGGTTTTATTGCTAGACCGGCAAAGGCATATCATTATTCCGGGGTCGAATCACAACGGAGAACACATATTTCGATTTTTGAGGGTGTATACTCCTGAACACAGCCCGATGCAAACATAAAGTAGGTCAGTCCATACTGTGAACTTTCTCTTAGGGCTGATACTCGAAAAACGCATGCTTGAGGGCCATTTCGTGTAGCTCTATTCCCAAGCTGTCCCAAGACAACAATTGTCAGCGGAGACATAACGTCATTAGAAACCTGTTTCAAAATAGAGACTTCACAGTGGCCAGCGCCTTGCGCGAAGAACGGCAGCAGACTCTTTGCATAAATAAAAATTATATAATGGTCGTAAATAGACGGAAATACCCGATATTGTTTGACTAAGCATTAGGAAATCATTTACTAGAATCCGCCACAACTTTCAAGTATCTCGGAGCATCCGTCCGCATCGATTTAAAACGAAGCTACCACAAAAACCTAGTCGTGAGAAAGACAGATGGTGGAAGTGTAATGCACTCGCGGAAGTAGTCGTTTGTGAAACCCTCTTTTGATCAATTCTTGAGGATAACAGAAAACCGGATATATTTCACCCGCCATGGTTACTTTGACCACTCATACGCTAAAAGTTTTACAGCTCTCTACTGGCTCTCATTCGGTTGTTTAGCATATACTGCTTGGTAAAAGTTCCATAAGTTTATGCTATATGGCGACGTGTAGTGCCAATTCTCTTGCACAACAGTTGGCGAACCTGTTGCGGCTTATAATTGTATACGAAAAGGTGTGTTTAATACACGGTTGTGCAAAATCCACCGACATCATTTAACTGCAAACTTATCGGTGTTTTCAACCGTATCATGTATGTTAATCGATTAATTCTCAAAACAGAACATTGATTAACTTTTTGTTCACATGTAATATCTGCCAGTATATGACGATTTCTGAGGTTATGTCCGTGATTTCTCTTTTTCGGAGTTACTTTGACGACTGGTAGTTGTCATTCCAAGGTTACAGACACACAATTTATCAAACAGTGCTGATGCTAATGGCAGCGTGGAACTAACGAATACGAACATTTACCGTCGGTATATAGACGAAGGGTCATTTGTAATTGTTAATGTGCCTACAACTAAGAAAGAGAAAGGTCATTCATATATTGCTCAAATTGCAAGCTGTTGTGGTTCAGGTAGTGATTCAGGCATAAAGAGTTCTTCTTATGGGGTGACCTCAACTGTACAACACCATTTTGAAAAATGAAGAAACCGCGGGACAGATTCTTAATCCACGTCTTTTCTTGTGTGCACACGACCGATTTCAGAACAGTTAAGGTTCCATCATCTGGTGTAAAAAATAAAATCACTTAATCAGTTGAGGTCGTCCTCACGCCAGTGTTGTCATGGAACCAAAATTTCCGTGTCAAAAGGATAAAAGGGACCTGGAATACAAACAGGGGCAAAAAGTTTCATAAGTGCGAGGTGTCTGGATCGAATGACGCTGTTGATACTTTTATTCATTCCCAAGTAATTCTAACAACAGATTTATTATGACAGTGCAGATTATCATTATTTAATGAGTCATTCATTATTTGCATAATATTTATCTTGAAAAAAGGAGAAAAACGTTTCGTAAGGAGACTGGAAATAGAAAAAGGACACACGAGAACTTTCAAACAGATCAGCATAGTCATTTAATTAATATTATTGTATCTACATTCGCGACAAGTATAATATGTAAGCTATAGACCACTGCACGAATCAGAATGGTAGTGACCGTAGAAACATGGAAAACAATAATTACGATGAATGCCGAATACTTGCACGATTTTTTTCAGTTTGTCTATCTGCAAAACAAACTTGGCTCACATTCATAAACTGTTCTGTCATCACACAATTTAGCGGCGTACCAAGCATATACAAGCATATTACTGAACATTGGTACAGATGACTGGTGGTGTACGACTGACTGAATTTTTATGCAATCTTTTCTAGAAGCTATCGTTCTGTTCTGTTCGATGACGTACGCGCAGTTTTGTAGTCTTAAAAATAAATTTAGCAAGGCTGCAGCAGTAGAGTTCATTTGGGAGGGATTATTTTAATACTGCACGGCGGTGGTATAACATGGGAATGGAAGAAAAGTAGCGGTAGACAGGTTCGATCAAGGGACCTCTCGTTCGCGAAAGTAACTGCTTACTCGCTCACGTGTGGACTCCTTCAATGCTAGAGACCGCACTAAGTACATAATCAGGCCTAAATTTTTCAAACTCAGTTGAGAGTTGCGTATTCACGTTCAGATATGTCGAAGTCCTAGTCGTGTCCCACACAACCTGTCAATAAGAATCAGATCTGGGAGTGGCAGTCCGCAGGGACCCCCTGTCAGAGTGAGAGTCCGAATGGGATGGTCAACGATCTGCCGTGGGTCACTCTACATCGGAGAGACTTATAAAATTCAGAGAACACAAAACAACATATCCTTCCTTCAAAGCTCCTCTCAAGCAGTGACCACGACGGCAAAATTAGAGAAATCCACCCTCATACAAGAAGGTATCGACCATCTTTCTTCCTGCGTAACATTTCCAAACCGAGACGGAAGAGGGCAAATAAGACACGCTCTCCAAAATGAATGTTCGCGCCGCAGTGGAATGTGCGTTGATTTGACACTTCCTGGCCAACTGAAAGCGTGTGCTGGACTGGAAAATTTGCCTTTCGCGGGCAAGGGCTCTACCGACTGCGCTTCCGAAGCACCAGTGATAACAGCCCATCGCACTTTCACTTCCGCCAGTTCCCCATCTCCTAACTTCTGCAAACAGTCCCCTAACCCCCTAACCTGTGGCTAAGCCACGTCTCCGCACTACCCTTTCTTCCACGAGCGCTAATTACGCAAGGATGCAGGCGATCTTCTGCGAGGTTTGGAAGGGCGAGCCGTGAGTTGTGGTTGGATAGCTCAGTCGGTTGGAATCCGGCTAACGTCATTGTACGACGCCACCCCACGGCCGACTGGACGCGGGTTTGGCGAGCCATCCACGCGCCCTTCCTATCAACTCTAGTACGGTCGGCGTGGTTTGTGGTCACTAACGAGAAATTTCCGAACCGACGAAGGCTGTATGCTACTCACCTAACTGACGATCCCATGTGCCCCCGTTGCGCGACGGTAATACGGACGAACACAGACTGAACTGTGGCCCCGCACGCGAGTGCTGGAAACCGATCTGCCAGATACTGGCTGTCCTTCTACGTCGTCCATTTGTTTCGATTGTGCCCCTGGATCTCTTTCATCCCAACGCCGTCTGTTTCCCAATGACCCGTATGAATGCGGTCAGTTGGGTGCAAGGAATAACGATACACTACATGTACCGCGATGGTGAAAAGCAACTCCTCCATTTGTCGCAATACATGATCGACGAGTTCCTTTTCTTAACGAACAGAACGCAATACCGGAATCTTTCTGCTAACAAATAATGTAGGTTGATTCTTACAAGCCGCGAGGGATTAGCCGAGCGGTCTGGGGCGCTGCAGTCATAGACTGCGCGGCTGGTCCCGGCGGAGGTTCGAGTCCTCCCTCGGGCATGGTTGTGTGTGTTTGTCCTTAGGATAATTTAGGTTAAGTAGTGTGTAAGCTTAGGGACTGATGACCTTAGCAGTTAAGTCCCATAAGATTTCACACACATTTGAACATTTTTTTGATTCTTACAAAGAAGAAGACAGCAACCAGCCACTATTAACAATGCTACTTATTTAAGTAAATAGCGCCGTAACCGGTTTCGAACTGACAAGTTCATCATCAGACGGCTGTTCATAAGATTTACGAGATGCACTTTACATAGTCATTTCTTTTCTCTCACTGTAGTGAAATATTTTTGGTGTGTTGGTGCCCTACGGTAGAAAACAGTTTTAGAAGCGCCCTATGTGAACATAACTAACCTCCAAACGATGAAATACAGAGTAAACAAATATGTGAGGTTTAGTGGTTATAGTACTCACACCGAAAATTCCGTGCAATTTTGATGCGAAGTTGCAGGATTGTATTTTTTAAATATTGCAAAATATATGCAGCACTTATATGATTTGCATATCACCATATTGTGCAAAGCACCACACACACACACACCAAAAAGTACTTGCCACATTTGAAGTTGACACAAAGATTGAGGCTTCACAAATACAACAGTGCAAGAGATGTTCTCTCTCAGAGATATTACAATATATACACTCCTGGAAATTGAAATAAGAATACCGTGAATTCATTATCCCAGGAAGGGGAAACTTTATTGACACATTCCTGGGGTCAGATACATCACATGATCACACTGACAGAACCACAGGCACATAGACACAGGCAACAGAGCATGCACAATGTCGGCACTAGTACAGTGTATATCCACCTTTCGCAGCAATGCAGGCTGCTGTTCTCCCATGGAGACGATCGTAGAGATGCTGGATGTAGTCCTGTGGAACGGCTTGCCATGCCATTTCCACCTGGCGCCTCAGTTGGACCACCGTTCGTGCTGGACGTGCAGACCGCGTGAGACGACGCTTCATCCAGTCCCAAACATGCTCAATGGGGGACAGATCCGGAGATCTTGCTGGCCAGGGTAGTTGACTTACACCTTCTAGAGCACGTTGGGTGGCACGGGATACATGCGGACGTGCATTGTCCTGTTGGAACAGCAAGTTCCCTTGCCGGTCTAGGAATGGTAGAACGATGGGTTCGTTGACGGTTTGGATGTACCGTGCACTATTCAGTGTCCCCTCGACGATCACCAGTGGTGTACGGCCAGTGTAGGAGATCGCTCCCCACACCATGATGCCGGGTGTTGGCCCTGTGTGCCTCGGTCGTATGCAGTCCTGATTGTGGCGCTCACCTGCACGGCGCCAAACACGCATACGACCATCATTGGCACCAAGGCAGAAGCGACTCTCATCGCTGAAGACGACACGTCTCCATTCGTCCCTCCATTCACGCCTGTCGCGACACCACTGGAGGCGGGCTGCACGATGTTGGGGCGTGAGCGGAAGACGGCCTAACGGTGTGCGGGACCGTAGCCCAGCTTCATGGAGACGGTTGCGAATGGTCCTCGCCGATACCTCAGGAGCAACAGTGTCCCTAATTTGCTGGGAAGTGGCGGTGCGGTCCCCTACGGCACTGCGTAGGATCCTACGGTCTTGGCGTGCATCCGTGCGTCGCTGCGGTCCGGTCCCAGGTCGACGGGCACGTGCACCTTCCGCCGACCACTGGCGACAACATCGATGTACTGTGGAGACCTCATGCCCCACGTGTTGAGCAATTCGGCGGTACGTCCACCCGGCCTCCCGCATGCCCACTATACGCCCTCGCTCAAAGTCCGTCAACTGCACATACGGTTCACGTCCACGCTGTCGCGGCATGCTACCAGTGTTAAAGACTGCGATGGAGCTCCGTATGCCACGGCAAACTGGCTGACACTGACGGCGGCGGTGCACAAATGCTGCGCAGCTAGCGCCATTCGACGGCCAACACCGCGGTTCCTGGTGTGTCCGCTGTGCCGTGCGTGTGATCATTGCTTGTACAGCCCTCTCGCAGTGTCCGGAGCAAGTATGGTGGGTCTGACACACCGGTGTCAATGTGTTCTTTTTTCCATTTCCAGGAATGTAGATTGCTTTGATTTCACAGTATGACTGTTTTTAAAGAATAGACATAACGTCAAGAAAATTAAAACACGAGGATAAACCTTATATTATGAGCATATGATATTAAATATGAAGTTGACAGATATACTAACTAGCTTGTGTGAATGCTACTTACTTGATATTATGTAAATACTGTGCTATACATAGGAAGCAACACAGAAGTGAGATAAAATGAATAACATGACAGTATCAATTTTATTAACATCGTATGGCGCACTTAAATTTTGAATCAAGTATAGTTACAATAATGTGTGATACAGCAGGCAGCTATATTTTGGTACAAAAAAGTGCCAAAGGAATTCATGTATTACAATATATACATTGCTTTGATTTGACAGTGGATTTTTTTTTTACAAAGAATCAAGGCAACATTAGAAGCATTTATATAACAAAGAATAAACGTTACAATATGAGCATACCATATTCAGTGAGCATGAATTACAATGTAGTGACAAGTTTGTATGAATATGGTATTGTGTAAATACTGTGCCATAAACAGGCAACAACATACAGACGAGATACATGAATAATGTGACTGTAGAAACTATATTAATGTAGTATGGATCACAACTTTTTTTCCTTTTTTTAATCAGTTTTACAGTTGCAGTAATGTGTGACGGAGCAGGCAGCCATATTATGCTGTAATATTTTGTTTGGATTATTGACTGCATGTTGCTGCTAAATTGCTAAAAGGAGTAGTGTTTATTATGTTTTAAACTGGATAATAGTTGAGTGAAATTTTGTAGAAAGGTTGCATTGGCTAGCTCTGTCTGTTCATTGAGGATATGGTGTGGTGATTTGCTTTTATGTGTATATACACTCCTGGAAATGGAAAAAAGAACACATTGACACCGGTGTGTCAGACCCACCATACTTGCTCCGGACACTGCGAGAGGGGTGTACAAGCAATGATCACACGCATGGCACAGCGGACACACCAGGAACCGCGGTGTTGGCTGTCGAATGGCGCTAGCTGCGCAGCATTTGTGCACCGCCGCCGTCAGTGTCAGCCAGTTTGCCGTGGCATACGGAGCTCCATCGCAGTCTTTAACACTGGTAGCATGCCGCGACAGCGTGGACGTGAACCGTATGTGCAGTTGACGGACTTTGAGCGAGGGTGTATAGTGGGCATGCGGGAGGCCGGGTGGACGTACCGCCGCATTGCTCAACACGTGGGGCGTGAGGTCTCCACAGTACATCGATGTTGTCGCCAGTGGTCGGCGGAAAGTGCACGTGCCCGTCGACCTGGGACCGGACCGCAGCGACGCACGGATGCACGCCAAGACCGTAGGATCCTACGCAGTGCCGTAGGGGACCGCACCGCCACTTCCCAGCGAATTAGGGACACTGTTGCTCCTGGGGTATCGGCGAGGACCATTCGCAACCGTCTCCATGAAGCTGGGCTACGGTCCCGCACACCGTTAGGCCGTCTTCCGCTCACGCCCCAACATCGAGCAGCCCGCCTCCAGTGGTGTCGCGACAGGCGTGAATGGAGGGACGAATGGAGACGTGTCGTCTTCAGCGATGAGAGTCGCTTCTGCCTTGGTGCCAATGATGGTCGTATGCGTGTTTGGCGCCGTGCAGGTGAGCGCCACAATCAGGACTGCATACGACCGAGGCACACAGGGCCAACACCCGGCATCATGGTGTGGGGAGCGATCTCCTACACTGGCCGTACACCACTGGTGATCGTCGAGGGGACACTGAATAGTGCACGGTACATCCAAACCGTCATCGAACCCATCGTTCTACCATTCCTAGACCGGCAAGGGAACTTGCTGTTCCAACAGGACAATGCACGTCCGCATGTATCCCGTGCCACCCAACGTGCTCTAGAAGGTGTAAGTCAACTACCCTGGCCAGCAAGATCTCCGGATCTGTCCCCCATTGAGCATGTTTGGGACTGGATGAAGCGTCGTCTTACGTGGTCTGCACGTCCGGCACGAACGCTGGTCCAGCTGAGGCGCCAGGTGGAAATGGCATGGCAAGCCGTTCCACATAACTACATCCAGCATCTCTACGATCGTCTCCATGGGAGAATAGCAGCCTGCATTGCTGCGAAAGGTGGATATACACTGTACTAGTGCCGACATTGTGCATGCTCTGTTGCCTGTGTCTATGTGCCTGTGGTTCTGTCAGTGTGATCATGTGATGTATCTGACCCCAGGAATGTGTCAATAAAGTTTCCCCTTCCTGGGACAATGAATTCACGGTGTTCTTATTTCAATTTCCAGGAGTGTATTTCTATCTCTTCAAGCAGGTTCATGAGACTACCTTTCTCAGCATGATGCCATATTTGGACGTGGTCTTCAATGTTTTTTACTCCATGTTTATTGAGAGTTGTGTGTATTGTAAATGCAGATTTTGGAGGCTTGTTTAAACGTATGGCACCTAAATGTTCTTTGAATCGAATCTCAAAGTTTCTTCCAGCCTGTCCAATATAGAAAGGGGGGGGGGGGGCAATTTTGGCATCTGAGTTTATATATACCTGATGTTTTGTATGGGGGGGGGGTTGTTATTCTTTATGTTATGAATGATTAATTGCTGAAGTTTATGGTTTGTGTGGAAGCTTATATTCATGTTTCTGTTTTTGAAAAGATTACTTATTTTATGGGATATGCTCCCTAGAAAAGGAAGTGAGACATATTTTCTGTTGCTTTGAGGTTTTGTTGTCTGCTGTTTTTTGGACTTTTTGTGATACAATCCTACAACTTCGCAACAAAATTGCGCGGAATTTTCGGTGTAACTACTATAACCACTTAACCTCATATATTTGTTTACTCTGTATTTCATCATTTGGAGGTTAGTTATTCTCACATAGTGCGCTTTTAACACTGTTTTCTACCGTAGGGCACCAACACACCAATAATATTTCGCTACAGTGGGAGAATAAAACTGAAAAACTGATGATCATGTAAAGTGCATCTTGTAAATCTTGTGAACAGCTGTCTGATGATGAACTTGTCATTTCGAAACCGGCTACGGCGCTATTTACTTAAATAAGTAGCATTATTAATCGTGGCTTGTTGCTGTCTTCTTCTTTGTAAGAATCAAGATACATTAATTGTACACAGCCACGGTCTCACCAAGTCAGTTTTAGACAAAATAGCTTTTTGCTAACTATTTATGATCGTCATTCATGGACCCACCGCACAACTGGGGTGTGCTGGATGTCAGAAGAAGTTGACTTGCAGACGTGATGTTTCCACGATTCCCCTACGGTAACAGAAACAGTCTCTGACTGTGTGCAGCGGCTCCAGACACTACGACGGTTGACGGCTGGTGATGCCCATTGAAATGACGACCGCCTCTTACTGGACGCCCGTTTCGAAAAGGTGATCTCAGCGAGCCAGATTGACCTTTTTCGTTCACATTATCGTCATAATTTTTGGCGTAAGGCTCTCTTGTATTTGTTGATTACTATATATACGAGGGGCGGTCGAAAAGTTTCTAGGCCGGGATAGATACCATAATGTCTCGGACAAAAACCAACACCTTCCTTTAAGGTGACCCTTTGTGGGTAGGTAAGTCAAATTTCACGGTTCCAGCATCGTTAGTTTTGCTGCTAGGATGTGTTGTATACCGTAGTGTAAGCAGAATGGCGAATATCGAGAGAATCAAAAACCATGCTGTCATTGAATATCTTAATTTGAAGGGAATGTCACCCAAGGAAATTGCGGAGGACATGCGGTATACACTTAGAGACAGTGCTCCGCCTTATGCGATAGTGAGAAACTTGGTGTCCGACTTCAAACCCGGAAGAACGAGTGTGCAAGATGCGCCGAGGAGCGGAAGGCCTGTCACTATTGCCATTGATGAAACAGTGACTGCAATTCACGATACGATTTTGCTGGATCGTCGAACAACGTTGCAGCACATTGAAAGCACCATTTAGAATCTCCCATGGGCGTACTCACGACATTGTCATGGATATTTTGAGAATGCGGAAAGACTTGAACGCAGATCAGAGACGGGAGCGTGTGCAAGGTTGTGAAGAAATCGTCCGCCCATTTGAAGCGGATGAAGACGTCGTCCTTGCAAGGTATGTGACAATGGACGAAACCTGGGTTCACAACTTTGATCCTGAGAGAAAACAAGTCACACCAATGGAAACATCCATCATCTCCTACCCTAAAAAATGTCCGGGTGCAAAAATAACCGGTAAGGTGATGGCATCGGTCTTCTGGGACACAGAAGGGGTAATTACGTTGGATTACTTGCAAAAGGGCGTAACTATCAATGCATCAAGTTATTGCACCCTCCAGGGCCGTTTGACAGAAGAGATAAAGAAAAAAAGGCGCTGAAAATCGGTGCGTGACATTTCTTTTGCATCAGGACAACGCACCGACGCACAAAGCCCTAGCAACACTGGAAACTGTGTGACTGCGGGTTCGAATTGTTACGTCGCCCCCTATTCTCCAGATTTGCCTCCATTACACTTTTTTCTTTTCCCAGACCTAAAAAAAGACCTCAAAGTATTCACAGCTGTTAAGGTACGTACATTAGAGCCCACGTTTATTGGACAATTTTCTCTGATTTGCCCACACTACCACCACCTAAATTTACCAGCCCTACACTCTTTGCAACACAAGAACCAGTACATGTATTCAACTGGCAGAGGTATCAGAACGGTTTTCGTTTATAACTTTCGCCTCCTTCGTTTCAGGTACAAGGATCCTTACTTCAAATTAATACATTTATCGTTCTCCATCATCCTAGAAAGCCTGTAACATTATCACGGAATCACCCCGTGTATACGTACATTTACAGACGCCCGCGCCTATAACTTTGACGCTCTGTGGTCTCGTTGGATGACGTTTCCGTTCATGGGTTCCTATTCAAAATACGATGTACTCACTCCCCTCTACAAGTCCTAGAAGTCTGTAATGGGAATTTCTGACCACCCTGTATATATGAGGGCTGGAACTTAAATAGTGGCAACTATTTATTCACAACCGATACAAAAGAGTTACATGTTTTCACCTGTTACTGTCCTTCAAAGTAGTCACCAGCGTTGTGTAGAACCTGTTGCCAGCGATGTGGAAGGCGTAGTATACAGTTAGCAGAGTATGTTCTGTTGATGGTCCGAATGGAGTGGTCTACTGCCTGTCGAATCTCTGGAACAGTTCTGAAGCGAATGCCACGAAGTGGTTCCTTCATCTTCGGAATCAAATCAAAGTCACAACGACTTAAGTCCCGGGTGTATGGTGCATGGTACAGTATTTCCCAGTCCCATCGACCGAACAGAGCAGCCACAGCTTGCGCTGTATGCGCCCCCGTACTGTCGTGCAAAATGATGGGTGGGTTGCGCTGAAAGTGTCGCCGCTTCTTTCGCATAGCTGGTCGCAGATGATGCTCCAAAAACGAACAGTAATACCGTGCATTGACGGTCTGCCGTGGAGGAACGTAATGGGTTAGGATAACACCCTCACAGTCGTACACGAGAATTACCATAACGTTAGACCGCTCCATTCGCACCATCAATAGAAGAGGCTTTACTAACGGTATACTACGCCTTCCACATCGCTGGCAACGGGTTCTACACAACGCTGGTAACTACTTTAAAGAACAGTAACAGGTGCAAACATATAACTCTTTTGTATCGGTTGTGAATAAATATTTGCCAACCCTCGTATATATACAGGGTGAGTCACCTAACGTTACCGCTGAATATATTTCGTAAACCACATCAAATACTGACGAACCGATTCCACAGACCGAACGTGAGGAGAGGGGCTAGTGTAATTGTTTAATACAAACCATAAAAAAATGCACGGAAGTATGTTTTTTAACACAAACCTACGTTTTTTAAATGGAACCACGTTAGTTTTGTTAGCACATCTGAACACATAAACAAATACGTAATCAGTGCCGTTTGTTGCATTATAAAATGTTAATTACATCCGGAGATATTGTAACCTAAAGCTGACGCTTGATTACCACTCCTCCGCTGTTCGATCGTATGTATCGGAGAGCACTGCAACATACATCGCGTTTCTACAGAATGATCTGCCAACGTTGCTCGAAAATGTCCCACTGGAAACGCGTCGACGTATGTGGTATCAGCATGATGGTGCACCTGCACATTCCGCAATTAACACTAGGCTGACCCTTGACAGGATGTTCGACGGGCGTTTCATAGGACGTGGAGGACGCATAAATTGGCCAGCCCGTTCTCCTGATCTTACACCTCTGGACTTCTTTCTGTGGGGTACGTTAAAGGAGAATGTGTACCGTGATGTGCCTACAACCCCAGAGGATATGAAACAACGTATTGTGGCAGCCTGCGGCGACATTACACCAGATGTACTGCGGCGTGTACGACATTCATTACGCCAGAGATTGCAATTGTGTGCAGCAAATGATGGCCACCACATTGAACATCTATTGGCCTGACATGTCGGGACACACTCTATTCCACTCCGTAATTGAAAACGGAAACCCCGTGTGTACATGTACCTCACCCCTCATGGTAATGTACATGTGCGTCAGTGAAAAAGACCAATAACAAGGTGTTAGCGTGTGGACGTAATGTGCTGTTCCAGTCTCTTCTGTACCTAAGGTCCATCACAGTTCCCTTTGGATCCCTACGTAATTCGGTGCTCTCCGATACACACGATCGAACAGCGGAGGAGTGGTACTCAAGCGTCAACTTTAGGTTACAATATCCCCGGATGTAATTAACATTTTACAATGCAACAAACGGCACTGATTACGTATTTGTTTATATGTTCAGATGTGCTAACAAAACTAACGGGGTTCCATTTAAAAAAACGTAGGTTTGTGTTAAAAAACATACTTCCGTGCATTTTTTATGGTCTTTATTAACCAATTACACTAGCCCCTCTCCTCACGTTCGGTCTGTGTAATCGGTTCGTTAGTATTTGATGTGGTTTACCAAGTATATCCAGCGGTAACGTTAGCTGACTCACCCTGTATATGATTCAACTTTCAACGATGGTGGAGACGGATAAATGTATCAATTTGAGGTATGGGTTCCTGTACCGGAAACGAACGAATTGAAAGTTACAAGAGAAAATCATTATGATACCTTTGACAGTGGAATCATGTATCAGTCCTGTTCTTGCTAACATTGTAAGATAGTAGTATGGACCAAGAAAAGAAAACATGTCTAATAAATATGGGCTCCAAAATGCATACCTTAAGAGCTATGAGGAGTTGTTCAATAGAGGAGATATGTTCCACATAAGTGAAGATGAACAAATGCTCACAGCTCCTCAGGTATGCATTTTAGAGCCCATGCGTTCCTATGTAAAACTTGATCTACAAAGTCCCCTCCACAACCTTTAGAAGTGTGTAACGTGAATGTGTATCTTGCAACATGTTGATAAAATGAGTACACCTAAATCTACATCGCTACTCAGCAAATAACACTTAATTGCCTGGCAACATATACGCCACGTGTCTTTTAATTAAGTATGCGATGCGGTTCCGCAATTTTAAACCTTAAAATCACTAAATCTTCTAGACCAACAGGTTGCGACACTTTTTTTATTTGTACGTTATTTAGGTGGTTTCCAAACCGAAGTATAGACAACCAGCTCGGGAGTTTGACGATGTAACGCGCCCATTGCACAGAACTTGGCGCGGTATCCCTCAGGAGCACATCCAAAAACTATAACTAATTTCATAAGGGCCAGAAATAGTCTGATGTGTTTATTGACCTCCTCAGTTTGTTATACTCTTCCCCTTGAATAAATCATCAATTTTATCTGAAATTTTAATTATTTCTTTGACTGTACATGAACGCCGATTTCCGTCCCATTCGGCTAATTCATCGTCGTGCCATGGAAACGCATATAGCTGGGACATTGATCCGTTGGCATTAAATTTGAAGTAACGAAATAATGAAAGATGTTGTCAGACATTACCGGTAAATACAATGAAGCGCCTAAGAAACTCGCATAGGCATGCGTATTCGTATACAGAAATATGTAAACACGCAGAATACGGCGCTGCGGTCGGCAACACCTACATAAGACAACAAGTGTCTGGCGTAGTTGTTAGATCGGTTATTGCTGCCACAATGGCAGGTCATCAAGATTTAAGTCTATTTGAATGTAGTGTTTTAGTCGGCGCACGGGCTGTGGGACACAGCATCGCCGAGGTAACGACGAAGTGGGGATTTTCCCGTACGACCATTTCAGGGGTGTACCGTGAATATCAGGAATCCTTTAAAACATCAAATCTCCGACATCGCTGCCGCCGGAAAAAGATCCTGCAAGAACGGGGCCAACGACGACTGAAGAGGATAGTTCAACGTGACAAGTGAAACCCTTCCGCATATTACTGCAGATTTCAATGCTGGGCCATCAACAAGAGCTAGCGTGCGAACCATGCAACGAAACATCATTGATATGGGCTTTCGGAGCCGAAGGCCCACTCGTCTACCCTTGATGACTGCACCACACAAAACTTTACGGCTCGCCTGGGTCCGTCAACACCGATGACTGGAAACATGTTGCCTGGTCGAACGAGTGTCGTTTAAAATGGACGTGTACGGGTATGGAGACAACCTTATGAATCCATGGTCCCTAAATGACAGTAAGAGACTGTTCAAGAATGAGATTTTCATTCTGCAGCTGAGTGTGCGCTGATATGAAATCGTTTGTCAAATGCATGTCTTGTTACAGTGTCTACATGAATTGTATTTCACCTTTCGACGCTACTTATGCTACAGTACGCTTGCAGTCTGGGGAAAAAAACCGTATTTCTCACAAGGTGAACTCCGTGAGACTCTTTGCAGGCGATGCTGTTGCTGACGGAAGGTTGCCAGTTGGCAATGGGTTTGGGTGGGTAGAAGTCCATGGTTTGCATTTTGTTTTTGTTTTTTAGATTATGGTTGCCGAAGTTCTTTCCTTACTTCGTTGTGGTACGTTACGTAACAGTTCCCGCGCTCTTCCTCTTAGCGGTCAACACGCTCAGTACTCGCAAATACAGGTAACAAAAGACTGAACGATGCTCTAACACCGTGAAAGCGATGCAGCGAGAGTGCCGTGACCTGGCGCGATGCATTGTGATGGGCGCACATGCGTTGTACAGTTTGAAAGGCGAAAAAAATGAAACAGTTCTATTCACTTTGCAAGATTTGAAACTCTCCACAATATTCAAGCCTTACATTAGATTTAGTTGTTGACTTACGCAAGATTACCTTTGAGCACATGGTAGAATTTAATATTGACAATGGGCTGGCAAGTATAACGTAGTATAAGCGAAATTGTCACGTATCAGTTTTTGAATCTCACCACCTGAGTTGGCTTGAGTATTGTTCACCAGACTGGAACGCTTCCCCACTAGGACTGAGTAGAGATATACTGAGCTGACAAAAGTTGTGCGATGGCGATATGCACATAGAGAGATACCGGTAGTATCGTGTACACAAGAAGGTGTAAAAGGGCAGTGCATTGGCGGGGCTGTCATTTGTACTCGGGGGATTCATGATTATGGTCGCACGGTGGGAATTAACAGGCACTGAAAGCAGAGTGGTAGCTGGAGCTAGATGCATGGGACATTCCATTTCGGAAACCATTAGGAAATTCAATACTCCGACATCCACAGTGTGAAGAGTGTACCAACGATACCAAATCTCTGGCGTTACTTTTCACAACAGTCAACATAGCGGCCGACGGCCTTCCATTAACGACCGAGATCAGCGGCGTTTGCATAGAGTTGTCTGTGCTAACCGACAAGCAACACAGCGTGAAATGACTGCAGAAATCAATGTGGGGCGTACGACGAACGTATCCGTGAGGACAGTGCGCCGAAATTTGGCGTTAATGGGTCATGGTAGCAGACGACCGATGCGAGTGTCTTCACTGAAAGTATGACGTCCCCTGCAGCGTCTCTCCTGGGCTAGTGACCATATCGGTTGAACTGAGGCCTGCTCAGTAGTCTAGATTTCAGTTGGTAAGAACTGATGGTAGGATTCGAGTGTGTCGCAGACTCGCTAAGCCATGGACCCAAGTTGTAGCCGGCCGGTGTGGCCGAGCGGTTCTAGGTGCTTCAGTCTGGAACCGCGTGACCGCTACGGTCTCAGGTTCGAATCCTGCCTCGGCATGGATGTGTGTGATGTTCTTAGGTTAGTTAGGTTTAAGTAGTTCTAAGTTCTATGGAACTGAAGACCTCAGATGTTAAGTCCCATAGTGCTCAGAGCCATTTGCACCATTTTGAACCCAAGTTGTCAACAAGGCACTGTGCAATAGGTGGCGGCTTCATAATCGTGTGGGTTGTGTTTACGTGGAATGGACTGTGCTGGCGTAAGCGTAGAGGTTGCGAGAAGATGACCAACGACAGACTCGCAGGCAATGCGCCTCCAACGCCCTTTGGCCGCCAGTATTTAGACCTCCGTCGTGGACCGGAGGGGTAGTGTGTCGCAGTCTGTCGCACCGAGTGAGTTCCAGTCAGTCCTCGAGCAAGTCACCGAGTCAGGGTCACAGTCTCAGACTCTAGCTCAAAATCAAGCAGCACATACCCACCAGAACAGTGTACATAGCGAACTTTGTACTTTGAGGCTAACGTCGACTATTACAGAGAGGTTGTATCACAACGACTATCTTTAGTTAAGTAATTTTCTATTCTTATGAATACACAGAGCTTGTACCACAACGACTATCTTGAGTTAAGTAATTTTCTATTTTTATGAATAAAGAACCCAGTAACATATGTGTGCAAATGTTGTGCTACTTGCACACCATTTACAGCCATTCATGAACTTCATGTCTCCAAGCAATGATGAAATTCTTGTGGGTGACAACGCGCCATGTCACAGGACCACAGTTGTTCACGACTGGTTTGGAGAACATTTCAGACAATTAGGGCGAATGGTATGGTCACCCAGGTCGCCGAGATTAATCCCATCGAACAGTTATGGGAGATAGTCGAGAGCAGTTCGTGCACAAAACCCTGCACTGGCTACACTTTCGCAATTATTGACTGCTGCAGAGGTGCTGTAGAGGAAGAGTGGGTCAATATTTCTGCACGGGATTTCCAAAGACTTGTTCAGTCCACAACGAGTTGCTGCACTACGGTGGGCAAAAAGAATCGGGCACGATGTTAGAAGGTACCCCATGACTTTTGTCACTTCAGTGTGGCGAAGAGCCAACGAAGATTCGCGCGTTTCGTGTAGGGATCAATTAGTCAGCGCGAGAGCGTTACGGATATGCCCAACAAACTCGAGTGGCAGACGGTACAAGAGGAGCGTTGAGCTTCACGGAGGTAGTCACTGTCGAAATTCCAAGAGCGCATCATCAAAGAAGAGTTGGGCAACATATTACTTCCTCCCACGTACATCTCGCGAAACGACCACGCCGACAAAATCGGAGAAATTGGGGCTCATACCGAAGTTTAGCGAGAGCCGTACTTCCGACACAGGATTCGCGATCGAAACAGGAAAGGAGGGTTGGGGTCAGTTAACAGTACCACATACCGGGACAGTTAACAGTACCACATACCGGGAGGTGGCTTGTGGAGTACGGATGTAGAAAGGAACATAAGACTAACGAGGAAAACACGGTAGCGCATTTCCCAGAAACTCCGCGCAGTGGTAGAGTGAACAAAATAAGAGAACACCTGTCTCGGCTTATTCGTAGATACTTGACCGTTTCCGAGGAAGCGACGGCCAAAGTTTTCGACGTATTTTATGTGCCTCTTAGCAAGTAAAGCGGTCGCACAGCGGCAAGCGTCCCGGATCACAGTTTTTCACCCCGTCTTCGAAACCCTATTATGATTTTTCTTTTTCGGTTATGTACTCATGCCGACAGAAGATTACTACGCGAACGTTTCGTATCAAGTTAGGGCATGGAAAGGTGTTATATTAATTACAGAAATATAACTAGGTTTCTTAATAAGTGAGACATCTATTATACACTCCTGGAAATGGAAAAAAGAACACATTGACACCGGTGTGTCAGACCCACCATACTTGCTCCGGACACTGCGAGAGGGCTGTACAAGCAATGATCACACGCACGGCACAGCGGACACACCAGGAACCGCGGTGTTGGCCGTCGAATGGCGCTAGCTGCGCAGCATTTGTGCACCGCCGCCGTCAGTGTCAGCCAGTTTGCCGTGGCATACGGAGCTCCATCGCAGTCTTTAACACTGGTAGCATGCCGCGACAGCGTGGACGTGAACCGTATGTGCAGTTGACGGACTTTGAGCGAGGGCGTATAGTGGGCATGCGGGAGGCCGGGTGGACGTACCGCCGAATTGCTCAACACGTGGGGCGTGAGGTCTCCACAGTACATCGATGTTGTCGCCAGTGGTCGGCGGAAGGTGCACGTGCCCGTCGACCTGGGACCGGACCGCAGCGACGCACGGATGCACGCCAAGACCGTAGGATCCTACGCAGTGCCGTAGGGGACCGCACCGCCACTTCCCAGCAAATTAGGGACACTGTTGCTCCTGGGGTATCGGCGAGGACCATTCGCAACCGTCTCCATGAAGCTGGGCTACGGTCCCGCACACCGTTAGGCCGTCTTCCGCTCACGCCCCAACATCGTGCAGCCCGCCTCCAGTGGTGTCGCGACAGGCGTGAATGGAGGGATGAATGGAGACGTGTCGTCTTCAGCGATGAGAGTCGCTTCTGCCTTGGTGCCAATGATGGTCGTATGCGTGTTTGGCGCCGTGCAGGTGAGCGCCACAATCAGGACTGCATACGACCGAGGCACACAGGGCCTTCACCCGGCATCATGGTGTGGGGAGCGATCTCCTACACTGGCCGTACACCACTGGTGATCGTCGAGGGGACACTGAGTAGTGCACGGTGCATCCAAACCGTCATCGAACCCATCGTTCTACCATTCCTAGACCGGCAAGGGAACTTGCTGTTCGAACAGGACAATGCACGTCCGCATGTATCCCGTGCCACCCAACATGCTCTAGAAGGTGTAAGTCAACTACCCTGGCCAGCAAGATCTCCGGATCTGTCCCCCATTGAGCATGTTTGGGACTGGATGAAGCGTCGTCTCACGCGGTCTGCACGTCCAGCACGAACGCTGGTCCAACTGAGGCGCCAGGTGGAAATGGCATGGCAAGCCGTTCCACAGGACTACATCCAGCATCTCTACGATCGTCTCCATGGGAGAATAGCAGCCTGCATTGCTGCGAAAGGTGGATATGCACTGTACTAGTGCCGACATTGTGCATGCTCTGTTGCCTGTGTCTATGTGCCTGTGGTTCTGTCAGTGTGATCATGTGATGTATCTGACCCCAGGAACGTGTCAATAAAGTTTCCCCTTCCTGGGACAATGAATTCACGGTGTTCTTATTTCAATTTCCGGGAGTGTATAATATACCAGGGTTGCCCAGAAAATAATGCATCGCATTTTTTTTTCTCAGCTGAAAACAATGCTACGCATGCGAAACGTTACGTATGTATTTTTTGAAGAATCCTGAGTGAATGCGCCAATTTTCTGTCACAGATAGAGTAGCTGCAGGACAGCTTCAAAATGGGGTCTGTAGGTGACGTACGTTACAAGCAACGTGCCGTCATTGAATTTCTCATTGCAGAGAAAGAAACTGTGAGGAATATTCACAAACGCTTGTGTAAAGTGTATGGAGCGTCTGCTGTCGACAGAAGGACCTTTAGTCGGTGGGCACGGAGGATGAGGTCATCAGAAGGCCGTTCGGCGTAGCTCCACGACTTGCAGCGACCGGGGAGACCATCAACGGCTGTCACACCTGACGTGTTCCAGCGGGCTTCCACCTGTTTATGCCATTAAAGGATGCCATTCGTGGAAGACATTTTGAGGATGGTGAGGAGATGATTCACACAGTGAAGCACTGGCTCCGCCACCGGGACAAGGATTGGTACCGACAGGGTATACACGACCTTGTTTCGCGTTGAAGCAAGGTCACAGAACGGGATGGAGATTACGTGCAAAAATAGGGTGTGTGATAAAACATCGTTATTTCGCGTGTTTAATTCTCATTATGTCCGATAAAGAATTGTTGAAGTAAAAAAAATGCGGCGCGTTACTTTCTGGGCAACCCTCGTATGTATCTATGGTATTTTCAGGGCGTTGCAATATTTTTAAATTCTCGTATTCTTATATTAGATTCTTAAATCAATTCTTATGTTAATACTTATATTTTATTCTTATGTTTATTCTTCAGGCAGATTTAACGCATTCCCTTGCATGAAACCGATCATAGAAACCTTCGAAACGAAATTCCGAACAGCAAGAGCATCGCACGAAGGCACGTTTGCGTTAGCACATTTCTTCGTATGAATCACACTTGTGAAAGAAACGTCGTTACGATTGCTGATCTTTCATGCGTAGGCAATAATTTTGCGGTAAACTCGCACAACAGATCACATTATCGAAAATTGGGGCTTGCAACTAATTATGCATCAAGATATAACTACAGAAATTTTACCGTAAACATATAATTTTCTCATTCATTAATTTATTTTTGTTCAATTCATTCACCAGACATACAGATAGTAGAGTGACGCAAAATTGTGGAACAGCGACGCTGGCCAGTGTGCCACCGCTTCGGTTGATCTACTTACTCGCTAAAAGACACACAAGGTGCCTCGAACATTTTGACGACGTTTTCTCAAAAACTGTGGAGTATCTACAGGGGACGGGCAAAATAATGTGAACAGTGGTAGTAATGGGATGATTGTGTTTGATGGTCAACACTGCAGGTAAGGCAGCTAGACTGTGCGTGTTCAGTACGGACTAGGCATCAGTGTAGGTTGTTTACGAGTAGTGCACACTTCGTATTTTCATGCAGAGGCCGAGGTCGACGTGCAGTGAAAGACCTAACAAGAGTTCCAAAGACGGCAGATTGTTGGGGGCCGATTAGCTGGAGCATCAGTAACCGAGACAGTCAATTTATTGAATATTTCAAGGGCAAATGTTTCAACAGTCACGACAGCCTACACAAAAAATGGAAAGACAAATGGTTCCAATGGCTCTAAGCACTATGGGACTTAACACCTGAGGTCATCAGTCCCCTAGACTTAGAACTACTTGAACCTAACTAACCTAAGGACAGCACATACATCCATGACCGAGGCAGGATTCAAACCTGCGACTGTAGCAGCGGAGCAGTTCCGGACTGAAGCGCCTAGAACCGCTCGGCCACAGCGGCCGGCCATGGAAAGACATCATCGTGTAAACGTAAAGTGGGTGCCAATCAAAACTAAATGACACAGATCGTCGTACGCGAACCCCCGCGAACTGTGTCAAAACACAACCCGTAACTATCCGCCGAGAACTCCATAAAGAGAATATTCACGGAGGAGCTGCTATACCGAAAGCATTAGTGACGACAAACAACGCAAAGAAGCGTCAAACATGATATCAGGAGCAAATACCCTGAACGGCTGATCAGTGGAAACACGGGATGTGGTCCGACGAGGCCCGCATCTCGTGGTCGTGCGGTAGCGTTCTCGCTTCCCACGCCCGGGTTCGATTCCCGGCGGGGTCAGGGACTTTCTCTGCCTCGTGATGGCTGGGTGTTGTGTGATGTCCTTAGGTTAGTTAGGTTTAAGTAGTTCTAAGTTCTAGGGGACTGATGACCATAGATGTTAAGTCCCATAGTGCTCAGAGCCATTTGAACCATTTGGTCCGACGAGTCAACGTTTTCGGTATTTGCAACATCGGGTCGGGTTTACGTCTGGAGAATGCCGAAACAAGCCTATAATTTTGATTGCTTGATTCTAATCACTAAGCATGGAGGTGGAAGTGTGACGGTGTGGACAGCCATATTATGGTATTCTACTGGTCCCATCATTACTCTCAAAGGCCGTCTTACAGCGAACAATTATGTGAACATTTTAGGTGATCAGGTGCACCACATGATTCGAATGTTGTTCCCTAACAATAATACCATATTTCAGGACGACAATGCACCCCATTCACACAGCCAGGACAGTAAAATCATGGTATGAGGAGCAAGCAAAACAGAACTGCAGCATCTTCTCTGGCCAACACAATCCCGGCACTTGAACATTATCGAACCCTCGTGGGCTGTATTGGAGCGCAGACCCTGGATCAATTTCCGCCGCCCTCGTCACTGCAAGAGTTAGAAAAGGTTCTGATCGAATAGTGGCATAGCATTCCACTGGAGACTATACAATCATTGCCGGCCGGAGTGGCCGAGCGGTTCTAGGCGCTACAGTCTGGAACCGCGCGACCGCTACGGTCGCAGGTTTGAATCCTGCCTCGGGCATGGATGTGTGTGATGTCCTTAGGTTAGTTGGTTTAATAGTTCTAAGTTCTAGGGGACTGATGACCTCAGAAGTTGAGTCCCATAGTGCTCAGAGCCATTTATACAATCATTATATGCCTGTATTCCGAGAAGTATCGCATCCGTATTACGGGCGAATGGAGGTCCAATTCCTTATTAATAAACCATTCCCAAGTAAGCACAGGTGTTCACATTATTTTGCCTATCCCCTGTACGGATAATCTGAGGTTGGTTTGGGGGATTAAAGGGACCAGACTGCTACGGTCATCGGTCCCGATAATCTGAGGAACACGGTTTTTTTTATCTCTTCCAGTGAGCGCAGTTTCTGAGAAATCGGGTTATGGCACTTGTCGTGTTCACCTCGTAAGTCGGGGTATTTGACTGATGAGTGATAGGGTACAGCGCAGAGAAAGAAGCGTCTAGACTGGTCACGGAGGGAGCTGGAGCTGCATCTCCTAACTACGGCGTTCGGCGAGCAAATGGCCGGAGAAAAGCGGCAGACGTATCGGTCTGAAGAGCCGCGAGTTGTGGGACTGAGTGCCGCGAACAGGCGGGTGGTCGCGCTCCGCCGGATGGCACTCCACGCCACTCCACGGTCGAGCCTATTGCGAGCGTCCATCTGACGTCTCCCCCGCCGCCGCCGCTGCTTACCGCCGTAATGGCTACCTCGGCGCAATTTTCCGCGTTAGCGGCCTAAAGCGCAAAAAACAGTTGCGCTGGCAGGCGGCGCGGAGCTGCGTGACCACGCTTGCCGGATGCTGGCTGTCTGGCTCCGCGTACCGCAGCGCCACGCAGCGGGAAGAGTTTGGGCAAACAGCTGCCTGTCGCTAGCTGCCTAGCTGAGCTGGCCGCACGTGGCAGGCGTTACCTGGGATCACACGTAGCGGCCCAGCCGCCCGCAACTCTTATAAATAACGGCACGCACGCCGTTGCGTCAGCGCGTATTTATACGGCGCGGCGC
The DNA here is from genome assembly GCF_023898315.1 of Schistocerca nitens. Taxonomy (NCBI): domain Eukaryota; kingdom Metazoa; phylum Arthropoda; class Insecta; order Orthoptera; family Acrididae; genus Schistocerca; species Schistocerca nitens. Next base: position 142,007,249 of record NC_064620.1, on the reverse strand, counting down.
CCCGCATGAGCGATGCTCGCTGCAGCTCGTTTGTCCACGAGGAGACGCGCCGTCTGCGGTCCGTTTGCGAGGTGCACTGCCGAGCACCGGCGGACAAAAAATCGGAGGTCGCTGACGGATTGGTGTTCTGTGGCGCACCGCGAGCCGCACACGGAACTTGGCCTCGAGGGGACAATGTTTAGCAAGCTGAGTCGTCCGAGTACGTGAGGTCACCGAATTTAGAATTTCGTTGTAAAATTTCTATGCAGAGCTCGGGGCTGCGCCCCAAATTTTTCGTGAAAACGTCGGATTAAAATCGTAACAAGTGTTTCGGATTGGCTCTGAGCACTATGGGACTTAACAGCTATGGTTATCAGTCCCTTAGAACTTAGAACTACTTAAACCTAACTAACCTCAGGACATCACACAACACCCAGTCATTGTTTCGGATTAATAGGCAATTTAAATACCAATCGCTTTAATACAACCGTTACACAGAGCACCATAATGGTTAAAGAACACACAAATCACAAGTCTGAAATGTCGTTGGGCGTTGCGTGACCGATAGGCCCAGCTCCGTAAGCACTCTGCGCCGTTTTCTTTTTAATTTCTTTTTCGGAGATGCTGTACCTTTCCCATTCACTCGGAACTGGACTTTTTAGGTTTTTTCGCCTGCCATCGACGCGAGGTTTCCGCTGACTTGGGTTTTCTACAATACCGAGCATAGACTGAAGAGCCAAAGTCACTGGTGCACCTGCCTAATATCATGGGCGGCCCTAGAAAGAACGCAAGTGTGCCGCAACACGACGTGGAATGGACGCGACTAATGTCTGAAGCAGTGCTGGAGAGAACTGACACTATGAATCCTGCAGGGCTGTCCATAATCCGTAAGAGTACGAGGGGGTGGAGATCTCTTCTGAACACTACGTTGCAAGGCATCCCAGAATGTTCATGTCTGAGGAGTTTGGTAGCCAGCGGACGTGTTTAAACACAGAAGAATGTTCCTGAAGCCCCTCTGTAGAAATTCTGTACGTGTGGGGTGTCGCATTGTCCTGCTGGAATTGCCCAAGTCCGTTGGAATGCACAATGGACATGAGTGGATGCAGGTCATCAGACTGGATGCCTCCGCTCGATAAAATTTGAAACGAGACTCGTCCGACCAGGAAACATGTTTCCAGTCATCAACTGTGGAATGTGATGTTGACGGGTCCATACGAGGCGTAATGTTTTGTGTCGTGCAGTCATCAAGGGTACATGAGTAGGCCTTCAGCTCCTTAATCCCATATCGAAATGTTTCGTTGAATGATTCGCACGCTAACATTGAAATCTTCAGCAACTTGCGGAAGGGTTGTACTTCAGTCACTTGAGCGATTCTCTTCATTCGTCGTTGGTCCCGTTCTTGCATGATCTTCTTCCGTCCGCGCCGATGTGGGAGATTTGATGTTCTACCGGATTGCTGGTATTCACGGTATACGCGTGAAATGGTTGTACGGGAAAATCGCCACTTCATCGCTGAGTGGTGCTGTATCCCATCAACGGTGTGCCGACTATAACGCCATGTTCAAACTCACTTAAACACTATAACTTACCATTGTAGCAGCAGTAATCGATCTAACAACTGCGCCAGACATTTGCTGTCTTATATAGGCCTTGCTGACCGCAACGTCGTATTCTGCCTTTTTACATATTTCTGTATCTGAATACACATGCCTATGCCAGTTTCTTTGACGCTTCAGTATAGTAGCGTCTAAGATATTAATATCTTTCCCCGTCTCCACAGAATATATTTTTAATGGCTTGTTGTTATTCTAATAACTTTGTTTTATACTGGAGAAAAACACAAGATTTATCTCTATATTGACGTTTAGAAACACTCAAACTTAATGACTCAGGAAAACAACTGCTTAGTGCCTTATTTTCGAAAATTACTCACCTATACTTTTTGCACACACACTATAATATTAACACATGTAAATGTTTACCCACAGTACGCTCATTAGACAAGTATTGTCAGAGATCCATATTGTTTTCATTTCGTTTTCTATAGCCAATAATTTGCTCAATGAATGTAAATTTTTTAAAAGAACAACATGTAAATTGGATGAGTTAAAAAAGAAACACCGTCTGAACACGCCCTGAAGGCCCAGCGGTACTGACCGGCCGCCGTGTCATCCTCTGACCGTAGGAGTCACCCGTTGCGGCCAACACCCCACTCTCCCGGCTGTTAGATCTCGTAATAAGAGGCACAACTTTTCAGTCAAGTAGTTCCTCAGTTTGCCTCACGAGGGCTGAGTGCACCCTGCTTGCCAACAGCGCTCAGAAGACACGGACGGTGACCCATGCAAGAGCCAGTCAAGCGCAAAAGTGCTCAACTTCGGTGATCTGATGGGGACCGGTGGTACCAATGCGTTAAGGCCGTTGGCAAATTGTATGAATTACCAACAGAGAAAATTCCACAAGCCACAATCAGCGTTTTTCACATTAACAAATAACTATCATAGGTGAAGGACGTGATAATTGAAAAAAAATGTGGGTTTGACTGAGAAATGATCCGCAAACCACTGTCTTCACCGTCTGACACTTAGCCACCAACGCACAGTCTGAAAGAGAGCACAGCATAATAATAATATTTATCTACATCTGCATCTACATTTATACTCCGCAAGCCACCCAACGGTGTGTGGCGGAGGGCACTTTACGTGCCACTGTCATTACCTCCCTTTCCTGTTCCAGTCGCGTATGGTTCGCGGGAAGAACGACTGCCGGAAAGCCTCCGTGCACGCTCGAATCTCTCTAATTTTACATTCGTGATCTCCTCGGGAGGTATAAGTAGGGGGAAGCAATATATTCGATACCTCATCCAGAAACGCACCCTCTCGAAACCTGGACAGCAAGCTACACCGCGATGCAGAGCGCCTCTCTTGCAGAGTCTGCCACTTGAGTTTGCTAAACATCTCCGTAACGCTATCACGCTTACCAAATAACCCTGTGACGAAACGCGCCGCTCTTCTTTGGATCTTCTCTATCTCCTCTGTCAACCCGACCTGATACGGATCCCACACTGATGAGCAATACTCAAGTATAGGTCGAACGAGTGTTTTGTAAGCCACCTTCTTTTATTGATGGACTACTTTTTCTAAAGACTCTCCCAATGAATATGAACCTAGCACCCGCCTTTACCAACAATTAATTTTATATGATCACTCCACTTCAAATCGTTCCGTACGCATACTCCCAGATATTTTAAAGAAGTAACTGCTACCAGTGCTTGTTCCGCTGTCATATAATCATACAGTAAAAGATTCTTCTTTCTATGTATTCGCAATACTGGTTGTATCTGATGCACTGAATGAGAAATGCTTTTAGCAATGTGTGAAGATCTAGTACCAAGCTCATATTACCAATATGACGATGGACTGGTAGTAAAAATGTCGGTTTTATTTTGCTTCTTCTTTCAAGAATATCAAAATTGTACATTGCAACGTTCATAAGTCTTTGAACGACCGTAGATGCAACGAAACGTTAGTGGCCAGACATTACTATGGAAGTATTACAAAAGAAAATACTTCACTCGGATGGGAATAATCTGTTAGTTTCAGCAAGTCGCCTTGACGAATTCCGTATTCCCAGTTATATTTTACTGTTCACTTTCATTTCACAGTAAATAGTGGAATAGCCTGGCATTGCTTTTGAGGGTTCCTAATAACTACGTAAGCTATATTGCTTGCATTCAGTACTGCCTCTTAAGTCGAAATTGATCTCCAAGAACCGGTGTGAAAACCGGCCGGTGCGGCCGTGCGATTTTAGGCGCTTCAGTCTGGAACCGCGTGACCGCTACGGTCTCAGGTTCGAATCCTGCCTCGGGCATGGATGTGTGTGATGTCCGTAGGTTAGTTAGGTTTAAGTAGTTCTACGTTCTAGGAGACTGATGACCACAGATGTTAAGTCCCTTAGTGCTCAGAGCCATTTGAACCGGTGTGAAAGTCTATAGGAAAATTATCGCCGCAGTCATAACACGATTCTTTTATCGACGTTAAATTACGTACAATGAACCGAGAAAAGGACAAGTAGAAGTGCATCAACACTTTCTAATTTTCTACCTGTAAATGGTTATGGAAGAGAATATGTACTGAGAATGTTAAATCGGTTTACAATAGCACCGCTTACATACACCAGCCAAAGTAAATACAGGGCACGTAACTAAATGACATTCTGAACTCTCAACCAGTCAGCGTCCATACCACTGTCTCTTTATACAGGCTAATTCAAAAGGGCGCACACAAACGAAAGGAACTCACTGGGGAATCGAAATATAGCTCTGGAACAGTAACTTGTAAGTAATCGTAGGATTGTGAAAGCTTTGGAATGTCAGCAACAACACGGACAGTCGATGCACAACCCAAAGATAATGCACATCAGGGTGATTTAGCGATCCAAGGTGCTGAGTGTTCGTCAAACCAAAACTGCACGCGGGCAGACCTTTCAACGCAGCTGTCGTCGTCTTGGAGGAAGAGAGTTTCAACAGCATACTCGCCATCACGAAGTAGAAGAAAGGACAGCAATTAATCACCGAAAATTCTGAAATGAACGTCCTCTATTATGGTGACGGTCACCTGAATCAATGAGCATAAGCCTCTCAAAAAATCATTGAACTACCTCCGGTCTCCACAAACACTGCTCATTAGGCGGTCTATGCTCTCGAGACCTTGCTTCGTTTGAAAAGAGGTGAAACCGCGACAAGTCGGACCACACTACGCGGCTGGTGTCACCTACTGTGACGTTTCTGTGTTGTTTGGCCCACTGAAGCTTTAAGTGCTGCTCTAAGCAATGGCCTTTTGTGAGGTACTCCAAATCTCCTCTGCATGCCGTTCCCTTCGCAATGTTCGCTGGCGGTTATGATGTTTCGACGACCACTTTTCTGATGCGATGTTACATAACTGCCAGGCGTACACCACTCCTTGTAGACAATCTGGCCAGTGCGCACTGATATACCAACACATTGGGCAACTTTGTTCGCTGCATGGTCACATGCACGCCCAGTCACGATAGTTCCTTTCTGCCATTTTGTCATGCCCCCTCGTCGATCCATGTTACTGCACTGACTACGTATAACTAACTGGCATATACAGACCACTTCAAAGACACGACTTACACGGTGGAGGATCTACATCTATATCTACATGGTTACTCTGCAATTCACACGTAAGTGCCTGGCAGAGGGTTCATCGAACTATTTTCATACTACTTCTCTATCATTCCACTCTCGAAATGCGCGTGGGAAAAAGGAACACCTAAATCTTTCCGTTCGAGCTCTGATTTCTCTTATTTTATTATGATGATCATTTCTCCCTACGTAGGTGGGTCTCAACAAAATATTTTCGCATTCGGAAGAGAAAGTTGGTGATTGAAATTTCGCCGCAAAGAAAACCGCCTTTGTTTCAGTGACTGCCACCCCAACTCGCGTATCAGTGACACTCTCACCCCCACTGCGCGATAACACGAAACGAGCTGCCCTTCTTTGCACTTTTCCGATGTCCTCCGTCGATCCTACCTGGTAAGGATGCCACACCGCGCAGCAATATCCCAGCAGAGGACGGACAAGTTCAAATGGTTCAAATGGCTCTGAGCACTATGGGACTTAATTTCTGAGGTCATCATTCCCCTAGAACTTAGAACTACTTGAACCTAACTAACCTAAGGAGATCACACACATCCATGCCCAAGGCAGGATTCGAACCTGCGACCGTAGCGGAAGCGCGGTGCCAGACTGTAGCGCCTAGAACCGCTCGGCCACCCCGGCTGGAAGACGGACAAGTTTAATGTAGGCTATCTCTTTACTGGGTTTGTCGCATCTTCTAAGTGTTCTGCCAACAAAGCGCAGTCTTTGTTTTGCTTTCCCCACAGTATTATCTATGTGGCCTTTCCAATTTAAGTTGCTCGTAATTGTAATTTCTAGGTATTTAGTCGAATTGACAGCCCTTAGATTTGTGCGATTTATCGTATACCCAATATTTACCGGATTTTTTTTAGCACCCATGTGGCTGACCTCGCACTTTTCTTTGTTTAGTGCCAATTGCCACTTTTCGCACTATACAGAAATTCTCTCTAGATCATTTTGTAATTGAAATTGATCGTGTGATGATTTTACTAGACGGTAAATTACAGCGTCATCTGCAAAAAATCTAAGGGAGCTGCTCATATTATCACCTAGACACATTATGTAAATCAGGAACAGCAGAGGGCCTGTGACACTAGCTAGCGGAACGCCAGATATCACTTCTGTTCTACTCGATGATTTACCGTGTATCACTACGAACTGTGACCTCTCTGAGAGGAAATCGCACAACTGAGATTCATATGCACGCAATTTGATTAATAGTCGCTTATGAGGAACAATATCAAAAGCCTTCTGGAAATCTAGGAATATGGAATCGATCTGAGATCCCTTGTTGACAGAGCTCATTACTTCATGGGAAAAGTGTGTTGCACAAGAAAGATATTTTCTGAATCCGTGTTGGTTGTGTATCAATACGTCATTTTCTTCAGGGTGATTCATAATGTTCGAGTACAGTATATGCTCCAAAATCCTACTGCAAATTGAGGTCAGTGATATGGGTCTGTAATTCGCTGGGTTACTCCTATTTCCCTTCTTGAATATTGGTGTGACCTGTGCTGCTTTCCAGTCTTTAGGAACAGACCTTTCGTCAAGTGAGCGGTTGTATATGATTGCTAAGAAAGGCGCTATTGTGTCTGCATACTCTGAAAAGAACCTGATTGGTATACCATCTGGACCGGAAAACTTGCCTTTCTTAAGTGATTTGAGTTGTTTCGCAACACCTAAAATATCTACTTTTATGTCACTCATGCTAATAGCTGTTCTGGTTTCGAATTCTGCAATATTTACTTCATCTTCTTTCGTGAAGGACTTACGGAAAACTGTATTTAGTAACTCCGCTTTAGTGGCACCATCGTCGGTAACATTTCCATCGCTATCGCGCAGTGACGACATTGACTGTTTTTTGCCACTGGTGTACTTTACATACGACCAGAATTTCTTTGGGTTTTCTACAATATTTTGAGACAATGTTTCATTGTGGATCTACAGTGCTACAATGTGACTAATGGGCTTTTTTAAAGTGGCGACAAGTACTTCCCCAGATGAGATTATGTACGCCACAGTTCAAAAAATGTATAACGTAAACTTTGACGGCCGGAAATATCACAATCAATAAAAAAATTTCCCGGCTATTATGCTGTGGTAATTGATTCACATTAAAACCGAATGTCTCGTCCCCACCCGTGGAAGATATTTTCAAAGAGGATCCAAGCTCCTTTTGAGTGTCCAGTTCACGGCATGGTTCGCTACTAGCGTTGGGTGTTGATGTGAAATCCATTCGACCACGGCATAATAGCCTGGAAAAAATGTTATTAATCATGAATAGTTCGCAAAATACTCAGTCCGGACGCTACAGGTAGAGACGAAAAGCGCACAACCGTGTCCCAGTTCTGCCGGGCTCCCGAATCCGTGCCGAGTGTGTCGGGATGCTGCCGCCCCCGCGAGCCGCGTTCAAGTACGCTGCGTGTGTCCGCCAGTTAGCTCCCTCGCCACTCACGACGGCGGCCCAGTAATTAGCCGTGACTCAGCACGTTGTGTGCCAGGCGCTCTGCTGTCGGAGGGGTGGTCGCACCGAGGCGGTGAAGACGTAACGCGCCTCCACAAGCAGCGGCACTCAGTCTGCGGGGGAACAGACTGAATTATCGGGCCTGACTTACACACTTCCTTCTAGGGTAATCCCCGGTTTCGTTCTATACTGAACCCCTCAAGATCTGTTAAAGTAAACAGGAGACACGACAAGTCTGATTTAAGTGATAAATAAAACAGCATAGTCGTTCGCGACTTTGGCAGGTATAATATGCAACCAGTTGCATTTGGAACTCCGTACGTATTTCTTGTACCACTAGCAATACTCGGCCACATTCTGCTGTGACTCAGTCTGCTTAAATGAAAAAGAAAGACCGGTCGCGGTGGTCTCGCGGTTCTAGGCGCTTAGACCGGAACCGCGCGACTGCTGCGGTCGCAGGTTCGAATCCTGCCTCGTGCACGGATGTGTGTGATGTCCTTAGGTTAGTTAGGTATAAGTAGTTCTAAGTTCTAGGGCACTGATGACAACAGATGTTAAGTCCCATAGTGCTCAGAGCCATTTGAACCATTTTTTTTTTTTTTTGATAAAGAAAGAAAAGAGAAAACACACGTTTGTAATACGTAAGAAAACTGGATATACGTCCTAATCTTCTTCTAATCCCTGTCTCTATCCATCTCCCCCTTTCTTTGTCCATCTCCTCCTCTATCCTCTTCACCCCGTCCACCATCTCCTTCCCCTCTCCCTGTCCATCTTCTCCTCTTCCTCCTCTATTTCCTCCCACCCCCTCTCTTTGTCGATAACCTTCTCCCCATTTCCCTGTCCATTTCTCCTCCCAGCCGTCTCTCTCATGTCCTCCAGCCCCCTCCCCCTGTCCATCTCCTCTTTCCAGATTGCTATTTCCTCCTACCTTCCTCTCTCCATCTTCTCTTCCCTTCTCTCTCTCTCTCTCTCACACTGAATATTAGGGATCCAGTAAAACATCATATCTCCGACATCGCAGCGGCCGGAAAAAGATGCTGCAAGAACGAGACCAACGACGACTGAAGAGAATCGTTCAACGTGACAGAAGTGCAACCATTCCAGAAAAGTGCTGCAGATTTCAATGCTGGGCCATCAACAAGCGTCAGCGTGCGAACCATTCAGCGAATCACCATCGATATGCGCTTTGGGAGCCGAAGGCCCACTCGAGTACCTTTGATGACTGCACAACATAAAGTGTTACGCCTTGCCTGGGCCCGTCAACACCTACACTAGACTTCTGATGACTGGAAACACGTTTCCTCGTTGAACGAGCCTCGTTTCAAATTGTATCAAGCGGATGGACGTGTACGTATATGGGCACAACCTCATGAATCCATGGACCCTGCATGTCAGCAGGGGCTCTGTAATGGTGTGGGTCGTGTTCAGTTGGAGTGATATGGGACCCTTCATACGTCTAGATACGACTCTGACAGCTAACACGTAAGCATCCTGTCTGATCATCCATTCATGTCCGTTGTGCTTTCCGACGGACTTGGGCGATTCCGGAAGGACAATGAGACTCCTCACAAGTCCAGACTGCTACAGAGTGGGTCCGGGAACACTCTTCTGAGTTTAAATACCTCCGCTGGCCACCAAACTCCCGAGACACGAACATTATTGAGCATATCTGCCCGCCTGGTTAGCCGTGTGGTCTAACGCACTGCTTTCCGGGCGTGAAGGCGGATTAGTGTCGAGGTCCGGCGTGCCGGTCAGTCTGTGGATGGATTTTAAGGCGGTTTTCCATCTGCCTCGGCGAATGCCGACTGGTTCCCCTTATTCCGCCTCAGTTACCCTATGTCGCCGATTGCTGTGCAAACATTTTCTCCGTGTACGCGTACACCAAAATTACTGTACCACGCAAACATTAGAGTTACACTCGTCTGGTGTGAGACATTCCCGGGGCGGTCCACTGGGGGCCGAACCACACAATAACCCTTGGTCCGGTGTGGGGCGGCCTGCTGTAACCTGTTGTGGGGCTGTGTACCACTCAGGGCTACGGCAGGAACGAAGCCTCTCCGTTGTTTCTAGGTCCCCAGTTCCATACAATACAACGTATCTGGGATGTCTCGCAACCTGCCGTTCAGAAGAGATCCTCTCTCTTTATGGACAGCCCTGCGGGAGTCAAGATGTCAATTTCCTCCAGCACTACTTCAGACATTAGTCGAGTCCATACAATGTTGCGTTGCGGCACTTCTAATTCTTCGCGGGGGCCCTACACGTATTAGGTAGGTGTACCAGTTTCTTTGGATCTTCAGTGCATATTACAAATATATACATTTATATATTACATATAATAAAATATACATATATTAAAGAATTAGATATCTAAAATCACACCCGTATTGGAATTCAACCTTATGTCGCAATTTCAAAGAAATCGGTCAAGAGCTTTTGGAGATAACTCTATTTCAAACGAAACCGACATTTATATTTTTGTAACGTGTCCTCTGTCATTAAATATATATTACATATATATACCAGATGGCGTTTCAGTAGTTATACAGAAAGACGTAAGTATTTGAATGCAACGTTGTTTGAACATTTCAAATCAACCCATGAATAACTTTCGGAAACTTGAGATTTTGCAGAAACGAACATCTATGTGTACTTAAACAGAAAATGTAGATGTTTCTAATCGCAAATCGCCGAAAGTTCTTGACCGATTGCTTTGATATTTTGACACGGCGTTCCATTGATATACACAAGTGTTTTACACACACACACACACACACACACACACACACACACACAGTATGTACTACCTAGCCACGATATTATTGCAATTGGCTTCCAGGGGCCGTAATCGGAAATGTGCAGTGGCGTTACAGTAAACAGAGTGGTGACTAAGGAATGCACACCGCAGTGGAATGCTTTCGAGACAGTTGTGCGTATGGACGTACTATCAAGTGCTTCAGCGTTTCCACGTGAAACATCCCGATAAAAAGTCACGATAAGTCATCCGAAGCTCCTTCACTTCCAGGTGCAAGACTATTGTGATCGAATTTTCCTGGAGCGATTTAGGAAAATCGCGGCCAAAACGTAAATCAAGACGGTCGATCGCGGATTTGAACCGTCGTCCTCCCAAATGCGAATTCAACGTACTAACCACTGCGCCAACTCGTTCGATGACAAAACACTAAACGTATGCACAAAGAGTATGAAGATGCTAGATATAACGCTTTGCCACATCGTCATATTTGGTACGAGGTTCACTGAATTACAGAGTGAAATACCAGGTTGTTGTAATCAAAGGACACCTACTCAGGGAATTCCAGTGTGAGCAGCCATTATCGTATGGCAACGAAACTTGGTAGACATGAAAATAATTAATTTTGAGGAAATGATAATGCCACAAAATGGAAATGTCTTACTGAAATGATAATTAGTAAAGGTTCCCCAATCAAGCATTAAATATGGGTACCACAACACGCGCACAGATATACATTAACGAGAGGAGGGATCATCCATCTGTAATAGTAACAAGTGGTCACCGTAACGATCAGGTTTATTACCGTCAAATATTAACATATGGGACCCCCACTGATATAACTGAATGAAATTTACTAACTAGACAAGCAATTATAACTGTAAAATGTAACCTTGGCCCAGGCGGGTGGCCGGCAGGGGTGGCCGAGCGGTTCTAGGCGCTACAGTCTGGAACCGCGCGACCGCTACGGTCGCAGGTTCGAATCCTGCCGCGGGCATGGATGTGTGTGATGTCCTTAGGTTAGTTAGATTTAAGTAGTTCTAAGTTCTAGGGGACTGATGACCTCAGAAGTTAAGGCCCATAGTGCTCAGAGCCATTTGAACCATTTGAACAGGCGGGTGGGCACAATAAAAGCACACTTACGAAAATAATTTGTATATACGACGAATGACTGTAAGATAGTGGATAGTGTACTACAGAAAGAACATAGAAAGATATGTACCAACACCAGTTACACCACCAAAGTGCAGCCGCGCGGGATTAGCCAAGTGGTCTAGGGCGCTGCAGTCATGGACTGTGCGGCTGGTCCCGGCGGAGGTTCGAGTCCTCCCTCGGGCATGAGTGTGTGTGTTTGTCCTTAGGATAATTTAGGTTAAGTAGTGTGTAAGCTTAGGGACTGATGACCTTAGCAGATAAGTCCCATAAGATTTCACACACATTTGAACCAAAGTGCATAATGAAAGCAACTACTGGCCTCAAGGGTATACGGAATGAGTTTTTCGATGAAAAAATCGATTTTTGGGTAAATGCATTTTCGAAAAATTTAGACTCTCCCGTTTAATACCATGTATAAAATATTTGGATGACGTGAATAGAACTATTTTAAATAATTTTTTAAAATAATTTCGACACACGATGTTCCGCACCTTGGTTATGAGACGCGGAATATACCTGATATAGACAGCCTTGCCAGAGATATAATTGAGCACAAGAGAGTTAGGTTTTCTGTTGGCTACACTGCTAGACAGTTGACAATAGATTCTGCACCATTTGTATTGTTTCCTTTGTGAGTACATCCATGTCATTGTTGTGAAAGTCGTATGTGGAAAAGTCATTGAGTTTTCTTTCCTTCAACATGCCAAGACCTAGTCTGAAGGTATTTAGAAAGCGTGTTCATTGGCGCAAGAAAGTAAAGTGTACTAAAAATTCGTCTGATTCATCTTCATCAGTATCTGATGATCCAGTAGCGACTAACCTCAACACTGGTCGCAATATGCAATACATTGAGTGATGCTGCTGCCACTACACCGGAAAGTGCTTCAAGAAGAAAACTAGCTGGAATTGAAGAAGAATACAAGAAACTAAATGCTGGGACTACAAAATATGAGGTAATTAACGTCTCTTTATTATCAGACGTTTTGGAGAACAATGCGTGCTCCAAACTATGTGGGAAATGTGGTGTTTCATTGAAAACAAACTTACATGTAGGACTTGCTTGTGAATTAGGGTCGATGTGCAGTTATTGCAAACACAGTGTTACTTTATTCAATTCCTCACATTTTACTGCAGATACAGGTAAACTATACGATATAAACATTAGACTGGTTTATGGATTACGGTGTATAGGAAAGGGCAGGGCTGCAGGTGCCATGTTGTGTGGTGTGATGAACCTCCCTCCTCCACCCTCAAAATTTAACAAACACATAATTGCAATAGGCTCTGCTGTAGAAGATGTGGCACAGGAAAACATGAAAGATGCTGTTGAGGAAGCAGTTGTTGAAAATAATAATAGCAGAGACTTGTCCATAGCTTTTGATGGAAGCTGGCAGAAGAGAGGCTACACATCTCTGAATGGTGTAGTAACAGCTACAAGTGTGGACACTGGTAAGGTAGTTGATGTGGCAATACTTTCCAAGCATTGCAGATGCAAGGAGAAAATGAAAACTAAACATGAAGAGGAGTGCATGGCAAATTACTATGGGTCAAGTGGTGGTATGGAAGTTGCTGGTGTAAGAAGTATTTATCAACGTTCAGTAAAATGGTACAACGATAGATACATAAATTATCTTGGAGATGGTGACTCAAAGGCTTTCAAAGAAATTGCGGAACTGAGACCCTATGGTAACGATGTGAAAATTTCCAAACTGGTGTTGGCCATGTTCAGAAAAGGATGGGATCAAGACTTCGACGGCTCAAGGCTAGCATGAAAGGCAAGAAATTGAGCGATGGAAAACCTTTAGATGCGAAAAATAGATTGACAGATGCTGCAACAGATCATATTCAGAAGTGCTATGGTCTAGCAATAAGACAGAATACAGCAGATGCAGAATTAATGAGAAGAGCAGTCTGGGCTCTGTTTTTTCATACAGCTTCAAACAATGAGAATCCCCAACATGGGCTATGTCCAAAGGGAGACGATAGTTGGTGCAAGTACAACAGAGGCAAGGTAACTAAGAAGCAATACAATCACCCTCATCACCTGCCACCTGCCATAATGGATGAAATAAAACCAATATTCCGAGACCTCGCAGATATTAGTCTACTAAAGAAATGTCTTCATGGCCGGACTCAAAATCCAAATGAGTGTGTGAACCATGTGATATGTAATAGACTACCTAAAACTGTGTTTGTGGGTATAAACACACTTCACTTTGGCGTTTATGATGCTGTTTCATCATTCAATCAGTGCAATATAACAGAGTGCAAAGTTCTGCAGAAGTTGGGGCTCTGTGTAGGACTACGAACTGCCGCAGCTATGCTTTGTTTGGACAAGGAACGTCTCAGGTCTTCAGATAATGCCATAAAAGTATATTCAAAGATGGCTAGACAGCATAGCAGAGCCATCAAGAGGAAGCTGTTGGACGATTCTGATGATGCAAGCTATGGAGCAGGCTTGTACTGACGTAAAAACTTTGAAGCTAATTTCACGTAACTTTAGTTTTTTTGTGTATAAGGGACATTTTCTCAGGGCCTATTTATAGTAGAAAGATGAAATTTTCTGTAGTTGTTCCTTAAGACCTTCTTATATATCTGAATTAAAAGATATGTGGAATTATTTTGTATTAATGGATGTAAATTTTAAAATACTTGTTAAAATGTATAACTTTTTTTAACATTTACAAGAAATAAAATATCTGAAAACTATACATTATTTTTTTCAAAATTAATAATTCAGCATAAAAGCAGAACATATCTGTGCGTTCTGTGAAAAAATCAAGAGTATCGTCCAAATAACAAATGAGAAAATGTTCCTAACTTTTAGCTCAATTTAACATTGTAAGCATAGGGCGTTCCGTATACCCTCAAGGTGTTAAAAGTATGTGTTGGCTCCTGAAGGGACTGAACTAATTTTGCATCCCTACCACACTGTTGTCTGCAAAGCAGGCCCACATTACCAAACGGATGTACCGTAGTGTGAATGCAGAAGGCGTCAGTTGTAGCGGCTTGCGACTCTGGGTTCAGCCTGCCCTTTGTATTGAGTGCCAAAGTGGAGACAGCTGTTTACACGACAGTAAGGCCCATCTCATCAGTTGCTGGACAACAAGTTTTCACTCCATGGTCTCCCAGTGGTTCTTTTCCGTAGCCAAATGGAAAGTGTTCTCTTCGAGCGTCCAGCAGCGGTGTTCTCTAACTTAAAGCTCTGAAACACGGTTGTTTCTTTCAGAGCAGGAAAACCGCCGTCCAATAGTGGCAAACATTGCGAGTTCTATCCAGTGAGGATTTAGTAGTAAGGTTAAACAAACTCCCACTCTTGTGGATTTTGTTGTTGTTAACCAGTAGTGGAGGAAGCCAGGGACCCGTCCGCTGTGACCGAGCGGTTCTGTCTGGAACCGCGCTGCTGCTACGGTCGCAGGTTCAAATCGTGCCTCGGGCATGGATGTGTGTGATGTCCTTAGGTTAGTTAGGTTTAAGTAGTTCTAGGTTCTAGAGGACTGATGACCTCAGAAGTTAAGTCCCATAGTGCTCAGAGCCATTTGAACCATTTTAACTGATAACCTCAGACGTTAAGTCCCATAGTGCTCAGAGCCATCTGAACCATTTGAAGCCAGGAGACTTTTCCGACTCCATGAAACGATTATGAGACAGACCTACTGAAAGGCTCCCACGTAGGCCTTCACGAGAAAGTGCACGCTCTGTGGAAAAAAACACTATGAACCAACAGGAAAGTTTGTTTCTAAAAGTTTAAACGGAACGTTCCTCCGCAGCACAGCCGCTGAGGCAACAACGTTTCTTACAATGGCCTCTGGGAAGTGGCACCTGGCTAGATATTTATCTTTCTAAACGGATTCTTCGAACAATTCTGTTTTTTCGACAGATAGCTGTCCACGTGAACCGCCCAGAGTACGTGAGCGCCGTGTCGCTTAACTGCGCAGAATCCCAGCTTTGGAATCTAAACGCCGGCCGGAGTGGCCGAGCGGTTCTAGGCGCTACAGTCTCGAACCGCGTGACCGCTACGGTCGCAGGTTCGAATCCTGCCTCCGGCATGGACGTGTGTGATGTCCTTAGGTTAGTTAGGTTTAAGTAGTTCTAAGTTCTAGGGGACTGATGACCTCAGAAGTTGAGTCCCATAGTGCTCAGAGCCATTTTTGAATCTAAACAAGTTCATGGCGCAGTTCTTTTTAAGAAAGCTCCTATCGTTTGCCGCCAGCAAAAGTGTTTCAACCCTGCAGTCTGCAGTTATGGCAGTATAAGAGAACTAATACACCGATTTATGACCCCAACGTGGTGGAAATAACCTAAAAAGGTGTGAAACGAAATTTTCTGAGGATAAAAACAAAATGATCATTAAGTTAAATTATTTTAAAAGATCATTAATATTATAATATTATTTGATAAGACTGTAATACTGATCATGTAATTTATAAATACTAGCGTTAACGTGTGGCGCAATTTGGTGCAGTTTGTGAAAAGAGTATGAGCAACATATTCTACACATAGTCTTCCCACTATACACATACTTCGGACTTTGGCCGGCTGTTGTGGCCGAGCGGTTCAAGGCGCTTCAGTCTGAAACCGCGCTGCTGCTATGGTCGCAGGTTCGAATCCTGCCTCGGGCATAGATGTGTGTGCTGTCCTTAGGTTAGTTAGGTTTAAGTAGTTCTAAGTCTAGGGGACTGATGACCTCAGATGTTAACTCCCATAGTGCTTAGAGTCATTTGAACCATTCGCACTTTGTACACTGCACCAATTACGGTTACCTCATGAAAATGTCTTTTCCGCATTCTTGCTACTTCCCATGATGGAACAGAAATTGCTCCTTATTCACTTCTCAACGAAAAAACGAAACAATTCACAGCACATTAAAATAAGAACTACTATTATCGCAAGAATGAAGTCTTGCAATTCAGTTCACGAAAGAAAGGAATCCAGCAATTAAGTTATTTACCGACATTTTGATCAACCAAGGGAAGCTAGTATCACTGGGGAAAGGCGCGGTGGACAAGAAGTATGTTTTATAACAAGTGCCTACTCTCAATACGGGTAGTTAGCTTTCTTTTCTAAGGAGGATTTGCAGGAAGCACTCGAGATGCACTGAGAATTACTTCATTCTAAGAAAAAAATTGTTATACATAAATAGGACCAATTGTTTCATTGACTCATTAGTTCGAGATTCAATAAAACACCTACAAAAACGAAGTATCATTTATCTTTAGTCATATTAAAAGAGTTCAAAGAAACATCGCTTTTATTCTGAAACTTCGTTAGATGCTAATGTTGATGATAGTGATCACATTCGGAGGTAATGATCTTAGAAATGTTGCGAACAACTGATCTAGGGAATAATCATACGACATCTTGAAATATGTTGTGTGGCAGTTCTAGAGAAAACCTGTCACGTAACAGAGACGAGATCCTGTAGTGATGATAATGTGACATCAATAGTGGCTCACTTGGACAAAAAAAAGAAAAAAGTTTCAGTTTGCAAGGGGAAAGGAGGGGGCAAATCGAAATGCCATGCGGCTAGGGCTACCCGTCGGGTAGACCGTTCGCCTGGTGCAAGTCTTTCGAGTTGACGCCACGTCGGCGACTTGAGTGTCGATGGGGATCAAATGATTATGATAAGGACAACGCAACACCCAGTCCCTGAGCGGAGAAAATCTCCGACCCAGCCGGGAATCGAACTTGGGCCGTTAGGTATGACATTCCGTCGCGCTGACCACTCAGATACCGGGGGCGAACAAGGAGGGATAGGAAAAAGCATTATCTCCTCTGGAATGCAGCTTGGTTATGGATCGGACGCAGGTTAATGGGAGATTTGTCCTATAGCAGTTCCGCTGGTATAGAGAAGGCACGTGGACAACGAATTGGTGTAATGCATAGTTTACTATAGGACAGTGGCTGCTCGTTAACGGACGTCTCTGTTCACTTCATTTGCATTCTCCGATTCTATGACGGGAACGTGAGTAGAAGGTACGCTGAAGTTTCTCACATGTATATTGCGTATTTTTCAATTATGTTTTGTAGACAGACTGTCGTCTTTTTTTCTCTGTCATTTCTTCAGCTGGATTTTGCTCAACATTTTGCAACCCAATCATATCGACCAAATGAAACAGTCACGCGCCAGACATCTCTTTAATATTATTTAAAATTAACTTCGTAAGTTATGAGAACGGATGAGGATTGCTCTAGAAAGAGGCACACTGGAGTCTCGTAAGGGTTTATTTCGCAGCGAAACTACAACCCACAGGACCCTTGGAAACTGAATAACAGACTGCCTTCCCCAGCAACATTCACGTGGTCGTCCCTTCTCGCCTCCCTTTCAGGAGCCACGACTAAACATCTGCGCGATGTCAGTGACTCTTTTGATTTACGTGTCCTGGTAGGCTGCCAAGCTGCGTTACACTCCCAGATCCATTATTCTCATGTGTCAGCCATCAGACACTTACAACTCTCTCGCTCTCTTTCACTGCATTTTTCTCTTTTTCTGTGCACTGGCGGGCTAGAAAGTGAGTGCGGTCGTTGAACTCCGTCTGGGCCGTTCCCACTAATCAGTGTTTTCTTTTCTTCCAAATCTGTTCGCTTTTGATGCAGCCAACCGTTTGTCTAAGTTCCCCTTTAAAAAGTAAGACCTGCATGCGCTCTTGGAATTTTTTTGTTCTACCCCGACAGCGTAAGTCGTGACAATTCCGTTTTGCTTCAGTTTCCTTTTCTTGCACTTTCTTCAGCGTGCAGAGACTTTACCAACGAAACACAATCTTTACAGTGCTGCTTTGCCTTCTTAGTTTTCAATGTAACCTACTAGACAGCTTTATATTATTATTATTATTATTATTATTATTGTTGTTGTTGTTGTTTTGATCTGACTCTGCTTTTATCATTTATTCTTTTCTCCCACTACTGCACTCACTGAACTGGGACTTTAGCTCGCAAAACAAGAAATAATTATCTCGACTTGAAGGATAATTTATCTGGCCAGTTCTTCCTTTAATCGCTTTTATTTTCTTAATGACATGTAATTAAATTAAATGAGCTGAAATAGCATGTAGATATATTCAAGCTGAGCGTGATGACACCAGAGAAAACCGTACTCTCACGGATTAAGAACAAGTTACGAGTAGCCTTTGAATAGGATAGGTTTATCTATGAGCTAAGATGGTCTTGTTGCAGTTGTTAAGCCCAGGCATACATCACAAGACTGTCAGTCGTGAGTTGTCAGTCAGCGCGTCAGTATGGATACGGAAGGCAGTGTCGCCTCATACTATGTATAATTGCAATTGTGTGCCGGTCGCTGTAGCCGAGCGGTTCTAGGCGCTTCAGTCTGGAACCACGCGGCTGCTACGGTCGCAGTTTCGAATCCTGCCTCGGGCATGGATGTGTGTGATGTCCTTAGGTTAGTTAGATTTACGTAGCTCTAAGTCTAGGGGACTGATGACCTCAGATGTTAAGTCCCATAGTGCTTAGAGCCATTTGAACCATTTTTTGCAATTGAGTGTTCTTTTCTGATGTTGATCTTAAAAGTGTGTACTTGCATGTAGTGAAATAACAAGTGAGATACCGAAGAGAAAATTGAGTACCAAAAATTATTTCAAGTTGTGTCTGAAAGAGCCTTACAAAAAACGAATTCTACAACAAAGAAATCAAGTTCATATAACTGCACGGCGACCGAACCTCTACACTGGATCCGACGAACAATTCATACGTCATCGCCTCTTAGACAAAATGAGAGACACAAGGAAGCTGGTTTAATTACGCTGCGGCTGGGAACTTAGTGATGGTGTTGTAGGACTGTATCCAAGCGTATAGCAACTTCCAATTCAAGACAGTTTGAATTCACACCTATAGTCTCATTTGTATAATTAAATAACATCTCTTTATTACACTTTTTTATAATTCGATTACATTTTTATAAGATCGTGCTACATCACTTTTTATCAACAGCACCTTACTCGGAATATCTCTTCCCTTCACATCTCGCAATTTTCTGAAAGAGGATACATAGTATTTCATACACGTTCTGAAAACTTGATTGCGACTTCCGGTTAAAGTACTCTAGCACAAATGGACACCTTGCTGTATTACTGTACTCTCCGTAACACCAACCTGGAAATGCATTTCTAGGTTAGAATTTGTTTGTTGTTACTTGCATCTTCGCCTGGTGAATTTCATTTCTATGCACTTTTCGTCGCATGTAGTCAGACTTTACGCGTCTGCAATTTTTATTCGCCTGCGCTCTGTGTAGTGTTAACAGAGAACGAAACCACCCGATGCAATGCGCGTTTCACCGTTATTGACCTTGTCTTCTGTGTTTCCCTCCTGACTATGTTACTCAACTTTCTTTCCGAAGTTGGGTAAACTGCAACTCATTTAGACTGCGTCTAGTTAAGTTTTGCTGTGACGTTTCTTCTACCGTTCGCTGCCGTTTTCATTAAATGTTTTACCGCGTAAGTCCCCAGACATTGTTTTTCAACCTAGTTCAGGACATTTACTACAAAATTCGTTGTTACTATTTGACATTACCCTGTTGTCATTGTCATAATCATTGTCAAAAGTTTGGCACTTTAGATAAAGTACACTGTTTTCACACCAAGTTAGTGACACTATATTTCATCACCTTTTTCCCATAAGCCATTTTGGTGATTTTTATGAGTTCTTTGCTTTCGCTTCCGCTTCCCCCTTCATTTATTCCACAGAGGTTAACTCCATAAACATACCGCCAGATTCACGCCGCTTGTAATGCCACAGTAGAGTAGTTTGAACGTTGTAGAGCATCCGGTCGCTACTCTCAGTTCGTTGTCTATCTGTTTGCTGTGCACTTGACTTCAGCGAGCTAGTGATCGCATAGCAGCTTGCGCTTTTCATTTTGTGGCTTTGTTCAGCACCTTCTAAAAGACTGATTAAAGTTGGATCGGGACTGTACGGATCGTGTATGGATGCACAGGGAAAGACCCACTGTCCGTAAAAACCTGACAGCTGTGTTGGCCAATGCCGACAAGCTTCATGTTGCCCTGGGCCGCGGTGGCGTTGGGGCACCTGAGCGAATACTTTGGCACTGCTGGGGCCTACAGCGTCGTCCCGACACTGAATTGACGGTGATTGGCGAACACTGGAGGTGTCGCGAATCTTTGGTTAGAAGGCTTAAGGAGGTATCGAGCTCATTGCTGCATCCTTACGTCTTAAAAAAATTTAAAAAATAAAAACAAAAAAAAATGTTGAGGTATTGCCAGCCGCTGAAAGAACGAGGGGCGTTCAATAAGTAATGCAACACATTTTCGGCTGAAAGATGCGAAATTTTCTGTGGGACATCGTGGAATATCCCCGCTTCAGCCACTACGGTTCCATGAAGTTCCGAGGGTGATGGTGCTATACGTAACCTTCAAAAGGGCGTCTGTAACTGAGGTGCGTTCCAGGTAGAGGTCTGTCATTGAGTTTGTCCTGGTGCAAAACCAGAGCAATGCAGATATTCATAGGCGCCTGCAAAATGTGTACGGAGACCTGGCAGAGAGCAAAAGCACGGTGAGTCGTTGGGCGGGGCGTCTGTCATCATCGCAACAAGGTCCCGCAAAATTGTTCGATCTCGCCAGTGCCGGTCGGCCGCACATACCTGGGGCTTCTCCAGTGTTGGAACGTGCGGACACTCTCATTCGAGTTGGTCGACGGATCACTATCAGACATCTCACTGCTCGACCTGACGATTCGAAGAAAGCACGGGTCATTCCCGTTTTGAAGAAGGGTAGGCGAACAGACGAGAGCGCGCGCGCGTTTGAGTGTGTGTGTCTGTGTGTGTGTGTTGCGGGTTACGGGCGCTCAACGTCGAGGTCATCAGCGCCCTGACACACATTAAAAGATTAAAAGAAAGGAATGTGGACAAACTTAGTAAAATGAAAGCATACATGCAAAGAAAGTGGGAAAAGATGAAAAATGCTGCATAAGAAAATAAAACGTAAGGAAAACGAGAAAGGAGCGTCAAAGATGCCACGGGAAATTGTCACTGGTTGGCCATTTACGTAAAATATGGGCGAGCCAGTCAACCTGTGAACAAATGAAGACCCTCTCTCTAAAATCTTGGTAAAAACATTGGCCAAGTCACAGAACTTTAAAACTTTAACTACATTCGATGAGTATTTCCTAAAAGAGACGATTGGCCAAGTCACAGAACTTTAAAACTTTAACTACATTTGATGAGTATTTCCTATAAGAGACGACAGATCCGCCGGTAAGGCAGCCGCGGCCCGCTGGTCAGAAAATAAAACGCAATCCAATAAAACGTGGCGCACAGTGACCTGGACGCCACAAGCATCACACATTGGAGGGTCCTCTCGCCGGAGAAGGAAGCCATGCGTCATAGGACTGTGGCCCATCCGAAGCCGAGCGAGGAGAACCTCGTCCCGTCTACGGGGCTGGAAGGAGGTATACCATACACGCGTCGTGGGCTGGACTAAAAGGAGCTTATTGTCAGTCATTGCCAGCCACTCGTCCTCCCACCGACGCATGATTCGTGAGCTCAACAGCGAGGTGAGTGCGTGCAGGGGGGTGGCACACTGAAATATTTGCGGATCGAGACACGCCTCCTTGGCTGCAAGATCTACCCTTTTGTTTCCAGCAATGCCGACGTGCCCTGGAACCCAGCAGAAAGCCACCTCCTTCCCCCAGTCGTTGTAGCTGGAGGAGGGCATCCTGGATGATCTGGACTATTTTATCTGCTGGATACAAACGTTGTAATGAGTGAAGGGCACTTAGTGAATCGGAACAGACAAGAAATTTAGGACGGGAAGAGCGTCTCATCTGCTCCAGTGCCCGCACGCAGAAAACTATAGGCCTATACCTCTGAGTGGGACATTTCCTGGAGACCGAGAATTTGCTGTGTAGAAACTAATAGCGGTTCCGAAAACAACGATAGCGTGAACCCAGCCCTCTCTGTTCTTCCACGAGAACCAGAGAGCAGTAGATACAGGTGTCCAGGTAGGTGATTTGTCCTTTACTTCTGAAAGGCATTCTGTACAGTTCCGCGCGGTCGCATAATGAACAAAATACGAGCATTCGGAATATCAGCCCACCTATGCTGCGTGACTGGATTGAAGAGTTTCTACCAAACAGAACACGGCATCCTGAACGGAGAGAAGTCTTTAGACGTGAAAGAACTTCTGGCGAGCCACAGGGGAGGGGGGGGGGGGGGGGAGTGCAATAGTACCATTATAAATGGTATATATAAATGACCAAGTACATAACGTTGAAATTTTCTTGAGGCTTCTTCCATATGATGCTGCTGTATACAGAGATGTCACGACGCTACAAAATCGTAGCGGAATGTAAGAAAATCTGCAGGGTGCCGAGACTGGTGGAGGGAGTGGCAATTGACTCTCAACATAGACAAATGTAACGTATTGCGAGTAAATAAAGAGAATGGCCCTTTATCGTATGATTACAATATTGCAGAGCTGTCACTGGAAGCAGTTACTTCCACAAAATATCTATGTGTGCGCCTACGGAGCGATTTAAAGTGGAATGACCACATAAAATTAAACGTAATTAAGGCAGATGCCAGACTGAAACACATTGGAAGAATTCTCATGAAATGTAGACCATGAACAAAGCAATTACCTTACAAAACATTCGTTCGACCACAACTTGAAAACTGCTCGTCAGTAAGAGATCCATGCCAGAGAGGACTGACATTATTTATTTAATTATTTGTTGCCATTTACAAATGACCTGCCACCTTGTGGCTAAGACAGGTCGTACTTTCACAATACGAGACTGTACACGTACAGAATGTGAAACTTATTTGTTATTTCTTACTTTTAATAAGAATTAATAATATTGGAGCTTTAAATACTTACAGACTTAAGAGTAATTAAGAAACGAAAAACTTAAAATTAACGACTTATGAATAGATGATAGGCATTTATGAAGGAGGAATAGAGAAGATCGAAAGAAGAGCAGCACGCTTCGTTACAGGTTCATTTAGCGAGCGTGATTGCTTCACGAAGATGCTCAGCCGATTCCAGTGGGATACTCTGCAAGAGAGTCGTTCAGGATCACGTTATGGTCTACTGTTAAAGTTCTGAGGGCGTAAGTTCCTAGAAGAGTCAACCAATATATTGCTTCCTCCTACGTCTATCTCGCGAAAAGTCAATGAACATAAAATTGGAGAAATTCGAACCCACACGGAGGATCACCAGCAATCGTTCTTCCCATGAACCATACTCGACTGGAACAGGAAAAGGGGGAAGTAACTGCGGTACACAAAGTACCCTCCGCCACACACCTAAGGTGGCTTGCGTAGGTGTAGACACCTCCATGTCGTTCCAGCGTCGTCTATGTGGAGGAGCAGAGGTACACTCACACTGCACCGAGTTATGTACTACAGTGCAAACTGATTCGAACATTTCCATTACTATATGCTGTATGAACACGGAACTGATGGAATTCGTTTGACAAAGTGAAAAAGTGTCTGTGATTACTAATTGGGGATGCAAAACTACGCATAATGAACAGCTTTGTGCTTTCCAGCCGAGTGGTAGCGATTAAAAACCGCGGTTTTTCAGCACTGCTGTCCGGTTGGAAAGCAGAGAGCTTTTCGACTCGAAAGCAGAGCGCTTTTCACGAGCGGTTTGCGTGACGAAAGCCCACAATCATACTGAACTAACTGCAAAACAATAGGCGAATTGTTGGGGCGAGACAAGTTTTGTGGATTCTGTGTAAGAGTTTAACGAAATGACTTTCAGGTGAAAGTTGTTAAGTGGATGTAAACTGTATCTCACTCACAATAAACACAAAATGGCAAATTTAATCGAGCAAAAAATGTAGTAAACAATGTATAAACGCATTTCCATACAGACGGAAAAATATAAAACTGTTGGCAACAAAATATTACAAACTGGTCCGTGTAGCACGGTGGTCGCGACGGTACATCACACAATAGGCAACAGATCTACTGGGTGTCCGAAAAGTCTTTCCCTGATTACATAAATTTTAACTCAGGCTAGAAGTAAGATACAAATATGAAACTGGTGTCTAATTGTTTACAAACTATCAAAGTTTTTTTTTCACACATCAGAAAACTTCCACATGAGCACCCTTGGTAGCACGTAGTACATCTAGGGGATATTCAATTTCCGTCCACACATTAGCCAACATCACTGGAGGGATCGATTCAACGACTGTGGTTATCCGTTGCCGCAGGGTTTCAAGATCTGGTACACGTGTTCGGTAGACCTCGTCCTTGACATAACCCCATAAAAAGAAGTCTAATGGGGTTATGTCAGGAGAGCGTAGAGGCCAAACCGTTGGCCCATCACGACCAATCCATAGCCCAGGAAAGGTCATATCGAGATAGGCACGGACGTCAAAACTGGAACGTCCCCTTTGAAAATTATACATGACTGTCCTTAAACTGACACACAATATTTTTAGCGCAACGCAATCTGAATTTCAAAAATCCATACAAAAGAATGGCCCTGACTAACATTAACCTATACCTTTCACAAATCACTTACCTCACAAAAATCTTCGTTACTCGAACTACTACGATATAGCGAGCGCCACTACTGCCAGCTAAATAAAAGATTCAAACTACGGAAGGCACTAACTACTGGTAGGCATAGTTAGCAAATGAAAGATTTTAATAGAGAACAAACAATGTATTTACCTTAATAGTGTTGAAAAATCATAATATACATAGCAGTTCATGACATCCAGTCTTACAAATTTCAAAACTCCGCCATTTCTCTCCCCACATCCACCATTGCTGGCGGCTCACCTCCAACTGCACAACGCTATGCGCTGTTCACATCCAGCTGCCCAACACTACAATGGCAGACAACAATGCAAACTAGCCACAGACTGCACACAGCACAGCCAGTGATTTTCATACAGAGCGCTACGTAACGTTGCCAATAAGAAAACATAAACAGCCTACTTACAAAACCCCAATGAGGCGGTGCACCGTTTTGCTGAAACAAGACATCGGGGTGATACTGAAGCAGCTGAGGAACAGCATACAGTTGAAACATGTCCAGATACACAGCAGATGTGACGTTAGCCTCAGCGAAGAAGAATGGCCCCATAATTCGATCGTGCAATAGCGCGCACCAAACATTCACCTTTGGACCGCCTCTGGTGCACTCCATGACCTCGCCAGGGGGTTGTGAACCCCAAATGCGCACATTTTGGCGATTCACTACTCCACAGACAAGAAAGATCGCTTCGTCGGAAAAGGCAATTCGTCTGAGATAACCATCATCGTCCTAAATACGTGATAGTATTTCGACCGCAAAGTCATATCGACGTGTACTGTCATTCGGCAACAAGGGCTGAACGATTTGCACTTTGTATGCACGAAACAATAAACGTTTGTGTAAAATGTCATGGAGAGCTAACCTAACCTAACCTATTTTGGCATCTGTAATTCACGTGAGACCCTGCGCACCGATTTCTTCGGACTTCGCAGAAAAGACTGCCTTACAGCTTCCATCCTGTCTGCTGAGGTTCTTGGTCGACCAGACCTCGGAAAGTCAGCAACCGATCCTATGTTCTTGAACTTCTCATACCAGGCTTTAATGCTCTTGACATCAGGTGGATTCCTTCCAAATATTGTCTGGAAGTGTCTCTGCACTGTGGTTGGTGATCGTGTCTCATGGTACCACAGGACACACTGTGCCTTCTCCCGATTGGTTAACATGGCTTCTTGGGCACTGCATCTCATCCACTACTTACGTACTGAGAACCTAAAACAGAAAAAAACTTTGATAGTTGTAAATAATTAGACGCAAGTTTCATATTTGTATCTTACTTCTAGCCTGAGTTACCAATTTATGTAATCAGGGAAAGACTTTTCGGACACCCTGTACATTAGAGGCAGTTCTATAAGTGGGCAAACGGTCCATTAGAGTGTGGGACAGGTACATTATTTCTGGGAGGAAGATAAAGCGTTTTTTTAAAGATAAGCCCTCAGATCTACGGAACTTGGTGTAAGGTTCTAATAAATTTTTCTGAGTATTAGACAGCGTCATTCTGTAAGACTATAATAACTTTACAATCGAAGTTTCGACCATTTTTGCAGCGGGCCTCCTCTGCGGGACTAAACTTCTGGGTTCGGTAGATGGTGTTCCCTATGTACTGTCCTACTGCAGTTGTCAACTGAGGAACGACGTCGCTATTCTGCTAGAACTTCATCGGGCAGTTCGAAGATGGCTTTGGAGAAGTGGTTACACAGAAGGATACCGCTTGTGCTGCGCTAGCAGGTGATTAGTAGGAAATCGGCAGTGGGTACCCAGGTGTAACGTCTTCGACAGCAATACATCAGCTCCATGTGCGGAGCTCGTGGTCTAGTTGCTTCCGTTGCTGCCTCTCGATCACGGGGTCCCGGGTTCGGTTCCCGGCCGGGTTGGGTATTTTCTCTGCCCGCGGACTGGGTGTTTATGTTGTCGTCATCATTCCATCATCATCATCGCCATTCGTGACAGTGGCTAGATTCGACTTTGTAAAAAATTTGTGAAAATTGGGACTTTGTACGGACGCTGCAGTTGAGCGCGACACAAACCAAACATCGTCAGGGCCACTCTCGCGTTTCCTTGTGCCACGAATTGCAGAAGCGATAAGCGATTATTGCTTTTGTAGCTCTCAGGGGAATCCTGAGATGTTCTCTGTGTGAGGCACCCCTGTGCATCTCTGTGAGTCGCGGTCCGTGATTTGCCCTTGGCAACACTGGACCGTACAGTAGCGGAGTTCGTGTACTTGTCGTCTTCGTCCGCCGCGAGCGCATGTTCGCAAGCATGAACACGGAAGGCGTGTGGAGCAGCAGTGGATGCCGCTGCGTCGGCCCTGCAGAAGACCCGCTGTGAGAACGTCTGCAGGAAGCACCGCACAAGAGCGAACCGTCTCCAAAAAACAGACCCGTCCGCTTCAGAGGTGCGTACGTGCAGGAGGCTAGATCGTAAACCGGATAGTAACTCCAACAAGAGCGACGCCGACTAGCTGTCAGCCAGATAGTTAGCTTCGCTTAGGCCTGCATAGAACGGACAGGATAAACATAAAGAGGCCAGCAAAACCTCGGGCAATTACCGTCTGACTCGGAACGTGACGTCACCGGCGCCTGACCGTCGACTGCTGACCTTAAAGAGAAAAAGAGCTTTAAAAAAATTAATACGGAAATAGTCTGCCACGAGTGGCCGAAAGATGCGCTCATCACTGCGAGACTGCGATGCCGCTGCCATTAGGGAAACATCGAATGTCAGAAGATGCTCGCCGTGCCCACCCTTCTCTAAACGAACGTATGATCTCCTGCTTCTCGTTTTATGATGTCTTTGCATTGTTGAAGCTCAACAAAAGGTCACCTTTATAGCAGATTTAGTGAGTAGCGTACGCTATATTCCGATGGAACTTCACCAGTGAGACTGCCAGTTCCAATGATGTTGGTTCATATGGCTCTGAGCACTATGGGACTTAACATCCTAGGTCATCAGTCCCCTAGACTTAGAACTACTTAAACCTAACTAACCTAAGGACATCACACACATCCATGCCCGAAGCAGGATTCGAACCTGTGACCGTAGCAGGTGCGTGGTTTCGGACTGAAGCGCCAAGAACCGCGCGGCCACCGCGGCCGGCAATGATGTTGGTGGAGGATATTTTCGTGACCTATATTTTGCAAGTGAAGGCATGTATTCGGGTGCCACTTAGTACAATTCTGAACATTACACTTGCAACACCGGGAAGGACAGCTAACAACACAATTTCACTTGCTGCACGTGTACAGTATAAAACGCATGATTAAATGTGTAAGGGTTTTGGGAGTATACAGAGAGTGCGGAATGCACACAGGAAAGAAACCTCTGTGCGGCGGCGGGGCGGGTTGGTCTCTCACTTTCCTTTAAACGACCAGCCCACCTTCCTACATAGGGTTCAGATTGTCTACCCCTTCACTCTGTGATGGTAGATACTGGTTTAGCTGCCGAAGCGGCGTTGACAAAAATTCGACAAAATACCTACTTCGCAAAGGCCATAAAACTCCAGTCCTTGGGTAGCATCTAAATCATAGAGCGTTCGGGATTGTTGCATGAGCTAAAAAATACTAGAAATTTTCTTTTAGTTGCTCTATTGTCTTTAAAACACGGAAAATGGCCATCGAGTCCGTGTTTTATATTCTGACATAAATTGTGCAATGTTATTGACTGTGTCTGTAGCAAGTTCACACCCAAAAATAGCAAGAAGATATTTAGTACGACCTGATACTTTGAACGTTCTAAACACACATTCAGTCGCTCAGTAGGCTTCTTGTAAATAAGTGCTCGCCATAATGTCTCGTAATCTGCTCGAAACACGCCACGTGGAGTTTCTGAACGACTTGAAATATTCACACGCGTACATCACCTAAAATACACCACTCACAAAGTTCAAACTTCCACAAAATACTCATCACTGTAGTCGCTTTTCGTCGGCGATACGAGAACCGATCAAACACGCAAATTCTTCATTTCGGTACAAATTTGATCAGCACGGTTTTACATCAGTGTATACCACAAGACGGCTTCCAAGCGACTCTTTCGACTCATAGATCTGAGGCACAAAGTCCTACTCAAACGCGCAGGAGAAACTGAATTCCTATTGGCTAGTATGTTAAGCAGTCAATCAGATAATCTCGAGCACTTCTGTACTAGCGGTATTTCTAATGTCAGCCAATCAGATTACCACAAGCAATTCGGACTAGAAATCTAGTAATTCTGAAACTAAATGCAATTTAATGAAATCAAAATACGATTCCTTTTCGCGAGATAAATTACTAATAAATTTAATACTCCATGCCTATGCTCACTCGGACATACCTCACAAATTCCCCTCTTGCACAACAACTATCTCACTCATACATTTACATAGTTTTAATACAGTATTAGATTCTTACTTTACGTGTGTCCTCCATTCACTCTCTCAGTCTCTCCAAAATACTCGCACAGCCAAAACAAGATGAAACAATAATTTTCGAAAATATTTTTAATTACGTCAGAAATCTGTAGTAATGAAACTAAAGAAACTTGTAGAAAATTAGATTATGTCAACCTATCCTGTTGGTTGTAGTCTCAGTTGATACTATATATGAACACATTACAGTCCCCAACTCAAGTTACACAATGTTCGAACGGTTATAATATGTGTTAGGTAAAAATTTATGTCTCCGAAAGTACTGAAGTTACGGATTTGAAATTTTAATAATCTGGTTGTGTTACCCATAGAATTTGGTATACAACGCATGAAAAAGATAGATTAATATTTAACAGCACTCTTTCAGGTTCATAGAGCGTATGTGTAACGTATTGCACGCAGCATTAGTCAACTACACCGCTCACCCACCCCAGTAGCCAGTGTCAGCTTTGCGAGTGTGAAAACAAAAATCTGCTCTCATCCACGCTCCACGGCAAGCTGCGCTTTCAATGCCAGATGACGACTCGTAACGATATGCTACGTTACATCTGGTAGCAACTATTGCCCTAATCTGGATTTGCAACTAGTAGAACTGTCCTAGGATGATACACACACTCACAGAATCCCACGCTGCTTCAGCTTTGTGCTAGATTTCGTCAGTCGTACGAAACAATAAGTTTGACTAAAGAAAGTCTGTTTTACTATACAGGGTGTTTCAAAAATGACTTTACAACTTTAACAAATTCATATAAATTTATTGAAAGAAGATATAGAGCTGGGTTGATGTTAATTTGTAGGGACACACATCAAGTTTTTTTTTTATCTTAAACTAAAGATGTTGTATGTGGTTTCCGTTGGTTATCCTGTACTCATCCCATCGGAAGTCAATTTCTTCCCAAACTCGCTGTAGCACTGAAGGTGTGTCTTGCCCAGTGGTAGCGCGAATTCTTGCTCTAAGTTCAGGTAGAGAAGCCGGCGCTGGAGGTACAAATACGATATCCTTGATGAATCCCCATGAAAAAAAATCTAGTGGCGTCGTGTATGGGGAAGCAGTTGAACGGAATGGACAGTGTCTTGAAAGGAAGATATAAGATGAACATCAACAGAAGCAAAACGAGGATAATAGAATGTAATCGAATTAAGTCGGGTGATGCTGAGGAAATTAGATTAGGAAATGAGACACTTAAAGTAGTAAAGGAGTTTTGCTATTTGGGGAGCAAAATAACTGATGATGGTCGAAGTAGAGAGTATATAAAATTCAGACTGGTAATGGCAAGGAAAGCGTTTCTGAAGTAGAGAAATTTGTTAACATCGAGTATAGATTCAAGTGTCAGGAAGTCGTTTCTGAAAGTATTTGTATGGATTGTAGCCACGTATGGAAGTGAAACATGGACGATAAATAGTTTAGACAAGAAGAGAATAGAAGCTTTCGAAATGTGGTGCTACAGAAGAATGCTGAAGATTAGATGGGTAGATCACATAACTAATGAGGAGTTATTGAATAGGATTGGGGGAGAAGAGAAATTTGTGGCACAACTTGACTAGAAGAAGGGATCGATTGGTAGGACATGTTCTGAGGCATCAAGGGATGACCAATTTAGTATTGGAGGGCAGCATGGAGAGTAAAAATCGTAAAGGGAGACCAAGCGATGAATACACTAAGCAGATTCAGAAGGATGTAGGTTGCAGTAGGTACTGGGAGATGAAGAAACTTGGACAGGATAGGGTAGCATGGAGAGCTGCATCAAAACAGTCTCAGGACTGAAGACCACAACAACAACAACATGTATGGGGAACGTGGGGGCCACGTAATTGGCGCATCGTGGTCAATCCATTGACCTTGATTTCAGCCAGGTAGTGGAGTTGTGCACCATCTTGCATGAAGTAAAGATTTCGATATGCACGCCGGGTCGATTCCGTAGGGCTGTTAACAAAACGTTGTCTCACTCGCTGAACGACGTCGTCAAATGTGCTTGGACGACCTGATGATTTCCCATGTCTTACCGGGCACCCTGTTTCTACAAAAACATTTTTGCCGCTCATAAATTGTAGGCTTACTGGGGGGATCTTTAGCGTACTTGGTACGGAAATTTCGCTGAACTGTTGTCGCCGACTTCGATTCTTCAAACCGAAAAACACAGCTAGCGCGCTCGGGTCCAGTGAAGGCACCCATCTTTAACGCAGCTGCTACTAGAGCTCCTCACGGTGCGATACGGCACTAGCGAACTACGAGAGACAAAACTTGATGAATTTCCCTACAAATTGACACTACAGCCAAAGTCCTTTATGAAACACCCTGTGTACGACAGCGTGATGAAAAGTAAAGGCTCAGAATTTTTTATGTGTAAGCTCTTAAAGGTCTTCAAATAAAACAAACTTTATTAACACTCTACATCTTTATTTCTGACGTCTACACATTATTTCTCAACATAGTCACCCTGTCGGCTAAGACATTTCTCCCAACGAGAGACCACTTCGTTGCTACCGACACTGTATAATGCTTGACTTTATTGACGGAGCAAAACCCTCACTCCAGCTTGCAGCACTTCATCACTATCGAACGTGTTCTTTAAGTTACGGAAACGAGTTACGGAACGGATAAAAATCGCATGGTGTCAAATTGGGAGTGTACGGAGGATGACAGTGAACCAGGCGTCGAATTGTTGCAGATGTCTCAGCACTCGTGTGTGTTCTGGAACTGTCATGCTGAAGAAGAGGGTACTCCACGTGTAGACGAACTCTTCGAATTCGAAACTTGATTACAGCACACTATTTCTCGCGCACCGACACAGTTACTTTACAGACTGCCATGTTACACGCTACCATTTGGAATCCTCTAGCGGCAGGGGGGCTGCAAAGATTTAGATATGAAGATTAAGGATGCATACTATTAGTAACATTTATTTCGTTTAGATCCTTTAAGAGTTTTCAAATAAAAAATTCGGACGCATTAATTTACAGCATGTCTTCGACATATGTCACTTTAGTATAAGTTCACGGCACGTAACTTATATATTAATAAAGTTTGCCTATACTAAATCCCATAGCACGCTTTAACGGTGTGCAGTTTCACATTACATCAATTTTGCTCTGCTGGTTTGTCAAAAAATAGAGTTCCTGGAAAGCGAAAGATCGCGGGATTGAATCCCGATCGGACCTAGCATTCACCACTAAGTGATGTGAAGATCCGCCCGGAAAGACACGTGGTTCTGTTTCGACGTTAAACTACAGGTCCCCGACCTCACGTCGAATTGAAAAACTAGCACCAGACTGTTGATCAACACGAAATTATTATCATCTATTGTAACACACAACATGTTACCGTACAGTGTTACCATGTAAGAGATCCAAATACACTCATGTTCATAGAAAGCAGATCACCTTGACAGGACCTTCATATTTACAGGACATGTACATTACTATGTTCTGCAGAAATGATTAATATTTCAGTCACTTCAGTATGTATCCTATGGCGTAGTTGGCACAGTGTCCGCCTTGGGCCCTAATAACTTGTTCTATGCGTGTTTGCATCGACGCGTATCAAGTTGCGAGTGATGTCCTGTGATGTAATAATCCACGCTGTATTCACCTGGTTCGAAATTTCACCTGTGGTGGTTGGCATTGGGTCACAGCACTGCACCTGTCGCTTCGCCATATCCCACAACATTTTCGATTGGCGGAAAGTCTGGCGATCTGGCGGATCAGGGTAAAAAGCTGACAACCTGCGACTTCAAGAAGGCACGTATTCGTTTAGCGACATATGGTCGTGCATTGTCTTACTGAAAAATGACTTCTAGGGATTTTGTGCAGAAAGGGTATGGCTACGTGTCGCACATGTCATTCACGTAGATCAAACGGGTCACAGTGCCCTGGACACTCACCAACCCTGATTTGTGATTGTATGCAATATCACCCCAAGCCATAAGGCCTTCAGCTGGCGCTGTACGTCTTGTGCGTTGCAGTCACTGTGTTGTCTGCGGAGAACCAAAATGTGGTCATCATTTTAAAACAAACAGAACCCGGATTCGTCCGAAAACACTATCTGATGTCATTCCTGTCCCCAGTGACGGCGTTACATACACCGTTGTTGTCTAGCATGTTTTGTACATTCGCCAAAGCTAGGCGGGGAACTGGACGATGTGCACGTAATCCACGCCGTAATAAACGGAGACAGGCTATCACATATGATAGTGGATGATGTGTTACACTGTTCCATTATTGCATCAGACCCAAGGAGGACGCAAATCTGTCCTGCAATGCTATTCGGGTGAAGTGTTGATCTTCTCGGGGAGTGGTCTGGGTGGTGTGACCCGATCCATCTCAACGTGTTCTGCGGCCTTCCGTGAAACATTCTGCACACACCCCTTGCGCTGTCCAAACACTTCGTCCCACACGAGCAGCAATTTCCTTGATAAAATGGAAATGTCGTGTGACTAGGGCCTCCCGTCAGGTAGACCGTTCGCCTGGTGCAAGTCTTTCGAGTTGACGCCACTTCGGTGACTTGCTTGTCGATGGGGATGAAATGATGATGATAAGGACAACACAACACCCAGTCCCTGAGCGAAGAAAATCTCAGACCCAGCCGGGAATCGAACCCGGGCCGTTAGGTATGACATTCCGTCACGCTGTCCACTCAGCTACCAGGGGCGGACAATTTTCTTGATGGATGCATTAGATTCTGTCATGAAAATATTGCGACCTCTTTCAAAGTCACTGATTTGAGGGTAAAGTTTGGGCATAAGTCTGCGTGGTATTCTGCACGTATGCATAAATCACACTGATCCAAAATCTTCGGTATATAGCGATAACGAGAGCCGCAGGCACATTTTACAGATAGATGGTGCTGCGCAGCGATATAGTTTTTGACCTTGAACGTGCGGGCCGGCTTGGTTCAAATGCTAATAATTTCTGCAGAACATACTAAAGAACATGTCCTATGAATATGAATGTCTAGTAGTTCAAGTTGTTCTTTTTTCTGAGCATGAGTGTACACAAGGGATCGGTAATCTCATAAAACAACTTCATTCGCCTTTTTTGTTGTCAAGTTTGCCTGTAACATCAACAAACTTGAATTGACAATCCGAACCCAGGTACGTAGAAAATACTCCGAGTGGCAATCTGCTTTGCTTTATTGTGTATCATAGAACATTCTTTACCGTTTTCAACTTTATAAACGATCTTCCAGCCTCAGGCTCAGATTATGGCAAGGGTCAAAGTCTTAGAGCGACACAGATGTCTTAGAAATCGCTGCTTATTTTCTTCTCCATAACTGCATAAAAATAAAAACATTTTTATTACATTCACGCTTTAAAGAAAAATGTTTACCAAATGGTACCAGATGGCCTCTTTCCAGATGTCTTCACTACCGACTCGTTAGTCTTGAGATTCGAGTTTGGTAACGTAACCCAATGACGGAGGAATGACAGGTTGAAGCTTCTTGCTATGCAAAATTTTAGAAAATATTCTATAGTTGGAGTAAAGCAGTGATTGGTATAAAATGCTAAAAATCAAATTATAACAGTCTGGATCGCATTTTCAGGCTTTTATTCGTTAGCAACCGGTTTCGGCCTTTTCTTCAGACTACCTTCAGACTCAGCAGTGACATCCTTACTTCTACGGATCTCGCTCCATCTGCTGCCACCATCAGCCATAATGGCGTGGAAAAGCCTGAAGATGGTCTGTGGAAAAATCTGGAACTGCTTGCTAACGAATAAAAACCTAGAAACGTGATCTAGGCTGTTGTATTTGATTTTTAGCATTTTCTGCGCGTTTTGTTGAACGTACACTGCTGTGCAAAACTTAAGGACGATATAGATAATGTATCGCAACGTATTAACACCCCAGTTGAAATGAATGAAAAAGTGGGAGCATGCCGCCAGAGGTCTCCCAGTCGTGTACAGAACGCTGGACGTCACACGGCGTTAGGTCAGCGTGAGTATAGTGTCAAATGGAGCTGGTCCCCCAACTTTAGGCAGCATGAGTATAGTGTCAAATGGGGCTGGTCCCCCAACTTTGGGCAGTAGAAGGAACGGAAAAAGACAGTGTTTATCAATCACATCGGCGACACCGTTTGTGACGATTCCAAGAGCACAGTCACTGGACCAACGAGACCTGAACTCGCGTGATCTTCTCGGATGAGAGCAGGTTCAGTCTGATTAGTGACTGTGGACGCACGCTCATATGGCGAGAGGTGAGGACACGTAACGAATCCAGGAACATTGTCGAACATGATCGTTTATTCGTCCAGAAATTACGGTAAGGTGAGGATTATGTTTCTTGGTCATACATACCCTCAAAACTTTGGAGACTGTACACATACTGGTCAGCGTTAATGTGACACTGTACTCTTCCCCCCTTTTCCGTCATTTCAGGGGTGTCTTCGACCCCGACTTCATTTTCATGAATGACAATGCACGACTGCAACGAACAGCGAAGGTGGAGCAGCTCATGGAACGAGAGGATATTCGGCGGATGGACTGGCCTATCCTTTCCCCCGACTTAAATCCTATCTAGCACGTGTTGGAGCTATGGGAGCAAGTGATGATGATGATGTCCCATACTCCGAGGAGCGTAGGGGACGATGCGGGAGACCCACACCGCAGTACTAGGCAAGGTCCTAGTGGAGGTGGTTTGCCATTGCCTTCTTCCTACCGTAATGGGGATGAATGATGATGATGAAGATGACATAACTACACCCAGTCATCTCGAGGTAGGAAAAATCCCTGACCCCGCCCGGTATTGAACCTGGGGCCCCATGCGCGGAATGCGAGAACGCTACCGCAAGACCACGAGCTGCGGACATGGGAGCAAGTATTGCAGCACATCCACATAGACCAGCGACCATCCAGTAGTGTCAACCGCGCTGGTGGAGGAATGGAACGCCCTACCACAAGAACACGTTACCAACCTCGCGGCCGGCATGGGTGCAGGTTGCACAGCATTCGGTGCTGTCGATCGTGACCTCACAACCTACTAGGAACCGTGCACCGCCTTCTGTAATGTCCAGGGGACCATCATAAATCGCGGTGACTTCAATGTACAAGGTGACAATTACGTATTGAACTGTATGGAAAACAGTAAATTAGTTACAAACTACGGCGTTCACACACTTTATTCGACATGTAAACGTCACTACAGATATTCGGATTCACGTTATGACATGTTCGATATACCTGCCATCATTGGTGATTAATTGGCGCAGACGAATAGCGAAATTCTGCATAATCCGCCAAAGTGTCGGAACATCGATGCTGTCGATGATTCCTGAACGGATGTTTTCAGGTCAGCAGTGGTTTCTGAGTTATTGCTGTACACTTTGTCTTTACTATAGCCCCACAAAATGGAGTAGCATGTGTTGAGATCCGGATAATAGGGCGGCCAATCGAGGCCCATTCCAAAGCACTTTGGGTACCCCAGACCCAGAATGTGGTCCCCAAAGGGCTCCTCCGGGACATCGAACACTCTCCTGCTTCGTCGGGGACGAGCTCCGTCTTGTATGAACCACATCTTGTCGAAATCAGGGTCACTTTGGCTAATGGGGATGAAATCATCTTCCAAAACCGTTCGATAGTCACCGTGCCATCAAGGAATATCGTACCGATTATTCTGTCACTAGACATTACACACCACACAGTCACCCGTTGAGGATGAAGAGACTTCTCGATCGCGAAATGCGGTTTCTCAGTCCCCCAAATGCGCAAGTTTTGCCTATTGACGAACCCATCCAAATGAAAGTGAGCTTCGTCGCTAAACCAAACCATATTGACATCAAAGTCCTGTTCGTCACTTTTGCGGACTACAGTATTGGCGAAACACAACTGCTGTGCCATGGCTTAATGGCTGACGGGTTTGAATATTGAATGGGAAGAGATGCACGTCTTCAACAACAATTTATCGCATTGTCTCCCGGTTGACTACGACCTGTTTTGTAGCTCATTTCATCGATTTCCTACGCCTGATTTGAAACACAGGGCGTGTCTTCTCGATGTTTTCAGGCGTTTTCTCCCGTTTTTGGACGACCGACTCTGTCATCAGGAACACTACTCGCTCTCTCTTGTTAGCGCACTTGCACTGGTTGTCTTCAGCTCGAACTTGGTCGTGAACTTCCTTCGAGCCGCAGTTGGGCTGTTATTGCTCAGATAGTAGGCCTACACGCTCGGGCATGCTGTATCGTCCAAGTCTGACGTGCAAATGGCCGGCAACAACAAGGCGCGTTCGCATGCGCCAACTAATTCCCATCATGCCCCGCGGCCAACAATGCACTTTGAACATCCTAACGCAAACCGTTCAGAAGCTATGATGATTTTATCTCTTATAACTCAATAATTGTTACCCTGTAATTGTTGTATTTGAATAAAAGGGTCCTTACTGTTCGCTTCAGTGCGTATTTCTTTCACTTTTGTTCTGCGCTATGCCATAGAAGTCTTTTATGTGTACGGTCCGAGTCTCATCGACTTACATCTACATCTACATCCATACTCCGCAAGCCACCTCAAGGTGTGTGGCAGAGGGTACTTTGAGTACCTCTATCGGTTCTCCCTTCTACTTCAGTCTCGTATTGTTTGTGGAAAGAAAGATTGTCGCTATGCCTCTGTGTGGGCTCTAATCTCTCTGATTTTATCCTCATGGTCTCTTCGCGAGACATACATTGGAGGGAGCAATATACTGCTTTACTCCTCGGTGAGGGTATTGTGGGGCGGCGGGTGGAATAATTGCTAATGTTCCTATTATTTATTTAATGCTGTTGTTTGCCGTTCTCAACATTGGCTCTCTAACTCAATATTGGCAACCAGGAAGTGATTAGCAAAACGCGAAGCCTGTAATTAGAATTCCTAGTGCCCACTTCATCTGAGAAATACATTTATAGCTACAGCTTATAGCTCTGAGGAATTAGGAGATTGTCTGGGATTCATAATCAAAAACCATTCTCTCTAAAATGTTCACTATATTCTGAAAGTCACAGACCAAAAAGAATCCACACAATCCAACTACCAGAGCAGTTCAGAGTCTAATGCGCTGATGCAACTGTAACTGTTCAAATTAAATGTTTAAGTGAATGCTCGCCATAATTTGATGATAATGTTCATCAAACGCCATGCTAATAATGGTAGAATGTCTGTCCTGCGGCGGCACGTGAAAATACGACATACGCAAACTAAAGCTAGATCATTAACGTCATTCCAAAACTGACACTTCACTCGAAAACGATTTCATGGTTACGCGTATCCCGAGTAACTTATTACTGCATCCGAGGCTGTTTATATCAACAATACTGACGCTACGCGACGCCCAGCACAGGTGGTGCGCTAATCAGTGTCTGGAGAGAACTGAGGCCTTCCTTCTCGCGCAGCGTTCTTACATATAAAGCCGCGGTGCGGACGGCTAAGGGAACGCCTGATCAAATCTGCTCTCCCGACTAGCTGCTGGGATAGTAATGCACCACTTTAAGTTATCGAATAAATCATTGCTTCCTTTGCTGATGGCCGATGAAGCTTTCAATTTTATTGTGCAATCAGCACACATGTAAGTACTCATAATAAAAGTCTGACGTGGCTAAGTTAAATATTTTGGGCGAGAGAATTAATTTAATTACACTACACGCAGTAGACGAGCTCTGAACTTGCTCTTTGGAGATACGCTATAGCTATAGTTTTATAGCTATTCTGTTGAAACTTCTCACATTTTTATGCTTGTAGCGGATGTCCCTTCTAGTTACATTTAAACATCCTAGCTTTATTTATTCGCCTACTTAATCTATCTTGCTTCCTTAATTTCTAAGACAAAAACCAGAAAATCATGAATTTCAACTAAAATTTTAATTTGTGAGATCCAGAATACCGTTTCTACTAAATTATTATGCAAAAGGAATGTCAATATAAATTTTTAAGTTTCTAGCTTTTTCTGTTACGCCAATGATTTTTACAGAAAAACGTCCAAATTTCGAAAATGGTTAAAGTTATTGAAGTGATATTCAACACATATTGATTTAGTATTACTCCTGACATGCTAGAAACGTTTCAGGTTATTTACTTGATTTTTAAAGTATTGCACAACATTTATGATGTCAGAGCTAGTTACAGCGAACTAGGCTGGCACACAATGGAAAGACTGATGTGAATTTTATAAGGCGTGAGTATGCTGCTTCCCTACATCACCCTCTACTTAATTTTTTTGAATGTAAATGAAAAAAAATTAATTACAAAAAGGGAAGCAAGAGTACAGCTTAACTCCCTATGAAAATTAAAATTGAAATGTAAACATATAGAAATACTATAAGAAAACTTATTACCTACATCAATTATTTAAATTGCTGGCATGTTTACTGCCTCTTAAGCAACATTATCACTCAAAATTTAAGCAAAATCAATGAAACACTTTGGCATACATATTGCCTTAGACAGACAAACACATAAAAATATGTAAAATTATGAATATCTTAAATCCATTAAATTGTCTGTAAATATTTTTACATACACAAATTCAAAGAAAATGACACAGCTATTCATGATACATAAACAGATAATTATATCTTAGCAGTCTTTCCTAAACCTGAAAGAAAATTTCACAAATCATTACAATTTCATTTTTACACACGTGGTTGTAGCCGCTTTGGCTGGCATTCTACACTTCCATTCACAAGGGTCGAGGAGGGGAAGTTGCTATGGTGTGCGTCCTTCACGTTCACTCTAAATTACATGGGGAAAGGGGAGGGGTCACTGTGAGCTGTGTCCAAGTCACTCCACACTTTCACGCAGCTACCAGGCTGCCATTATCTGGTTTGTCCTGTAGAACAAACAAAAAGAGTGTCTCAGACTCTGTTCACTTAATATCTAAGGGTGGATCACAATGAAAAGGGGATATATACATTTTATCTTTCAATATGTTACTGGAACAAAGTTAACAGAACTTTTTCAATTTTACTCTCGTGGTTACTTAACTGTCATAAAATCGGTAAACAAATGGCTCAAAACGCCGTTAGTCACGTACTAGAGAAAACTTATGCTCAAGGCATACAATCATGAATCCTATTTAATCTCAATTTATTATTTCTGGGCCAGAACACTGAACCAATGTTCGGTACATTCTTGATACATGTGTATTTTATTTACTTAGCTGACTCATCTTCGATTACCTTATTCTTAGAGATAGTATGAGTATATTCGATTAGCAGTTGTCTTCTCAGCCTCTTTGTACATGTGAGTAACTTGTGGTAATAGTACAGTTCTGAGTGTTCAAAACACACTACGTTTAGTTGACTACTAAATCCACTTATTGGTCCTCTGCTGCTGTGTCAGTTCCACATCTGCAATTATGTACTTACTTCATCGAAGTGTATTTATGCTGAGCTATAAATAATGTTTCACGTCTGCCATTCTGTTACTCAACTATGTTGCTAGTGTATTTACTTATTTAACACTCACTCTATTAACATTTAACGCATAGGATAGCACATTTATTTCATATCTATAGTGTATTGCAGCTGATCAGTTTCCTCACGTTGCAATCCATTTCCACTTGATTGGATGCTGAAACCACAGGTAGTCTCTCTCGACCTACCACTAAAGTACATTAAGTAATTATGGCCGAGCGTAATGCTAAATTCCTTAAACCTATAGGACACCATGAGCTGCTCTGTCTCATCTAACATAAGGGTACCTATGGTCGCATTCACGCCTCCAACTCATAACCTCAATGCGTGTAGGTGTGTCCTGTCATACACTACACCAAATAACGGCCAGCTCCAACCTTATAAATATTTCAAGGACGTGTCCTTCACGTCTCAACCACAAACACTGTTCAATTCTATTACACTGCCATTCCTTGCTACTCAAGGTGAGTTCATTCTTACAACTTATCTGCATATTTTTCATAACACTAAGCAATCTCTTTTACTAATAATTAGTTAGCTCTACAGCATACACTAGGTCTCATTGCCACTTCAGTTCCTGCTTGTAAACGAACTTGTTTATCTTTTTTAAATATTATTGTGGGACCATTTCCAATAAAACAACACTTTGTACTTACAATATTACCAGGGTTCTATACATACTTGTTACTCAAATACATTTGTATCTTAATTAAGTCATACTTCTCTATTGTTTATGTCACTGTTAGGTTTGTCACATTAGGTATTTTCTTCACTAATCGGTGGATAGAATGGTTACAGAACTCATGGCTTGATAGCCATGACAGAAAATTTTAGTATTGAAAAGAAGGAGTCGAAACTTTGGTAGATAGGAAAGATGAAGAATGAGTGAGACCTGAAAAGGTCACACAGCTGTGACTGCACAGCTGCCACACTGTGTAGAGGTTACAGAACAACCTCCTCCCTACAGAATTCATTAGTTTATTATTGGCTTGATGACCATAACGGAAAATTTAATGTGTTGGAAAGAAGAGGTCGAAATTTTAGGTGGATAGAAAAGATGAAGAGAGAGTGAAACCTGAAATGGGAAAGAAGATCTCACACAGCTGAGACTGCACAGCTGCCACACTGTGTAGAGGTTGCAGAACAACCTCCTCCCTACAGAATTCATTACCTTACTTTTACTATGATTAACACCTCCGTCCCAATATCTCCTATTTTTCAGAACTCGTATAGGCAGCTCCCAAGTTCCATCAGTAGTTACTACATGTTTATCAATAAAAGGTACCGTAATTACTCCGGTTATCGGCAAGACCAATTTTAACTGGCTTCTTTCAAAGTCAACAACACTCCGCTATTTCGACAAGAAATTTATGCCAATTAAAACCTCAATAGTGAGATTGTTTACAATTAAGCATGGATGATCAATTAAATTACCATTAATATCAAAGGGCAGTAAAGCTTCTTCCTTTACCGTTTCTGACACCTTGCCAGTATCACCAATTATTCTTAGTCCTGATACCCTCATTACTGTAAGCTTGTCTTTACCAGGTAATGCATCAAAGAAGGACTGAGATATCGCACTCACCTCACTTCCACTGTCTAAGAGACAACGTATATTGATACACAACATATTCACTATTATTATAGGGTGGCTTATTCTAGGTTGTACAGTTGGTTTCTCAAACTCATCCAATAGTTTCTTTTGGATTTGTCTCCAACTAAAGTGATCGACATCTGTCTTCATTACATTTAGGTCAAAGTGTGTAGGGGTTTCCTGAACTACATATTCAGCTGCCTTTTCCAGTCGGTCTATTAATTTCAAATCGAAACACCGCACGACTTCATTACATTTAGTTTGCTGAACATGACCCAAATTACTGTAGTCTGAGCGATTCTTCATCTCCAGACCGGGCATAACACTGGTTACAGCTAAACCACTTTCACTATTATCGTCGGGTTCCTTCTCAAGTGACAACTGGTCACAGCTACTGGGTTCATCGACCCCCAACAGGCTATCCTCTACATTCTCACTTACCTCCTGTCCTAAATCTATTAGTACAGTATCAACATCCTGCACAGGCACTTTAGATAAGAGCACATCATCCTCATCGTAACTATAAGCAAGAATTTCTTCTGCTTCTTCACCTGACAATTCAGTATTTTGTAGCTCTTCCCTACCGTTACACTGCTGCGCCTTCTCTTTCTCTTCCCACTTAGAAAGCGTCTCTAACACGGTATCTATCAAATACTGTGAGTGGTTTAATATTTCTGCAGTATCATTGGATGCTACCGACCCATCATCCGAATCCTCAGTTTGAGTATTCTGATCTGTCATACTAATTACTGTAATTACTGGTTTAGGAAAAGCAACCGCCTGGTGAGCACCAGTATCCTCATAGACGGGAACTAGTTTTCCAGCCTCTGCCTACTACTGTTACCTTTATTTGCATTATAGTTAACTGGCACAGCATTGCTTTCAACACTGTTGTTTACTTGCACATTTTTGTTAGGGACAAAATTACTATCATTTGGATGCCATTGTTGGTTCTGGTAATTATTTCTCCAATTACTACCTTTCTTAGGATGGCGAACACCTACTGTTCTGATGTTTACATTGCCCTTCTGCTCGTTCTTAAAATTACTATTAGTGTTATTAGCATTTCTGTTATTACGTGCTTGCTCCTCATTGGCAGCCACACGCTCTACACGTTCCAAATATTCAATGAAACGATCCAGATTGTCTCTAGGGGCAGATATAATTCTAGTTTGCCAATACCATGGCAGTTTGGCTTCAAGACCTAGTATTATCATTTCAGGTTTTAGCTTTTCGGCCAAATGTGACAAACGTGAGATCCACGACCTGGAAAACTCTTTAATAGATTCCTTGCCTGCATTAAGGCGTTTTCCACTCCAAAATTCTCTCAACACTTCATTTTGCTTATTGCTAGACCAATACTCTTTAATGAAAGCTGTTTTAAATTCCGCTAATGTTTTACACTTCAACATAACATCAGCTGACCAACGCATGGCGTCACCCGCTAAATGGCTTCTAATAAATGAGATTTTCTCTGGTTCAGACCAAGTTGGTGGAATCACATCTTCAAAATCGTTCCAGAAATCTAGCGGGTGGATATTTTTATCTGGATCGAACCGCAAGAACTGCCGACACCCGATAAAAGCGGTGTTTGCAGCTACAACTTGTTACGTACTACCGTTACCAGAAGTTACTGAAGCTACTTTACTCTCAATGTTAGAAATGTTAGTACTAATATTTTCTACTCTCATTTCAACATTATCTACTCTTTGCACAATATGAGTAGTATCAGTTTTGATTGCGTCTACTTCTGCTTGACATATGTTTACTTTTATATTAACATCTTTAAACCTATCTGAGCACAGTTCAGAATGCGCCTCGATCTTTTCTGTTAA
Source organism: Schistocerca nitens (assembly GCF_023898315.1). Classification (NCBI taxonomy): domain Eukaryota; kingdom Metazoa; phylum Arthropoda; class Insecta; order Orthoptera; family Acrididae; genus Schistocerca; species Schistocerca nitens. The sequence continues at coordinate 141,963,025 of NC_064620.1, read as the reverse complement.
CTTGTGCTCCAGCTTCGCATCTTCCATTTGGAAGTTTTTGCGAACCTCAGCAACTTCGGATTTTACTGTTTTATACATCTCAGATAACTGTTGAGCAAGCTTTTTATTAATATCCTCATTGTTGTAATCAATTTTATAATTTAAACTGTCCAGATCCTCTTTCAACTTATTGCAGCCAGTCTTGAAGGAAGTTTCTAATTCAGCTTTATTGGATTCTAATTTATTGTCCATTGCCTCAAACCGTTTATCAAAATTGGTTTGGCTGGCCACAATCCTGTTATTTACCTCAATTATATCAGATTTTAACTCAGCTGTCATTCTAGCATTACTGGCTGGCATTCTTGCATTACTGGCAGCTATTGCTTGCAATACTACATTTATATCAAAAGCCCCAGTATCTTTGGGTTGCTCACTAGCTGGATTTTTATCACACTCAAGTGACGAAAAACTAGCTCCAACACCAGAATCATCAAAACTAAATGAAACTTCTGATTGATCAGTCATATCTAACTTCTCCTTTTTAAACTCTACCATCTCTGATGACTGTTTCATTTTTAATTCATCAGAGAAACTATCATCCAATAACTTAACACTTTCTGATTTCTACTTTACTACAGTGGTCTCTACTATTGAATCGTTGCCCTTTTTCACACTACTGTCAGAAGACACTAGTTCGGATTTCACTTTAACATTACTATTTTCATGCATATTTACACTTGAACCGTTGTCTGGATTTACAGTTCCTTCAACAGACATAGGTCCTGATTTAGGTTTAACATCTGTTTCTTTTTGCGGTTCCATCGACGACAGTCTTTTAGTGCAGGTTAGTAAAAGTTTTAACAGCTTTTCACTTAACTTAGTTCCTTCTGCACGACGTATGCCGTTGCTGACGTGGCGTACCTGGATTACTGATGCGACGCAGCGCATTGAACTGCAGATGGCACTTCGACGGCTGCTGTGTGTTTGCGTGGCCCGCAACTGCAGGCGTGCCTCCGGTTGCTCAGGCAGACGACTGCGGTGAGGCGAAACTGGCTTCTCGTGATGCCGGCAGCGCCGCTAGACTCAGTGCCAGCTCTGTCAATCCAGATGCGTTGTTAACCCAATTGCGTCGTCCACATGCACACGTAACACTATCACTGTTCTATTACTCAGTTGCGTGTCGCATTTCACTCCCGAATCCGAATATTTAAAAATCACTTTCACTTTTACTCAGTTTCATTCCCGGCCGATGCACCATATGTGGGGCGGCGGGTGGAATAATATAGAATAAATGTTTTGTATTTATGCTGTTGGCCGTTCTCAACACTGGCTCTCTAACTACAATATTGGCAACCAGAAAGTGATTAGCAAAACGTGAAGCCTGTAATTAGAATTCCTAGTGCCCACTTCATCTGAGAAATACATTTATAGCTACAGCTTATAGCTCTGAGGAATTAGGAGATTGTCTGGGATTCATAATCAAAACCCATTCTCTCTAAAATGTTCACTATATTCTGAAAGTCACAGACCAAAAAGAATCCACACAATCCAACTACCAGAGCAGTTCAGAGTCTAATGCGCTGATGAAACTGTAACTGTTCAAATTAAATGTTTAAGTGAATGCTCGCCATAATTTGATGATAATGTTCATCAAACGCCATGCTAATAATGGCAGAATGTCTGTCCTGCGGCGGCACGTGAAAATACGACATACACAAACTAAAGATAGATCATTAACGTCATTCCAAAATTAACACTTCACTCGAAAACGATTTCATGGTTACGCGTATCCCGAGTAACTTATTACTGCATCCGAGGCTGTTAATATCAACAATACTGACGCTACGCGACGCCCAGCACAGGTGGTGCGCTAATCAGCGTCTGGAGAGAACTGAGGCCTTCCTTCTCGCGCAGCGTTCTTACATATAAAGCCGCGGTGCGGACGGCTAAGGGAACGCCAGATCAAATCTGCTCTCCCAACTAGCCGCTGGGCTAGTAATGCACCACTTTAAGTTATCGAATAAATCATTGCTTCCTTTGCTGATGGCTGATGAAGCTTTCAATTTAATTTTGCAATCAGCACACAAGTAAGTACTCATAATAAAAGTCTGACGTGGCTAAGTCAAATATTTTGGGCATGAGAATTAATTTAATTACACTACACGCAGTAGGCAAGCTCTGAACTTGCTCTTTGGAGATACGCTATAGCTATAGTTTTATTAGTTATTCTGTTGAAACTTCTTACATTTTTATGATTGTAGCGGATGTCCCTTCTACTTAAATTTAAACATCCTAGCTTTATTTATTCGCCTACTTAATCTATCTTGCTTCCTTAATTTCTAAGACAAAAACCAGAAAATCATGAATTTCAACTAAAATTTTAATTTGTGAGATCCAGAATACTGTTTCTACTAAATTATTATGCAAAAGGAATGTAAATATAATTTTTTAAGTTTCTAGCTCTTTTCTGTTGCGCCAAAGATTTTTACAGAAAAACGTCCAAATTTCGAAAATGGTTAAAGTTATTGAACTGATATTCAACACATATTGATTTAGTATTACTCCTGACATGCTAGAAACGTTTCAGGTTATTTACTTGATTTTTAAAGTATTGCTCAACATTTATGATGTCAGAGCTAGTTACAGCGGACTAGGCTGGCACACAATGGAAAGACTGATGTGAATTTTATAAAGCGTGAGTATGCTGCTTCCCTACAGTATGTTCTCGAAACTTCAACAGAAGCCCGTACCGAGCTACTGAGCGTCTCTCTGGCAGAGCCTTCCACTGAAGTTTATCTATCATCTCCGTAACGCTTTCGTTATTACTAAATGATCCTGTAACGAAGCGTGCTGCTCTCCATTGGATCTTCTCTATCTCTTCTATCAACCCTATCTCATATGGATCCAACACTGGTGAGCAATATTCAAGCAGCGGGCAAACATGTGTACTGTAACCAGTTCCTTTGTTTTCGGATTGCATTTCCTTAGGATTCTTCCAATGAATCTCAGTCAGGCATCTGCTTTACCGACGATTAATTTTATATGGTCATTCCATGTTAAATCACTCCTAATGCCTACTCCCAGGTAATTTATGGAATTAACTGCTTCCAGTTGCTGACCTGCTATATAGTAGCTAAATGATAAAGTATCTTTCTTTCTGTGTATTCACGGTACATTACATTAGTCGACATTGAGATTCAATTGCCATTCCCTGCATTTCAGTACAATTTTCCATTGTTACAACCTCTCGATGTACTACAGCATCATCCGCAAAAGCGTCAGAGAACTTCCGATGTTATCCACAAGGTCATTTATGTATATTGTGAATAGCAACGGTCCTACGACACTCCCCTGCGGCACACCTGAAATCACTCTTACGTCGGAAGACATCTCTCCATTGACAATTTCGAGTTACATGGCAGAGACATACCACACGCAAGTTACCTGCACACGAGTGTATTTGAATGAATGCGTTCTGCAGCCAGTGAGGCAACGCACCCCTGACCAGGCAGGGATTGACACCAGGGCGACCACTTACAGGTGGCGGGCAGGGAGAGCGCACAGCCGAGCGCGGCCGCCGCTCCCGTTTCCCAACGCGAGCCTCCGGCCGGCGCGGCGTCACGGTTCGCGCGCCGCCACTTAATCGCGGTGCGGTGTCTGCCGCGCGCGCCGACAACCGCCTACCTCCGCGGGAGCCGCAATTTACAACCGCCTGCGACAGGCGACCCTTTTGTTCACCTGTTTCCTGTACAAACACTGCGTTTAACACAGAAATCATCAGAAACGATGGCGTTCCGAACGGTATTCCGCAACAATACGAAGCTGTCAGCGAGCCCCGTCAGATTTTCGACTCTGCATGTGTTGCTTTTCATTGTAACCCGCGTACCCCATCATTAACAGCTGATCTGTTTGATTCTCTAAAATACAATTCCTGGAGTGTGACCTCGATTTGAGCATGCACTGAGGTGGCAAAAATTCACTGTATAGTGATATATACATATACAGGTGGCGGTAGTATCACGTACGCAAGGTATAAAATGGAAGTGCATTGAAGGGACTGATTTTGTACTCAGGTGATTCACGTGAAAAGTTGTCCGACGTGATTATGGCCTCACGACGGGAATTTTCAGACTTTGAACGGCTAATGGAGTTGGAGTTAGCCGCATGCGACATTCCACTTAGTAAATCGTTACGGAATTCAGTACTCAGAGATCAACAGTGTTAAGAGTGTGCCGAGAAATACCATATTTTACGCATTACCTCTGACACCCCCCATGAACCATGGACCTTGCCGTTGGTGGGGAGGCTTGCGTGCCTCAGCGATACAGATAGCCGATAGCCATACCGTAGGTGCAACCACAACGGAGGGGTATGATTGACTGATCTGGCCTTGTAACACTAACCAAAACGGCCTTGCTGTGCTGGTACTGCGAACGACTGAAAGCAAGGGGAAACTACAGCCGTAATTTTTCCCGAGGGCGTGCAGCTTTACTTTATGGTTAAGAAGGGATCGGTTGGTAGGGCATATTCTGAGGCATCAAGGGATCACCAATTTAGCATTGGAGGGCAGCGTGGAGGGTAAAAATCGTAGAGGGAGACCAAGAGATGAATACATTAAACAGATTCAGAAGGATGTAGGTTGCAGTAGGTACTGGGAGATGAAGAAGCTTGCACAGGATAGAGTAGCATGGAGAGCTGCATCAAACAAGTCTCTGGACTGAAGACCACAACAACAACAACGACAACAACCTCTGACCACGGACAACGCAGTGGCCGACGTCCTTCGCTTGACGACCGAGAACAGCGGCGTTTGCGTAGAGTTTTCAGTGCTCACGGACAACCAACTCTGCTTGAAATGTCCGCTGAAATCAATGTGGGACGTACGAAGGACGTATCCGTTAGTATAGTCCGGCGAAATTTGGCGTTAATGGGCTATGCAACATAAACCGACGCGAGTGGCTTTGCCAACAGCACGACATCAATTGCAATGCGTCTCATGGGCTCGTGACCAGATCGGTTGGCCTCTAGACGACTGGGAACAATGTGGACAGGTCAGATGTTCCAGATTTCAGTTGGTAACAGCTGATGGTAGCGCTCGAGTGTGGCGCAGACCCCACGAATCTATGGACCTAAGATCAAGGTAAGTGCAAGCTGGCGGTGGCTCCACAATGGTGTGTGCTATGTTTAAATGGAATGGATTGTGTCCTCCGGTTCCACTGAACCAATCACTGAGTGGAAGTGGCTATTTTCAGCTACCTAGAGACCACTTGCAGCCACACATGGACTTCATGCTCCCAAACAACGACGGAATTTTTATGGATGACAATGCGCCATGTCACCAGGCCGCAATTGTTCACAATTCGCTTGAAGAACATTCTCGACGCTTCGAGAGAATGATTTGGTCACCCAAATCACGCGATATGAATCCTATCGTACATTTATGCGACACAATTGAGTGGTCAGTTCATGCACAAAATCCTGCACCAACAACACTTCGCAGTCATGGATGCCTACAGAGGCATCATGGCTCAATATTTCTGCAGGGGACCTCCAACAGCCTGTCGAGTCCATGCAACGTTGACTTGCTGCAGTATGCAAGGCAAAAGGAGGTCTGACACAATATTAGAGTAGTGGGGTAATGGGGGTATGTGTACAAAAATGGCGCTGGGTTCCCCCCCCCCCCCCCACTATGATGTTACACCCCTCCACCCCTTGGAAATGGGCAGCCTCCACTAACCTAACTCCCCCACCCCTTCCCCCACTCCTATGACGTCACGCACACTTCTCTCCTCCTATGACATCACCCCAGGAAATGGTGGGAAACAGCATCTCTGCCAGCTGCTGCAGAGGAAGGTTAGGTTAGTGTACTTTATTATTTCTGGTGGAGACGATAATTCTGTGCTGGAAAGGGAGGCAAACAATTTAATTTATTTATTTATAGCTCATTTCGGCTTCCTCCAGTAACCTAACTTGTAGATGTGTGTGTTCGCCTCAGCATACAGGGATCAACTGAGCTAGCTCGCACTACATCCACCAGAGGATTCTGTTAGGCCTTCCCAATCCTTCCCTCCCCCCACTTCCCTCTCCCCTCCTCCACCTGTGAGGTAGCTTCAGTCTCTGCTGAGCTGCTCGATAGGACGAATTTAAGTCTTTACTTTATTCCATGTGCGATATATTCACTGGAGGAGATGCTGATGTCAAACAATAAAGTGTTCAACTGCTATATTGTGCGGCTGAGGATTGTGTCCATGACTCCCCCCATGATACTTGACAAGTGGTGATACTGGAAGAGTGTAAGAATAAGAATACACTTCATCAAATAACGAAGATGCACTGGGATGGACTGAAGTTACATTTCGCAACTCATGCTAGTAGATGCCTCTGCTGGAACTGTAGACTTTTCATGAAAAACCCAGTCTGTCTTCCAAAGCACAAGAGGCAGGACACTCATCTGCTCTGGTGTAGTCATCTTGTTCAGAATATGTTTAGTTGAGGAGATACTGGTGATGAGCACGAACGAATTTAATAAGTGTACTACATGTAAGCCCACCATTGAGTACTGAACTCATAGCTTCCTACATGAGGATGGGGAAGGAAAGATAATGGATGACCATAAGGAGAACACTTTTTAACAAGTAATGGTGACACATCATGATAGGTTGAGCATCCAATTCGCAACCCATGCATATGGCTGCTTGTGCTATAACTGTCTACCTTTTTTGAAATACTCGATCGATATGTATCAGAGACAAATGTGTATGTGTTCTTCACCAATAATCCAAACGGACTGAGCTGGTTCACAAGACTGCCAGAGACAGTGCTTGAAGTGGGATTTTCTCCCCCACCACTTCCTTTCAGAGAACTCATAGGAATGCAGCATCCCCCCTCCCCAAACGAAAACTGGTGGAAGCCAATAGAAATGCAGGAATGCTACATTTGGTCACGTGATCGTGTCAGCAGAGGTGATATAAGGAGAATGTAGCAGTTCACCAGTCTCTGTCAGTGGAGTAGTAGTGGATATGAGTGTTAACAGGAGCTGAGATCCTCATCCACCTCCGTCTTGCAGAAGAAGCGGAAGAATAAGCACTCTTTACGTGTCTGTACTACTATTACTACACACAGCGGTTCTCTGTTCAAATCCATGTCATTTTCTGTGGATGCTTATTGTTTCTTCTTCTTCTTTGTTAATGGGTTCTTGCGTGTTTGGACCAGCAGCAGTACCCACTGGCTTGTCAGAACTTGCAGCGACCTCTGCCATGCCCAGACCAGCAGCAGTGGCAGCTAGCAGCTTGTCAGGATCTTCAGTGACATCAAGCCTTTCGGGACCTGCAGCACCGTGGTATGCTGTAGCACATCTGGCTAGCATGTTGGAGCAGGACAATGAGTTCCCGAAATCCATCACACTTACCAATTTGTGTAATGAAGACGCCAGATGTATGAATGTAAATATATTGACGACAAGGAGTTGGCCGGCCCTAGTGGCCGAGCGGTTCTAGACGCTACAGTCTGGAGCCGCGCGACCGCTACGGCCGCAGGTTCGAATCCTGCCTCGGGCATTAATGTGTGTGAAGTCCTTAGATAAGTTAGGTTTAAGTAGTTCTAAGTTCTAGGGGACTGATGACCACAGCTGTTAAGTCCCATAGTGTTCAGAGTTATTTCAACCATTTTGAACAAGGAGTTGAAAACATTGCACACTTTCCAGAGACCAATATGACTGCCCTCTTTAGAGCCAGAAACCGGGATTCTCCTTAACTGCGACAAGCAACTCGTATTGTCATTCACCAGCACGAATTACAACGTTTTATCCTTGTGTGGTAACTTAAAACTAAAGACACTAAAAGATGCACACTGAGACATTGAGTAAAAATTGTAAGTCATAATAAATTTTAGGATGAATAGCTCGCCAACAATCGGTATTAAAGTGGAAACAATTTTCACTGATTAGGATTAAATTTAGTTTTACTGTATAAATCTAATAGGATATGAGCTACTGTTTCTACTGCTGTTACTCAAATTCATGTAGCTTTAATGGAATTTAAATTGCGTGCAGAACTACGCGAAAATATAATTAATTAATCAAAGATGACAATTAAACACTGAAAACTTATAGTCTAAATGTTGTTCACAATGTGTGGTTATGTTTTCCAATACATGCTGCAGTGCTAATTGCGTATAAAAATACGGTGGCTTGCGGAGTATCCATGTAGATGTAGATTCTGACCCTAATTAATTACTTATGGAGCCAAATACCATTAGCAGCTGGTTTTCACATTTCAAAAAAAAACGTGCGAGCTATCCTCTCGTCACCGGCTCTTACAGCTTTGCATATAATGCAACATTCCATTCACAATTTGGCCACAGCACATTGTGCAAAAATCATCATATTGAACCTACAAGCTACTGTGTTCCTGATTACATTTGTTAAATAAAGATCAGTTAATCTTGGGAGAAGTTGTAGGAAGTTAGATTCACAACTAGAAGTCGATTTCAGAATTACCAAACTTTTATTCAGATTTTAAAAAACATGGAATCTTACTGCAGTGTTAGTCATGAGACACAATCACGGAGAAAAGTAACATGAAATACTCAAACTAATTACGTGGCAATCTAGCTGCCAGCCTTAACAAGACTGAAATAGAAACAAAAACAGAATTCTGTATCTGTACCTTCCCCCATGAACCATGGACCTTGCCGTTGGTGGGGAGGCTTGCGTGCCTCAGCGATACAGTTGGCCGTACCGTAGGTGCAACCACAACGGAGGGGTATCTGTTGACAGGCCAGACAAACATGTGGTTCCTGAAGAGAGGCAGCAGCCTTTTCAGTAGTTGCAGGGGCAACAGTCTGGATGATTGACTGATCTGGCCTTGTAACATTAACCAAAACGGCCTTGCTGTGCTGGTACTGCGAACGGCTGAAAGCAAGGGGAAACAACAGCCGTAATTTTTCCCGAGGACATGCAGCTTTACTGTATGATTAAATGATGATGGCGTCCTCTTGAGTAAAATATTCCGGAAGTAAAATAGTCCCCCATTCGGATCTCCGGGCGGGGACTACTCAAGAGGACGTCGTTGTCAGGAGTAAGAAAACTGGCATTCTACGGATCGGAGCGTGGAATGTCAGATCCCTTAATCGGGCAGGTAGGTTAGAAAATTTAAAAAGGGAAATGGATAGGTTAAAGTTAGATATAGTGGGAATTAGTGAAGTTCGGTGGCAGGAGGAACAAGACTTTTGGTCAGGTGATTACAGGGTTATAAATACAAAATCAAATACGGGTAATGCAGGAGTAGGTTTCATAATGAATAAAAAAGTAGGAGTGCGGGTTAGCTACTGCAAGCAGGATAGTGAACGCAATATTGTGGCCAAGATAGACACAAAGCCCATGCCTACTACAGTAGTACAAGTTTATATGCCAACAAGCTCTGCAGATAACGAAGAAATTAAACAAATATATGATGAGATAAAAGAAATTATTCAGGTAGTGAAGGGAGACGAAAATTTAATAGTCATGGGTGACTGGAATTACTCAGTAGGAAAAGGGAGAGAAGGAAACATAGTAGGTGAATATGGATTGGGGGGAAGAAATGAAAGAGGAAGCCGCCTTGTAGAATTTTGCACAGAGCATAACTTAATCATAGCTAACACTTGGTTCAAGAATCATAAAAGAAGGTTGTATACCTGGAAGAATCCTGGATATACTAAAAGGTATCAGATAGATTATATAATGGTAATACAGAGATTTAGGAACCAGGTTTTAAATTGTAAGACATTTCCAGGGGCAGATGTGGATTCTGACCACAATCTATTGGTTATGAACTGCAGACTGAAACTGAAGAAACTGCAAAAAGGTGGGAATTTAAGGAGATGGGACCTGGATAAACTGAAAGAACCAGAGGTTGTAGAGAGTTTCAGGGAGAGCATAAGGGAACAATTGACAGGAATGGGGGAAAGAAATACAGTAGAAGAAGAATGGGTAGCTCTGAGGGATGTAGTAGTGAAGGCAGCAGAGGATCAAGTAGGTAAAAAGACGAGGGCTAATAGAAATCCTTGGGAAACAGAAGATATTGATGAAAGGAGAAAATATAAAAATGCAGTAAATGAAGCAGGCAAAAAGGAATACAAACGTCTCAAAAATGAGATCGACAGGAAGTGCAAAATGGCTAAGCAGGGATGGCTAGAGGACAAATGTAGAGGCTTGTCTCACTAGGGGTAAGATAGATACTGCCTACAGGAAAATTAAAGAGACCTTTGGAGAGAAGAGAACCACTTGTATGAATATCAAGAGCTCAGATGGCAACCCAGTTCTAAGCAAAGAAGGGAAGGCAGAAAGGTGGAAGGAGTATATAGACGGTCTATACAAGGGTGATGTACTTGAGGACAATATTATGGAAATGGAAGAGGATGTAGATGAAGATGAAATGGGAGACAAGATACTGCGTGAAGAGTTTGACAGAGCACTGAAAGACCTGAGTCGAAACAAGGCCCCGGGAGTTGACAACATTCCATTAGAACTACTGATGGCCTTGGGAGAGCCAGTCATGACAAAACTCTACCATCTGGTGAACAAGATGTATGAGACAGGCGAAATACCCACAGACTTCAAGAAGAATATAATAATTCCAATCCCAAAAAAAGCAGGTGTTGACAGATGTGAAAATTACCGAACTATCAGTTTAATAAGTCACAGCTGCAAAATACTAACGCGATTTCTTTACAGACGAATGGAAAAACTGGTAGAAGCGGACCTCGGGAAAGATCAGTTTGGATTCCGTAGAAATGCTGGAACACGTGAGGCAATACTAACCTTACGACTTATCTTAGAAGAAAGATTAAGAAAAGGCAAACCTACGTTTCTAGCATTTGTAGACTTAGAGAAAGCTTTTGACAACGTTAACTGGAATACTCTCTTTCAAATTCTGAAGGTGGCAGGGGTAAAAATACAAGGAGCGAAAGGCTATTTACAATTTGTACAGAAACCAGATGGCAGTTATAAGAGTCGAGGAGCATGAAAGGGAAGCAGTGGTTGGGAAAGGAGTGAGACAGGGTTGTAGTCTCTCCCCAATGTTATTCAATCTGTATATTGAGCAAGCAGTAAAGGAAACAAAAGAAAAATTCGGAGTAGGTATTAAAATTCATGGAGAAGAAGTAAAAACTTTGAGGTTCGCCGATGACATTGTAATTCTGTCAGAGACAGCAAAGGACTTGGAAGAGCAGTTGAACGGAATGGACAGTGTCTTGAAAGGAGGATATAAGATGAACATCAACAGAAGCAAAACGAGGATAATGGAATGTAGTCAAATTAAATCGGCTGATGCTGAGGGGATTAGATTAGGAAATGAGACACTTAAAGTAGTAAAGGAGTTTTGCTATTTAGGGAGTAAAATAACTGATGATGGTCGAAGTAGAGAGGATATAAAATGTAGACTGGCAATGGCAAGGAAATCGTTTCTGAAGAAGAGAAATTTGTTAACATCTAGTATAGATTTAAGTGTCAGGAAGTCGTTCCTGAAAGTATTTGTATGGAGTGTAGCCATGTATGGAAGTGAAACATGGACGATAACCAGTTTGGACAAGAAGAGAATAGAAGCTTTCGAAATGTGGTGCTACAGAAGAATGCTGAAGATAAGGTGGGTAGATGACGTAACTAATGAGGAGGTATTGAATAGGATTGGAGAGAAGAGAAGTTTGTGGCACAACTTGACTAGAAGAAGGGACCGGTTGGTAGGACATGTTCTGAGGCATCAAGGGATCACAAATTTAGCATTGGAGGGCAGCGTGGAGGGTAAAAATCGTAGAGGGAGACCAAGAGATCAATACACTAAGCAGATTCAGAAGGATGTAGGTTGCAGTAGGTACTGCGAGATGAAGAAGCTTGCACAGGATAGAGTAGCATGGAGAGCTGCATCAAACCAGTCTCAGGACTGAAGACCACAACAACAACAACGTATCTGTACAACTTGCAGCTTGCAAATTAATAAGAGAAATAACCAAATGAACTCTGCCTCCAAGACGGACAAAAATCAATTAAGGAGGGTAGGACGTCAAACGCGCCGGCTTGGAGCAGGAGATGCACCACAGCACATTCTAATTTCCACTGACTATACTTTTACAAATAAATTCATAAAACTTTGTCAGCATGACCAGGAAGGATTCAGGATTCATACTAATTGCAGTCGACGTTCAAAAACATAAAAAATATTTTTTTTGCAACTGAAATTTCATCATTTTTTCACATACTATTGGCTGCATTTGTTGCTGTTGGTACACTTTTCTTCATAAGTAAGAGAGATTCAAATGTTCAAATGTGTGTGAAATCTTATGGGACTTAACTGCTAAGGTCATCAGTCCCTAAGCTTACACACTACTTAATCTAAATTATCCTAAGGACAAACACACACACCCATGCCCGAGGGAGGACTCGAACCTCCGCCGGGACCAGCCGCTCAGTCCATGACTGCAGCCCCTAGACCGCTCGGCTAATCCCGCGCGGTGTAAGAGAGATTCTTTGATGAATTTTGCACAGCATACAAACCATACTTACAGGTGCATGAAACTCTAAAATTTATTTAATTTATGGAAAAATGAATGAGCTGCTACATTTTAAACCTCATGTTTAGAAAAAAAACACAAATTTTATAGATAATTATCTCAGTTTTTACCACAGTTTTTAATAGATTTGGAAAATTCTACCCTTTCATATACACCTGTAAGTATGGTTTTATGCTGTGCAAAATTCGTCGAAGAATGTCTATTATTCACGAAGAAAAGTATACCTATAGCAATAAATGCAGCCAACAGTAAGTGAAAAAATGATGAAATTTCACATGCAAAAAGATTTATTTTGTTACGTTTTTGAACTTCCGCTACTATTGCTGTGAATCTTGAATGCTTCCTAGTCATGTTGACAAAGTTTTATGAATTTATTTGTAAAAGTATATGCAGTGGAAATAAAAATGTGCTGTGGTGCCTCTCCTGCATTAAGTCGGTCCGTTTGACGTCCTACCCCACTTAAATGGGAGCTGCTCAGAGTATGGACTCGGAAATACGAAACTGACACCCCGTTCTGTGAACAAAAAGCGATACCTACATCTTCAAACTGCAGAGTCAGCACGGGAAGATCGAATTCTTATCATTCGCTTCCTGGCTAAGTTCACTGTCCCGAGCCCAAACTCGGTTAGAGGGGCAGTAGCAGGCCTGTAGCGAATGTGACAAACGCGGAAGTTCCTCGAAGCTTGAAAAATAGAGGAGAACACTGCAAAAAGTTGACTGACATGGCGTAAAAAAGAGCATAAACGATTTATCAGGTTGATACCCGGTCTGGAAGTCTTTTAGCATTGGTTCACAGAGCATACAAGTATCTAGTAGGGGTGCCAACACACCGGACTGGACGGACAGAAATTCTGTTGAGATGTTACGAAATTTCTCATGTTTCATGAGAAAAGAAAAGTGCCCGATTCGATTTGACATCTTTGCTGAATAGGTAATTTTTACATCTCAAGTGGGCATATGGGGCTTAAGGCAACCTTGCTGCTGCGCGTGAGGGATTGACGCCGAGAAACTTCTCCTTCAGAACATGGCGAGTGGGCCCTCGGAAACTCAGTGACTGTCGCCCAAGTCTTGAGCAAAGCTTTTCTCCGCTTCGTTACGTGAGAACCTTCCAACCGCCTTCAATTAGCTTGTACCGCTCACTTTTATTTATGAAATGAATGTAACAGAACTCATACAGAATCGCTAAACTATCTATACCAGTCGTCTTACACTCGATTCAGACAATTCTCATCAGCTAATTATCTGCATAAATAAATATGTGAGTAGCTCATTCGATTTGCCTCAACGAGCGCTTTCGTTTGGTAGGTCAACTTTCTTTGTGACTTAATTAGCACAAATACTACAGTTATTGCCAAAAAACATTACATATTCAAAAATGGTTCAAATGGCTCTGAGCACTATGGCACTTAACAGCTGAGGTCATCAGTCCCCTAGAACTTAGAACTACTTAAACCTAACTAACCTAAGGACATCACACACATCCATGCCCGAGGCAGGATTCGAACCCGCGACTGTAGCATCAGCGCGGTTCCGGACTGAAGCGCCTAGAACCGCTCGGCCACAACGGCCGGCTACAGATTCCTTATCTAGTCATTAACTAATTACACATGTCTCTTCCACAATGAATCTATACAACAAAGTAAGCTTTTTACTGGAGTTTTAGTAAGATGTAGCTATCTATCTTTGGTGCATGTTTGTTGGTTTACGCTTCACGTGCATAAGTGTGTATTACTATGTCCGGGCTAACTGCTGACGATATTCCAGACGTCACGTCCGTCTGTCAGTGTGACAGAAGCACTGTGGCCCTGCTGCAACCGCCATGCTCCAGTACCACGACCTCCATAGGCCCCGTCAAACGTCAGAGCGACCATATGCTCAAACTAAAACAGGGCACGTCGGAGCACTTGCCAATTCGACGTGTCTAACTGTGCAACGGCAGGAAGGAAAAGAAACCTTCAGCACCTACAAAAAATGCATCTCAATGTTCAGCGCCATCAGCTATGCCATTTATCATTGACGACAAGATGGTTAACTTGTAAGTAAGCCGTTTAGTTTTTTATGTTGGTTACGTCACGTAGCGCTCTGTATGAAAATCACTGACTGTGCTGTGTGAAGTCTGTGGCTGGTTTGCATTGTTGGAATATTCGCTATTGTAGTGTTGGGCAGTTGGGTGTGAACAGCGCGCAGCGTTGCGCAGTTGGAGGTGAGCAGCCAGCAGTGGTGGATGTGGGGAGAAAGATGACAGAGTTTTGAGAGCGGATGATCTGGACGTGTGTCCATCAGAGAGATTAAATTTGTAAGACTCAATGTCATGAACTGATATATATATATATATATATATATATATATATATATATATATATATATATATATATATATAAAATGACTTTTGAACACTATTAAGGTAAATACATTGTTTGTTCTCTATCAAAATCTTTCATTTGCTAACTATGCCTATCAGTAGTTAGTGCCTTCAGTAGTTAGAATCTTTTATTTAGCTGGCAGTACTGGCGCTCGCTGTATTTCAGTAGTTTAAGTAATGAAGGTTATTGTTAGTCAGGGCCATTCTTTTGTAGGGATTATTGAAAGTCAGATTGCATTGGGCTAAAAATATTGTGTGTCAGTTTAGTGATGAACAGAATAAGTAAAGAGAGAAATGTCTGAGTACGTTCAGTTCTGTTCAACTGTCTGAAAATCAAATAACGTAAGAGGTTTATCAGCACAGTAAGCCATTAATTTTTCTAACGGGACGTTTCAAACTGATCGACATGTTTTAAACGACTTCAATATGTTCAGAGCGCACGAGCGGAATTGTTATACATGGTCCAGTCACATGCCACCAGTCAACAGCCTGAATAATCATCTTTCGCTGCGCTGACCACCGCCAGACGTGCTGGAAGAGAGTCAATGAGTTTGTGGAAGGTACGTGTGGAGCCGTGCCGACTCCACCGCCGTGGCCAGCTGCGCTACATTTCTAGGTTGGGGATCAGTCCGACCGAGGTGGTCCCACAGTCCTCGACTAAGTATAAGACTGGGAAGTTTGGTGGCCAGGGAGTACGGTAAACTCACCATGGTGCTCTTCGAATCACTGATGTACACTACAAGCAGTGTGACACGATGTATTATCTTGATAGTAGATGCCACAGTGCCGAGAAACAAACTCCGTGTAGGCATGGACACGGTCACCAAAGATAGATTCATACTTGTGTTGTTCCACTGTGACATCCAGAATGACGACACAGGGAATACCACGAAAACATTCCACAGACCATAAGGCTTCCTGCCCCTCGCTGGACCATTCTGACGATTGTTGCAAGGTGTTTGCTATTGGACTTTTCACGCCATACGTGTATTCGACGGAGCATAAAACGTGATTCATCTAAAAAGGTCACCTGTTGCCACTCAGTGGATGTCCGGTTGCGGCATTGGCGTGCAGATTCCAGTCTTTGTCGCCGCTGAACGGCAGTCAGCACGGATACGTGGATCAGACGTCTGCTGCGTAGGCACTTACGCAGCAACGTTCTCTAAACGGTCGTTGAAGAGACACTGTTGGTAGCTCTTTGGTTCATTTCAGCTGTCAGTTACTCAATAGTGACTGTTCTACCGTACACATCTCCGCAGCCGTCGTTCATCCGTGTTAAGTATGGGCTGGGGTGCGCCACAGCTGCCTCGGAGTTGGTTTTGGATAACGCCATTTTGCCATGCACCGTATACTTTGACGATGGCGGCACGCGAACAGTTTACGAAAGATTCGGAATTGCTTCCACCCTTGGCCCGAGAGGCGATGATCGTGCCTTATTTGGCCTTAGATAAACCGCACCGTTTCAGCATTTCGACAACGAATGCACTATTTTCCGCACCTACAGGACACGCTCCATTGCTAGTGCTGCCCATGTCGTCTGCGAGTCGTTACTACACGTCGATGTAGGACATAGGCGCTGGTCACATTAATGTGACTCGACCGTGTATATCATGACGAAGCGGCTAGTGGTTTAATCACATCTGAAGATAGCAAAAAAAGGGCTAAATGTGAACTTTCAGATTATTAACTGATAATGACATAACAAATTATTACATCTGAATTTTTAACCGCGGGAAAAGAAAGCGTAATGCACATCTATAAACGTCTGTGTACGTGCTGTGGTAATGACGCAGTTGATAGTAGTTCTGTTGGGCGAAGGGTAAAGAGAGTTAAAACATCAGGAAGTACATAAACAGCTCCATAATCGGCCGCTTTCGTCCCGACATGTCACAGCACTGATCCGAACATAGTGAATTGCACGAATGCCGTTATTCGTGCAGAAAAGTGCATCACAACTCTACAGTTGGGTATCTGCAGTTAGCGATGTACACTGGAAGTGGGTGAGCAACGACTGGGACTTTTGTATATCCCAAGGTTTGTTCAGCATCGGTGCCACGAATGTTCACGAGAGACCAGAGGATTCAGATACAAGTAATTTCGTCTGAACTGTCGGAGCAATCCGAGGCAAATGGAGAGGCCTTTCTGTCATGGATCGTTATGGGTGATGAAACCTGGGTGCGTCCCTTTTACCCAGAAACAAAAAAGCAGTCACTGGAGTGGCAGGATCTCCAATCACCAAACAAAGAGACCAACTCTATCTCCTGGCGATGTCAATATGACGGTCTATTTGGGTGGTGCTGCGTAACGGGTCAGCTATTAATTCAGAGGTATATTTGAAGATTCTGGACAAACTCAAAAACCTTTTCCGACTTGTTTGGCCTGACAAGAATCCCAAAGACATCTTGTTCCAACATGGCAATACATGACCACATGCAAGTCTCAGAAACCAAGAACATATCGCCAAATTGAGTTGCACATCGTTGCCTGATCCACCCTACATCCCAGACCTGGCACTCTTAGACTTCGTCAATTTCATTCTCTGAGTGGGACATAGTCTGAACACGACCACAGCGTAATTCTTGCGGTGAAAACACGGTTACGATCACAAGCCAAGAGCTTTTACCAAGGGGGAATACCTGCTTTTACTCGACGCTGAGGCAAGGCCATAGAACATGTTGCAGACTGTGTAGAACTATAAAAGGACAAGCTCCTCACCATGCCTTGAAGGCCCAGCGGATGTCTACGGGCCGCCGTGTCATCCACTACCTTGCGGCGTCACGCGTATGCGGTAAAAGGGGGCTTTTGCTCAGCTTCTCGGTCAAGTAGTTCCTCAATTACATCACGAGGCTGAGTGCACCGCGTTCGAGTCCACTCACCAAGGAAAAAAAGCTTTTGGTAGTACCGGGAACCGAACGCGTGTCCTCCACGTGGCTGCCGTCTACGTTGACCCTGAGCTATGGAGGCAGGTAATGTTGAAATATGAAACCGGAATTTCCCTATAGACGGTGCTAGCTGTCAGTGTAGGGCCCGTGAGATCGAGTCTGCAGCGCCATCTGCTTCCTGTAAGGGCTGACGACAAATGTCAACACACAGTAATCCAATTTCCATACATCGGTATCTGTTTCAAACCCGTAAACAAGTCGAGTTTTGTGCCTACGAACTACGACTTGCAGACACCATTGGTTTTCTGTTATCATTTGAAGAAAACTGCTGCAGTATCGCATTGAATGCTTGTCGAAGCTTTCGGCGGACATGCTCTTGGGAAAATGCAGTGTTTCGAGTGGTTCAAAAAACTCAAAAGCAGTGATTTTGACGTGAGAAACGGCGAGCGCGGGAAACCATCGAAAAAGTTCCAAGACAACGAATTTCAGGCCTTAATGGACAAAGATGATAGTGAAACTCAACATGAACTCGCGGAATAATTGAAGGTGACGCAGAAAGCCGTTTCTCTTCGGCTGAAAACTATGGGAATGGTGCAGAAAGTGGGAAATGGGTCCCACATGAACTGAATGAAAAACAGCAAGCAAATTGAAAGACCACTTGTGAAATTCTGTTCGCCAGATACAAAAGAAGTCGTTTCTCCATCGGATAGTGACAGGTGATGAAAACTGGATCCTAAGCGTCGTAAATCATGGGTGAATCCAGGCAAATCATCTACATCCACTGGACGACCAAATCGCTTTGGAAGGAAGACAATGCTCTGTGTTTGGGGGGATTAGAAGGCTGTCATCTATTATGAGCTGCTAAAACCTAGTGAAACCGTTAACACCGATCGCTATCAACAGCAAATGATCGATTTAAATAGAGCAGTACGTTAAAAACGACCGGAATATGGAAAAAGGCAACACAAAGCCATATTGCTCCATGATAACGCCCCATCACACACAGAAAACGGGTCAGGGAAACGACCGAAGCGTTCAGTTGGGAGTTACTAGGACATGCAGCTTATTCTCCAGACTTGGCTCCATCCGATTATCATCTACTTGCGACACGCTCTCGCTGAACAACGCTTGAATTCGTATGTAGGAAAATTATTCGTTCGCTTCAAAAGAAGAACTGTTTTCTTGGCGTGGCATCCATAGCCCGCAGGAGAGGTGGAGAAATGTATAAATAGCAATGGAGATTGTTTGGAATAAAATATTGTTGATGAGTTTCAAAGAACAGACGTATAATTATTGCAACCAAATTCCGGTTTCATTCTTCTACAGCTGGTAAAATAAGTGTTGACTGATTTTTGTCAGCAAATTCTAGCTCTTAAAAATAAATACATTCTAACAAAAAGTCATAGGGCATTTTTTATTGAAAGATGCTCGTAATTTCCTACGAACAGCGTGCAAGCCAAATAAACCTAAGTCATGTAACTAAATCTGCGGATTTATAGAATGACAGACAATAGCCAGCCACACACGAGAGGATTTCTGCAATAGGACAGAACAGCAGGCAAATTCCGCCGATCTCTGAGACTGATCCGACCCGCCGACCTCGGGACCGTCGTGGTCTAGCAAAGTACAGCCCCCCCCCCCCTTTCAGATCAGTCCCGCATCCTATCACGTGTGGTGTAAATCGTGTGTTTTCGTGATTTATCCGCTGACCCAGGACTGTGGTGCATTCTCGAAAGGCTAGAGGCCACAGGCGACGGATTTCACAGTATGGCGTTCTTAAGTCGTTATTTTATTGTAATGCATTTCAGAGTTTGAAACTCGTTTCTATTGGCTGGAACAAGTCATTATGGCTGAAAGTAGGAAGAAAACTGTGGGGGCTGTCGGCAGTTTGTACGCCATGTATTCATGTACTTCAGCAAAGAAAAGTCGCACAAAAGGGTAAAAAAATGTATTTGCGAAAGGCAACCCAGCCATGCTGGTATTGTCCAAGACACTGAACCAGACGACTACATTTCATTTTTGTTACCGCTTTACAGTTTATTTAGAGCGTCTCATACAGCAGATCGTATTTTAATGATTAATGTTATTTATTTATTCCTTATTTAGCCTGATCAGCTTAGGGCCTTAAGGCTGGCCATGAGAAATACATACAAATTATATTAAAAAACTTCCCAATAATAATAATAACGCTAGTGATAATAATAATGGTTTGCTTCAGTCTGTTCTGCTGAGCTGTTGTTTCATTTTATGCACAATATTTCGACCACCGACCCACTCGTGTTCCTCGGGTGCTGCATGTTTTGCTGTTAACATATATTCGTTGCCTGGTGGGCAACAAGGCACAACAACGCATGAAGGCATTTCACCTGGACAAAAATTGCTTTCTGAATCGTCGGCACTTCTCTGAGAATTATAAAGGTATGTGCTACGCCAAAAGCGTTCCTGATCCTTTGTAAAGAAAAGGAACTCGTAATACTTGCAAAATTACGAATGTAACACACCTAATGTCTAATATAATAATGAACACAGTACAAGCAACTTTTTATTGGTTAACTCAATATTCGTCCTTTTGTTTTTCTGCTATAGACTGCAACAGTCAAAAGGAATGCAACTGAGAATCAAATACATACAAAAAAAAGCCTAAATTGTGTTTCAATACGCGGAAAAAAGTCAAAATGATTTATAACGAGCAGAGGGGTTCGGCATGGAAGTGCTCTCTCACCAGTGCTTTTCAGTATAGTCATGGACAACACTTAAAGATGAACAACAGATGATATGAAAACCATAGCTTATGCAAGTAATGTGATGGTTTGCGAAGAAAATGGGCAGCACTTGGAAGAACAATTAAATATCTGGCAGAGAGTAACTGAATAAGGAGGCTTGGAAATAAGCTTAACAATAAGTGAAATAACGAAAATCGCCAGAAAAATTAAAAAATGAGTGATGTAAGTTGCAATGGAAAAATTATTAAAGAAGTATATGCTTTCAAGTTTCCAGTAAGTAGATTAACCGAGAAAGAAACATCGAAGATCAGAGGAGAGAATAGAAAATTGTTCGAATTGTAATTATTGTGTATCGGACATAATTACAAATTGGGCAATATATGCCAAAGCAAAAATCGTGACATACAAATTATATTATCTGCCAGTGTTGATCTACAGATCAGGATTTTGGACTTGGACAAAGAAAGATCTCTGCAATAGGCAAACAGAGACGCGCTCTCTCTGATGGATCCCGGGTAAGACGAAAAGGGATAGAATAAGGAATGAAACGACACAAAAGACCTTGCAGATGAAGCCTGTAAAAGAAATTATGGAGAGTAATAGGCTTAAACGACTTGACCACATTAAGAGAATGTGACCAGAACAATTTTCGAGAAGAGCCCTAGAATGGGCAGAATCTGGACGAAGACCAACTGGAAGACCAGAACCAAGATGGAGAGACCAGGTGAAGGATGGTGTGAACCGAAGAAAACTGTAGTGGAGGGAGATTCTACATGATAGACCGTGGGAGAAGAGAGAAGCATGGAAGTGGCCCTGCGAACGACCTGCGTAAGAAGAAACGTTTTAGGAAGAAGAAGAAGTGTTCATTACACTTTGGTCTACAGTTGGAATATTGTCTAAAAATGTTTCAGCCCGCTCTTCGTACGCCCTATTTTTTGTATTCTTGTTCCCGTAACGGTCATGGGTCATTTTTCATAAATAAGGTCTTTCGCAGTACAATTCTATACGTTTTTCGATGTGGTTCACTCCGACGTCACTATTTTTTTTCTGGAGTCATCAGTCTTCTGACTGACTGCCCGCCACGAATTTCTCCCCTGTGTCAACCTCTTCATCTCAAAGTGGCATTTGCAACCTACGTCCTCAATTATTTGCTGGCTGTATTCAAATCTCTGTCTTCCTTTACGATTTTGCCCTCTACAGCTTCCTCTAGTACGAAGAAAGTCATTCCCTCATGTCTTAACAGATGTCCTATCATTCCATCCCTTCTTGTCAGTGTTTTCCACATACTCCTTTCCCTCCGATTCTGCGCAGAACATCCTCATTCCTTACTTTATCAGTCCATCTAATTTTCAACATTCGTCTGTAGCACCACATCTCAGAAGCTTCGATTCTCTTCTGTTCCGGTTTTCCCACAGTCCATGTTTCACTACCATACCATGCTGTACTCCAGACGTACATTCTCACCGACGCCATACTGGCAGAAACTAGAATTTACTGTTGTGTGGAAACTGCATGAAAACTCACGCACTCCCTGATCGTAGTCCATCACAGAAATCGGCAGTTTGTGCCCAGTTAATGGCGGACCGCCGGTTTGGAGCACTGTACTTGACAGTATGAAGGTTGTGCCTCCACTACATCTACATCTACATACATACTCCACAATCCACCATACGGTGCGTGGCGGAGGGTACCTCGTACCACAACTAGCATCTTCCCTCTCTGTTCCACTCCCAAACAGAACGAGGGAAAAATGACTGCCTATATGCCTCTGTACGAGCCCTAATATCTCTTATCTTGTGGTCTTTCCGCGAAATGTAAGTTGGCGGCAGTAAAATGATACTGCAGTAAGCCTCAAATGCTAGTTCTCTAAATTTCCTCAGTAGCGATTCTCGAAATTAACGCCTCCTTTCCTCTAGAGACTCCGACCCGAGTTCCTGAAGCATTTCCGTAACGCTCGCGTGATGATCAAACCTACCGGTAACAAATCTAGCAGCCATCCTCTGAATTGCTTCTACGTCCTCCCTCAATCCGACCTGATAGGGATCCCAAACGCTCGAGCAGTACTCGAGAATAGGTCGTATTAGTGTTTTATAAGCGGTCGCCTTTACAGATGAACAACATCTTTCCAAAATTCTACCAGTGAACCGAAGACGATTATCCGCCTTCCCCACAACTGCCATTACATGCTTGTCCCACGTCACATCGCTCTGCAAATGCTACGCCCAAATATTTAATCGACGTGACTGTGTCAAGCGCTACACTACTAATGGAGTATTCAAACATTACCAGATTCTTTTTCCTATTCATCCGCATTTATTTACATTTATCTATATTTACAATCAGCTGCCATTCTTTACACCAATCACAAATCCTGTCCAAGTCATCTTGTATCCTCCTACAATCACTCAACGATGACACCTTCCCGTACACCACAGCATCATCGCAAACAGCCGCACATTGCCATCCACCCTATCCAAAAGATCATTTATGTAGATAGAAAACAACAGCGGACCTACCACACTTCCCTGGGGCACTCCAGCTGATACCCTCACCTCCGATGAACACTCACCATCGAGGACAACGTACTGGGTTCTGTTACTTAAGAAGTCAACGCATAGGCAGGGACTGCACTTGTTCTACAATCCGTCGGAAGTATCCTGGCTCGTCGCTAAAATCCCACACGTACATGGCCAGCTAATAACTTCAAGAATTGCGTCGGAACTCTGAAATGAGAGATACGTCTGCACCCCAGCCTACAGGAGCAGCAATCATATCCCTCCCACACAGGCGACCGCGTAGTCCACGGCCCCTGGCCGAAGCTGAGCGAGGAATCTGAGCAGGAAAACTCCGCCGCACCGCTGCGCTGGTTCCGTCGGCTGCCCCGCGCCGCTAGCTATCTGGCCTCCGCGCTGCAAAAAGTGCAGCCCGCTCCGGTGAAGTGCACGGCAGAAGGTGTGGTTGGGGGGGGGGGGGAGGGGGACACGCACCTCGGCGCCGTACGGCTGCGACGAGGCGCTGCGTCAGCGGGGGCGGCGAGGGGTGGGGGCTGCGTTCCGCCGCCCGAGAAGCGAGGAATTCACCGCAGCCACGGGCCTCGCGGAGGTCACGAACCCGGCGGTGACTCGTAAACGTCTTGCGGTTCGCTGCTGACCACAGCTCACCGGTCTCTGGTACAGCAACCACGGTCGTTATCAACAGCAAGTGGCGTTCTTAGACCCCTCCGTCGCTTACGATAAGATCAAAATTCGTTTTGGAAGAGCTGTGGTAGAAATGAGATTTTTTCCCTCGATGTGATTACTCTGATTTTTACCACTCACACTTTCCTCCAATGTTAAACTGATCATTCATCGATGTCTCAAAATATGTCCTATCAACCGATCCCTTCTTTTAGTCGAATTGCGCCACAAATTTCTTTTCTTCTCACTATCTCCTCATTAATTCCGCGAACTAGACACCTAATGTTCAATAGTATTCTGCAGCTCCACGATTCACGTCTTGTCTGAACTGCGCACTGTCCAAGGTCCACTTCCGTACAAAGCAACACTCTGGGCAAACACCTCCAGAAAAAGACTTACTATGACTTAAACCTATATTCGATGTTAACAAATTCCACCTTTCCAAAAAGGCCTTCCTTGCCACTGCCAGTCTACATTTTATACGCTCTCTATATCGACCATCATACGTTATTATGCTGTCTAAATAGTAAGCCCATGTACTACTTTTATTAAAAATTCCTACCTCAATTTTGTTTGTTTTCTGTACTGCTTGCTCAATGTACATATTAAATAACAGCTGAAATAGGCAGCAACGCTGTCTCACTCCCTTCTCAACCACTGCTTCCCTTTCATGCCCGTCGACTCTTATAACTGTCGTATGGTTTCTGTGCAAGTTCTATAGTCTCTCACTCCCTGTATTTTACCCCTCGTATCTTCAAAATGTCAACGCGTGTATTCTAACCAACAATGTCAAAAATTCTCTCTAAATCTACAGATGCTACAATAGTAGATTTGTCTTTCTTCAATCATTCTAAGCCATTGCATCAGCGTTACCTCATGTATTCCCAATATTTCTCTGCACCCCAAACTGATCTTCACCGAGATCGTTTCTACAAGTTGTCCCACTCTTCCGTAAATAATTCGCGATAGTTTTCTGCAACCATGCTAGTTCGGTAATATTCACACATGTAACCACATGTTATATGTTTTTTGGGACTGGAAATACTATATTCTTCATAAAGTATGAGGGCTATTACGCCAGTCTCATGTGTATAGCATACAGCTTAATAAACCATTCATTAAACCTCCTGAGAATAACCAAAGTAAAACCATCAGACGAGAGACACCTAATTCCACGAACAAAATGATACATTTATTACCGTTAATGTTATAAATCTATTATTTATTAAAATTCAAGTCTTTGTCCGATACTGACTACTGTTAGGCAGTTCATTCTACACCGGGGTGACAAAAGTCATGGGATACCTCCTAATATCGTGTCGGTCCTCATCTTACCTGGCGCAGTGCAGCAACTGGACATGGCATGGACTCCACAAGTTGTTGGAAGTCCCCTGAAGAAATAGTGAGTAATGCTGCTTCTAAGTCGTCCGTAATTGCGAAAATGTTGCCGGTGCAGGATATTGTGCACAAAATGACCTCTCAATTATATCCGATGATGTTCAGTGGAATTCATGTCGGGCTATCTGGATGGCCAAATCATTCGCTTGAAATGTCCACACTGTTCTTCAAACCAATCGTGAACAACTGTGGTCCGGTGCTATGGCACATTGTCATTTATAAAAATTCCGTCTTTGTCTGGGAACATGAAGTCCATGAATGGCTGCAGATCGTCTCCAAGTAGGCGAATATAACCATTTACTGTCAATGATCGGTTCAGTTGGACTAGAGGACTCAGTCCATACCATGTAGCCGGCCTGAGTGGCCGAGCGGTTCTAGGTGCTTCAGTCTGAAACCGCGCGACCGCTACGGTCGCAGGTGCGAATCCTGCCTCGGGCATAGATGTTTGTAATGTCCTTAGGTTAGTTAGGTTTAAGTAGTTCTAAGTTCTAGGGGACTGATGACCTCAGCTGTTAAGTCCCATAGTGCTCAGAGCCATTTGAACCATTTTTTGAACCATACCATGTAAACACAACCCACAATATTATGGAGCCACCACCTGCTTGCACAGTGCCTTGTTGACAGCTTGGGTCCCTGGCTTCATGGGCTCTGGGCCACACTAGAAACCTACCAACTGAAATCTGGATTCATATGACCAGGTCGCTATTTTCCAGTCGTCTAGTATCCAACCGATATGGTCAAGAGTCCAGGAGAGGCGCTGCGGGCGATGTCGTGGTATTTATTAGCAAAGGCACTCTCGTCAGTCGTCTGCTACTTTAGCCAATTAACGCCAAATTCCGCTGCACTGTCCTAACGGATACCTTCGCCGTACGTCCCACATTGATTTCTGCAGTTATTTCACGCATTGTTTGTTGTCTGTTAGCGCTGAAAACTCTACGGAAACGCCGCTGCTCTCGGTCGTTAAGTAAAGGACGTTGGCCACTGCGCAGTCCGTGGTGAGAGGTAATGACTGGAATTTGGTATTTTCGGCACTGTAGATCTCGAAATATTGAATTCCCTAGCGATTTCCGAATTGGAATGTCCCATGTGTCCAGCTACACCTACCATTCCGCGTTCAAAATTTGTTAATTCCCATTGTGCGGCTATAACAAAGTCTGAAAACTTTTCACGTGACTCACCTGAGTACAAATAACTGCGGCGCCAATGCACTGCACTTTTATATCTTGTGTATGCGATACTACCCCCATCTGTATATGGTCACATCGCTATCTCATTACTTTGGTCTCCTCAGAGAAGTGTGGAGCTGCACACTAGTCTGTATAACAGAGAAGAAGACTTCTGTAACTCATTCGACAGAGTTTGGCAGTGATGCTTGATGAACAAAATACGAGCGTACGGAATATCAGACCAGCTTTGCGACTGGGTAGAAGAGTAAAGTCTTCCGGCATAAAAGCCACTTCGGGCGTTCCCTAGCGCAGTGTTATACGTCCGTAGTAGACAACATGGGAAGTTCCATGAGGATCTTCGCGGTTGACGCTGTTTTGTATGGAGAACTCGAACTCTGGAAAACTGTAGCGAAAACCAGGAAAATCCTGAAGAGGATCCACGATTGCAATGAGTGGTAATTGGCCCTCGATGTAAACAAATGTAACGTATTACGAATACATAGGCAGAAGTACCCATGATTACGCTATTACAGAACATCACTAGTAACAATAACTTCTCAACAGTATCTTAGAGTATGGGCACAGATCAATTTAAAGTCGAACGATCACATAAAACTAATCGTGGGAAAGGCCGATGTCAGACGATTCACTGGAAGAATCCTCAGGAAAAATAGTCCATCGACAAAGCAGGCGGCGCCTTACAAAACCCCCGTTCGACCAGTATTTGAATAGTGCTCGTTAGTATGGGGTCCGTACCAGATACGACTGATAGAGGAAATATAGAAGACCCAAAGCAGAGTTGAGTGTGTCGTTACAAGTCCATTCACTAAACACGAAAGTATTGTAAGATGGCAAGAACTATGCCCCTTACATGAAGTCATTAAAGATCACCTAACTCACGTTGAGTGAACAGTAGGGCTGAACAAAACTGACTGACAAGGCACAATGCATCTTGTAGAGGGTAGGCTATAGTATGGACGTATTGGAATAATTAATGTCGGGTGATGGTTTTAAAGTAATTCACATGACATGAAAACTTTGTGGAAACGCGTCGATTTGCTGGAGGCTAGTTTATCCCAGGGAAGTATTCGAGTGACCGTGGCCAGCTGGGGAGCGGCGAAGGGAAGCGACAATAGGCAGCTTAGGGCGGCTCAAGCTCAGAGAAAGCGGTAACGGGGCGCGGCCTCCAGCTGCCTTAAGATGAGTGACAGTGAGTGGCTTGTTGACCCCATGCTGGTGTACTGGGAAGCAGATGCAGAACTTGTACGCCTGTTAATAAATGTCTGTCATCCCGTTTTCAGTGAAACATGCGAGAAAGCAGTGCAAAGCTACGGTGGAGCAGTCAACAGAGGTCAAAATATGCGTGTTCGTGACTATAGCAACTTCACGCTGAATTCACGGTCCGCAGAGTCTGAAGTAAATCAGGTGAAGGGCGACAGAATGAAATACGCCGGCCTCCAATGGGGATGTAGGACCAATGAATTTGAAGTACTCTCCTGGGAGTCATAATTCGTGAAAAATTGGTGTTTTGTGCAGACACTAACCTTGATGGGTGGCCTGGGAGGAGCTAAATAGCAGAAGTTGAGAGGAAGGGAAATTTTGTGGGAATTTGTTCACTTCCCAGAGCAGGCATTGGTCGACACTAGGAAGCGACGCATAATTCACGTGACTTGCGCTGCAATTGGTGTAAGTGATTTTGCTGGAGGGGAAACTGAGGCGAAGAGCGGACTGGGAGAAGTCTCCGTAGGAGTCTTCCGTTCCCAGCTTGCCTAGAGTGCGGACCTGGCGTTCTTTACTCAGCTTGCCTGAGAGAGAGTGAGCATCTCTGCAGCTTAGGACTTAGCAAACGGAACGATTGAGCTTGGAGATATGTACTGAGCAATATAGCTAGAAGTGAATAGACGAGCGCAGCCTTGCAGCACCACGAGGTCGGCCGACGTCTGCATAACGACGCCGCGCTGAATTCGGTAATATTGCGCCCGCTCCCGCCACTGATTAATTTGTTGGATCACGTCGGCAAAGTTTCCACGAGGGTTTCATGGACCGTGTATTGTAGAATGCTTCTCGCACTTCGCATTACGCCTGGGTCAGTCGATAGGAATTACGTTTGATTTATCGCGCTTTACTCCACGCAAACGCAATTTATTACCACTGCCTGTTAGGAGAGTCATGTAATGTGATGATTGAAGGTCATGAGTTAAAATAAATCTGTGCTAATCAATTGCATCTGTTTTCAATCAAGTAGTTGAAATCCCAAGTCACTTTCTTAATTAATTTTATGTTCAACATTTGCATCTGGTGTTCAATAGCTGAATATAAAATCAATGTGCACCCCTTTTTAATTAAAAGGGATCAATTCTGAATCAATTAAAGTCAACACTTCCACCGCAGTTCAATCAGGAGTCACAGGGCCTTATTACTTTCTTACATTATCCGACATTGTGGCAGTTTTGCACTCTCTGTTCATCTGTTAGCCAATTACCTGGGGTGAACACACACCAAAACCAGATAAGTGACGGGTGGGGTGTTACACCATCACGTAGATGCTCAGCCAACTCCAGTGGCAGACGCTGCAAGAGAGGCATTCTGCATCATGGTGAGTTTTTCTGTTAAAGTTTCGAGAGCGCACCTTCCTAGCACAGTCAACCAATTGAGTGCTTCTTCCTATATACATCTCGCGAAAAGACCATGAGGGTAACGTTAGAGAGATCTGTGCCCACACGGAGGCCTACCGCCAATCGTTCTTCCCGCGAACCTTTCACGACTGGAACAGCAAAGGGAGGAGGCGGGGGGGAGGGGGGGGTTTACAAAGTACTCTCTGGACAAAGTCATGTTGTCTAAAAGTATGCAAGACTGGGATATAGTGTGCGGCAAACGGAATTAGCCATGAAAAATTAATCACAAACTTAATAACCTTCCAGGTTCCGCCAGTTATGCTTTATGCTATATTTACAACATAATTACTGTACAAGGTCCATTACTTTAGTTATTAGTTGTTTCCTTTGTCTGACTCCCTTATACTTACATGCCTGAACGGTAGCCGTCAGTCACTGTGCTTACATAAACACGTTTATCAAGTTGTCGGAGGTACGTGGAACCCACGTCAAGTTCAGTTTTTGCGGAGACTTCCTAAGTCAATGACCCCTTTTTGACAGGAAATCCGCCAGCGAAGTCGCTAGTAAAGCCACTTAATCGATGCAGCTCATGCCTACCCATGCGAATAAGTAGCACGTCTCAGTGTTTAACTTCGTGACGAGTAAAATATTTTTGAAAAAGATTTGCCGCTCTCCTGCAAAGTATGACGGTGATATTGTGAAACCCTGTGGAAACGATGTGAGGCATTCTGCAGCGAATGAAAACGTGATCTCAGAACTCATTAATATCCACCTGTCAGAAGCTCTGAAGAAGTATAGGAAAAGAATGGAAGTTAAATCGGAACTCATCCTGTGTGACATCTCCATAGAGTATTTTGCATGTTCGTATTAACATGTGTCACTCCACTTCACAGGTTCTGCGTGAGGTATAAGCGATCAGTGTCAGCCATCAACTAAAGCAGTTAACAATCAGTGCAAGATTTGTGCTCTCTAATTTTATTCGGACTGTTGAGTTTTTTCCTTAACTGCTTCTTCAGAGGCCCTCATTTACATACTGCTAATATAAAACCAACGGAAACAAAAACATGTATTGGCGGAAATAACACCGTTCAACACGATATTTATGATTCGGTTCTCCTTACTTGTCGCTGGTTCCATACCCCTTAAAACGATCAGAAACCGTTTACATAATAATACTGAGGTGCTTTTCGAGTCAGAGCGTTGATTTGTTTATTCCTTTCTTTCTTCAGTTTCACCGAAAGTTTGCGCCAGGGGACAAATAAAAGCTCATTATGGCCTTAAAATTCAGATGAAGTAGCTCGGCAAAACCACTGTGCTGTGAAACAAAAGTGAAAAACACTTATTGCGCGTACAATTTCCTTTCCAGCGTTTCATTTTGGTCACTGAAGCAAATGACATTACAAAATTGGTGGTTTCTGAGTACTATGTACTTGTTTTATTAGAGGGTAATTCTGTTTATGAGCTCGATCCCCCAGATTTTACATCCTCATCATGGTGTGCTGTTTGGCACCATTTTCAACAAGCTGTCCATCCACAGTATGCTGAGGTGCTGTGTCCACAGCGCTGACTCTTGAAATAGCGAACTGCGATTGGGGAATATATGGTCTCACTTCAGATGAATGAATTCTGCTGTAATACGATCAGGTAAGAATGAGGAGCTAAAGGTCAGAATAAACGTAGGCATCTTTTCTAGTTAAGCGTTCTATCACTTAAATTGGATTTTAACATCTGTCACGATAACGTTTTCCTTTAATTCCTCTGTTTTTGTATCCATCAGGTGCCTGCTGGTTACAAAACCTTTGCTAGACGTAACCCTTTCAGACCCTCTGCCTACAACTGTGTACATCGACTTTTACTGAGTCTTAGCTCCAGCAGAAATATTTTTTTCCTAATGGAAATCTGAGATACACATTTGTGAATGCTTAACCTTTTCATCAAGAGCAAGTGCTGCCAACTGTTGGGCATCACTACAAAAATATTACCAATTCAAAGTAGCAGTGTGCAGCAGCTCCTGATCACCAGAATACACGGATGTGGTTGGTTCGCTATATTCCACTGTATAATTGAATATTTTTATTTCGCATGGTAATTACTGAATGATCATTTTACTGTTTGTTACAATAGACAATATTTCGTAACTTGTCATTTGAGTCCGTAAAATAAAGCCAAATGTACAAAGTATATTTTGAAAACGGGTACATATTTTTGTATAACTTGCATCTAAAATCACCTTAGAGCATTACCACGTAAATAAAACTTTTCCTTCCTCCAGAAAAAATACAGGTCTGAAAGGGTTAAGAGCGTTGTGTGATTCTGTCGTAATTCGGTATCCCCGAAGAGCTTTGCACCTGTAAGAGTCCAGTTTGGTGAGGCGAGGTAGTTTTAATCAGTAACGTGCTGTTTCTCAAGCGCCTGACAGGTTTCAGTGTAACTAGAAATTCATTCTGAGGCGTGGTAAGCGTCCTTTTACTCAATGGCATTCAGTATTGTGCAGGAGGCCCTTTTTGTAGAGTGAGTGTTATTACGTCCAGACGGTACATCCTCCTGTTGAGACTGTTTTTTGTTGAATTTACCACGACGTTCCTACGGGCAGCTAAGGATATTAAAGTCAACCTAGACAGACTACTACCTACCCGTGTAAATCTTATACGGCTCATGTGCAGACAGTTCCCTAGAGGCTGCCCGCTAACGACTGACCTCAACTGCGTAAGACATGGTACGCCTCGAGGTTCCGGTTGTTTAAGACGACGTGCTCGTTCCCTCTGACATACGATGTTCCACCTCCGTGCCGCTCACAGGTCGCTAAACCGGACCTAGCTCTTGCAGTTACAGAGAACTGGTAGCTCCCTCTGGTCCCCAACTCTGAAACTTTGGATTCGCCAAACAGGTACCCTGACATCGAAGGTTCAGCTTTCTGAGTTGCTCGCTATTTAGCACGATCCAGAAGGCCCGTGTGACTTATCGATGCTACGGACGCGACGACCATTACCCCCCGTTCTAACGACATCTCTTCCGGCAATGCTGCTTTGTTGCTTTTTTGTGGAGGTTTCAGTACAGCGCTACCGGTGGATCACGGTTTAGTGTCTTGGTAGATGGTAAAAATGTTCTATTCTATTCTACAATGATGTCATTCCATGGGCATCATTGGAGTGCACGTTGAAGGTGTGGCGGTGGGACTTGAAATCCCATGTCACCCGCCGATAGTAGAAGTTCAATTTGCAGGTAACAGGTGCCATAACGATGTTAAGTACCGACATTGGTGGTTGATGATGGTCGACATCTGTCGAGTAGCCAGTTCAGCACTGACGCTTCATTAGTGGCCGTAACAGGGCTATCGTTAGCCGTGGTCGGAATCTGATTCCTCAAGGATGATGAGAGGACCAGGGTGGCCGTGCCAGCTACGAGGAGTCATGGTGCCAATATTTTGTAAGCCATTGGTCGTGTCGCGCAGGGCTTCCACTTTGCCATAGAGACGCCTTGCCTTCTCTCGCATGGACGTCTTCAGAGTGACCGTTTCCTCGTAGAGGGTAACCACCCTCGTGAGGGGAGGGTCATGCAGGCTCCACCGAAGCACCTTATTCTGCAGGCCTGGAGGGTCTGCATCCAGGAGGCACTAGTCGTAGTCCATGCAGTGGAGCTATAGGTGAGGGAAGAGTGGACAATCAACCAGGGCTTGGTTTCGAGGCTCAGTTCCCTGCTGTTGAACATTTGGTGCAACGCTTTTATCAGCTTGTGTCCTTTTTGGGTGGCGTATTCTGTATGTCGATCGATGAGTCTTTTATCTGTCCAGGCACCTAGATATTTGGTATCGGGGGACCCTGGATCCTGAACGCCTGCAAAAGTGATGTTGTGGCATAGGATGGGACGCCGTTTAGTGAGGTAGACTGCTGCAGTTTTAGCGGCATTGAGAGCAATCTTGTTTGAACGACACCAGGTGACTGTCACGTTCTGGAGACGAGCAGTGAGCTGCTCAATGTTGCGGCAGTTCATATAGAGCGCCGTGTCGTCGACGTATTGCGCCAGGTGGCAGTGTGGATGCCTGGCACATCATTAACACAAATGATAAAGAGGATGACAGACAACGCAGAGCCTTGAGAGGTACCCATCAACATGTAATGTAAGCTGTAGCGTTGACCTTGCTGAATAACCAAGAAGGTGCTATCGTGGAGGAAGCTATCCACGATCTTGACATAGACGTCGGGGATGGTCGCCTGTGTCAGCATTTTGTACACAAAATTGTCCTGTCAAATCTTGTCATATGCGTTGTGTAGGTCCAAGATATCCGTTGGCGTTGACACGGTGGGGTTAAAACCCTTGCTGACATGTTCTGTGATCCTTAGAACTTGCAGTTCGGCCGACAGGTGGGAAGCGAACTCAAATTCTTCCGGACGGATTGTCCCATCCGCCACCAGAGGCTGAGAAATGCGGTGGAGGATTGCCATGGTATTCAGGAGGCTAATGGGCCTGTTGTTAGTAGGGAGCGTAGGATCCTTCGAGGGCTTGAGGATGGCAGTCATTTTGGGCTGCTTCCACTGTGGGGGAAAACACCAGTCGTGAGACAGCGGTCCTGGATGTTGGTAAATACAACCAGTGGCTCCCGTGGGAGGCGGTGAAGGTGTTCGTAAAACCTGGAACCGACTGCCCACGCTTCCGCCGAAGGATCCTTTTCATTTACGCCAGGGGCGTAAGGTGAGAGGCAGTGAGAGGTGGCCTTTGCCTGAAAGCGCCATCGGCCGGCAGAATATGGCGTTCATCTTGGAGTTCATCAGGCGTGAGATTCTGGATCAGCACTTGGTTCTGGGCCTCAAATGCATCGGCCAAAGTTTCTACCACACGGCGGGCATCATAAGTTAAGCCATCGACTATGCGTATCGGATGGTTGGTACTTTGTTGCTGTACTGACTGGCAGTTTTATCAGAACTTGAGATTTAAGCAGAACATGAAATCTGAGTGGTAAAGTCGTTTAATTTCTCGACGGAAGCTTCAAAAACATTGTCAGCCTTCTCTGTGCCGAGGCCCCACGATTTTCACCGTGTGGCGGCAAGATTCAGTTGTATATAACTGAACGGGAATGCAAGACTTTTGTGTTGCGGATAGTTTATTTCTCTCTGTTCCGCAGTGTTCCATATTATTTATTAAGTGCAACAGAAGGGTGCGCTCTTTTTTATTTTAACGGAATGTGGAAGAACTTGTTTTTCATAACGTGTATTAATTTCGCTGGTGAATTCCCGTACATTACCGTCAAATGTCGCCTCGTTGCTAATGCCTTCCTTGGTTATTGGAACAGTCTTTTGCTATGGTGTAACGACTGCTTTTTAATTCCTTACATTTTTTACGTTTTCGGGTTTTATAAATTACACTGACGAGAAATAAAATCTCTACACCAAGGAGGAGTTGTGCACGACAAACGAAAGTTGGTTGGCGTATTTCTATAAATAGATACATGTGGTAAGGACTATGGGACCAAACTACTGGGGTCATCGGTCCCTAGGTTTACACAATATTTAAACTAACTTACGCTAAGGACACACACACACACACACACACACACACACACACACACACATGCCCGAGGGAGGCTCGAACCTCCGACGGGGGAGCCGCGTGAACCGAGACATGACGCCCGAGACCGCATGGCTATCCCGCGCGGCGGCGTATTTTTACATGTGCAAGATGAAGCCCATTCAAATTTCACGGCAGTGAAGAGTGGTGCCAGTTTACTTTAAACAGATGCTGAACCGGTTGTGAGCGTTAGTTACCTTTGAGATTGGATATACTGACTTGATGTTAGTCAAGAATGTCGTTAAGATGACGAAGACGCTATTATCAACAGGTCACCGAGTTTGAACGAGTTTGTGTGTAATGGTTACTGGAAGCTGGATGTTCCTTCTGCGACACTGCAGAAAGACTTAGCAGGAATGTAGCCACTGTACATGACTGCTGGCAGGGATGATGACGAGAAGGATAGGTAGTTAGAAACACCGGGCTCCGGAAGGCCGCGTGGCACTACGGAGAGGGAAGACCATCGTTTTCGGCGTTTGGCTCTGGTGCATCGTACTGTGTCTGCAGCATAAATTCGAGCAGAAGTTGGCACTACAGTCACACAACGAACTGTTACGAATCGGATGCTTCCAGGACAGCCCCGAGCCAGACGCCCTGTAACGTGCTTTCCACTGACCACAAACCACCGTTTGCGATTTCAGTGCTGTAAAGCGAGAGCTAATTGGAGGGAAGGGTGGAGGTATGTCGTGTTTTCTGATGCAAGCTGGTCCTGCCTCGGTGCGGCGCCAGTGACGGCCGTGTCTTCTTTAGAAGGTGGCCAGGTGAGCGCCTGCAAACAACTTGTCTGTAGCCTAGAAACATTGGAGCTACACCTATTAAGGGTGCGATTTCGTACGATTCCAGGAGCACTCTCATGGCTATCCCACGCAGTGCTGCCGTTCATGAACAGTATCCCAGAGGCTGTTTTCCAACATGATCTACAGGGTGTCGACATGTCCCTTGGCATGCTCGATAACCAGATCTGTCTCCAGTTGACCCCATATGGGACATCAGCGGACGACAAACCCAGCGTCATCCACAACAAGCATTAAGCGTCCCTTTATTGACCGACAAAATGCAACAGCCATGGCCTCGTGATGACTGGGTGTTGTGTGATGCCCTTAGGTTAGTTAGGTTTAAGTAGTTCTAAGTTCTAGGGGACTGATGACCATAGATGTAAGTCCCATAGTGCTCAGAG
Source organism: Schistocerca nitens (assembly GCF_023898315.1). Classification (NCBI taxonomy): domain Eukaryota; kingdom Metazoa; phylum Arthropoda; class Insecta; order Orthoptera; family Acrididae; genus Schistocerca; species Schistocerca nitens. Next base: position 141,927,439 of record NC_064620.1, on the reverse strand, counting down.
CCATTTGAACCATTTTTGCAACAGTCATGGAACTCCATCCCACAATCTGAATTCCGGCATCTGTCCAATATAATGTATGCATGTTCGCATTCAATATCCTGGGAGTTACACAGGTCATTGAAGTGACAGAACATTTGCAACGGCTTTTCTTGCGTTTACATAAACCTGTGAAGCTGCAACGTTAATCGCTTAAAGATGTTACATAGACAAATGTTTTCTCGAAATTTCATTGCTCTACCTTAATTATTTCTTGGTGTTAGGATTCATTTGCCGTCATGTATTCGGGTCCCCTTTCCTTAGAGTATCATTTCATTGGAGGAAATGCCAGGAGCACAAGCCCGCTTCCTCTTTATCTGCCTTCCTTGTTTCACATAGGCATATTTCCGAGATAATGTGGTGGTGTGGCGTGTGATAAGATGAATTTAGAGGTATAATTCTTTATATCATTAAAACAATGTTATCTCCTTCAACTGAGATGTCAAAAGTCATGGGATAGCGATATTGACATGTACAGATGGCGGTAATATCGCGTACACAAGGTTTTAAAGGGCAGTGCAATGGCGGAGCTGTGGTTTGTACTCAGGTGATTCATGTGGAAAGGTTGCCGATGTGATTGTGGCCGCACGACGGAAATTAAGAGACGATATGGTAGTTTGATCTAGACGCATTGGTAACTCCATTTCGGAAATCGTTAGGAAATTCGACATTCCGAGATCCACGGTCTCAAGAGTGTGCCAAGAATACGAAATTTCAGGCACTATCTCTGACCACGGGCAACGAAGTGGCCGACGGCCTTCACTTAACGACCGAGAGCAACGGCGTTTGCTAGAGTTGTCGGTGCTAACAAGCAAACAACACTGCGAGAAATAACTATAGAAATATTGTTCAAATAGTTCTGAGCACTATGGGACTTAACATCTATGGTCATCAATCCCCGAGAACTTAGAACTACTTAAACCTAATTAACCTAAGGACATCACACAACACCCAGTCATCACGAGGCAGAGAAAATCCCTGACCCTGCCGGGAATCGAACCCGGGAACCCGGGCGTGGGAAGCGAGAACGCTACCGCAGGACCGCGAGCTGCGGACTAACTACAGAAATCAGTGACGGACGTACGACAAACGTATTCGTTAGCAAAGTACTGCGACATTCGACTTTAATGGGCGATGGCCGAGACGGCCGACGTGAGTGTGTTTGCTAAGAGGATGACATCGGCTGTAGCGCCTCTCCTGGGCTTGTGACCATATCGACTGGATCCTACAGTTCTGAAAAACCGTGACCTGGGCAGATGAGCCCCGATTTCTACTCGTAAGAGCTGATGGTAGAGTTCGAGTGTAGCGCAGACCCCACGAAGCCCTGGACCCAAGTTGTCAACAAGGGGTGTGCAAGCTGGTGGTGGCTCCATTATGGTGTAAGCTGTGTTGTTCACATGGAATGGACTGGGTCCTGTGGTCCAAACGAACCGATGGCTGGATATGGTTAAATTCGGCTACTTGTGCCCTAAAAACGATGGAATTTTTATGGATGACAGTGTGCCATGTCTCCGAGCCACAACTGCTCGCAGCCGGCCCGTGTGGCCGAGCGGTTCTAGGCGCTTCAGTCTGGAACCGCGCGACCGCCACGCCCGCAGGTTCGAATCCTGCCTCGGTCGTGGATGTGTGTGATGTCCTTAGGTTAGTTGGGTTTAAGTAGTTCTAAGTTCTAGGGGACTGATGACCTCAGATGTTAAGTCCCATAGTGCTCAGAGCCAGAGCCACAACTGTTCGCGACAAGTTTCAAGAGCATGCTGGACAGTTCTAGCGAATAATTTGACCACGCAGATCGCCCGACATGAATCCCATCGGCCATTTAGTGGTCACCTTCGAGAGATCAGTTCGTGCACAAAATCCTGCGCCGGCAACACGTTTTGCAGTTATGGTTCAAAATGGTTCAAATGGCTCTGAGCACTATGGGACTTAACATCTGAGGTCATCAGTCCCCTAGAACTTAGAACTACTTAAACCTAACTAACCTAAGGACATCACACACATCCATGCCCGAGGCAGGATTCGAACCTGCGACCGGGTACAGTCGCGGGGTTCCGGACTGAAGCGCCTAGAACCGCTCTGCCACCGCGGCCGGCCTTTGCAGTTATGGACAGCTATAGATGCAGAATGGCTCAATATTTCTACAGTGATTTCCAACGACTTGTTGAGTCCGTGACACGTCGAGTTTCTGCACTATGCCGGGAAAAAGGAGTCCGACGCCATGTTAGGAGGTATCCCATGACTTTCGACTCCTTAGTGTATTTCTCGGTAGAACGAGAGTTTCGATGCAAATGTATATTAGTGCCTCTCATAAAAATAACATTCTCGCACTGTAACACGATTGCAAATAAGAATAGTGGCAACAATGATACAGAGCCCATTTTGGGTGGTTTATAGATAATTCTGATGAAACTTTACTAACTCTACGGATTTATTTCGAGAAAAAAAGAGTTCTAGAACTAGCACTCCTGAAAGAAGGCATATTCCGGAGGCATACCTTAGCCACAGCCTGGGGGATGTTACCAGAGAGAAATTTTCACTCTGCAGCGGATTGTGCGCTGATATGAATATTCTTGGTAGATTAAAACTGTGCTGCACCGAGACTCGAAGTCGGGACCTTTGCCATCCGCGGGAAAGAGCTCTGCCGACTGAGCTACGCAAGCACGACTCACGACACGTCATCACAGCAATATCTCGTCTCCTTCATCTGCCAGGAAGTTTCATATCAGTGCACACCCCGCTGCAGAGTGAAAATTTCATTCTGGTAACATCCCCCAGGCTATGGCTAAGGTATGTCTCCGAAATACCCCTTCTTTCAGGAGTGCTATTTCTGCAAGGTTCGCAGGGGAGCTTCTGTGAAGTTTGGAAGGTAGGAGAGGAGGTACCGGCAGAAGTAAAGTTGTGAGGAGAGGTCTGAGTCGTGCTTGGGTGGCTCATGTGCCTGGCGGTAGCTCAGCGTGTTCGGTCAGACGGTTAGCCCTCTTCTGTAATAAAAAAAACTGAGTTAATGGATCGACAAAGAACTTGCACAAGCGTCGTGGGACGCCCGCCCCGAACAAATAGAACGAACAATTTCGAACAAAATGAGATCAACCAAAAAAAAAAAAAAATCGGTAGAGCACTTGCAGCGAATGGTAAAGGTATCGAGTTCAAGTCTCGGTCCGGCACACGGTTTTAATCTGCCAAGAAGTTTCAAAAAGGATTCTGCTTTTCTTTCATTAGAAAGAAATGAGCGTTTGGCGTCGTTGGCCGGGAGGCCCATTGCGGGGCAGGTTCGGCCGCCTTGGTGCAGGTCTTATTACATTCGACGCCGCATTGGGCGACCTGCACGCCAGATGGGGATGAAATGATGATGAAGACAGCACAACACCCAGTCTCTTAGTGGATAAAATCCCCGACCCAGCCGGGAATCGAACCCCGGTCAGTAGGACGCAATCCGTCACGCTGACCACTTTTTTTTTCTTTTTAATCTCATTTTGTTCGTTGTATCTGCTCGGGGCGGACGTCGCAAGACACCCGTTCCAGTTCGTCGTTGATCCATTAACTCAATTTTTTTTATTACAGAGGGCAGCTAACCCTCTGACTGAACAAGCTGAGTTACCGTGCCGGCAACCACTCAGCTATCGGGGCGGACTCTTTCATTAGCGTCTGGCGTACTTAATATTCTCAGTTTTATATCGGAGCAAATACTTGTTATTGCACGGACTTTATGACTGGTTACAAGATCGTTCTTTAGAAATTTATTTTAAAACGAGATTTCAAAGTGGGAAGCTTACGATTCTTCAGTTGCATGTTGCTTAGATTACATAAACTTCATTTGAGCCAAGATAATATGGCTGAAGAACTATCAATACCCAATGAAACTATGTTCGCCAACGGCTATGATAGTTGATAGATTAGACCAAAATTTCAAAGCAAGTGTGTAATAAATTATCTCTTGGAAAATAACAAGTGAATAAGGTTTCTTTTGATAGCATGTAGAGACAAAATTAAGATAACGTAGCCAAACTGTGAGTGTACTGTCATCCCATCTGACGCAGTATTTGAACATGTAAGTAGGACGTCCTCACCGGAAATCTGATTTAAGAAACTGTCGCAGGAGCAGGTCATTGTCATTGACGCCAGCAGCGGAACCGCTGGGAACCGCACAAGCAGTAAGAGCGTATCGTATCGTAACGTAGATCGCGTTATGCAGAACGTGGTGATGTTTCTACCAAAACTTTATTGCAATGTGGTTTGAATGTTGTGAAGAATCAGACGAATGTATTTATATAGAAATGTTTTGCATTCGCTAACAAATAGAAACTTGTATGTTCACAGTGTTTATGTGACCGCGTACATTAATTATTATCGAGATTTTTGTGACTGTATCACCGAGAAACTTCAGTAAATGTGGTTCTTGTGTATAAACCTGTTTACCGACAGTACTGGTCGCAGAAAAGAGATTCTGAATTTACTCGTACTACAATGAATAATCAACAGTTACTTCTGGCCACAGACATACAGCAATCAACAGTTACTTCCGGCCACACACGTACAATGAATACTTATCAACCGTGTAAGATGTCAGGCAAATCCAACACCTTCCATGAAAACCTTGACATGATAAGCAAATCCGGCAGTATGTCATATAGCTCCGAATAAATCCTGACATTAAATTAACCAAAGTAATACGATCAACGAGTGAGCAAATGGAATACCACAGACTAACACAAGAACGCCTAAATGCATGTCATACCTTCCCACCGTGAAACAGACGCAGTTCCGAGGGGAGAAACGAGAACACAAGCCGAGAGCAGAATCGTGTAGGCTAGGAGGCCCTACGATAAGGGACGGATACCCACGTCGCCAGCTGACCGCCAAAACCACCCCCCAGCCCATGTTAAGAACAGTATAGATCTTACGATAACACTAAAAGGGCCACACCAGCTGCAAGTTTTAGCGTGAGACTTCTTCGTGTCTCTGTTACGTTGCAAACGTTAAAAACATTGCCCCACCACGAAAAGTATAATGTTTCTCATTGGATGGACATAATTTTTGTAGGTGGAGCTTAAGGTTAACATTGAGACCCTGATTGGTCAGTTGAAAACACAGCCAGATAGCTTTTTTTAAAACAACTTCGGTAAATTGTAGTAAGGAGAAGTTAGGGGAGTGTTGCTTCCGAGACGGCGAGGTGTGGAGCTGCGCCGCCCGTTGCCCCCTGACACTGCCTAAACACCGACAAGGTAATGAAAGCACGCGATGCCACAATTTTGAGCGCATAAGGCTTCACTCAGAACTGCAGAAGTCTCATCTGTTACATCCCCTTTTTACGTAATACTAGTGTCGATCGTCAATTAAATCTCATGGTGTTCACATTTGCTACTTGAAGTAAAAATCTAAAACGCGATGATTTTTCTGTTATATAATTATTGAGAAGCCACATCAGCCACTGTAATTTACGACAAGCTAGATAAGTAATTAGAGATAATTGAGGGTCACTGTAGACCATTTTGATAGTTTTCACATTTATGAAACTTAACTTAAATCTAGATTATAGATGTAATATGGCATAGGTCATCCTTTGATCTGTTTTAGAACTTGGAAACCCATTCAGGGAATATTCGTTCACATTTTTGTCGAACGCAGTTGGTCTTTATCATCCTGCATTAAAATATTTCCTTTTATCAATAGTGCAATTTATAAACAATGTTTTGTGAGTAGAATAAAATTTCCAATGGTAAACTTAACTGCTTTTTCGACGTTATTTTACCAGCTAAGTAAAAATAAGAAAGCCTTGAACCCCTTCCACTAAATTTAGTTAGTATTAAGATTCTTTTACAGGGAGTGCAGTGGAGCTGACGCTGAAATAATTAAGTATTTGATTATATCATCGCTAGTCTCACTGAACTCTTCTGAACTCTACATGTCATGTGTGGTCTGGCGTCTCCTTGCCAGCAACAGCTCCCAGGTTCAAACTAGTCAATTCCCTAAAAAACACGCTTAGAGCGTCGTTGTGCGAAAGTGGTAGGGAGACACGACTTAGAACAAACAGACACTACGCAGAATGTTAGAACCGTACAATGTAATTGTTCATTGTCATCAAAGATTTTCAGAATATGCGCAAGTGTATTTACGTGTTTGTAGCATCGTACGTTTTTCGGAACTCGGCTTGCTGACTACGTATTTAACACTTTCAGGCACGATCTGTTGTAGTGTGGACAGTGAACGGTTGCAGCCTACGTACCGTCGAAAAGTGAGAGGCAGATAAACTGCTCTGTTCTTATACAAACGTGTAATGTACATGTATGGGTAAAGCGATCAAATATCGTAATAAAAACAGTATCAACATACCGAGACCATGAGAGAGGCGCTTATAAAATGTTTTAATAATACTGACATGCAAATAGTTTTGAACACTGTTGATCGCCTGAAGAATAATATAAGGTAAAAAAGATTCTGATGTGCTTATAACCTCTAATATAGCAACTACTCTGACTGCCCCCAAAAAACTAAATGGAGATACTGGTTAAATATTGTTAATAGATATAAAGAACACACTAAAGACCTGAAGGCTACTAAATATACCTTTGACATTCACACAGTGACATGCAAACATCATGCTGGTACCTTCAACTTTTGTGGCCCTGTCGTCCTCAGCTGCGTGTAATATTACGGTTTACTGATAAAAAAAAAAAAAAAAAAAAAAAAAAAAAACACAGAAGACTCATAATAATAAGTTACACAGAAGTAGCCAACACGAAAATAAAAGTTAATAATCAGTAACATTGTAATAACTATAGCTGACAAGGGAAATGTAACAGCAAATATGAACAAAGAACATCAGAAAAACCAAGGAATACACAAACAGCAACACCACACAAAAACTGAAATCAGATCCAATCGCACGATGTCAGACAAACCAGAAACAAAGACTGAAAAACACTGAACATGCACTCGCTGATAAACAGAAATACTGCATAACACAGAAGAACCCACAAGCACCGACACTACACAGCCAACCAAAGATGCATAAACACGATACACCAAGGAAAGCAGTCATTAACTCCAGTATAGCCCCAACATACCACATGGCCAAGCATCTCCAAAAGTTAACCACAAAACATTATAACATAGAAAACAAAAGAACATTGATACCCACAGGAACCTAATAAATAAACAACATCCAAAACGTACAGGTACCATACACAGTATCTCTGATTTAATTTGACACGGAAAACATGTATACCTCCATTCCTGTCACAGAAACAATAGAAATCATAAAACAACATCTCACCTCCCACAGCAGCCTCACTACAGAAGCAATAACAGAAACAAGTATGCTCAGATTGATAACTGAACAAAACTACTTCGACTTTAAGAATGAATATTACCAAAAAAGTGATGGACTGCTCATGTGATCCCCAATATTGGGAACTTTAGCCAACTTTTTAATCAGTCATTTAGAAAATAAGAAATTTGAAAAGATAACCACTAATGAAAGATTCAGAATCATATATTGGCACAGATCTGTTGATGATATATGTCTGGTAGATAAGTCCAATGAAAAAATTGAGAACTCCAATCTGAAACCAACAAAGCGCATATGAACACAAAATTCGCCTTTAAAAAAAATAGATGAAAAATAAATTTTCTTGACGTAACAACAATGAAAGAAAATGGCAAACATTTGTTTAACATTTTTCAGAAAACCATCGGTCACAGAGTCAATTATACATTCCACATCTAATCTCCTCACAATCAGAAGTTTGCAGAAAAATTCCAGAACTTTTTATAATCTATATATACATCGCCCCAAAATGTAAACTAAATATTATAAACAAAAATATGTACATATTCCAGGCCACTGAAGATGCCTCGCAAAGAATAAAGGTGAAACATGTGTGGTACGAAAATAGTGTTTCATTCAGTTGTAATTAGATGATCCATAAGCAAAAATCAGCAGCATACCGTAATATCCTGTTCATAGTACAAACAACAGTTTTCATGAAACTTCCTGGCAGATTAAAACTGTGTGCCCGACCGAGACTCGAACTCGGGACCTTTGCCTTTCGCGGGCAAGTGCTCTACCATCTGAGCTACCGAAGCACGACTCACGCCCGGTACTCACAGCTTTACTTCTGCCAGTATCTCGTCTCCTACCTTCCAAACTTTACAGAAGCTCTCCTGCGAACCTTGCAGAACTAGAACTCCTGAAAGAAAGGATATAGCAGAGACATGGCTTAGCCTCAGCCTGGGGGATGTTTCCAGAATGAGATTTCCACTCTGCAGCGGAGTGTGCGCTGATATGAAACTTCCTGGCAGATTAAAACTGTGTGCCCGACCGAGACTCGAACTCGGGACCTTTGCCTTTCGCGGGCAAGTGCTCTACCATCTGAGCTACCGAAGCACGACTCACGCCCGGTACTCACAGCTTTACTTCTGCCAGTATCTCGTCTCCTACCTTCCAAACTTTACAGAAGCTCTCCTGCGAACCTTGCAGAACTAGAACTCCTAAAAGAAAGGATATAGCAGAGACATGGCTTAGCCACAGCCTGGGGGATGTTTCCAGAATGAGATTTTCACTCTGCAGCGGAGTGTGCGCTGATATGAAACTTCCTGACAGATTAAAACTGTGTGCCCGACCGAGACTCGAACTCGGGACCTTTGCCTTTCGTGGGCAAGTGCTCTACCATCTGAGCTACCGAAGCACGACTCACGCCCGGTACTCACAGCTTTACTTCTGCCAGTATCTCGTCTCCTACCTTCCAAACTTTACAGAAACTCTCCTGCCAACCTTGCAGAACTAGAACTCCTGAAAGAAAGGATATAGCTGAGACATGGCTTAGCCACAGCCTGGGGGATGTTTCCAGAATGAGAAACATCCCCCAGGCTGTGGCTAAGCCATGTCTCCGCTATATCCTTTCTTTCAGGAGTTCTAGTTCTGCAAGGTTCGCAGGAGAGCTTCTGTAAAGTTTGGAAGGTAGGAGACGAGATACTGGCAGAAGTAAAGCTGTGAGTACCGGGCGTGAGTCGTGCTTCGGTAGCTCAGATGGTAGAGCACTTGCCCGCGAAAGGCAAAGGTCCCGAGTTCGAGTCTCGGTCGGGCACACAGTTTTAATCTGCCAGGAAGTTTCATATCAGCGCACACTCCGCTGCAAAGTGGAAATCTCATTCTAGAACAGTTTTCATATCCTCCCTCTTTCACAGAGGCCTGCTAATGAACGCTCTAGATTGGACTGAAGAAAGAAACCGAGAATTTACGTAACGAGCTAGATGAGTTTAGTAAGACCGCTGAGTATGTGTTACATCAGTGCTGCAGTAGGTCGCTAAAATCAACAGGTCACTGATTGCTAAAAACATTTTACGTGATTATTTGTTTTAGCGACTTAATGAAGCAGTGATATAAAACGTGCTCATAATTTTATGTCGCTACTTAAACTTAGCATGAATGTTTTTTGCTCCATGTTTCTATGCTCAATGATCTCCTCTGAGACTGCAGCACTCCTGTTACACGTTTCGCGTTCCAGTGGCTGTTGTTTAGTTTTTACATTTTTTATCTGTCTTTAGAGATCTCATATATATTTTTTATTCAGCTGGCACAGACCAATCAGCAGGTAAACTATAGTCCGATTAAAATTACTTGGTAGTTGACAGTTCTTGCGTTGGAGTTGGTTTCCTCTAGTCAGAGCGCTCAACGTCATGCAGGACCCGTTCGCCGTTGCCAAATTGCCACAACAATTGCTCAGTTTCAGTTCCTTGACCGGGATTCTTTATTGATGCGTTTGGACCCCGAATCACGGGTCTGTTTCTTTTATTTCGTATTTCATCATACCTGATAACCACACCAAAAACAAGATACATAACGATGCTAATGAAATGCACACGTTTCATATACAGGGATAACTAAACACTAGTGGATAGTTCCGCACAAGACGCGATTCAGTACCACATATGCAGTTATCATAATCACAGAGATCGGCGTACATTAAATAAGCTTCCCACGACATTTACATGAAATCAAATTTCTGAAGGCTGCAGTTCATCGTTGCGACTGAATGATTACTGTCATAAATATAACAAATTTTGACTCAGTTCATAGCACAATGGTTAGCGTATTAATCGTTTCAGACCCTCTGGCTACAATAGTGTACATCAGGGCTTCCCAACGTGTGGTCCGCGGACCCCTTAGGGGTCCGCCGGCTCTTTCTAGGGGGTCCGCGACCACCCTTCACCAAATTGTGTAAAATAATAAGTTATTGAATAAAAGTGTGAAAATCAAATTCATCACTTTTACTTCAGGTCGTATTCCCAAGCAGCCTTTGTGGTTCCTAAGTGAGAACGCATACACAGTTTAGTGCCGGAGAAAGCGGCTTCTCTGATCGACTGTTTCGCAACAATACGGGGGTCGTTTGTGCGCCGGCTCACGGCGGTAGATGCGCTGATACCTTTTACGCATGCGCGGAGCGTGCTTTGTCGACCAATCACAGCGCTCGCTGGCACGTATGCAGCCCCAGGCATCATTAAATGTTAAACTTGCTTTCTCAGTGCATTACCTATTTCATAAGTCGATTTTTGGCCTTCAAATTGTTTTCATTCATCTCTAAACCAAAGACTATTGATACTTTGGGGGGGGGGGGGAAGGGGGGGGGGATCATTGAGAACATGGAACTTGCGTTAAGAAGCTTTCGGTTCCCATGGGTTTCACTCTGAAATTTAAAGTTACTGTGCTCGTGACTGACTAGGGGTCCGCCATGGATTTTCAACTGAAGAAGGGGTCCATCAGCTGAAAAGGTTGGGATGCCCTGGTGTACATTAACTTTTACTGTGTCTTAGCTGGAACAGAAGTATTTTTCCCCATGGAAACCTAAGGTACACATTTGTGAATGTTCAACCTTTTCATCACGCGCAAGTGCTGCCAACTGTTGCTCATCACTATGGAACAATGTAGCACTGCGCAGCAGCTCGTGGCCAAAAGAATACACGGATGTTGTTGGTTCGCTATATTCCGCTGTATAACTGAATACTGTTATTTTTATTTTGCTTGATAATTATTGAATGATCATTTTACTTTTTATTACAATAGGCAATATTTCGTAATCAGTTATTTTAGCCCATTAAATGAAGCCAAGTGTACGAAGCTAATTTTGAAAATGGGTACATATTTTGTGTAAATCTTGCATGTAAAATGATTTTAAGGAATAACCTAAGAACCCTACCTCATAAAGTAAAGCTTTCCTTGCTCCAGAAAAAAATTCAGGCCTGAAAGGGTTAAACTGCCGTGTTGAAAGTAGTACGTTTGAATTTCGTTCGTCAAATGCCGCGAATTTTTTTTTATTTCTAAATGTAATCCAAAGAGTTTGATTATCATTTTTAAACAATTCATTGGTTTAAATGTATTTTTATTTATAAATCTTTGTCACGTCGTTTTTATCATCGTACTGACTTTTTATTTGATCTTATTTTCCTACCTGTCATTTGTTTTCGTCTGGAATCTGCATGAGTCGCCGATAATCTGCAACGAAGTGCTAACGAGTACTGCTCATCGGTTGGTAACGCGGCAGCTCGTGTAGCGAGTGAGACGATAGTTTCAGGTGGCCAATGACAGCGAGAAATTACGGTTTGCTTTCACAGCTGAGACTGAAATTTTTCTGTCTGGAGTTTACTCCTACAGGATAGCTTTAATAGCCGTGAACAACGCGATGGTGATTTTAGTACTGTCTTAGATTTGCTGACCATTGCTTTCTCGGATACACTGCATATCGCGAGGTTGCAGTTAGCTTAGGACAGGCCTACAGTGGGCGTCTCCTGCCTCAGATCAGACACTGATCAACTAAAATCAGCTGTCGACAGAGCATCTCGCATTTCCGATGTACTCGCGGCGGTCACTTTCAGTATTGCTCTGAGTTACACATTAACAGCGTCTGTGAAGTGATTTGCCGCTTTTGTGTGTTACCAGCGGTAGCTGTTGGGCGATGTGGCAACACCGTAGTGGCAAGTGACACACGTCAACTATCGATCAATTTTAAACGGACTGTAAGTGCATACTGGTGATGGATATACTGCAGACAAAACACTCTCATTCCCGGGGTGAAATACAGTGTGTATCTACAAGAACCATCCGATCTGGCATGTCTACATCCGCAAACTACACTCATGCTCATAAATTAAGGACAATTGCAGAATGTGGTGCCACAAAAAAAAAAAAAAAAAAATTGTTCAAATTGCTCTGAGCACTATGGGACTTAACATCTATGGTCATCAGTCCCCTAGAACTTAGAACTACTTAAACCTAACTAACCTAAGGACAGCACGCAACACCCAGTCATCACGAGGCAGAGAAAATCCCTGACCCCGCCAGGAATCGAACCCGGGAACCCGGGCGTGGGAAGCGAGGGTGCCACACAACGTGGCACTACACAAAACTGGCGCTAATAGCATAGGGACATGGGGACCACATACGACACAGATCTGTAAGACCATGGTAGTGGGGATAAGTTGAGAAAACCGTCCCGAAACACATGTGCTACAAAATGCCACTGTTTCCTGCGCATGTACCCCGACATCAAGATGGGATATGATCACCAAGCACACGTACACAGGCCGCACAACAGGTTGGCATACTCTGGATCAGCTGGTCGAGCAGCTGCTGGTGTGTAGCCTAACATTCTTGCATCAGTGCCTGTTCGAGCTCCTGAAGTGTCGTAGGGGTTTGAAGACGTGCAGCGATACGTCGACCGAGAGCATCCCAGACGAGCTCGATGGGGTTTAGGTCCGGAGAACAGGCATGCCACTCCATTCTCAGGATATCTACTGTTTCAAGGTACTCCTCCACGATGGCAGCTCGGCGAGGCCGTGCGTTATCATCCATCAGGAGGAAGGTGGGACCCACTGCACCCCTGAAAAGGCGGACACACTGGTGCAAAATAACGTCCCGATACAACTGACCTGTTACAGTTCCTCTGTCAGAGACATGCAGGGGTGTACGTGCACCAATCATAATCCCACCCCACACCATCAAACCACAATCTCCATAACCTCCATACAGGTCCCTTTCAAGGACATTAAGGGGTTGGTATCTGGTTCCTGGTTCACGCCAGATGAAAACCCGGCGAGAATCACTGTTCAGACTATACCTGCACTCGTTTATGAACATAACCTGGGACCACACCAGGCTTTTACGGGATCTCCTGTGACCAGGGGTCAATGCAATGCACCTTGCAGTCTCCAGGCGAATAAACCATGTCTGTTCAGTCGTCTGTAGACTGTGTCTGGAGACAACTGTTTCAGTGGCTGCGGTAAGATCCCGAGCAAGGCTACCTGCAGTACTCAGTGGCCGTCTGCGGGCAGTGATGGTGAGATATCGGTCTTCTTATGATGTTGCACACAGTGTTCGTCTCGTACGGTAGCGCCTGGACACGTTTCCTGTCTGCTGGAATCGTTGCCATAATCTAGAGATCACACTTTGTGGCACACGGAGGGCCCGTGCTACGACCTGCTGTGTTTGACCAGCCTCCACTCGCCCTAGTGTTCTACCCTTCACAACGTCATCAATATGAGTTCTTTGAGCCATTTTCAACACACAGTCACCATCAGCGCGTGAGAAAACGTCTGCACACTTACTCGCTGCACCATACTCTGACATGCACCAAAACACCTCTGAGTATGTGGACTGCTGCCAGAGCCACCGTGCGACGACCGCAGGTCAAATGCACCGCATGGTCTTACCCCGAGGTGATTTAAACCCGTAAACCGATTACCAGACCGTTGTTTCACCATGTATCAGCATTATCCTTAGTTTATGAGCATGAGTGTAATAAATGCATACAATGAATTTTATTTTTTGATGAAGTTTTTTCCATACCTTTTGATAGGTGTTCAATATATCGCCCTTGAAATGCACGGCATGTGTCAATGCGGTATTCAAATTGTTCCCACACTGAAGCAAGCATGTCTCGAGTTACAGCTTACACAGCTGCTGTTACGTGATGTCTCAGTACACTCATTGTTGGTGGTAACGAAGGCACATAAACGTGTTGTTGGTAAAGGAGGTACATAAACAGAGTCTTTTATAAACCTCCACAAGAAATAATCACAGTCAGGTCCAGTGACCCTGGAGGCTAATAATGTAAGGCTGAATCATTCAATCCAGTGCGATCGATTCATCGTTCAGTAACCTTTTGATTCTAAAATTCCTGCACTTCCAGACGCCAGCGTGGCGGTGCCCCATCCTGTTGGTAAACGAATTCGTTTGAATCAGCCTCCAACTGTGGGAAAAGAAAGTTCTGAAACATATCGAAATATGTGCTTCCTCTAACAGTGTTCTCGACAAAGAGAAATGGGCCATACACCCTTTCCCGTGAAACTGCACAAAACATATTAAATTTTGGAGAGTCCCTGTCATGTTGTACCCCATATTCTCACATTATGATGGTTCACCTATCCATTTAAATGGAATGTTGCCTTGTCACTAAATACTAAGTGTGGAACAAAACTGTCATCCTCCATCTTGCCGAAAATGAAATTACAGAACTGCACACGTTGTTGTTTGTCATCTTCACGAAGAGCTTACAGTAGCTGAATTTTGTATGGTTTCATGTGTAAACGTCGACGCAACACACGCCAGACAGATATCGGGGACATGTTGAGCTGCCGAGCTGCACGACGAACGGATTTCTGCGACTCCTTGTGAGACTATGGCGGATGCGTTCGACGTCTACGTCAGACACTAGGGGACAGACCGGCGATTTGCCTTTACACAAACAACCTGTTTCCCGTAATTGCTAACCGAGCGAGGTGGCGCAGTGGCTAGCACACTGGACTCGCATTCGGGAGGACGACGGTTCAATCCCGCGTCCGGCCACCCTGATTTAGGTTTTCCGTTATTTCCCTAAATCGCTCCACGCAAACACCGGGATGGTTTCTTTGAAAGGGTACGGCGAACTTCCTTCCCCGCCCTTCCGTAATCCGATGAGACCGATGACCTCGCTGTCTGGTCTCCTTCCCCACACAAAGCAACTCGGAATTGCTGTTGCCATCACCTACTGCTCTGTGCTATTGGAGGATGCACACCATACCTAATAGGAAAGTCATGCTGAACAGTTGTTACTGACACGCACTGAGCAAAACGTAGAACACAAAACACTTTCTTTTGTCCCGACACGATTTTTACAACAACTGAAGCGTCACACACTGCTGCTACTTAGCGGGAACCATTTAAAACTTGAGAGGTTGCTCTTTCCAACAGTACGTTGTTCATTCACATATCTCAAATAACATGATAGTAATGATTTTTTAAATCGGATGATTATTTTTGAAATGCCCTGCATACTAACTGCAAAAATATTGGACAAAGTGCAGCGGACTATTTTGAAGAACAAGTGCTTTTTTAGACAAAAAAACTTTTTTGTCGACTGAAAACCGAGAGATTTTCTCTTTGCCTTCGTACTTCAGCGTAGAATCGCTGTACTGTGAGAACAGGAAGAAAAATGTGCAACTGCTAATTTTCGTCGCTCAGGTCTCTATCCTCAATACAACATAGCAAGCAGAATACGTGTAAAACTGTATCACTTGAAATACGAGTGGTCGTTTTGTGGAAACTGTAGACTATACTAGTGAGTCATAGGCCGCCGCAACGATTAGTATCAGTTGTCTCAATTAATTTGTTTAAGAAATCGGCACTTGAACCCGAAAACACCCCACAGTCAGTTCACTTACTGAAAGAAATACTGTATCCAGGCCCACGCCACGACCCGATTCAGAGCTTCATTTCGCTGCCACCTGTCCGCTAGATTGAGCAGTGCCTAGATACGAGTATTTCACTCGAAATAATAGGCTAAGCGCAAACTGAGACGTGTATAGCACGTGAGACGCGACACGACACTATAGCGCGACGCGCACATGTACTTGCACGCGCCGATTGACGACGCTCTGCGCTGACAGAAACGAAGAGCGTGCAAAGTGTAATCTTTCTTGGACGATTTTACAGAAACTATTCGGTAAAAATATTTCATTTTTACCTTGCTTGTAGCGTTATTATGTCAACTTCGTGGCGAAGTGCCCATCATCTCGCTAATGGTCATACTTATTGTGATATACACATTTTAGTAAGAAGCTATGCAAAATTCGGAAAGTTTGCAATGAAAAATAGGGGTCGCTATAACTTTGCCTTTGGTGCGTATTACACCATATGTTGCTGCATATGAAATTTAGCTAACATGTTGAATTTTTGTTTAGACTTGGGAGGAGGTCTATCTGCCTCCGATCTTGAGAAAATGGATCCTATATACCGCGCTCACATCCGATCTCACGCCCGCGAGAATGAAATACTCGCAACATTTCTCATATCTCCTAAGCCGCTCGAGACATCGAAACGAAAGTTTGGCGAATGATAGCATGCGAGGAGGAGAGTATTTTGCCAATCCGTAAACACAGGGAACTTTCTTATCTATGGCGATATATCAGTACTTATACTTCGTTTTTATTTTTTTCACTCCAGTGACTATAATTTTTTAAGAGTTATCGACAGCTAGCGAAACAAGAGTTTTCTAGTATTAAAATAGACATGAAATTTCTTGTCTTATGTAACTACAAACCAACACTATGAGGTTTTTCGTAAGTTATTGAGCTTAAAAAATTGCTCCGAGCACTATGGGACTTAACGTCTGAGGTCAACAGTCCCCTAGAACTTAGAACTACTTAAACCTAACTAACCTAAGGACATCACACACATCCATGCCAGAGGCAGGATTCGAACCTACGACCGTAACGGTCGCGCGGTTCCGGACGGAAGCGCCTAGAACCGCTCGGCCACACCGGCCGGCGCTACTGAGCTCCGTAATCGCCAATTATTTGTTTACTGAGGCACTCTGTTTCAGAATTCTGTCGCAATAGCTGCTGTGAGATGAGCTTGTGCAAATTACACTGTGTTTTGACAAAGGAAGTACAATTAAACGTGTCAACAAGAGAAATATGGCCTTTACTCATAAATGGTGATGCTCCTTCGAATGAGAAAAGATTAACAACTCACACAAAAATTAATTGCCAATTCTGTTGGAGTTTTGGTTGAATAACCGTAACCCATCGCATTTTTAACACTGATCGACTGGAATGGAAACTTACCAAAGGATTTTCAAAAATGGTTCAAATGGCTCAGAGCACTATGGGACTTAACATCTGAAGTCATCAGTCCCCTAGAACTTAGAACTACTTAAACCTAACTAGCCTAAGGACATCACACACATCCCTGCCCGAGGCAGGATCGAACCTGCGACCGTAGCGGATGAGCGGTTCCAGACTGAAGGGCCTAGAACCGCTCGGCCACTCCGGCCGGCTAATGTGATGTCCACATGTGCATAATATAATTTTTTTATTACATCCATATCCAAGTAACGATAGTGAAACTTACGTACTTCATATCTTGGACGCTTTTTGCAACAGATCATAGCGATACGTCAGCATAAAAGGCAACAAGTAGATAACCTTGTCTTACTTTCCTGTCTTGCTTCCAAATCACGTAATTTTATAATATTCCTTACTTCCTTATTCACTAACCGCACGATGAATCGTCGGTCTCTTCTTACGATCTGGAAACATCGTCGAGGCAGAACATATAATTCCAGTGGCTAATGGCTCACCAGTTATTGAACAGTGCATTGTTCTTGACAAAAGAAGAAACAAAACAAAAGAATTGTACAGATATTTGTAACTCAAAACTATTAAGTACTATCTAAAATAGATGGAGCGCTTAAACGGCGAAAAACGAAACACTACTCAATGATAATACACTACTGGCCATTAAAATTGCTACACCAAGAAGAAATGCAGATTATAAACGGGTATTCATTGGACAAATATATTATACTACAACTGACATGTGATTACATTTTCACGCAATTTGGGTGCATAGATCCTGAGAAATCAGTACCCAGAACAACCACCTCTGGCCATAATAACGGCCTTGATATGACTGGGCATTGAGTCAAACAGAACCTGGATGGCGTGTACAGGTACAGCTGCCCATGCAGCTTCAACACGATACCACAGTTCATCAAGAGTAGTGAGTGTCGTATTGTGAGGAGCCAGTTGCTCGGCCACCATTGACCAGACGTTTTCAATTGTTGAGAGATCTGGAGAATGTGCTGGCCAGGGCAGCAGTCGAATACTTTCTGTGTCCAGAAAGGCCCGTACGGGACCTGCAACATGCGGTCGTGCATTATCCTGTTGAAATGTACGGTTTCGCAGGGATCGAACGAAGGGTAGAGCCAAGGGTCGTAACACATCTGAAATGTAACGTCCACTGTTCAAAGTGCCGTCAATGCGAACAAGAGGTGACCGCGACGTGTAACCAATGGTACCCCACACCATCACGCCGGGTGATACGCCAGTATGGCAATGACGAATATACGCTTCCAGTGTGCGTTCACCGCGATGTAGCCAAACACGGATGCGACCATCATGATGCTGTACACTGTACTTGGATTCATCCGAGAAAATGACGTTTTGCCATTCGTGCACCCAGGTTCGTTGTTGAGTACACTATCGCAGGCGCTCCTCTCTGTGATGCAGCGTCAAGGATAGCCGCAGCCACGGTCTCCGAGCTGATAGTCCATGCTGCTGCAAACGTCGTCGAACTGTTCGTGCAGATGGTTGTTGTCGTGCAAACGTCCCCATCTGTTGACTCAGGGATCGAGACGTGGCTGCACGATCCGTTACAGCCATGCGAATAAGATGTCTGTCATCTCGACTGCTAGTGATACGAGGCCGTTGGGATCCAGCACGGCGTTCCGTATTACCCTCCTGAACCCACCGATTCCATAATCTGCTAACAGTCATAGGATCTCGACCAAAGCGAGCAGCAATGTCGATAAACTGCAATCGCGATAGGCTACAATCCGACCTTTAGCAAAGTCGGAAACGTGATGGTACGCATTTCTCCTCCTTACACGAGGCATCACAACAACGTTTCATCAGGCAACGTCGGTCAACTGCTGTTTGTGTATGAGAAATCGGTTGGAAACTTTCCTGATGTCAGCACGTTGTAGGTTTCGCCACCGGCGCCAACCTTGTGTGAATTCTCTGAAAAGATAATCATTTGCATATCACAGCATCTTCTTCCCTGGCGCTGCAGTCCGGAACCGCGGGACTGCTACGGTCGCAGGTTCGAATCCTGCCTCGGGCATGGGTGTGTGTGATGTCCTTAGGTCATAAGTCCCCTAGAACTTAGAACTACTTAAACCTAACTAACCTAAGATGTTGAGTCCCATAGTGCTCAGAGCCATTTGAACCATTTGAACCATCTTCTTCCTGTCGGTTAAATTTCGCGTCTGTAGCACGTCATCTTCGGGGTGCAGCAATTTTAATGGCCAGTAGTGTAAAATTCAGTATAGTATAAGGATGTATATTTCGGACGGACAATACTTCCACTGTCCATATGTGCCATGCCGAAGTGAGCGTATGGCAGGACTGCCTTCCCGCTCCCCCCTCGCCCCTCCCGAGCGCTCGTGTGGCGCCTGGCGCGAGAAACTGTGCCGCAACCACAACGCCGTGCGACCCGGCATAGGCGCGTGTCGCGTCCCAGTCGCGTCGCGTCCCAATTTGCGCTGTCCCATTTGAACCTGTGAAGTTACAAAAACGCGCGCTGCGCTGCGTCGCGCCACACGTGCTATATGCGTCTCAATTTGCGCCTAGCCTGGTCAGAGAACCGACGGTCAAGAGCAGGAGTCCGGATTTCCTGCTCCGGCAGTGGGTCACGTCCCGTCACACAGTACACGCGGCTGCAGAGTGGAAATTTATTTTCTCTCATTAATCACAGTCTGACAATAGGCGAAACTCTCCTTGACCAGGAAAAACGTTGGTGGTGGGTAATCCTCATCAAAATTATTTCATGTTTATAATTAAGCTTTTTGAATGCATCGTCATCCACATCGGGAATGTTACCAAGCGCATCTATAGGTTTTGTTAATTTGCTAGTATCGGCCGGCCGCGGTGGTCTCGCGGTTCTAGGCGCGCAGTCCGGAACCGTGCGACTGCTACGGTCGCAGGTTCGAATCCTGCCTCGGGTATGGATGTGTGTGATGTCCTTAGGTTAGTTAGGTTTAGGTAGTTCTAAGTTCTAGGGGACTAATGACCACAGCAGTTGAGTCCCATAGTGCTCAGAGCCATTTGAACCATTTTGCTAGTATCGTTTTCGGTGTTGATGTAGATCTTGTACGAAAAGATAAATTTCTCAACCTGAAAATCACATTTTAATTTGGCTACAATTTCCGTGATGAAACCTTAAAGAATTCAAATTATGAAATGCTTTGGAAACTTCTCTTTAAAGCAATTACTGCAGTTTCTTCGAGTGCTTATCGAATATCCAGTTCCAAAAAAGACAAGACTGTCAACATTTATCTCATGGATACTGATGACAAAAGGCACAATTTTTTGTGTTTTCCTAAATTTATTCTGTAAGGAAACACACATTTCACGTACTATTCTGCTTTCATTTGCAAATTTAAGAATTTATTACAAAACATTATAATATCTTGTATGTTAACTATAATGTGCAGCTCACATTTCAATAAACATTCCATACAGGCCTCCAGGCGCATGTGCAAATTATCAACAAATGAATAGAAACATTAGGGTGAGGATAAGCATTTGCGATACAAGGTACATCAGAATTTTAAATGGTACAAAACAGGCACATCATTCAATGCTTTAGCCAGTGTCGCTTACTATCGGCCATAATTTTCACTAAACATGTTAGTGATGTCAAAATTAAGAAACTACCTACATACTTTAAGGTAATGACGTTACTCTAAATACAATGTTCGTTGTTGTAGGGTAGTCTAAGGTGTACATCTTTATGACAAGAGTAGATTACTTACAACAAGTATCAAAATTATTGCATTCAAAAGAAATGAGTTAGTGTGAGAGGAAGTAGTTAATAAAAGCCATACAACACATTATGACAATACATTCTCCCATCTGGCTGCAACATTACTTACATACATTATGACGGGATGAAGAGTTAATCTAAAACAAAATTATATCTGTTGGTACAACACACAGAAAGTTCGGAAACTGCAAACGACATACAGTGCATACATTGTCTAAGTTTTACAATATAAATAAAGCGCAGCCAATGGTTGATAAGCCGGCCGCGGTGGTCTAGCGGTTCTGGCGCTGCAGTCCGGAACCGCGGGACTGCTACGGTCGCAGGTTCGAATCCTGCCTCGGGCATGGGTGTGTGTGGTGTCCTTAGGTTAGTTAGGTTTAAGTAGTTCTACGTTCTAGGGGACTTATGACCTAAGATGTTGAGTCACATAGTGCTCAGAGCCATTTTTTTTAATGGTTGATAGACGTGATTGTTAAACACTTACAGTGATAGGTTAGAAAATTGAAAGCGCCCATTTTACCATCGCTTTATTTCACCCCTCCCAACCAAAACTTTACATTTTCTTACCATCAGCTGGATCATAATCCTTTTTCCGGAAATCAGTGGCTACTGGAAATGGCTCTGAGCACTATGTGACTCAACTTCTGAGGTCATCAGTCGCCTAGAACTTAGAACTAATTAAACCTAACTAACCTAAGGACATCACACACATCCATGCCCGAGGCAGGATTCGAACCTGCGACCGTAGCGGTCGCTCGGTTCCAGACTGCAGCGGCTACTGGAAATCCTCTAAAGTTCGGATAATAACTGCATGGTATTTCACCAAAACAGTCACATCAGCAATATAAATCACCAAGATGATTTATTCTTCGGAGTACAGAAATGATGCGTTTTTTGTCATTTTTCCTTCCAGAAATACATCATCTCATCTTTTTCTGTTTTTTCCACTCCATATGAATTGGCTTTATGGATAAAACTCATCACAGCTACTGGATCGACAGGAAAAGCAAGAAAAAGCAAGAAAATCCAAAGAGGTGCTTTAGAAAGGTGGTGTCAAGATAGTGTCCCACAGCTCGTAAATACAAGCTCGTGGTAAAATTCCTTTATTGAACAACAAGTTTTGGTCCACAGACCATTATCAGGTTCCTGTACACCAAGGGAAAGAACACACAAAGAGAATTACAGAACTTAACTGTCACTCTGTTAGCAATTATACATGTTTACAAAAAAACTCGACTAATAAAATAGTACATACCCACATAAAAACTTTTACAAAATCATACTAGTAGATAAAATCAAGGCATCAAGTAATAAAATCCATCAAGTCCTCACTGGAAATGAAAGTACCACACAGCGAATAACATAACATACACTGCCAAAAAGTATCACGATAAACATGGGCGCATCACATTTGTACAGACTTGTCCCTTGTCAGATAAAAAAAAATGTATTGTCAACCATAAAAAAAGCGAAAACAGTGCGCACATTCATGTTGTACTAACGGTGAGCATTAACATTACGAACGGAGGTAGTCCACTGCACGGCAGATCGTTGTTTACCATTTGAACAAAGATCATACAGAGGTATGCGACATCAGTCCTTCCAGTACGATTCCTGTGACTAGCATTTTTGAAATTACATACAGGGCTATTACAAATGATTGAAGCGATTTCATAAATTCACTGTAGCTCCATTCATTGACATATGGTCACGACACACTACAGATACGTAGAAAAACTCATATAGTTTTGTTCGGCTGAAGCCGCACTTCAGGTTTCTGCCACCAGAGCGCTCGAGAGCGCAGTGAGACAAAATGGCGTATGTCGTGCTTGAAATGCACTCACATCAGTCAGTCATAACAGTGCAACGACACTTCAGGACGAAGTTCAACAAAGATCCACCAACTGCTAACTCCATTCGGCGATGGTATGCGCAGTTTAAAGCTTCTGGATGCCTCTGTAAGGGGAAATCAACGGGTCGGCCTGCAGTGAGCGAAGAAACGGTTGAACGCGTGCGGGCAAGTTTCACGCGTAGCCCGCGGAAGTCGACGAATAAAGCAAGCAGGGAGCAAAACGTACCACAGCCGACGGTTTGGAAAATCTTACGGAAAAGGCTACAGCAGAAGCCTTACCGTTTACAATTGCTACAAGCCCTGACACCCGATGACAAAGTCAAACGCTTTGAATTTTCGGCGCGGTTGCAACAGCTCATGGAAGAGGATGCGTTCAGTGCGAAACTTGTTTTCAGTGATGAAGCAACATTTTTTCTTAATGGTGAAGTGAACAGACACAATGTGCGAATCTGGGCGGTAGAGAATCCTCACGCATTCGCGCAGCAAATTCGCAATTCACCAAAAGTTAACGTGTTTTGTGCAATCTCACGGTTTAAAGTTTACGGCCCCTTTTTCTTCTGCGAAAACAACGTTACAGGACACGTGTATCTGGACATGCTGGAAAATTGGCTCATGCCACAACTGGAGACCGACAGCGCCGACTTCATCTTTCAACAGAATGGTGCTCCACCGCACTTCCATCATGATGTTCGGCATTTCTTAAACAGGAGATTGGAAAACCGATGGATCGGTCGTGGTGGAGATCATGATCAGCAATTCATGTCATGGCCTCCACGCTCTCCCGACTTAACCCCATGCGATTTCTTTCTGTGGGGTTATGTGAAAGATTCATTGTTTAAACCTCCTCTACCAAGAAACGTGCCAGAACTGCGAGCTCGCATCAACGATGCTTTCGAACTCATTGATGGGGACATGCTGCGCTGAGTGTGGGAGGAACTTGATTATCGGCTTGATGTCTGCCGAATCTCTAAAGGGGCATATATCGAACATTTGTGAATGCCTAAAAAAACTTTTTGAGTTCTTGTATGTGTGTGCAAAGCATTGTTAAAATATCTCAAATAATAAAGTTATTGTAGAGCTGTGAAATCGCTTCAATCATTTGTAATAACCCTGTATATAGCGTCCCGCAAGCTATTCTGGGTATATGTGACAGTCGTAACAGTTTAACATTTTATGAATTGTATGCAACAGCAAATTACCTGTTTTACCAGAAATATATGAAAGAAACTACTTATAATTAAGTAAGCCGGGTACCAAGGAAGTAAAAGTACGGGCTATCGGTTGCTCCATGTAATATGAAACTGCAATAAATGTACATTCCAGTTCCTTAAGGAAAATAATAACGTAGTAACAGACTCACTAGTGATTATTTTCCCGAAGCAATTAGAAACTGCATGTACTGTTGTTTCGTAATTTTATGGAGCAAGCGACACCCCACGCTTTAATGTTACCGCCTTTAAGTAAGTGCCCAGTTTATCTATACAAGAGATCAAGCTGCAACTGTTATATTGCAAAACATTCAGTGTATTTACGCTAGTATAGTAAACTGTATACAACGTAGTTTTAATCAGCGAGATTTACGTTATTTTGTATTTTTTATATTAGCCGTACATAAGATATAACAGACGGTCTAGTCAGTTGCGCAAGATGTGGTTTCAACCATTTGTTTATAGAAAGCGTCTCTCGTAAGAGTCGTCAGGTGCGTTTTCCCTCATATTTCGGCAGACATTTATGATTTCGTTATTGCAGTGTGTAGCAGCAGTCCGTCCAAGCAAGCATCGTTCGCTGCGTCTTTTATGCAATGCCCAGTGTTGACAAAAAGCGGTGGTCTGTTTCCCGTTACCAACAAAATGATTTTTAAAGCGGAATTTTACGTGCCCATTTGATAGACCAGTCCCAGATAAGTCTAGTGCGATACTCGTTTTCTCGATGTTTATTAACAGAGACAGTAAAACACGTTGAATAACAAGTTCTGCAGCAGTAACACCACCACCCTGGCCTGTGTTAATTGATGGCACTATGCAGTAGCAGCGCTGTTCATTCGCCGTTGGAGTACAGCTTGTTCTTAATGTTCTACCGTCCCTGTTAATACATATCGATAAAATGGATATCGCACTACGCGACTTATTTGGAACCGCTTTATCGAATGGGCACATAAAATTCCGCTCTAAGAATCTTTTGTTCGTAAAGGGAAACAAATCGACGCATTCCGTCGATACCGGAAGTCACATGAAAGAAGCAACGAGCAATATTTGTTTGGACTGACTCCAGCTACACATTGCAAAATCTAAACTGCGAATATCTGCCGAAACACTAAAGGAAATGTGCCTGACGACTCTTTGGAGAGAAATCCTGTATAAACGAGCATTTCGCATATACACTGACGAAACTAGTACACCCCCTAACATCGTGTAGGGCCCCCGCGAGCGCTCAGAAGTCATCCCAGATATGTTCTGGGGAGTTCGGTGGCCAGCGGAAGGGTTTTAACACAGAAGAGTGTTCTTGGAGTCACTCTGTAGCAATTCTGGACGTGTGGGGTGTCGCATTGTGCACAATGGACATGAACGGATGCAGGTGATCAGACAAGATGCCTAAGTACGTGTCACTAGTCAGAGTCATATGTACACCTATCATGGGTCCCATGTCACTATAACTGCTCACGCCCCACACCATTACAGAGCCCCCACCAGCTTGAACAGTCCCCGGCTGACATACCGGGCCCATGGATTCATGAGGATGTTTCCATATCCGTATACATCCATCCTCTCGATACAATTTGAAACGAGACTCGTTTGACAAGGCAACATGTTTCCATCAACTGTCCAGTGTTGGTGTTGACGAACCCAAGCGAGGCGTATAAGACTTTGTATCGTGCAGTCATCAAGGGTACACGAGTGGGCCTTCGTCTCCGAAAGCCCATATCGATGACGTTTCGTTGAATGGTTCGGACGCTGACACTTGTTGATGGCACAGCATTGAAATCTGCAGCAATCTGCGGAAGGGTCACACTTCTGTCACGTTGAACGATTCTCTTCAGTCGTCGTTGGTCCCGTTCTTGCAGGATGTTTCCCTGGCCGCAGCGATGTCCGAGATTCGATGTTGTACGTGATTCCTGCTATTCTAGGTACACTAGTGAAATGGTCGCAAGGTAAAATCCCCAGTTCTTCGCTACCTCGGAGATGCCGTGTCCCATCGCCCGTGCGCCGACTATAACACCACGTACAAACTCACTTAAATCTTGATGATCTGTCACTGTAGCAACAGTAACCGATCTAACAACTGCGCCAGACACTTGTTATCTTATATGGGCGTTTCCGACCGCAGCGCCATATTCTGCCTGTTTGCATATCTCTATATTTAAATATGCATATCTATTTCAGTGTCTTTGGCACTTCATTGTATTACGTTCAGAAAATTCATTTAGAACACATTGTCTTTATATGTTCTTTAAATCAGTGAGTTTATCTGATTACAGTATTAAATATGCCGTCAACGAGCATTTGCCACACATTGTGTGGAGCTCTTATTTTAAACAGTGACAATATAATGGTTTTGAGCTACCACGTAGTATAATCGTCCTGAGGTTGAAGCTCGCCTGGTCGCGTGTGATTACAAATATTTTTTTCTGTAAGGGGCTCGCCTTGAGCTGAGAATAGAGTTTAACTCGTTTGTTCTGCAGTTTCAAAAACTGCTGACTTTAACGAGTTTGTCTGCGCGGCCATCCTCCGCAGCAAGCACAGAAATATTTGTCCTGTAAATAAAAAATGCCTTATCTTGCTGCACTGTATTTTATTTGCCCAAGCGCGTTTCGCCATATTTCACTTTAAGGCATCATCAGTGTGATCTATAATCATAGAGTTATGATACACTTTTGCTTTGACGTTTATTATTCGCAGGTTATAAAGCAGTTCACTTCTCGCTTTTTATGTAAGCGGTTACTTACGGTTCTTCCTGTTTTTAGTTGGCGTCAGTGTTTCCTCTCACATGGTCACGTGGAGGTCGCACTATCGCTCTACTTATGAAACATAAAGATGTTTTTGTGTTTCGGAAAGTGGGAAGAAAGATGTTCGGAACATAAAAACATTATTATGTTTCATAAATAGAGCAACAGTGCTACCTCCATGTGACCAGATGAGAGGAAACACCGACGCCAACTAAAAACAGGAAGAACCGCAAGTAATCGCTTATTTACATAAAAAGCTAGATGTGAACTGCTTTATATCTACGAATAATATACATATCAAAACAAAAGTGTATCATAACTGAATCGTTATAGATCCCACTGATAATGCCAAAAAGACGAAACGCGTCTGGAAAAATAAAATACAGTGCAGCAAGAGAAGGCATTTTTTATTTACAAAATAAGTACAGCTGACTTTATTTAAATATTTGAAGTCAAGAATATCGAAAATTTTCTACCATAATTGGTTTCCAGTTGAATGGCGAATTAGCACTCGAAGAATTTGTTTAGCTGACAACTAAAACTGTATGCTCAGTTGAAATAACGATGTTGTATACATCTGAAATACACGAAATTCGTATCTTGTAAGTAAATTGCGTTCCTGGTCGGACACATGCAAGTCTGACAGGTGGGTGGGGAAGTCCCGACCTAGTAAAGTCTCACAGGTGAGTGGGCAAGCCACAACACTAGTACGGGCACTTACTATGTTTGGGCAACAGCAGCTTGCACAGTAATGAATATCACCCGGCTAAGCAAACTTTATATCTGACCAGGTTGTCAGTAACGTCGTATTTACAACTGAGAAAGAGAGAAACGGAGTAATAACAGCATATAGTCCGACTCGAGAATTCATACAAGTGATGGGCGCTGTCGCACACTCCTGTTCAGCAGATGATTCAGCGTCGTTTAGTCGCCTTTGGAATGGACGCTCTTTGCTGTGAAACGGGACAGGCAGCGAGTTGCACGAGGTGCAAACGTCCAAGTGTCAGTCAAGTTATGCGCTGTCTGCCGAGGAGAGTCCGTCTGTTAAGTTAGTTGTAGCATCAACAGCAAGCTGTGTCTCTCATCGCAATGTGATGACGGTAAAGATTTTCGCTATTTACGTTAATGGCGGTTTTGTAACAAAATACGGCTCTAAGATTTGTATAAGAAATTTCCTCCCCCTAAATTTCGCTTGCTTTCCATGCTTGCAACTATGATTATGCTTATGTCACAAATCATACACCTATGTTTGTTATTACCTTCCACAACGCCGGCCGGGGTGGCCGAGCGGTTCTAGGCGCTACAGTCTGGAACCGCACGACCGCTACGACCGCAGGTTCGAATCCTGCCTCGGGCACTGATGTGTGTGATGTCCTTAGGTTAGTTAGGTTTAAGTAGTTCTAAGTTCTAGAGGACTGATGACCTCAGATGTTAAGTCCCATAGTGCTCAGAGCCATTTGAACCATTTTGAGCCATTTAGGCAATTTTGGAGCTAGAACTACGGAAACTGGCGTTTGGTTACTCGATCAAAAGTAAAGAAATACGTGTTTCGGCATTTCTGGAAATTTAATCCCTATGCGGGTGAAATAGTGTGTGCAATTTCTTAAAAAAAATCATTATCAAAGAACTACGAAAGCGTTTATGAAGCTGCATCTATGGTAATTGTATTTGACTTCGGGTTAAAAATAAGAAATATGTGTTTCGTTGTTCCTGGAAAATTCAGTCCCTAAGGGAGTTTATATGCCAACTAGCTCTGCAGATAACGAAGAATTTGAAGAAATGTATGATGAAATAAAAGAAATTATTCAGATAGTGAAGGGAGACGAAAATTTAATAGTCATGGGTGGCTGGAATTCGGTAGTAGGAAAAGGGAGAGAAGGAAACGTAGTAGGTGAATATGGATTGAGGGGAAGAAATGAAAGAGGAAGCCGCTTGGTAGAATTTTACACATAGCACAAATTAATCATAGCTAACACTTGGTTCAAAAATCATAAAAGAAGGTTGTATACATGGAAGAAGCCTGGAGATACTGACAGGTTTCAGATAGATTATATAATGGTAAGACAGAGATTTAGGAACCAGGTTTTAAATTGTAAGACATTTCCAGGGGCAGATGTGGATTCTGACCACAATCTATTGGTTATGAACTGTAGATTAAAACTGAAGAAGCTGCAAAAAGGTGGGAATTTAAGGAGATGGGACCTGGATAAACTGAAAGAACCAGAGGTTGTACAGAGTTTCAGGGAGAGCATAAGGGAACAATTGACAGGAATGGGGAAAAGAAATACAGTAGAAGAAGAATGGGTAGCTCTGAGGAATGTAGTAGTGAAGGCAGCAGAGGATAAAGTAGGTAAAAAGACGAGAGCTAGTAGAAATCCTTGGCTAACAGAAGAAATATTGAACTTAATTGATGAAAGGAGAAAATATAAAAATGCAGTAAATGAATCAGGCAAAAAGGAATAAAAACGTCTCAAAAATGAGATCGACAGGAAGTGCAAAATGGCTAAGCAGGGATGGCTAGAGGACAAATGTAAGGATGTAGAGGCTTATCTCACTAAGGGTAAGATAGATACTGCCTACAGGAAAATTAAAGAGACCTTTGGAGAAAAGAGAACCACTTGTATGAATATCAAGAGGTCAGAAGGAAACCCAGTTCTAAGGAACGAAGGGAAAACAGAAAGGTGGAAGGAGTGTATAGAGGTTCTACACAAGGGCGATGTACTTGAGGACAATATTATGGAAATGGAAGAGGATGTAGATGAAGATGAAATGGGAGATATGATACTGCGTGAAGAGTTTGACAGGGCACTGAAGGACCTGAGTCGAAACAAGGCCCCGGGAGTAGACAACATTCCATTAGAACTACTGGCAGCCTTGGTAGTCCTGACAAAACTCTACCATCTGGTGAGCAAGATGTATGAGACAGGCGAAACACCCTCGGACTTCAAGAAGAATATAATAATTCCTATCCCAAAGAAAGCAGGTGTTGACAGATGCGAAAATTACCGAACTATCAGTTTAATAAGTCACAGCTGCAAAATACTAACGCGAATTCTTTACAGACGAATGGAAAAACTAGTAGAAGCCGACCTCGGGGAAGATCAGTTTGGATTCCGTAGAAATATTGGAACACGTGAGGCAATACTGACCCTACGACTTATCTTAGAAGCTAGATTAAGGAAAGGCAAACCTACGTTTCTAGCATTTGTAGACTTAGAGAAAGCTTTTGCCAATGTTGACTGGAATACTCTCTTTCAAATTATATTTACAATTTGTACAGAAACCAGATTGCAGTTATAAGAGTCGATGGACATGAAAGGGAAGCAGTGGTTGGGAAGGGAGTGGGACAGGGTTGTAGCCGCTCCCCGATGTTATTCAATCTGTATATTGAGCAAGCAGTGAAGGAAACAAAAGAAAAATTTGGAGTAGGTATTAAAATCCATGAAGAAGAACTAAAAATTTTGAGGTTCGCCGATGACGTAATTCTGTCAGAGACTGCAAAGGACTAGGAAGAGCAGTTGAACGGAATGGATAGTGTCTTGAAAGGAGGATATAAGATGAACATCAACAAAAGCAAAACGAGGGTAATGGAATGTAGTCTAATTAAGCCAGGGGATGCTGAGGGAATTAGATTAGGAAATGAGACACTTAAAGTAGTAAAGGAGTTTTGCTATTTAGGGAGTAAAATAACTGATGATGGTCGAAGTAGAGAGGATATAAAATGTAGACTGGCAACGGCAAGGAAAGCGTTTCTGAAGAAGAGAAATTTGTTAACATTGAGTATAGATTTAAGTGTCAGGAAGTCGTTTCTGAAAGTATTTGTATGGAGTGTAGCCATGTATGGAAGTGAAACATGGACGATAAATAGTTTGGACAAGAAGAGAATAGAAGCTTTTGAAATGTGGTGCTACAGAAGAATGCTGAAGATTAGATGGGTAGATCACACAACTAATGAGGAGGTACTGAATAGGATTGGGGAGAAGAGAAGCTTGTGGCACAACCTGACTAGAAGAAGGGATCGGTTGGTAGGACATGCTCTGAGGCATCAAGGGATCACCAATTTCGTATTGGAGGGCAGCGTGGACGGTAAAAATCGTAGAGGGAGACCAAGAGATGAATACGCTAAGCAGATTCAGAAGGATGTAGGCTGCAGTAGTTACTAGGAGATGAAGAAACTTGGACAGGATAGAGTAGCATGGAGAGCTGTATCAAATCAGTCTCAGGACTGAAGATGACAACAACAACATGAGGGTGAAATTGGGGGTGAATGTTTTATGGAAAAGCATACTTAAGCTAAATCTATGAAAGTTTGTATCTGGCTTCTCGGTTACAAATAAAAACTTTCGTGTTTCCAGTGATTTTGGAAATAGGGTCAGACTCATTAACCGACTAATCATCCCCAAACCCAAACTGCTAAGGATAGAAATTTGGAATTTGGAGAGGGTATTGATCTTATACTGTAGGCATGGTTTAGTAAGGGACTACTCGGTATTCCACCCGTAATGGAGTGAATTAGGGGCTGAAAGGCTTTTAAAAAATAAGTCGCTATCAAAGCAATTTCGAAGCTAGAAACTCGTATTTGGTTCCTCGGTTAGAAGTAAAGAAATGCGTGTTTCAGCATTTCTGGAAATTTAATCCATATGGTGGTGAAATAGTAGCTGAATTTTTTACAAAATAAATCATTATTAAACTACTGATAAAGCTACATCCACGAATATCGGCATTTGACTTCTCGGTTAAAAATTAAAAGAAAAATAAGTTTTTCAGTGTTTTCTGAAATTCAACCCCCAAGGGTATGAACCAGGAGATGAAAATTTTTATGAAAATTTTTCGGTGTGAAAGCATTTTTAAAGTAAATCTAAATTTGCCTTCCTGATTAGAAATAAAAAAAAAATATATATACACTTCAGTAGCTTTCGAAACTCAACCCGTAAAGTGAAAAGGTATGCGATTAAAACGTTTTTAAAGCTTAATCTATGAAAATTTGTATTTATTTGACTTGTAAGGAAATATGCGTCAGAGGATGAAACTTTCTATGGGAATATAACCACAAGAACTCAAAAGCCAGGATAATAAATACCTCAGACTCTAGCTGCGAGAATCGCTTTTTGCTCAGTCCATTCCGAAAAGACAATGCTTGTGTGGCCTTAATTAGCATGAAAGGTTTAGATGATGTTCCAGTTTGTGAACAAAATAAAAATTCGATTAACGAAAAAAAAAAAATTCGGGGCAGACCCATATAGCTATACAAGAGCGCACTGAGCTATAGTCGATTAGGCGTAAGTTGATCCCTGACAACTGGCGACGCTGTTGCCATCTTTCAACTACGAATTGCCAACGGTTGCAGGGGAAAGCAGTAGTCTATAGAGCTCCTGCAGTCCTGAGGCGTTGCTATAGAGGGAGACGTTTACAAGATAGTATAACGTGATTCGTTGCAGTAGGGGCGCATCTTACAGCGACTCGACTATACTCATCTATTTAAGTAAAACCAAGCAAGATCGCGCAGTGGTCAGCAAATAGAAACCGCTTTCGGATTTCCAGGGTTAGGTTTTCCTTGATTTCCGTAAACCGCTTTAGGCAGCGATCTACGGAAATCATGGAAAACCTGAAGTGGCCCCTTTGGAAGGGCACGGCCAAATTTCTTCCCTATCCTTCCTTGATCCGAGCTTGTGCTCCGTCTGTAAGGACCTTCTTGTCGACAGGACTGTAACCCGAATCTTTCTTCCTTTAACAGTTGTCGCTACGTACTAGGCGTAGCCACGGTCCTGCAGGAAGCATTGCGCGTTGTCACCTGGCTGCACCAATAGGACTGTATTCACGGACACTCGCGAAAACTATTTCAAGTCTTAGTGAACAGTTCTCTCACAACCTGTTGTAAGAACAACAGAAAGTGTGTGCAAGAAAACGAATATCTGAATTGCAGATGACACCACACAAAATGTGGCCCTGCCTTAGACAAGAGTGGCCTTTGTCGTCCAAACAATTCCATTTTCATACTGATGTTCTTAATGAACGTCAAGCGAAAAAACCGTACATATTTTAAAGCTAACTACATCACCTTAAACACAATTCTCTTTGCCGTTGGCCAAGTGATTTTAGTGGACCCACAAGACGATCTCCAACTAAGGCTGCAGATGCTTATGAAGGTAGCTCAGGAATATAATTTGAAAATCTTCAGAACAAAGACCAAATTGACGACATCCAAAGGAGGTGAGCCATCCCGGGCCAAAACAGTTAACAGCAACCAAACAATATAGCAGGTCAACAAGTTTTTATATAAACCGGACAATGTGTTACGATGTTACCCATCCTGACATCACATCATAGCTTTCCTTTCAGATTTGTGTGTAACAATCAAGTAGAACTTTCGGAATAGCAGATGGGAGACAGTTCTAAAATTTCGCAAAGTTATGACAGTGCCAACAATGCTTTGTGGAAGTGAATGCTGGACGGAGTCTAACGCAACAAAAAATGGTTCAAATGGCTCTGAGCACTATGGGACTTAACATCTGAGGTCATCAATCCCCTAGAACTTAGAACTACTTAAACCTAAATAACCTAAGAACATCACACACATCCATGCCCGAAGCAGGATTCGAACCTGCGACCGTAGCGTTCGCGCGGTTCCAGAATGAAGAGACTACAGCCGCTGGGCTACAACGGCCGGCTCTAACGCAACAGGAAGCTACAGTAAAAGAATAGAAAGTGCAGGACTAAGATATCTTAGAAGTGTGATTGCCTGTATTTTGCTATTTTGCTAGATAGGAACAAAAATGAAAACCTTGGAAGACAACTGAATACATTCAGTCTCGATAAAGCAATAATAAAACAAGAAGGAAATGGAAGGAACTAGTGCCAAGAACGGATGGGATCAGAATACTAAAGATATTGCTTAACAGTAATGCCGAAACACGTAAGGAGCAACGTTTAGTGACGAAAGAAGTGACTGATAGAGAAATAATTTTTAGGGCAGAAAAAAACAAGAATAGTCACTATGATACTTGCTGTCTGTTTTTCCACGAGCACAGCGTTCGTAATTGAAGGGGTCGGCCAATGAAAGTGCTGACCATCATCAACTTAGTAAGGATTAGTCTGATCATGGTATACGTTGTATTTTCCAATGCACTGCATGCTGATGACAAAATTTTCCACGTATGCTGTGCTGCTGTTAGTACTTTCTTCCGCCGAGCCCTTCAACTGTCGAGCACGATATATTCTTTCAGGCCACATAACTGGCTCTAGTTCAAAAATACACCGTTGACGCTCCACGCACACTCTTCGCTTGGTCGAATTGTACGAGATTTCAATCTTTTGCAAAACATGTGAGTGTTTATAAAATCGCTTACTGCTAAATTAGCTGTCAGATTCAGTAGTTACGGGATAACTATGACAGCAATGCATTAAGTATGATTCGATTACAAAATCGAAAACGATGGCCATTACTTCAATATTTATTATTATCTGGAATCCTTACCTGTTAAATTAAAAGGCTGCAACGACGACTTCTATTCGCTTTAGAAACAAAAACCTATCAAATCTGCAAACAATTAACAGCCAACTTTCCATCGGAACAGAGGGAGCAACACTTTCATTCACTAGCAAGATCTGACTTCTAATAAACAAAGCGGACGAACGACTTCAAGACTGCAGATGTCTCCAGGAGGCGCCGCCAAGGAAGTGACGTTATTACATAGTGCAGTGCAGTGGAAGTGCGAACGCTGCGCTGTTTTCACAGCAGTGACCATATGCTAGGTTAAGGGCGTAGCCAATTGGCAGTAAGGTCCAGGTGGTCCATACACACCTCCCTCCCCCCCCCCCCCCTCATCTATCACTTAAGTGAAATCGCACACGACCTAGTCGCCGGTAGTGAAACTGGAAGATATTTTTATTTTCAATAAAACCACTAGGGAGGGATACGCACCATCGAGAGGCAACAACGCCAACGATAGATTCAAACTGTTTATGCATCCACAGTACCATCTACTATCACCCACCCCTATTTTATTCAAGACGAATGGTTGGCCCTGCTCGGTCTCAGTTGTTTTGTTAATCACTTCAGTTCTTAATGGCAGTTGAATTTAATGTAAGTGCCACCGTTTATTTTTCTTGTGCTGTCTGCTGTTGTGACAGTTTCTAATTGTGAATAAGTTTGTAACAGGACAGAAAAGGAAAACCGACTGTGATTAGTCCGCTAGCGTTATGGCAAGTTAAAAATTTGTACGCATTATTATAACAGCCTAATTACCTACGTATAGCAGTTTAATGTTAGCACTGGAGTGGTTATTTTGAGACTGCAATATTTCACAAGGCCGGGGAGTGGTAAATATTGCAAAAACAGCCGCGCGGAGTGGCCGCGCGGTTAGAGGCGCCCTATCAGATTTCGCGGCCCTTCCCGCCGGAGGTTCGAGTCCTCCCTCGGGCATGGGTGTGTGTGTTGTTCGTAGCATAAGTTAGTGTAAGTTAGCTTAAGTAGTGTGTAAGTCTAGGAACCGATGACCTCAGCAGTTTGGTCCCTTAGGAATTCACACACATTTGAAAATATTTTTGCAAATAACATTAAATTAAAATTAGTGCACAGAAACATATTTGGATTTTTTGGTGTCACCCAAAAATCGAACTGATCAACAAAAAAATTGCCCTAACGGCGATGGTTGCATTTCTTTAAAAAATGCTCAGTATTCTATCATTAGTAGCTCAAATGATAAATTATGGCTCAGCCTGGTCACGCGCGCGGTACTCAATTGTGTAAACCACTTCCGATACGAAACGATGGCGACGGGTTTGTGGAGAGAGGAAGGGGTATTGGTGACAGCACATTATATAGTCCGTTCGTTTGTAAGAGAGATTTTCAGCGGGATGCTTAAATTCGTCCGAGCCAGCTGTGCCCTGCCTCCCTCCCTTCCCCTTAGTCCCAAATTTATGTACGCTGTTATAATACTACAATAACAGAAGCCAGCAATTTCATGCACAATTAATTTTTAAAATATGCACGCATTCATACACTATCAGATGACTAAACATGCATAATTAAAGACAAAACTAGCAATGTCAGAATTCAATCTTTTGTTGTGAAACGTTTCACTTTATTTTAAAACAATGTACAACAACCAGTTGTTCCGAATTCTCAGCCGACTGAGCTAGCTGTGCGTGTTGTGCTAGCTGTACGTGTTGTGCCGCTTAGCTAGCAATCCCTGGATTCTGGAGGCGAGGTGGTTTGCATTCACCCGCCGGCAACCTTGAAAATGATTTTCTGTGGTTTCCCATTTTCAATTTTGGCAGATGCCGAGATAGGTCCCTTACTGCAGACCACAGCCAATTCCTTCCGAATACCGTTCTTTCATTACAGATTCCAACTCCCTTAAAGATGCAGAGTCTCTGCTTAAATGAAAAGAACTGTGTCGAAGGAGAGCCGATCATCTCTCCCGTGACTTCCGGCATTGAAAGCCATATGGTAAACAAATAATAATCCAAATTCTCCTAATTTACGCTCATGTATTCGTCTTCTGGGACATTCTTTAATGCAGAAAGTGATTGCTTTTACATTGCAGGAAGTGATAGATGCATACTTAAATTAGGAAATTTGGGAAAGTATAAAGTTGAATAATTCCAGATCTTTTGCAATTTCGCAACAAAAATTTTCTGGCTGCTCTGTTGACCAGAGATCTCTTTATTCAAAAAGACTTGCCGATAATTATCATGGTGTCCCAAATATTTAGCCCTCGTCCATTCCTGATCACTTCCTCAGCTAAAAACCACACTGGAAGAAGAAGAGTGTAAAAAGATCTTGCAGGGCGAAGGGAGACTGGAGCATGACTCCTTCGTAGTGGTTTGCCGAAACACAGCACTCGTAAGCAACAAGATTAAATCTCTGCTATCTCTGCTTGGTGAAAACTCCGAGATCATTCTCGAATAAAACGGTTTATCGTTATTTATGGACATTTTCAGAATAAATGTAAAATGTGATTCTTTTTAACGTCCTCTGAAACAAATCGGATACCCCCCTCTGACAAAATCCTGGGTACGCCCTTCGTTAGGTTCGCCGTAGCCTTACAAGCACACGCAGGGTGGTTAGAAGCAGTCTGAAGAGCTTGTAAGGGTGTTGTTACAAGGTAGATTGGGTCGAGAAATTATTGCTAAGAAAAATTTCGATACGTTGCGTGCAAATTCAAGCGTGCTGCCAGACACGGTGTCGACAAATGTGTTCTTCAACCGGTTTCCTAAAACCGAACAAGAGAGCGACACAAAAATTGCTCGTGAGACGGTAGGAAGGATCGAACCAGAGCCAAAGGCTGAGCAGTTTCGAGCACTCTCATCTACACTATGAGAACACAGCTGTCCATAAACCCGTAAGAGTAGGAGTACGTTACAAGGCATGCCAGATATGCACAATAATGTTCATTTCTGGGGAGTTTGGTGGCCAACGGAACTGTTTAAACTCAGAAGAGTGTTCCTGGAGCCACTCTGTAGCAATTCTGGACAAGTGTGGTGTCGCATTGTCCTGCTGGAATTGTCGTCGGAATGCACAATGGACAAGAGTGGATGCAGGTGATCAAACAGGATGCTTACTTACGTGTCACCTGTCAGAGTCGCACCTAGACGAATAAGAGGTCCCTTATCACTCCAACTGCATATGCCCCACACCATTGCAGAGCCTCCAGCCTCCACCAGCTTCAACAGTCCCCTGTTGATATGCAGGGTACATGGATTCATGAGGTTGTCTCCATACCCATACAAGTCCATCCGCTCAATACAATTTGAAACGAGACTTGTCCGACCAGGCAAAATGTCTCCAGTCATCAACAGTCCAATGTCGGTGTTGACGGGGCCAGGCGAGGAGTAAGGCTTTGTGTGTTGCAGTAATAAGGCTACACGAGTGATCCTTCGGCTCCGAAAGCCCATATCGATGATGTTTCGTTGGATGGTTCGCACGCTGACACTTGTTGATGGCACAGCTTTGAAATCTGCAGCAAAATGCGGAAGGGTTGTACTTGTCACGTTGAACGATCCTCTTCAGTCGTCGTTGGGTGCCCCGTTCTTGCAGGATCTTTTTCCGGCCACAGTGATGTAGGAGATTTGATGTTTTATCGAATTCCTGATGTTCACGGTACACTCGTGAAATGGTCGCACGGGAAAATCCCCACTTCGTCCCTACCTCGGAGATGCTGTGTCCCATCGCACGTTCGCCGACTATAACACCATGTTCAAACTCACTTAAATCTCAATAACCTGCCAATGTAGTAGGAATAACCCATCTAACAGCTGCGCCAGACACTTGCTGTCTTATATAGGCGCTGCTGACCGCATCGGCCGTCCTGAGTCGCCGAGCGGTTCTAGGCGCTTCAGTCTGGAACCGCGCGACCGCTACGGTCGCAGGTTCGAAACCTGCCTCGGGCATGGATGTGTGTGATGTCTTTAGGTTTAAGTAGTTCTAAGTTCTAGGGGACTGATGACCTCAGATGTTAAGTCCCATAGTGCTCAAAGCCATTTGAACCATTTGACCGCGGCGCCGTATTCTGCCTGTTTACATATTTTCTGTTTGAATACGCATGCCTTTACCAGTTTCTTTGGCGCTTTAGTGTACAGTGATGACAAGGAAGGTGCAGGCCAGATTAGGAAGTTCACAATGAATATCAAACACACCAACATCAATTTACAACAAGTATCTGAATGATGATAATTAAAAGCAGCAGCTGCATTGTATTCCAACGTCGTTTATTCGAAACATGCTATCAGTTTCGACGCTTAAAATCTTCATCTTCGGTCGTATCATGTTTTGAATAAACGACACTGCATTACAATACAGCTGTTGGTTTCAATTATCGTTATTCAAGTACTTAATGCTCTGATGCTGTCCATCTATCCTCGATGGATTACCAGAGCACTAATTTACAACACGCAATAAAATGGAGCACCTACAGCCGTCCTGATGAAGTTCTTTATTACGTGGCTACTAGTTTCAGTGTTTCAGTACATCATCTTCGGGCCTTAACTGACGCTTAGGGGATTAACATCAATCGTATACACGATTCCATCAGTGGCCAACATCTATGAACTGGTTTTCACAGACTACCTGTAACAACGATGTCGTGTCGCCAACCATCAACTACGAACTCAACTCAGTTGAAGGGACATACAAAAACAATTTACATGTCAGTATAGAGAAGCAGTTGCGTGGAACGTTTGATAGTGAAAAATGTCTCGTAGTCTTGTATATAAATTGTCCTTAACCTAATATACCACCTTTACCAGATTGCAGCAACGATTACATCGATGTCTGGACTTACATACTCGTCCAAGCAGCTTTTATTCATCAAGAAGAGAACCAAATTTAAACAGAGGCTCACTGACAGACTTCACATGAAAGGCTTGTCTTCGAGTTACTTGCTCTCAGAAAGTGGCATCAGACATTCATGGTTTAGTGAAAACCAAAATAATTAGTATTCATTGACGTCCAGTGTTTTTATGTTTAACGTGTAAATAAACTGGTCACAAAATACAAACTGATGTCAATTTAAACTTCGTCCGAAAATTACATTCACCATAAGACTGCGTCAATAGTGAGAAATTTAATTTTCGCCATTCTCTGCCCAGGTTCTTAGCTTCCAAAATTAAAAGAAATGAAAGTTTCGTTTTACTGTCATTTTTCATCAATACAATAGTCGTAAAAAATAAATCTAACACTAAAGACATCAATTAGCAATCGCGAAGAGCTGCATCTCCGTAAAACCAACGTTAGCGGCCGCAGAATAGACACGTTGAGAAGTTCTTCTACAGTATTCAGATTTCGCCCTCCAGCCCCCCCCCCCCATTTTTTCCCTATGATTAGTCGCCGTGAACCAACCGGTGGCTCCTACTGTGGTGACAGCGCGAAACAGGGTAGGAAGATAAATAAGGGTTTAACGTTCTGTCGACATCGAGGTCATTAGAGACGGAGCACAAGCTCGGAACGAGTCAAGGATGAGGAAGGTTATCGGCCGCGCCCTTTCAAAGGAATCTTCCCCGAACTTCCCTGTAGCGATTTAGGGAAATCAAGGAAAGCCTGAATTAGGATGGTCTGGCGCTGATTTGAACCGCCGTCCTTCCGAATGCGGATCCAGAGTGCTGGCCACTGTACCACGTCGCTCAGTGCGTGAGCGCGAGCAGCTCACACTAGCAGAACGGTGAACAGCTCTGTAGTGGAGCTCTTAATTTAACAGCAGCGCAGTCCCACAAACTTGCGCAGCACCCACTAGCAGGGTAAAGCCGACGCTCCGTTGATCGCGACGTCGACACGAATGCCGACAACGTGCTATACCTGTGTTCCCCGTGTGAGTTGCCACGGCTTCGGATTCCCTTCTCCGCGCACAGTCGCATACGATTCTGGAGGTTTACGTCGCTGCCTCGTTGGTGCCACTCCACCGACACGGTCCAGCGGTAATGAAACAAACCCTGAAACAAACCCACTAATTATCGGTGCATTTAACATACATCAACCCTGCCATATTGCTGTGGTTCGCTCTGATACGCACATTCGACCGGCACGTCGATATGGGCACGACTGACCTCGCAGAAAACGACTGACCGGTAAGATTTGATTCAAGAATTATCTGGGTTTAACTAGTAGCACAGTGATTAACACAGAAAATTAAGACTTGTGATGCTTTGGATGCCTTAGTGTGTGGGTGTTGCATTCGCGCTGGAATAACAACAAAATACCTGATGTTGTTGTTGTTGTTGTTATGTTCATTCCGAAAACTGGTTTCAAGCAGCTCTCCACGCTACTTTACTTCGTGCAAACCTCTTCATCTCCGAAATATCCTTCTGAACCTGCTTATTCATCTCTTAGGGTCGTCTACGATTTTAATCCCCACCCCCCACTTCCCTCTCACACTAAATTGGTGATCCCTTGTTATCTCAGAATGTGTCATGTGTCCTATCAAGCGATCCCTTCAAATTGCCCTACAAATTTCTTTTCTCCTCATTTCTGTTCAGTATCTGCTCTTTAGTTACGTGTTCTGCCCATTTAATCTTCAGCATTCTGATACAGCACCAAGCGTTCTTCTATAGCACCGCATTTCAAAAGCTTCTAGTCTCTTCCTGTCGTAACTGTTTGTCGTCCATGTTTCACTTCCAAACATGGCTACACTCCTTGCGAAAAGACTTCCTAACAGTTACCTCTATATTCGATGTCAGCAAGTTTCTCTTCGTCAGGAACGGTTTCCTTGCCACTGCTGTCAACATTTTATATCATCTCTTCTTCGGCCATCATCAATTACATATCTGCCCAAATAGCGGAATTTTAAGGGTCTCGTATGCTAATCTAATTCGCTCGACTACATTCCATTATCCTTGTTATCGTCTTGTTGTTTTTTATCCTATATCCTCCTTTCGAGATTGGACATAGATA
Organism: Schistocerca nitens; assembly: GCF_023898315.1. Taxonomy (NCBI): domain Eukaryota; kingdom Metazoa; phylum Arthropoda; class Insecta; order Orthoptera; family Acrididae; genus Schistocerca; species Schistocerca nitens. The sequence continues at coordinate 141,886,365 of NC_064620.1, read as the reverse complement.
TTCCTTAAGCAATGCAGCCAGTGCAGAATGGCAGAGTATACGTTTCTTTACATGGCCGGAGTAATTTACCCAGGCTTCCACTTTTTCTGCTTGCTTCCTTCACCGTTGCGCCTTGCAGCTGATCTCAGTCGGCAGACATCGACAAAAATTGGGGAAGCTTCCGGCCAAGTACCATATTTGCTTCACCAGACGTTCGCTGACCTTTGAGATTCTACAATATTGCAGCGAAGTAGCAGCAAGAACTCCACCGTCGAACACGAGCGAACTGTGCAGGCTGCAGCTGCGAGACGAACCGACCTGTTGCCACATGAATCGTGTTATTGGTTGACGTCTGTTCGGTACTCGTTTCCTTATGATATTACTTGAGCGAAGTAAGACACTTACAATAGCGGCGTATACGGTCGCGGGACAAGGAAACAGACTTCTTCTCATAGGCAGAAGACAGGAACGCGAGGGGTAGCAAAACTCATGTACCTCTCCTGGTTAAGTCTTAATTTTGTTTGCCCACGATCAGTTTTTGCAACCCCTCTGTGCCTATGTCCTTGGAGGGTGCCAGTCTCACTAGAACAGTTCCTGTCAAGCCGGCCGAAGTGGCCGTGCGGTTAAAGGCGCTGCAGTCTGGAACCGCAAGACCGCTACGGTCGCAGGTTCGAATCCTGCCTTGGGCATGGATGTTTGTGATGTCCTTAGGTTAGTTAGGTTTAACTAGTTCTAAGTTCTAGGGGACTAATGACCTCAGCAGTTGAGTCCCATAGTGCTCAGAGCCATTTTTTAGTTCCTGTCTAGCAACCGTCGAGTATCGTCGTGATTGCAGTCACAACTTTCCCTTCGAGTGTAGTACAACAGAACTGGCCTCAGGACCTGACTTACACTGATCAGCCAGAAAATTATGACCACCTACCTAACAGCTGGGATGCCTACATTTGGCACGGATAACAGCGACGACGCTCCGTGGTATGGAAGCAATGAGCAGGCAGTTGACACCACATATGCACACGCAAATCGCCTAATTCCCATAAATTCCGGGGAGGGGGGCGATGAGCCCTGGCACCACTTTCAATCAGATCCCAGATGTGTTCGATCGGGTTCAGTTAGGAAGTCAACACATCAATTGTAACCCTCCACTCTGTTTCTCGAACCACTCCATCACATTCCTGACCTTGTGACAAATCGCATTATCTTGTTGAAAAGTGCCACTGTCTTCGGGAAACACGATCGTCATAAAGGAGGGTACCTGATCTGCAACCAGTGTACGATACTCCTTGACCGTCACTGTACCTTGAACGAGCTCCACTGGACCCACGGATTCCCACGTAAATGTTCCCTCAGAGCATAAAGGAGCCGCCGCCAGTTTGTCTCTGTCCCGTAGTACAGCTGTTCGCCTGGCAGACGACGGATTCGCGCCCATTCATCGCCAAGATGAAGAAGGTATCATGATTCTTCAGGCCACGCAACGCTCTGCGACTGCGTCAACGTCCAGTGCCGATGGTTGTGTGCCCATTTCAGTTGTAGTTGCCGATGTCGTAGTGTTAACATTGGCACATGCATGGGTCGTCGGCTGCAGAGGCCCATCGTTAGGAGCGGGGCAGACACACCTGTACTCTGCCCATCATTAAAGTCGGATGTCAGTTCCGCCGCAGGTCGCCACCTGCCCTGTTTTATCAATTTGGCCGACATGTGTAATGAGGGGTGGCCACCCAACACCACGACGACTGGACGTGGTTTCATCTTGGTTTCGCCACGTGTTGAAGACACTCACTGCAGCACCCTTGATCACCCGACAAGGCATGTAGTTTCCGAAATGCTAGTGCCGAGCCTCCGCGCCATCACAATCTGCCCTCGGTCAAACTCAGATAGATCGCGCGCCTTCCCCATTCTACACACAGACAGCACGCTCACTGATACTACATGCACCGTGCGTATCTCACTAGTTGTCCTTCCTCGCCAGGTGACGCTGCTATCGCCTCGTAACGTAGTACCTTATAAATATACCCATTTAATTTTGCACTTTTATTTAAAGGCTTCAATAATAATTTTAGTAATAATAATAACGTAAGGGCTTCACCCAAATTTAAACCAAAGTAATTCACGCCACCCGTAACGCGACGTGAATGACTATATTTTCGTCATTAATCAAATTAAATGTAAATGAGAGTATGCAGAAGGCAGTCGACAGGCATACGTCGAACTATCGGTATAGAAGGCTCCGAGTCATCTGTAGCGGGAAGGCGCGCTGTTTGACGTGGCCAGATATAGAGGGAGTACCAGTTGCGCAGGAAAATGATAGGTTTCTAGCAGCTCCTAGAACAATTTCAGCTTAGTAATACCGCTCCGGTATCAGAAAGCCCCCCGGATTGTAAATGCTGAGGTTAAACATACTTTAACTGTAATCTCCTCTCTTACATGCTATTTTTTCATTTGTTTATAAAATGAATAACGACGTGATTACTCATCGGCGCGGAGGTACGAATAAAGTGGAGGGGAGCGCTGGTTTTGGCGTTGCCGTTTTCGCTCTAGAGAGTCGCTCTGGGTCCTTCAAAATGGATAGACACGTATCTGACCGCTCCGGTGAAATGCTAACTTTATTCCGCCAGTAAGGACTTTTACACTACAAAAGGCTTTCTAGGCACTGCTACGAGAGTCTGGAACAGCAGTTGAGTAGCGACGTGTTATTCCGTAATTTAATAGGGCAGTGAAAGCATGCGCGAGGCAGTGATTTTGATTGTGTGATACGAAGTCTTATTTGAACTGTGATGAACTCTAGAACAACGGTAGAAATTTTCGAAATTTGTGGTGAGTTCCTATGGGGCCAATCTACTGAGGTCATTGGTCGCTAGGCTTACATACTACTTAATCTAACTTAAACTAAGTTACGCTAAGGACAACACACACCGATGCCCGAGGGAGGCGCTCCCAGCAAGATGGCGTAATGCCGTAACACTGAACGAAGATTATGTTGAAAACTAGGATTTTGTAGCCAAAAGAGTAGGAAATAATATGGTGTATTGGAATACTGAATTAAATTAACCTGCTTTCAGAAAAAAATATGTTGCATTACTTACTGAATGCTCCTCGTATATATTTCATTACCGTTCTGGGAGAGGCAGCTCTTCCATGAGCTCCCTGTGGACGCTAGATGTCGTTGTTCTAGAAGTTTCGTGAGGTTTTGTGTCTGTTATAAAGGATGCAACAAGTACTTGAGAACCGACAATTTGCCGGCGATGATGATGATATGTCGACTCAGTGACCACAGATGTATTGGTAGATTAGAATATTTCCAGAGATGCAGTAGTGCTAGCAGTAGCAGTAAGTTACAAATTACGAGGGCAGTTCAATAAGTAATGCAACACATTTTTTTTCTCGGCCAATTTTGGTTGAAAAAACCGGAAATTTCTTGTGGAATATTTTCAAACATTCCCGCTTCGTCTCGTATAGTTTCATTGACTTCCGACAGGTGGCAGCGCTGTACGGAGCTGTTAAAATGGCGTCTGTAACGGATGTGCGTTGCAAACAACGGGCAGTGATCGAGTTTCTTTTGGCGGAAAACCAGGGCATCTCAGATATTCATAGACGCTTGCAGAATGTCTACGGTGATCTGGCAGTGGACAAAAGCACGGTGAGTCGTTGGGCAAAGCGTGTGTCATCATCGCCGCAAGGTCAAGCAAGACTGTCTGATCTCCCGCGTGCGGGCCGGCCGTGCACAGCTGTGACTCCTGCAATGGCGGAGCGTGCGAACACACTCGTTCGAGATGATTGACGGATCACCATCAAACAACTCAGTGCTCAACTTGACATCTCTGTTGGTAGTGCTGTCACAATTGTTCACCAGTTGGGATATTCAAAGGTTTGTTCCCGCTGGGTCCCTCGTTGTCTAACCGAACACCATAAAGAGCAAAGGAGAACCATCTGTGCGGAATTGCTTGCTCGTCATGTGGCTGAGGGTGACAATTTCTTGTCAAAGATTGTTACAGGCGATGAAACATGGGCTCATCACTTCGAACCTGAAACAAAACGGCAATCAATGGAGTGGCGCCACACCCACTCCCCTACCAAGAAAAAGTTTAAAGCCATACCCTCAGCCGGTAAAGTCATGGTTACAGTCTTCTGGGACGCTGAAGGGGTTATTCTGTTCGATGTCTTTCCCCATGGTCAAACGATCAACTCTGAAATGTATTGTGCTACTCTTCAGAAATTGAAGAAACGACTTCACCGTGTTCGTAGGCACAAAAATCTGAACGAACTTCTCCTTCTTCATGACAACGCAAGACCTCACACAAGTCTTCGCACCCGAGAGGAGCTCACAAAACTTCAGTGGACTGTTCTTCCTCATGCACCCTACAGCCCCGATCTCGCACCGTCGGATTTCCAAATGTTTGGCCCAATGAAGGACGCAATCCGTGGGAGGCACTACGCGGACGATGAAGAAGTTATTGATGCAGTACGACGTTGGCTCCGACATCGACCAGTGGAATGGTACCGTGCAGGCATACAGGCCCTCATTTCAAGGTGGCGTAAGGCCGTAGCATTGAATGGAGATTACGTTGAAAAATAGTGTTGTGTAGCTAAAAGATTGGGGAATAACCTGGTGTATTTCAATGCTGAATAAAACAACCCCTGTTTCAGAAAAAAAATGTGTTGCATTACTTATTGAACTGCCCTCGTACAAAAGGCAAATTCCGCAAATGAGGTGTTTATATCAAAGTCAAGATATTATTTTGTATAAGGCTTCCATATAATCGTGGTACATTAGAAGCACGTAAACGGAGTCGTCGAACATTGAAGATCCTTGTCTCAAGCAACTACAGCGAATACGCGGTGCTAGTGACGTTAGAACTGAACAGCATGTCTTAACGACGTTTCTCTGCGACAGTAAATCCACGCGCGCCGTACAAAACCAACATCTAAGGGCCAAACACGCAGCGAGCAATTCTCTGATCACCACAGAGGACGCAGCAGCACGGCGCTAATATATGCAGCGAAGGTATCTGTGACTGCAAAATACACTCCTGGAAATTGAAATAAGAACACCGTGAATTCATTGTCCCAGGAAGGGGAAACTTTATTGACACATTCCTGGGGTCAGATACATCACATGATCACACTGACAGAACCACAGGCACATAGACACAGGCAACAGAGCATGCACAATGTCGGCACTAGTACAGTGTATATCCACCTTTCGCAGCAATGCAGGCTGCTATTCTCCCATGGAGACGATCGTAGAGATGCTGGATGTAGTCCTGTGGAACGGCTTGCCATGCCATTTCCACCTGGCGCCTCAGTTGGACCAGCGTTCGTGCTGGACGTGCAGACCGCGTGAGACGACGCTTCATCCAGTCCCAAACATGCTCAATGGGGGCAGATCCGGAGATCTTGATGGCCAGGGTAGTTGACTTACACCTTCTAGAGCACGGGATACATGCGGACGTGCATTGTCCTGTTGGAGCACGGGATACATGCGGACGTGCATTGTCCTGTTGGAACAGCAAGTTCCCTTGCCGGTCTAGGAATGGTAGAACGATGGGTTCGATGACGGTTTGGATGTACCGTGCACTATTCAGTGTCCCCTCGACGATCACCAGTGGTGTACGGCCAGTGTAGGAGATCGCTCCCCACACCATGATGCCGGGTGTTGGCCCTGTGTGCCTCGGTCGTATGCAGTCCTGATTGTGGCGCTCACCTGCACGGCGCCAAACACGCATACGACCATCATTGGCACCAAGGCAGAAGCGACTCTCATCGCTGAAGACGACACGTCTCCATTCGTCCCTCCATTCACGCCTGTCGCGACACCACTGGAGGCGGGCTGCACGATGTTGGGGCGTGAGCGGAAGATGGCCTAACTGTGTGCGGGACCGTAGCCCAGCTTCATGGAGACGGTTGCGAATGGTTCTCGCCGATACCCCAGGAGCAACAGTGTCCCTAATTTGCTGGGAAGTGGCGGTGCGGTCCCCTACGGCACTGCGTAGGATCCTACGGTCTTGGCGTGCATCCGTGCGTCGCTGCGGTCCGGTCCCAGGTCGACGGGCACGTGCACCTTCCGCCGACCACTGGCGACAACTTCGATGTACTGTGGAGACCTCACGCCCCACGTGTTGAGCAATTCGGCGGTACGTCCACCCGGCCTCCCGCATGCCCACTATACGCCCTCGTTCAAAGTCCGTCAACTGCACATACGGTTCACGTCCACGCTGTCGCGGCATGCTACCAGTGTTAAAGACTGCGATGGAGCTCCGTATGCCACGGCAAACTGGCTGACACTGACGGCGGCGGTGCACAAATGCTGCGCAGCTAGCGCCATTCGAAGGCCAACACCGCGGTTCCTGGTGTGTCCGCTGTGCCGTGCGTGTGATCACTGCTTGTACAGCCCTCTCGCAGTGTCCGGAGCAAGTATGGTGGGTCTGACACACCGGTGTCAATGTGTTCTTTTTTCCATTTCCAGGAGTGTAATAATACCGTCCGATTAAACTGCACAGTTTCCAGGAACGGTTGAATTTAGACTGAAGTGCCAAAGCAACTGGTATAGGTATGCATATTCAAATACACAGATATGTCAACAGTCAGAATACAGCGGTGCGGTCGGCAACGCCTATGTAAGACAACAAGTGTGGCGCAGTTGTTGGATCGGTTACTGCTGCTACAGTGACAGGTCATCAAGATTTAAGTGAATCTGAACGTGGTATTACAGTCGGCGCACGAGCAATGCGACAAAGCATATTCAAGGTAGTGATGAAGTGAGGATTTTCCCGTACGACCATTTCACTAGTATACCGTGAGTGTCAGGAATGCCGTAAAAAATTAAATCTCCGACATCGCTGCGGTCGGAAAAAGATCCTACAAGAACAGAACCAACGACGACTAACGAGAATTGTTCAATGTGACAGAAGGGCAACCCTTTGGCAGATTGCTGCAGATTTCAAAGCCGGGTCATAAACAATTGTCAGCGTGCGAACCATTCAACGAAACATCATCGATATGGGCTTTCGGAGCCGAAGGCCCATTCGTGTACCCTTGATGACTCATCATCATCATAATCATTTAAGACTGATTATGCCTTTCAGCGTTCAGTCTGGAGCATAGCCCCCTTATAAAATTCCTCCATGATCCCCTATTCAGTGCTAACATTGGTGCCTCTTCTGATGTTAAACCTATTACTTCAAAATCATTCTTAACCGAATCCAGGTACCTTCTCCTTGGTCTGCCCCGACTCCTCCTACCCTCTACTGCTGAACCCATGAGTCTCTTGGGTAACATTGCTTCTCCCATGCGTGTAACATGACCCCACCATCTAAGCCTGTTCGCCCTGACTGCTACATCTATAGAGTTCATTCCCAGTTTTTCTTTCATTTCCTCATTCTGGACACCCTCCTGCCATTATTCCCATCTACTAGTACCTGCAATCATCCTAGCTACTTTCATATCCGTAACCTCAACCTTGTTGATAAGATAACCTGAATCCACCCAGCTTTCGCTCCCATACAACAAAGTAGGTCGAAAGATTGAACGGTGCACATATAACTTAGTCTTGGTACTGACTTCCTTCTTGCAGAAGAGAGTAGATCGTAGCTGAGCACTCACTGCATTAGCTTTGCTACACCTCGCTTCCAGTTCGTTCACTATGTTGCCATCCTGTGAGAATATGCATCCTAAGTACTTGAAACCGTCCACCTGTTCTAACTCTGTTCCTCCTATTTGGCACTCAATCCGTTTATATTTCTTTCCCACTGACATTACTTTCGTTTTGGAGATGCTAATCTTCATACCATAGTCCTTACATTTCTGATCTAGCTCTGAAATATTACTTTGCAAACTTTCAATCGAATCTGCCATCACAACTAAGTCATCCGCATATGCAAGACTGCTTATTTTGTGTTCACATATCTTAATCTCACCCAGCCAGTCTATTGTTTTCAACATATGATCCATAAATAATATGAACAACAGTGGAAACAGGTTGCAGCCTTGTCTTACCCCTGAAACTACTCTGAACCATGAACTCAGTTTACCGTCAACTCTAACCGCTGCCTGACTATCCATGTAAAGACCTTTAATTGCTTGCAAAAGTTTGCCTCCTATTCCATAATCTCGTAGAACAGACAATAACTTCCTCCTAGGAACCCGGTCATATGCCTTTTCTAGATCTATAAAGCATAGATACAATTCCCTGTTCCACTCATAGCACTTCTCTATTATTTGTCTTAAGCTAAAGATCTGGTCCTGACAGCCTCTAAGAGGCCTAAACCCACACTGATTTTCATCCAATTGGTCCTCAACTAATACTCGCACATTCCTTTCAACAATATCTGAGAAGATTTGACCCACAACGCTGATTAAAGAGATACCTCTGTAGTTGTTACTATCTTTTCTGTTTCCATGTTTAAAAATTGGTGTGATTACTGCTTTTGTCCAGTCTGCTGGAACCTGTCCCGACTCCCAGGCCATTTCAATTATCCTGTGTAGCCATTTAAGACCTGATATTCCACTGTATTTGATGAGCTACGACTTAATTTCATCCACCCCAGCTGCTTTATTGCACTGCAATCTATTGACCATTTTCTCCACTTCCTCAAATGAGATCCTATTTCCATCATCATTCCTATCCCATTCTACCTCGAAATCTGAAACATTACTGTTCGTATTTTCACCTACATTGAGCAACTCTTCAAAATATTCCCTCCATCTGCCCAAGGCATCCACAGGATTCACTAGCAGTTTTCCTGACCTGTCCAAAATACTTGTCATTTCCTTCTTACCTCCCTTTCGAAGACTGCTAATTACACTCCAGAGTGGTTTTCCAGCAGCTTGACCCATAGTCTCCAACCTGTTTCCAAAGTCTTCCCAAGATTTCTTCTTGAATGCTGCAATTATCTGTTTGGCTTTGTTTCTTTCTTCAACATAACTTTCTCTGTCTACCTGAGTTCTAGTATGTAGCCATTTTTGATACGCCTTCTTTTTCCTTTTACAGGCTGCCTTGACTGTGTCATTCCACCAAGCTGTTTGCTTCATCCTACTTTTACACACTACTGTTCCAAGACATTCTTTAACCACTCCTAGTACTGTGTCCCTGTACCTTGTCCATTCCTTTTCCAATGACTGTAATTGACTACATTCAACTAACTGGTACCTTTTTGAGATCGCTGTTATGTACTTGTGCCTGATTTCCTTATCCTGAAGTTTCTCCACTCTTATCCTCCTACATATGGACCTAACCTCCTGCACTTTCGGCCTCACAATCCCAATTTCACTGCAGAGTAAATAATGATCAGTGTCATCAAAGAATCCCCTGAATGCACGTGTGTCCCTCACAGCCTTCCTGAATTCCTGATCTGTTATTATATAGTGAATGACAGAACTGGTTCCCCTGCCTTCCCAAGTATACCGGTGAATGTTCTTATGTTTAAAAAAGGAGTTTGTGATTACTAAGCCCACACTGGCACAGAAATCCAATAGTTGTTTCCCGTTCCTGTTGGCCTCCATATCCTCTCCAAATTTACCCATAACCTTTTCATACCCTTCTGTTCGATTTCCAATCCTGGCATTAAAATCACCCATGAGCAGAACACTGTCCTTGTCCTTTAGTCTAACAACTACATCACTGGGTGCCTCATAAAAACTATCCATCTTATCTTGATCTGTCCCTTCACAATGCGAATATACTGACACAATCCTAATTTTCTTGCTAGACACTGTCAAATCTATCCACATCAGTCGTTCGTTTACATACCTTATTGCAAGTACGCTGGGTTCCATTTCTTTCCTGATGTAAAGCCCTACACCCCATTGTGCTATTCCTGCTTTGACTCCTGACAGGTAGACCTTGTATTCTCCCACTTCTCTTCTTTCTCACCCCTTACCCGAACGTCACTAACAGCTAAAACGTCCAGCCCCATCTTACTTGCAACCTCTGCCAGCTCTACCTTCTTCCCAGAGTAGCCCCCATTGATATTAATAGCTCCCCATCTCATTACCATTTGTTTGCCAAGTCGTATCTTAGGAGTCCCTGGTTTGTCAGTTAGAGGTGGGACTCCATCACCTCCAAAGGTCCGAGGCATTTTGCTCTGATTGTTGCCAGCATCATATTTAAAGTACCAGGGAAGCAGGTTGCTAGCCTTACTTGCCCCGAGTCCCATTGGGTTTTACCCCCAACGGTTGAGGGACTAACCGGTGGATTTGGTAGTCTTTGCCGTATGAGCACAAAGGTGACCACGACTCAGAATATGTCCGAGATGCCCAGCCTTATTCCAAAGTAACTGGTATCCCGACTGTCGGGACCACTTACTTGGCCACTCATACGTTGCCCGTGGATGACTGTACGAGAGAAAAAAATGGTTCAAATGGCTCTGAGCACTATGGGACTCAACTGCTGTGGTCATTAGTCCCCTAGAACTTAGAACTACTTAAACCTAACTAACCTAAGGACATCACACACATCCATGCCCGAGGCAGGATTCGAACCTGCGACCGTAGCAGTCGCACGGTTCCGGACTGCGCGCCTAGAACCGCGAGACCACCGCGGCCGGCGTACGAGAGAAAGCTTTACGCCTCGTCCGTCAACACCGACATTGGACTGTTGATGACTGGAAACATGTTGCCTGGCCAGATGAGTCTCTTTTAAAATTGTGACGAGCGGATGGACGTGTACGAGTATGGAGACAACCTCATGAATCCGTGGGCCCTGCATGTCAGCAGGGGACTGTTCGAGCTGGTGGATGCTCTGTAATGGTGTGGGGCGTGTGCAGTTGGTGTGATATGGGAACCCTGATACCTCTAGATAAGACTCTGAAAGATGACACATACGTAATTATTGTCTGTTCACCTGCATCCATTCGTGTCCATTGTGAATTTGGACGGACTTCGACACCCCACCCATCCAGAATTGATACAAAGTGGTCCGAGGAAGACTCTTCTGAGCTTAAACACTTTCGCTGCCCGCCAAACTCCCCAGGCATCAACATTATTGTGCATATCTGGGATGCCTTGCAACGTGCTGTTAAGAAGACATCTCGACTCCTGATACTCCTACGGATTTATGAAGAGCCCTGCAGGATTCGTGGTGTCATTTCCCTCCAGCACTACTTCAGTCCATGCCACGTCGTGTTGCAGCACTTCTTCGTGCTCGTAGGGGCTCTACACGATATTAGGCAGATGTACCTGTTTATTTGGCTCTTCAGTATTCATAGGGCGAATGTTGCATAGAGCTTCCTCTCAAGTCTTTCAACTTCTCACCGGTAAATATGCATAATGGTCTGTGATGCCGAGAGCCTAGTTAAAGGGGAATCATTTGGTCCCATTCTTAGTTTAACGATCAAATGATTGTGTAGATTTATAAACTAAGTCATTCCGCCGTATCAAGAATATTCCTCAACAAGGATCTCGTCCTTTAACGTAAGAAACCGAGAACCCGTCGAACTTTATGCAGGGCTGAGAGGTGGAGCGCTATTAACGGATTGTATTCGCATTCCGGAGGATCAGGAATCATAATCCCGTCCGGATATCCTTGTCTGCGTTTATTACCAAGGAGAATTCCAGGATGGTTCCCACGAAAAACCACAGCCACGTTTCTTTTGAGGACACGTCCAATTCGAGTTTGCGCCTCGTTTGTAATGGTTGATTACGGAATGTTGTCCTTACCCTTCTCTTTCCTTCTGAGCATATGAGGTTTGACGAACATACGAATAAACATACGGTTCGCTCATTCATTGGACCAATAGTTATCGAGCATCTTTTGACGCCTTCACAGCAAATAATCCGTTACAAAAATTATTACTAATGATCATCCAAACTCCTTCGAAATATCGCGCGACGAATGGTGAACGTCACACTGGCCACTGGTGCTCCAACATCGTTTTAATCACATTTTCGCGAATGTTTAACACTGTCCGAATACAGAAAAGTTACTTGCACTGAAACCTGAATCCAACAGCCACTACGAATTTGTCAAAGAAAGCAATCCACGAAGTGAGATCCAAAGGCTTTTGTCCCCAAGAGGTGTCTTTAGACGTTTATACGCCGTCGCTACATTTTTTTTCTGTTTGTTCGGAAATTCTTGCAGTGGTCTGAGCCAGCCGTCGAAAATTTACTCCATGCTGCCCTGTCTGGGAATAGAAGCCAGGCCCCACGTGATTAGGAGGGGCGTGCGGCACGCCTTGGCGGAAAGCCACCTCTCTCTAAACGAGCGAACCCTGGAAATGTTCTGAGTGCCAGCTAAAGATACCGCCCGCTTACAAAACAGCGCACTCACTCGTAGTCACGCACACCGTGCAAATGCCTGATACACTGACCGTGTACTATCTGGCAGCAGTGCAATGAAACTGTCATCAGATCGTGAGAAGATCGATATTAAATTGTATTATTATGTTCCAAAGTGTTTTCATCTCCACTTATGTCCGAAGGTAACTAAGAGAGGCGATAGGCAGATTGTCTAACATTTCTGGCTTTGCGGCCACCATATTCAGCTACAAAAAGCTCGTCTTAGAGCAGTTGAGAAGGCAGCAGTGGTAAGATGACGAATAGTGATGCGAGGTACCGAGGGAGAGATGGTTTGTTCGGTACGGGTTCGTGAGAAAGACCTCCTGAATTGTGGTCCCCTCCGCGACTGGCTGCTGCGTTCGCAAGTAGCGCGCCAAAATGATAAATTTCTGTTATCAGTATTAGGAAAACGAAACAGTGAATTTACTTACATTTCATAAAGAACCGTCTCTCAACAGCAAGCTATCATTCCATTATTTCAAAATTGTTAATTACCAGAAGGGTAATAAACCACAGCTAAACGTAAAGGAAGGCGGAGCACTTCGAAGATCTTCGGATCGCGCCTGACTTGCATGGCGGGCGATGTGGTTCGGTTGTAGGACCAGAGCCGGTTCGGCAGTCTCGAAAGACAGACATGTAGTCTGCCTTAGTCGGTATCGGTTAAGCACTTCATTAGAAATCTCTGGTTATATGAACATGTAAATGAAAACAATTTGATAGTAACTACACAAATATGCTGTTCATTAATTGGTTTATTTTCTATGGAAGTGTGAAGACCGGAGATTATTTGTCATTCATAGAGTGGATTTAAACTGCGCAGTTTTTTTTCTGTACTGGTAAAAAAAATGTGAGTGGCCTCCCTTGTAATCGAACTAATTGAAGATTTAATTATTTATAAAGTATTAGTTCCTCGCTAAGAGTTTATTACAGCCTCAAAACAACGGATTCACGACCTAAATGTTTTTTTTTTGCGTGGGGGACAACAACTATAGAAGACTGCAGGTTGGTGAACATTAGTTACAACTTTCGCATTCCACTCAGGGCGGTGGAAGAAAATAGGCACCTCGCGTATATTGCAATCTTAGTACAAATGAGATCAGTGATACGTCATCTCTAGTAAGACAAAGGAGGTATGGAGGAGAGAAATTCTCGAGAGAAGGGGTTTATAATATACACGTAAATCTCTCTCTAACTCCCTCTCTCTTTCGACTTGTCGTAACAGGTAGGTGACAGACATATTTCACGGTTAAGCCACGGGAAAAGAGTCTCGATATTGGCCTGTTCTGAACTTTAACGTCCCTTTCGTAAATTCTACACTATCTGCACGTATATTCAAGATTTTTATTTAACAGGACACTTAACGACTTAAGTTGGAGAGTATGCGTTATTGAGCCTGTAACGGGACATCCTCCTCTAGCGTTACTTTTCCTCACCAGTAGTTGTTGACACCAGTATTATCTTTCGAATTCTGGGCAGGTCAGTATTATCTCAGCAGCTTTTCTGAAAACTTTCATGTAATTTTATACACAATATGTCATTTTTGAAGCTAAAATTTATGAAAAGCAATTACTTTATTTTCGTCGTTAGAACCGAATGTACAGTTAAAATTATTTTTTTAGAAACATTTGAAATTACGAATTATTTAGTACACTTAAAATCTCTATTATTAATTACGCAATCTAGTACTGTTTACTATGTTTATTTCTGGATTCACTTATGAAATAATAATCGAAATTAATGGAAATTCATTTGTCAAGAAAAATTGTAAACCCTTTGGAACATGGTTATTATCGGAGAGTGAAGTAGTAGTAAGCATGCTCTGATGTGATCGGAGGTATTTTTGTATTTTTGGAAAAAAATGTAATTTCGGCTTTGTTAATGTGAAAATTCAAAAGACTGTATTATATACTACAATGTGACAAAATACACTCCTGGAAATGGAAAAAAGAACACATTGACACCGGTGTGTCAGACCCACGATACTTGCTCCGGACACTGCGAGAGGGCTGTACAAGCAATGATCACACGCACGGCACAGCGGACACACCAGGAACCGCGGTGTTGGCCGTCGAATGGCGCTAGCTGCGCAGCATTTGTGCACCGCCGCCGTCAGTGTCAGCCAGTTTGCCGTGGCATACGGAGCTCCATCGCAGTCTTTAACACTGGTAGCATGCCGCGACAGCGTGGACGTGAACCGTATGTGCAGTTGACAGACTTTGAGCGAGGGCGTATAGTGGGCATGCGGAAGGCCGGGTGGACGTACCGCCGAATTGCTCAACACGTGGGGCGTGAGGTCTCCACAGTACATCGAAGTTGTCGCCAGTGGTCGGCGGAAGGTGCACGTGCCCGTCGACCTGGGACCGGACCGCAGCGACGCACGGATGCACGCCAAGACCGTAGGATCCTACGCAGTGCCGTGGGGGACCGCACCGCCACTTCCCAGCAAATTAGGGACACTGTTGCTCCTGGGGTATCGGCGAGAACCATTCGCAACCGTCTCCATGAAGCTGGGCTACGGTCCCGCACACCGTTAGGCCGTCTTCCGCTCACGCCCCAACATCGTGCAGCCCGCCTCCAGTGGTGTCGCGACAGGCGTGAAGGGAGGGACGAATGGAGACGTGTCGTCTTCAGCGATGAGAGTCGCTTCTGCCTTGGTGCCAATGATGGTCGTATGCGTGTTTGGCGCCGTGCAGGTGAGCGCCACAATCAGGACTGCATACGACCGAGGCACACAGGGCCAACACCCGGCATCATGGTGTGGGGAGCGATCTCCTACACTGGCCGTACACCACTGGTGATCGTCGAGGGGACACTGAATAGTGCACGGTACATCCAAACCGTCATCGAACCCATCGTTCTACCATTCCTAGACCGGCAAGGGAACTTGCTGTTCCAACAGGACAATGCACGTCCGCATGTATCCCGTGCCACCCAACGTGCTCTAGAAGGTGTAAGTCAACTACCCTGGCCAGCAAGATCTCCGGATCTGTCCCCCATTGAGCATGTTTGGGACTGGATGAAGCGTCGTCTCACGCGGTCTGCACGTCCAGCACGAACGCTGGTCCAACTGAGGCGCCAGGTGGAAATGGCATGGCAAGCCGTTCCACAGGACTACATCCAGCATCTCTACGATCGTCTCCATGGGAGAATAGCAGCCTGCATTGCTGCGAAAGGTGGATATACACTGTACTAGTGCCGACATTGTGCATGCTCTGTTGCCTGTGTCTATGTGCCTGTGGTTCTGTCAGTGTGATCATGTGATGTATCTGACCCCAGGAATGTGTCAATAAAGTTTCCCCTTCCTGGGACAATGAATTCACGGTGTTCGTATTTCAATTACCAGGAGTGTATATTAGCGTAACAACAAAAATTCTGCAACAAGAATTTTCAAATTTATTTAGATCAAATCAACCACGAGGACCTAAAATGTGAGAATTTCAGCATAAAAACCGCGCGACTGCTACGGTCGCAGGTTCAAATCGTGCCTCGGGCATGGATGTGTGTTATGTCCTTACGTTAGTTAATTTTAAGTAGTTCTAAGTTCTAGGGGACTGATGACCTCAGATGTTAAGTCCCATAGTGCTCACAGCCATTTGAATCATTTGAACTTAGGGATTACAACTACGAATAACGTAAATTGGGACGGTCTCATCGATAACGTCGTGAGAAAAGCAAACCAAAGACTGCGATGTACTGTATTGATTGAAGACTCAGAAATTGCAAGGTCCACTAATGGAATTGCTTACACCACGCTGGTCCGTCCTCTTCTGGTGTATTCCTGTGCGTTGTAGGATCCGTGACAGACGAGACCGACGGGAAACACCGAAAAATTTCAAAGAAGGGCAGCTCATTTTGTATTATCGCGGAACACTGAAGACAATGCCAAGGAAATGATACGTGGATTCGGGTGGCAATCATTAAAACAAAAGCGTTTTTCGCTGCGGCAGGATCTACTCGTGATATTTCAATCTCCAACTTCTCCTCCGATTGCGAAAATATTTTGGTGGCCCGCACTTTCTTAGGGAGAAATGATCATCGTAACAAAATCAGATTAATCACAGCACGATTCCAGAGCGGAGCGATAGGGAAATAGCCTGAAGGTGGTACGATGAAGACTCTGCCAGGCGCTTAATTGTGAATTAGAGAGTAATCATGTAGAAGTAGATGACTGTGGGTAGGGAGTTAAAAAAGAAGAGGGTACAGCGGTCGAGCAGCTGCTCATAAGCCACACATTTCCGCAGTCAATGCTGAGCCAAGCATGAAGTGGTGTAAAGAGCAACGCCACTGCACAGTGGATGACAGCAAACGAGTGATTTGGATGATGAATCGCGCTAAATTCGAAAGGGCATTAACTCATTTGACAGCGTTATGTACTGCGTACAATAGAGGAAATGTTCGTAGACGATGATTCTATGTATTAGTATGGCGATACACCCTGTAATAACGCATCGTCTGCGAGACAACACTCTTTGGACAATAACATTCCTGAGATGGAACGGCCCGTCCAGATCCCAACGTGAACCCAATGGAACACCTCTGGGATGAGTTAGAACGTAGACTCCGCTCCAGATCCCAGCGTCCAAGAGCACTACCTTCTCCGGTTTCGGCTCTTGACTGATAATCAGCTACCGTTTCCCTGCAGACGTTCAGGTACCGCACTGGATGTGTGCTCAGCAGAATTCAAGCCGTGATAAAGGCGAAATGTGGAAAAAACCCACATCCCTGTCCACTAACAGAAGCCTGAACACTTTCGATCGTGTGTGTATGTACGCGCGCGCACGGCATACTCGGCCGGGAGTCCCTTTACGGAGCGTTCGGTCGTCTGGTGCAAGTCGTTTTACTTGAAGCCACTTCAGCGACCTGCGTATCAATAATGATGAATTGAGGATGAGGACAACACAACACACTGTCACCGACCGCAGGAAATCTCCGACCCGGCAGGAAATCGAACCCGGGCCCCTCGGGTGGCATTCTGTGGCGCTGGCCACTCAGATACGGAGGTAACAGGCCTCGGAAGGCCCGACGGTACCGACCGACCGCCGTGTCATACTCAGTGGAATGCCTCACCGGATGCGGATGTGGAGGGGCATGTGGTCAGACGCCGCTCTCCAGCCGTTGTCAGCTTTCGCGACCGGAGCGGCGACTCCTCAATCAAGTGGCTCCTCAATCTGCCTCACAAGGGCTGAGTGCACCCCTCCTCCCCCACCCCCCCTTTGCCAACAACGCTCAGCAGACCTGAACGGTGACCCATCCGAGTGCTAGGCAAGCGCGACAGCACTTAACTTCGGTGATCTGACGGGAACCGATGTTACCACTGCGGTATGGCCGTCGGCTATCATTTGTAGACTTAGAGAAAGCTTTTGACAATGCCGACTTGGAACAATCTCTTCGAAATCCTGAAGACAGCTGGGTGAAATACTGGAAGCGAAGGGCTACTTACAACTTGTGCAGAAACCTGACGGCAGTTGTAAGGCTAGAGGGGCAGGAAAGGGAAGCGCTGGTTGAGAACGTACTGATACGGGGTTGTAGCCTACCGCATCACCGTTGTCAACAGCAAGTGCTGTGTGAGTGAATGGAACATGTTTGTTTCCAAACAAGACACACGGCGCATAACGTCGACATTGCATTGTTGTGCAGGTATTTTTAGTGGAGTGCAGATACGGAGATACTTGTGAGTAAGAAATAAAACGAAATGCAATTACTTCATAACTAACCAATAGAGACGAGGGGTTTCTTGTACCAAAATACTCAGAAAACATCTCTCGACAATCTCTTGAAGTTTATTCACTTCTGGTTCATCCTGTACAGAGCTACCCTGCCTCGAGTTGTTAGCATTCATTACGGAAAAGTGATGGCACAAAGATTCACAAAGTAAATACGACGATCTAGGCAGCCTCTAACGTGTTGAGTTGGTACGATGTCCGTAGAATTTTGGTGCTATGAAAGAGCTCTGCAAGTCTTCTCACTCGCTCCCTCCTCCCCCCCCCCCTCCCACTTCCGGAAGACACTAGTCACATAGTGTGAACATCACTTATAAATTTTGGTTCTTAGCCAAAGCAATCAACAGCGGGTTTCACGTGGACTAACAATACTAAACATAGCCTGAAATAATTCACCAGTGCACAACACGGAGACGATTGCGTTGACTTTTCGGGGAACTGGTAGCAGAGAGCTTTTCTTCAACGTTCATCGAAGAACACTAACCACCAGCAGTCGAGTTTAGGTACTACCGAGATGACTGAAATCGTTTCCGTCGAAGTACCATCATTGAAACACCTTCTTCAAATCAAAGTAAGCAGCAGGAGCTCTGAGCTGTTTGGTAGTCATGAATGTGGCACAGATTCTCAGCTTTTACTCTTAATATATGGGGTGGTTTCCAGGCGCCACCGTAATCCGCGTTCACCGCCGGTTATTCACATCGTTGTTATTAATGTCGTCACGGCACACTTTTATCTTCGAGAAAAGCGAACAGTTCATAAACTTCGTTGTTGAGAAATCCTATTTTCATATGGTTGATTAAAACTCTTTCACTGTAGAGGGCCCTCCAAGTAAATTGGCTTTTACCTCCGCAGACGTCGTAGAGTAGCAAGGGACAACATTAATGGAGGGGGCTTTGTTGCTTACGACCATCCCACGCAGGGGAGGTGCTTTTCGACAGCTGAAACTTGAGTACAAACGCGTATCCCACACAACTTACAGCGAGTCAGCAAATGATCTATTAACAGGATTTGTCACTACGACCAACAATTCGACAATTATGAACGTTCATTATTTCTCACCAGAGAATGGAAAAGGAAATAGTGACATAAACAAAGGGTCAAACAAAGAAAAACGTCTGACCTCACGCTGTCAGATGCAAATCCCATAAAACAGTAAGTTTGTAAGAAATTGTGGCGCAGCGGACAACACTGCATACTACAAAACTAACAACGTAAAATATAAGTATGTGTCACGTGGAAGCTATGAGGCAGTCATCTGACAATCTGTTCGGCAATACTGCCTAAAAATACAAACACTAACAAAAATAATCAATCATTGATAATCTAATGTAAATGGACAGATAAAAAATTTACTCACCAAGCGGCGGCAGGAGAACACAAACACACACAACAGGATTTAAACGTGGTTTCGGAGCCAGTGGTTCCTTCTGGCAGAAGAGTTGAAGGGGAGGGAAGAGGGGTGGACCGTTGGGATAATATGTCCAGTGAAGGCTGAAGTGAGAGTGGTGATGTATTGCTTTCCATGTCACACGTTCCCTCCCATACAGTCTAGGCATTCGAGGCAAACGTATTTGTTCGGATGCAGACTCTTTACGGCAATACACCACCACTCTTACTTCAGCCTTCACTGGACGTACTTATCCCAACAGCCTAGTTCTGCAAGGTATGCAGGAGAGCTTCTGTGAAGTTTGGAAGGTAGGAGACGAGGTACTGGCGGAACTAAAGCTGTGAAGACGGGTCGTGAGTCGTGCTTGGGTAGCTCGGTTGGTAGAGCACTTGCCCGCGAAGGGCAAAGGTCCCGAGTTCGAGTCTCGGTCCGGCACACAGTTTTAATCTGCCAGGAAGTTTCAGCCCAGTTCAAAAGCAGCTTTCCGGGGCCATTACATCCAATCACCGTACTGCTGATCCCGGAGGACGGCACTTCTCACTCAGTATTATCCAGGTCTTGAACGTATCAGTCAGCTACTTCGACAAGGCCATGACTTCCTAAAATCATGCCCTGAAATGTGATCCATACTATTTGAGATTTTGCTCACCACACCTAGAATAGCTTTTCGTCGCCCTCCCAATCTCCGCAATATCCTTGTCAGACCCTATGCTCCTTCTGCACCCGTCTTCCTATCATATGCCTCCTACCCCTGTGACCGTCCCCGCTGCAAGACTTGGCCTATGCACCCTCCTACCACCACCTATTCCAGCCCTGTAACTGGAAAAACATATACTATCAAAGGGAAAGCCACCTGTGAAACGACAAATGTCATATACTAGCTGTTACATAAACACGGCTCAGCCTTTTACATCGACATGACTACCACTCAATTATCAGTCTGGATGAATGGGCATAGGGAAAGGGTGTATACAGGCAATACACAATATCCTGTTGCAGAGCATGCTGTTCAACATTTGGTCATGACCTCGGGGCGTGTTCCGCCACATGCTCCATCTGGATTCTTCCCCCAGACATCACTTTCTCAGAACTCCGCAGGTGGGAACCAGCACTACAACATGTCCTTGGTTCTCGCTACCCACATGGCCTTCATTTACGTTAATTCCTTCCGTCACAGCATTTATTCACAGTAACTACTCCTTTCTTCTCTCCATTTTAGTTTCCTACATCGTTCACTTTCTGACTTTATTTTTCGCCGTCGCCCCTGCCACCTCTGTTACATACTTAGCATTTCACTCTTATTAACTCGTGCACAATGTTTTAGTAGTAATCTCTGTCTTGTATATTACCCTGTCTTACATCTTTAAGCTCTCAGGTTTCCGAATCTCGTTCGGTTTAGTCCCCAACAATCAGTCTTTTCTTCTCATCCCGTCTGGTAAGTCTTCCCTGACTCGGGGTTCTGGTGACTTTCCTGAACTGTACCCCTTTCCCTAAACCTCTCCACTCCTTTTCTTTCACTCCTCTTCCTTCGCTTTCAACTCTTCTGCCAGAAAAAGGAGCCACTGGCTCCGAAAGCTTGTAAAAGTTACACCCTTTTGTGTGTGTGTGTGTGTGTTCCCTGCCGCTGCTTGGTAAGTAGGTTTTTTATCAGTCCATTTACATTATATTATAAACACTAACAAAAGCTTTTCATAACCTTTTATTTCAAAATTCATGGCACAAACAACAAAAATTGCCTCTGAGGCAATGTGTCCAAATCGCGAAGTAACAAAATAAAATAAAAAAACATTAGTGTAACGACTCAATTGTCTGCTTCCCATGGGAGGTTTATCACAGCACTTCCGAACAAAGTCAATACGTGGTGGAATGTCTCGTTGCTCGGTTGCAGGCTTGAATCCGTCGTGACATACTATCTGTGAGATCATCGAACCAGTCCTGGTCCAAAACACCTCACTCTTCAATAGCGATTCTGCGTAAGTCATGCAGACTACATGGTCGTTGTCCACGTCCAAAAACAGCTCTTTTCAATCGAACCCAGACATTTCGATTGGGTCCATGTAGGCAACCCACTCCATTCTGATGATGCTGGCATTTTGAAGGAACATGTTCACGAGAGCAGCATGAGTAGCATGCGAGTTATTAACCATGAAAATGAAACTGTCACCAAAATTCTTGGCGATACAGTCCTGCTAATGGTTGCAGAATCTCTTCCCTGTACCATTGAGCAGTGAGTTGGCCCCAACAACCGCGAGACGTATACGGTGGTCACATCGTCCCAGAACATCATTCCACAACCAACTTGTTGCTCTTGTGGGACATAGTCTTGTAGGCATTCAGTTCTACCGGGTTGTCTCCAAACACGTTGTCTGCGGTAACCAGGATGCAAACAGATCCGAGTTTCCTCTGTAAACAACAGCCGACGCCAATACTGGTGCGTCTATTCTGCAACGGAACCTATGGTGTTCTGGTGTACTAAGAGGTGCTCGCCATGGTCGTCGGGAATGGTGATTCGAGTCATGCAGTCGTCTCCTAACAGTTTTGTGCGAGACATGACGTCTTGTAGCCTCTTCAAACGCCGAATTCAATTATGGAGCACTCATTCCATAGTTATTTTGACACAACAGCCGTAGAGGTTGGGTTGATTTGGTGGAAGAGACCAAACAGCGAGGTCATCGGTCTTATCGGATTACGGAAGGATGGGGAAGGAAGTCGGCCGTGCTCTTTCAAAGGAACCATCCTGTCATTTGCCTGAAGCGATTTAGGGAAATCACGGAAAACCTAAATCAGGATGGCCGGACACCAGCCTTAGATATCTGTCATCCTGTGCACCTGTCGAAAGTGTACGTGCTGTGCGGTGCATGTCCTCGACGCTACTTGTCAATTGGAATTGATTCAGTGTTCTCACAATATCACTTTGACTCAGGAGTACACATCGAGCAACTTCCATGAAACCTTCTGCGGGTAACACGATGATGCGAACCCGACCATTGGTCGCCACTGACCTTCGTTACATGATGGATCTTCACTCTACTGTTCGGCAAATGCCGCTACCCCGTCCCTATTGGCGCTTTAGTTTCAACTGAAATGTTGCAATCAATTCGAGTCCGGCGTTCTACCCGCAGGTGGTAGCGCACATAGTAACGGTATGTTTGTTTACAAACAACGTCACGAACGGTCTTCCGATTGGTACAGGAAAAAGACACTATAGCAACACACCTGCACGACGTATCGGGATCATGCAAAGCTTTTATTGGTGTGCATAAAATTTTCTTATCCTTCTTCTGTGTCTTTCCAAAGTCGTGAGGCCTTAGGAAGTACCTCTATGTATGTCCTTCTTCCCCCCCCCCCCCGCTCCTTCCCCATTACCTTTACTGTGCCATTCGAATAGGAATAGCTAGTGGTTCCTGCAACACACTGCACCACCATTTTAATGATACTTTGGCTTCCTCGTTTGCCTCTTCCGAGCACAAATTAATCTCACGTACCTCATTACGAATAACTTTCGCCCTTGCCTATGGTGCGCGTGCTATTATGCAGTACGATAAAGAGATAGCGGGGATAACGATTGAAGTGAGCTAGTCGGCAAGCGACAGTCAACAGGGATGGCTACCGCTTCCGAACATAAACGAATTCAATCACCCAGCGTTCAGGACGAGAATGCGTTTCTGCGCAAGCGGCAGATTATTTTTCGCGAAAGTTTTACTATCGGTAAACTTAAGTCGGAACTGTGATTCACATGTCCACCAATACAATCAAATGTAGTCATCACACGTGGACTGTCTGCGTTGTATATGAATTGCGGATTACTATCAAGAACGCATGTTACCTTTCACTGACATTTATAAAGTTCCCCTTAACACTGTGACGAAGGACACTGGTCCAAATTTGTTGCCTATTAGTGTCCTTCAGTGCCGCAGGAATATTTATAGTATATAGTTAGGAGGAAACTTTATGACGACTTAAAAGCTTTTACTTAACTGGAGCTATTGTCAGCATCTAGGTGCTGCGAAGTCTGCATAACCCCATCAAAAAAAAAAAATAGATCCCAAGTCTTTGTACAAGAATGACTGAAGTTCTTTTGGTTACTTTTCACACATCCTCTTTTATTTGTCGTTCTTTCAATTCAGTATACACCTCACAAAGATTTTCCACAACAATTAAAGGTACAGTTTGCATAATGAGATCATCTTGCTTAATATCTTGCTTAATATCCTTTTATGCACAGTAGTATACAAAGCAAGGAGTTTCAAACAGTTAGCGAGTAAGGTCGCAATAACAGTGGCGCTTTTGGCGCCGGATCTACAAGGTATATTAATTACGACGCATTGTTCCAGAAGCTTCTAGAACAATAGATTACTCAAATTAACAATTCACATTTTTTAAGTTTACACACAATTCCGAAATATTAATTTTTTATTTCAAATAGAAAATATTTGCCGTTATTTTGACAATAAAAAAGATTTATGAAAGTAACAAAATAAATTAGATATTTTTCGAAATTACGGATATCGATTGTTAAGTTAGTAAAAAAATTGTTCACATCTCTCATGAATGATGTTACATTGATTTTACGAAGCAGAAATAAGAATGAGGTTATGTTTTTCAAGTTTTTAGTGACATGTCCGCCCCCGGTAGCTGAATGGTCGCCGGCACGGTAGCTCAGCGTGTTCGTTCAGAGGGCTTCTCTCCCTCTGTAATAAAAAACTGAGTAAAGGAATCAACGATCAACTTGAACGGGTTTCTTGTGAAGTGTGCCCAGACCAAACGCAACGAACAATACCCAACGAAACGAAAAAAAAAGGTCAGCGCGACAGAATGTCAATCCTAAGAGCCCGGGTTCGATTCCCGGCTGGGTCGGAGATTGTCTCCGCTCAGGGACTGGGTGTTGCGTTGTCCTAATCATCATCATTTCATCCCCATCGACGCGCAAGTCGCCGAAGTGGCGTCAAATCGAAAGACTTGCACCAGGCATACGATCTACCCGACGGGAGGCCCTCGTCACACGACATTTACATTTCTTTTAGTGACATTCAAAGGAAAACTAGTTTTCTTGGTATAACCTGGTAGTGAAAGAAACTGTCGAAATGTAATCCGTATATTACAGGATAAAGCGTCTCCCGAGTGTAAACAAACTTTGTAGATCTTCAGAAACATGAAGCAGGTTCTTTACTACTGAAAACAGGTGTAAACATGGTTAAAAACCGAGTCGTACCGTAGACTTCAACAATTAAGAGAAATTCCTAAACATCCTAGCTTATTACACGTTCCACTTTCTTTCCCGCAGTTTCCACGAAAACTCTGTCTTTAATGTAGAAACTCGCACATTACCTGCCACAAGCTACAAATGTTTCCTTATTTACTTTGTTCAGTATAAATTAATATAATTTTACTGTGACTATTGCCTGCTAAAATGCTCTTTGTGCAGGTCATCGGGCCTTTCAGAAGTGAATGAAAATATTGTTGCCTTACTGCGCTCATACCAACCGTTGGAGGGTGGCCTCTTTTTCACATCACCAGTAAATCCTCGATTCTTTAAACAATCGAACCCCCATGATACAACATCTTCAACCTTCTGATTACTTTGCAAATAAGTTGCTGTGTTAAATACTTGACATTAAGGAAGTAAGGGAGGAAGGGAGAAAAATTTAGAGAAGTTTTGAAACTATGCTAAAAGTTCGTTGGACGTCGCTAAATGCTCCCATTATGAGACAATGGATGGATATATTCTGCGAAATTCGCTCTGCGTTTACGCAGAAGCTAGTTTTCCTGGCATTTCTATGTTTAGGAGGTCATATCTCCTAAACTGTGTGTCTTACAATAGTATAATTTTGGAGGTATGTTCAATGGTATGTGCATACTGTTTGTAAAATGTGCTGCCACTAGACTTAGGGGTTCATCATTTTGTGGGGGTGTCAGCGAGAAAAAGTTTCGTAAAGTTTGATAATGGTAGCATTTAGCGTTTTCCATCAGTCACATAATTTCAGACACTCGATGAATGTAGTCTGGTTATTTTCCCGCTATCAGTTACTCTGCCTCAAGATACCTACACAGCTTCTAGCTTTAGTAGTCAAAATACCTACACAGATCCTAACTGTAATATTTCTCTTATTGAGTTAAACCTTTAACATAAGATTATACCTATTAATGATTAGATTATGACGGCATTTTAAATTTTTAAATTCGGTCAATGAAAATCAATTTTTTTTGTTCCTGGAAGCCTTTAGATATAAAACCTGCAGCTGGCATCGTGAATCATAAGCCGTGAACCGAGATAGCCGTGTGGTAGCACGGAACCGCAGATGGTGCGTCGACCCCTGCGCATGCGCAAGCCAGAATACAATACTTTTACCAACAAACAATATGAGAAAGCGTCTTTGGAAACGACCGATTCAATTGATGGACCGCATTGAATCAGTTGACAGGATTTTGAATTAACCAAAGGCGTTAACGTTATTCACGGAGGGAACATGTAGGAATGGATGGCTATATAACTACAGAGGAGGAAAATAGATTGTTATCTTTCATAGGAAGCCATCCCATGACCCACGTGCAGCGATTTAGAGGTGTCACGGAAATGGAGGCAATCGAGAACGAATCAAAGACCACACCAAATGGATGTGCGCAATTTGGGTTACAGTCGGCTGCGAGTACACACTCCAGTCTGACCCTCCATAATGCGTGCTGCTCTGAACATTGTATCGACAACAGTTATATCAGTTATATGAGGGAAAAACAGGAATTAAGCAGCTGCTTGGACAAGGAGACTTTTTCCTCGCATGAATGGAACAGCAAAACCAGTTCTTGAAATGCACATAGCAAAACATAAAAAGTGTTAATTTGTTAGGAGCGGCCGTTACATTCGTTAGCTACTACATGATGTCACAAGGGAATTCAGACACCGTTTACACAACTCTGGTACGCAGTCACACGACCCAGAAGCTAATTAACAATGATTCACATGCAAGAGAATACGAGGATAAATGCATCCCGAGTTTCTCCATAATTACACATTCTCCGGCGGTACCATACTTTAGAAACTGTCGGACCTTGACTTCATTTAAATTCCGTGAATGTTTCTCTGCTGAAATTCGAGAGGGTAATGTGAACCATCAATTGTAAACAAAGCTACTGCTTCTCTCTTAAGGCAAAAGAAAAGTTTGTGCGAACTTACAAATGAGGTACAACATAGACCGAGTGAGGGTTAATTCCAATTACAAACTCATCCGACAAAAAAAGAGGTGGTATTAATATCAAATTTTTTTCTCTTTCGACCCTGTAGTTAGCAAATCTCAGTAGGTATAAGATGTAATCTCCCAATCGTTGTAGTGGCAAATGTCAACAATCGTTTTCGAGGCCACAAATGCTGCATTTAATATCATCGTTATGCTAGTCGGTACGACAAAAAATCTCAGAGCAACTCTTCCATTGTCACCAAACCTTTTGTCCAACCCGTTGTCGTTAGTTTAGGTAGAACTCCTTCCACCCATCCGTCGCAACTTTAGGAAGTATGTATCAAAATTTTCTACAGTCTTTGAACAGTAGTGGTAAACTGCAAAGAGAGACAGGCGAACTGCAACATAAAAAGGAAATGAAATGCACAAAAGAGGAAGATGAATAAAAATATGGTTCAAATGGCTCTGAGCACTATGGGACTTAACATCTGAGGTCATCAGTCCCCTAGAACTTAGAACTACTTAAACCTAACTAACCTAAGGACATCACACACATCAATGCCCGAGGCAGGATTCGAACCTGCGACCGTAGCAGTCGCGCGGATCCGGACTGCAGCGCCTAGAACCGCGTGGCCACCGCGGTCGGCGGAAGATGAATAAAGACATTTTCATGTTATCAAGCATATCGGGCAAAGAACCAGCTATTGTAACTTGTTTAACGTTTGTGCAAGACGTAATGAAGTAGGTGAAAGAATATTTCAGAGCAAAAATGTAAGACCAATGCGTACAGGTACAACTGCTAAAAGCTAGCTTTTAATAGCTGAAAGTACAGAATCTAGTGATGCAGCTGAAAGTTGAAGACACTGAACTGTAATAAACCTATATTGTCAGTGATGTTCACGTCAATAGCCGACCGTCATTTTAGGTTTGCAGTGTTTACTTCAAATCGCTTAAAGCGAATACTGGAATGATTTCTTATACTCATACTGGCATCGAACGCTTCCTTCTCTCATCATTCTTATTTATCTACGCTAGAGGTGCAGAGCTGTTGACTTTGATGTCGAAACGTTAAGTTTCATCATGTCATTCATGCCTTGGAACAGTTTTCGAGTGCAAGAGACAGCCTATTTATCACTGAGTGTGGGCTAAAGATACAGTGAATGAGGAATAGGTAAAGGACAGTACAGAGGGTTGTAGTAACATTGGATAGCGAGAAAAAGCATACTTCAGTCGTCAAGTTGCACAGTACGTTCGGAACAAGGGAGTAATCAGCAGCATATTGGTTCAGACCAAGAATTATTTCTTCAACGCAAGTGCTCCGCTAACATTATTGTTACGGAACTGAAGAATAAGGGCTGGAAAATATGCGTTTAAAGTACAGCTTTATACAAAAGTAAATCATGAATTGTGGAAACACCATATTCACTGGAACGTTATGAAATGTAATGCTACAGAACCGTGTCAAAGGCTCCAAACGGAACAGGAAACATAAGAAATTATAGGTATTAGCAAGAACAATTGAGGAATGGCATATGTGAAAAACACGGTAAGACTAAATAGAGTCGACATCAGATACAACATCCAGGATTATTTAACTTGGCGCTAGAAAAACCAGTAGAGTGCAAAATGGTAAGGGGAGATGGATTAGAATATTTTAAGAGTGGAAATGGAAAACTATCAACATAACGAAACTCAGATTTGTCTGGAGAGTCAAAACCCAATTATTTGTGGTTGCACGTAACTTATTTCAATCCCTGAAATTGCGAAGATATTCTGATACCAGAGAATTAAGCACCCACATCATCACTGTAAAAAATAATGAGACAGATTAGAAAATAAATAATTTGTTAAGAGCGTTTTAAGAGCCATTTCAGGTAAGTGACTGGAACTAAGCGATAATGAGAAAGTTTTTGTTTGAAGTGCCATCAGTAAAGAGGCACTGCGTTTTATTTGTGATAGTACATGTGCAGAAATACACCAGTAATATTTTAACTAGTAGAACTGTAGTCAATAAAACCACTTCTCAACTTTATTTAATTTTTTACAAGAGAATGACCAAATTAAATCCAAGAAAGTAAATCTCTCAGTATTGGCTTCACTTTCTTACACATCTCCATTCTTCAGATCAACTGTAGCAATGTTTTACAATAAACTCCCTGTGATGTTTAGGAAGAAATGGCAAGATCATCAACAGGTCTTTTTGTACTAACGAACACGGCTGATTTTTCAGAAGAAGTATGGCATGGTATAAATCTCCCATGGTCTTTGTTCTTTCGAATACATAGACATTTTTCTATTCTTCTGTTTCACAGGAAGAATTTTTACAAAACGGTATGG